>NC_044565.1:71932702-73411452 GCF_007565055.1 Rhinopithecus roxellana | reverse complement strand
CAAGCACCTATGTGATACTTGTCGTTGGCAAGGCCTAACAAAAGAAGACTTTGCTAGGATGTTTGCTTCCACTGTAAGGATCTCAGACCAAGCCCAGCCTCTGAGTGGTGCTGAAGTGGGCTCTGCCTTGTGGCTTTAATTGCCTTTGCAACTGCAACCTGTGTGGAGTTAGCAGGACTGGGTTGTTCCTGATACTCAGGTTGGGCTTCCTCTTTTTAAAATTCAATAAGCCTTTTGGATTTAGAGGTAAAGTGGGTACACATGGTCCCAAGTGGGGAGGGCACAGGAGAGCCCCAGGGGCAGACAAATCTGCCATCCCCAGACCTCAACACAGCGGGTGAAGGAGGCATGTGGGTCCCCATTCAGGTCTTCCTTGGGTCTACCAAGAGCTTTAGCTATGGAGTGATAACTACACAGACCATGTGGCACTCCCAGGCAGTGAAGATGCCCACAGCTGTGCAGCAATCTACCCACAGCCCAGAACCTTCCCACTATGGTTCCCAATGCTGACAATCACCCAAACCCATTTCCCTGAGAGGAGTAGGCTGTCAGTAAGCTCCCAGAGGTTGCAAGGTGAGCTCTTTGCAAACAGTCTGATGCAGAACTCAGTCATTTTAGTAAGCTCTCCATGGTCCCAGACCTGAAACAAAGATTCGTTTCTATGTTACAACATGCCAGCCATTTAAAAATTCTTGCCATGGATTTGCATGAGCAGCTGATTCTATGAACTTTTTAAGGACCGTGAGTTTCAAAAGGGATCGCATCTGTATTGTTTATCACCATATCTCCAAAGCCTAATAGAATGCCTGCCACATGGAAAGTGCTCAATGAAAATAAGTGAATGGCTTCGGAAATTAAGGAGTCTTGCCCTGGGGCACTCTTAACAGCTGGGCCTGCAGAGTGGTGCTTGGCCTTGGAATGGTGGTTGGCAGTGGTGGGAGGTGAGGTATGCAAGAGGGTGGGAGGAGCATGATCAGCAGACCCTGGCAATGAGAACACTATCATTCCTTCCTAGTGTGTCACTGGTGTACCAGAAAACTGCAAACCCTGGTCTGTGAGGGTCTGAAGAGAGAGTCCTCAGCAGAGTCTTCTTGTGCTGCATTTGGGCTTCCATGGAGCAGGAGGAACATACCACAGAACATGGATCTATTAAAGTCACAGAATGGCAGTGACTAATTCTGTGACTTTTTCATCATAATTCATCAGGATGGCATTTGGAAGACAAGTGAATGCATTGGGAGACTTTAATAAAAATGTAATTTATAAACAGAATGATAAGCAAATTCAAAACTGTTAGGCCTAAATGGTGAATATGCAATTAGGATCATTTTCTGTCTGTTCTAATCATGTATTTGGAATAGGGTCAGGAAGGGTTTGTGCTATTCCCCACTTACTGGACAGCCTGTATAACCTCAAGTTCTGATGGTGTCTGTCCTTCAAAAGGGACTCCCACAAACCTCTAGAAGCTTAAACCAAAGTTACTTTAAATTGTGTGCCTTCCTCTGAAAGCCTTGCCTTCAAACCAATGAACAGCAAAGCATAACCTTGAATCCATACTCAAATTTTGCAGTGAGGCAGTGGGGTAAGATTAAATCCTCTAACCATCTTTGAATCATTGGAAAGAATAAAGAATGAAACAAATTCAAGGTTAATTGAATCTAATTTTGTTAAGCTGCATAAAGCAAGATTACTCTATAACACAAAAATCCAACCAACTCAATTATTGAGCACCTACAATGTTCTAGATTTCTTTCCCTTCCTCTTTGAGTATTTACAAAAAAAGATTATGTTTAATCTTTACATTTGAAGCCAAAGTAATTTCCACCTAGAAATGATGCTAGCAGGCCTGGCATGGTGGCTCACACCTGTAATCCCAGCACTTTGGGAGGCTGAGGCAGGAGAATTGCTTGAGCCCAGCAGTTTGCGACCAGCCTGGGGAACATAGAGAGCTCCTGTCTTTAAATTTTTTTTTAATTAATTGGTCTTGATAGTGCATGCCTGTAGTCCCAACTACTAGAAAGGCTGAGGTGGAGAGATCATTTGAGTTCAGGAGGTTGAGGCTGTAGTGAGCTGTGACTGCGCCCCTGCACTCCTGCCTGAGCGACTGAGCAAGATCTTGTCTCTGAAGAAAAAAAAAAATGAAATAAAAATGCTGCTATCAAAATCAAGCTCAACCAGAGGTAGAAGAGCCAAGAAGCCTGGGTTCTCATCCCAGCTCTGTCTCTTCTGTCTCTATCTTTGTGATCTTGGACTGTCATTTCCCCTTCCTGTGATCCATTTTACTGCAAACATAAGGGTTGCAGTAAAGGGTTGTCTCCTGTCTTCTGCTTCAAAAGCTTATAAATATATGACCTGAAAACTCCAGTTACGTAAGGGATCTGCAGCTATCTAAGGCTTGGTTTTCTTACTGTCATATGATACCTGGGCCTGATGAACTCTGCTTAGATCCCCTCAAGTTTCTGCGGTTGGTAAAGACAACAAGGGAAGAACAAACATCCCTTTTATTGCTCCAACAGATGATTTAATCCCTACATGGTGCTGGGTGGACAATGTGTCACTGTCGCATGCCTTCACTGTATAAATCCAACCTTCTGCCAGACAGAATCTGTGGTGTTGTCCATGGAGGGAGGATAATGGAAATGATATAGTTGGACTGGTGCTTGATGTCACTAATAAATGAAACTGTCAGCTGGTTGGCGTGTAAAAAATGCTTATTAATTATCATCACACCAAATGCTAATATCTTCAGTATCTTGGCCAGCCTTCATTTCTTGAAAACACACACACACACACACACACACACACACACACACACACACACACACACACTTTCTTACAAAATTCCCTTCTCCAGAGTATCCTAGATATGCTGGCTGTTTTACAGCATGGTCAAGGTAGAAGAGCTTTAAAAACTAAACGAGTGTTTACACTGAGATCCAGGTCCATTTCAGATGATTTTCTGGGGTGTTCTGGGGCAGGGCCTGAGACCTGTCACTTGTTATTAGTGAAGCTGTTGGGGCAAAGCAGTGACACAGAATTCCCTTCTGTGCTCAGGTACCAAGGTGAGAGTAGACTGGTCATGAAAATCCAACAAGCAAGTGCTCTGTCAACTAGAAATCACTGTGCTATTCAGCGGCATCATCCACCTCAGACACTTTGCCTTGCCCTGTTGTCTTAAAGTGCCTCGAGTCCACGTAGTGAGATGTCTTGGTCTTTTTGGGGTTGCACAAGGAATGCAGTCTACACTGCCTGCAGTATGGCCTGAAGCCTGCAGAGGGCAGTAGAAGATTGAACAAGGGGCAATACTGTCCAGCTGGCCCAGCTGCGTTGCATCTGTTAACCACTAGGTACTGATTTAGGATCTCTGCGTAGACCAGATGTCCTCGGAGGCTTCCCCAAGAGCTGGATTCAAAACTGACTTAGGGTTTTAGATTGACAAAAGTCTCAAAGGAGCTCGCCAAAGACATGGGTCAGCCGTGGGAGTCTGAGCTCCAGAGGAATGGCTAGCAAGGGGAAGGCAATTCTTATTTTCAGAGTATCTGCAACTTGCCAGGTGAATGCTTTACCTATAGGGTCTCATTGAATCCTCCCAGTGGTTTTATGAGGTAGGTCCTTTAACCCCTGTAACCACATGAAGGAGAAGCCCTACCCCTGGCCATGGTGAGGGCTTACTCAGAGACATTTACTCCTAAGTGCCCACCACAACCAGTTGGCAGCTCCCTTATAGGCCAGGAAACCTGGTGTGTACTGGGAGTCACCTGTACACACCTGTACACCTGTCAGAGTGGACAGTTGCTAGCCAGGCTCATGGAGGTGGACGGAGGCACCAGAATGCCCACCGTTTCATTTATAGGCAGGGTGAGGATTCTCCTGCTGGCACGGCCAAGCTACTGAGCTGTCATCAGGGCAGCTGATGAGACTCCCCCTACTCCAGAGCTAGGTGGCTGGGAGGCCGGGACAGGAGGGCAGGACAGAGGTTGTAGGAGGAACTCTGGGCAAGGGATAAGGACAGAAATAGTCTTAGCTGATTGATTTATGACTGAGAACATCCCCGAGCCCATGATATTTTTGTCTTTTGCGGAGGGGGAGCCTGGAAACCTGTCCATTTGCTGCCTATTTTGGATCGTGGGACAAGACAATTCCTGACAGGCAGCTTCCTTAAACTGGTGACGCATGAGGTCACCCTGGTGCCCCCCAGGCCCAGGAGCCTGCCCTTCTGTTTTGTTTCTATCCTGAAGTGGGGGAGTACGTGTTCCTAAGGCAGGAGACAGATCCTGTGACAATCTTGTCACCTGAAACAAATCAACCCATTGATGGAAGTGGAAATGTCAGGCACTGCCCAAAGGGATTCTGGCGTCATCTCTGTCCTTGAACTGCCCTGCTCTGGCTTGCACAACCCCCAGGCCAACTCAGCATCCCAGAGCTGAAAAGACCATCAAGCTCAATCTCTGTATTTTAGAGAGGAGAAACATAAGCCCACAGAGAGAAAGTGACTTGCTCAGGGTCCCATGGTCCTTTAGTGGCACAGTCAGACTGACAGCAAGGCTGCCTGGTTTCTGGTCCAGGCTTTTTAAAACTTAACCATACACTGTTAGTCAACTGAGTCTTCTATTAGGAAACCTGTAGATCAGGGAGCCAGGGTATATGATAGAAATCTAGTTACACTGGATGGGAAGAAGACAGGGAGAGCGAGCTTAAGGCCCAAGATAAACCCTGTGGCAAGGAGGGTAATATGTCTGTATGCCTATATATGCCTATCTGCCTGTGCTTCTGTGACAGCATGCTAAAATGAGATTCTTTCCTCAGTCCCACAGATGGGAAACAAAACAATGAGTGTAAAAACATCCCCTCATTTCAAAGAGAGATGCTGAATCTAAATCATCTATGCAAGACTTGTGGAGAGATGGCTGGACACTAATTTTGCCACCATTAACTCATCATCTACCTCAAGAGTTTAAAAGATTGAAGTACAGAATTTGAGACATTGGGAAGAAAGGTCTTCTTTGGAGATAGCAAGCCGTGCATTCTCCCTGCCAAACAGGAGAGAGCGTGTGTGTGCGTGTGTGTGCAAGAAAAGGGGGGTCTCATGGTGAATGAGATCTGCTTGAGAAGCTGTGGTTGGATTAGACTGAGGCATTAAGGCAGTGAGAGGAAGGGGATGAGAGCCACAGGGAAACGATACCAGTGTGGCCACACTGGAGGAAGCCACCACCCAGGAGGACTTCCTGGAGGGTGTCATGGAACCCCAACAAACAGCGGACCATCTGATGCCTCAGGATCAAAATAGCCTCAGGCTGGCTCATTCCAGTGTGGCCCATGAGGAGTGCCCACACATCCTTGCCCTGGCTCCTTTGTTCCAGTTTAAATTTGCCCCTCTCCCCATACCTTTCAGTTGGGAAGAAGGTGAGCACCCAAGAGTGAGACCAAGGGTCCCTTTTCTTTGAACCCTGAGTGTTAGGGGAAGGGAGCTTAGGAATGGATCCACAGACTGCTCACATTGTACTGATATATCTGTGCATCAGCCCTGGGAGCATAGAATCTGAGTGGCATGTCATTTGCTCCCCTCTTCCTATCTTTCTGTCTTCATCACATCCTAGCAGATCCCATCCCCTGTTCAGCCAATTGTCCTTCTCTGTGGGCCAACGACAAATGTCATTCTGGTCCATGCATGTGCTCTCTGTTCTTCCTCTCACTAGATGGAGTATTCCCAGGGGTCCTCATGGTTGCTGACATTCTTGTGGGGCACTCACTACCTTTCCTTGCTTTCCACCAAGGCTAGACTGAGCATCTGCCCCAGGGTGGTGACACACAGCATGCCTCTGCCCACTCTTGGGTGTTAGGAGCTGAGCATGAAAGCGCGTGTGGACTGCTCAAGCTCCTCTGCTTCTCCTCTGCTTCCCTCTTCTCTCTTGGGCAGGTTGCTTAGCTCCTCTGACCTCAATCTTTTCATCTGTAAAATAGGTGTGGATAATCTTATCCACCTCACTGGGCTGTTGTGAAGATTGAAAGAATTAGTGGGGTTAAAAAGCACTTTGTGGAGTATAGAGTTGTCATTTCCAGGTCTTTGACCATGCCTTAAAAGGGGAAGAGCACTGGGAAATCATGAGTAAGCTTTCCAAAACTTGGATGGAAGGGAAGATGCAGGAATGCATCTCGACCATGATGAGGTGTAGGGTGATGGGTACATGGATTAGCTGTGATCTTAGGCCAGGTAAGAGAAGCTCACCTGCTCCTGTTGGCACAAATGATTGATCAGCATGTCTCAGCTTCTCACATGAATGTGATTTTCCCAGCACACTGGGCTGGGTAGGAGGGCCAGCTCTCAGCTCCCTATAGCTGACTAAGTGGCACAGGTGAGATGGAATAAAGACCTCATCAGCCTCACCTGGCTATCTTCACAAGCCTTTATCAGAAGTGCAGAAGGGAGAAGTCAGTCTCTTCTGTTATTCACGCTATTTAGTTTTGTCTGACAATGACAACAACTGGCATTTGTATAGCAATTTGAAAGGCACTCCCCCTTGCATTGCTTTCTGTAACTCTTGAAATAAACCTATGAGGTATGTATTACAATCATACCCACTTTACAAACAAGGAAACTGAGGCTCGGGGAGAAGATGGTGGCGCAGACACGAGCACTAGCTTTGAAATCAACTGATGTGTTTCAGTCTTTGTCTCCCACTCAGCTGCTGTGTGATCTCAGGCAAGTTGCTTAAATCTTTATACTTCTCCTTCCTTGTCTGTGAATGAGATAACGGTGGTACTTTCATGGGGTTGTGGAGAGGATGGCATCCGAAAATGCAGGGAAAGCACAAAACCTAGTGCCTGGCAAGGAAACTTCTACTCTCATACAGCGAGTACCTGAGGAGTGTCAACTAATAAGAAAACCAACACTGCACAGCAGCAAACAAAAGAGACGGTGTTTTAATTGGGGTCTTGGGAATTGTAATGAGCAAGCAGCTAAGTTGTATACCATCCAGATGAGGTTGGGTAGGGGCTTATACAGGTTTACTGTAAGTTTACCTATCTGGAAGGTTTTAGCAGAGTCTTTAATTGGTGATGGCTGGTCGAAGTTTAGGACGTCTCTGATGATCAATCCAGTTTGGCATAGCTGTTTCTCCAGGAGGTTAATGATCAGGCCCAATATAAACAGCTTAGATCAAATGCAGCTGGTTTTACAATTTGGCCCAGTTTAATAGCTCACATTTCATCTGGGCGTGTACGTGACTGGGGTCCAACTCTTCATGCCTTCCTGGCTTTTTTGGTACTTCTGACATAACCATCTCCATTTGGATTTTCTTTCTGACAGCAGTGACTTAGACCTAAGACTCCAGATGCCAAAGCTTGAGCTCTTTCAATGGGGTGGTGCTGGCTCTTAATTTTTTGCATTACAGACTTCAGCTGGCTTCTAGCCCTGGAGAAAACACACACACACACACATACACACTCACACACCCATCACACCCATCTCTCTATCTGTTCACTCTCTTCCATCCGTCCATCTTGGTCTCAGAATCCAGGGGAAAGGACAGGCCTGGCTCATCATCAGTAGGAAAGCACCCGCCTTAGGAATCAGACTCCCTGCATCTCTTTCTATACCTAGAACAGCCACTTCAGAGTGGGAGGGCAGCTCTAGAAGGTGAGGGGTTTGGGAGGCATTGTTGAGAATGGCCCAAAGGTCTTTTCCTCCACACCCCAGGGAGTCCTGATTGTTGCTTAATGATGAGCCTTTCCCAGGGTACAGAATGTATGGCAGAACGTGTGGGGTCTTGGACCCTTTCTCTATCCTCCTGAGAGCGATCAGTCTTAGGAAAATCAAGTGAAAGTATTCTTTGTCCTCTTGGAGTGGGCCAAGGCCTTCCTGCCAGGACCCTATGTACTTTATAGGCCCTTGTGGATTGGTGACAATGGTCCCATGGTGGTTCTGGAGGAGCGTGGAGCTCTGGGCTCTCCTATGCACTACTTTAATCTGGCAACACCCCCCATTCTCCATCCCCACCCCTGGGGGCCAGGAGTGCTGCCCCTCTGGGAGATGTGGCTATAGTAAAGTTGTTGGTAATTTGTGGCCTTTAGCTGATGAGGAGATTGGCTTGCAAGGCACTCGATATTCATGTTCCTAAGTCCCAAAACCAGGTTTTCTCCTTCCTCAACTATATATACCACGTGCTCCTTTAAAAAGCCCAGCTGCTGGGCAAAGCTCAGGGCTCAAGTGGAAAGAGCAAGGGCTGCCAGCAAACGCTCTACTCAGCTCCAGTATTTTAATAAGTTCTCTTCCCTTGGGAACATTACTCACCCTCTGAGCCTCAGTTTCCTCATTTATAAGTGGAGGAGACCTGTTGTCAGTGTGGTGAAGTTAAATGGGGTAGTCAATGAAAGACACCCAGCACAGCTGTGGCAACATAGTGAGACCTCGTCCCTAAAAAAAATGTTTTTAATGCCAGGTGCGGTGACTCACGCCTGTAATCCCAGCACTTTGGGAGGCCAAGGCAGGTGGATCACAACGTCAGGAGATCAAGACCACCCTGGTTAACAGGGTGAAACCCCGTCTGTACTAAAAATACAAAAAGTTAGCCGGGTGTAGTGATGGGCACCTGTAGTCCCAGCTACTAGGGAGGCTGAGGCAGGAGAATGACATGAACCCAGGAGGTGGAGCTTGCAGTGAGCCGAGATCACACCACTGCACTCCAGCCTGGGCAAAAGACCAACACTCCATCTCAAAAGAAAAAAAAAAAATTAAATTAGCCATGTTTGGTGGCGTGCACCTGTAGTCCTAGCTACTTCAGAGGCTGAAGTGGGAGGATTTCTTGAGCCCAGATATTTGAGGCTGCAGTGCACCTCAAATCGGACCACTGCACTTCAGCCTGGATAACGGAGAGACTGTCTCAAAAGGAAGAAAGAAAAGAAAACAAAGACAGCACAGCATCTGACACCTGTTGTTAGGTTCTCAATAAATGTCAATTGCTTGCTGTTCCAAGATCCTCCAAGTCTATGTACAACAATTTTGTAAATTTAGTGTCCAAACATATTTATACTGTACACTTGTAGTAGACACTATTGCAAATCCTCTTCCTTGGCTGGGAGTTACTAGTTCCTCTAAATGTTGGCTGCTGACAGTACACGTCTGCCTATCATCTTGAGAATTGCCCTCAGCTAAAACAGAAGTCCCCTCAACTGGGAGTTTATACCACCTTTTAAGGCTTTGCCTCTTGGGAACCACCCTATGACAGGATATATACCATTTTCTACTTGCATAACTTACTAACAAATCATTCTTCCCTCCCTACTCTCTGGCTATTGCATGACTTTTTCTATTTTTATTTTATGTTACGTTATTTTTAGTATACTTTAAGTTCTAGGCTACATGTGCACAATGTGCAGGTTTGTTACATATGTATACATGTGCGATGTTGGTGTGCTGCACCCATTAACTCATCATGTACATTAGGCATATCTCCTAATGCTATCCCTTCTCCCTCCCCACTCCCCACAATAGGCTCCAGTGTGTGATGTTCCCCTTTCTGTGTCCAAGTGATCTCATTGTTCAATTCCCACCTATGAGTGAGAACATGCAGTGTTTGGTTTTCTGTTCTTGCGATAGTTTGCTTAGAATGATGGTTTCCAGCTGCATCCATGTCCCTACAAAGGACACGAACTCATCTTTTTTTATGGCTACATAGTATTCCATGGTGTATATGTGCCACATTTTCTTAATCCAGTCTGTCACTGATGGACATTTGGGTTGATTCCAAGTCTTTGCTATTGTGAAAAGTGCCACAATAAACATACTGTGTGCATGTGTCTTTATAGCAGCATGATTTATAATCCTTTGGGTATATACCCAGTAGTGGGATGGCTGGGTCAAATGGTGTTTCTGGTTCTAGATCCTTGAGGAATCGCCACACTGTTTTCCACAATGGTTGAACTAGTTTAGAGTCCCACCAACAGTGTAAAAGTGTTCCAATTTCTCTACATCCTCTCCAGCACCTGTTGTTTCCTGACTTTTTAATGATTGCCATTCTAACTTGTGTGAGATGGTATCTCATTGTGGTTTTGATTTGCATTTCTCTGATGGCGAGTGATGATGAGCATTTTTTCATGTGTCTGTTGGCTGTATAAATGTCTTCTTTTGAGAAGCGTCTGTTCATATCCTTTGCCTACTTTTTGATGGGGTTGTTTTTTTCTTGTAAATTTGTTTGAGTTCTTTGTCAGTTCTGGATATTAGTCCTTTGTCAGATGAGTAGATTGCAAAAATTTTCTCCCGTTCTGTAGGTTGCCTGTTCACTCTGATGGTGGTTTCTTTTGCTGTGCAGAAGCTCTTTGGTTTAATTAGATCCCATTTGTCAATTTTGGCTTTTGTTGCCATTGCTTTTGGTATTTTAGACATGAAGTCCTTGCCCATGCCTGTGTCCTGAATGGTATTACCTAGGTTTTCTTTTAGGGTTTTTAGGGTTTTAGGTCTAACATTTAAGTCTCTAATCCATCTTGAATTCATTTTCATATAAGGAGTAAGGAAGGAATCCACTTTCAGCTTTCACTTATGGCTAGCCAATTTTCCCAGCACTATTTATTAAATAGGGAATCCTTTCCCCATTTGTTGTTTTTGTCAGGTTTGTCAAAGATCAGATGGTTGTAGATGTGTGGTATTATTTCTGAGGGCTCTGTTCTGTTCCATTGGTCTATATCTCTGTTTTGGTATCAGTACCATGCTGTTTTGGTTACTGTAGCCTTGTAGTATAGTTTGAAGTTAGGTAGCATGATGTCTCCAGCTTTGTTCTTTTGAATTAGGATTGTCTTGTCAATGCGGGCTCTTTTTTGGTTCCATATGAACTTTAAAGCAGGTTTTTCCAATTCTGTGAAGAAAGTCATTGATAGCTTAATGGGGATGGCATTGAATCTATAAATTACTTTGGGCAGTATGGCCATTTTCACAATATTGATTCTTCCTATCCATGAGCATGGTATGTTCTTCCATTTGTTTGTATCCTCTTTTATTTCACTGAGCAATGGTTTGTAGTTCTCCTTGAAGAGGTCCTTCACATCCCTTGTAAGTTGGATTCCTAGGTATTTTATTCTCTTTGAAGCAATTGTGAATGGGAAGTCATTCGTGATTTAGCTCTCTGTTTGTTATTGGTGTATAAGAATGCTTGTGATTTTTGCACATTGATTTTGTATCCTGAGACTTTGCTGAATTTGCTTATCAGCTTAAGGAGATTTTGGGCTGAGAGGATGGGGTTTTCTAAATATACAATCATGTCATCTGCAAACAGGGACAATTTGACTTCTTCTTTTCCTAATTGAATACCCGTTATTTCTTTTTCTCGCCTGATTGCCCTAGCCAGAACTTCCAACACTATGTTGAATAGGAGTGGTGAGAGAGGGCATCCCTGTCTTGTGCCAGTTTTCAAAGGGAATTCTTCCAGTTTTTGCCCATTCAATATGATATTGGCTGTGGGTTTGTCATAAATAGCTCTTATTATTTTGAGATACATTCCATCAATACCGAATTCATTGAGAGTTTTTAGCATGAACGGTTGTTGAATTTTGTCAAAGGCCTTTTCTGCATCTATTGAGACAGTCAAGTGGTTTTTGTCTTTGGTTCTGTTTATATGCTGGATTATGTTTATTGATTTGTGTATATTGAAACAGCCTTGCATCCCAGGGATGAAGTCCACTTGATCATGGTGGATAAGCTTTTTGATGTGCTGCTGGATTTGGTTTGCCAGTGTTTTATTGAGGATTTTTGCATCGATGTTCATCAGGGATATTGGTCTAAAATTCTCTTTTTTTGTTGTGTCTGTGCCAGGCTTTGGTATCAGGATGATGTTGGCCTCATAAAATGAGTTATGGAGGATTCCCTCTTTTTCTATTGATTGGAATAGTTTCAGAAGGGATGGTACCAGCTCCTCCTTGTACCTCTGGTAGAATTCACCTGTGAATCCGTCTGGTCCTGGGCATTAATTATTGCCTCAATTTCAGAGCCTGCTCTTGGTCTATTCAGGGATTCAACCTCTTCCTGGTTTAGTCTTGGGAGAGTGTATGTGTCCAGGAATTTATCCGTTTCTTCTACATTTTCCAGTTTATTTGCATAGAGTTGTTTATAGTATTCTCTGATGGTAGTTTGCATTTCTGTGGGGTCGGTGGTGATATCCCCTTTATCAGTTTTTATTGCATCTATTTGATTCTTCTCTCTTTTCTTCTTTACTAGTCTTGCCAGTGGTCTATCAATTTTGTTGATCTTTTCAAAAAACCAGCTCCTGGATTCATTGATTTTTTGAAGGGATTTTTGTGTCTCTGTCTCCTTCAGTTCTACTCTGATCTTAGTTGTGTCTTGCCTTCTGCTAGCTTTTGAACATGTTTGCTCTTGCTTCTTTAGTTCTTGTAATTGTGATGTTAGGGTGTCAATTTTAGATCTTTCCTGCTTTCTCTTGTGAGCATTTAGTGCTATAAATTTCCCTCTACACACTGCTTTAAATGTGTCCCAGAGATTCTGGTATGTTGTATCTTTGTTCTCATTGGTTTCAAAGAACATCTTTATTTCTGCCTTCATTTTATTATGTATTCAGTAGTCATTCAGGAGCAGGTTGTTCAGTTTCCATGTAGTTGAGTGGTTTTGATTGAGTTTCTTAGTCCTGAGTTCTAGTTTGATTGCACTGTGGTCTGAGAGACAGTTTGTTATAATTTCTGTTCTTTTACATTTGTTGAGGAGTGCTTTACTTCCAACTATGTGGTCAATTTTGGAATAAGTGCGATGTGGTGCTGAGAAGAATGTATATTCTGTTGATTTGGGGTGGAGAGTTCTGTAGATGTCTATTACATCCACTTGGTGCAGAGTTGAGTTCAATTCCTGGATATTCTTGTTAACTTTCTGTCTCATTGATCTGTATAATGTTGACAGTGGGGTGTTAAAGTCTCCCATTATTATTGTATGGGAGTCTAAGTCTCTTTGTAAGTCTCTAAGGAGTTGTTTTATGTATCTGGGTGCTCTTGTATTGGGTGCATATATATTTAGAATAGTTAGCTCTTCTTGTTGAATTGATCCCTTTACCATTATTTAGTGTCCTTCTTTGTCTCTTTTGATCTTTGTTGGTTAAAAGTCTGTTTTATCAGAGACTAGGATTGCAACCTCTGCCTTTTTTTGTTTCCCATTTGCTTGGTAGATCTTCCTCTATCCCTTTATTTTGAGCCTATGTGTGCCTCTGCATGTAAGATGGGTCTTCTGAATACAGCAAACTGATGGATTGTGACTGTTTATCCAATTTGCCAGTCTGTGTCTTTTAATTGGAACATTTAGTCCATTTACATTTAAGGTTAATATTGTTATGTGTGAACTTGATCCTGTCATTATGATATTAACTGGTTATTTTGCTCATTAGTTGATGCAGTTTCTTCCTAGCATCGATGGTCTTTACATTTTGGCATGTTTTTGCAATGGCTGGTACCGGTTGTTCCTTTCCATGTTTAGTGCTTCCTTCAGGATCTCTTGTAGGGCAGGCCTGGTGGTGGCAAAATCTCTAAGCATTTGCTTGTCTGTAAAGGATTTTATTTCTCCTTCACTTATGAAATTTAGTTTGGCTGGATATGAAATTCTGGGTTGAAAATTCTTTTCTTTAAGAATGTTGAATATTGGCCCCCACTCTCTTCTGGCTTGTAGAGTTTCTGCCAAGAGACCTGCTATTAGTCTGATGGGCTTCCCTTTGTCGGTAACCTGACCTTTCTCTCTGGCTGCCCTTAACTTTTTTTCCTTCTTTTCAACTTTGGTGAATGTGACAATTATGTGTCTTGGAGTTACTCTTCTTGAGGAGTATCTTTGTAGCATTCTCTGTATTTCCTGAATTTGAATGTTGACCTGCCTTGCTAGGTTGGGGAAGTTCTCCTGGATAATATCCTGCAGAGTGTTTTCCAGCTTATTTCCATTCTCCCTGTCACTTTCAGGCACACCAATCAGGCATAGTTTTGGTCTTTTCACATAATCCCATATTTCTTGGAGGCTTTGTTCATTTCTTTTTACTCTTTTTTCTCTAAACTTCTCTTTTCGCTTCATTTCATTCGTTTGATCTTCAATCAATGATACTCTTTCTTCCAGTTGATCGAGTTGGTTGTGCATTTGTCACTGAAACTTGTGCATTTGTCACGTCGTTCTCGTGTCATGGTTTTCATCTCTATCAGTTTGTTTATGGACTTCTCTGAATTGGTTATTCTAGTTATCCATTCTTCCATTCTTTTTTCAAGGTTTTTAGTTTCTTTGCACTGGGTACGAAGTTTCTCCTTTAGCTCTGAGAAGTTTGATTGACTGAACCCTTCTTCTCTCAACTCGTCAAAGTCATTCTCCAACCAGCTTTGTTCCTTTGCTGGCGAAGAGCTGTGTTCCTTTGGAGGGGGAGATGCACTCTGATTTTTTGAATTTCCAGCTTTTCTGCACTGCTTTTTCCCCATCTTTGTGGTTTTATCTGCCTTTGGTCTTTGATGATGGTGACGTACTGATGGGGTTTTGGTGTGGGTGTCCTTTCTGTTTTTTAGTTGTCCTTCTAACAATCAGGACTCTCAGCTGCAGGTCTGTTGGAGTTTGCTTGAGGTCCACTTGAGTTTGCCTGGGTATCAGCAGCGTAGGCTGCAGAAGATAGAATATTGCTGAACAGCAAGTGTTGCTGTCTGATTCTTCCTCTGGAAGCTTCGTCTCAGAGGTGTACCCAGCCATGTGAGATGTGAGGTCTCAGTCTGCATCTAGTGGGGGATGTCTCTCAGTTAGGCTACTCAGGGGTCAGGGACCCACTTGAGCAGGCAGTCTGTCCGTTCTCAGATCTCAAGCTCTGTGCTGGGAGAACCACTGCTCTCTTCAAAGCTATCAGACAGGGACATTTACACCTGCAGAGGTTTCTGCTGCTTTTTGTTTAGTTATACCCTGTCCCCAGAGGTGGAGTCTACAGAGGCAGGCAGGCCTCCTTGAGCTGCAGTGAGCTCCACCCAGTTTGAGCTTCCTGGCGGCTTTGTCTACCAACTTAAGCCTCAGCAATGGTGGGCGCCCCTCCCCTAGCCTCACTGCTGCCTTGCAGTTAGATCTCAGACTGCTGTGCTAGCAATGAGAGAGGCTCTGTGGGTGTGGGACCCTCTGGGCCAGGCGTGGCATATCATCTCCTGGTATGCTGTTTGCTAAGACCCATGGTAAAGCGCAGTATTAGGGTAAGAGTTACCCGATTTTCCAGGTGTTGTGTGTCTCAGTTTCCCCGGCTAGGAAAAGGAATTCGCTTCCCCCTTGTGCTTCCCAGGTGAGTCGATGCCTCATCCTGCCCTGCTTCAGCTCTCGCTGGTTGAGCTGCACCCACTGACCAGCACGGACTCTCCAACACGCCCCAGTGAGATGAACCTGGTACCTCAGTTGAAATTGCAGAAATCACCCATCTTCCAGTCGCTCACGCTGGGAGCTGGAGGCTGGTGCTGCTCCTATTCAGCCATCTTGGGCGCCCCCTCCCTTCTTTCATCTCTTTGAAACAAGTGAAATGCTTAGAACAATGCTTGCCATGTAGTAAGAACTTCACAGAAGTGTTTTCTAACATTTTGAGCACCATTTATTTTTAACAGATTTTACAAGTTCTCATAGTCTAATTCTTTCCTTCAATGTGGAATATTTATTCACATAGTTCTTTTTTTTTTTTCATTATAAGCTTATTCTCAATGAGTGTTCTGTTTCCTGTGGGGAACTTGTGCTCCTTGGGTTGAGGAACTATTCCCTATAGAGCAAATGTGTCTTCTGTGCTTTTATTGCCTTTTTATCAGTTCATAGGTGAGCTTCTACCATGTGTGCTAGGTAAATATAGACCCCACACCTGGAGTTTTGATTTTTCATATGAACTTTTTGTTTTATTTTCTTCCCAAGAACTCTGAGTAGATGCAATGGTTTCTTGCTGCTTCCATGGGCTAATGAATAGTTTTTTCTCTCCCCTCTTGAAGGGTACTCTACATAGGGTGCTTTCCAACACTACAACTGATTATCTGGACACCAGAGTGTCCAACAATTCAGATCAATTCTGACACTAACTACCTGGAGTTATCACAGACCTCACAGCCTAATGGCTCAGTCTCATAAGACTGCCCCTGCTTCAGTGCCAGGCCTCCTGTACTTCTGGTCAACCAGCTATGAATAGGGGTTCCCATGACTCTCTCCTTATGTTTGATAGTTTGCCAGGATAGCTCACAGAACTCAGGAATGCACTTTACTTACATTTACCAGCTTATTATAAAGGATGTAAATGAGCAACCAGACGAAGGCATATAGGGAACATAGGGAAAGGTCTGAAGGGTCCTAAGTGCAGGAGCTTCTGTTCCGTGGAGTTGAGGTGCACCCCATCTTCTGGGTGGATGTGTTCCACCCAGAAGCTCTCTGAACCCCATCGTTTAGAGGCTTTTTTATGGAGGTTGGATCACATAGGCACACTTTATTATTAACTCAATCTCCCGCCCCTCTTCCCTCCTGGGGAGAATGGGGTGGTGTTGGAGGGTAGAGTGATGCTGAAAATTCTAGGCTTCTTATCAAGGTTTGGTCCTTTTGGTAACCAGCCGCCATTTTGAAGCTGTCTAGAAGCTCACCAAGAGTCACCTCATTAGAACAAAAGATACTCCTATCACCTAGCAAGTTCCAAGCAATTTAGGAACTCTCTATCAGGAACCAGTGATGAAGACCAAATAGAAGTTTCTTATTATGCCATAGGTACTATTTTATATAGAAGTTCAGCTTTCTACCTCCATCAGCCTGAGGACATCTCATCTTCACTTGCAGATGTTAAATCCCTAAGCCAAGCCATGAGGACCGATGTCCTGTTCCAAGGCCCACTGAACTGCTCAGCCATTGCTATTGACAGTCTGACTTGGAGTTTTCTCTTTTCTGGAACATGTGAGTTTCCTTTTCTTTCTTTTGAGCTCAGCTGGGTATTAAAAAATTATATTACAGTTTCTACAACATTTCTATCTATTTGAAGCAGGAGAGGAACATTCATTTCCTTAAACTTCCATGTTGCCAGAAGTTGAATCTTTTAAGAGGTTGTATTTTAGAATCCTACTTGTAATCCTATTTATTTTTTGTATTAAGGTACATCTCAGGACCAACTGCTAGAGCAGTCAGATTCCAAGCATCAAAAAGATTTAGATATCCTACTTTTGCACATTCTAGTTTTTCTTATGCTGTCAGTATCCATCATTGGCTATTCATTTCTATATTTGCAAGTATTTCTGGAGTCCATATTTTAATTCCTAATTGCCATAGAGATTCATTTTATTAAATAATAAACATCCATCCAGGTAGGAAGACATCCTTCCAACGAAAATCTACCTCTGGCTATATATGAAGTGCTGTGCTATGCCCTAAAATGAAAATAAAGAGGAACCAGCCTTAGATACTGCCCCAAGTAGCTCACAGTCTATCTAGCAGGGGAAATACAACATGTGCATAAATAACCCTAAGACTAGGTGGACCACAGTGGTGGATGAAGAGACCTGGGGAAGAGTGTTTGGGGAATTCAGAGAAGGGAATGCTCACGTATATGGAGGGAGGAATTGGAGGAAGTTTCACAGAAGTGGCATTGGCATTGATTCTGAAGGACAGTGTGTTGTTTTCTATTGCTGCCATAACAGATTACCACAAACTTAATGGATTAAAATGACACCTATTTTTATCATTCCATAGTTCTGTACATGAGAAGTGTGGGTACATGTCGCTCTACTCAGTCCTCTGCGTGGAGTTCCACAAGGTCAAAATCAAGGTTTTGGCAGGGCCATGCTCCTTTTGGGAGGTTCTGGGGATGAATCTTCTTCTAAGCTCTTTGACATTGGCTGGATTCAGTTCTTTACAGTTGTAGGACTAAGGTCCTCACTTCCTTGCTGGTTGTTAGCTGGGGGCTTCCCACCTTCTCCTCATGCTTTGCACGTAGGCTTCAGCAATGGGGGTCAAGTCCCTCTCATGCTTCCAATCTTTCTGTTGACTTCTACCACTTCTCTTCTGACTCCAGCGGGAGAAAGTTCTGTGCTTTTAAGGGCTCGTGTGATTAGACTGGGTGCACCTGGATGATCTGGGCTACTTTGGCTATTTTTTTGTTTGTTTATTTGTTTGTTTTTTGAGACGGAGTCTCACTCTGCCACTGAGGCTGGAGTACAGTGACACAATCTCAGCTCACTGTAACCTCCACCTCCTGGGTTCAAGCAATTCTCTTGCCTCAGCCTCCCTGTAGCTGGGATTACAGGTGCGTACCATCATGCCTGGCTAATTTTTGTATTTTCAGTAGAGAGACAGGGTTTTGCCATGTTGTCCAGGTTGATCTCAAACTCCTGACCTCAAGTGATCCACCTGCCTCAGCCTCCCAAAGTACTAGGATTATAGGAGTGAGACACCGTGCCTGTCTGTACTCTGGCTATTTTAAGTTCTGTAACCTTAATTACATTTGCCAAGTCCCTTTTGCAATGCAACATGACATATTTACAAGACACAGGGATTAGGGCATCTTTGAGGGGCCATTATCCTGCCTACTAAGGATGGGTAGACTTTACATCTGCTGAGCCATGCCAGAGGGCTCTTCAGCAAGAGGGAGTGGGAAGAACAAAACCATACAGGCAGTAAACCACATGGATGGGGCAGTGGGAACAGCCAGCCTTGCCTGGGGTGCTAACCAGCTAGTTTCCTCCAAATGATGAGATATGTGTGCAAGCTCTTTGCACAGAGTAAGACCTTCTGAACCAGAGAAAGGCAGCCACAGATTCCTGTCCTAGGGCATGTAGGCGTTCCCTGCTGCTCATCTCAATTCTGCCAAGGAGATTGCTGTGGTAGCATTTCTACACTTCCTGTGTACACCCTGTTCCTCCAGATGTAACAATGTAGAGCCAAGCACCTTCAACAAATAAAATTTATTTACTATTACATATTTGTTGCACAAAGTACTGGCAAATCAGAGGAAGAATATAATAATTGCCCATAATCGGACACTCAGAACAGCTGTTAACACTGGTGTTTTATGAGGTGCCTTTAAGAGACAGCTTTCCATGTCTATTCATGTTCTTTCTTAATGGTATTTTCTATTGTATGGATGGCACCATAGTTTATTTAATGGACATTTGGCTTGCTCCCAAGTGGTTTTGCTATCATAAACATGGCTGAGATAGCATAATAAGAGTTGTTTTGACGGTCATGTCAAACAGGATGTCAGCAGGCCCTCAGCAGGAATGTGAAGGGGAACTTGGTGTGGTACAGCTGTGAGGGTGAGTGGCCCCTTTCCTAGTTTCTCCATCCCGGCCTCTTAGCTAAACCCCTGCGTACTGCTTTGTCATTAAATTGGTCCAGCTGCACCCAAGAGCTCATTGAATGGTTCACTTAAAAGCTATGCATTTCACTATGTATAAATAATCCTCAATATTTTTTAAAATTAAATATGGCATATCTCCAAACCAGGAAGATCTTGCTGTTTTTGTGCACATTCGCATAAATGGGATTGGATGGAATAAAAACCAAAAAAAAAAAAAAAAAAAAAAGCACAGAGAGGAGCTGGCTGGGCGTTGGCCTCCAGCATGAGACAGTAAAGGGAGTCGTTATTGGAAACAGGCTGTTTGGTGAGGGGTGGCCACCACACTGCTTTGACCCTCAGACCCCTCATTTGCATGAAGCCCCACCTTGCTGGCTTGTGCTATGGTCGGGGGTTAAGACCCCATATATAAAAGTCCAGCATGGCACCTGAGATGAGACAGGGAGTCAACATACAGGAGTCATTCTTGAACCTCCAGGAACTTTTCCAGGGAGGTGCAGCGGCGCTGGGCTGCCATGCTTTGTGGTTTCTCCTGTGGTTTGGTGGTGAGTCAAGGGCCCCCTGGGAAGAGCAGAAAGAAGATAGGCGCTGGGGATGCTGCTAACTGCTTATTTCTGAGGGTCAGAAAAACCTCAACTCAGTACAGCTGGGCTGTGCCCTTTCGGGGTGGAGTTAAGTGGAGAGAACTCTGGAAGTGGGTGAGGCAGGGGCCAGAGGAAACTGGCAATTCTGCCTGAAGGAGGTGGGCCTAGGGTGCCAGGGGAAGATATCTTTTTCTTCCCAACGCAAAATTAAAAAAAAAAAAAAAAAGGGAAAAATGACAATAGCTCTGCTCAGAGCCTGGCTCAGGGCTGTTTAAATGTCAATGCTGGCACCACTGTCCTACCCACTGCCTTTACAATTTCATGTGGGAAATGAAGATGCTTACTATGATGAAATATCAATCTCATGCAGATTTTGAAGGGATTACATATACACACATCTGCTTTGGCTTTGAGGTTATTTATATTTGAACAGCAAGCTGCATGCCTTAAGTTTTAGTTATTGGGAATGTGTAGGCCACAGTTTGTATTGATGCCAATCTGCTTGCCTGCATATTGTAGGGTGAACCATATCACCCACAGAAAACAAATTGATAGTGATGAACTAAATATAAATTATCATTAAAGATCAAAAAGAGCAGCAATTTTAAATCACGACCCATTCAAGACAACAGTGATGGTCCACTGTGTCCTTCTAAATGACTACCAATGGGGACTTCCGCGACTTTTGTGGACGCTCGCCCCATGGAAGTCTGCAGGATGGTTTGCCACTGCAGGTACCTCTGGACAGAAGAGTGGGTTGGAATCCCCTTTAAGCCTGACAAAATTCCTCATGTGAGCTTATGAGTTCCAAATAATAGTAATAAACTCAATAACTCACTAGGTAGGTGTTTGGTAAATGATCTTTTGATGTAAAAATGAAATTGTATAAACATTAAAGGAGGATCAGTGAGTGGCTTATCAGAAACATCCTCCCAGTGTTCCACGGGGTTAAATGTTATACCCCGAGAAGGCTTGACAAGAGCTCTGAGTCACCTGAGCTGGTTATTGAAAATGCAGGTTCAGGGCCCCCTTGAATTTATTTATTCTGGTGAAACAAATCTAGAGTGTGACCCAAGAATCTGCACTTTAAACAAGCCCTGGAGGTGATTCTGATGCATGTGGTCTGCAGATACAAACTGATGGAAAACGCCCAAAGAGAATGGGGCCACTCTCTGCCGGACGTTAAGAGCACCTGTGTTCTGAGTGCATTTCCAGGACTGGAGTCTGCCTTTATGAGTCTGGGTGGGAAGGTAGGTCAGACTGGTTTATACAGCCACATACAGGGAAGACAGTGAAGAATGCCCAAACATAGGGGGTGCTGTATGTTGGAGAAATGTTTAGTTTAATCCTCCAGTTGTGGCAGCTTGGCAGGAACTAAAGACCTCTTAGAGACGGATGGGACTGAGGCATGAGAGACTCAGAGGCCAGGGCCAGAGATGCAGCGTGGAAGGGAGGGGACCATGGAGAAGGACAGAAGGACAAGGCAGAGGGGATAAAGAGAAAAAAACACACATACACATGACACCTATTATTATATGTTGAGGGCTTTGCCTGTGTCAGCCCATTCACTCCTCAGCACTGCACTCTAAGATGGCAATAACATTCCTTTTTCACACGTGAGGAGACAGTGGCTCCCAAGGTTAGAGTAAGAATGGAAGTCAGAATTTTTTTTCAGGACCATGTGGTCCCTAAGCTCTCACTCTTGATTTTGTGTTTCTTTAGGCAAGTAAATGATGTTCAGCCACTATACCCATCTATATACGTATTCATTCATTCACTCAACGTGAATGAGCTCCTACTAAGTGCCAGGCACTGAGACAGGGGCTGAGGAATGACAGGTGGACAAAAGAGGCCCTGCCTTAGATCTTAATAGGAAACGTGAATATTAAACAGTCAGACACATAACTATAACTTTGCAAAGAGTTGGAAGAACTGAAAAGGAAGATTGCAGGTCCTGTGAGAAATAAAGTGGGGACTCTTAATTTAGACTGGAGGGTGAGAAAAGGCCTCTGTGGAATGTTGGACTTGAAGGATGGGTAGGAAGTAGCTAAGCTCAAGTATGGGGAAAAATGTTCCAGAACTGTGCTGTCCAATATGATAACCATCAGCCACATGTGACTAGCAAGCACTTAAAACGTGTCTAGTGTGACTGAGAAATAAATCTTAAATTTTATTTAATTTTAATTAATGAAAAAATACATATTTCTTAAAAACTACATGTGGCTAGTGGCCACTGTACTGGACAGCACAGCTCTAGAACAAATGGGAAGTTTAAGCAAAGGACCTGAACTGAAAAAGGGTTTGATGGCTTCCAGAAGCCTAATGTGTGGTGGGTACAGCAGGGAGACTGATACAGGTTGAGGCCTGAAGGGAACAGGGCTCAGAGTGTAGAGACACTTGAGGGAACAGGGCTCAGTCTGGGTAGACACTCAAGGGAGCAGGACTCAGAGTATGCAGACACTTGAGGGAACAGGGCTCAGACTGTGTAAACACTCGAGGGAGCAGGGCTCAGAGTGTGCACGCACTTGCAGGCCTCATGAGGGGTTTTCAATTTTACTGCAGTGGGGAAGTTATTGAAGGATTTTGAGGAGAAGAGTAACTTCGTCAATTTTTGTTTTAAGATCAGTTTTCACTGTAGCAAACAGATCAGAGGGAGCTAAAGTTAGAGAAAGGAAACCAAGGAGTAAATACTGTCATTTCCTAAGAAAGAGATGTTGGTGGCTCAGCTTAAGGTGGATACTGTGGAAATGAAGAGACATGGGTGGATGTGGCATAATTTTTAGATAGAATAGATGGAACACACAGTTTTAAACATACAGAATCCAGCAGCCTAGGCCTGTGTTGTCTAACATGGTAGCCGTTAGTCCCTTGTGGCTCCTTAAATTTAAATTAATTAAAATTAAATGAAATAAGTATTTCTGCACTGTACCATTCACATTTCAAGTGCTCAAAGGTGACACGTGACCAGTGGCTGCCATTGTTGGACAGGGTAGCCTTTAGTGAACATTCCAATCATCGTAGAAACCTCTACTGGATAGTGCTAAAGTCACTTGGAGAAATGTTTAAAAATGTATCTAGAATAGATCATCAGGTCCAACTCCCTCACTGTGGAGGTGACATGCTGGGGGACACTCAGCTAATTGCTGATTGTTGCTGGAGTGGTGCCTACACCAGGCTCTCGGGTGGCAACCTTTTCCACCCAACGCATCAGAAGCATCATGGGCAGAAACGCCTGCTTCCCCAAGGGCTTTGTATCCTAAGAGAAAGGCCCTTCTCCAAGAGCACAGGGCAAAGCAGTTCTCACTCCTCCCCACGCTTTTATCTGAGAGAGGGGGATGGGAGCAGAGGGGAAGGGCACATGGGTGGAGTAATGAGAACCACTTCTCAGAAGGCTAAACTAAAGCATTACTAGTGATGTTTGTCTAAGGAAAGGCTTCTGGAAGGCTCAGGCCTGATTCTGACTCAAACCATTTAATAATTCCATGGCAGCCTGAAAAAGAAAGGCTGAGATAGAAACAACAGAAATACAACCACCATTGTTTCCAGCTAACATGGCCTATCACTGGAGGCTCAGAGAACGTGTCTTTAGTTACTTCTGCAGAAAAGAATGCATTGCTTTCTGAAAGCCACACACCACCCAGGCCATTCAGTCCATCCCCTCACTCAAGAAACATCACAGAAATGGATTCCAGAGAAATCCCATCAGCATACCCTTGCCACACAAGGCTGGACCCCAAGTGACAATTGTTGTCTCCAGAAAGCATAAGGAAGAAGAAGAAGAAAAACAAAACAAACAAACAAAAAAAAAACAAGGTACCAAAGCCTCCTGGTGACCTAGTAATTCTGGGAACAATTAAACGAGTTCACAGGAAGTAAGTGAAGAGAGGAAAAAACTTTGTTTTCATCACCTCTGAGTTTCTAGTTAGGGAAAGGGCTTGGCTCAGATGAGTCAAAAGGAGGGAGGAAGGGAGCTGTTGGAGGAGCAGGCTTGGAGAGGAGAGGAATGCACAGTGGGAAGATACCTCGGTTTGCTAAACCTGGGACAAACTTCACTGTGGGATAATGGGTTCATCTCCACCTCCCCTATCCTGGCTGCTCAAGACTGCAGGATTCAGGGTCACAGGCCCTAGGAGATGACCAGATACCACCTCAATGGCAGCAGTGGTGCCCTGACTGCCTTCTAGTATTTCTTGTTGCCCTGTGCCCTCTTGGAGCATGGACAGATGACCCATGACTGTGATACCCCCATATGTCATATCCCTCAGTCAATACTTGAATTTCCATCTCTCACATTTGTATTGTCATTACTTTTGAATAGGATAACAAGGATGGGCTACTGTTAGTTAAGTACTGCCTATGTGCTGGTTGCATTGCTAAGGGCTTCATGTGCATTATCTCAATTAAACTTCACAATCATCCTATGGGACTATTGTTGTCTCCACTTTACCAATGAAGAAAATGAGGCTCAGAAAAGTGAATATGATATAGCAGTCATGCTCCTGGGTATTTGCCCAATTGAATTGAAGACTTAGATCCACACAAAAACCTGCACATGGATGTTTACAGCAGTTGTATTTGTAATTGCCAAAACTTGGAAGCAACCAAGATTTCCTTCAGTAGGTGAATGGATAAATAAACTGGTACATCCAGACAATGGAGTATTATTCATTACTAAAAGAAAATGAGCTATCAAACCATGAAAAGGCATGAAGGAAGCTTAAATGCATGTCACTAAGTGAAACAGCCAATCTGAAAAGGCTACATATTGTATAATTCCAACTACACGGCATTATGAAAAAGGCAAAACTACGGAGACAGTAGAAGGATCAGTGGTTATCAGGGGACTGGGGGCAGCAAAGGATGAACAGGTGAAGAACAGAGGATTTTTAGGGCAGTGGAACTACTCAGCATGATGCTATAATGGTGGATGCCTGTCATTATACATTTGTCCAAACCTGTAGAATGTACACCAAGAGTGAACACTAATGGAAAGTATGAACTTTAGGTGATAAGGATGGATCCGTGTAGGTTCATCAGTTGTAACTAATGCACCACTTCAGTGTGGGATGTTGACAGTGGAGGAAGCTGGGGCTGGGGGTAATACATGGGAAATCTCTGTACTTCCAACTCAATTTTTGTGAACCTAATACTGCTCTAAAAATTGAAGTCTAGCCGGGCACAGTCGCTCATGCCTGTAACCCCAGCACTTTGGGAGGCTGAGGTGGGAGGATTGCTTGAGCCCAGGAATTTGAGACTGGCCTGGACAACATAGCAAGACCCTGTCTCTGCAAAACTGAAAGATTAGCTAGGCATAGTGGCATGTGCCTGTGTTCCCAGCTACTCAGGAGGCTGAGGTAGGAGGACTGCTTGAGCTCAGGAGGTCAAGGCTGCAGTGAGCCATGTTCATGCCACTGCACTTCAGCCTGGGTGATAGAAGGAGACCCTGTCTGAAAAATAAAAAGTCTGTATTAAAAATAAAAAGTCTATATTAAAAATAAAAGCGTCAGCATCTGTTCAAGGTCCCCACACTAGTGGCCAGTGTAGCTGGAACCCAAGTGCAGGGTTCAACTTCAGATACTACGTTCTTCACCTTTATGGTATCCCATATCACTGCAGGCTTTCATACCTCACAGATGCTTTTGTTTTTAATGAATCACTTTAGTTCACAGTGATCCTATGATATCAGCATTAACTCTATTTTCCAGAGAAGGAAATAGAGAAGTTAACTAATTCACTCAAGTCATGTATTGGGTGGGTGAGTAGGTGAGTCAGAGCTTGAATCTATCTAAACTACTCAAATATCTGTGCTCTTCTCAAATAACACACACCATCCAGACACTCAGCTGACTAAGCACACACACACAGTGGTGTCTGAGCTGATTATCGCACCTGCAGTAATCACCAGGGATAGCGATATGACTCTATCCATATGATCTATCCATATGACTTCTTCTAGACCTTAAGTCATTCCACCAGCTGGCAGTAGATGGAGCCTATGTAGATGTGGGCTACATCTTCACCAAAGCAAGGTGCATGAAAAATGCTTTGTCAGTGGTTCACACCTAGAAAACAGGGCTGTGTGACAAGTGGAGAGAGAAGGAAAGAGGGAGGTAACTGGGTTAGGGTGCTCAAAAACTGAGATGCAAGCCCAGCACCTCACTTCTCACCAGAGAAGCCTCAGCTCTTCTACCCACTGAGCCTTGGGATTTGGGGCCATGGGTAGCCAGACCTCCTGGTTATAGATGAAAGCTTACAGCAGCAATGGTCACGGAGAAGGCCCTTTGGAAACACTGAAGAACATTTAAAACTCCCTTCTCTCGACTGGGCATGGTGGCTCACGCCTGTAATCCCAGCACTTTGAGAGGCCGAGGCAGGCAGATCACAAGGTCAAGAGATTGAGACCATCCTGGCCAACATGGTGAAACCCTGTTTCTACTAAAAACACAAAAATTAACTGGGCGTGGTGGCACGTGCCTGTAGTCCCAGCTGCTCGGGAGGCTGAGGCAGGAGAATTGCTTGAACCTGGGAGGCGGAGGTTGCAGTGAGCTGAGATAGTGCCACTGCACTCAAGCCTGGAGAAAGAGTGAGATTCCATCTCAAAAAACAAACAAACAAACAAACACAGCAACAACAAAAACCTCCCTTCTGTCTCTGTCCTTTCTCTAAAGGTAATTTGACAATGTCATTCTTTCCCTTGTAAGTGGAGAACTTGCCTAATTTAATCCTGGGCACATGCTGGTCTCCTCTCTCCTTCTGGCCCTCTTTCTTCCCCTTGCTTTTGGGCCACATGCCTTTCCTTATTCTCTCCTAGGAAAGGAGGAGATGGAGGGAGCTGCCCATGTTTTCCTTGAGTTTTGGCGAAAGTGTAGGGTTTTAAACTGCAGTGTTAACCAACCACTCCAGAACTACTGCAGAAATAAACCAGGAAAGCCAAGAGAACCCACAGACCCTCTGAAGGAAGTGGATTGCCCCTGCAAAACCCAGGAGACAGCCCAAATACTGTGAGTGCCCAAGCTGTGGAGGTGGGAAGGGGGGATCATCTGCCCCCAAACACGTACCCTCACTGGGGAACCTGAAGGTCTAGATTATGGGAGAAGATTCTAATCTTACCTGGAACTAAGTCAGTTTAGAGAGCCGAGCAAAATACAGTGGTAGAGAAAGCAGCGACAAAAGCCCTGTGGGCTCTCTGAGTCCCCTGGGAAGCTATTTCAGACTTGTCTCACAGGGGTCCTTGGGGAGGGGAGGAACTAAGAAAAGACCACAGGGAGAAGGAACTCTCCAGCTGAACTTTGTAAAAATTCCAACCAAACACAAAGTTTCCTGGCCAGAACTCAGGGGAGGGCATGAATCTGTTGTGCAGAATCCACAGGTGGGGAAGCCTGGAAGCCCTACTTGCTTTTGCAGCTGGGAGGCTTGCAGCCTGGGGCAAGTTCTCAGCCCTGTTCACCCGCTGCTGACAGGGCTGGGTGGGGCACGGTGGGAGTGAGACCCGCCTTTTGGGTGGTGTGGAAGCTGGTTGAGGAGTGTGACTTTCGGATTTCTCCCAGTTCCTTGATGACCTGCATGACACAGCAGAGGCAGCCATAATCCTCCTGGAAACACAATTCTAATGACCTTGGAACCACACCCTAACCCCCACAGCAGCTGCAGCAAGTCCCACCCAAGGAGAGTCTGAGCTCAGACATGTCGAGCCCTGCCCCCACCTGATGGCCCTATCCACCCTGGTAGCTGAAGACAAAGGGCATATACTCTTGGGTGTTCAAAGGCCCTCCACCCACCACCTGATCCTCTCTATACTACCACAGCTGATGCTTTCTTGAAAGCAACACCTCCTGGCAGGAGGCCAACCAGCACAAAAACAGTGCATTAAACAACCAAAACCATGGACCCTCACAGAGTCCAATTCACCCCCCTGCCACCTCCACTGGAGCAGGTGCTGGTACCCACAGCTGAGAGACCCAAAGACAGTTCACATCACAGGACTCAGTGCAGACAACCTGTAGTACCAGCCTGAAGCCTGGTAGACTTGCTGGGTGGCTAGATCCAGAAGAGAGATAACAATCGCTACAGCTCGGCTCCCAGAAAAGGGGGAGAGTACTACATCAAGGGAACACCCTGTGGGACAAAATAATCTCAAGCAGCCTTGAGCCCTAAATCTTCCTTCTGACATAGCATACCCAAATGAGAAGGAACCAGAAATCAATTCTGGTAATGTGACAAAACAAGGTTCTCTAACAGCCACCCCCCACCCCTGCCAAAATCACACTAGCTCACCAACAATGGATCCAAACCAAGAAGAAATCCCCGATTTGCCTGAAAGAGAATTTAGAAGGTCAGTCTTAAGCTAATCAAAAATGCACCAGAGAAAGGTGAAGTCCAATTTAAGGAAACTGAAAAAAAAAAAAAAAAAAAAAAAAAAAAAAAAAAAAAAAAAAAGATACAAGAAATGAGGGGAGAAACCTTCAGTGAAATAAATAGCATAAATAGAAAACAATCACAACTTCAGGAAATAAAGGATGCACTTAGTGAAATGCAAAATGTCCTGGAAAGCCTCAGCAATGGAATCAAACAAGAAGAAAGAACTTCGGAGCTTGAACAACATTTTCAAATTAACCCAAACACAGACAAAGAAAATGCATAAGAAAAAAATGAACAAACCCTCCAAGAAGTTTGGGATTATGTTAAGCAACCAAACTTAAGAATAACGGAGATTCCTGAGGAAGAAGAGAAATCTAAAAGTTTGGAAAACATATTTGGGGAAATAATTGAGAAAAATTTATTTGGCCTTACTAGAGACCTAGACATGCAAATACAAGAAGCTCATGTAACACCTGGGAAATTCATTACAACAAGATTATCACCTAGGGACATTTTCATTACGTTATCTAAAGTCAAGACAAAGGAAAGAATCTTAAAAGCTGTGAGGCAAATGCACCAGGTAACCTATAAAGGAAAACCTGTCAGATCAACAGCAGATTTATCACCAGAAACCCTACAAGCTAGAAGGGATTGGGGCCCTGTCTTCAGCCTCCTTAAACAAAACAATTAGCAGTCAAGAATTTTGTATCCAGCAAAACTAAGCTTCATAGATGAGGGAAAGATACAATCTTTTTCAGATAAACAAATGCTGAGAGAATTCACCACTACCAAGCCAGCACTACAAGAACTGTTAAAAGGAGTTATAAATCTTGAAACAAATCCTGGAAACACATCAGGATTAAAGAATCTCTTCAAAGCATAAATCACACAGGACCTATAAAACAAAATACAAAAAAAAAAAAAGAGAACAATTTAAAAAAACAAGGTATACAGGCAACAAATAGCATGATGAATGGAATGGTACCTCGCATCTCAGTTCTAATGCTGAATGTAAATGGCCTAAATGCTTCACTTAAAAGATACAGAATTGCAGAATGGTTAAGAATTCCAACCAACTCTCTGCTGCCTTCAGGAGACTCACCTAACACATACGGATTCACATAAACTTGAGATAAAGGGATGGAAAAAGACATCCTATGCAAGTGGACACCAAAAGTGAGCAGGAATAGCTATTCTTACATCAGGCAAAACAAACTTTAAAGGAACAATAGTTAAAAAAGACAAAGAAGGACATTATATAATGATAAAAGGGCTTGTCCAACAGGAAAATATCCCAACCCTAGATGTATATGCACCTAACACTGGAGCACTCAGATTTATGAAATTACTACTAGATCTAAGAGTTGAGATAGACAGCAACATAATAATAGTGAGGGACTGCAATACTCCACTGACAGCACTAGAACGGTCAACAAGACAGAAAGTCAACACGGAAACAATGGATTTAAACTATACCCTGGAACAAATGGACTTAACAGACATTTACAAAATATTCTACTGAACAACCGCTGATAGTACATTCTATTCACCAGCTCATGGAACTTTCTCCAAGATAGACCATATGATAGGCCACAAAACAAGTCTTAATAAATTTAAGAAAATAGAAATTATATCAAGTACTCTCTTAGACCACAGTGGAATAAAACTGGAAATCAACTCTAAAGGAACATTCAAAACCATGCAAATACATAGAAATTAAATAACCTGCTCCTGAATAATCATTAGGTCAACAATGAAATCACGATAGAAATTTTAAAATTCTTCAAACTGAACAATAATAGTGACAAATTTATCAAAACCTCTGGGATACAGCAAAGGCAGTGCTAAGAGAAAAGTTCATAGCCCTAAATGCCTACCTTAAAAAGTCTGAAAGAGCATGAATAGACAATCTGAGGTCACACCTCGAGGAACTAGAGAACCAAGAACAAACAAACCCAGACCCAAAAGAAGAAAGGAAATAACTAAGGTCAGAGCAAAACTAAATGAAATTGAAACAAACAAAAAACAATACAAAAGACAAATGGAAAAAAAAAGTTGATTCTTTGAAAAGATAAATAAAATTGACAGACCATTAACAAGATTAACCAAGAAAAGAAGAGAGAAAATCCAAATAAGCTCAAAAGGGGAGATACTATAACTGATACCGCAGAAATACAAAAGATCATTCCAGGCTACTATGAACACCTTTACATGCATAAACTAGAAAACCTAGAGGAATGGATAAATTCCTGGGAAGATACAACCTTCCTAGCTTACATCAGTAAGAATTAGATATCCTGAGCAGACCAACAAAAAGCAGCAAGATTGAAATGTAATTAAAAAAATCACCAACAAAAAAGTCCAGGACCGGACTGATTCTCAGTTGAATTCTACCAGAGATTCAAAGAAGAATTGGTACCAATCCTATTGATGCTATTCCACAAGATAAAGAGGGAATCCTCCCTAAATCATTCTATGAAGCCAGTATCACCCTAATACCAAAACCAGGAAGGGACATAACAAAAAAAGAGATTTACAGACCAATACTCCTGATGAACATAGATGCAAAAATCCTTAACAAAATATTAGCTAATGAATCCAACAACATATCAAAAAGATAATCCACCATGATCAAGTGGGTTTCATACCAGGGATGCTTTAACATACGTAAGTCAATAAATGTGATACATCACCTAAACAGAATTAAAAACAAAAATCTCATGATTATCTCAACAGCCACATAAAAAGCATTTGACAAAATCCAGCAACCCTTTATGATTGAAACTCTCAGCAAAATTGGCATACAAGGGACATACCTTAATGTAATAAAAGCCATCTACGACAAACCCACAGCCAACATAATACTAAATGGGGAAAAGTTGAAAGCATTCCCTCTCAGAACTGGAACATGACAAGGATGCCCACTCTCACCACTTCTATTGAACATAGTATTGGAAGTCCTAGCCAGAGCAATCAGACAAGAGAAAGAAATAGAAGGTACCCAAATCAGGAAGGAGGAAGTCAAACTGTTGCTGTTTGCTGATAATATGATTGTATACCTAGAAAACCCTAAAGACCCCTCCAAAAAGCTTCTAGAACTGATAAGTGAATTCAGCAAAGTTTCAGGATACAAAATTAATGTACCCAAATCAGTAACTCTTCTATGAAACCAACAGAAACCATGCTGAAAATCAAATCAAGAACTGAACCCCTTTTACAATAGCTGAAAAAAAAAAAAAAACTTAGGAATATACCTAACCAAGGAGGTGAAAGACCTCTACAAGGAAAACTACAAAACACTGTTGAAGGAAATAATAGATGACACAAGCAAATGGAAACACATCCCATGCTCTTGAATGGGTAGAATCAATATTGTGAAAATGATCATACTGCCAAAAGCAATCTACAAATTCAATGCAATTCCCATCAAAGTACCACCATCATTCTTCACAGAACTAGAAAGAACAATCCTAAAATTTGTATGAAACAAAAAAAGAGCCTGAATAGCCACAGCAAGAGTAAACAAAAAGAACAAATCTGGAGGCATCACATTACCTGATTTCAAAGTATACTATAAGGCCATAGTCACCAAAACAGCATGGTACTGATATGAAAATAAGCACATGGACCAATGGAACAGAATTGAGAACACAGAAATAAACCCAAACACTTACAGCCAACTGATCTTCAACAAAACAAACAAAAAAACTTAAAGTGGGGAAAGGACACCCTATTCAACAAATGGTGCTGGAATAATTTGCTAGCCACATGTAGGAGAATGAAACTAGATCCTCATCTCTTACTTCATACAAAAATCAACTCAAGATGGAACAAGGCTTAAATCTAAGACCTGAAACGTTATAGTTTTATAAATTCTAGAAGATCACATTGGAAAACCCTTCTAGACGCCTGCTTAGGCAAGGATTTATGACCAAGAGCCTAAAAGCAAATGCAATAAAAACAAAGATAAATAGGCGGAATTTAATTAAACTAAAGAGCTTTTGCATTGCAAAAGGAACAGTCATCAAAGTAAACAGACAACCCATAGAGTGGGAGGAAATCTTCACAATCTATACATCTGACAAAGGACTAATATCCAGAATCTACAGGGAACTCAACAAATTAGCAAGAAAACCGAAAAAATCCCATCAAAAAGTTGGCTAAAGGACAATTCTCAAAAAAGATATGCAAATGGTCAATAAGCACAAGAAAAAATACTCAACATCACTAATAATCAGGGAAATGCAAATCAAAACCACAATGTGATACCACCTCACCCCTGCAAGAATGGCCATAATAAAAAAATCAAAAAATAATAGATATTGGTGTGGATGTGGTGAAAAGGGAACACTTCCATACTGCTGGTGGGAATGTAAACTAGTACAAACACTATGGAAAACAGTGGCGATTCCTTAAAGAACTAAAAGTAGAACTACCATTTGATCCAGCAATCCCACTACTGGCTACATACTCAGAGATAGTCATTATATAAAAAGATATTTGCACACGCATGTTTTTGGCAGCACAATTCACAATTGCAAAAACATGGAACTAATCCAAATTCCCATCAATCAATGAGTGGTTAAAGAAACTGTGGTGCGGCCGGGCGCGGTGGCTCAAGCCTGTAATCCCAGCACTTTGGGAGGCCGAGACGGGCGGATCACGAGATCAGGAGATCGAGACCATCCTGGCTAACACGGTGAAACCCCGTCTCTACTAAAAAATACAAAAAACTAGCCGGGCGAGGTGGCGGGCGCCTGTAGTCCCAGCTACTCGGGAGGCGGAGGCAGGAGAATGGCGTAAACCCGGGGGGCGGAGCTTGCAGTGAGCTGAGATCTGGCCACTGCACTCCAGCCTGGGCGACAGAGCGAGACTCCGTCTCAAAAAAACATAAAAAAAAAAAAAAAAAAAAGAAACTGTGGTGCATATATATGTATGTTATATATGTGTATATATATGTATCACATCAATCAATGAGTGGATAAAGAAACTGTGGTGTATATATACACACACATATACATATATGTATACATACACATATATATGTGTGTGTATGTATATGATGTATATATATGATGTGTGTGTGTATGTGTATGTATATAATGGAATACTACTCAGCCATAAAAAGGAATGCAATAATGGCATGTGCAGCAACCTGGATAGGATTGGAGACTATTATTCTAAGTGAAGTAACTCAGGAATGGAAAACCAAACATCATATGTTTTCACTCGTAAATGGTGGGAGCTAAGCTATGAGGATGTGAAGGCATGAGAATGACACAATGGACTTTGGGGACTCACGGGGGAAAAGATAGAAAAGGGATGAGGGATAAAAGACTACAAATTGGTTTCAATATATACTGCTTGGCTAAGGGGTGCACCAAAATCTCACAAATTACTACTAAAGAACTTACTCATGTAACCAAATACCACCTGTCCCCAAAAACCTATGGAAATAAGATTAAAAACAACAACAAAAGGGCTATCAGTGCGCAGCACTTGCAGTAGCTGAGAGGATAAGTCCTTCAGTCCTGAAGGGGGATCTGGGCAGCTCATCATAGAATCTACAATGGTTCATCTTTTGTGCCACTCAAATCCACTTCTTATGGGTTCTGGAAGCAGCTTCTCCCCATGACTGCTTCATTTTCCATTTACTGTCAAAATTGATTAAATGGGTACCAAGGGACACCCAAGTGAATTACCTGGTGCCAAAGATACTCCTCCCTGCCCCTGACTGACAGCAGCTCTACCTCCTCCCTGCTAATTAGGATCACTTACCCCTGCCAGGGTAGTGAGTCACTTCTTGATTTCTGGCCCTTGGCACAAAAAACCCAAAGTGCCCTGGTGGCAGCTGCAACTTAGAATTCAATGGGACTCTCTGTGATCTCTGGGAGGATGTCCCCTTTAGAGAATTAGGACTTCTAAACACACAGAGCTCAGTGCTTCAGAAATGGAAGCAAGAGCTCCCCAAGAAGGTCACTGAGAGTGATGGTAAGTGGAGCTTTCTAGACACACATATTCTACCCACGGGGGATGCAGCCCCTTCAAAGGGGAACCTGCGATGCACAGATGAGATTCTGCACACATAATTCAAGACTGGCGCGGCAATGGTTTAACCAATGTCATTTCATGTGTATCACAACACTTTTGGGACAGGTTCCTCTGGGAGCACAATAGACTCTCCGAAGTAGGATTCTGAAGTCATCTTGTATTCTGAAAACGCGCAGGTGTGCTCCCTGCTCAGGTGACACTGAGCTGCAAGCTTCTCCATGGTTCACACCTTTTTCTACATACTTCTATGGCTTCCTATTGTACAGACTCACTCCCTCTCTCTCTTTCACACACACACAGGCACACACACATGCACATGCTCACGCATACACACTAGCAATGGAGTAGAATTTGACCCCAGCCTGCTACCTAGGGTTGAGACTTCCGTTTGAGTCCCAGCCCCTCTCCAGGGGTTGCTCTACCCTGAGCAAACCCAGGCCATTCCTTAGGGTGTTGAGAAAGCAAGGAAGGGGCTGGCCATTACAGTCTTGAGAAGGCCATTGGAGAAGAAAACACAACTCTCCCACGTGGTGGCAATAAGATTTTCAGCTTTCTATTTTATGAGATGTCTCAGCTACAAGGAAAAGCACAACAGGCCTTACTTGAGTCTCATTCAGAGTAGAATTAACAGGCCTCCTATGTAATTTTCTTCCAGGGCCTTACAGGCTCCAGCGATGCCTCTGCTTCTCTGCTTCCAGCTTTTTTTTTTTTTTTTTTTTTTTTTTTTTTTTTTTTTTTTTTTTTTTTTTTGCCAAAGCCCCATGGAGCAGAGGCCTCCCAGGCCCCAGAGGGAGATGACCTCAGCCTCGGCTTTCTCTTCTGAGAGGCTGCTCCTTCTGTCTCTGAGCTGTGGCCCTCTGCACTGGGCTCTGGTGGGGAAGGTGCACTTTTAAGGCTCCGGGTATTTTTACTCACTGTGTGTTTATGGGACCTGGAACAGGGCACGGGGCTCTGTGGTGAATGTTTTTCTTTTCCTGCATCATCTGCTGGGCAGGAGTTCCAGGTTGTATATATTTATGGGAGACCCTAGTGGATTTGGAGAGGACAGTGACACACTGAACTTCCCTGGGGGCCCAGAGGCTTTTCCTTTCTGCTCCTCCCAGACTGTTGCCCTGTACCCAGGACACCTTCTGGGGGGATCACTGAGCTGTGCAAAGAAGAGAGGACGCAGCGGCAGAGCCTCTCAAGCACTGGCTTCTAACCTGGGGGGGTCAGCCCACTCCTGCAAGTATGCCCAAAATGTCTCTTGTGGCACATCTATGCCTTCTTCAACCTGGGAAACTGCTAAGCCCGGGGCTACAGAAGGAGAGAACTGAGAGACAGAGGCGCCACCACAGCCCCTGCCACGTGGGATCACCCAGCAAATACCTATCCAGTAAACGATACTCCTGGCTGATGTGGATGGCCTGTGGCTGACTCTGCGTGTGTGTTTTTCTTTTCCTTCCAGCCCCACCTACAGCCCGGTGGCCCCCAAAGAAATGTCAGTGAGCAGCTGTGTGGGCCTTAGAAGCTGGCCTGCACGTGACTGACCTCCTCCTGCCCCGGGCCTGCGGGATGTTTTTGCAGGGTGCTTACCAGTCTGGGCACAGCCGAGAGCTGTGCCAGTAATCCTGCTGTTGGCAGACAGGTGTGAAAAGAACAGAAAGCAGACATGACTGTCTGCTGATTTAATTTTTGCTCTCAGAGCAGCCAGGATTGGATCTGGAAAGCTCCTAATGGCAGGCCTGTCCCTGGAACAAGAGCAGACGCTGCTGTGAGCTTTTCAAAGGAGGCTGACAGGCTGAGGCTGACAGGAACCAACCATTTGGGGCAGAATCCACTGGATTTGGCTTCCTTTTCTTTCCTTCCACAGGGGTTGGGGGTAGAACTCAGAAGAGCTCCACTGCTGGCCCTGAGGAGCCTGAAGCGATAATCAGAGTAGGACACAGCCGGGCATCCCTTCAGGGTCAGCTGAGCTGTGCATCGCAGTGGCCAAAAAGTGTGTGTCCTTTTTATTTATTCATGCAACCAACATTTATTATTAATTCACTCCACGAACATTTAGTAAGCACTTATTGTTTGCCTATTGTTTCTCCCCTGGGGACACAGGAAGAATTGGTCAAACGCCCACAGAACTTCACAGAACTTTTGTTCTCTGTTACCCTTCAGCAGGGCCTTGTGCCTGCCCCTGAGTTTATGGAGCAGAAGAAGACTTTATGGCCACTGTGTCTCCTTAAGCATTGTGTAGAATTTGAACCCAGGCCCAAGGTGGCTCCAGAGATGGCCCTGGAAGACCCCAGTGAAGAGGTATGGTCCTGCAAGCATCTTCTCGGCAATCTTGGCTGCCCCAGGTGGGATTTTCTGATGTCCTGTGTTTAGCCAGGGAAAGACAGACCATGCATCTTTAAGGACTGTCCATGACTTCAGACCCTCTCAGCGGCATGGGAGGAAAAGCATGGGATCATTTCCCAGAGAGTTTGGTGGTGAGGATGAGCTAACAAGAGTAACAACCTCTCTATGTGGATGTGAGCTGTTGTGTCTGCAGCCCAAGTCCAAGTTCTTTGCAGAGGCTCACCTGGCCCACCATGCTCCAGCTACACAGCTCTCCCACCTCCACCTTCCACCCAGCCAATGCACGCAGTCCCACCCAACATCCTTCAGGGCCATGGTGCTGCTTCTCTTTCCTCACAGAGGGCTCCTAAAGCCGTTCGTCTAGTTTGGCTGAGGCTAGACTAGACCAGACTGAAAAGACGACGCATTTTACAGCAAAAGGATTCAGACTGGGCGCTTGAATCCTGAAGGATCAGAGTTTCCATTCCTTTCCTCTTTGGTTATCTCAGTTTACTATACTGTTTTCCTTCATGACGTGCCTTTATTGAAAGCTAATATTGAAGGCTCACTCCATCAGGCACTGTGTTTATGTGAATTGTCTTATTTAATCTTCAAATCGTCTTGTGAAGAAGCATCAGGCAATCACATTTTACAGAAGAGGGGAATGAAGCCTGGCAAGGAAGGAAGTTTGCCTAGCATCCCCAGCTGATTTGACCCCTCATGGTCAGTGCTACTGCTCTTAGCCAAAGGCTTGGCTTCCCCACGTCCAAGGGTGGGATCCACCTAGTCCTATAGCTCAGAGGTCCCATCAGAGTCATTGGGGAATCACTAGCCTCTCCGGTCCACCATGTTATATGCCCCCAGAGGGGACCATGGAGATGAAAGAGGAAGTGAGGCTATAGAAGCCCATAGAATCTTGCTCTAGTGCTCACCTCCTGTGTGATCTTGAGCAACTTATTAACCTTCTTAAGCCTCAGTTCCTTATCTGTGAAATACAGGTAAAATGAGAGCCTTCGTTAGAGAGCTGTTAGTGAATTATATGAGGTAACTCACACTAGGCATTTATGAGAATGTCCGACACAAAATAAACACTCAGTAACTATTGTCTATTACAGGCCTACAGTCCACTACCTATAATGCTGAAGTCACAAAAAGCTCTGAAAATTGTGCAGTTGGAAGTAAAACCTGTCCTGAAGTGTCGTACAACTATATCTAGGTTTTATTTATCCCACTTAGTATAAATATGCATATGCTTCACTGCGGGAATACTAATAAGGTGCCACTCTGGACCCTACTCGGGTTGTTACATGATATACTGTATGTGTACCATATGACCTTTCTGAAATCTGAAGAACTCTGAATGCCAAAACACACCTGATTCCAAGAGTGAATGCCCAATAAGAGACTGTGAACCTGTGTTGCTTTTGAGAGTAGAGCCAGTAAGTCCCCTGATGGAGTTACAGTAGCAGTGACTGTCAACTTTGGAACTGCGAGAGCCAGAACCCTGGAAGGAATAGAATTAACTCCCTTCTCCCCTATAAGAAACTGCAGGCTGCTGCTTAAGGGCAGAAAGAACGAGAGGTAATAGAGTCAGCTGGAAAAATGTATCTCCTTGTTCACTTGCTCATGTGATCACTGAAGGGTTTCTGTAGGGGGACTGGACCTGGATGAAAAAATCTTTAAGGACCGTCTCAATTTCAAGATCTCAGGAGAGGTGGTGATCCTCTTACTTCTTGCTTGATTGGCATGTTGCTAGGCTGGGCCAGGGAAAAGGGAGCAGAGCAGTTGTCCTCCCTCAAGGAATATGGACTTTCATTAAGGATACAAGATATGCATGCTTGAAACAAGTAGTGATATGTTAGAAGATTAGATCAGATTAATTAAAATATATTAGAAGATTATGAAATTAATATTCGAGTGAGTAACCAAGCTGGTATGCACCATAGGAGTTCAGAAAAGGGAAACCAAATGTCAGGGAGCTAGTCTAAGGCCAGCTAATTCTTAGAGAGAAGAACCCAAGGAATGGATGAGGAAGGAGAAGAGAGAGGAAATTGAAGATGGAGTGGAGGGAGAAATAGGGACTTTGTGGTCTAAACTCCACATATACTATGAGGTATGGGCAATTTGGATAACCCTTCTGAGCCTCAGTGTTCCCATTTCAAACATAGAGACAGTTATAGCTCTCTCTAGCTATGATCATTGTAAATATTTTTTAAAATGTAAAGTGTTACCAGAACATTCATTCTCTTTTGGTAGCCGTAGACCCTGCAATTTGACTCTCAGAAACAGTTTTTGTTGATTCCATGATGCCTGTTGACCTTGAACTGGGCAGTTTACAGCCAAGCTCAAAGGTATATGTTTGACAAAGGCATAGAAATCAGGAGGAAAAACAATTAATTATTCAACTAGCCAGAACCCCAAACAAATAACCCTCTTCACCCACGGCAACACTTGACAACTCTTTCCATTCAGCCACTTTCATTATTCTAATTAAGCTGACCCTCCATCCACCTGCAAAGAGAGGAAGCCAGCCTGCCTGTGGGACCTTTACCCCCAAGTCAGAGATGTTTGTTCTTAGGAGATCTCATTTTATCTTCTTCTTAGGACCTCTTGGCCTGCTATAGCACACAGAACCACCCCATGGATGACTTCCTGATGGATGATGATTGTCCTGATATCTTGGCTCCGATGGCATTGTGCAGCCTCAACAGGTCACACAGATACTAAAACCATATAAATCCTACATGTCAATGAGGGGAGAGGTGAAGGGGAAATTGTAAAACAAAAGGGAGCAGAGGTTATCACTGGTAGAAATACAGAGTGAGAGAAGGCTGCATGCTATTTAATGCAAAGGAAAAGTGGAAGAAATAGTCACCGCAGCAGAGTTAACACCAGAGCTCACTCTCTAAGCAGAGTGCTCAGGAAAATCGTCTGAATTCTGATGGGAAACATCCTTACCTCAATATAAAACACCTAATAGAACTGAGACAAATAAGGTTCCTGACAAATAGAAGTTACTAGTAGTAGGAGCAGGGGTTTGGTAACATCGTCATCATCATCGTCATCCCCCATCACAGAGGACAAGCGTTCATGAACATCACCTCTTCTCTGAAGGCTGGGGTCAGGAAAAGCCTATCTGCTCCAGTGACAGTGACAGAGGAGCCTGGCCACAGCAGAGGCCAAGGCTGGCAGTTTCCATGTAGAAATTGAAAGAATTTGAACATCAAAACTGAGCCTTCATCTATAGTCATTGGGGTGACATTGGGCATTGTTGAGAGAACAAACATCGTGATTAAAAATGACACAAAGGGAGCCCTGTAGTGATAGGCGATTGTGAGTGTTTAAATGAGGAAGGGAAGGGGTCAAGAAGACTAATCCAGAAAAAAAATGAACGGCTACGTCCTGATGACAACTTTGTTTTGTTTTGTTCAAATTGCTTTTATTACTTATCAAATGTCAGTTTCTTATGAAATTTGAGATGACATTCACAATTCAGTGGCCTTTAATACATTCATAATGTTGTTCGACCACCACCTCTATCTAGTTCAAAACGTTGTCATCAGTCAGTAAAACCTCTATTCACTAAGCAGTCCCCTCCCCACCATCCCATCTCCCTCCAGCCCCCGAGACACCACCAATTTGTCCTCTGTCTGTATGGACTTATCTATTCTGGATATTGCATACAAAAGGAATCATATGACATGTGACCTTTTGTATCTGGCTTCTTTCACTTAGCATGGTGTTTTTGAGGTCCATCCACATTGTAGCAGGCATCTGTACTTCATTACTTTTTATGGCTGAATAATATTCCATTGTGTGGATGTATCACTTTTTGTTTATCTCTTGATGGATATTTGAACTGTTTTCACATTTTGGCTATTGCCCATAGTCAGTATGAACAAGTCTGTACATCATGGAGGAATTTCTTATGGTTCTCTGAGTGGGATGGTTATTTTTGCTATGGTTACACCCTGCAAAAGCAATTACCTTCCTAAACAGATAGATGCTTCTTCCAGGGGAAAGAATTCCTGGAGGCTGCCAGTATCCAGCTGAAGGTCCTGATGACCTCTTAAAGATGACTTTAAGTGGCTTTAAATGTCTTCATTCATCCTTTGCTTGGATGCCAGGGCCAACCAAACTTTCTGACATAACACTTAAAAAGTTAGAGTCTCAATTTTTGTTCCTGGTGACCCATAGACATCCATAGGCAAGAAGATAAAGATTGGATTACCTTCCTCCTGGGAAAGTAGCTCCAATTCAGCTCAAGTGACCTGTGAGAGGCAGTGTGGTCTGGTGGCAAACATCCGTGGTTGGAGTCAGAAGATAGACGGATGTTTAAGAGATGGCTCTGCCACTCCCAGGCTGTGTAGCAGCTGAGTAGCTCTGAACCCCAGCTTCCTCATTTTTCAAGAGGTGCTGTGATTGCTGCTTGCCTTTCTCATTGAGTTGTTAAAAGGCTGAAGGAGTTGTCATATGTGGGTGTGAATCTTAAACAGTCAAGGATCACACATTTGTGCTATGACTATTACTCCCCTGTTAGAAGACATGCAGGGTGACACTTGTGACTCACTATCAGTAGACTGCGTTAGTCACAGTGCATTACTTGAAAGTATTTAAAAAATGAAGACCCATCAGAAGGCTACTGTGTCACCCATAGAATTGAAGGAGAAATGAATAATCAGGCCCCAAAGGGCAGGAACCAGACAAGGTCTGGGCCTTCGGGGAGCAGGGGCTGACCGTTGGGGTGAATGAGGGGTGGCCATTTTTCTCTTTGCTTTGCTGCAATCGATGTTCAAAATCCCAGGAAAGGGTCTGATTGATGAACCGCTTGACTAGGGGAGGGCAAAAGTCCTTGACTGACAATTCCACCAGGCTGCACCATAGGGAAAGAAATGATTCTCCAATTAAAAATCAGGGAGCTATTAACAGGAGAAAGGGGGGAAAGATTCTGGGAGGCCCCCAAACTGTCCACCAAAAATGTACTCTTCTAGCTGCTCATGCAGAAGCAAGCACAGACTGGGACTCCCGAGCCAATGGCTCTGGGGCTACCCTAGAGCTGAGCACAACTTGGAATAACCAGGGATTTGGGGTGCAATTTGGAGACTGCTACCTGCATGTCTGTACAAGGTGCTTCCCTTAAACACTATGCACAATGTGTGCAGTCCAAGAGCTCAGGCTTGAGAAATCTGAACCAAACTGCATCTGGCTACTAAAAATATCCAGGCTCCAGGGAGGCAGCAGAGAGAGCTTTTCCAAAGCCAGCTGAGACCTTCAATGTATGTAGGAAATTATTAATCATGCCCTGTGATTCTTCTTGGTATGAGCTGGCTTTACGCTTTAAAAATAAATAAATATGAACTGAGGCCCATCCAACCCCTCCTTTCTTTAACTATCCATCTCGGAAATAGTTGGTAACCCCCGCTGCCCATGCCCCCTGGGTGTAGGCTGCCCTGCTCCCTGGAAAACAGGAATTTCTTATCAGATCAACAGGAAATTCTATTTTTACTTGATGTTAGAATTAAAAATATCACAGGGAGAGAGATTCTCTTGTATCCAAGCCTTGCACTAAATTTATCCCCCAACTGAGGAGTTCTCCTTCCAAATGGTTGCTCCCAGGGTTCTCTCCCTCCGAGACTGGCCCCAGATGGCAGGAGAGACAAAGAGCTTTGACATCCCAACTTGCTTTTTTTTTCTAAACCCAGGTCACAGTGTTGCTGTGGAGACCACTTAGGGTACTTGTAGAATGCTCCATGGCAAGTCATAGTTGAGCCTAGATGGTGGCTCCAGAGGCATTCACTAAGAAACAGACAGCTCAGGTTAGCAGCACTATAACACTTCACTAAAGGCCCTGGCTAAAAGTGGTGCTTAAGTTGAGTGACTCCATTTCAAAAGCAAGCAAGAGGAGTGAAGCAAAGTTTACTGAGGCCCGACTGTGTGCTAAGTACTTACTAGCATGGGCCAGGCCATTCAGTCTTTCCAGCAGCCCCCAAATAGAAGTAACAGCAGCAGCTGCTGCATCTTTCCAGTTTACAGAGGAGAAAGCACAGGCTGAGGAAGGTATCTGGGATTAGAATTAGAACTGGGTCAACTTGATTCCAGAGCTAATGCTCTTTTCTCTTTACCATCAGTATTTTTTTTTCAACATCTTGAGGCAGATTAGGAGCAAAGCTAATGAATCCAGCAGCCACTAGTGTAGGCACTACCAGCTGGATGACTGGCAGCCTCCAGGAATCCTTTCTCCTGTAAGATGCATCTATCCAGAAGGGCAGCTGCTTTCAGAGGGCTGTAACCATAGCACGAATAACTACCCTATTTAGAGAGCTATAAGAAATTCCTCAATGCCCAGTTTGCTTAACTTGCAAGTTGTATGACTCTTTCTTGTAACCCTGCTAATATACCCTTAGCTTCTTTTCTGAGATGTGCCTAAACCACTGAAATAGGAGAGTTATCTGATCTCCCTTGCAGGATGTGTGACAGGGGTGTGGCTCATCTGTCACCACCTCTGCTCAAACTCCTTATGGGTAGGGGAGCACACAGATGGACAGGTGCAGGAGCCAGGGTGCTAGGCTCTGGCCCCATGGCAGTGTCCAGGGATGGGAGCCTGTGACTCCCAGAGCCCAAGTGGGCATGTGTTACAGTGTGCTCTTTCAGCCTTCCCATCTGTGGATAGCTTAAGTGTTGACCAGCTCACTGGACCCTCCGTTTTTTCGCAAGGGCGGAGGGCCAGTGTGACAGCTTTCTGTATCCCAAGCTCTTGTCCAGCATCCCAGAATAATCAGGTTACACATGGACTTGAGGGATAGTGAATGCAGGGGCTTTATTGGGTGGTGGAGGTGGATGTCAGCAGGATGGATGGGGAGCTGAAAAGGGGATGGAGTGGGAAGATGATCTTCCCCTGGAGTTTAGCCATCCAGCAGCTGATTCTCCGACCATCCTTAGCGGAACTCCTCCTGACGTTCCTTCTCTTCTGTCCTTCTCTACTGCTCTTCTGCTGTTCTGTTCATCTGCTTGTTGGCTCATCTGCTTCTGGAGCCTGGGGTCTGGGGTTTATATGGGTACAGGATAGGGGCCTCTGCAGGCCAAAAGGCAACTTTTTGGGTGCAAAAACAGGAATGCCTATTTCCATTTAGGGCCATGGATATCCAGGCTTGAGGCTGGGGACTTTGACGTTCTTCTACCCAGTATTTCCCTGTCTCCTGTCCATATCACCAGCACCTTATTTACTTACTGAGTGTTTTGTATTGTTTGTTTTGTTTTAATGGTGCAACTAAAAGAGTATTGCAGGATATCTGGGCTTTAACCCTGGCTCTGAAGCTGAGACTTTATGAAATTAACTTCTCATCTCAGGGCCTCAGTTTTCTCATCTGTACTAATGACAAGCTGAGTTCTCATATGGCAAAAAGTAGGGCTAGAGATCTCTCTGGGTTCCCTTTTATAAGGGCATTAATCTCATTCATGAGGACTCTGCCCTCATGACCTAATTACCTCCCAAAGGCCCTACCTCCAAATACTATCATATTGGGGATTAGAATTTCAACATAAGATTTTTTTGGAGACACATTTAGTGCATAGCAGCACCTGTTATAAATGTCACAGATCCCTGACTTCTCTGCCACCCATGAAAGGAAGAGGGTGCCCACCTTCTGAGTCTCTTCCTGCTGTGGGGTTGATCATCCCTTTAAGGAAGCCAGGTATTTGGCTAATAGCTGAGAGGCAGCTTCAACCTTTGGCACCATGTCCAGGAGTGAGAGACGGCCTGTCACATTTTAAAACTTTGATGTATTTCTTAACTTCTGAAGAATTGGTCTATTCATGTGGAAGCAGTATAAAGAAAGGAGATCAAAAGACAAAAAGGAATTGAAACATGGCATAGACAGAAACCCAGTGACTCAGGTCGAAAGGCTGACAGCTCTCAGAATATTCAAGAATTGGGGCCAGATAAAAACCAAAAAGCAAACATACTCTCAAACAAGCTGACATCTCTCATTGTAGGGGTACTGTATTGCCAAAGGCAAGGTACTTGTGGAGCCAGTTAAGGACTCTGAATACTAATTGCCTGGATAACAGCTAAAGACAGGGCCTGAATAGATGAGTCAAGTGTGAACTCAGACGCCTAAGGGCAACAGAAGGAGGAACTTTGGAGGTATGAAAGTTGGTTCAAGCGTGGGTCAATGTACTCAATCTGGCCTTTACCTCCCCTGTAGAAGGCAGTATTAGTTATTCCCATGAGAAAGATGGGATATTGAAACTTCCTTTGCAAAAATTATAATAGAAAATTACGGCAGTAGGGGAGATCTGATCTAGCCAATCCTCTTCTTGCCTTTAGCCTTCCAGCTGCCAGCTGCCAAACTAGCTTTGGGAGACATTTAGGTTGTAGTTTAAATGATAATAGCCCTTCCACAAACCTCAACTGCCTTAGTAAAGCTAATGAGAGACCACTAGGCTAAGATGAAGAGAGGAGCCTGAATTTTGCTAAGGTATAGACATAAACAATTGCCAGCCATTATTTAACAGGTTATAAGATATGCCACTTTACAAATTACTCCTACAGATGACATCTCTATTGTGGAACCTAAGATTGGCCTTTCAAGATATGTTTTCAGGTGTTTTGCATGTCTTACATGCATTGCTCCACCTGGACCCACTGATCAATGGCTCCTGAGGCACCATGTAGAAGTGAATCAGCACACAAAAGGACCATTTTCCACACCCCTATGATTGCACCTCAACTGATCAGCAGCAAACACCATTCCCTAACCACCCCCAGCCCTTCCCCCAAACTGTCTTTGAAAAACCCCTAACCTAGGAGCCTTCAATGAGATTGATTTGAATAATAACTCCATCTCCTACATAACATGGCTGGCCTTGCATCAATTAAGCTCTTTCTCTACTGCAATACCATGGTCTATTTTGTGTAGCAGGAAGGAAGAACTCATTAGGTGGTTATGGTATGCCTATGAGACTGCTAGTTGATCATCACCACACCATAAGTGCCTGGTCAGCGCAAGGCATCGTAATGAGTACTGGGGGGGAAGATCATGCGCAGAAATGGGTACATAGCAAAACAGCCTAGAAGAGATTTTTGTTCCACATTCTCATTTTATAGAAGTGAGGAAACTGAGACCTGAGAGCAGGAATGACTTACTCAGGATCACATAGCTAAGCAGTGGTGGGCAGGGCCAGGATCCAGGGCTCTTGTGGTTAGGTTCTTGTCTCAACAATCTTACAAAATGGTGAAACCGCCTTTGCAAAATTATAACTAAGGAAATCATGACAGTGAAAGAAATCAGAACTAACTGACTCTATCTTACTTCTAATCTTTAAGCTGTCCTTGTTCATTCCTGGATGTAGGCTGAACAAACTTTGGGGAGGAATTCAGTTATTGGTTTGACTCTGAAATAGAATTGATAACAGCCCTTTCCCAAAAAGACCCCTTTCTTGTCTGGGGTCCACTCTGCCTTTGCTGGACTAACAAATTAGCTACAAGATTAGAAATTACAATTTAGGAGTCATGCAGCCTCTGGCTCCAAGAGTCTGAACCTCTCTAAGTTGCTTCTGGGGGTAACATCACTATTGTAAAACCTAAGATCAGTGCTTGAGATATTCTGCAGACCCTGCACTTGATGGATCAGCTGACACCACCCAGATCAGCTGACACCACCCAGACCAGTAACCTGGGTCAACCAGCTCTGTGATCCCACTCAGAAATCAGCTAGAAGAACTCACTTTGACCCCCTGTGATTTTATCTTAAGCCCGACCAATCAGCACTCCCTACTTTCCAAGATCATACCAACCAAATTATCCTTAAAAACTCTGGTCCCCAAATGCTCGGGGAGACTGATTTGAGTAATAACAAAAATCCAGTCTCCTGCACAGCTGGCTCTGCGTGAATTACTCTTTCGTCATTGTAATTCCCCTGTCTTGATAAATCAGCTCTATCTAGGCATCAGGCAAGGTGAACCCATTGGGCAGTTACAATGGTGTCATAAAAGAGGTGTGGGCCTGAATGTTAGGAGAACCTGATTCTAGAATTGGGTCAGCTACTTACTTGGGGACTTCATTTCACCTCCTTTAAGCCTCAGTTTTCCCATCTGTAAAACAGGGGATGGTACTGGATGGTCTCTTTGGTCTCATGTTTCAATAGTCAGGATAAGCTAGATTTTGCTGTGATAACAAAGAACCCCCAAATCTCAGTGGCTTAAGAGGCAAAGGCTTTTTTAAAATTTTTATTTTTGTAAATTATGTATTTTATGATGATTAAAAGGACTATCTTCGAATCAGTACAAATATTTCACAAATAATATCTGGCCATTTTCTAACCAGTTGAGGAATTTGTTGCACAATAAGCCGCCTTACATCTTTCAGCAAGAAAAGCATTAAATTTGAATAGTAAAGACATTATAAGGCTGAATGCGATGGCTCATGTCTGTAATGCCAACACTTTGAGAGGCCAAGGCGGGCAGATCACTTGAGATCAGGAGTTCGAGACCAACCTGGGCAAGATGGAGAGATCCCATCTCTACAGAAAAATAAAAATTTAGCCAGGCATGATGGTGCACACCTGTAGTCCCAGTAACTAGGGAGGCTGAGTAGGAGGATCACTTGAACCTGGGAGGTCAAGGCTGCAGTGAGCCATGATTGCACCACTGTACTCCAGCCAGGGTGACAGAGCAAGACCCTGTCTCAAAAAAATAAAAAAAAAAAAAATTACACAATGAATTAGGACACAATTAAAATTTGCTTTAAACATTTCTTTGGGGGAGGGGACACCATACTTCTACTCAATGAAGAGAAACATTTTTACAGTCCAGAGGGGTTTTATTTTTTTGCACCTATTATGCCATGAATCCATAAAGAAGAGGTTCTAGCAGTTCAGGCTCCTTCTCATTGGTTCTTACAAAGTGTGCTTCTCTGTTGGAGCAGGCTAGTGCTTCAGCTGAATTCCAGTAACTTTCTCTTTGGCTTCCTGGTTTTTCTGATCATTTTTCTTCAAGTGTGCTTCAAGAAGCTATCTTGGCTTTCAGAGTGCTTAATGTGCTCAATATGCACATTAGTTCTCTTGGCAAGAATCTTGGCCTTAACTTGTTTGTTTACAACAACGCCAACAACATGCTGGGTGGCATTGTAGACTCTTCCAGTATTGCCGTGGTAACACTTGTGGGGCCTTCCTTTCTGAACAGTGCCCATTTCCTTGATGTCTGCAGTTTGGCCTTTCTTATAGATTTGCACATACATGGCCAAAGGAACAACAACTCTTTTTGAAACGGAGTTTTCCTCTTGTTGCCCAGGCTGGAGTGCAATGGCGTGATCTCGGCTCACTGCAACCTCTGCCTCCCAGGTTCAAGCGATTTTCCTGCCTTAGCCTCCTGAGTAGCTGGGATCACAGGCATGCACTACCACGCCCAGCTAATTTTGTATTTTTAGTACAGACGGGGTTTCTCCATGTTGGTCAGGCTGGTCTCAAACTCTCCACCTCAGGTGATCCGCCCACCTCAGCCTCCCAAAGTGCTGGAATTACAGGCGTGAGCCACCACACCCAGCCAACAACTCTGTTTTCTAAAAGACCTAGAGAACATGTGTCAGGTACCTCTCCTCTTTCCCTTTGCGTTCATCATTTTGGCAAATTACTGGAAGAAGGTGGTTCCAGCCAACAGGGCAAAGGCCTCTTTTTCATTCACATCCTATGATCCTGGTGGGTTGGCAGGACCCAGGCTGATGGAAGCTCAGCTTCCATCACATGTTTCATGGGGAAGAAAATATAATAAAACGTATACTTGCCTTTAAAACTTTTGGCCAGAAATGACATGTGTCACTTCCACATATATTTTGTTGACCAAAGCAAGTCACAAGGTCATCTACCATGCACCCAGAAGAAGACCCTGGAAATAATTGACAACAATCCTGCCTCCCATATGGTGCAAAGAGCTATGTGGATCAGTGAGGGTGGGGGTGGGGGTCGGGGAGACACTTGCCCCAGTGGACTTCATGGAAAGACTTCATAAAGAGGCTCCACTCTGAGAGGTGGAGATTAGAAAGCACTGAATCTAGAAGGGGTGGCAGGAGCAGGAGCAGAAGCAGACGTGCTGCAAAGGTCGAGAATTCAAACTTAATGGGGAACTGCCTAGTGCCTAGATGCGCTGAAGCATAAGTGCACTAGGGGAGAATAAGAAGCGAGAAATCTGATACCAGGTCTTGCAGAGCCTTAAAGACAATCAAGGGCCTTGAAGGGATGTGTGCCTTATTTGCATTTGCTAGGCCCTGAATTTTTTTTTTTTTCTTTTTTTTGAGATGGAGTCTGCCTCTGTCACCCAGGCTGGAGTGCAATAACTGATCTCGGCTCACTGTAACCTCTGCCTCCCAGGTTCAAGTGATTCTCCTGCCTCGGCCTCCCAAGTAGCTGGAACTACAGATGTGCACCATCATGCTTGGCTAATTTTTGTACTTTTAGTAGAGATGGGGTTTCACCATGTCGCCCAGGCTTGTCTCAAATTTCTGAGCTCAAGTGATCCGCCTGCCTCAGCCCCCAAAAACGCTGGGATTACGAGCGTGAGCCACCGTGCCTGAGCAGGCCCTGAAATTTCTGAGCTGGTTTGTGAGCTTATCAAGCAGTGTGTGGGATGGCACCAGCAGCTCTAAAGAAGAGGTGAGAAGAGTACAAAGGAGTAGGCAGACCAGGAGGCCACTGCTATCCTTTGGGGAGAGGTGACAAGGCCTTAAGGCCTGATGCTTTATTTTAGGACAGGAGCAGCAGGGGAAATAGAACAAATGCAAGAGTAATTGCATGGGAAAGAACCTAGCACAGGTCTTGGCACCATTGACATGTGGCCTCAATTTGGTGACCAGTTGATGTTATCTAAAGAGGAAGAGGGAAGAATGAAGACAAGCTGGAAGATTTGAGCCCCCATGCCTGGAAAAAAGGAGTGTCATCTGCAGAAAGCAGGGAGTCAGGATGAGGGGTGTGGTGAGAAGTGCTGAGTTCTCAAGGTGACCAGTGAGTCTCTTCATTCCCTCCTCTCTTCATGGGAGTGTGGAGAAGAGGAGAACGGGTTGCTGGAGTGTGCAGTTGGGTTGAAGCAGTCCTTCTGGATATGAAATTCAAGCCAGTGTCCCCCAAACCACTAGGGAGACTGTGGCAGGCCAGGTCTCACTAAGGCAGGCCTCCATCACAACTGTTTCAGCACTGACTGAGTGGTGAAGTTAGATATTAAAATCTGGAAGAGTCAGTGCCCTATTACAAAGGCTAGAATGTAACAAAAGCCCATCAAGAATTTTGCCTAGGCCTTTCCTGGGCCTTGAAGGATGACAAGATAATGAAGGAATTCTTAACAGGACCCTCTTAGGATTAAACAAGTTTTATTGGGGGTCTGAAGAAACTCCCCAGGCCTCCACAAACACATTTATGGGGAGTCAGAAGGAACTCTCCAAACATGCATGATTTAGCAGGAGACAAGTCCTGGACCTATTTAGATTAAGTACATTTACTGAGGCTCCAGAGAAAGGTCTTCAAGACTCAGACCTCAGTTATATATTAAAAGAATTTAATCACTTATGTGTTTAGATGAATGCACACTTACATGTAGATATATAACTTAGAAGGTATATAAGCTCTGGAAAACTTTTAATTTTGAGTTGGTCTAAGGAGAATTTCCAGCCTTCTTCCTATAACCAGTTACAGAAATAAAAACTCCTTTTTCTCCCAGTTCATCTGTATCTCATTGTTATTAGAATAATAATGAATAAGCAGCTTATTAGAATAAGCAGCCAGCCTCTCAGTTTGGTCCAGGAACAAGACTATGAGAGGATCTTTGAGTTGTCCACCCTATGTTTTCTGAGCACACAAAGATACATGCAGTGGCCTTAGTATCCCAAAGGAGCAGGGGTGATTTTTTTGAGAGTTGCCTAGAACTGCCTTGACTTGCATTTTTCTAAGGGGGCTTTCTTGGGCAAGGAAAAGGTATCTCTGCCCCTCTAGTAGACGGAGAGCCTGTGGTGCTCGCTCCTGAACTCAAAGGCCATGACAAGAGGACACTCTGGCCTGGGATCATGGTGAAAGGCATGGGTAAAGTCCAGTGCCAAAGGAGACCTGGCTCATCAGCTGTTCATCTCTCTAAAGGGTCATTTTCAGGTCACCTGTTCTCCATGCTGAGGCTGATGGCTTCTGAGAGACGGGGAGAAGAGCCAAAAGGAGGTGATGGACTTATCAGCTCTGACTCCAAGTGCTTGCTGTGGGTGGGTGACTGAAGAAGCCCCTGTCTCCACTGGACAGGGATGGAAATCCCCGACCCTGAGGTTCAGGGTCTGTAGAATAATGAAGCTGACATCAACTGTTACTTCTGGAGAAGACTCAGTTTCCACCAGTCATTTTGTGTATTCTGACCAGGTCTCAACTAGCCATTTCCAAAGCCACTACTATCATCCTGAGTTTATCTAGAAAATATGTTGTCATGCCTTCCAGCCCCTGTTGCTCACCATCCTCCTTCAAGACTCTGAATGGGATTATTTAAAGTAATAATGAAAAGCAAAACAGGAAATTCTTATCTGTTTTGGCAGGAAATTCTTTAGCTATGTGGAAGGTTCTGCCCTGGGGGTTTGTGCCCTCCAGGAACTGTTTTGCAATGATTTATGGTCCAAGATGGCGCCAGCCCTTCCTTGGCCCACAGGGTGAGAGAGGGAGGTATATGCTGGACCCTGGGAAGCAGGATTTGCATTATCTTGAAATGTACATTTCTATTGATAACATATTCATTGTCTCCACTCATAAGTTATGGTCCTGTTTTTGTCTTGTCCTGGAATAGGGAGTAGCAAATTCAGGCGAAGTTAAGATGCTCCATTTCAGGTTTGAAAAGCTTCATTCTTTAGAATGCATTACTTTATGTGAAATCCTAGGTAACAGAACGTAGAGGAGAAGCTGTTGTGATAGACACTTTATGTAGGTCATGTTACGTTCTCTCACTACAGATATTATTTTCTCCATCTCACAAATGTGGAAACTGAAGTTCACTGATGTTAAGCAACCGGGTCAAAATCACATAAGGACTAAAGGGTGGAGCTGAGAGGAAATGTGTTTTTTTGTTTTTTGTTTTTTTTAAATTATACTTTATGTTCTAGGGTACATGTGCACAGCGTGCAGGTTTGTATTTAGGAAATGTGTTTTCAATAGACTCTGAGTGACCCTGAGGCCCAGGCCAGGCCAGCTTTGCTCCCCACTGTGTCCCCAACACCGGGCAGAGTGCATGGAATATAGCAGGCACTTGAGAAACAGACTCTGGATGAAAGGATGAAAGTGTGGGATCTGTTGGCTGCAGTGTCCTGTGGCTAGGCCTCCTTGCTCCTGTTCCCATGCGGTCTTCTGATTATTTCTAGTGTTCACCATACCGGAGATGACAAATTTCACAAAAATGCTGAGGGACTGACTGTTGGGTGTCACTGAGAGCTAGTCTCTCTCTTTCTCTCTGTCTCTCTCTTTCTAATTACCTATTGAGAGTTACATCCTTTTATTGGTTCCACAACTTCGGGCTTTCATCTCCCATTCCTTTTTATAATATTCCTAGCCGGGCGTGGTGGCTCACGTCTGTAATCTCAGCACTTTGGGAGGCCGAGGCAGGTGGATTGCCTGAGGTCAGGAGTTCGAGACCAGCCTGGCCAACATAGTGAAACCCCGTCTCTACTAAAAATACAAAAAAAAAAAAAAAAAAAAAAAAAAAAAAAGCTGTAATCCCAACTACTAGGGAGGCTGAGGCAGGAGAATCACTTGAACCCTGGAGATGGAGGTTGCAGTGAGCCGAGATAGCACCATTGCACTCCAGCCTGGGTAACAGGAGTGAAATTCCATCTCAAAAAAAAAAAAAAAAAATTCCTTCTTTTGGAATCTGCATTAGAACAAAGCTGGTTCTGAAAGTGCTCAGAAGCCCACCTGCAGCTGAGGCTCAAGGGCCGATCTGTGTTGGAGCTGGTTCCTCCACAAACCCTCCTTCCTCCCTCATTTTCTTGACAATGTCTTGCTTAGGAGTCAGAAGACCTAGGTTCCAATAACAGGGCTGTCATTAACTGGCAGGCACTTGTACTTCTGACCCGGTTTCTTCATTTTTATTTTGTTTGGCTGGCAAAAGATTTTGTCTGTAGCTGATTTTTGAATGCCTTTATCTACCAGGGCAAGCGATCTCCTGTTCACTACCAGTCCAGTGTGGCTTGTTGGCTTAGAGCCATCTACTTCACATGTTTCCATTTGAGTTTGAATCGTCAGACAAAATGGTTCAAGTGTCCTCTTCTGGTGCCAACAACCCCTGTGTATATGATTCTAGGATGCTTACCATGCCCCTTCACCCTGGCCTTTGCTTCCTATTCGAGAGGTTTTTCACTGGTGATGGTGTTTTCTCCATTGTCAAGCCTCCTTTATGGCTGGTGCTTCCTACCTGGTGACCTGACATGTTGCCTCTCTTCGTGTCCACTGACTGAGTCACTTCAAATTTCCACCACCATGGGCTCTTGAACTTGTGACTGCTTGGCCTGGTTTTTATAACTACATTGTTAGCACTGACTGATGTTAAGGTTCTCCAAGGGTCTGACTGATCTGAGCAATCCCGTATTCATTCATTCATTTATTCATCCATCCAACAAATATTTATGTTAACTCATTATTAACTTGCAGGGCCTCATGCTGTTGCCCAGGCTGGAGTGCAGTGGCATGACCACAGCATATTGTAACCTCAGTCTTCTGGGCTCAAACCATCCTCTCACCTCACCCTCCTGTGTAGCTGGAAATGCAGGTATTGCTATTTTTTAAAATTTTGTAAAGATAGGATCTTGCTATGTTGTCCAGGCTAGTCTCAAACTCCTGGCCTCAAGCTGTCCTCCCACCTTGGCCTCCCAAAGTGCTAGTTGTGAGCCACTTTACCCCACCTCATTGTTACTTTTGGTGCTGCTAACTTACTTACAGAATGGACATAAGAATTCTTAGAATGGGCCTGAGAATTGACAGTCTGTTTTTATTTAGCCCTTCTAATTTGATAAGTAGGCTAACACTTGGAGATACACATTATATATCTGTCATAATGTTACCAGTGGGTCTTTGTTCTTAGAGCTCCCAAGATGGCAGCAAGCCTTTTGTTCTCTGACCTGGGGTTCTTGGCCTCACGGGTTCCAAGGAATGGAACCTTGGGCCATGCAGTGAGTGTTATAGCTCTATTAGAAGCCGTGGGTCACGGAAGAGAACTGTGGAACCCCGAGACTGTGTTCAGCTCGATTAGGACAAACCTGGGCACTTAGCCGCACAGGAACAATGGCGAGTCTAGCCTGATCAGGAGCGGCAGTGGGTGCCCTACTGGATCAGAAGCACAGCGGACACCCTGCTGGATTTGGAGGGGTGGAAGTTAGCGGCGGGTCTGCGAGGGTGGCCATCTGCAGTGGTGGATGGCGAGCGAAAGCTCAGCTTGAGCCGGAACAAACACAGACCAGAATAGTGTGCAGCCGCAAGATTTAATAGAGTGAAAACAGAGTTCTCATACAACGGGAGGAGACCCAAAGGGGGTTGCCACCACCGGCTCGAATGCCTGGGTTTATACATCCTGATCATTGTCCCTCCCCCTGTGCTCTCAGGGGATAGATGATTGACTATTTCTTTACCTCCTGCTTTTAGCCTAACTGGTATTTTAGTGAGCTCTCTTTGCTACCTGATTGGCCGGGTGTGAGCTGAGTTACAAGCCCCGTATTTAAAGGTGGGTGTGGTCACCTTCCCCAGCTAAGCTTAGGAATTCTTAGTCGGCCTAGGAAAACCAGCTAGTCCTGTCTCTCAGTAGTCCATTTGGCTTGCTATAACAAAATACCATAGACTGGATGGCTTATAAATAACATAAATTTATTTCTCACATTTCTGGAGACTGGGTAGTCCAAGACAGTCCAAGACACTGGCATATTCAGTGCCTGGCGAAGGCTCCTTTCCTGGCTCATAGTCCTCACATGGTGGAAGGTGCCAGGCAGCTCTCCGGGCCTCTGTTACAAGAACACCAATCCCATTAGTGAGGGCTCCACCCTTACGGCCTAATCACCTCCCAAAGGCCCCACCTCCTAATACCATCACATTGGTGGTTAGGTTTCAACATATAAATCTGGGGGGACAGAAACATTCAGATCGCAACAATGCCCATTTTATAGATGAGGGAATGGAGATTCAGAGTTCTCCAGTTACCTACTCAGGGTCACGGGGCTAATAGCAGCAGTGCCAGGAGCCAACCACTGGTCCTCTGATTTTATCTTTTCAAGATGCCTGTTTGTTTCTACCTCCTTACTGAAAGGGGCGAGGCATTTTAGGTTTGGAGAATTTCCTAAACTCTGAGAAAAGATGTACTAAAAAGAAATTGTGTGCCTCAACACTTCTCCTGAGAAATCACTGTTACAAAAAGTGGCTCCAGAATGGGGGGAGGCTGGGTAGGATGAGGCGTCAAAGGGATTTGAGAATATGGGCTCTACTGGGAAGTGGCTGGGTGGGAGGGGATGTTATAAATAAAGTTTTGGTGCCACAAAAGAAATAGCACTCGAATACAAAATTCTCTTTTTAATTCTCAGCAAGGCAAGTTACTTCTATAGAAGGGTGCACCCTTACAGATGGCGCAATGGTGAGTGTACACTTGGACAAGGGAGGGGAAGGGGTTCTTATCCCTGACACACGTGGCCCCTGTTGCTGTGTCGTTCCCCTATTGGCTAGGGTTAGACCACACAGGCTAAACTAATTCTGATTGGCTAAAGACAGTGACAGGGTGAGTGGTTTGGCAGGAAAAATGGTTATGACAGAGCAGGTAATCAGAACAAGTCAGGGTGGAGCAGGTAATCGGAATGAGTCAGGGTGCAGCAGGTAATCGAAAAAGGTTGCTTTACAAGGAAGTTAAGTTTAAAAGTAGAAGGCAAAGAATTAAACATACTGACATATTGATTCTTTGAAAATAAATTTAGAACTCACATCTAACAGGGAGAAAGATGGGGCACACAATGGCACATACTGCAGACATGAGTGCTTCCTCCCAAGGCCTGGGGAGCCCTCTTGAGGTCTTGAGGTTTTAGAAAAGCGCATTGTCAGGAGCTGGCAGCCAACTGTGAATTGGTGGTAATGAATGTACTAACACTGTTACCTGTTAGGAAGAGTAAGAAACACAGTTAGTAGATGCTTGGGAGGACCTTGGAGGAGAGGCAAGTTCTGGGAATTTCTGTGAGTAGGCTCTAGGGGATTTTGTAGCATCTAGGAAAGTGTTTTGAGCCAAAGCAGAAGACCAGCCTGTGGCTTTGGCTTTACAAACTATTTGTCAGGGCTGAGGTCTAACAGAGTGACAGTCTGACCTAAGCTGGAGGACAGAGAGCTGAAGGTCAGTGATCAGAAGGCTCTACACAGCAGAGAGAGACCAAGAGTTTAATCTTGCACCAAGCTAATTGAGCTACTGAGAATGTATTTCTGTGATTTATAAACCTATCTGTCCTTTGCGTGCCAAGATATTACTTCTCAGTGTCATAAAAATTGGTGTATAAAAATATCTGTCTTCCTTTCCCAGGTTAACCTTTCTACCTTCTCCAGGATCCTGTAATTATTTCACTCCATCCTCTCCCTGTCCCCTTTGTGTTTTGTAGCGATGACTCACTCATTGCAGTTTGCCTGGGACTTTACCGGTTTAAGTGTCGCCGGAAAGGGGTTCCGATCCAGACCCCAAGAGAGGGTTCTTGGATCTCGTGCAAGAAAGAATTCAGGGCAAGTCCTCAGTGCAAAGTGAAAGCGAGTTTATTAAGAAATTAAAGGAATAAAATAATGACTACTCCATAGACAGAGCAGGCCCAAGGGCTGCTGGTTGCTCATTTTCACAGTTATTTTTTGATGATATGCTAAACAATGGGTGGACTATTCATGCTTCCCATTTTTAGACCACATAGGACAACTTACTGACGTCGCCATGGCATTTGTGAACTGTCATGACACTGGCAGGAGTGTAGCAGTGAGGACAACCAGAGGTCACTCTGATCACCATCTTGGTTTTGGTGGGTTTTGGCTGGCTCCTTTACCGCAAGCTGTTTTATCAGCAAGGTCTTTATGACCTGTATTTTGTGCTGACCTCCTATCTCATCCTGTGACTTAGAATGCCTTCACTGTCTGGGAATGTAGCCCAGTAGGTTTCAGCCTGATTTTACCCAGCTCCTATTTAACATGGAGTTGCTCTGGTTCACACACCTCTGACACAAGCACTGAAAGTCTCATGACCCAGGAAACCCCCAATATGAGCAAACTAGGACAGCTGGTCACCTTAAAGGTCTTTTCCTCCACCACTCCTTCTTAACCTGTGAACATTCCCATGTCACCTCTTTGTTAACCAATTCTGCTTCCCTTGAGCTCCTATTCATTCTTTTTCTTCTATGGACTCCTAAACTTCTTCCAAATATAGTCCATGCTCTCACTATGTCCTTCACCTTCTAGAGGACTCCTGAACCTTCTCCTGTCAAACTTCTCTTGCCCTCAATCTTGATAAGGGTTCCATTGCATTTAGCACCACTGGGTTCTGGGACCACATTTTCTTCTTCCATCTCTAAAGCTGCTATTTCTCTGTCTCAGATCTAGGGAGTAAACCTGCCTGTGCTATCTCTGTCCATTTGGGACACCCCTCAAGGTCCAGGTCTTGGGCCTGTGCTTTCACTGATTTTTTCCTGTAGCAAAAGCCTACAAGAGTCAGGTGGCAATGCATCCTGTTAGGCAGCTAGAATAGACATGGAGTGAACCAGATAGTATGTGCTCCAACTAAAGAGGTTTTACTTTAACAGGTTTTTAAAAGAGTTGGCCACCCTTGGTTTGAGTGCACAACTTTTGAGGTATAGCTGGGATCCGAAGTAAATTTTCAGGAGGACACATGATCTAACCTGGGAAAGGAGTATTTCCACTGAAGGGCACAGTGGTAAATCTGGCTATACCTTATGCAAGAATTCACTATTCAACTTTTGGAAATATCCAATTTTTGACTTGGGAGAAGTCTTCTTTGCCTTACGTTGGGTTGAGAAGGATCTTCTCCTCACCCGATTTTGTGCGACCTTTAGGTGATCAACAAGTTCCTAATCACATAGGTCATCACAGAGCAGTTATGACCTTGATGGGAACAAATAAGAACCAACTAGTAAAGTCCTGGCAACATCATTAATGTGGGGAAAAAAAAATCTTCTAGCTGATGAAAATCTTTTCACTCATCACAGATTCATTCATCTTTCCATTGCAATTAAGGGGCAGAGTGTGGCATGATAGTGAGCGCGTGATGACAAGCAACTAATGAACAGATAGATCACACATAATTTCAGACACAAACGAGGTCAACAGCTTGAATATTTAAGCTGTTTTTAGTATTCAGTGTCACATGTCTAGAAAGGACTGTGAAGAATAATTTGTTTATTCTTCTAGTCTCTGGTGGAGTTGCATGTAAGAAATCTCGTATTTTATATATTCAAAATTTTTATTATTTCCCTAAAGATTTTGTGCCCTTGGCTCCTTTTTTTAAAACAAGTTTCTTGGGTGGATAACCTGAGGTCGGGAGTTCAAGACCAGCTTGACCAATATGGAGAAGCCCTATCTCTACTAAAAATAGAAAATTAGCTAGGCCTGGTAGTGCATGCCTGTAATTCCAGCTATTTGGGAGGCCAAGGCAGGAGAATCACTTGAACCCGGGAGGCAGAGGTTGCAGTGAGCCAAGATTGCACCACTGCACTCCAGCCTGGGCAACAAGAGTGAAACTCCATCTCAAAAAAACAAAAACAAAAACAAAAACAAAAAAAAACAATTTCTTCCTTCCCTTCTTTAGCATTTTTTTGAGGCATGTTTTATAGGCTTTAGAGTTGAATATAAAGTCAGTAAAACATACATCCCTATCCTTAAAAAGTCTTCATTAGAGATGAAAGAACAAGATATACACAAGAGCAACAACTCTCGAAAAGACTTCTTATTGCTAATCCTAGACCTGCCATTTACTGGATGGCAACCTTGGGCAAGTAACTTCATCTCTTGCACCTCATCTCAGCTTTACCCTTTAAGTTTCTTTTCTGTAAAATGGGAGTTATAATAATAGTGCTGACTTTAGAGGGTTGTTCTGGTGTCCAAATGAAGTGCATGTGAAGGACTTCACCTGGTATATATTAAGTACTTAACACATGATAGCAATCATCAAATTCTGGTGATATTACCTTTATTTTATAGGTTAAAAAAATACCTGATATTTAATCAACCAAGGCTACTACATGGTAGATTTGGGCTTCCAAATTAGACCTTCTGACTTTTTTTTTTTTTTTTTTTTTTTTTTTTTTTTTTTTTTTTTGAGACGGAGTCTCGCTCTGTCGCCCAGGCTGGAATGCAGTGGCCGGATCTCAGCTCACTGCAAGCTCCGCCCCCCAGGTTTACGCCATTCTCCTGCCTCAGCCTCCCGAGTATCTGGGACTACAGGCGCCCGCCACCTCACCCGGCTAGCTTTTTGTATTTTTTAGTAGAGACGGGGTTTCACCGTGTTAGCCAGGATGGTCTCGATCTCCTGACCTCGTGATCCGCCTGTCTCGGCCTCCCAAAGTGCTGGGATTACAGGCTTGAGCCACCGCGCCCGGCCTAGACCTCCTGACTTTATAAAATAAGCATTTTCTTCTGGATGATTCTACCTCCTGGACACAAGAGGTTTCTCGCTGGTGATGGTGTTTTCTCCATTGTCAAGCCCCTCTATGGCTGGTGCTTCATACCTGGTGTCCCGACACTTTGCCTCTCTTCATGCCCACTGACTGAGTCACTTCAAATTTCCACCACCGTGGGCTCTTGATCTTGTGACTGCTTGGCCTGGTTTTATAACCACATTGTTAGCACTGACTGATGTTAAGGTTCTCCACAGGTCTGACTGATCTGAGCAATCCCACATTCATTCATTCATTCATTTATTCATCCATCCAACAAATATTTATGTTAACTCATTTTTAACTCGGAGGGCCTCACGCTGTTGCCCAGGCTGGGGTGCTGTGGCATGATCACAGCACACTGTAACCTCAGACTTCTGGGCTCAAACAGTCTCTCATCTCACCCTCCCGTGTAGCTGAAACTGGGCTCAAACAATCCTCTCACCTCACCCTCCCGGGTAGCTGGAATGTGTTGAAAGAAACCTCTCAAACTGATGGTGTAATGTTGTCCCAGTAATACCAAGAGTTCAGGAAAGCAAAATAGAAGGTTTCAGTATTCAAGGAGGTACATTTCACCATGCTCTGGAGTAAGTGATGGTAACAGAAGTTGAGGTTTTGTGAGGTCTCTGGGTGTCCATTAAGCATAGGGGAGCCCCATGTGAACTGTTGACATCAGGCACACTCTTGCCTTTCAAGGGTTGTCTTTGTTGCCATTTGCATGACTCAGCTTCAGCAGGCAGAGGGGACTTGGGGTGTTGGGAAGGTTGGAGGACTCTCCCGTGGTTGCAAGGCCAAATCTCAGACTCACCAGCTCTGGTGTGTGACCAGCACAGCTGGGCAAGGCTGGAGGCTTCTTAGGTTGCTGCCCTTAGGACTCCACTTGCTGGGCCTGTGCTGACACATCCAGCGCCAAACACTAGCAGATCGCCTATGATTAGTCTAGGCAGTTGGGAGGAAACGACAGGAATAGGAAACATAAGGTTGCCCTCTGTTAGCTTACAGCCTTGTTGGCAGACGAAAGAAAGACACTTGAACCCTTAATAAGCGCTCAGTTGCATGTTATTTGGTGTTGCATTGGTGGGTACTATCAAGTTCAGGAAAGGGAGAGGTCACTGTGGACTTGTGACAGGGCTGAAAAGAGGGGAATGTTCTACCAATCAGAGTGGGCTCGTGTCCTGCCTACCTTCTGCTGGAGGTTGTTGGCAGGCAGCATCAGGAGGAAAGGGGATAGTGCCATGCCTTCGCCCAAGCACTGCAAAGGGGTGAAAGGGAGGAAGGCAATCGTAATGTATTGAGCACTTCGTCTATGCTAGGTCCATTACAGACATTGTTTCACTTTATTCTCATGTGAACCCTGTGACAGTGGGTTTAACTGCCTGTATTTTACAGATGCGGTTCAAAGAAGGGTTCAATAACCTGCCCAGGTGATATGCTGCAGAGGCACTGGTAATGGGCTTGGTGGCCTTGAGAGAGGACTGTTTAATAATATGCAAACATTGTCCCAGAATCTTTGAATTGCTCCAATAGAGGCACTTTTCAATGTCTTCTTTCCAAAGCTGGAATTGCTCAATAGAAACAGGATAGGAAGGTTGTGGTAAGGTGTGATTTGCAAAGTTGTTCTCAGATGCTCTTTAAAACTGTTGCACTGCTAAAGAAATGGAACAAAAACAGTTAACACATAAGCAAGCACACACACAAAGGCACATAGCTTCTCTCTCTCTCTCTCTCTCTCACACACACACGCTTGTGGATGCTGAAGCCCTGTAGACACTGCAGTGTTCCCAATACTTTGGCCAAAAAAAAAAGCTGGATTAGGGCCAGAAACTACAATAACTGAAATAACTTTGTATGAAACCACTGCAGGCAGCGGGAAGAGTCAGAGGAAGGGCACTGGAGAGATTATTTTGCTTTTTATCCTTGCTTAATTAATGCTCACAGTGATGGGAGGGGGGACTGAAACTGATCATCTTTCCCTCATCACAAATATGCCCTTTTTATCTTAAAAAAAAGTGACTGTGGTTTGGGCCACATGAATGATACATTTGACTTTCAAGGGAAATTTTATTTTTGCATTGGAAGAAAATTAAGGTGTTCATTAAAAAAGCAAAAACAACAACAACGAAAAACTTATCTAAAGAGTTGCATTTCCTGAACTTCGAAGAAAAAAAAATCTTTCCCTTCTCGTGACTTATCTCCCTTTCTTTCCACAATAAGTCGTCCTGGGTTATTTTTTTCCATATATGGATTGAATGAGACCAACAACAAAGGGAAATGGTAGGACATCGTGATCTAAAAACTTACCCATGATGGAAGGTAGTCTCAACAAGAGAACTGACATGGGGTGCGAGAAGGGGCTCACAGGACAAGGAAACCAAGTGCTCCCCAGATGAGCAGATAATTAATCAAATAATCAGGCCCCAAACCCCAGGTCAAAACACAAAACTCTCACCATAATATCCAGCAGTCATTGATTTTGTTATTTTTTAATTTTATTTTGATGGGAAAGAAGGAGCCAGAGTACTCAACTCCAGTGACCCAGAGCTCATACCAGACCGTATTTCCTTTACTGCTACATATAGATATTGAAGTCCACCTGTACAGACAGAGAAGACCATGATGTCTTTCTTTTTTAAATTAATAAACATAATTTTAAAAAGTTTTTTTTTTTGAGACTGAGTCTTGCTGTTGTCAGCCTAGGCTGGAGTGCAATGGCACGATTTCAGCTCACTGCAACCTATGCCTTCAGCCATTCTCCTGCCCCAGCCTCCTGAGTAGCTGAGATTACAGCATGTCACCATGCCTGGCTAATTTTTTGCATTTTTAGTGGAGATGGAGTTTCACTATGTTGGCCAGGCTGGTCTGGAATTCCTGACCTCAGGTGATCCACCTGCCTCGGCCTCCCAAAGCGCTGGGATTACAGGCGTGAACCACCGTGCCTGGCCAAGAAACATTAATTTTTAAAGCAATTTTAGGTTCACAGCAAAGTTGAACAGAAAGCACAGGGAGTTCCCATATATCCCTTGTACCCCGCCCCACACAACTTTCCTCATTATCAACATCCCACTCCAGAAAGTACATTTGTTACAATAGAATCTACACTGACACATCATTGTCACCTGAAGCCATAGTTTACACTGGGGTTCACTCTTAGTGTTGTACATTCTATGGGTTTTGACAAATAATGATGACTCTAACTGCTTTTCAGGTGCAATTCTTTGTGCACGTTTCAAAGGCATAGTATTAGAGGGACTAGACAGTCACTGCTGGAAAATACTGCATCCAGAAGTAATTGGTCCAAACATGTGAGTGGCCAGGGATAGTCACAAGGAGACAGAACTTCATCAGTGAGTGTCTGAGATTTGGGGGCACATGTTCAGGCCCCAGATCCTGAGGTCTTGTAGCCTAGGCCATACACAATCAGGAACAGACTTGCAAAGGCATATTCTATGAGGGGTGTTGCTTACAAACTCCGACCACTAGGATCCTCACCACGAAGACCAATTGGAATTCACTATGGCCAGGTTGTTATTCGTTTAAAAGTATCTTCAGATAATTCTTTTTCCCAAGACCTTTCAAAGATGGTAAAGATGATTGAGAATACGGAATAAGATCTTCGTGGTTTACTAAACTATTAACAATTTATAGCACGTATTTATGTATATAACAAACTAGATATAAGACACAATATAGGCTTGATATTAAATTTGACTCCTCTTCACTGAGGAACTGGTGAAACCGTAATCTTAAGGTGAATGCGCCTCAGTTTCCGGGGTCTGTGCCAAGAAAGACACTGACAACTGGTCATGGAAACCGCACTGCTCTCCGACTCCTATCACCAGCAGTGTTCCAGGCCTGCTGCCAACCCGTGGTCGCTTTGATTTTGAAAGCAGCTGTGGGTATCCTGACCCCCTCAGGTCTGTTGTTGTCATCGTTCTTTGTCATCCACTGATCTTTGTGTCCTACAAGTCTCTAATTGAAAATATCTCATCCTTATCATTGGGGCTTTTAGATTGACTATTAGAAAGTCTCAGTTTTTATATGCAGTTGTTCTGGGCTGCTGCTTACGGGCAGTATCTTCATCAATTTCATTTCTAAGGAAGTCCCTCCCTTGAATGCTCACTTTATATAAAGCTGGGGCTGGAGCTGCACTCCAGGAAAGGATGCCTTCTGTCTCTCTGAGCTGTGGCATGTCCTATAACAGGAGAGATTTGCTTTTCTAAGAAAATAAGAAACTACAGATGGAACAGTCTGAGCAATGGTATCATTCTGCACAGACTGAGCCCTGTGGTCCTTCTCATCATTCTGTAAGAACGACCCTCTGGCTGGAGCTGTCGAAGGGGTAACTTTGGGGCCATGTTCACAGGAGAAGTCCTGCACATTCCATGGCTCCATCTCCTCCCAGTGATTCAAAGTGGCCTGCCAAGGATCTGGTGCCATGTGGTACGTATTTTCTAGCAAGGCCACTGCACCTATTCACATGGCCAGCTAAGTAATCCCCAGTAGGCCATCCTCTGATTGGATTCGTCATCAAGCAATTGATTGTTCATTAATGCCCACAAGTATTTATTGAGCATAGACACTGTTGTAGGTCATGTTCCCTGAGAAGCAGACTCTGAGATGGAGTTCATCATGCAAAACGTTTACTAGAGAGTGCCTTTGGTTTTATACTTGGAAAGGGGAAGGAAGAGAAGCAAGATTGGGCAGAGGGAACAGTTGGGCTCTAATGCAGTCACAAAGGCTCAGCTGACCCCATAAGGAGTTCTGAAGTTGGGATGTCCCTTCAGAACTGTTCCAGGTTGGGGCAAGGGGACCAGACCTTCATATGCCCTCATTGACCAGTCACTGGGTACAGCTGCCCCTGGGAAGGGCGTGTGACATAAGCAGTGGGGAGGCAGATCTTTGCAGGTGAGGGAAATTTCTGGAGATAGCTTGAAGTGGAGCAGCTGGATAAATAAGTCCTTTACTCCTGATAGGGGACCTGGGGAGGTAGTAAGGTATGTACTGCTCTGTGCAAAGCATATTCTGTGCCCATAACAAGCTAATTATCTAGATAGGTGGAATTAAACAAGTGTGCAAGTGACAGTGCTATAAGGTGGCATCAGGCAGGTGGCATTTCCAAAGCTCTAGGGGTTTGCAGATGGCAGGGATGGTGGGAGTGGGGTGTCACATTTGCTTGAAGGAGATATTTGCACTGGGTTTTGGAGAATCCTAGCTTGAGGATTTTTGTCATTTTCTAGTCATTAGCCTGATTGAAACCCTTGGTGCATAAAGAGGACTTCTTTTACACAGACCACTAAACCAGGATTCCAAACTAGACATTAAGTAAATCCCTGGGCTGAGGAGTAACATCTGGTCAAGAGCTGTATAGCTCAGAGTTAGTTTTCTTGTTTTCTCTTCATCTCAAGAAATTCCAGGAAATGTCGCTGAAGAGTTCAAGGCTATCATTATCTCAGGCCTCAGTTCCTGTGGCTCTTGGACGCACCAGGGTATCGAGAGGATAAGCTGCAGCTGCTTGAGGCTGGAATGGTTACCCTGCGCAGGGCAAGAAGCACCAGCTGAGTTCCTTTCAGTGAGTTATATCTTTTCATTCCATTGCATATTCCTGAAGACTAGGCTTTTCTAGAATGAGGGGAATTGCCTTGTATGGCCAAGAAAGCTGTGGAGACATTTAGGAAGCAGAGATGAATTCCGCATCTAAGCAGGTGCCCACATGGCGTCAGGTCCATACACCTGCCTGACACTCCTCTCTTGCTGCTTTCCTTGCCAGACTAACAGGAACTCCTCTCACTGGGCTTAGGAGGTTCCTGTTAGACTCATATCTGCAGCATCTGACCCCACGGTTACACATACAGCCTCTTGATTCCTCAGATCAGCCAGCTGTTCCATAGCAAAACTCAGCCCTGTAGGATGGAGCTGACATGGGTGATGGGAATGGAGAGAGTGTGTGTGAGAGAGGGAGAGACAGAGACAGAGACAGAAAGAGAGAGAAAGAGAGAGAGACTGTGTGTGTGTGTGTGCCTGCGCACACGCGCGCATGTGCACGTATGCATGCATTAGTGGCCTGGAGAGGACAGAATTGGCCAGTCAGGGGGAGGGGTGATCCTCTGGCATCCTGAGCTGGGCCTGGATGGGCAGGAGAACAGGAGGGGGTGGCCTGTGAGAAAAGAAACCTGGACTGAAGTCAGATTTCACCAATGTTATCATGATGCCACTAAGCTTGAGATCCTTTCAAAGGTGAACGAAATCCTAGTTCTGGCCTGTGATGGGACTGAGATGCAGTGATGGGTCCCCTCCTTTCCATAATGATCTTGCATTTGCCACTGCCTTAGCTCCTTGTCTTCAAGGAGGTTTAAGAAATGCTATAAAAAACCACTGGCTGTCAGAAAAGGAACTTTACAACTTAGTGCGATCCTGACACTTTGCAAATGAAGAGAAACATTTGCATTTAGAGTCATGCGTTCAACACACTGGAGGATCTGCTATCAGCCTTGGAGTTCTCAGGTGGTCTGCATTGTAACTAGACTGTCATGCCATGTTATACCTAAACCCACCCCAGTGAGTGCCCCTTGAGTGTCCATGGCCCCTGTCAGCACCAGATCATGATGGCTGGGAAGCCAGGCAGGGACTTTGGGATATGCATTTACCTAGGTGGCAGTGGCCACAGTAGGCTAGGGCTGCAGGTTCCCCACAGGTCATCTCCAGGTCCCTGGGCACCTTTCAGATATTCAACACTGTAAGCACTGCTGCACCCAGATCCTTGGCAGGATCCCCCAACTCCACATCTCTTCTAGTCTCTTTTTCCTTTGTGCTTTTACAGGGCTTCTTTCCTTCCTTCCCATGTATAGGATTCTCACCTCTTCCCTGAAGCATGCCTCTTCTAGCACATGGCAACAAAACTCTCTCATGTACAGTGTTTACATTGTTGGTGAACTTTCCCATCTCCTATTTGCCTCATATCTCCAAATGTCGGAAGTGACCCCACTTGGGGAGAGAATAAACAGAGGCACAGAGAGGCCCCATGGCTTGTTCTGATGGAGGAACTCAGTCACCAGATGCCCGTGCCCCTGCTGCACCGGTCTCTCTGTGTGGAGTTTTTCTGTGCTGACCTGCCCTCAGGTCATGGCTGCCACCACTACATTTCAGTGATGCGCCCTGGGGTGGGGAAGGGTACCCTACACTTCATGAAATTCTAAGGGAAGGACATAGAACTGCTGCTTCTGACATGTCCTTATTTTATAGCCTCAACTATCTTACTTGCACATATTCATCCCAATTAATTCTTAGGAAGGGATTCTTGCTTTGAAAATTCCCCTCTGCATTCTTTCTGAAACCTTGCCACGTCCTCTCCTATCTTCAATTATCTTGCAAAAATCACCTCTGTGTAGCATCCCAACCTGACCAAACACACATAGAGATGCACACACACACACACACACACACACACCCACACATACCCCACCCTCCATGAAGCCTCTCCTGCTGCAGCCCAGGTCCCCTCTGTGCAATCTGTACATAGCAGCAGTGCTCAGGCACCATACGTAGGTGAGCAAACACAAAGTGGTAGATGGTTGCTTATGGTGCTGTCTACCAGTGTTGCCATTGTTTCTCCGACCTCACAAGACTTCCAGTTTCGGCCGGGAGCAGTGGCTCAAGCCTGTAATCCCAGCACTTTGGGAGGCCGAGATGGGCGGATCACGAGGTCAGGAGATCGAGACCATCCTGGCTAACACGGTGAAACCCCGTCTCTACTAAAAAATACAAAAAACTAGCAGGGCGAGGTGGCGGGCGCCTGTAGTCCCAGCTACTCAGGAGGCTGAGGCAGGAGAATGGCGTAAACCCGGGAGGCGGAGCTTGCAGTGAGCTGAGATCCGGCCACTGCACGCCAGCCGGGGTGACAGAGTGAGACTCCGTCTCAAAAAAAAAAAAAAAAAAAAAAGACTTCCAGTTTCTTGAGCAAGTATAAGAAGCTGTGAAGCCAGGGAGCTGCTGTTACAGCTGTATCGCTGCTGGGTCCACCTCTGGCATGATCTGCTACAGCACATTCTCCCACAAGTATATCTGGTTGGCAGTACCTAAAATCACATCCTGAACCTGGCTGCAAGGGAGTCTGGGAATTGTAGTTTTCCTCTTTCCAACCTGGATACCTCCCTGTGTAACCCTAGGCAGACAAATACCCAGTCAATCCCCAGTACCTGCATTTCTGCAGAGAGGAGGCAAGTCCTATTAGCATTTGACAGTGTAAGTGGAAAGTTCTCCAACGTAAAAAGTCACATTGAAGGGTGGGGCTAGGATATGGCAGAATAAAACTCAGATACTGAAGGGGTTTATGTGAATCACCCACCCCTTCAGCTTCCAGTGACCTCAGTTTTTTTTTGTTTTGAGACTGAGTTTCGCTCTGTCGCCTGGGCTGGAGTGCAGTGGTGCAATCTTGGCTCACTGCAACCTCCGCCTCTCAGGTTCAAGCGATTCTTCTGCCTCAGCCTCCCGAGGAGCTGGGACTACAGGCATGCACCACCATGCCTGGCTAATTTTTGTATTTTTAGTAAAGATGGGGTTTCACCATATTGGCCAGACTGGTCTTGAGTTCCTGACTCATGGTCCGCCCACCTCGGCCTCTGAAAGTGCTGGGATTACAGGAGTGAGCCACCACACCTGGCCAACCTTGGTTCTTAAGAAGGCAGGAACTTGATTTCCAAAGAACTTTCTTTCCTTTTCACTTGCGCCATGGGCTAAACTATTGAAAGACTTACCAGGTCTGCTCGTATAGGCTATGTCAGGTAACAACTCTATGACTATCAATGGTTTAACAGTGAAATGATGGAGTTTATGTCTTATTCAAGGCATCTGTCCAGTGTAGGTTGGGAAGGGGTTTTAGCATGACCCAGGACTTAGGCTCCATTTTCACACTCACTCCCACACACATTCCTGGAGAGGCAGGAAAAGTAGAACGTGGCAAATTGCACATTTGTCTCTGCAAGGAAGAGACATGTTGCTCACATACCTACTTCATGAGCTAAAGCAAGTCACACAGCTTGCTTACTTCAAAGGGAGGAAAGCACAGTCCTCCCATGAGCCAGAGGACAGGAGAACCGACCTGTGGTAGACAGCACTAATTAGGAGTCTGTGCCCGTGACGTGCCCCCAGTGTCCTCCTCACTCGGCTGGGATAACTGACGTTCTTCCATCACCATTTTTCTTTCCCTCCAGGAACTTAACATTTCAACTTTAAAGATACTGATACAATTTTCACTTGAAAATGGCTTATGAAAAAACAGCATAGTCCCCAGAGGCAAAATTCTAATCGTGCTTTTCCACAAATACTTCAGTGGTTCTCAGTCTGTCTTGATTTAGTGGGCTGAGAATGCTCTGTGTTGTGTTTTATGTAAAAATTCTGCCTGTCTTCCTTAGATTAGGAAGGAAGAAAACAGGCCCAAGAGGTTGGCCCCAGATGGTTTCTCAGTTCCAGTGCCCACCCTGCCACAGGCTTTCTCTGACCACCTTCTCCCCAGTTTGAAGCCATTTTTGACTTTCTTGAGCACCCCCTTTCATGTTCCCTCACCGTATTATCAATGTTGGCGTAAATCCCTTTCCCCCTACTAGGCTCTGAGCTCTTTGATCCATATAGAATAGTCTCTACTCTCAGGTGGAATTGATTGAGTGTTTTTGAATGACTCAAGCAATGAATCTCTATATTCTCCCTCAGGATGTTTTCTGTAAGAGGTGCTCAGCATCTTTTGAGTGAAAGAAAGATGGACGGATGAATGGATGGACAAATTAAATAAAGGATTGAGGCTGTATAGACTCCAGTCAGCATCGCATAGGGAGAATAAACAAGCCTATTCTCTTCAAGTCATTCAGCAGATTCTGATGAGTTAACTCCTAAATACAGGTTTTAGAACCAAATGGAAGTGGGGATGACTCAGGGCAGCCTCTCATCACTCTGCAAACTAAGGCCCATGCCCTGCTATGGTTCAGTGGTGTCATCTGGAAATATTCATGTAAATGAGCACCCCATTTTCCTAAGAGGTGTTTTCTTTTTCCCCCTCTCTTCTTTTCTCCATTTCCTGGATTCCCAACTTCCTACGTAGCCCTTTAGAAATGCAAATATAGGCCTGGCGCAGTGGCTCTCGCCTATGCCTGTAATTCAAACGCTCTGGGAGCCTGAGGTGAGCAGATTACTTGAGGTCAGGAGTTCAAGACCAGCCTGGCCAACATGGTGAAACTCTGTTTTTACTAAAAGTAAACAAACAAACAAACAAAAAATTAGCCAGGCATGGCGGTGGGTACCTGTAGTCCCAGCTACTTGAGAGGGCGAGGCAGAATGGTGTGAACCTGGGGGGTAGAGGTGGCAGTGAGCCGAGATCGTACCACTGCACTCCAGCCTGTGCGACAGAGTGAGACTCTGTCTCAAAAAAAGGGAAATGCAAATATAACCTTTCATCTCCCCTTCATTAGACATTCCCTACAGGGCAAGTTCATCTCTCTGCTCCAAAATAGTCCTCCAGAATTGACTGCCAATTTGTAGACGAAAGCGTGCCCTCCTCGAGCTTTCACCTCCAGGGGTTACCTTGGAATTCCTACCCTCCAGGGGCTACCTCAGGACTTTCATTCGCCAGGAGGGTATGTCTAAAGTATGCCTACTTGGCCACTTTCACAATCTATTTTTGCCCAGGAAGGCCCGACTCAGCTGTCCAGTTGATAAGGCACCATGCTATCAGGCAGACCCTTGCTCACTTGCTCCCTTACCTTATAAAAGTGTCTGCTTTCTGCCCCAAAGGGGAAGCTGCACATTGAAAGGCAGGATGTTGTGTGCCCCTCCTCCAAGCTAGCTTCAGAATACATTCACTTTATTGGTATCAGACCTCACTCTTGTCCATGGAACTTTGTGTACATTCAGCAACTAACCCGCGTTTTGGTTACATTCGTGTCACACTTCGGTCATGATTTAGCTCTCTGGTACCAGGGGCAGGCTTTGCTTGGTCAGTAGCATAGGGTGTTGCTGTGTTTATTGGATGGATTCCATGGCCCAGACTGAGTAAGGTGGGGGCGAGGAACAACAGCACAAGTGCTCTAGAAATTCCTGTCTGCGGGGCTGACATGGCATGTCTCTGCTTTCCTATTAAATGTTTCCCGGGCTGAGGCATGAGATCTCCCAGGCCCCTGAAACCTGAAAGGGGTCCGGAAGCCAAGGCAGCAAGGCCAGAGGGCACTGCCCGGGAAAGTGACCCACATCTGTCCCCTGAAACATCAGTTCCTCTTTCCAGGGAGATGGGAGTTGTGCAAACATGGAATTCCCACACCTTGCAGATCTCTCTTGGGTGGAGACTTCAAGAAGAGAGGGAAGAGAGGCAGTGTATGGAGAAGGGCAGGAAAGTGACACGTGTGTCCAAGTGGCGGTGAAGAAAGGGGATAACAGACATCTCCCTTTCCTATAAAATAAAAAGATAGAAACTTCACCTACCTCTGCTATTTCCTTCCCATTTCTCCTTCAGCTCAAAGAAAGATGTGGAGCTGAGAAATGGTCCCTAACCTGCACTCGGCACTCAAGGGTTTTCTCCAGAGCAGGAGAGACCTCTTTGCTTGGCCTTTGTCTGTCCTTCATTTCATGTAAAAGAGAAATGTGTGCTTGCAGAAGGAAGCCCAGGGGCTAGGGGAACATCTTCACTCCAGAGGGTCAGGGAGCTGTGGCTCCACCAGCTTCGCCTGGGTTGGTCACTGGGCCTAGAGAAACTCCAGCCCACTAGGAAGCTGGTTGTAGATGCTGGCCGTTGGGTGGCACCAGTGAGCCCTTTCCAGCCCAAGATTCCACCAGGAACCCCAAGTAAGAACCCAGTCCCTCTCCCTCAGCCTCCATTGAATGATGCTCTGTGGCCAGGCAGGTACCAAAGAATAAATGTACTGTATTAACATGAAGACTAATGACAAATGCACTGCAGTAGTAAGCACATCATAGATACATAGAATATTCTCTATATAATCTGAATATGGATATAAAATAAGTTATACTCATTTAGTTTTCCATCACAGTAGGAACATAGCATACAAAGCGACTGGTTCAGTGGCCATGAAGCAAGCCAGGGGAGAGACCATAGAGGAGGATGTAGGGCATTGAGTACAGTGGGGATTTGCCAAGGACACTGCAGAGTCCCTGGCCACCCTCTAGGGAACAAGGCCCCAGACCTCTCAAGTTAGCCTTTTGGGAATGAGCATGGGGTCCCACTTGACAAGAGACAGTGGCTGCATCTGAGCTGGGATGATTCAGGCAACTGGGTGGGAGGCAGAGCAGGGACAGGCACAAACAGCATCCAGCAGGCCAGCCCACTCTCCTGCTGGTGCTGTTGGATGTCTGTGATGCTGGGAATATGGGGCGCAGAGCCAGAAGGCACGGTTTGCTTCTGTGACACGACAGATGGCCAGACTGATAGCCCACCAAGTGCTGGCCAGCCCTCCTCCCTTGCCAGTCTGTCCTGGGAGGCCTCCGGGGTCCTGCATGCTTTGTTGTTCTCCATAGTTTGTTACTGGGTATCAATGCTGGGATCCTGCACACATCATAGCACAGAGAAGCGTGTGAGGGTCTGAGGCCCTGGCTTTAAATCCTCTCTCCGTCACATGTGACTTCTGTAAGTTTCAGAAGGTCGTCTAAACCGTTCTGAGGCTACTCAGCCTCTTCATCTGCAAAATGGGAAGGCTAATGCATACTCACCTGGGACATCAGTGAGGGCCACATAGAATAATGTATATAAAGTGCCTAACATAGCTCCTGGCACGCAGGAGGGGCTGGGTAAATGTGAGTCAAGTATGAACATCTAAACATCACAGGCCAGGTGGAAAGAAAATCTAACAAAATCTATGGACTAAAACCACCTTGACTGGTTTCCAGGAGACTACAGGACAGTTTCCTCACTCTTTCTATCAATTGTTTTCTCTTTTCTCTCCCACTCTGGGATTCTTTAAAATGAAATACTGGCAGAGTTCAAAGCAAGGTTTGCCAAAGAAGGCAGAGGCTTAGATTAGGAAAGAACAGAGCTCCTGGGCCAATGTCTCTAGAAGAGGCTTCCTCTTTCACCTCTCCTCCCTGCAGCTGCCCCCATGCCCTCAGATCTCCTAGCTCCTGAATGGAGTTCTTATTAGGAAGCCAAAGCAGGTATGGGAAGCACAGAAAAAGAAGTGAATTGTCTACTAAAGGAAAGGTCTTTTCCATCTGCTCAGAGCCCACATGTGGAGGCACTGGGGAATCTGGAGGTGGGTGGGCCATCTGTGCAGGCAAGTGAATTGCCTCAGGTCTCATCCCTGGGGAGTGGCCGATGAGGGGGGAAGAGGGATGAAGACTCAGGCTTAGACTCTGGGGCCTGGGAGTGCTCTTGTCCTTCTACTAATCTCGAGAACTTGGAGGTGTGCCCAAACAAGTATCAGCTGCAAACGTGGGCATCATAGTCCTCTCTCACCTACAGATCTATGTCAAGATCTGCGCATGTGTGTGTGCATATGTGTTCGTGTGTGTGTATGTGTGTGTGTGGGTGTGTAGTCACTGCTCCCATCTCCTCCTCTAACACCTGCCCATCTGAATGTCCCCCCACCCCCATCACTCGGCAACTTTCCTCTTGGATGGGGGCAGGAGGTGGGCAGGCAGCTCGTTGGGCAGCTCGTGCCCCTCCAGCTTGACTTTGATGAGGTGGTTGGCCAGTGCAAACTCCTCATCATCCAGCATGCCATCCTTGTCAATGTCGGCCAGCTTCCAGATCTTTCCCAGCACACTGTTGGGCAGCTTGGAGCGCACCATCTCCTTCTTGGCATTAGCGCCTGTGATCTTGCCATCCACCGGCGACAGGGTGTAGAATATCTCGTCGTACATGGGCTTGTCCCTGGCCACCACCCACTCAGCATCATCGATACCTTCTCCAGCCCCCTCCCCATAGCCATGCCCAAAGGGGCCATGCAGGGTGCCCTCGAACGCTCCACCCTTCACCATCTGGATGGGCCGCTGTGACTCCTCCTGTCGCACTAGCACCATGAGCTGGGCAATGTCGTGGGCCAGCATGTCATCCACTACCTCCAGCAGCTTGGTCTTCAGCGGCTGGAACTTGCTAAAGTCCTGGGCCTGCAGCTGGTCCTGGAAAGAGGAGGAGAGAAGATGAAGATAGGATACAATGAAAGGAGAGCCCTCTACTTGTCACGTGCCTCCTATGAACACCAGAATGTTCACAGCCGATCCCTTTCTACAATGAAAGACATGTAACCTAGAGGCTCAGCTGCTGGACATCACGTGGTAATTGAAGGTATGAGAGAGGAGGGGAATAAAGGCCCACTGGGCTGATGATGGGATTTTTCAGGAGGGAGCAGAAGAGTTGTAGGGTCTGGGGAAGAAAGGGAAATTTAACAAGTATTGGCATGATCTATTTATTTCAATCCCCTTTAATGTCATTCCAGAGAGGAAATCATTATATTTCTCTTTAAGTCAGTTTTGGCTATTGAATCTGTCTCTTGAATGCTGTACCTCTGAGACTGGGTCATGTGGGCCTCTACTTTAATAAGGGTTACACTGTACTTGAAAATCACTGCAAACGCCTGCACTATATTAACTTGGTCACTCCCCCAGCGCCCTTCTGAGGTAGGAAAATCACATTCTATCCCCACTTAGTGAAAACAAAAACAAAAACAAAACAGGACACAGGCTACCAAAACCAAATCATAACAGAAGCCAAAGGTCATCCCCAAATTATGGTGCTTAATCAGGATGCTCATCGGAGTCACCTGAAGATAGTTTTCAAAATACAGTCATGCACTGCATTACGATGTTTCAGTCAATGAAGGACCACACATACGACGAGGGTCCCAGAAGATAATAAGGGAGCTGGGAAATTCCTGTTGCCTAGTGACATTGTAGCCACTGTACATAACACAACACATTATGTGTTTGTGGTGATGCTGGTGTAAACAAACCCACCACGCTGCCAGTGGTATAAAAATCTAGCACACACATTTACATAGAGTACATAATACCGGATAATGATAACGACTATGTTACCGGTTTATGTAAATATTTACTATACTGTACTTTGTACTGTTATTTTAGAGTGTATTCTTTCTACTTATTTAAAAAAATGGTAACAGTAAAACAACCCCAGGCAGGCCCTTCAGGAGGAATTCCAGAAGAAGGTATTGTTATTATAGAGATGACAGCTCCATGTGTGTTACTGTCTCTGAAGACCTTCCAGTGGGACAAGATGTGGAGGCGAACACAGCGAAACTGATGATGTTGACCCTGTGTAGGCCTAGGCTAGCGTGGGTGTTTGTCTTAGTCTTTAGCATACGCAAAAATAAAAAAGTAAAAAATATTTTTTTTAAATAGAAAAAACTTATGGAAGAAGGATATAAAGAAAATATTTGTGTATGTAATGTATGTTTCAAGCTAATTGTTACTACAAAAGTCAAAAAGTTTGTAGGCCGGGCACGGTGGCTCATGCCTGTAATCCCAGCACTTTGCAAACATTGTACAAACTTCCCAGAAGTTGCAAACATTGTACAGAGGGTAAGTGCTTTGTGCTCAGCACCCACCTCCCTCTGCCCACCTAATGATTGCTACTGTGTATTAAGGGCATATAGTCTGTCTGGCTTTGTGCTAAGGGCTTTGCAAATATTATCTCACTGATGCTCACAACACCTGTATAAGGTATGATTTTGTAGCTTCAGTTTACAGATGAGGAGATGGAGGCTCACAGAGGATCCAGTCAATGTGGTGGTGTGGTTTCCTGCTTGGACCTTTGGACACAGCTCCCAGCTTTTCTTCTTGTGGCCTATGTGAATGCTACACTCAGAAAATGCTGAGACCTCAGTTTCTTCTGTAAAAAGGTAGATGCAAAATGCCTCCCTCTGAGGAGTGCTTTGGGGAAAACCGTAAGAAACCACGTGTGATGGCCACTGGCCCAAGACAGGCACCTGCAATGTGACCCAAAGATGACGAGCTCCCGTGTGCACTTCTGCCTCCCTGAAGCTTGTGTCCCAAGTTGCTCATAAGGGGGACCTCGAATGTAAACTCAAGCACTTTAAAAGCCTGGAGAACCTTGGTCAGGTGACCCATCCCCCTGCACCAGAGATGGTGGGGATGTCAAGCCTGTGGTGGCCGTGACTAGAGAAGGTCATTAATTGGAGGTGTCAGCCCCCCAACATCACGTAACACACCTGCATCACTGGGGCGGTGGGCTCTGTGTTTCTCCCCAGGCCCAGACATGGCCCCTGTTGGGCCAGTGACAGTCCAGCAGGGAGAGAAGATCCAGGGCCACCGCCTTGCCTACAGATTCTGGGCTGGGTTCTCCTTGGGGGGCTCCAAGAGTGGCCTCCTCCATACTCAGACTGCTCAGCCAGCTCTCAGGACACTGTCCCTTGTCTTAGAGCCCCTGACCCTCGCTACCTGCATCCTCTTCAGGTTGGGGAAGTCCCCAGGTGAGATCTGGTGCTCCCGCTCGATCCGGCCATAGATTTCGGCCAGGTTGTTCACCAGCTCCTTCTTCTTGTTGTCCTTCCCGAACACTGAGGGCATCTCCTTCTTCAGAGAGCTGATGATGTAGGCGTGGACCTGACAAACAGGACCAGAGAGAAGCTTTCACGTCAAGACCCTGGATGGTCCCTTCCTTCTAGGATGGCTCTCACACCATTTCTTCCCCTGCATCCCTCCTGCCTCCTCCTGCTCTTACTTCTGAAATACTTTCTACCTCTACCCTCATGCCTCCACGTTGCTTGCAGGGCTGGGCTGTTTTTCCATGTTACTCGGGCAAGGTGAGGCTGTGGGGAGCTACAGTCAAGGCAGGGTGAGGTGGTCATGTTGCTGCTGCCGAAGACAATACCAAGAGCTGACATTTGCTGAGCCTCTCTGAAGGTGCCAGACATTATGATGAGGGCTTTGAGACTCTTTATTTCACTTTATCCTCCAACAACCCCTTCATTTTACAGATGCAGACAGAGGCACAGAGAGACTAAAGGCCTTGCCAAGGCTGGGAATCCCACAGACAGGAAACAATGGAGTCAGTTCCAATCTGGCCATCTGACCTCAGAGCCTGTAACCATGGCTCCCGCACTGTCCTGCCCCTTGGTGTCACACATATGATGCAGTGGCTGCAGGACACTCTCCAGCCCAGCTGCTGAAGGCAGCAACCCTCAACTCCTGCAGCTGACCCTGAACTCTCGGCCCCTGCCCAAGTTGCCCACCTCCCAGGGGGCTGCCTCACCTTGGCCAGCCTGGCCCTTTTGATGAGGTCATTGAGCTTGCGCAGGGCAGCATTTCGGGGCAGACTCTGGATGTCCCTGAATAGGTCCTGTTCCTCAGCCTCAAAGAGCTTCCGGTTGTCAGGGATGAGGAGGGGGTGGGACCAGAAGGAGCCGATGTAGACCCGGATCACCTCTGGGGTGTTCACGATCTTCCCCAAGGACCACATGAGGGCCCCGTACACCCGCATCAGCTGCTGCGTCTCGATCTGGTCAGCTTTGTTCAGCACCACTCGCATCTTGTCCTCATGGTTCTTGAGGGCTTTGATGACTTCTGAGAACTCATCAGAGATGTCCAGTTTGTGGGCATCGAAGAGCAGAATGATGCGGTCAACCCGCTCGGCAAACCACTCAAGGACAGCTGCAAAGTCATACCCTGCCGGCAGAAGGACAATCAGGGGCTGGGGCCTTTGGGGTATAGGGTAGGGGTTTGGAGAAGCAGTCGGGTGTGGTAGAAATAACACAGTCTTGGGAGTCAGATCTAAGTTTAAATCCTGGCCCCTCCACATTTTAACTGTTTGGACTCCAGCAAATTACCCAATGTCTCATAGAATTTTTTTCATCTAAAAATACTATTAAATCCTAAAATAATATAAATACCTAATTAATAGAACTATAAAGGTTAAATACTCTTAGAATCCAGCACTTAGTAGGTGCTCAGTAAATGCTAGTCACTTTTGTTTTTTTGAGACGGAGTCTTACTCTGTCACCCAGGCTGGAGTGCAGTGGCACCGTCTCTGCTCACTGCAACCTCTGCCTCGCGGGTTCAAGCTGTTTTTCTGCCTCAGCCTCCTGAGTAGCTGGGATTACAGGAATGCGCCACCATGCCCATCTAATGTTTATATTTTTAGTAGAGATGGGTTTAATCATGTTAGCCAGGCTGAGTCTTGAATTCCCGCCTGTCTTGGCCTCCCAAAGTGCTGGGATTACAGGTGTGAGCCGCCGCTCCCAGCCAGCTACTGTGCCTGGCCTAGTAACTCTTATTAACCTCATTATTTCCATAAGACACAGCCACTATCCAGCTCCCTTATCCATGCTTGCTGTATTTAGCAGCCTGCTGGAAAAGAAAGTCTGGACACAGAGACTCAGAAATTCTTTCTAAGGTCTGGAAACAATGAAACAGTAAAAAGTAGATACTGATGATGGTTCAGACCATGCCTATCACTGGTCTGGAAGAAATCTGCAATTCTGTCATAAAAATATCTTTTTCTCACTCAGGCTCTGTCCTTTGTAATCAGCTGCAGCACAAAATTCCCAACTCTTGAAACCACAAGGGGTTTCTTCCTTAGGATGTGACTGGAACTCTGGCCACCTGCACCTTGGTTATCTAGCACTAAGCTGCTTGAGGTCAGACTGGTTCCAGGAGCCCCAAAGAAGTTGTTCTGCTCAATCCGCAGTAACTGTGGATTCAGTAGCAGCTGAAGCAGGAGGGTAGACCAACAGTCTGTCCATTCCCTGACACCCAGAGCCCCAGTAGGTCTTACCTCTGTGTCTCAGGCTCCTCTCACATAAAATAGGAAGACAAGAGATAAGGAAGTGGGCTCAGAGAAGTCAGGTGATTTGTCCAAGGGCACACAGCCCATGAGCAGCAGCAGTGGCCTGAGGATGGAGGTGTCAGGCTTTCCCATTCTGAGTCTGAGCAGGGTTCTCCTTCTCTCCTCCTGCTACTCCCCCATGGCATACCTCTGGCACCAAGGTAGGAGCCCTTTCTTGGCCACTAAAGTGATCAACCACCTTGGCTCCCCATAGCACAAGGGTTCCAAGGCGACACACACTGGGGACCCAAAGCTCATTGTCACCATCCAATGAGAAACCAAATCATTAGGACAAAGCCTGTCCTGCCTTACAGAGGGAGGCTAGAGACCAGGCAAGATCATCAGGCAACTGCCTTGTGAGTGAGTCAGACTTAAGAAGCTCTGACTGTCTGTAACAGGGGTCCTAACTCAGCCTGCATCAGAATCCCCCATAGGGCTTCTTAAAACCCAGATGGTTGGACTCCATCCCCAAAGTTTCTGATTCAGTAGGTCGGGCGCAGAGCATTTCTAACAAGCTCCCAGGAGATTCTGATGCTATTGGTCCAAGGGCCACGCTTTGAATACCACTGGTCCATAAAAATAACAATAGCATTCAAAAGGTGTTCAGCACTGACCTAAGTACTTTATAATCATTAATTCCTTTAATCCTCACGATGACTCTATACAGGGTCATTAGATGCTAATATCAGCCCCACTTCTCTGAGGAGTAACCAGAGATACAAACGGATAAAGGAACTTGTCTAAGGTCACCCAGCTGGTAAGCAATGGGCTGGGGACTCAAGTCCAGGAAGGCGGCCCTGGAGTCAGTGCTATGAACCACTGCACTGAGTTGGTTTTCAAAGGCTATCATTTCAGACTAAGTAGCAGGCTTCTATGGGGTGGGGGATGAGAATGAATGGAGCCAACAGAGCTAGGTTTAAAAAGTCTTTCCCCCACCCTGTGGCATCTAGTGAACACCCCAGTGGGGTACATATTTAGGACATGTGGAGGCACTGCCACAGGGGGTAGGGGGATGGGATCAACATGGTGGGGAAAACTTGCTGCCCTAAAGCTTCCTGGAGGACCCCTGTAATGTTTTTCTGGGGTCTGTAAGAGAATTCCAACAAAGGAAGGTCAAACCCTCCTTTGGTTACCCGGATGCCGGCACTACTCCATGTTCAACTCCTCTGTCTTTGGTAAATGAAGTGCTTCTAAGCATTCCTGTTCCCATGTGATTTTCTCCAAGATCTGTCAGCTGCTCAATTAATATACATCTCAGCTAACACACAAGTCTTCTTCCCCTGCTCCTCTGGGGGTAGATGAGGCTACGAGGAGCTTAGCAATCAATGGTCCAACTCCCTGATTTACAGATAGGGAAACTGAGGCTCAGGAAGGGGCAGAGCTGGCCCAGTATCTCCAGGTACCACCCTGAGGACAGTCCCTGCTTGGTGCATCATTGAGGGCTTGGTGTGAACTAGATTTTGCCTTCTCTTTCGAAGACAGGTGCCCTGTCTCGGCTCAGAGACGAGGCCCAGGAAACTGCTTCAGAGGCTGCTCTGCCCAGTAGGCAGGGGCACCATCAACCCTCCCTCGGAGATGTTCACACAAACTCTCTGAGGTTAAGTGACTCAGCCAATACCACCCGTGAGACACGACCCCTAGCTCTCCAACTCCAAGTTCAGCGCTTGCTGAGGACAGCAAGATGTTCATGTCATTATCTCATTTCACCCTCATGACACACTCTGAGGCAGGCAGCGCAAGGAGTATGGTTCTCACTTTCAGGGGAGGAAACTGATGTTCAGAGAGGAGAGAGTCAAACAGCTGGCGAGTGGTGAGGCCAGATGACCCAGCTGTCAGCCATCCTGCCATTCCGCACCTGGCCGCTCCCTGCCTCCCTCTCTCCTTCCCTCCCTGGCACGAGGGCCCAGCCAGCTCCTCACTGGAGCCTGGGAGCCCTTAGCATTCCCACTCCAGGTGAAGCCTGTAGCCTGCACTGCACTATTCCCCTCTTTCCTACATTCCTCTGTCCCTCCTCCCCTCCCCAGGGGTGGCTCCAGCCTATTTTTATCTTCCCTTCAGCACAGCCCATGGCAAGGCTACTGTCACCTCCCAAAGGCAGTCCCTCAGAGCTGTGGGTGGGGAGGGGCAAGAGGGCTAAGAAAATCAGGGCAGCCTGAGCCCCCTGCCCCAACCCCCACCTCTGTAAACAGCTCACAGCAGGAGGGCAGCAGGGCCCCTCCACAACTCCCTGCCAGGCCTCTGGCCTTCTGCTGCTCCTTATTCCCCAATCTGGATTCCAGCTGTGGCAGTGCAGGCCGAAGGAGGGGCTGCTGGGAGGGCTAAGACTGAGCTGCAGCTCCATCTCACCTGTCCAGCAAATCTCAGCCCCAACACATTGGCTCAATGGCTCAGAACAGGCTAAGGCAGCCAGGGCAGCCAGTGTTGAGTCCTATGCTGACAAGGTAATGGAGGTTTATAGAGGGTGAGAGACAGGCCCAAGGGCATGCAATGCTGAGGGTCAGAGCCAAGACTTGAACTTCAAATTCAACTCTTGCACTGTAGTCATGCCTGCACTAGGCTGGGGTAAACAAAGGCACCAGAGAAGCTGCAGACAAGAGAAGAGGCTCTGTCCCTGCAACTTTGCTGCAATCCCTGGTGACACTGGCGATGTAAGAGAAGGCTGTGTCTGCAAAGGTTGAGGGGCAGCAACACGTCCATGCTGCCAGAACAGGATAGACCCCTGCTCACCCCTGTCCCTGCCCTTGGTCGTCTTGTAGCATCATGCATGCTCCTGTTCTGCTCTTCAGCTCACTGAAATCATCCTCACTGCACCAGGAGCTGGGCAGGGCAAGGGCAGCACCTCACCCTTCTGGGCTTCCCCTGCACCCAGCATGGTGTGTGGCACACAGCAGGTGCACTATCAGTATCTGCTGAACGGAACTGAAATGGGAGCCCTGTTCCACGTTTTGCATCTGGGAGACAGTAAATGAGTAATCTCTGGGCCTCAGTTTTATGCTCGAGGAACCAGTGACTCAGTCATAGGGTTATTGTGAGGATCTAAACAAATCAGAGGATGCAGGTGAAACTGCCGAGCTGTGACCTTGGCTGTTCTTACTGCCCTGCTGTTTTTTATAAAGCACTCCTTCTAAGCCCTAGTTTCTATGAGATGGGATGTGCTCTGCAGGGGACACCAGAGGAGCACTGGCCTGGGTGAGCCCACCTCTCGTTTCTGCTTAGCCACTGACTTACTGTGTGTCCTTGCGCAAGCAGTCTCCCCTCTCTAGCCCTCTGTCTCTTTGCCTGTCAAATCAGGGGATTGAGCTGGACAACCTCTGAGCTTCCTTTCTCGGTCCCCAATTCTCTGCATCTGAGACCAGAGGTGTGAGGGTGGGGAGTACAGTAGGATGGATGGAGATTAGATACAAGGAACCCTTTGCAGGCACAGCAAGAGAAAGAAGCTGCAGACTGCTGTCTTATAGTCCTCAGGCATGCCTGTGTGAAGTCTGCCTCTGCCCGAGGACAGGCCAAGGGCTTCTGGGAACTCTTTCTATGATTTTTATAAGCAGAGGCCTCCTACTTGCTCTGGCAAGCTGCTATCCAATTACAGACTCAGTAATGCCAGAAGCTTCCAGCCAGGTGCGGCGGTGAAGACCATGACCATCAAGCAATGAATGACTCCATGGGTTCCTCTGAAGCTCAACCTCCCTGCTCCTGGCTAACCCTGAGACTGTGTCACCTGTAGGGTGGATATTTAGTTGTTCACTTGGCCTGGACTTAGGAGAAGATCTAGGAATGGTGGTATCTCAAAGGTATGGACTGGACCCAGTAAGAAAAAGAGTACGGTAGAGGATTAGCTTTCTCATTTATTTGGCAAATCTGAACCTCAGTTTTCTCAGCTGCAAAATGGGGATAACAAATGACTGAATGAGGGGTCTGTGGTAGAGCTGAATCAGGGCTCTGTGGTAGAGCCGTGGCAACATGATCTGACAGCAGAGACTCTGCCTCAGCAGCTGTGGTGAGCACCATGGCCCGTGACAGGCCCCCTTCCCCTCTCTGATCCCAGCAATGGCTCTGAGCCCCACAACAGTAGCTCTTGAGCACCTGCAGCAGCCCAAGGGTTCATGAAATATGGACTAGTGAGTTGGGGGAGATTCAAGCGCTGAGAGACAGAGCAGAGAAGCTGCCCTTCCTGGACTTCATAGCACAAGTCTGCTGGCTCTAAGAGGTCTAGTCAGCCAGCTCTGGGCCTGGAGACTGGGCAGCCTGCAGGGATCTGTGGTCTCCTCCAACCCGAGGCTCCAGAGGACTGGAAAGAAAGCACTTTGAAGTAATGCCAGGCAGGAGGAAATCGATCAGACAAATGCAGTAAAGAAAGCCACCCCTTCATCACCCGCTGGCTTCCTTTGTGGTCTGACATGCAGTGCCGGGGCCCTCACAGGGCAGCACACTTCTTTGGGTTTCCAGCCAAATGACCTCATTTGCTCTTCGTAATTCTCTGTATTCCAGGAGGTAAGTAGGGCATACACATCTTACAGGACGGACAGGGAATCTGGACACAAAGAGATTAAGGGGCTTGCCCAAGCTCACACAGCCAGGTGGTGGCAAACTCAGGTCTGGAACCCAGCTCCTTGACTTGCAGCCCATGTTCTCTTTCTATAATAGCTCACAGCCATGTGAGCCTGAAGCTCAGAGGCCGGGCCCTCAAACCAGGCACGTACTTGTGGTGGGTACATACAAAAACCCCATCCTTCCCCCCAAAAACCTCTGTCAAGATTTAAAGACATTTGAGCAAAAGAGGAATAACAAGGCATCAATTTCCAAAATATGGGAAGAGTTTGGCTGACAATGGGGAAGAAATGCCACATTAGATGTTTCCCAGAAGCAACAGCAAAGAGCGGCCCGAGCAGATGGTCGGCAAGGCCGTTTGAAGGGCGTCAGGCTGCTCTGCCCAGGCATGGGAGTGCCCACACAGGTGTGCCTGCACCAGCACGTAGTCTGGGAAGATCCGGAGGCCTTTAAGAGCACGCTCTGCTCCAATGAGGGTGCCCTGGACGGGCTAGGAATGTGAGGCTGCAAGGATGAGCCCAGATCTGCCAAGGTCTGAGCCCTAAAGACCCCTAGAGGAAACTTGGAGATGAGAGGTTTGCCCTCATTCCTACCTGCTGTGCTCTTCCCGGGCAGGTGATGATAATGTGCTGAGAAGCCACTGGACCAGGAATAGGGAGACCAGAGTTCCCAATCTAGGTGTGTGATCTGGGCAAATTTTCAAGCTGCTCTGGCCCTACTGAGCTCACCTGTGCGGGAAGGGGCCTGTGAGGAGGAGGTTCAAGCTGTGCAGTCTGTGATGTGAGCACAAAGCCCTGCCCTGCTTTCCTAAGGTGGTGCCTGTGGGGATTTCTAGCTGGGAAGCAGCCAGGAAATGTGGTTCCTAAGCTGAAGACACTCAGCCTTCTGGAGCCCTCCCACTCCTCCTGCATCCTCACTTCTTCCCAGTAATGAGCCAGGGCCGGGGCACATCCTGCCACTTCCAGGAACCACCTCCCTGCCTGCCTCCCCTGCCCACCCCAACGCATCTGCATCCAGAGACAAGTGCTGGCCCAGGACCTCCTAGAATCAGCTTTCCGGGCACCCCACCCTTCTTCCTACAAGACACACCGCACCCCAGGCCCAGTAGAGGGTCCACACCCTCAGCAAGGATGACCCTTTGCCACCCTAGTCCAGCCTGGGGCCCGAATGCTCCTTCCTGTGAAGCCTGAGGTCTTGGAGCCCTCAGAAGCAGCTCACTTTGCAGAACAGGCAGTCTAATGTGGCCAGTCGGGGTCTCTGTGCTGACTTGATAACCATGTCCCTTTTTATCTGCTGAGACACAGCCCTGCGCCAGGTATGAGGCTCAGTGAGCAGAAGGTGGGCTGAATTTCAGGCTCTAGACACCTTCGTGCAGGACATAGTTGGCAGGACTATCCCAGGGAGCAAGGGTGTCTGGTCCTGGCTTGGGCTGGCTGGAGTAAGACGAGAAGCACCCAGTTTGCTCTGTGGCCAAACCCAGAGCTCTTGGAGCCCCAGGCAAGAAGCCATGAGAAAGCAACTTTGGTTCTATGCACATATTTGTGTGTGTGTGTGTGTGTGTGTGTGTGTGCGCGCGTTGGGGGGGGTGCTGTTGGGAAGACGGGAGTCGTGTATATGTGCGGGGTATGTGTGATGAGTGTGTGTGCATGTGTAAGTGTGGGTGTGTGTGTAAATGGAGGTATGGGTAGGGGAGGGTCTATGTGTGTCAGTTGAAACTGGAACCATGTGTTCTAAGGCCAATTGTGAGAAAGAAAGGGGTGGGGCTCTGCACCCTGGAAACTTTCCTCGTTTGGGGTACCACAGATAACTGAGGGTGTCTGACGCCCTTCCCCCAACTGTCCTGGTCTCCTCAGGGTGCTGAGGTCAGCACGGCCCCAGGCACCAGCAGCCCAGTTCCTAGTTCTTGTTTTTAACACAGGCTGCTTTTGCCAACAGCTGCATTGACAGTCTGGACTCAGGAAAGCAGAAAACAGACTGGCCTGCAAAGCCACTCCTGGGCCCATCACTTCTCCCAGAGGTAGGGGGACCTGGTGCTTAGTCAATGTGGGGTGGGAGGCATTAGGAAGTGCAGGCAAGAACACCAAGGACCTGATTTGCTTAAGGCAGTCACTGAGGTCCAAAGACAAAGGCAGGAGAGAGGTAGTGAAACCACGTCTCTACTAAAAATACAAAAATTAGCTGGGCGTGGTGGCGCACCTGTAGTCCCAGCTACTCGGGAGGCTGAGGCAGGAGAATCGCTTGAACTTGGGAGGTGGATGTTGCAGTGAGCCGATATCGCTACACTGCACTCCAGCCTGGAGACAGTCAAAAAAAAAAAAAAAAAAAACAGAAATAGGAAAAGAAGGGAATAGGATAGGAACTGAGGAAGGCAGGAGTCCCTGGGAACCAGCCTTCCACAAACAAGTGCACAGGCTGTGCACTGCACAACTACAAGGGAAACCATTCACACAGATTACTCTGGGATTGTATGATAGGTAGGGCCAACTGACAAGGAGGGAGGGAGGAAGGTAGCTCATGGTGATCCAGACCCAGGGCTATGGCCCGTGTTTTCATACGGTCTATGGACCTCACAAGAAGGCTGTGGGATGCATATCATTACCCCTTGTTACACATGGGGACACTGAAAATGTGACCTGTTGAGACACACAGAGGTTCTAAAGCCCAGAACTCTGAACTCCTAGTACAGTGTCCTTGGAAACCGCAGAGGCTGGAGTCCTCTCTGGACCTGCTGGTCAGGCTGCACCGACCTTGCAGGTATACATGTGCACATCCCCCAGGGAGTTCACCCTGGGAAGGGATGGCTTTCCTCAGCCTTCCTGGAGGAGTCCTGAGCTGCCTGAGTGAAACAGCAAATCCCTTTCAGTCCTAAACGCAGGGTGAACCCCAGATGAACCACTTGGAGATGGGAATAGGTGGGTTAGGAGCAGGGGGGTGCTCAGGGAAACAAACCAAAGCAAGACAGAGAAACCACCCGTGCTGTCGCTCCACAGGGCCCTGAACAGGGAGCCAGGTGCTTACAGTGTGTGTGCGGGCTGGAAGGAGGGAGGCTCAGACATCCCTATTTTCCCAGGCCAGGGGTTCCAGCTCACTATCATCTCTACAATACAGCCCAAAGATAGGGAGCCAGGGGATCAAGTCTTCCAAGACCCCCTTCCCAGGGTACACTGTGATATCCCAGAATTCACAGGCCACTAATTACAGGAACTGCTAATACAGTTTCCCAAGTACCTCCTGACTCAGCTGCTTCATTTCCCCTCTTCTTCCTAAGTCTCACCTTCTAAGCAAAGCAAGAGGTAGTGAGGAGGGAGGGCAGGGCTTTCCTGCTCAGGATGTTCAGCCTCCCCTCTCCCTCCCACCTGTGACAGGATGAGGACTCCAGGCTGTGTCTTCCCTGGAGGGCTGACTGGGGTTAACCTGGCCCTTGAGCAGACTGCTGACCTGGACAGCTTCTCTCACTGTCTTCCCTCTGCACTCCCAGCCAGGGCAGGCTTGGTAGCTCACACACAGCCATAGTGTAGCCCCAAAGAGCTGAGCCTGGCCCTGCATCACATGCCTGCCCTCATCAGAAAAGAGCTGCTCTCTGCAGAGAGGACACCAAGGCAGCTCACAAGGGCACTGGACAGAAGCCCAGGTCTGGCACTAGTGGCCTGCACCTGGGCCAAGGGCCTGCACCACTTGGGCCTGGTCAATACACAGCTGCAGGAGCACTGGCCTGTCACACCATGAGGCTGTGACCTCTCCTCTGAGGGGTCTGAGGTGAACAGTGCTGGCCTGGGCAGGCCATGCTCTTGCAGAAAGAGCAAAGGTTTCTGGGACCCACTATGGTGGCACAGACATGGCAGGGTGGATCTGTGTCCCAGCCGGAGCCACATAGCACAGAGGGTAAAGGCACATGCAGACAGTCACCTACCTAGGTCCATTCAGGCAAGAGTTCTAGCTGCTTCCCAGAGATCCCCAGTGGTTCAAAATCCTCCCTTACCCAGAGTCTGACTTCCGAGTGCTGATGTGGCTCCAGCCCTGGCAACTAGCTCCAATATTGGGGTGGATGTGGCATCATCTGATTTTCTTGTCGGAGATACAACACATGGCACAGAAAGGGTAGGGGGCTATGCAGGACACTCAGCAAACTGTGGCAGGACAGGCTGGGGGTGGGGGCCCAGAGCAGTTGTTTTTAGCTTTTGACAGCATCTGCCTAGCATTTCAGAGTTAGAAAAAAGAAAACAGGCTGGGTGCGGTGGTTCCCGACTGTAATCCCAGCACTTTGGGAGGCCAAGGTGGGCGGATCACAAGGTCAGATCGAGACCATTCTGGCCAACATGGTAAAATTCCATCTCTACTAAAAATACAAAAAATTAGCTGGTGTGTGGTGGTGCATGCCTGTAATCCCAGCTACTCGGGAGGCTGAGACAGGAGAATCGCTTGAACCCAGGAGGCAGAGGTTACGGTGAGCCGAGATTGTGCCACTGCACTCCAGCCTGACAACAGAGTGAGACTCTGTTTCAAAAAAAAAAAAGAAAACAACGATGATGATGATGATGATCTATAATACCTCATGGTTACTAGGTGCTTGCTATGTGCCAGCCAGAAGAGGCTTTTCATCTAAAGCATTTCTTTTAATCTTCAAACAACTCTATAAGATGGATAGTACTATTCCCACCCCACCTGCACCCGCCACCCCACACCATTTTTCTGATAAAGTAACTGAAATAAAGAAACCTGCTGAAGATCACTGTGCTGGAAGTGGCAGAGGCAGGCTTAGAACCCTGCCAGCCTGACTCCAGAGTTCTGTCTTCTAACCACCACACCAGGCGACCTCCTTTAATGAGCAATTACCCCGTGTTTTTCTGGAGTGAACAGTTTTCGAAGTGCTTTCACTACTTGATTCCCTCCTCTTATGACCCAGATCACTGACACCATTGAGCTGAATTTCTCTGTATGCCTTTGGCTGCCCTGCAGAGCTGCAAGCTCCCCAGGAACTTAAGAAGCAAGCCAGGGTCAGGGCCATAGAAGGTGCCTCTTGTAGCATGAATAAACCCAATGAGGTGAGGCTCATATTGATGTCTTCATTTTACAGATGAGAAGACTGAGGCCAGCTGTCTCCTGAGCTACAGCGGACCTGAATTCCTCTCCTGACCCCTGCCTAGGACTGCCCCAGGTAAAACGATCCCATACAGCACAGGAGAAGTGCTGGTTCGCCAAGGTACAGCATAGCCCTGGGTGCTTCTCTTCTGGTATGTAAGAGAGTGAACATGCCAGAACCATGGAGCCCATAGCCAACACCCCTCAGGCAGGCTGCTTACCACGGCTGATCCTCTGCTTCTCCCCGGAGAGGATCCCTGGTGTGTCGATGACGCTGATGCTCTCCAGCACAGGGTTGGGTAGCTGGGCACACACGAACCTGCATGGGCAGAGGAAACCTGAGTGAGTACTTGCCCGCCTTTTGTGACCCAGCCCCATGACTCCAACTACCTGTCTTGTCTCTCTCAGGTGAGCTGCAGGTGCATCCTGAAACGTTCAGTTCACCATAGGCTTGCCCAGTTCAGGGCGTGGCTGACAGCTGACCCAGGGCTGAACCCCAGTTCTCCTGCCTCTCCCCACATCCAGTGTTAGAGTGCCCTGCACCCGGGTGTGTTTGGTAAAATGCTTTGTGACCAGCAGGGCTATTCCATAGCAACATCCCATCTTCATGTGTCATCAAAGCCGGGGTCTAATTCTTATGGCCCCAAGTCCTTAGTTTGTCCTTGGTCAGCTATCTCCCTTCCTTGAGTAACTCCACTTAGCTTGGCCCTTTCTAGGAACCTCAGCATTTTTAGATAGTCAATGAGAAGACACCCTGCCTGGTCTTCATATGAGCCTCTAGGGACTAGCAGGGCAGGAGGGACTTCAAGGATCTGTCCCAAGCCATCACTGCACAGAGTCAGGATCTGAGGATCCTCCTTCTGATTTGATCCTCGTGGGCAAAGTGGCTGTGCTTCCCTGTAGATGTCCTCATTTGTACATAGAGTATCATTCAACAGTAACTGAAGCCCTACTCTGTGCAAGATAGCAGGCTGGGTGCCATGGCCAGAGGATTACAAGCCTGGCTGGCTTAAAATGCAGACTCCCAGGAGGCAGGCCAGAATCCCAGCCCCAAAAGTAGATCTCACTCAGGATCTATGCTTTGAGGAAGCTCCCTGGATGATTGTGAGGCAGCCATGGTTCATGCTTGCCAAATCCTGCTGTGGGGGACACTAAGATGTCCAGACCTCGATCCCTGTCTCCAAGGAGCACAGCCTGGTGCAGGACAGGAGGCCTACACATGGACAACCAGAATACACAGTGCAATGGGACCAGCACCCTGAGAGAAGTCAGATGAAGTGTTTGGAAAATTCAAAGCAGAAGAAATGGCTTCCAGGGAGGGCTTCCTGGAGGAGTAGGCACTGGAGCTGGCCTTGAAGAATGGGAGCCACCCAGGAACATTTATCTGGACATCTAAAGGCCAAACATCTTTATTAGGATACCAGTCAGGTGTTATTCAAGAGAAGCAAGGGAAGGGGAGCAAACAAGGGGTGTGAAATAAGACCAGTCAGCAGCGCAGAGACAAGAACCTGGAAATCTAAAAGGTGCAGCACCTTGTGCGGACTGCAGTGAAGCCGGTGGCACATGCAAGAGGGCTCCCATCATCCCTGTTGTCGTTTCAATGGACATGGCTGGCAGACCCCCAGCCAACCTAAACATCCACCACTTTAGCTGCTGCATGCTCCTGGAGAAAATCTCAGAACCTCATGATTTCATAGGTGCCTGCAGTAAGCCACGTTCTTTCCTCGTTCTTCTATGGCGATGCATCTTTTCTCTCTCTTTCTCTCTTCAGTGTTTTCTGCTGGGAATGTCCTCTTTTTTTACATTTTTGGTGTCACTTCACTCATTAACGTCAGGGCCAAATGGCAACTTTCCCACAAAGGCCTCGTCAGCCCTGCTCTTCCTCTTGCCTGGGTTTTCACTGGCTCTCTCCAAGCCTGTGTCCACTGGACTGGATCAGCCTTATACTCCCCCACAAAACAGAGCCCAAGGCCGCTAGGGGCCTGGTGTCTGTTGAAATAAAACATGAATTCTATCCCTTAGCAAGGCACCTGGGAGGGAGGCAGGAGACACAGGCCCTCCTGTGGCCACATTTCTTTCCTTGTCAATGTCTGCTCTCCAGGCCAGACACGAGGTCACTCTGGAAATGCAGGATCTTGCCTGGGTCACCTTCATTTTCTTCATTGAAATCACAAATATAGAGAGAGATTCCTGACCCCTTAATAGTATCACCTTTTGGCCGGGCGCGGTGGCTCAAGCCTGTAATCCCAGCACTTTGGGAGGCCAAGGCGGGCGGATCACGAGGTCAGGAGATCGAGACCATCCTGGCTAACACGGTGAAACCCCGTCTCTACTAAAAAATACAAAAAACTAGCCGGGCGAGGTAGCGGGCGCCTGTAGTCCCAGCTACTCGGGAGGCTGAGGCGGGAGAATGGCGTGAACCCGGGAGGCGGAGCTTGCAGTGAGCTGAGATCCGGCCACTGCACTCCAGCCCGGGTGACAGAGCGAGACTCCGTCTCAAAAAAAAAAAAAAAAAAAAAAAATAGTATCACCTTTTATGTGCATGTTACTTGTTTCACAACACCTTCCTACATATTTTCTACATACTTTTTTTTTGTAAAATACATGCACATGGTAACAAACAAACAAACAAACAAACAAAAAACAACCAAAACATGGTCCAGCAAGGCATAAAATGAAATAGGATGGTGTTCTTCTCCATCTTTCTGCCCTGCTCAATTCCACTCCCTAAATGGAACCACTGTAAGCCGGTTACAGGCTCACACCTGTAAACCCAGCACTTTGGGAGGCCAAGGTGGGTGGATCACTTGAGGCCAGGAGTTCGTGACCAGCCTGGCCAACATGGTGAAACCCTGTCTCTATTAAAAGTACAAAAATTAGCCGGGCGTGGTGGCACATGCCTGTAACCCCAGCTATTCAGGAGGCTGAGGTGGGCAAATTGCTTGAACCCAGGAGGCGGAGGCTACAGTGAGCTGAGATCACGCCACTGCACTTCAGTCTGGGCAACAGAGCAAGACCTCATCTCAAAAAAAAAAAAAAAAAAAAAAGTAACCACTCTAAAGAATTATATATTTTTTCCTTTCTCTCTCAAATTTTCTTCACACAACATTTGCAGGATTAGATTATGGCAATTTACATTTTATGACTTTCTAGATGAAGATAATAATATTCAAAGAGGCGTCTTTACTTAAAGTAAACCACCCCCACCCAACCTCACCCACACCTCCTGGTTTCAATAAATTTAACAATGGAGTTAATGAGACTTGCTGGGTTTGATTAATGACATAAGGGTGCTCAGCTTTCAGGAATACACCCAGCATCTGATGGCAATCTCTTAAATTCTGTTATCATAATAGGCTATACGCTATTACATATAATACAATACACGATATCATTATAAGCACAATTATCCCAAAACGGCATTATTCACTAAACCTGTACTCCTCTTTTGTGATGAGCCCAGTTTCCTCTTGTCTCTCCCCGGCTTTTCCCTCCTCTCCCCTGGGGTCTAGCTCCTCCTCTCTGCCTTCAGATAGGACAATGCTCCTCAGCTGACTCACCAGCATTGCAAACTCAACCTGTCCAAAATCAAATTCATTGCCTACCCCCTTGCTCAGATATCCCTGCTTCTCTTCAGCTCTGGCGATTCATTCTCCTGAATCATGCTCATCCCACCCCCTCCATTTCTGCATTTTAGCATTTTGGGCATCCAGGACCTCTTTACTCAGTTCCAGGTATGAGAGACACCCCTGGACTCCAGGATGCCTGCCCCACTGCACCTTACCACCATGACCTCCTCATTCTTCCTAAACTGACCTCGGCTTCATTCCCAGGTATGAGAGACACCCCTGGACTCCAGGACGCCTGCCCCACTGCACCTTACCACCACGACCTCCTCATTCTTCCTAAACGGACCTTAGCTTCATTCCTGACATAAACCAAACCCCATGCCTGGGCCTCTCTGCCAGGCCAAGTTCCTGAGATTTCTCAGCATGGCCCTTCCTTTGCTTCCTACTCTGGGTGCACACCTTGGCCACTCACAATTCCACATTTCATTCATGTGGTTGTTTCCCTGTCCCCGTCTCAGACTGTTATTGACTCCATGCCACTGTAAGAAAGGTCAGAAACAAGTTCATAGGTTTATAAAAAATATTATTTGGGGCTGGGCACGGTGGCTCACACCTGTAATCCCAGCACTTTGGGAGGCCAAGGCAGGTGGATCACCTGAGGTTGGGAGTTTGAGACCAGCCTGACCAATATGGAGAAACCCTGTCTCTATTAAAAAAAAAAAAAAAAATACAAAATTAGTCAGGCATGGTGGCACATGCCTGTAATCCCAGCTACTCGGGAGGCTGAGGCGGGAGAATTGCTTGAATCTGGGAGGCAGAGGTTGCAATGAGCCGAGATCACGCCATTGCACTCCAGCTTGGGCAACAAGAATGAAACTCCGTCTCACCAAAAAAAAAAAAAAATATATCTATATATATCTATATATACACATATATATATACATATATATATACATATACATATATATACACATATACATATATATATATGTATATATATTTGGAATAGGAGACATCAAGAATCCTTTGGGCAATGAGCCTCACCTTCCACAACTGAAAAATGGCCACAGCAGATGCCTATTCCATTCACTAAACAATTAAGGAATCAAATGAAACAAGACATAACACTATCACTAACTAACCTGGTGGCTACTATGTGCCAGGCACGAAGTGTTTTCTGTTCACTGTCCCACTTATTTCTCCTTTAACTCCTACTATCCTATTTTACAGATGGGAAAATTAAGAAACAAAGAAGTTTTGTAACTTGTTCAAGAGCCACAGTATTAGGCAGGATTTGAACCCAGGTCTATCTGAAGGCAAAGCCCGTATTCATTACCTCTACTCTAAACACCTCCAAGTAGAAAAAGTAGTTTTAAAATTATTTTCAAAGTATTTACCATGCACATATGAAACTGGATTTATAAGTGTAATAAGTGTGAGCAGAGGAACAGCCTGCATTCTGGTTAAACAGAATAATTAATGCGAAGGCCCAGATTAGTTTGCCAAGCATTCCTAGAGCTTTCTCCATTCAAATCATCATGATGATCTTGGTATCTGCAAGGCTGAACTTGTTCTGGGGGAAGAGAGGTGACCTGTGCAAGCTCATTTAATTTAGTAGAAGAGTCAGTGCTCAAATCCAAGGCTTTCCTCTGAAGTCTGGGTTCTTCCCACCAGGTAGAAAAAATATCCGTGAACAGAAAAGAACCTTCGTCTGCCTCCTTCCAGTTGGATGCAAATCCCAGCCACTGCACGTTTAGGCAAATGCTGGGAACTATATGGAGCATCCTCCTCCACTTTTACTAGGGGTAGGTGCAGGGTAGGGGAGTGTGACCTAAGTCAATGCTGTATCCTTCCTTCCTCCCTGATAAGGAGGAATCAGCCCAGCATTTGCAGCTGCTGCATCTCACAACTGACTCAGTTACATTCTCAGCAAGCAAGGGACAATCTAGGTATGGAAAGATTGACAGGAGACTCTAGGCACCAAGCCTCCCAAGACCTTGCCTATTGTTCTTTCACCCCCCATACTCCAAGAATAAGAAAAGAGAGCACCCGAAAGTGTTGTGTTCCCCTCCACGCTCACCTGTTCAAGAAGGCATTGCCAAAGGCGTTGAGTTTCCTGAAGGGTTTCTTGGGATCCACCACCAGGGCGTTCCCAGGGATGATCCCCTCCATGTCTCCCTGCATCACCGCAATGAAGGAGTCTGTGGTGGGCTCGGGCCCAATCCTCATGCCTGGGAAGTCCTGTTCCAGCAGGTACCTAGCAAGAAGGAGCACAGTCCTAATGCAGGCATTTTGCTCAAAGACCAACACGGCATGTCTACTATAAGGCAGACAACATGCGAGTCACAGGGGAGGGCAGAGCCACAGCAGCAGGATCTCATGGCCGGGAGAAATGCCTGTTAGATAATGAGTCCAAAGAACTTTGTAGAGGAGGTGAAATTTCAGCTGAACTTAAAATATTCTGTTTTTTGGTCCTTATCTTTTTCCCTTTCTCAATTAGTTGGGGGCTGGTGGGCGGGGGTGGAAGGAGCAAGGTTTAGGCTCAGAAACAAAGCATGGATTGAAACGATTCTTACACAGAGTATTACAGACTCCATAACTGAAGGTAATCTGCTGAAGCACCCACACAAAGGCATGGTTAGAACTAAACTTTCCATAGCCTCTGCTGGCTTTTCATAGGTCTTTGTTTAACTAGTTCTTTAATATAAAAATAGCTCATATGTGATACAAAATACAAACAATATAAAAGGTACACTATGAAAAATGAATCTCTGGCCGGGCACTGTGGCCCACGCCTGTAATCTCAGCACTTTGGGAGGCCGAGGCAGGCGGATCATAAGGTCAGGAGTTCAAGACCAGCCTGGCCAACATGGTGAAACCCCGTCCCTACTAAAAATACAAAAATTAGCTGGGCGTGGTGGCAGAAGCTTGTAATCCCAGCTACTAGGGAAGCTGAGGCAGGAGAATCATTTGAACCCAGGAGGCAGAGGTCGCAGTGAGCCAAGATCATGCTATTGCACTACAGCCTGGGCAACAAGAGCGAAACTCTATCTCAAAAAAAGGAAGGAAGGAAGGAAGGAAGGAAGGAAGGAAGGAAGGAAGGAAGGAAGGAAGGAAGGAAGGAAGGAAGGAAGGAAGGAAGGAAGGAAGGAAGGAAGGAAGGAAGGAAGGAAGGAAGGAAGGAAGGAAGGAAGGAAGGAAGGAAGGAAGGAAAAGAAAGAATAATGAATCTCCATCCTATCCTACACCTCTAGTATCTGTATTTTGTATCCTGTATCCTTCCAGAAATGTCCCATGCACACAAGTACTATGTTATTAAGTGTTCACACAGATCTACACATTTATGATCTTATTTATTTATTTTGTTGAGATGGAGTGTCACTCTGTTGCCCAGGCTGGAGTGCAGTGGTGTGTTCTCAGCTCACTACAACCTACACCTCCCAGGTTCAAATGAGTCACCTGCCTCAGCCTCCGGAGTAGCTAGAATTACAGGTGCCTGCCACCATGCTTGGCTAATTTTTTTGTATTTTTAGTAGAGATGGGGTTTCCCCATGTTGGCCAGGCTGGTCCTGAACTTCTGACCTCAGGTGATCCACCTGCTTTGGCCTATCCCAAAGTACTGGGATTATAGGCATGAGCCACTGCGCCCAGCCACCTGATCTTATTTTTTAGCATAGAAGCAACCTGCACACCTTTCATTCTAGCTTTCTTGTCATTATCCATTTAATTCCAACTATCAAAGAAGAGACTACATTCAAAATGCCTTGTATAGCACCTGGCAAAAACAGATATGTTCAACAAATGAGTCCTCCCTTGTGCCCTTGGGTATTAGGCAATTTCATTACAAATGTAATAGTATATGGTGGGATTCCCAGATAGAGATTATAATTGTGCTATGTATGTGTTTGGTTTTTTACCTGTACTACCTAAATAGGTGTCAAAAAGTTACCTTTTATGTGTCAATACCTTCCTTCCGCACCCAACACCCACACACACACACCCCTCCCCACAACGCGTGCATGCTTTGTAACCATGAAGGATGTTGTAATGTGCACAAGCAGGAATGTACAGATCCTGTGATGATTACATGGATATTATCAATGCACGTGTTTCTTTTTATGCTTAATATGTTTAGGACATAGCAGGACAGATCTATTCTATTCCTCCTAATGACAATGTAGAATTCCATTATATGGGTTATTACTGGCTAATTTAACGGCCACATTGCTGACCATTTACAATTTTACAAATAACTTTCAACTATTTCAATTCTTCCTAGATGGAAGACAAATGGCAGTAGGAGAGTTTACACATTATCCCAACCAGACAGGCGAAGAAGAGGAAGGGGGTTTGTTTATTTTTATGGAATGGTTTTTAACATGTTCTCTTTCTGTCCTTTAGTGTGGGCCAGGAGGGGGCCAGAGGTCCAAGATCTGGTCCTGTTCACTCACTGTGCAGCCTCAGGCAGGCCCCCTCCCCTCTCTGGGCCCCATCCTCCATTCCCTTTAAGGGGCTAGACAATGTGATAGAACAGGTGCCTCCTGTTCTAAAAGTCTGTTCCCTGATCTGCTGCCTGAAGGATGCACTTCTGGGTGGTGCCCATCTGTGTCACTCACACCCACACAGCTCTGTCCCTCATTGGTGGCCACTCCTGAAAGGACAGGGGGATGGTGAGCGGACTATTCCTCTGACCTTCTGGCTGTGGCCCGGGAAGGTAGGTGACTCTCTGCTCTTCTCCAGGTCTGCGCGGTGAAAGCCCAAGGTCCCCTCCCCCTCTCCATGGTCCTCTTTAGAAGCCAAGAGCAGAGGCACACGGAACGTCTAAGAACCAGCCAGCCAGCCCTCCAGGAGCTCAGAACAGCTTTGAGCCAAGCAGCATGAGACCAGCTGAAGAAAGGAGCTCAGAACTACCTTGGGTTGGGACCGGCCAGAGGAGAGCCCTGGGGCATCCTCCAAGACCTTGATGGACAGGAGCTAAGAGATGTTGCCCAACAAATACAGGCCCTTGGGGTGGGCTCTCCCCAAGCGCTGAGAATCCCCCTCCTGCTTTAAACCTTGGGGGCCTGTAGTTATGCACAGAGGGAAGAGCCAGGAGGCCCTCAGGAACAGAGATGTTAAAACAGAGACTGTTAAGTTGGGAAACTTGGAGATCTCCTCGTGGGTGGTCCTCAGCCTGCTGCACATCCCAGCCCCCTGTGGGGCTTTAGCTCTTGGTGTCTGGGCCCCACTCCCAGAGGTCCTCACTGCTCTATCAGGAATAGAGCCCTGGACACTGCTACTTCTCCAAGTTACCCAGCTGATTCTAGGTCCAGCCAGTGCTGGTAACCTGCTCTGGACCCAGCCTTTCATTTGACTGAAATAACTGCTGACATCCCATAGCCTTTCCACATGTCACACATTATGCTAAATGTTTTGACAACAGCATCTCCTTTGGTTCTCACAGGAGCCCTATAGATAGGCAGGCACTGAGGAAACTGAGGATTAGAGGGTTACATGGCTTCTCAAAGTTAAACAGCTAGTAACAGAGCTGGAATCCACACGCACATCAGTCTGACCAAATCCTTCATTCTTCAACTGTCTTCTACCCTGAGGAAACCACTGCCCAGCGAGCTGATAAGGCCCCACAGGCCGACAGGGCAGAGCTAGTACCAGAGGCCACATCTCCAGGGCCCATGCCCTCGCTCTCTGCCCATCCTGTGACTCCCTAAGGTGGGCCAGCGCAGGTGGACTGCAGCAGCAGGCCTGGTCTGCACAGAGGGGTGGTGGCCAGGGAGGCTCGCTAGGGCTTCCTCCCACTCATCAACATCCCATTTGTGCCTTTGAGCAGCGTTCTGAGCTGCGAATTTACTCTGCGGTTCCATGGTAGTTAAAGTCAGGTTGCTATGGGCTCCGTCCCCAAGGGGGAGCCTCGGCAGCCAGCCCTGGAGGAAGCTGCTGATCCGCTGAGAGTTGGAGTCCTCCTGTCCAAAGGCCACCCGCCACACAGGGCACAGATGGCTTTCAGGTTGTCTTGGGAAGCCCCTCATCCCTCCAGATCCCAGCTCAATGATTGGAGTGTGAGGGCAGGATTTCCCCTGGTCAGAGGATCCCTCTGAAAGCTGGCACCCGGGTTGTGATGAGAGTGAATCCTAACAGCTGTACCCTTGGCTAGCACTTCCTGCCTTCTCAGAATACCTTCTCCTTCAGGGCCTCCTGGGAGAAGCTGGGAATCTCAGTGGCCTGGGGCCAGTCAACCTGCTTCCGCTAACCTTGAGGGCTATGCTCTTCAGGGGGTACTTAGGGAACCTCAGTACCTCCCTCCATAACATGGTGGGTAATCATTCAAACTGACTGAGTACCTGCGATGTGCTGGATGTTATTCTAAATTTTCCATGGATTATCTCATTTCACCTTCCCATATACTATGATGTCCAGCACTATGCTCTTCCTCATCAAATGGACCTAATAAGAAAACCTATCTCACAGGGTGTTCCGAGGATTAAATTCATTGTAGAAGTTAACCATTTAACCAGTACCTTAAATTACCTAGATTATCATTCCATTTGAAGAAGGAGAAGATAAAGGTTAAACAATGTGCCCCAGGTGATGCACTCAGTAAATAGTAACAGGGCTAGGATTTGAACCTGGCACTTGGATTTGAGTTCATGCTCCTAACCACTACACTCACTCTCCTTTCCTGCCTTGACCAGGAAATGCAGCCATCTTTAGGGACAGGCCAAAAGGGTTGAGCTCCCTTTTAGAACAATGAATGGGACAAGAAGGCCACAAAGAAATATGGTTTGGCAGGAGGCAGGCAGGGCCAGGCCTTGGAGGGGAGGTGAGGCTTTGAGGCCCACAAACGCAGGAGTGTACTCATCTCTATAAATATCAGCCGTGGGGTTCCCTGCTTGGCCTCAGTGACTGGGGTGTGGCATCCCAAAGCTGCTGCTATCATGTGATCAGAGCAGGTCCCTGGCCAAGGGCTCTAAAAGGACACTTTTGGACTTACAAACAGTCGGGCAAGATTACCCTTCATGAGAAAGATTCCACCCTGATTGGGAAACCCCATTTATCTTTGCTTGCCCAGGCAGCTGATCTAGTGAGTGTGTGGATGAGAAGCCCTAAGCAGGGCTCTGCAAGGGAGCAGCAACAGTAGATTGTGGGAAGTAGGGATCAACAAAGGCTCCAGGGACAGCTGAAATAGAGAGGGCTGAAAAGACCCATTCTGAGGCAGCCTCAAAAATGCCCAGAATGAACAGGGCCAAACAGCAGTGATGAAGGATCATCCTCACACAGGCATCTCAAATTCCACCCCTGAGAGGGACGTGGTGTTCTCAGCAGATGAGCGAAGGCTTCCCAGCCTAACAGGGTGGCTTCCGGAGAAGTTACAGGACCGCAGCCTCAGGTGGTCAGGCAAGGGCCTGGGGTTTGTCCTGCTAAACCCACATGACCCAAAACTTGCTGGCCACACATGGGTCTGGGGAAACACTGAGTCTAATGAGGCCACCAGCAAGTCCAGGCAGCACAGTCGGGTGGGGTAAATTCTCAGGGACATTTGGGCATGGCTTACAGCAGCGGGTGCCCCTGTAACAAAGCCACCACTGTGTCCAGAAAGGAAAAGTCTATTGAGGAATCTCATGCACTGATTCTTTATGGGGAGCAATACAGATTGCCTCTGTTGCCAGGAGAAAACATTCCCACAGCAGTGTAAAAAAAGAAAAGTTAATTCAGGCCAGGGTGGGAACAGCAGAGACAGGGACACACGAGAATGAGGGGAGACAGGACAGATTGAGTCCAGGATGATAATACTCGCCCTGTCGGCCTCGTGGGTTTGAGGAAGACTGTAACGCACCCCATAGACACAAGCGAGGAAGTGGATGGGAGACTCCACAGCCAAGTTAACGCATGAGTCAGCTCTGTGTTCCCTGGAGCAGTTATAACTGGCCCTGTCGAAAGCACCCTCAGCCATGTGATAAAGGGATTCCAGCACGAAGGAGAATCTGATGGCCAAGGGATTCCAGCACGAAGGAGAATCTGATGGCCAAAGAGTCCAGTCTCCTTGCGACAGGCCGGCCCGCCCAGGGCACTACTCAGCACCATCCCCAGAGCTCAGCGACATGCCTCTTCTCCAGCCCTCCCCTTCGTGCTGGAGAAGGGCCTTCCCGCACCTTCCTGAGAGCCTGCCTCTAAGCTCCTATCAGAGTCAGCTCGAGAGAGGAGAGGAAATGATAAAGCCCCATGCGCGGGGCCTGGAGCACAGCTGGTGCTAAACTGGTTCTGCCTCCCCCTGAATCCGGTCAGTAATGCTGTGAGGCAGTTATTACTATTCACATCTTATGGATAAGGAAACTGCAGGTCAGAAAGGGGAGGTGGCCTGACCTCTGTCAGACCTTCCTAACCAGGTCTCTGGGCAGGAAGTGGTGGAGCTGGATTCTGCTGACTTGGACTGTGTTCCATGGCCTTCGTCCCACTGTCAATGGGAGTGGGAGGGAGACCTTTCCCCAAAGGTCTTTCCCCTCCCAGTAAATGTTTTTCCTGATGACTTCCAGGCACCTGACTTATAAGGCAGCCCCTAAGCCAGGCTGAGGCACGTAGACACAGTTCCTCTGGCTTAAGGCCTTCTGCTCCCTTGTGTAACACTTAGGCCTTGTAAGAAGCAGGTGGATTTTCACCCAGGTCCCTTTAGAGAGCCAGCAGATCAGAACCCTGACCGACTAAGGACATCCCCTGGCCTCGGTGGGTAGAAAGGGCTGAAGGCAATGCAGGGGCTGTGCCCGGCAGGATGGACTTTGCAGTGAGTGGGTCTACTGGGGGGGTGGTCCTCTTACTTTATCCCTTTAGCTTTCTGGAGAACCATCTTTCCCGGCACGGTGGCGCTGTAATGTCTGGGGTGGGGATGTCAGGGTGGTGATGAGAGCTGGTGCAGCCACAGCAAATGACAGGTCGCCTTTGGGGTGGGAGGTCGCAGTCTCCTGAAGTGGGAGAAGCTGAAAGGGTCAGCTCAGTAGCCCTCAGGGTGGACTCCCAGCAGCCCCACCGTGTGCTCATGCCTCAGAGTCCAAGTCACATGACAGAAGGTCCATGCAACCCTCGAGACCAACCCAGCCTCCCTGTGGAGCCCAGGGCAGCTTAGCTCTGCAGCCCCAGGCACCACAGCCAACCCGCTAGAGCTCCTGTCTCAGCTCTGCCAAGGTCCCGGGAAGCCTCCCTCATGGCCCATGGAAGTACTCAGGCCTTTCTCAGCCCCTGGGGCAGCCAGCTACTCACCTCCACTACCTGCAGAATAAGGGGCCACAGAAGTAGGCAGCGGGAAGGAGTGACCAGGGGCCAGAGGCTCTAAGGAAGGAGGGATTCGAGGCTGCATGCCAGGCAGAGAAATAGCAAAGGGAGAAGAATAGCGGAGGCAGGAGGAAAGGCTGCCAAGGCCCGACGGACACAGAGCTACTGTACTCCAAAGAGGCAGCCTGTGTTGGAGAGGGCAGCCGCCAAGCCAATTTACTGTTTATTTTATTACTCTGTGTTGCCGGGCCTTAGGCCAGGGAAGTTATTTCAGGCAAAGATCACAGCACATTAATTAGTTATTAGAAGAATGTCCTTTTCTGTGTGTTCTTCCTGAGACAAGAAATAGACCCTGTGGCAAGCACATATAACAGAAAGTAGATGGACTCTCAGGGGCAAAATGCCAAGAACTGGGGGAATGAAGAGGCAAGTCTTTGTTTCTGAGGAAAAGGCCCCTCACAGGTTCAGGCCTGGGATGGAGACAAGAATCAAGGCGAGAAGCAGGGATGGGAGAAGGGAGGGGAGGAGGCCTTCTGGGACCTAGGCATGGATGCACTTATCCACCCCAGAGCAGCCTCACTCGCTCTGGGGAAGGGATGCAGTGTCAACTCACCCTCTTGGAAAACAACTGCAAAATATGACTCTTAATACAAAAATTTTAAAGTTAAAAAATAATTTAAACAAAACTCTGCCCAACCTTTGGCCTAGCAATTCCACTTCTGGGAATCTCAAAAACAACAACAACAACAACAACAACAAAAACAACAACAAAAAAACCACACACACAATATAGGAAAAAATATTATACACAGAGATATTCAGAATTATTCTACAATAACCAAAAATTAGAAATAGCCTAAAATATCCAAGAGAAGTAGATTAAGTAAATGAAGACTCGTATATACACACAATGAAATAGTATGCAGCTGTTAAAAACAATGCTATTCATTAGTTATTACTCATTAGTTAAATGAATAATTGTATATACAAACAGTGAAATAGTATGCAGTTGTTAAAAATAATGCTTACAAATAATGCTTATAACATGGGAAATGTTCATGCTATAAGTAAGAAAAACTGGCCAGACGCAGTAGCTCACGTCTGTAATCCCCAGCACTTTGGGAGGCTGAGGTGGGTGGATACCCTGAGGTCAGGAGTTCGAGACTAGTCTGCCTAACATGGCGAAACCCCATCTCTACTTAAAATACCAAAATTAGCCAGGTGTGGTGGTGGGCGCCTGTAACCCCAGCTGCTTGGGAGGCTGAGGCAGGAGAGTCGCTTGAACACAGGAGGCGGAGGTTGCAGTGAGCCGAGATTGTGCCATTGTACCCCAGCCTGTGTGACACAGTGAGACTCCATCTCAAAAACAAAAACAAAAACAAACAACCCAGCATACAAAATTATATGTACAGCATGATCTCAACTGTGCTATAAAATAGCTACAAATACTGGAAATATATTTTATATATAAATTATATGCTTTATATATAAATGTTTTATATCTAAATTAAAGTAGCTTCTCCTAAGTCATGGGATTGTGGGTGACTTTCTTTCTTCTTTATTCTTTTCTATATTTTCCAATTAAAAACAACTGTTTATTGGATTTTATGAGAAAGAAGAAAAGTACACGATTTGGTTCTAGAGGGTTCCCTGTGGTACGACCCCTCCTACAGTGCTGGCTGACACTCCCCCAAGGGGAGACAGCTTTTGACACATGAGCTAAATTCAGTTGCTGACGTGAGTGGGGAGAGGGAACTATTGTACATGGAGGATAAGAAAGAAGAGAGATCTGTCTCTCCCGGTCTTGCTGTCTCCCTCAGATAAGGAATCATCTGTGGCAATTTGACTCTGCCACTTTCTTAGACCCAGTTAACAGCCAGTGATGACTCAGGCAAAGCCAGGAGAGTGTCTCAGACAAAAGGCAGTTAAACCTGTCTGCTGCTTGGGGATCCTCGCCTCTCCCCATCTTCCCTCCCATTCTGCAAAATGTCTGCTGGGAACCTCCTATAGCTGAGACCCCGGAGATGCTAAGGCATGGATGTTGTCTTGTCAGTGACCATACTCCAGGAAGGAGAAGCTACAAATAATGTAGGAAAGGTTATAAATACCATATGTGCAGAGAGCCAGGGAAAGCTGTGAGAGGGCAAGGGCCATCTGCAAATGGCCTGCATTTCCCTTGAGGCACGAATGGGCCAAGTGGAGGCCAGGACTCACAAAGGAAACCCTGCACACAACTCAAGCAGCTCTGAAGTGCCTTTGGCAGCAATGGGTGCTTAATAAAACAAGGGGCATGGCTTAGATCAGGGGTTCCCACCCTAAAGTCCAAAGATGGCCCTTGCACCCCCAACATTATATGCAAATTTGGGATGCATGTACATTTTTCTAAAGATAGAAAGTTAAGAAGCAATGGATTAGATTAATCTCAAAGGCCTCTTGCAGTTCTATCAATACAAAACATACAAGAGCCAACAGGCCCATCACCTCCCAAACACTTGGCCTCTCAAAGCTGCTGAGCCCTAGGCTGTGCACTCCACAAGGACAAACTCAATGTGGTGTTGTGTTTAGACATGACCTATTAGCATGGTGCTACTTCCAGAAGGCTTGCATTACAAGGTCGATGTTAGAGAAAATTAGTACCTAGAAAATTAGTAACTAGACTGTTAACTTTTCTGCTCTCCTCACCAAACAAAGCACAGCATTTCGCATGCTGTGGATGCTCAGACAGCCAAGGAATAGGAACATGGGTACCCTGCTTTCCAAACCCTCTGCAGGAGATGAGCATGCTTGACTTTGGGGGGCCACCAAACTCCATTCTCAGTCTGTGGGAGCCTGACTCTTAAGGCAGAGGGCCACAGCATTCTCAACAGTTTGGAATGGCCGTAAAAGAGGCCAAGAAAAATGGCTGGCCTTGAAGTTGGAAGGATTAACAACTGGAGAGAAGCCTGTTATCTAAAGATAGGAAGGGCCTCTGCTGGACTTCTCTGAATGCAGGGTGAACAAATTGACTTCTTGAGCTTCCTCCAGCCCAAGGATTCTGTAATTGAAGGGAATGGATGACTCACTCTCAGAGTTACAGGCGTTTAGCCAACCATCTCCTCACATGCATCTAGGACTTAGATCCCAGGTCTGCTGCCCACTCTTTAGATGGCTCTGCACAATTCATTTAACTTCTCTGCGCCTCAGTTATCTCACCTGCAAAGTCAGGAACTGGATGAGACAATGCCAATATCCCTTCCACCTCTAAGAGTCTTTAATATTATTATTGAGCCATTAAGATCAAATAAGAGAAAGGAAAAAAAAAAAGCATTCTGCTTCTGGATTCTGTCGAGTCTCCAAGATACATATATACACACACAGGAGCTCTGCTTTAGAGAAGGAAATGATAAAAGGAGGGCAAGTAGCATCCCCAGGCCACCTCCGTCCCCAGGCCTGCACCCATCAGAACTCAGCTGCAACTGTGAGGCCCCCACGTGAGTGCCAAGCCCCTTGAAAAGCAAGGGAAGAGATTTCGCCCGTGAATGATGTGTTTCTAAAAAGTGAAGATGCAAGACATCCCCACCAGCATAAGGTGCTCCAGAGACCAGGAGCTCTTCCATTGTGCCTCCTGGGGCTCGATTTCATAATCCATAAGATGGGGAGACCAGGAATGGCTTTACACTTGAATACTTCAGGTTGACCACTAGAGCCAAGGGCCAAGTAGAGTGTACAGGTATTGGGTAGGATGGGAAGGGGGACCAGCAAAAATTATGGGGTAAGATTTTGACGCCTGCACAAACACAGATATCTTCAGAGCCCTCAACTGAAGGCTTCCCATTGGTACCCTGTCAGGAGTGGAGCACCAGGAGTGACCGGAGGGACCAGGCGCTGGGCTCCGGGGTGGGCTGCCGGGACCCTGGGCCGGCTCACCTGATGAAGGTGGTCTTCCCAGTGGAGTACTGGCCCACCAGCAGAACCATGGGCTTGTTGTCGAAGTCGGCATCCTCCAGGGCGGGCGAGTGGAACTCGTGGAAGCGGTAATGCTCTTCCAAGGGCAGCAGCTTGCTCTTGTAGAGTTTCTTGAGCCCCTCACTCACCGTCTGGAAAACCTCGGGGTCCTTCCTCCGGCGGTCGTCCGTACCCAGCCAGCTGAACATCGCAGCCGCCGCTCGCCCCCGGCACGCAGCCCCAGGGGAAGACTCCTCCTCAGGGAAAGATGTCCCGTAGGACCGGTCCGCCGGGCTCAGAGCCGCGCCGCCGCCTCACCCAAGCGCGGAGCTCAGCCGCACCATGGCCCGGGCACGCGGCTAGGAGGGCCGGGAGCGCACTCTCCCTGCTCCTGGGACCAAGTCCAGCCGCTGCTGCATCCAGCAGCCCAGGCCGGAGGGAGGATAAATGATCTGGGCTAGAGGAGGAGGGGTGCAATCTTGGAAATTAAAGTCGAACCTGCAAGGAAACTGCCAGATACCGGGGTCCCCGATCGGCCCCCAGCCCTCGCCTGCTCTGCCCTGCGTGCAGCAAGGGATGCTTCGGCTCCGCTCCTGCCGGACCGAGGCGGCTCAGGGGAGGCGGCGACGCTGCCCAGCCGGCGGACAGCCCCGCATCCGCAGCAGCATCCTGCAGCCCCAGGCGCTGATTTAAATGCCAGCTGGGCAGGAAGCCGGCGCGCAGAGGAAGTCCCCGAGTACTGGCAAGGCAGAGCCGGCCCCACGGTCCCGGCGACAGGAAGCCGCGCAGGGCGCCGCCATGTTTGTGGGCAGGCGCTCAGCTTCAGACCTGCGGCCGCGCGGGGAGAGGGATGCTGACCCAGTCCCGGGGGAGAGCGCCGGTGTCTCAGTCCCCGCCTCTGGGGCTTCATTTTTGGAACAGCGCCCTCTCAGGGACGGCTGCGAGGACAGAGTTGACCTGTTCATCACCCTCCCTACATTGAATCGCCTCTCCTTCGGTTGCTGAGGTCAATTCCCTAGGAAAACAGGTACTCTACTGGGATTTTGGGATTTTTTTTTTTTTTTTTTTTCTTGGCATAGAAAGAAGGACCCACTATCCGGTTCCACAAAATAACCAAAACTGTCACTACTCAAACTTTTAGCTAGGCTTAGGGTGAAGTCATAATCGTTCCCTTTTATTTATTCATTCATTCCAGCAAAGCAAAACAAGCCAACAAGCAAAATCCCTGCAAGTATTGGGCATGTATTATGGGGCAGATGCAATTTTGGTGACTGTGGATACAGAGATGAGTGCTGAACAGATTCTTCCTTCCAGGAACTCCAGTGAAGGCAGGATTTAAAGAGGAGGCATGAGCAGAGGGCCATGGGAATACAGGGAGGATTCACTCCTTTTGTGTGGCTAATTTGACGAAGGCTTCACGGAAAGCAGGACTGTAAGCTGGATCCTAAATGATGAATTGACATTCATTATTCTAGCAGCATAAGGAGCATTTGCAAAGGCTTGAGGAACATGGGAGAACTTGGTGTGTCTAAGGCAGAGTAAACTGTTTGGCATAGCTGGAGTGTAGGGTTTAGGAAGGTGGAAGAGAGTGAGGGAGACCAAGCATGGAAGGCTTTGCCAGAGATGGGGAACCAATAACAATGCTATTACTAATCATTGTTACATTAACAAAATGCTCAGCATGTGCAGGGGCCTGGGCTGAGTTCTCAGTGAACATTGCTTTATTTAACCTTCATGGCAGATCATATTATCTCCAGCATCATACCAAGGAGAGTGAGTGGGAACAATGTTCAGGTGTAGGCAAAAGCAGTGCATTGTGTGTAGAGAATTTAAACCCAATAATAAACTGGCTGAAAGTTGACATGCTTTGTATTGGCACCATTCTAAACAGTATAGTGAGAAAACACTCTTCCCTGCCCAGGCTGATGGCTCCCACTACCCTCCCTTCCACAGATGAAGAAGGAGTAGGCTATGGACCAGGCAGGGACTGGAATGCCAAGAGCAGTGTCGAGGGCAGGGACTGGAGGAGCAAGAGGTTGGAGATTGATATGGTTTTGCTCTGTGTCCCCACATAAATCTCATCTCTAATTGTAATCCCCGTAATCCCCACGTGTCTAGGGACAGAGCTGGTGGGAGGAGATTGGATCATGGGAACAGTTTCCTTCATGCTGTTCTCATGATAGTGAGTGAGTTCTCGTGAGAGCTGATGGTTTTATAAGGGGCTCTTCCCGCTTCGCTCCTCACACTTCTTTCTCCTGCCACTTTGTGAAGGATGTGTTTGCTTCCCCTTTCACCATGATTGTAAGTTTCATGAGGCCCCCTAGCCATGCAGAGCTGTGAGTTAATTAAACCTTTTTCCTTTATAAATTACCCAGTCTTGGGTATTTCTTCATAGCTGTGCGAAAACAGACTAATACAGAGGCCAAGAGACCATTTAGGAAACGATTCCAAAACTTGACAGCAGCAATGGGATTGGAGAAGAGGTCAGACTCAAAAGATTTTTTCATGGAATAGAATTGTCAGATCTTGGCACGTGATAAAAAAGAGGATATAAGGGTGAGGCACAGTCTAGGATGATTTTGAATTTTCTACCATAGGGGATAAGATCGTCGGAGAAGCTCTTCCAATAATTAGGGGAGGCACAGAGAGAGCTGATTTAGCAGACAGAGATAATGTATTTAATCTAAAACATGTTGCATTTGAAGTGCCTGCAGGAGCTTCAAGAAGAGTATGGTGAAGCTGCAGGGATTTCAGAGGAGGGGGGATTGATCAGAAGCCAGTGCTGAATAGAATCTCCTTAGTTACATCTCAGATCTCCCGACTCTCTCCTTGAAACCCAAAACTGACACCTCTTGTTGAGAAATCACTCAGATTAATATTTCACCCTTGGTGTTTAGTTACTACCAGCATACAAACCTACGGAGTAATATTAAAGATATTTAACAACTCACAGGGCATGAGAATCAAACACCCAGAACAGATACTGGCCTTCCCAGTGGAGCAAGACTTGAGCCCTGTGCCATACCTGGTGTTAATACAGTGGTGTCTGGACCTTGGAGAGGTCTGGGCCTATCCCTGGGGAGAGGTCAGGATGGCCAGCATGACAGGAAAGAAATCAAGGGGCTCCATTATGAAAATATTTCAAGAATTTTGTAATCAGTACAACCATGCCATTGTTTGCTGAATGTCTGTTCTGAATATCTAATTTGCCGAGTGCCTGTTGACACATCTACTCCCGTCTCAGTCTTGAGTAGTTGAAATCTATCTGTTTAAAAAAGGAACTAATGGAGCATTTCTGTAGACTAGCAATAAAAAGTCATAAAAGATAACATTCAAAAAAGATACCGTTTTCAAAAGAACAAAAACCTAGGGATAAATCTAACAAAAGATGTGCAAGATCTTTATGTGAAAAATGACAAAACTTTATAGAAAGATATTAAAGAAGTTCTAAATAAATGGGAGAGACATGTCATGTTCCATCATGGAAAGATTCCGTGTCACAAACATGTGAATTCTTTACCACATAATTGATAAATTCAATAGTTGAGAGATATGATTGAAATCAAAATCTAAATAAGGTTTTCCATGGAAATTGACAAGGTGATTCTAAAATGTATAACATATAGAGCAAGAGTAAAAAATAGCTTAGATATTCCAGGAGAAGAAAGAAGATAAGAGGAACAAGGAGGAGGAGGAGGAGAGGGAGAGGTGGAAGGGGAAGGAGGGAAGAAAAAGGAGAACAGAGAAGAGAAGAAGACAACAGTAACATAGCAATGGCAACAACTAAGTGAAGAGAACTTGCCCTAGTGGACATTATTATAAAGTTGCAGTGGTTAAGATGGTTTTGGCACAGAGACCAATAGAATAACGACACAGTAAATAGCCAGGAAATTTGGAAACCTGATATATACAGAAGTTTCTTTAGAGATTGCATATATATCACCACAAAGTCAGGAAGAATTCTTTAAACGAGACATCAGAAGTACAAACTGAAAATGAAAAAAACTAAGTTTAGCACTAGCAAAATTTAAAACTGTCGTTCAACTAAAAATAAAAAAGTGAGTGAAAAGATATTTCCCATACACAAAAACCCACAAAAGGATATCCAGAATATAGAATTAATGCCTGTACATTGATAAAAAAGACAAACATTCCAATAGACAAAAACTTGGCAAGAGCCACAAAAATGTCTTTTACAAGAGGCTACATGAATGTCCTATAAACACAAGAAAAGATGTTGCATCTTGTTAGTAATTAGAGAAATGCCAAACCACACTAACACTCCATACCCACCAAAATGGCAAGAATAAAAAAGTTGGATGATACCAAGGTTGGTGAGGATGTAGAGCCATGGGAGCTCTCATAAAATGCTGGTGGGTGTGTAGGCTGGCACAAACACTTTGGGAAACTATGTGGCATTGCTTCGTGAAGCTGAAGATGTGCATGACCTGCCATTCTATTTCAAGGCATGATCTAGAGAAACTCTTGCACATGTGCGTAGGGAGATAAGTCTAAGAATGTTGATGGTAGCATTATTTGTAGCAGCAAAAATGTATAAACAACTAAATGTCCTTCACCGAGTAAATGGATGAATTGTGCCACATTCATATAAAATATGTAGCACACTGGGGTCTAGTTGAGGGTGGAGGATGGGAGGAGGGAGAGGAACAAAAAGCAAGAGCTATTGGGTACTAGACTTAACACCTGGGTGATGAAATAATCTGTACAACAGACCGCCATGACACAAGTTTACCTATGTAACAAACCTTCACATGTACCCCTGAACCTGAAACAAAAGTTACAAAAAATGCATACTCTACAGATGAGAAAAATGAGGAAAGTGGTGCTACTGATGCCAAAATACAGTGTTGAGTGAATAAAGCCAGAAGTAGGCTATTATGCATAGAATCATACAATTTCATTAATGTTTTCGGTCATGCAAAAACCACTATCTGTTGTTCATGGATGCATATGTGTGCATTGAAATTTTTTAAAAGAGAAGCAAAGGAATGGGGTGTTCTCTGGGGACTAAAAAGGGAAATGGCATTGGGGATGGGTACACAAAACACAAGGAGCTTCAACTATATGTACACTGTTTTCTTTCTTTTTCTTTTCTTTTTCTTTCTTTTTTTTTGTTTTTTGTTTTTTTTTTTTTGAGACAGGGTTTTCCTCTGTTGCCCAGGCTGGAGTGCAGTGGTGCCATCTCGGCCTACTGCAACCTCTACCTCCTGGATTCAAGAGTTTCTCCGCCTGCCTCAGCCTCCCAAGTAGCTGGGACTACAGGCATGAGCCAACACGCCTGGCTAATTTTTGTATTTTTAGTAGAGATGGGGTTTCACCATGTTGGCCAGGAGATTATCTCTCAAATTTGATAGTGAGTACTTGGCTATTCATTTCTTACTCCTTTTATCCTTTATTTTTAAAAAATCTGATCCTTGGATGCGCAAAGTTGGAATTTTTTTCATAATTGTGGTTCAAGACAAACTATACCTGGCTCTTTTATTATATTTTTTAAAAACTTAACACATATTTATGTAATGGACCCTTGATGAACCCGTCATTCAAACCGAGGACTAGAAAAATTAGCAGTAATTTACATCTACTTATGTGCTCCTCCCCATCCTGTCTCCTGCCCCTTCTCCTTCTTTCTAGAGGAGACTGCTATCCTGAATCTACTGTGTATTGTTCCCTTGCTTCTTAATTACTGTTACACACAAATGCAAACCGAAAGAACATATTGTTGAGGTTTAGTGTTTTTGGACTTTTTATAAAAAGCATATCCTGCTACATGTAGTGTCCCTGGAACTCGACTTTTCTCCCATTCAACATTTGTTTTCAGCCCCATCTGGCTCCACAGGGCTCTCTCCCACCAGGTGTCTCTTCCAAACCCAGCACGTGACTCCTATTTCTGTCACCTGCCAGGTGCATGGGGGTTCCCAGTCAGACAACCTGCAGTGGATGGAGTCCTGGTGTCCCCATGTCTTTGCTGTGTGAGCTTGGGGAAAGTGGCTTCACTCTCAAGCCTCAGCACCCTGGTCTCTGAAATAAAGATGGCAATAACGTTTTTTTTCAGGATTAAAGGTACAATGCATGTAAAGTGCTTAGCGCAGGGCCTGGTCCATTGAGAGTGTTCAGTATATATTAGCTCTTAATATTATAATCATTATTATACTTGTATCTACTACATGGCACTGCCTTATATCCTATTTAGCAAGCTGTTGAATAAACTATTGAATAAGCTTAGTATTTAATAGCTGTAATATTTAATAAGCTAGCACCTAATAAGTTAGTGAGCAACTTCTTTCAGTTCATTTGTGTCTTAACTGAGGATGGCTCATTAACTCAAAGGAATATAATTGTTACTAGTGATGTCTGTGGCGTTCGCTATGGGTTCTTGGGGATGACACTATGAAACAGAGGACTTTTCCATCTCTTCCATTTCTCCCACTCAGATACTAACCCAGGCCAAACCCTCCTTAGCTTCCAAGATTAGATAAGATCGGGTGCATCCAGGGTGGTATGGATACAGCCACTTTCCTTTCTCATCCACAACCCCAGAGTTTGGCCAGAAGTAAAGAGAGAAGATGGAAACTGTAGCAGCAACCTGGAATACAAGTTTGAGCCCTGGCTAGGGGAGTTAGAAAAATCAGGAAGTGGGGCCAAGTGTCCACAATCCTAGGAATCTATGGCCTCTTTCAACCTGGCCCAAATTCGATTGCATCCGAGTGACCTGCCTGCAACCACGCAGGCACCCATGCCTTCACAGGTGCTTCCCACTCCTCATCACATGGGCTCCTTTATACACCCTGTCCTCAGCCTCAGTCTTCCCTTCCCCACCCTCCGCCTGGTAGGCACCCACTCATCCCTTAGGGCTCAGTGCGGTGATCCGCCCTCTGAAGAGCTGAGTCAGCAACTTTCCCATAAGAAGGCTCTCCACTTCCAAGCTACCCCACGTAAACCTCTGTTACTGCATTCATCATATTTTACTGTAATTACGTGTTTAAATTGTTTGCCTCTCAACTAGACAGGGCACGTCTTCAGCCTGGCGCTGTGTTGTACTCGTTCTGTTTACTTCAGTTGGAGGTGAAAGTGCATCAGCTCAGCCAATGCCTACTGATGAGATCAGGCCGAGTGAAAACCTCTGTTTAGGATAAGGTCCTCATTGGTGAAACCAGAGTAAGACAAACACCAAAGGCAGAAAAGTGTCAGTGACACTTCACAATGTTGTTGTGGGGATAAGATGAAACAATGTAGGTCAAGGACTTGATACGTTTTTTATAAGTCTATAGTAAACGCTCAATAAATAGTTCCCTTTCCCTTTGGATGAATGAGTACTGAACGTGCACAAGGAAAGGGAAGTCTGGAATAAAAATACACAGGTGAGGGAACTGTGCTCAGGAAGTTTATAAGCCAAAAAAGAGGTGAAGAAAGAGGGTCTGGCTGAGTCTAGTTAATGGTTTGTTCAGGAATAACACTCCCCCTTCATACCATCGGTACCAATTGCTGGGATACGGCTCTCTCATACATAGCAGCTCTCCTCGGCAGAAAGTCAGTTTCATCCCTAGGTGCAGCAGGAACAGAGCTAACCTGAGAAATCCAACATTTCACAGAGGAAAGCTCACACCATGAGAGGCAGTGGTGTGTGTCTGGTTTTAATAAGCTGCCTGCTTGATGAACCTCCACAGCTCAGTTTCTAAGAACCTCAACTTCCAAAGGCAAGACATTTGCTACCTGCAAGATGTGAGCTATAATTAGAAAATCTCCCAATTATGGTCAGTGTCTGCTTTTGTAGCACATGTGTTTCCAGAGCGTGGGCATCTGGTCCTCACGGCAATCCTGAAGAGGTGGATAGGGATATTTCCCAGAGGGAAACTCAGGTGCAGAGAGGGAGGAAACTGCCCACACAGGCATCCTTGATTGAGCTATCGATCATCCTACTCACTTTCCCCTCAGTCCACAAAAAGTGGGAGGCAGCTTACCAAAATCTCTTGAATTCTAAAAAATAAATGAACCCTTGAGGCAGCTGATATGAGGGAAATGGGCAGGTGGGTGGTACAGAAATATCAGAGAGAGGTGAGCAAGAGGCCCCCAGAGGTGAGCAGCCATCACATTGGGCTCTGAGCTGCTTGATCAAAGCAAAAACAGAAACAAGTTATTAGTTCCAAACCCAAATATATCAGTCTGTTCCTGCCAGCAGGATCTTGATTGCACCATCCCACACAACAGCCTCGCTTGAGTAAGAGAAACACCCAAAGCAGGAAAATCCAGTGCTGAAGGACCCCAGGACCAACACCAGTTCCTGAGCATCTTTCCTGGGCTGTAAGTGTTGTTTATGTGTCTGTCTCTTTGCCAGGGGAGATAGAGGAAGTGCCTTGAGCAGAAAAGCTCTTTTTTAACCCTGCACAGGGCTGGTGCAGGCACTGACGTTGACTCATTCTTGATGTGGCTTTTGACAAGCAAACAGAAAGATTAGAAATGTGAATTCTCTGTAGTTGGCCAATTATTATAACCTTATATGTTATAACAGATAAGTCTATGACAACAAAAATGTCTGTGAGCACAGAGAACCTGATAAAGGCAGAAGCTATGAGTGTGGGTTATTTAAAAATACACAGGCGGCCGGGCGCGGTGGCTCAAGCCTGTAATCCCAGCACTTTGGGAGGCCGAGACAGGCGGATCACGAGGTCAGGAGATCGAGACCATCCTGGCTAACACGGTGAAACCCCGTCTCTACTAAAAATACAAAAAACTAGCCGGGTGAGGTGGCGGGTGCCTGTAGTCCCAACTATTCGGGAGGCTGAGACAGGAGAATGGCGTGAACCCGGGAGGCAGAGCTTGCAGTGAGCTGAGATCCGGCCACTGCACTCCAGCCTGGGTGACAGAGCAAGACTCCGTCTCAAAAAAAAAAAAAAAAAAAAAAAAAAAAAAATACACAGGCAGACAAAGTGGGGTATTAAAGTTTGGGGTGATAATCCATCAGGAATTATTTCCGCATTCTTTACTAGTTCTTTTGGTTCAATGATCTTCTGTTCTCTTTTGATTTGTCGTGTCTTCTTAAAGATAAATTATTATAAATTATTGGGTAACATAATCCTTATTTCAGAGTTATCTATTTTGTTTCCATGAGTTATTTGCCTAAATTAGAATTATGTCATTTAAATTACAGCAACTTTTGTTAAATTTTAATATCTGGTATGAATAGTCACCCTCCCTTACTAGTATATTTTTAAAATTTCTTAGATATTCTCACTTTCTTCTTGTTTTCATCATTGTCTTCCTCCTCCTCTCCCTCTTTCTGTCTTTTATTTTTTCCAATTGAAATTGAAAAGTAATTATGAAAATTTAGGGGTAATTTTACTTCAGTCTTTTCTTTTGTGCGCATATATTTAACTTGCCGTGTGATATTTTCCCCCAGTCAACACCATACCACCAGTAATTTTACATCTCCTGAAAAATATTCCAATAATTAAATTGAAATGAATGCTAGTATTCAGCTATATGGAAATTCTATAATCTAATGAACTATATTCAATGATGGACAGATAAGTCATTTGCAAAATTATTGTCAACAATAATAAAAACTCTATTTCAGAGTTATCTATCCTGTTTCTGTGATCATCATTGAAAGATGAACATTTTTGTATGTAAATATTCATCCATGGTTTTATTTTCTTTGTACATATTTAATAAATGAAACTACTGGGAATATTACTAATGCTTTTGATACTTATCACCAAATTGCTTTCCAAAAGAGGCACATCAATTTATACACTTACCACAATGATGTCAGAGTTCCTACATTTTTTCCCTCCCTCCAGCCCTGTATGTTACTATTTTAAAATATTTTCATTTTATTAAAATGTAGTTATCTCTCATTTAATAATCTAAACCTTATTATTTTAAAATATCCATCAATTTGGGAAATGAGAAGTGATAGACTTTTAAAAATCAGTATATATTTTACTATGAAAAACTTTTGAAATTGTTTATTAACCATTTGTATTTTTCTGATTGTCTATTTTTTCCCTCATTTTTCTAAAAGCATTTAGTGTTTTTCTTATTGTTTTGAAAGAGTTTTTAAGTTTTACAGTAAGGACATGATTCATCTTTTGTCTGTGTCTAATCCAAGTTAATTTTCATATTTTGCCAATTACCTTGTCCTTCTCTCTTCTCTGTCTTACAAAACAGAATCATTGGGATCTCTTAATCAGAATCTCATTAAAACTGTGAATTAATTTTAGGAATGACATCCTTTTAATACTTAATCTTTCCCTCCAGGAGTATGACATGACTGTCTATTTATTCACAAACCTTTTCTATCTCTATAAACTTTTTATAGTTCTCCTCAAATAGCCAAAACCCTTCCTTGATTATTCTCAGATATTTTGTAGTTTATTATTATTGCAAATGAGATATTTCTATTATGGTAACTTCTAACGGCTTATTGTTATATATAGGAATCCCATTAATTTAAACAATATATATAATTATTTTATTTACTACTTATTCATTTGATTTTAGTTTATTATTTGTTTTTCAACTTATATAAAGATTATCAACTAGTGCTTTTCTTTTTTATAATACTATGTTGGTTTATAATGTATATTTTGTATTTTGGCTAGAATTTTCAGAACAATGTTGAAAATAACAAAGATGTCAGCTTTCTTGTTTTGTTCATGATTTCAATGCCATCCTGGTACCTGTCTGGATTCTTTTTTCTCTCCTCACCTCAACTTCCCCACCCCTTGGCTTGGGCATGATGACCTCTTTCAACATTTATTTTTTCCTTTTGGCTGGATAAAAAAATATTCTACTAAAGCAAAGCATCTTGTATGTAGTATCTTCTCAGCTTTAACAGGCATATATATTTGTGTGTATATGGAAGCCTTCATACGTAAATGTGTATGTGTGTTGTGTACTGAGTGTTCTTTCCTGGGAGCCTGGGTAGATGGTGGTGCCATCAATGGAAGCTGAGACCGTAGAAGAGTCTCAGGAGCAAGCAGTCAGTTTGAGGAGTTCTCCACTGATAGCCACAAGGATACTACAGCACTGCCCCAGGCTCTTCTCAAAAGGCTTCTCCTTTACAGGATGGGACAAAATTCACATGTTAAAGAGACAAGATATTTAACTGATGACACACTCAATGTGGATCAATACTGAGATGTAGTTGTGAAAAATGATGGTGAGATTCAGGCTGTATGAAAACAAACATAGGAAAAAATGACTATCAACATTGATGGAGAGCCTGTTACATGTCAGGTGTTACGCTCAGTGTTCTTAAATAGATGACTTCGTTTCATTTGCACAATGACAGCTCAAAATGTCATTATTCTCCCAGATAAAGAAACAGAAGCAGCTGGGCATGGTGGCTCATGCCTGTAATCTCAGTACTTTGGGTGGCCAAGGCAGGTGGATCACGAGGTCAGGAGTTTGAGACCAGCCTGGCCAACATAGTGAAACCTCATCTCTACTAAAAATACAAAAAATCAGCTACGTGTGGTGGTGGGTGCCTGTAGTCCCAGCTACTTGGGAGGCTGAAGCAGGAGAATCACTTGAACCCGGGAGGCAGAGGTTGCAGTTAGCCGAGATTGCCCCTTTGCACTCCAGCCTGGGCAAAAGAGCAAGACTCCATCAAAAAAAGAAAGAAAGAAAGAAAGGAAAAGAAACAGAAGCTTAGTACTTGGAATGAGGCAGAGTAGAGGAGGTGTCATTGTCTTTCTGAAGGCTTGGATGTTGAACTGACTTACGTGCTCCAGCTGTGGTCTGATGGGACATATTTAACAGTGAGGGAACTGGTCACACTAAACTGTGTTGTGTGAATAATTTAAGGAGCTAAAAATTTTAAAGTTATATTTGAAGGGCGGTCACATGGGCTGGTGAAAACTCTGGATAGAGGGTGAGCCAAAGGTAATCAATTTACTACCGTAATATCACCCACTTGCAAGATTTCCGCTTCTCTCTGCATCTGCATGCTGATAACCTTAAACATTCCTGTCTCCCGTTTACACTTCTCCTGTTGTCTTAGTCAGTTTAGGCTGCTATAACAAAATGCTGTAGATTGGGTGGCTTATAAACAATAGGCATTTATTTCTCACTGCTCTGGAGGTTGGAAGCCCGAGATCAGGGCACCAGCATAGCTGGGTTCTGGTGAACCAGGTTCTTCCAGGTTGCATGTTGTCAACTTCTTGTTGTATCCTCACATGGTGGAAAGTTGGCAGGAGAGCTCTCTGGGGTCCCTTTTATAAGAGTCCTAATCCCATTCATAACTCCCATTCATAACTCTCATTCATTGCTCCACCTTCGTGACCTAAGTACCTCCACAAGCCTCCACCTACTAATATGATCACATTGGGGGTTAGGATTTCCACCTATGAATTTTGGGAGGATGCAAATATTCACTCCATAACACTTTGAACTCCAGATCTATTTCTGACACTTTCACCTGGATATCTTATAGACCAATCACACTTAGTCCAAGGGGTTAAAAGGTTCTCAAAAACCTCTCAGTAAGCACCAAATCCAATCATTAGTGAATAATCACAATTATGATTTTCAAAAAATGTATTGAATGCATATTAAGTACCCATTTAGTCCAGCCCCTGGATTAAATGTTTTATATTCATTACAATACAAACAATTGAATTTTTCCACTAATCATGTAAAGTATCTATCATTCCCATTTTGTGGATGATAACACTGAGGCTCTTAGAGGTTAGTTGCTATCTTGAGGCTATCCGACTAGTAAGGAGTAGCATCGGGGTCAAACCGCAGGTTGATCTGGCTCCAAACATAAGGTCTTTCTAGGATGCAAACTCCACATAATTCCAGAGCGGGCAAGTCAAAGTGGAGGGTGCTATGTGTTTGGAAGGCACAGGTATGAAGGCCACCTAGGTGACTAGTGTTTTCAGAGCTGCTTCCTCTTTCAATAAAGCCCAGACTCAAAGACTTACCAGATATGCTTTTCAGTTGAGGGGAAGTTTGGTCTTTTATGCTTTGAAAGGCAGAGATAAACCTTTCCATGGAACCGTAGGAGGAAAATGCATTTCAACATAAGTCTCTTCCATGTTCTATTGAAAAGTTTTGCCCACTCAACTCCATAAAAGTGTGTTATTTTCTGTATATAGAGAATCCCTCTATTTTAAGATAATGCAAACCTTAGGATGGCTATTTGACATAGTTGTTAAGGTAAGGAATTCCTTTGACTGATAGACCTGATGCCTCCATGCTAGATACATTGCTTCAGAGGGTTATGTGTGAAAAACTCCTAGGAATTGGGGCTGCTACCTTGGCAACTGTGCTAGAGTCCTCACTCTGGCTGGGGTGCTGCTGACTTCAAGGCCCTTTGTACCTCTTTTCTTGCATCTTCTGGGCATCAGTTGCAATGTCTTATTCACTTTTGTATCCTTGAAATTAGTCATGGTTTATTTACCATCAGGGCTTCTTTCCAACTATACCCCAATGACATGAAACAGAAACCTCGCAACCATCTCTTGGGAGGAAATGCAGAGACCACACTGTTCTCCCTGGCAATCAGATTTCCCTGTCATGAGCATCATAATGGCAAATACAAATACTTTTCTGCCAAGAAAGATAGGTAGTTTACAGATCAAAAGGAAAACAAAGCCAAAAATAAACCGAAGAAACCAAACCCCAAAAAGGCAGATAAACAAAGGTAAAACTGTGAGACACTTGGAGAAAATGATATCAGGAAGAAAGAAAGGGTCAGGAAGAGAATGGCTAGAAATATGTTCCTTAGTAGTGTATTGATTTGGACCCATTAAACAATGCCAACTACACAATTAAAATAGAGGCAGAAAATAAAAAACGTGCACTGTACCTGCCTTGCCTCCCTGATGGGCATGACTCATGGTGCTGTCCCCAAGCCCTCCCCAGACAGAGCAGTCCTTGTCAATCAGAGTTCACTCAAATTATTTGTTATGAATAAATGTTATTGAAATTTTAATTAGCTCTCTGAGAACTTAGGAAAATACCCTTCTGTTGAGAAAATAGCTTGTCTGTGTTTATTTTCAAACTTCACAATGAATTTCTTAAAGAATATTTTCTATGACATTCTAAAAAGATTGTGAATGTGAAGGATTTAATAACTTAGGTCTTGGAATTTACTTTGAAACCCTGGGCATGACTTTTCATTTATGAGCTACGCCACAAAGCCTCTTTTTATTATCTTGGTTCTTGGATAGATTTCTAATGCTTGAAAGTTATATATGGAATCATCAATTTTTCCTTTCATTCTTCTGAACTTGTTATTGCCCTTTCTCCCACTCACAAATCAAAGCCCTTCTCTTTTCCTTGTTGGATCCTGGTTTTGAAAATGTATAACCAAATGAACAAAAATCAGGTGGAAAAAAACATCAAGGAATAGCATGACTTGTCGGTTAGTGGCGTGATCTCGGCTCACTGCAACCTCTGCCTCCCTGGTTCAAGTGACTCTCCTGCCTCAGCGTCCTGAGTAGCTGGGATAACAGATGTGTGCCACCATGCCTAGCTAATTTTTGTAGTTTTAGTAGAGGTGAGGTTTCACCATGTTGGTCAGCCTGGTCTTGAACTCCTGACCTCGTGATCCACCTGTCTCGGCCTCCCAAAGTGTTGGGATTACAGGCGTGAGCCGCCGCGCCTGGCCGTCAGTTAGTTTTATGAAGCTTTGGTGCTGCTGCTGCTGCAGCCACCACAGCCTGACAGCCCTTGTCTGTGGGGCTGCCAGAAGTAACCCTGGCCAGGGTAATGATACCCCATGACTTTCTCGCTTTATTCTTATGTTGGCAAAACAGAGAATCAATGGTTAGAGCTTAGCCATAGGCGTTTCAGTAGTTTTTCTTATTTACAGTTGTGTTGGATACAAAACAGTTTTGCTTGTTCCTTAATGTGAGTCTAGTGAAACCCCATAAATAACCTGTGTGCCCATGAAAGGTCACCTTGGAGCAGTCACTATTTACTATCTCAGGTACTCTATTTTATTCCTCAACTGGATTTTTTTACTTCTTATTTCAGTGCCCCAAATTCCAACAATCAGGGATTCATTTGGAAAAGGAGTTTTCTATTTTAAAAAATGCAAATATTATGGTGAGGTCACAGTAGTGAGACATCAGGAATTCAATTCAATTGCTTTCCCATGCCCTGAAGGAATGAGAATTTTGATTAGAGGGAAAGGAAGGAGAAACTTTAGAGAGCAATTAGGTTTGTGGGAGAGGCAGATTATTTAGGGCACTTGGACTCTTCTAGAAGAAATGGAAAGTAGGACATTAGAAGGTGCCACAGACGCATTTGACCTCCTTTGAATGTTTGCTCAAGGCTGGTCCCAAACAGAATCATATATATTGTAACAGAAAGTAGAGAGAGGACGAACACAATTGTGTTTCATGTGATTGAGTCCCAGAAAGAGGAAATGGCTTGCCTAGCTTCACAAAGTTAGTGAACCTACATCTGTGTTTCTGACTCTCAAGCTAACCCTTGTTTTCCAGTACTCCACTGCAATACCAGCCAAGGAACACGTTTCCCTCTGCTTTGCCTCCAGGACTTAGAACTCCAGCAAGTGCTCCGGTTCTACTGCTCCTGAGCCTGTGAAGACCACCAAAGCCTTTCTGGGAAATTCATGACTCCTAAAATCTTGTTTTGACAGGAAAGTAAATTTCTAGTCATAAATCACAAACTTGCCAACGCACTTCTGGTCCACAGCCCACTGTGGGTCAGGACTGCCTGTGCCTTGCAGAGACAGAAGGCTCATACCAGATGCACTTGAGTTCACTGCCTTTTTCTCAGGCATACTAGTCTGTCCTGGGTGACAGTCGGAAGCCTGGGGAAGGGATGTATGACCTCTGAGATGTCAAAAGGCCACAGTGCTGCTGTGCAAGGCTGGTGAGCCTCCCTGGCCATCTGTTTCCTATCACCCAGGACAATAACTTTCAAGAGTTGTCACGGGAGGAAATGGCCCTTGGTCCTTACCCTCTGTGCCTGGATGGCTCTGTGAATCCGCAGTACAATTTATAATAAGCCCAGTGATGACCATAGCAACAACTCAGACATAGAGTGAGCCTAGCCCTGTGCCAGGTGCGGGGTACTATCCCAAGGGATGAACGGAAGCCCCTCATCTGGAGTCCCTGAAAAGATGATGAATAGAAGGGGGAAGATAACTAAGGGCCAGGATGAGGAGATGAAAATGAAAAGGTTATATCTGGGAGACAGATCAATAATAATAGTGGTCTTCCTAAATCCACTGCTTCTACTATCCCCGTAACACCTTCAGACCTGTGCGAGGAAGGGTGGCTATTTCGTGCATGAGGCAGGGGGAAGGCTCCAGAAAGTGTTGCGCTCAGGAAGAAAGCTTTGGATTTGATTTGACAGTGGCAGGGAGACAATTCCTTGACAAAGATGAGAAAAAGTTAGTGCAACCTGACTCCCTGGGACTTTAGCCCCATCTCTGCTGTTTACCGGCTGTGGTTATCTTGGGCGAGTTGCCATGCTGTGCCTCCGTCTTCTTTTTGTAGAATGTGGATAATAATAGCCTCACAAAGTTGTGAAGATTCCATGAGATTCTGCATGCAATGTGCTTAGCATTGTGCTTGGCATGTCATAAGTGCTCAAAACATGTTGGCTGTTATTCTCAATATTAGTTAATTTATCAGTACTAATAAAATGAGTGGAGTGATAATCACACAAAATGATTGAGTTGCAGAGATTAGAGTCAAGGCAAACGCCAAGAAGCAGGCAGGGAGGAAGAGGACTCTGATTTCACTGACACATATTGAGCACCTCCTGGGTAGTAGGTATGGGGATCCTAGGTGTGCAAGCGTGGAGGCCGGCAAGCTGGAACCGACTAAGCTGCTCTGATGAAAATCTGTGCAAGTGGTGGCAGAAGCCTAGGAGAAGGATTTGGGAGTGGTGGGGGTGGGGAGTGAAGAAGTCTAGAGCAACCACAGGAGGGCCAGGAAAAACTTTAAGGGAAGAACAACCAGATTTGGAGCAATGGGACCCAGGGTGAACTGTGAGGAGATAACCAATGGGAGGCCAATGTTCTGAGTCCCAGATGGCCAAAATGGGGGATGTGGAAAGTAGATTGGGAAGGAAGAGGGAGCTATCTCAATAGCACAAATGAATCACAGATTTCCTCCTTAGCAGGAGACATCCCTGAGTGCTGCATCAGACTCTGACAATCGTAAAAGAAAACCCACAGTCACCTCTTTAAAAATACTTTCTAGGCTTCTGTCAATGTTAGTTTAAACATAGGGATGTACAGGAATCTCTGTCTTGGTTCTTTGGTGTCCTGGGAGTGGTGGGGAGGTGAGCAAGTGGGGTCATGTGCTCCTGCAAGTGAGATGCTTTTCTAGGTCTCACCTGAAGATACCCTCCCCAGGGCTGAAAGTGAGAAGATGACTAACTCTTTCATCAAGGCATTACTGGAACAGGTTCTCTCTGTATGGTGTTCTAAAGAAATAACTGGATTTGTGTAATCCAGTCACAAAGCCCTGGGTACTCCACTCCCTTCCAGAGAACACACCGTGGGGAGGAGCCAAGGTCCTGGGAGGTGGGGTTGCAAATTCTTGGCCAAACACCATGTGTAGAAAGGACCCATATATAAGAGGTGGTCTCAGGCTACAGGCTTCTGACTGCACCAGGATTAGAGCCTACCCAGGTGCTTAAAGAAGCAAAATCTCCTGTGCAGGTAAGTTTCTTTAGTTCCAAGGGTGGGTCCAAGTTAGCCCAGAGGCCCTGTGAGACTCTACAGGGTCTGGGTTTAGAAGGTGAGAGGAAGGTATTTGCTTCTCCTGGTTTGAGCTTTGTAGGTGAGTATATACAGAAAAAGCCCTGGAGTCTGGAGATTTCAATTTTGTCCTCAGTTTTGCCATCACTTATTAGTGTGACCTTGAGGAATAAACTTCAGGAATAGACTTTCGCCCCAATCTCCTCATTAAAAAAAAAAAAAAAAAAAAAGATGGGAGTATGTTTGGGCCTGGGTAATTTCTGAGGTCCCTCCAGCTCTGGTTTCTCTCGAAGTTGTTTAGTAGAGTTATTGATGCTGCTAGGTGCTGTCATTTCCCAGAACACAGGCTGATCCAGTAGTCTCCTGAGCCTCCTGGTAAGAGGGAATCTGGAGGCAGCCAGTTCCTCACTGAGGCCTTATGGGATCCTCAGAGTCAAGGAGGCCGACTGCTCTCTGGTTCTAATAAGCAGTGGGGCTGGGCTGACTTCCTCTATGAAATTAGATGTGAAGAACACACTGGGACGGTGACCACACCGTAAGAGTGAAATTGTGCCTCAAATGATAGCTGTCAGTGTGGTGCTTGGCACGGCCTTTGCCTAGACTAGAAATCTCAAAATTGCCCTTGTCTGGGTGGTCTGCTGGCCTATGGGCACTGGAAATCACTCATCAAGGCTCTGGAGGACTCCGGAGGGAGGCAGTCGGCTCTCAGTTCCGCTTATAACCCTCTTCTATGGAGGCACAGGATGATAATGTTTTGGTGGGTGGTACCTACGTTTTTCAGCCTGGGTACTTCAGGCCTGATAGGGTGAGGGGTACCTTTGATTTTCTAGGGGGAGAATTCTTGGATGAGTTAGGTACTGGCCATTTCACAGAGTGGGAGCCTCATCCTGAAGAGTGAGGGCCCTTTCTAGAGTGTGAGCCTGGTCGTTGGACTGTGACTTCCTCGGGGGCAGAAATTCTGTCTAATCCATCCTGTACCCCTACCATCTAGGGCAATGCCTGGCCCATGGGGAAGCATGCAATGCAATAAAGCCTTGTTGAAATGAATTGATTCTCCCACTTTTCAAACTCCCTTGTAAATCTCTCTCCTGACTATCAAAACAAGCAGTAGAAAAGGAATGGAATTGATGTAACTATCAGTGGTATAATTGGTTTGGTGATAGATCGCTCGACCTCAAGGGTAGCCACTAAGCTAATTTATAACATATAGATTGGTTTTGTCACTTTAGAAAGTTATGTAAATGGAGGTCGGGCGCGGTGGCTCAAGCCTGTAATCCCAGCACTTTGGGAGGCCGAGATGGGCGGATCACGAGGTCAGGAGATCGAGACCATCCTGGCTAACACGGTGAAACCCCCGTCTCTACTAAAAAATACAAAAAAACTAGCTCGGCGAGGTGGCGGGCGCCTGTAGTCCCAGCTACTCAGGAGGCTGAGGCAGGAGAATGGCGTAAACCTGGGAGGCGGAGCTTGCGGTGAGCTGAGATCCGGCCACTGCACTCCAGCCCTGGCGACAGAGCGAGACTCCGTCTCAAAAAAAAAAAAAAAAAGAAAGTTATGTAAATGGAATCAAAGAGTTTTTGTGTCTGAATTTTTTCTACTCAGTATTGTTTGTGAATCTCATTCATATTGCAGCATGTAATTCTTGTTTGTTCAGAGCTGTGAAGTATTTCATTGTATAAATGGATGTGATATCCATTTATATGGATATTATTAATATTTATCCATGTTCATGGACATTTGGGTAGTTTTCATTTGGGGATATTTTTCGTATTTCTTTTTTTCTTTTTTTTTTTTGAGACAGAGTCTCGCTCTGTCGCCCAGGCTGGAGTGCAGTGGCCGGATCTCAGCTCACTGCAAGCTCCGCTTCCTGGGTTTACGCCATTCTCCTGCCTCAGCCTCCCGAGTAGCTGGGACTACAGGCGCCCGCCGCCTCGCCTGGCTAGTTTTTTGTACTTTTTTAGTAGAGAGGGGGTTTCACCGGGTTAGCCAGGATGGTCTCGATCTCCTGACCTTGTGATCCACCCATCTCGGCCTCCCAAAGTGCTGGGATTACAGGCTTGAGCCACCGCGCCCGGCCTATTTTTCATATTTCTGTTGTGAGTATTGATGTACATGTCTTTTGGTGCATAAATTTAAGCATTTCTGTTGGATAATAAGCAGTAATGGAATTGTATCATATAGTTTGTAGGTGTTTAGCTCTAGTATTTACTGTCAAATAGTTTCTTTTCTTTTTGTGTTTTTTGAGATGTTTCTAATTGGCTTACTTTTTCCAAAAGTTTTCCTGGGTTTTTAACTGCATACCTTGATTTTCTGGAGTAGCGTTAATCAGAGCCTAAAATGACTGGCCAAGTCTTCCAGCCGGGGAATGGGCTTGGTAGAAGAGGGGGCTGTTAACCAGCATCCTCTCCCCAGTTCATGAGTGTGAGCGAAGGGCAGGAAAGCCCCACAAGAAGAAGACAAGAGGTTTCCAGAGAAGGCTCTGGAGAGGAGGGGACATTTGCCCTGAGCTTTGAAGGATGAGGGAGATTTGAGGCAGAAGATGTCAGGAGGAAGCGACATCTCCTTTGTAAGTTTGGACAGAGCAGAGGGTTTGTGGTGGGGGTTTGTGTACACAGAAAGGAACTAACACACCAAGAGCCTGGCCATTTGGACTTGATGCCATGGGCTGTGTGGTTTTGAGGGTATGATGTGAAATGGCCAGTCGTATGGCAAATGCAGGATCACAGGAGGAGAAGAGCTACCTCAGTCTGACCGCTCATCTAGCTCAAATTCCATGACTCTCTGAAGATGCGAATGCCCCTGCAAAAAAATAAAAGGAATGAATTTACATCTGCTTTAAAACTCTTTCCTGTCCAAATGTGTTGTCAAATGTTCAGAATCATTTGATATTTTGTTTTGAAAATCGGAAGAGTTGGCTCTTTGAAAGTGTGGGAATGGATAGAAAAAGAGTAGGGGATGACTCTCAGACTAGGGTCCCACTACCTCTTGGGGTGGGAAGTGTCAGAGCAGGGCAGCTCGAGGGGAACAGAGTGACCCCACTGAAGTCATAGTTTAGGAGGAGGTTGTACAAAGAGAATGTGCCTGTGCTGGAGAGAAGAGATGCCCCAGGGCTCCCCCAACAGTCAGGCTGAGCAGGCCATGCCTCCCTGGAACTGCTCCGAGGTCCTGTCTGTATATGGGGGCACTGAATGGGATGACCACTAAGTTCCTTCTAGCCTCATATTTGATTCAGCTGCAGTGAGCAACGCCAGGGTGCAACTTCCACACAGGCCGAGTGGTTGTTCCTGTGCTCAGGGAAAGCTGTGTCCAGGTCATGACAACTCGTGCTCCAGGGAGTCTTCTTCTCTGCAAAGATTTGTAGCTATGCAGTGTCTCATAAAGTCAAATGGAAGTGGGGTGGCTGTGGGTGAGTAGGGAGCTCCACCAGTTGAGTTCTTAGACCTCCATAGAGGCATGCAGTCAGCCCAGGGGATGCCCACCCTGGGATTGCCAGTTAAGGGACTTCCTGCCTCTTCTCCCCCACCTTCTCCCAAGGCGCATGTTCCCTTTGGAGACTCCTTTTTCTTTTAGGTCTGACCTTGGTTTTGCTTCCCCGGTTGCTTTGACGTGGATCCCACATACCACCCAGGAAAGGAGCCCTCAGGCAAGCCTGGATGAGCATTTCGGAGGGGAAGGATGTTCAAGAGGCTCCCTCAACCTAAATCAGGCCCCAGCAATGTGATCAGACTCCAGAAGAGCAGCCAAGTGATTGACAGTTCACAGGAAGTCTTTAACTTCCTTTATCTCAGTTCAGCTTCATAAGAGGGGAGGGAGGGCATGCTTTATTGTTCCTTACATTTTCCAAGTGAAGAAACATCCATCCCTTCCATCAGTGAGTCAATTGGCCAGCATTTATCAAGCATCTGTTTATTCATGGTATTATGTGACTAGAGATTAAAAAAAAAAAGCCTATACCATTCTTGCCCTCAAGAACTCACAGTTGGGCCACCTTTGTCATTGTTTCCTGAAAGGCAAATGTCTGCTCTAATAAACGAAGAATGATGCTTGATGTTTTCTGTTAGAAACTTGATCTAAATGCAGACAGATGTCTAAACAGTAAAAAAAATAAAAAAAAAATTAAAGTCTTTCAAACCATTAATGTTACAAAATCATTTCATCTTTTATGAACAGGTCATGATGTATACGTAGAGATGCTGGTTTTCCTGTTCATAATCAGTAACCACAGAACCACCTGAAAACTGCCCAGGAATGCCTGATGTTATCACATCTAAATACGGGATTAGACGCGAAACTTTAGCAGAGAGAAACTGCAGGCCACATTTGCAAGTGTTTTGAGACATGAATGCAACTGTAAATGTTAAGGGTCAATTAAAAAGTCAACGAATCAATTAGAGATAAAACTGTTGCATTAAGATAAATTCTTAATGATGGATTCAACCAACCACATTTTAATCTGTGAATTCCTACTTGGAGCTTACCCCTGTGCTTAGCCCTGCAACAGCAATCTACCTGGTTAAATAGTGCTTTAGAGCAGTGCTCAGCAAACTTTGCCTGTAAAGGATGGCATAGTAAATATTTTAGGCTTGTGGCCCCTAAGAACTCTGTGGCAATGACTCCACTCCGCTGTTGTAATGCAAAAGCAGCCACAGACAATACCAGACAGATAAGCATGGCTGTAGTTTCAGTAAAACTTTATTTATCCAGGCTGTAGTTTGCCAACTCCTACTTTAGACTTTCGTCAAGTCTTTTGACACGGTTATGTCTTTTGAGTTCTGAGAATAGGCACAGTATACGTCATTCCGTATTGAGGGTGAGGAAGCCAGCTCAGAGAGGGTAAAGGAGTCAGCACACGGGCATATGGGAAGAGGCAGCAAACCCACTTGCCTTCTGGGTTTTCTAATTCCAAACCTAGCACTCCATGGCCACTGCACACCGCCTATTACACAAAAGAAGTACAATCCCTGCTTACGATAAATCAAGCAAAGCCTATAGTTAGTCTTGTTCTTTTGTTGCGACTGTTGAGAACAAGGAATTGATTGTTTTTCAATCTGGTGCTTTTTATCATGTAGACAGAGTCTTGTACAAAGAGCCTAGGTTTTGACTCCAATTTTGCCTGAGACAACTTAGTGAGTTGTGGCAAGATGCCAGAGTTCTCTGGAAATCCATCATCCCCCAGGAGGATTCTACAGGTTCATGTGAGTGAGTGCATGGTACTTATTTCTTTAGCTTCCTTTCCAGAGACCTGACACTACCCCTATAGGTTGATCAAAGGCCAGGTGTTATGTTCCCAGCCTGAGACATACTGTCTAGCACATAGTAGGTGTTCAGTAAACATGTGAATGAACTGAACATCAGGGCAAGGACTCAAGACACTGTATGGACCCCTGGGAATTAGTTTCTATTTTTGTACTCTGGTGAAATTACTGGGAAGCTCCTTTCCATGTCTTAGAGTCTCAGTTTTTCCCACTTTAAAATGGAGCCCACAGTCCTCAACTGCTTCAGAGGTGGTTGAAAAAGTAGCCACCACCAAGGAAAGCCAGGATTTGGGCAGATACTATTATTCCAAATCAAGGCAGTAGTTCAGCATGATGATGCCAGTGGGACAGGAGTCAGGCTGATCCCCTGGTTTTTCTATATAAACTTAAAATTTTGATTTGAAACAACTATGTATAATAAACATGTACCTTTTTTTTTTTTTTTTTGGAGACAGAGTCTTACTCTGTCACCCAGGCTGGAGTGCAGTGGTGGGATCTCAGCTCACTGCAACCTCCGCCTCCTGGGTTCAAGCAATTCTCCTGCTTCAGCCTCCTGAGTAGCTGGGATTACAGGCGCCTGCCACGGCGCCCAGCTAATTCTTGTATTTTTAGTGGAGATGGGGTTTTGCCATGTTGGCCAAGCTGGTCTTGAACTCTTGACCTCAAGTGATCTGCCCACCTTGGCCTTCCAAGGTGCTGGGATTACAGACGTGAGCCACTGTGTCTGGACATGTTTTTAAGTGTGTTGTGCATAGTTCATTGAGTTTTGATGAAAAAATATACAGATGCAACCACCACAGTCAATATAGAACATTTCCATTACCCCAAAAGTTATTTTGCACTCCTTTCCAGGCAATTCCCTCTCCCAGTCCCAGGTAACCACTGACTTGCTTTTTTTAATGTTGTATTTTTATCAAACACATTTTTTTCCGTGATAAAAGTAATATATACTAATAGAGGAGTCCAGAAAATATAGAAAAGTTTAACAAAGTAAAATAAAAGTCTTAGTCACATTATCCAGAGATAGTTCATATTCTTATTTATACATATTTTCTTCCCATCATGTGTGTGTGTGTGTGTGTGTGTGTGTGTGTGTGTGTGTGTGCATGTATGCGTTTAATAATACTGGGGCTATGATCTATACACAATTTCATTGGTGATTGCATATGTGTCTATGATGATTGTATCTAAAATCATTTTGCTCACAGAACCTCTAATTGACTTCTGTGTTTGATTAATGGCACCAGGTTACTCATACTGGTAACCTGAGTTGCTATGAAGAATAGATCTTGGTTTCCTAATACATTTTCTAGTTAGTTGTTGCTGTTATAAAAAGAACACCACTGAGTTTCTGTATAGTGTATTTAACTTTTATTCATTGACCTTCTTGAATTCTTTTATTTCCTATAGTTTTAAAAAAAATCTTTTAGATATTCTACACATAAAATAATCTCTTCTGTGAATAATAGTCATTTTTTTTTTGCTTTCTGATTTTTGTGCTCCTTCCTTCCTTCCTCCATCCCTCCCTCTCTCCATTCCCCCTCTTTCTCTTTCTTTCTTTCTCTTTCTTTCTTTCTTTCTTTCTTTCTTTCTTTCTTTCTTTCTTTCTTTCTTTCTTTCTTTCTTTCTTTCTTTCTGTTTTATTGGCTTAACTAGGAATTACAATTAAAAGTGATTAAGAATGGTAGTAATCAGCATTCTTATCTTCTGTTTATTTTAAGGAAATATCTTTTATCTTTCCTCAGAAAGTATGGTGTTCCTCTAGATTTTTTTAGTAAATATCTTTTCTTAGGTTAAATAAATTTCATTCTAGCCCTAATTTATCCTAGGAAAATAATTAGGATATGCTCAAAGACATAAACTCTAGTAATACCGTCACTGTTTAGTTAAAAAGAAGAAATAACATGAAATTCCAGAAGCAGTAGATTTTAAAAATAAATTTTGGTTGACCTATGATTTGGCATACTTTGCAATAATTAAATGTGTTCTTGTATATTCAACTTATTGGCAAAGACAGGTGTTCATTAGATATTGTCAAGTAAAAGTGTAAAACACAATGTATAATATTATATTCACTTTCATTAGAAAAATAATTAAGCATAGAAAATTTTCTCTAAAAGTATACATTAAAATTTTAACTATGGCTATCGTTGAGTAGTGGGAATATGGGTAATTTATATTTCCTTTCTTTCCCTTGATTTTTCCACAATCAATATGTTATTTGGATTTTAAAATGAAAATAAGTCAACTCATAGCTAAGTGGAAACTAATTCTTCTGACTTTAAAGTGATTAGAACAAATATATAAAAACCTGCAGTCTGACTGAACTTTTAATAGCAGGGATATAGTATTAATTTCTCTCCAGTTTGTCAGAGTCAATGTTTTTACTGATATCAATCTCTCTTTCCAAATGAGTTGTAACACCACCCTTTGTAAAGCCTTCACAGATTCTCACCTGTGGCTATGGACTCTCTATATTCCTGGACAACAGGGAAACTTCCAAGTGGACAATCCCATAGGACCAGGCAATCTGCTGTCTTAAGGTTGACCAGTGCTGTGCTGGTAATATTCAACAACTAGCTCTCAATTTTTTTTTTAAAGGCCACGGAGCTCTGATTTGTAGCATTTACCAGTTCCATGGTATGGACACTCCCATGATGGCCAATTACAAGGTACTAACATGGCATGATGGAATACAGACTTGGGAAGAGATGTGCACAGCTGGCTTCTGTCATCTTACTCACACTGGCTACTGAAATACCACTGAGACCCACCTGAAGGAGTAAATTTTGACACAAGGTGTATCTAGAGTCTGTTACTTCTCCCACATTTAAAATATTCCCATGTACCTTTTAATAAACACTAACATGTTAAATAGGCAGAGGGTTATCAGGAGAGATGAGGAAACCCTGCCTGCATACAGGGATTGGGGTTTGGAGTTTGCACTGCTGGCTGGTGTATCCACAGGTGTCTTGTCTAGTGATGCTCCTAATGTTCACGAGCCAGTTAGCGTTCAAAGGCCTCCTCCTCTGGATCAAGACACTTAGGTGATCTGAGCACCAGGTTATTTGATACCTCTCACCATCATAACGCCCTCCCTAGCCCCCAGCATCTATAGATAAGGGGAGAATAGCCAGCATGGAAGAAGTGAAGATCGAAGCCTGACTCTCTATTTACTTCCTGAGTATAAATAAATTTTGGACAGGCACGGTGGCTCATGCCTGTAATGCCAGCACTTTGGGAGGCTGAAGTGGAAGGATCATTTGAGGCCAGGAGTTAGAGACTAGCCTGGGCAACATAACAAGACCTCATCTCTACAAAAAAAAAAAAAAAAAAAAAGGTTAGCTGGGCATGGTGGCATGAACCTGAACCTGTAGTCCTAACTACATAAGAGGCTGAGGCAGGAGATCCTTTAAGCCCAGGAGTTCAAGGCTGTAGTAAGCTATGATCATGTCCTTGCACTCCAGTTTGGGTGACAGAGTGAGACCCTGTCTCTAATTTAAAAAAAAATAATAATCCTGACATGCAAAACACTGCAGAACAGCCTAGCAGCTTATGGAGAGCCAAGGAAAGAACTCTGAGGCCCAAGGAGGATGCTTTTAGGCTGCACATTCTTAGATAGCTTGAGCCCCATTGGTCTTCACCTATCTATTTGCATAGTCTTATTTTGTGGACCTGCTCCAATGCTGCTCACTTACAGTAGTCAAAATGAATTTCCAAATGTGACCTAGACCCATCTGGCCCTTTGCAGAGAGCTGTGCCAATCTGAAAATGAGCCCATTTCATCCATGGTTTGTAATATATAGGAAACATGCAAGAACTGCCAACTGGTTTCATCTGGGCCTATATTCTCCCTAAGGTGACTTAGAAATATTTATTTAAAAATAAGATGTGTGTGTATGTGTGTGTGTGTACACATGTGGCCTCTTTCTAAACTTTGGAGGGCGAGAGGAACCTTTGTCTCCTGAGCCCATGATGTACTGTGCTTGTCACGAAATGTAGTATTTGCAGGCTTGAAGAGGAATCCAAGTATGACCCAGCACTGGGTAAGGAGGGCATGAGCCTGAGTGAGGTTCTGAAGCCAGGGGACCCTCTATCATTTTTCACAGGACAAGCAGTAAAGGATTGTTGTAAAGGCTTGAAGGGGTAAAAAGGGAGACCTTGCCTTTGTGAGGCCTCAAGTTTGTTTATAAATGTGGTAGAAGAAACTCTTTGGGAAGAAAATGGGGTAAGCCTGGGGGAAGCTTTGCCTACTCATCCACATTAGGAAAAAAGAAAAAAAACTTCAGGGAAAAACACAAGACCTGAGTAACAGCTTTTGAGTCTCTGTGACCTGGGTTAGAAGGGGGCTGGGTCTTCCCCCAGGAAGTACACAGGCACCCCTGACAAATAAGAATAGCCAGGAATGGACTGCCCTCAGGTCTCAGAGGTAAGGGTGTGAGGCAAACAACATTCCAGCAGTGCTAATCCTGCAGGGGATTCAAAAGCCAGTATTAGGCAGAAGAGGCTTCTATGCATGCATCACTCAGAGCAGAACCACAGTGGGGCCACTCCACCAACCGGTCACCAGCAGTGCTTGATGAGCCACCTACAAAACTGAGAGCAAGTGTTTAGAAACTTTTATAGCAATTGATCCAATAATTTAAATTTAATTTAATTTTTGTTGGCTCTAATTTTTTCTTTTTTTTGAAACAGAGTCTTGCTCTGTTGCCCAGGCTGGAGCGCAGTGCCGCCATCTCTGTTCACTGCAACCTCTACCTCCTGGCTCAAGTGATCCTCCTGTCTCAGCCTCCCAAGTAGCTAGGACCACAGTCATGCACCACCATGCCCAGCTAATTTTTGTATTTTTACGTGGACGAAGCTTTGCCATGTTGCCCCAGCTGGTATCGAACTTCTGGGCTCAAGTGATTTGCCCACCTTGGCTTCCCAAAGTGCTGGGATTATAGATGTGAGCCCTTGCACCTGACCTGAAAAAATTTTAAAGGTGGGCTTGATTTTATACATCTTTTGAAATTGTGCGTTTCTGTTTATTCATTTTCATTAAATTTCTATGACAAATTGGAAATAAAAGAACATAGGCCCTTCACTAGTGATAATTTGAGAAGCACCAAGACAGTAGGGTGCCCAATGGGTAGACAGTGGGTCAATAGACAGAGGGGGTCTCAGCGAATGCCAGGCACTCAAGGAGGGCTTCCTGGGGAAAGGACTCAAGTTAGACTTTGGGGGATGGGCAGGACCTTGACAAATGGAGAGGACCCCAGGTCACTCCTACAGCCATGAGGGAGTACTCACACTCAGTATAAGCATGTTTGCGAGTTACTTTTAGTGCGTGTACATTCTGTCCCAAACACTGTGCTGGGTGTAATAGGCAGTTTGTAGCACTGAGAGCTGAATATTGTTATGGGAGTCAGGGCTCTGGGTTCTGAATACAGCCCTTATAAAATCTCCTTGTATAGCACCAGAAAGATCATTTCACCCTTCCCGCTCTCCCAGCCTCTAATCTGTAAGAGCCATGAGGGCAGGGACTGTCTTTGGTGAGCAGTGCCTAGCTCAAGCCTGACAAATGGTAAGTTCCCAGTAAAATTTTTGATGAATGAATGGACAGGTTTCAGTTGTAACACCTGAAAAATGGGGGTGTGGGGGGGTGGGGCTGGATAAGATTCATGGTTTTGCAACTGTAAAATGAAAAACTATATTGTGTAGCCAACCTGTCCTGCAAGAAGCTCCAGGAAATCAAGTTTTGTAGCCGGGTTATCAAAACAGGAATTCTGTTAACAAGGAAAAGGGGAGAATGGGCATGTACCGGCAGTTGTTGGTATTTGGCACAATATGTGTGTGTGATTTCTTTCCGCCTTTTACATTAGCAAGAAAGTCTTCAAGGAAGGATTTCTTTTTAAAGAGAATGTAGGCTGGGCATAGTGGCTCATGCCTGTAATCCCAACACTTTTGGAGGCCAAGGCGGGCCGATCACTTGAGGTCAGGAGTTCAAGACGAGCCTAGCCAACATGGCGAAACCCCATTTCTACTAAAAATACAAAAATTAGCTGGGTGTGGTGGCGGGCATCTGTATCTGATGCTCTGCCGGCCTGCCCATGCCAACCTGCAGCCCTGCCAGGGCCCGCAACTGCCCATGCGGGCCTTCCACGAGAGACCAGCGCACCCTGTGCTGGAGCCTGGGGCTTTACCCCTGACCCGGAGCGCACCCAGGGGCTCCTGGGATGGGAGAGACGTCCTTGGGAGGCCCCCGCACGGAGGCTGCTGGCCCCCAGCATCTGCTGCGGCCTTGCTAATCCCGGCTACCCGGGAGGCTGAGGCAGGAGAATCGCTTGAACCTGGGAGACGGAGGGTGCATTGAGCTGAGATCGCGCCACTGCACTCCAGCCTGGGCAACAGAATGAGACTCTGTCTCAAAAAACTAAAAATAAAAAAAATAAAAAAAATAAAAAGATAATGTAGGAGGAGGTTTTGCAGGGAAGAATAAGGAGGACATTGAAGCAGGAGGAAGGCTGTGTGTCTGTAGCTGGGAGGCAGGAGTTGGCAGACCTGGTGGAGGCCCTCAGCAGACAGCCACTACTCCCCACTACCTTGGCAGGCACAGGACCCTCTAGCCCAGGGGACTGAGCTCCAGCTTCCTGCTTCTCTTCTCCTGCCTCCCCACTAAGCAGAAGGGACCCCTGTGACATTGGTGCAGTCAGAGGCCCAGGACTCAGCCCTGAGGCTTGAGAGACCTTTCCCTTCTGTAGGCTTTTGCCACAAGATCCCTGATCCCCCACCAGGTCCTCAAGCGCTTGAGTGAGTGCTCAAAGACCCCCACTGTCTGGGACAAAATCGAACCACCTGCTTCTGTCTCTTTCTCACCAGCTGACTTCTCCACTCCCATTCTCTCCATCCTTCCCTTCCTCTCTGTGGCAATGGCAAAGCACAAGCAGGAAGTGAGGAAACTGACCGTTCTCTGTCCATTTCAGGAGCAGCAGAGACTCCTCAGGAAGACTCACAGGACTGTACCCACTGCCTGCCATGTCTCTGTGGCCACCTTTCCCATGCAGATGGAAGCTGGGGCCAAGGTACTCTAGGAGGGCCTCTCCACAGCTCCCCCAACAGGACTTCGAGGCCCTGCTGGCAGAGTGCCTGAGGAATGGCTGCCTCTTTGAAGACACCAGCTTCCCGGCCACCCTGAGCTCCATCGGCAGCGGCTCTCTGCTGCAGAAGCTGCCACCCCGCCTGCAGTGGAAGAGGCCCCCGGTGAGGCAAAATGTGTCAGCCCAGACCCTCCTGCCCCAGGGTTTAGGCTTTCAGATACTACACCTAAGTTATATGGGAGAAAAAAAACAGGCTTTTTCCTACTCTCTCCTCTCCACTCAACACAACACACTCTTCTAACACCAGATGTGTGGGAGGTTTTCCCCACATGCCAAGCAATTCTCTGGTGGCCACCATCTGGTTATTCTGTAATGAAATTTAATTCCGACACTGTCTACCTAGAGACGGAGTCAGATCTCACAGGTTGAGTGTTCATCCCATAAGACTGTCCCCACTTCAGATGCCAATCATAAGTCCCAGGTTGTGACCTGTACTTCTCATGACTGGCCATAAATCAGGACTGTGGTTCCCATGATCCCTTCCTTGGGTTTGATTAATTTGCTAGAGAGGGTCACAGGACTCAGAGAAATGCTTCGCTTACATTTAGTGATTTATTATAAAGGGTATTACAAGGATGCAGATGACAGCCAGGTGGAAGAGATGCATAGGGCAAGGCATGGGGAAGGGGTGTGGAGCTCTCATGCCCTCCCTGGGTGTGCCACCCTCCAGGGACCTCCATGTGTTCAGATATCCAGAGCCCCCTACACCCTGTCCTTCTGGGTTTTTATGGAAGCTTTTTTACCTAGGCATGATGGATTACATCATTGGCCTTTGGTGATCAACTTAACCTTCAGTTTCCCTCCCCTCCCCAGAGGTCAGGGGGTGGGGCTGAAAGTCCCAACCTTCTAAACCTGCCTTGGTCTTTCCAATGACCAGACCCTATCCTGAAGCTACCTAGGGACCACCAGTCACCAGTCAATCATTAGCATACAAAGGACACTCTTTTCACTCTAGAGGTTCCCAAGGTTTTAGGAGCTGAATGTCAGAAAACTGAGCAAATGAAGACCAAATATATATTTCACAATATCACACCAGGTCTTACTGTCATTGATCTCCATGAGAAGGGAACTGGGTACATTCCCACATTCTCACTTTCCAGATGGAGAAAACCAGGGGTGATTTTGAGAGTAGTCTAAGATGTAGCCCTCCCTCAGTCCTGCCCAGAAATATGCAGAATAGCTATAGCCAGAAATATATCAAGGTATTGTTTAGCTTCATCTGAGATGGCAAGGCTTCCTGAGTCACAGCCAATACCATCTGCCAGAGAGATAAATTTTAACATCTCTCCAATCTCCTCCCCCCCAAACAGGCTCGTGAAACATGTAAATTAAGAAGCTATTAATCACTTTAGAAAAATATTCTTCACTCTATAAAATGCATCAATTCCTTTAAAAAGCAACTTCTTAATGTGTTCAAATGTAATCCATCTCCCTGAAACTTCATTTACATACAAGATTTCAGGAACGTGGCTAGCGAATAGGGTAAAGTTAAGCCTGTGCCACAGACTTTCCTTTTCTCTTCCCTACTCACCCATCACCATCGATACCTGCAGCCCCAGACTTATGTAGTCCCTACTGTGTGTACAATCTGCAGTGAGCCTCCTAAACTACATGGCAGCCAAGATCCCACTTCTCTCAGAAAATCCTGGGAACTGCTGACATAGAGACTGTTCTACAACTGACTCTTGGGGAAACTGTGTCCACGCAAAGACTGAAGGATATAAATCTTGCCACGGAGCAGAGACCACCCCCCTACCACCCCACCCCAGCCTGCATCTCAGCAGGAAAAGCCAAAGGACCATCTTATTAGGGGTCAGGAATAGGAAGGAGGAGTAGGGGAGAATAAAGAGAAAGAGAAGATCTCTAGGAAAACCAAAAATGCCTCCTATAAAAGTGTTTCCATTTTTAATAGAAACTCTAAGAAAAGGTATTTTTGGTGTAAGTGCTATTTCTCAATATCTACAGAGTCCAGGGCTCTGACTTACACAAGCTGTAAGAAGGAATGAGAAATAAAAAGGACAGAATTCTGTATCCCAGATCTTCTGGGACAGCACTGATTACACATATATTCTGTATCTTTGTCCCCGTAAGTCCAGTTTGGGGGTATGGGAAAACATGGTCACTGTAGCTCCAGGAGCTTTTTTGTTCTAGGTCAGAATGACAATTCTGTTTGTCTCCCCCAGGAGCTGCACAGCAGTCCCCAGTTTTATTCTGCCAAGACCAAAAGGCTGGATCTGTGCCAGGGCATGGTAGGTAAGTTTGCACAGCCCTGGGAGACAGACACTAGGCTGCCTGCTGGCCAGGCCACAGAGTGGATGATGAAGAAGAGAATCCAGAGATCCCCACTGGAGAGAGGCCCAAAATGGCTATTCACTGGCAAACCCTGAAGGCTACCTGGACATGCTCTGTTCTTTGCTGTGAAGTTTATAAAAACTGGTCCTCTGAGGATGCGTGGGAATGCATACCCTGCCTAAGTCCTCACATAATCCTCATTACCAGTTTACAGGTCTAAATTTTAAGTTTGGAAAATGTGCTCACTCTATTTTAGCTCCCACAGTGGGACCTTCTTAAGACAGCAGTCATTAGCCTCCCCAGAATAGGATCAAAGCAGATCTATCCTCAACTCTACCTTTTTAAAATAGTAAATTGGTCATCAGGGAGGGCCCGACTAAGTCCAGCGATGTCCATTTCACAGACAGGGAAATAGGGTCCTGAAGGGTTGAGGCTTTCCCAGAAGAACATAAATCAGTTTCAGAGCCAAGATTTGGAAAAAGTAGATGGAGTTCAGGTCCAAATTCCTGAGGATAGGGCATTCAGGAATCTAAAAGCTGGTCCAGGAACATGGCTCTGGTTTTGGTGTCAAGTTGGATTTCAGCCAGTGCTCCCAGCCTCCCGCTCTGCTCACTCATCATCTGCTTTCCCAGTATATAATTCCCTTCTCTGAAACTAGGCTACAAGCCCAGAGAGGGTAGCCATAGGGACCGGGCATTTCCTGCAGGCATGAAGTCCCCAGTAGATTCATGCAGATGCTGTGTGCTGTCTGACTTAGGAGACTGCTGGTTCTTGGCTGCTTTGCAAGCTCTGACCTTGCACCAGGACATCCTGAGCAGAGTTGTTCCCCTGAATCAGAGTTTCACTGAGAAGTATGCTGGCATCTTCCGGTTCTGGGTGAGTGTCTTCGCGGGCCCTCGGCCTGGAGGGAGCCATAGGAAAGAGCGTTCCCGGAGGACCATGTCTTCACCTTCTGGGCTGATCACCACTTGCAGCAGTCCTCATTCACCCAGGGCCACTCTCTCCCTCCAGTTCTGGCACTACGGGAACTGGGTTCCTGTGGTGATCGATGACCGCCTGCCTGTAAATGAATCTGGCCAGCTGCTCTTTGTCTCCTCCACCTACAAGAACTTGTTCTGGGGAGCACTTCTGGAAAAGGCCTATGCCAAGTAAGAAACCAGCAGAAATATCCCCCTTCCTATCGCTTCTTTTTCTCTCTCTCAATGTTGAAGGAGGGGAGTGGAGTCAGATAAAGTTTATGAAATGAGATCCTGAGGCATGTCTCAGTTGACATGGAAGTGACAACGTATTCAGAGTCTTTTAGGTAGGGGTCACCTCTTCTAAACCTGCATTCAAGAGTTTTGCCTTTCCCTAATGGATGGAATTAAGGGGGATAGGAGCTCTGAGTGTCTATTCTCTCCTTTGCTCCTGGGATGGAAGGTAGGAGTAGCAAGATACACCCAAAGAATACCTAAGCAAAGGTTTCACTTCTCATTCGGAACATCTAATCTACAGTTTAAATGCCCCTTCCTCTTGTTTTGAATGAAACTCTCTCAACCTAGAGATCACTGCTGTCCCCAGCAGCTAAGAGGCCTGGATGAAGGAGCAGCAGCAGGGGATCCACCTGCTTGGGTCCCTGTGGGGCAGCCTGATCATCAGCGGTCGGATTGTGGGCACAGCTTCAACCACACAACCGCAACATGAAAGTTTAAGAGTTTTTCATACCTACAGACCCTAGAGGGTACTTGGCATGCATGGAGGGCACATACACACTCATGCACACAGACACAAATGCACACACACAAACACAGACACGTATGTACACACGTGCACACACATACAAACACACACACATGCACACACACATGCACACACACAAACACATGCACACACACGTATATGCACACATGCACGTGGAAGTCATGGAGCCCAGGCCGAAAGAGAGAAAATGGACCTGTGGTGGACCCATGCCTTTTCTTGAGTCCGGGGTGTTGTCCAAACAGGTTTCCCGTGAGCAGCTTTAATTGATAGGTTCAAAGCAAGCAGGCACTAGTTCCAGGAGATCTCACTGTGATTGACAGGTGGTCACTAAGTTCTCAGGCAAACATCTGAGTGGTCCATTTAAAGGAAGTGGTGGGAAAGAGGGGTTCCCAGTCTTCTAGGCAGGAGAGATGCCTCTAAGTTTTATCTATGACCATCAGCTGAAGCCACTCAGGATAGGTATGGTATTGGAAACTATGTCAGGGTTGCCTGAGCTCTGCTTTTGGTATGAGAAAACTAAACTCCTATTTAAAAGTGGATGCTGAGGCCACATAAAATGATAAATACTCATGATACTTTTTCCTTTCATGTTTATTTCTTCCCTGGCTAGGCTTTCTGGTTCCTATGAAGACTTGCAATCAGGACAGGTGTCTGAAGCCCTTGTAGACTTCACTGGAGGGGTGACAATGACCATCAACCTGGCAGCAGCCCATGGCGACCTCTGGGACATCCTCACCAAAGCCACCTACAACAGAACCCTCATTGGCTGCCAGACCCACTCAGGGGTGAGACTGGGCTGCCACTGGCAGAATGTCCTCTTCTCCTGCACCCCTGCCTTCCATCAACCACCACTGCCCTCACCTGGGTGTGGGCTCAGGACCTCCACTCAGCTCCTGCTGCTGAGGTCCTGGTGTTCAAGCCAGAGCAGCAAGGCCAGGTGCAGTGGCTCACGCCTGTAATCCCAGCACTCTGGGAGGCTGAGGCGGGCAGATCACCTGGGGTCAGGAGTTCGAGATCAGCCTGGCCAGTATGGGGAAACCCCATCTCTACTGAAAATACAAAAATTAGCCGGGCATGGTGGTGATCACCTGTAATCCCAGCTATTTGGGAGACTGAGGCAGGAGAATCACTAAAACCCGGGAGGCGGAGGTTGCAGTAAGCCAAGATCGTACCCTTGCACTCCAGCCTGGGCAACAAGAGAGAGATTCTGTTTTAAAAAACAAAAACAAAAAAACCAGAGCAGCAGTGTTGGGGCCTCAGGACAGGCAAGACACTAGGAAAAAGAAGATGATGTGCAGAGAAGGAAGCTAACAATTATTAAGTGCCAGCTTCATGCAAGGCACTTTCCACATCCTATTTGATAACAACTGAAACCATGGAACAGGAGTAGGAAGCTCTCAGTTCAGCCCTGCCTTCACTAATGGCCAGATGTGTCACCTCACACATTTACTCAGCAACTCTAAATAGAGTTTGTCCTCTGTAAAATGGAGGGTATGACGTGATCACTGCAGAATGGCTCACTTATTGAGAGGGTAGAATGAGACTGTGGATACCAAAGAGCTTTGAAAACTGCAATGTACCATACCATGATTATCTCCCACACTTCTCTCCATAAACCCCTGCTCCAGCCAAACAAAGAGTTTTTCATACGTTACTCAAATAATAAGCTGTACATAACAGAAGACTGATCAGAACCTCTCTTGTCTCTGCAGAAGGAGAAGATTCTGGAAAATGGGCTGGTGGAAGGCCATGCCTATACTGTCACAGGAATCAGGAAGGTGGGTTGAGGTCGGCTGCTTGGTTTCCTTCTCAGCCTTGCCCTTCCCTCTCTGGGCCCTAGCTTATCTTGGTGGATTTAGTTTCTGCGCCATCTGGATAGTGAGTAAAGTCTTTGGTGGGTCCCTGTGCCTCTGCACCTATTTCCTGGGGTGAAGTGGTGGGTCCAGCCTTTGCCAACACCAGTGCATCATCCCAATCTCATCCCCTGGGGCAGCCCTCGGCCAACCATCCTCCCACCCTGCTGTACCTCACAACCCTTCCTTGAACTTTGCTTCACTCTGGGATGCCAAGAACAACCATTTCATCTGGTTCTTCCCTCCCAAATTTCTACTCCTCTCTCACATGCTTCTTTATGACCGTCTCCGCTGCTATCCATCTTTTGAGCTTTACTAGGCATTGAGAGGAAGATGCAACAGGCAGAACCTGCCTACAAAGGGCTTACAGTCAGGTATGGTCACAAACCGTATCTGAAAATGAGGAGGAAGCAAAGTTGAAACTGAGAGAAGAAAGTGTAGATGAAAGACTTTAGGAATTCATGGATAAGAGAAAAGACCTCCATCGAGTTTGGTTGGGGAGAAGTCAGAAGAATCTCTTACAGGGGAGGTGACGTTGAGTTGGTCCTTGAAATAGGTAGATTTGTATGGGGCAAGAAGGGCATTCTGGTGGAGGGAGCAGTGTAAGCAAAGCATGGAGATAAGAAGTCAGCAGGTTTAAGTTAAAGAACCTCTGATATTCTCTAGAGGGCCTGACTCCTCCCAAGTCCTCCAATTTCCTTTAACTCTGTTTCAAATTTCTTGGACTCAATTCACACTTAAATTCTTCCTTCTAGATCTGAAACAACTATGTTGGTCTGTGTGCCCAGAGCTTTTAATTTATTTCCACATTTATTAACAAAATTTATACAACACTTACTGTGTGCTAAATGCTGTTTAACTGCCTTACAAATGTGGACTCATTTCACCCTCACAGCAATACTCTGAGTAGGTTGTGAACCCCAAGTATCTGAGACAGGTCTCGGTTAATTTAGAAAGTTTATTGTGCCAAGGTTGAGGATGCACGCCTTTAACACTGCCTCAGGAGGTCCTGACGACATGTGCCCAAGGTGGTCAGAGAACAGCTTGGTTTTATAACATGAGACATCAATCAACATATGTGAGATGAACATTGGTTCCATCTGGAAAGGTGGGACAACTCGAAGCAGGGAGGGGGCTTCCAGGTCATAGGTAGATAAGAGACAAATGGTTGCATTCTTTCAAGTTTCTGTTAGTCTTTCCAAAGGAGGCAACCAGATATGCATTTATCTCAGTGAGCAGAGGGGTGGCTTTGAGTAGAATGAGAGGCAGGTTTGCCCTAAGCAGTTCCCAACTTGACTTTTCCCTTTAGATTAGTGATTTTGGGGTCCCAAGATTTATTTTCCTTTCACAAGATCTACTGGTTTCCTAAGGTTGCCACAACAAATTACCGTAAAATGTTGGCGGAGGGGAACTTGAAAACAACAGAAATGAATTTTCTCAGTTCCAAAGACCTGAAGTCTGAAGTCAAGGTGTGAGCAGTGGCATGCTCCCTCTGAAGGCTCTGGGGAAGAGTCGAATCCCTTCTTGCCTCCTCCACCTTCCAGTGGCTCCAGGTGTTCCTTGACTTGGTCTACATAACTCCAGTCTCTGCCTCCATCTTCACGTGGCCTTCTCTGTGTCCTCTCCCCTTCTCTTCTGACACTTGTCTTTGGATTTAGGACCCACCCTAATCCATAATTATCTCATCTCCAGGTCCTTAATTTAATTACATTTGCAAAGATCCTTTTTCCAAATAGGGTCACGTTCACAGGTTCTGAGTGTACGTATCCTCTTTGGGGAGGGAAGATCACCATTCAACCCACTATCATAGGTATGACTATTGACCTTATTTCACAGATCGGGAAACAGAGACACAGAGAGGTTAGGTGACTTGCCCTAGGTCTCACAGCTTGTAAGTACAAGAAGCAGAGCCACTTTCTCCTCTACCAGCTCTCTCTGGGCCTGTGATTTTCCACTGCAAGTGCTCAGCTCCAGGCCCGAGTCTCACTCAGCTCTCTGAAATGCTTGCACTCAGCCCGGCCACCTAAACTGCCTCTTGTTTTATGCAGGTGACCTGCAAACATAGACCTGAATATCTCGTCAAGCTACGGAACCCGTGGGGACAGGTGGAATGGAAAGGAGACTGGAGTGACAGGTGAACTTTGGGGACATCTTGGAGGGGTGAGAACGGATAGGTGTAGGCAAAGGAGGCTGCCATTCGCACGCAGATTCAAATGTGTGCTTCCTTTGGTCTTAGGCAGGATCAGGAAGCCTTCAGACTGGGAGGCTCAATCCCTCACATTTATAAGATGCTTTATGGTATATAGACTGCTTTCTCTTTCATTATAATAATTAAAGCTAATGTTTATTTGAGGGCTTGCCGGCACTGTGCTAACCTTTGAATTTTTATTATCTCATTTAATCCCCCAAACAACGCTATTACAAAGTAGATAGTTTGATCCCCATTTTACTAATAGAGAAACTTGGATTCATTGAATTGCCTAAGGTCATACAGCATGACTCAATCAAGGTCTTTGGTGCCTGGGTTCAGTGTCTCTCCCTGGCATGTTCAGTACACTCCTGGGTTTGTTGAGTTAAAGGTAGACAGATTTGGATTGGACTCTACACTCTCATTACATATAGTAGCCTCTGGGCATTCTGATTAGATACGTACATTTAGGCTGTTTCTGCCTAATGGCAGCCCTAAAGAAATGTGGGTTTTGCAGGCTAGACACTGGCTGTAGGGCACAGGCAGAAAGGGAGGTCAAGTCCTAAAGTCCTTTGTTCTGTCATTATGAAGATTTATAATACTTAATCCTTTGCAGGTCTTTAGAGTCTACAAACATGTCCATATACACATTATCACTTAATCGTTTTTACATTGAAAAAATGAAGGCGTAGAAACATAAGTCGAATATTCCTTTTGATAAAATATGCTGCATTTTATTTGTTACACATTAGTAAACAGAGTTATTAGAGGAACTGGATCTATGTGGGAAAATGTCATCTAAGAAATACATAAATTTTAAAGTGTTACAGAAATCTAGCATCATATTGTTGCTGGTGGCGGTTTCTTTCACAGAGGAACAAGCACTGAAATTACAGATAGATGACGGGTAAAATTACAGTGTTGTTACTGCCTAGCTGTGTGATCTTAGTTCAGGCAAGCTTCTTAATTTCTTGGATCTAGAGGTATAGTGAATATCAAAATGATGAGCTTTTATTTTGTAGTGTTTAATCTGCTGTTAATCCCATCCAGTATATTTTTCATTTTAAATATTATATTTTCAATTCTAGAAATTCCACTTGAGATTATCTTCCATTTCTCCCCTTTTTATGTCTGTGTTTCTCTTGACATCCTTGAGAATATGGGGCACTTTTATAATAGCTGTTTTAATGTCCTTGTCTGCTAATTCCATCATCTCTCTCATTTCTATGGCGGTTTCTATGGACTATTTTTTTATTCATGGTCACGGATCATATTTCCTGCTTCTTCATAGGCTAATAACTTTTTATTGCATCCTGGACGTTGTAAATTTTAGTTTCAGAGTACTGAATTTTATCGTATTTCTTTAAGGAGTATTGGACTTTTCTTTTTAAAGTAGGTAGTTACATTGCTTAGGGATTGTTTTGATACTTTGAAGTTTTTAAGCACTTTAGGGAAGGTCAAGACAAACCTTTGTGTTAGGGATAATTTGATTCCACTACTAAATTGTAGACCCTCTGGGATCTCTAGTAAAGATTCCATGTATTCAATGAAGTCTTTTGGCTGGACACGGTGGCTCACGCCTGTAATCCCAGCACTTTGGGAGGCCAAGGAAGGCAGATCATTTGAGGTTAGGAGTTCAAGACCAGCCTGGCCGACATGGTGAAACCACATCTCTACTAATAATACAAAAATTAGCCAGATGTGGTGGCATGTGCCTGTAATCCCAGCTGTTTGGGAGGCTGAGGCAGGAGAATTGCTTGAACCCGGGAGGTGGAGGTTGCAGTGAGCTGAGATCGCACCACTGCACTCCAGCCTACGTGGCAGAGTGAGAGTCTGTCTCAAAAATAAGTAAATAAATAAATAAAGTCTTTTAACTCTGTCTGGTGGGAATGCCTGAGATTCCCAGCACTGTGTCCTGCTTATGGTCCAGTCTTCGGGAGTTTCACTTTAAGAAAGCACAGATTAAAGCTCAGCCAAAGACGCAAGGGAACCCCTATGAAGTTTCCTGGAACTCCTTTTTTCGTGTAGCCCCCTCCTTTCAGATACTTTGTCCAGCAAATTCTGGCTATCTTGATCTCCCTGAACTCCAGATTCTGTCTCTTCCACTCAGCCCCACCGATATGTTCTTTTTTGAGTCCCTCTCCCTGTAACACTGGCCAGGAAATTACCTTCAGGAAGAAAGCCTAGGTGATGTTAGGGCTCGCCTCATTTGTTTCCAGCCTCCCAGGATCATGGACCCCTGTTGCCTGCTGTCCAGTATCTGAAAACAGTTTCAAATGTTACCTCTGACATTTAATAGATTTATGACTTCAAGCAAATGACCTAATCTCTCTTAACTTCAATTTCCTAATCTCTAAAATGATAACAACAAAGTTGTTGTTAGCCTTGAATGAAATAATGTATGTCAATAACCTAGCCAGCGCTTGGTTCATAGTAAGCTATCAATTAATGCTCATGCTACTGTGTGATATGGAATGGGAAATTTAGTTGTCTGAAGTAGTAGGAAAATAATAATAAATAATGATACTATAGAGCTTTTACTAAAGAATTTCTAGCATGCCCCCCACAAGCTTTTCATTCCCTTTTCTATTTTCAGTTCAAGTAAATGGGAGCTGCTGAGCCCCAAGGAGAAGATTCTGCTTCTGAGGAAAGACAATGATGGAGAATTCTGGTATTGGACTTGGGGACTTGGACAAATGTCCTGGCCTACATTTGAAAACCCATCCAGCAGACATTTACTGGATGCCTCGTGCGTGTCAGGAACCTCATGTACAGAGATCAATAAGGCACCATCCCTTTAGGAGCTCACGGTCTAGCAGGACAAACAGCGACTATAAATAAATGGTCACTGTCTCTGTGATAAGAGTAGAGGCCATTGGGGTGGAGCTCAGCGAGGGCTCAGCCAGCCTGTTTCCTCTTCTCTGGCTTCCTCTCTGCTCTCTTGCTCAATATATTCAAAAGAGGTTTTGCCTTTTTGTCCTGAAAAGGCCATGAGGTAGGAAGAGACTGCAAAGTCTTGCCATAGGTTAGGCCCCCGACCAGGGCCCTCCGGAGCAGAGGAACACTGCCATCCACTCTGGAGCTGCTCATCTCATTTTTTGAAAGGCCACCAAGACATCCTGAGCTGATGCTGCTTCTAGGTGTCTGAAACGGGCCCCATCAGTTCTCCTTTGCTTTTGCTCACCACTGTTACTATGAATGTCAACCCTCGTTCCAAGGACTCTCCCCATTAACCATCCAGTACAGCCTGCCGCAGCCCTCTCCCTTTGGAAGGTCTTTCACTGAACTCAAGCCCTGCAAATTCCTGTTTTTTCCACTTTATGCTTAAGTAAACTGAGCAGCAGATCGCTTAAATAGTGTTGCAGCCCACAAGTTAGCAAGTAGGGGCAAAGATCTTCATTAATTAATGATTAAGAACTGATACGTAATTCTTACTGAACATTTATAGATAAAACAAATGACTAGTTAGCTTTGCCTTAATTCAGCTGCTATCACCATGATTCCAGAAACAGGAACATCTCCCCCAGTCAGCCATGTGGCCAGCTCCTTCCAGCCAGAGGGTGGGGCTTCTCAGTAGCTCCAACTCCCCACGATGGAACCTCACAGGGATCCAGCCAGCCCCTGCTTATGTGCCCATGGCCGACTCAGCTCTGCACAAGAGCTGGTGTCTTTGTCCATGAGATGGCTGGGATGCCCACTGCTTCGTCTCACCCTCCCCATGGGTCCTGATGACTAGGCGTTATCTGGTCCATCCTTTGTGCTTTTCCTTCTTCCTCTCCACAGGATGACACTGCAGGACTTTAAAACACATTTCGTGCTCCTGGTTATCTGTAAACTGACCCCAGGCCTATTGAGCCAGGAGGCGGCCCAGAAGTGGATGTACACCATGCGGGAGGGGAGATGGGAGAAGGGGAGCACAGCCGGTGGCCAGAGACAATTGCTGCAGGGTGAGCATGCGCACAGGAGCAGGGCTCTCAGAGTGAGGTTGTGGGCGGGGGTGTGAGGGTGACTGCATAGGTGGGTGCAGCGTGAATTCTGCACTGGCTGAGTGGGGAGGAGGCTTTATTTGCCTCAGTGTGTGCTGGGGCGCTGGGCTATGACCACAGGGAAGACAGGGCACCTTTGGTCGCAATGTGCACCAAGGCAGAGTCCTCTCAGTCAAGCTGCCAGCCTGTGGGGCTGCATCTTCCTGAAGGGTTGCCCTGTCCCTCAGCACCGGGGATCACAGGCACACAGGCATGGTAAAAGCAGGGGCAGGGGAGAATCTTTCTTTAGTTTTGGACAAGGCCACTGAAAACACTGAAGTAACCACCCCCTAGCTGGGCAGAATTGAAATAGAAATTGTATCAGGTCCTTTTGGAGCCTGGGAGAAACACAAACCCAGGTCTTCCCAGGCTCCCTAGATATGGGAGACAAACCTGTGTGGACTCGCAAGACGGGGCAGGTTTGGTGACCCTGTCCCTTCCTCCACTTTGGAAATAGTGAGCCATCCCTTTTGAAGGCAAGTCCTGTGGGGTGTGACCTCAGTAGGCCAGGGTGGCCTTAGCTCTGGAGTCCCCCTTTTGACGCAGTATTTCCCCTGAAATCTGAAGTGACCTTAAGCTAAGGTTTTGCCTCGATTAAAATGCAAAAGCCCCTAGGATCATGGTCACCTCCCCAGGGAATGAATACGATTGCTTACTCAGGTAGCACATGCTTGTGGGGTATAACACCTGGGCCAGGCACTGAGCAAGACAAAGAGGCTAAGTGTTGGGAACAACTCCAGTCAGTGTATCTGGAGAAGACCTCCAGATGGAAGAGCAAGGTGGGAGGGCATAGAGCCAAGGCTGAAGGGACCCCGACCCTGTCCCGATGGGCCTTAGGGTGGAAAAGGCCTCCAGGTAGAAGAGCAAGGTGGGAGGACATAGAGTCAAGGTTGAGGGGACCCTGACTCTGTCCCAGTGGATCTCAGGGTGTCAATCCTGGCAGAGGCACCCTCGGACTGTTCACCTCTTAGTGGTTCGGTGAGCAGGATGCTTGGGGATCTGGGGCCCATTCTCACCTTGCTGTGTTCTGCCCCAGGCACATTTTGGAAGAACCCGCAGTTCCTGCTGTCTGTTTGGAGGCCCGAGGAGGGCAGGAGATCCCTAAGACCCTGCAGCGTACTGGTGTCCCTGCTCCAGAAGCCCAGGCACAGGTGCCGCAAGCGGAAGCCTCACCTCGCCATTGGCTTCTACCTTTATAGGGTAGGTGGACCTCTGAACTACAGGGGCATGGGACCAAGCATGGGGGTCACCAACAGTTACCATGTCTTCCTGTTTCTTGTCTTCTTTACCGTATGTCACTGTTCACAGACCTGGGTTTTCAAATCCAGGCTCTGTCCTTTAGGAACATGTGATTTAGAACAAGTCACCTTCTTGCACTAGGCCATCAGTTTCTACAGTGGCATTTAGGCAAAGGGGAGAATAAAAGAGGATTATGTGGTAGTGCTTGCTATTGTGCCTGGCACATAGTATAATCAATATTGGCTTCCTTTTCCTCTCCCCAAAAGCCAAGCATTCTTTCCCTCCCTCTTTTCCAGAAATTCCAATGATGGATTAAAATGTCACTGATAGAACAGCAGGTCTTGTGGGAGGGGACAGGGCTTCTGGGTAGAGCCTTGTATGTCAGCTGCTATTCGGGTTTTGGCTTATGAAAGAGCCAGATTCCCTGCCTAATGAGATCTCTCTCTTTTTATTTTTGTTTTTGTTTTTGTTTTTTAGGTGAACAAGGTGAGTTCTGCACTTGACCGGGTGGCCCTAGTTTGGGGTGATATCACATGTGGCCAAGCCTCCACGGGATTTAGTTAGACTGGAGCAGGCTTATACTGTGTAAGAAGCTATGATAATGCCTGATGATGAGAATGTCTGCCAACAGCCTGTGCGTGTATGAAAGTAAAGTGTATCTGTTAATCTTTTTTATCCAAACACCCCCAAGAGATCCTCATGCATCTATGGAAAATCTCAGAGCCTAGCATAGAACCAATGAACTTTAGAATTTATTGAATGCCTACACAAATACCTAGGGCTAATATTGAAGGCCGCCACGGCATAGGAAAGATGATAAATTACAATCTTGACTGGGTTATGAAACCCAAAATGAAACGGATTTGAAACATACAGGACATCAAAGACCATGCAGCCCACCTCCCTAGGGAGCAGGGACAAAGGCTTGGGGACGTGTGGCAGCAGCATGAGTAGAAGGACAAGAACACCTCCGTGCTTCAGCGGCTGTGGCAGCCAGGAGGGGTCAGGTGGGAAGGCCAAAGGGATCCCAGCTTCTGAGGGAGGCAGCTATTATTTTATTTCCCAGAGAAAACAGGAGTAAAATGCTTAATTTTCTCAGGTTGGATTGAATCGAGTAAAAGGATTATTGTAGAGAAACCGTTTTACACCGGGTCTTTTTTTGTTGTTTTTCTCGCAGGAACACTGAGCACTCTTAAATTTGCCTATTAATTTCAAAAGACAAAGTTATTTATGCCGTGCCTACTTCTAAATAGAATTTGGGTCAACCTACAATAAAAAGGTGTGAACAGAGGAAACCTGCAAATCAGTTACAAAATTTAAAAGCCATTAAAAAAGAACAAACGGCTGAGAATTAGGTAGGCAGTTGCTTCTACCAGGAAAACTAAACCCAGGACAGCTACTATGGATCATTGTACAATTTAGCTCTGAGATTCCTAGTAGCCCATGGCAAAGAGGGCAATTGGATGATTCCCTAGTTCTCTTGTCTCATAAAAGAATGCCTACATCATCAGGATATGTATTTTATTTCCCAAACATTGAGGAATTTGCTATATATCTGTTTATGTGGGTAGGTGATGTCTTTGTTTGCAGTTGTGTATAAACTGGAGAGAGGATCCTGGTATGGGTCTCCTCTCCCTCTGTAGCCCTGAGTGAGAACAAAGGGGAGAGGAAGCACGAGAGAAAAATAGGGAGAGATGGAGAAACAAATGAGGCAGAGAGAGAGAGAGAGAGAGAGAGACAGAGAGAGACAGAGAGACAGAAAGAGAGAAAGAGAGAGAGAGGGAGAATATGAATCAGATAAAACAAAGCAGATACCCCAGAAATGTCGAAACGAGAGCCCTGATTCGGGTCTTCCAAGCTCTTGCCCAGTTCTCTTCGTCCTTTACGAGGGTGTTTTCCCTGAGATGACACGGAATGCCAGCTTATCTATGTGTAGCTGTGTGCTGTAGGTGGGGAGGTGGTGATGTTCCATCTGTATCTGACCATAAGTCATGCTACATCACATACATGGAGGCAGCATCAGGAAGGGTAAAGAACAGGAGCATTGGAACTCAGCTGTCCTGAATTCCCATGAGGCTGGGACTGTAACCAGCTGGTGACGCTGGGCAGATAATCTCACCTGTCTAAGCCTCAGAGCCCTCAACTGTAAAATGGAAATGGCAGGCACAGGGACGTTCCTCACATCATTTAGTGCTGGTGTTGTTTTTAAGGTAAGTCAAATCAAATGACATGTGTTTATGTAATCCCTGATAGGTCCCAACAGAGGTGCAGCCCTCCACACACATATTCTGGTTTTTCCTTCCCTCTCCACTTGTTTCATCCTCCACTGGGGCACATTGGATTTGGCAGAGCAGGGGCCACCTTAGTCCTGGCTCAGAGCTTTGAGGGCCTCAGGCCTGGCCACAGCCCTGGGTCATCACCTCCCCTGCTGTTCTTCTATCCTCTACCCACAGTACCATGACGACCAGAGGAGACTGCCCCCCGAGTTCTTCCAGAGAAACACTCCTCTGAGCCAGCCTGATAGGTTTCTCAAGGAGAAAGAAGTGAGTCAGGAGCTGTGTCTGGAACCAGGGACGTACCTCATCGTGCCCTGCGCATCGGAGGCCAACCAAAAGTCAGAGTTCATCCTCAGGGTCTTCTCCAGGAAGCACATCTTTTAGTAAGGACACAAGGTCTCTCCTAGAGGGTGGGGACCACTTGGATGAGAACAGGCAAGGAGGGCAAGGTTGGAAATGGCAGAGACCAGGGTCTCTGCTGCTGAGACAGAAGAGAGATGGGGAGAGCAGGAGACCAGGTGACTTTCTGCATGGAGAACATCCATCCCTCCCATTCCTTCCCACCCTCTTTCCACTCACAAACTAACGCCATGCTAGACGTTAGAGAGAAAAAGATAAAACACACATGGCTCCTGCCCCGCTGAAGTTCAAGGTCTGGAAAGAACACGGATATATGAGCAGTTATTGATCTTCCAGTGCACCCAGTGTAAGCATTTTGTATGCACAGGGTGTTATTTTTACAAGATCCTCAAGGAGGAGAATTTGAACCAACTCCCATGGTCCTGGGGGAAGCAGGAGTGGCTTCAGTGAGGGGGTGACTATTAAAAGATGCATAAGGGGTTGCTCAAATGAGGGGAGGCTGTCATGAACTAGCAGGCTTCCATTCGGCTACTGTATCCAGTTGAACTAATGTGCACATATCCCAACTAAACATATTATTTTGCCTACGATTGTTTTACCTGCCAGGTTTTGTGGGTTTTTTTGTTTTGTTTGTTTGTTTTTTATGTTTCGGCTGCAGGTAGTTTGACTTGATCTCAGGCAGGCCCCAATGCCATGTCAGACCACTAAGTCTCATGCTCATCTTTTAAGACTAGTTAGATGAGGGTGCAGGGAATTACAAGCAGTGTGCTGTGCACATGGCTGGAATGTACACTTCAAGGGGAAGCAGGAGGTGAGGTGTGAGAGCTAGGTGGGCCCTTGTGGTGCCTCAGTGAAGGAACATGGAAGACAAGCTCCCAGGAGAGGGGGAAGATTGGCCAAGAAATTCCCAAGAGGAAACTCTGGGTTGTTTGTTTGTTTGTTCTCAGTGAAATTGGCAGCAATTCTGGTGTCATCTTCTCGAAGGTGAGTAGTCTGGTGGAATTCCATGTGGCTGGGACCGCTTTCCAAGACAAGATGTTGGGTTTCTCCCTTCAAGTTAAGGAGTCAGGGGAGGAGATATGCAGATCCTTACAGACCCTGTTCTATGGCAAACATTACCCGTTGTATCCTAACAGTACCCGGGCTTTGCTGTTTTTGCACCAACAAAGAGTAGAGAACTACCCTTCTGATCAGGTCCTTGTCACTGAGGGTCCAGAGCCCTGGCTGTATGAGTTACATGTCTACTTTCTTCTGCTTCTCTTTATCTGGTATTTCTTTTGTCCATTTCACTGTTTGTGATTTCCCCAAAGTCAGGGAAAATTGGAGAAGCAAGAGCTGTTTATAAATGCTATGGTGTAAAATTAAAGACAATGCAAAGTCAAGCTCATGGTTTTCAGAAGCCTAGAAGCCATGAGACATTAGGGTGTGCACAAAAGTCCATTTATACAGGTGAATAATTGTGTCTTTCTATGTGTCTCTTCCTATAGGAGATAGAAGACCAAAATGAAGGGCAGAATGAATTCTTCACCAAATTCTTTGAAAAGGTTAGTTGAACAGGTATGGTGGGGGCAGGGGGTTGGGAAGAGCAGGGGACAAAGTGGAGCATATAATTTTATAAAGTATAGGTTTGCATCTGCTTAAGGCTGCATAGAAACTGTGATTTAAGGCTACCTATTCCCCAAACTGCCACTTTCTATCAAAGTCCTCAAGTTTTTAGACAAATGAGTAGAGCCATTGTCTGGAAGTCTCCTGTAAAATGATTCTCTGTTCTTGGAAGCTGCATTGATTAGTTGTGGGGAAAGCAACTGTAATATTTCATCCCTGAGAACATGGGATATAGCAGAGTAGAGTGTCAGAGTTGGGAGTAGGATGGGGGAGGGCGGTGCAGAGCATGACAATGACAAGCCCTGGGGGCCTTGGGGAGGGTTATTGGAGGGGAGCCCATGGAGAAGGGGCCCTTGAGTGGTCACCAGGAGAGGAGGTGGGACTGATAAGAAGGGGGAGGGCCTGGGACACACACTTGGTCTCTGCGGCTTCTTCCCTTGGACTGACCCAGATGTGAGTCCAGCAAGGGCTGATAGTATGAGTGCAGGGCTCTGGAGACCACGCTGTTCTAACCTGCAAGACACTTAGGAATAGGGTGAGAAACATACTGGAAATCGTCTGATATTTGAGTAATGTCACTAAAACAGAGAACATGAGCCCCTTATGTTAGTGATATTCCTGATTTAAAGTCACAATTTACCTGGCTTGCCCATCTGGAATTTTGTTTAATGTAGCTGGAGAGGATAAATCAGAATCTTATATGTATTGTTTATTAAAGTTTTCCTCCATACCAGTGGTTTCCAAACATTTGATGCTGCAATCCTTTTATCAAACGAAGTCACATAGAGAATCCCAATATATATAAAACAACTAAAAATTGCATATTATGAATATGCCTCAGTTTTAAAAATTCAGATGTTTGATACTTATATTTCATTGATATATTTTAAAATCAAATGTTCATATAAAGAGTTTCTTTTAATAAACTCTAAGGTTAAAATCTGGAGTTTTGACTGATGACGTTTTATTGAGAATGAAATTCAAACCAAATTGTTGACTAAACTTCAGAAGCACCTGGATAGCACCTTTGAGAATCACTGTTCTCTATAAACCTACTGAAAAGTCATGCTCTGCCAGGGTTCTCTGGGGTTGGCACCCAGTTAAAAAGCATTGTGAAGTTCTTAGGAAATCCCAGTTTAATTTCATGGCCGGTCATGTGACCCTTCTGCCATCTAATGAGCCTTCAGTAACAGTTATTTTTTCTTGCCAATCTGCTTTCTATTCAGTATCCAGAAATTAATGCAGTTCAATTGCAGAACATCCTGAACCAGATGACCTGGTCACGTAAGTGTTTTAGAGCCATTCTGTAGGACTCAGAGGGGATGCAACTTTTCTGAACTCTGGCTTTGTTTCTCTTTCCCTTGGTGGGATGTATGAATTACTGAGCACTGGTCTTAACTGTGGCTATATTTTACACAAGGGTGGATTATGTGATCTGAAAAAGCAGTAAGGAAATGTATGCAGCTTTGAAAATAATTATTATTTTGCTTACTTTGGGTATAGAGATATATGGCAGTGAAAATGAAGATTCCTGCCATTTTGCTAGTCAGAAAGGAATAACTGAGTACCTCCTTCTTGGCATATCAGTTCCATGTGGAAGAACTGCACCCATTTCCTCAACCTGGGATATAAATATTAAGTATTAACTAGCCTACCCAGGGAACTGTCCGATGAACTCATGTTAAATTGATCAAGCTATAAAACTCTGGAAGGAGAGCACACACCACCTAGAAGAACTGCAAATGGGTAGCGCGGAGGCTTTCATATGAAGCCTGGGATAAATTATTAGAAACGCTTAAAGTCCATATAACATATTTTATACCTATATTTGGAGTGAGAAGAACACGGAAGAAACAGGCTGATTTCTCCAGGGAGACGAATGAACTTCAAAGTAAAAAAATAAAACAACCAGAGTGTTTGCTACCAAAGTTAGATGATTGCTTCTTCTTTCTATGAAGCCAAGATTTCAAATCCAGACAAATTACCGTCCTGGCTGTTGTGTGATTCAGGGTTTGAAAGAATTTGCAGAAGGCTTCTCAAAGCCAAATTCAGTTATCAGTAAAACAGGCAGAGGGAAGACTCTAGGAATTGTAGAACATAAGACTCCCCCTCCCGGCTGAAAATAAATTCTAGGTTCATTCTAGGGAAATTACCTAGAAGAAATGGCTTGTGCACATTTAAAAGTTTTTAAAGGCCTCGATTGCATATATACAAAATGGTTTTCCAAAGCATTTATGAACAAATTGCTTTCATTTAGTCATATGAGAGGGTTCTAGATGGATAGATCAGAGAAATACTGTAGATTTTGGCAAGATATTTGGTGAGTCTCCCATGATAAATGATAAAACGTGAATTGGAAAACAATAATAGTAGATGTATTTACAACAAATCTTATCACCATTCTCAAGAGTTATACAAATATAAAACTAGAGGGATAATTCTATCCAGTTACAGGCAAGAGTCTATATGCTTAGATGTTTAGATGAGAGTTCTTAAATTCCATCTGCCCTTGGTCCTGTTTGTTTCCCCAATTTTTATTAATGTCTTGGAAGAAGACATGGAATATAGGCTTATTGGAGCTGCAGATGGCACAAAGCTGGGAGAAATCATTAATATAATAGATAGCAGAATTGAAATTCAGAATGTTTTCAACAAGCTGTGCCCAAACCAAAAAGATGAAATGTAGTCAGGAAGATAACAAACCACTGCCATTTTGATGTAGACCATTTTAAAATGGTAGCGCAAGTTCTTAACAGAAGAGGCCTCATTTTTGTGGCAGTTTATGTGAAAGATATTTGGTTAATTTAGTTGACCTCTAGCTAACATGAACTAATTGTTTCAAGTTGCTGCTAAATAAGCTCATACAAATTCAGGCTGCATTTAATGGGAGCATTTAGATGAGTGTTTTACAAATTGTGTTCCTGGAAACGTTAGAAACCAAGAGGTTTAGTAAGTGTTCCATGAAATAAAAGAGGTTAGCTTCTGTGGTCAATTGTACTTAGGTCTTCAGTACCTCACATACAGTAAAGTGCATGGCGAATGAAGAAAAGCATCAATAGATGCAAAGTATCCTACATTTCTTTGACCACAAAACTCTTTCTCTGCAGAAAATCTACTTTGAAACATAATTTGGGAAATGCTGACTGAAAACTGAAAGTGATAGGTGTACTGTATTCTGTTCAATCAAATTGCATCTGGAAGACTGTGTTCAAATCTTGATACCATATTTCAAAGAGATACTGGCAAAATCTAGGGCTCAGAAAAGGGTATCGAGGGTTTAGAAACCATTGCATCTGAGGAGTAGTTTGGGAAATATTCAGATGTTTAGAAGCAAAAGCAGAAGTCAAAGAAGAGACAAATACCTTTTATGCTTTTCTGGAGGTGAAACTAGGACCAGTGAGCCACTATTATAGGAGGTTCCTTTGGACTTAATGAAAGAAGTTTCTCCTGACTGAAGCTCTGCACCCATGTGAAAAAGTGAGCACCTGTAACTGACAGACCATCCACTAAGAAACCTGGGGAGAGCTGGGCGCTGTGGCTCACTCCTGTTATCCCAGCACTTTGGGAGGCTGAGATGGGTGGATTACTTGAGGTCAGGAGTTTGAGACCAGCCTGGCCAACATGGTGAAACCCTGTCTCTACCAAAAATATAAAAAATTAGCCGAATATGGTGACGCACTCCTGTAATCCCAGCTACTCAGGAGGCTGAGGCAGGAGAATTGCTTGAACCCAGGAGGCAGAGGTTGCAGTGAGCCAAGATTGTGCCACTCCAACCTGGGCGACAGAATGAGGCTCCAAAAAAAAAAAAAAAAAAAAGAAAGGAAGAGACAGAGAGAGAGAGAAGGAAAGAAGAAGGAGAAGGAGAGAGAACGAAAGAAAGAGAGAGAGAGAAAGAAAAAGAAAGAGAGAGAGAAAGAAAGAGGGAGGGAGGGAAGGGAAGGAAGGAAGGAAGGAAGGAAGGAAGGAAGGAAGGAAGGAAGGAAGGAAGGAAGGAGAGAAAGAAGAAAGGAAAAGAAAAGAAAGGTTTACAAGAGCCTTTGCAAAAGCCTTGGGACCCTATGTTTTCCATTTAATAACTAGGTGGTGGCTGCCCCCATGCACAGATCAGGAAACCAGCACTAAGGGAAGTTAAACAACATGCCACAAACTCAGCTGTCCTGTTTCTCAGCCCTGCAATTTTTCTAGCAAACGCACTCCCTTTCTAAGTGGATAATTGTAATCAATGTTTGATCATCCATACTATGGAGAGGCATATTGAATAGATAGCCTAAGGGGGATTGTAAAAACAAAAACAGTCTGCAGAAACCGAGACAGTGCAGGATTAGGTGTACAGGCATGGGGCAGGTCCCAGCTCTGTCACCAGCTGTATGAACTTGAATAAGATCAGACCCTTTCGAAAGAAGGAAGGAAGGAAAGAAGGAAGGAAGGAAGGAGGGAAGGAAAGAAGGAAGGAAGGAAGGAAGGAAGGAAGGAAGGAAGGAAGGAAGGAAGGAAGGAAGGAAGGAAGGAAAGAAAGAAGGAAAGAAGGAAACCTGAGGAAAGAATCCCCCAATTCGGGTGGGAGCTTGAACAAGTTGACCTCTTGGATCTCTTTGAGATTTGGGAATTTGACTCTGTGATCCTGGCCCTCCCTAGGTACAAAGGGCGTGTTCATTTGGCCCTCTGTGTAAGCAAACCCAAGCCATACCAGGCGTCCCCTACAGCATTTGACTTTCTCCATGGGTGTAGGAATGACCATCAGCCCCCGTCTCTACTGCCTTCCGTTCTCACTCTTCCCAGCCCACGTACATTGTGGTCATCAGACCCTACAGCTGGCCCACGCAGCACTGCCTCCTCCTGCTCAGAAAAGGGGTGTGCAGACCTGGGGCCAGTCCCCATGTGAACTCTTTCTGCTCCTTCACAGGTCTGGGGAGCAGACAGCCCTTCTTCAGCCTGGAAGCCTGCCAGGGTATCCTGGCCTTATTGGATGTATCCTTTCAAGTTTGTGGGTGGATGCTTGCTGTCGGTTGAGAGCTTCACTCTGGAGCTAGACAGAGTGGATTTGAATCCCAACCCCAACCCTTGCTCATTGTGGGATACTGGACAAGTCACTGAACTTCATTATGCATCCAGATGCTCATCTGAAGTGTGGAGAGAGTGTTGAAATTTACTTGGTAGGATTAATGTGGGAATGCAAATGAGATAATACAGGTAAAATGCTGGGGTCAGAGCTATCATCTAATAGGTGACCAATATTAGCCATCCATCACAATAATGTCATTTCCTGAGAATGAGGATGAGGCAGCTAGAAGGTGGTGGTTAGTGACAGCTCTCCAGGTTTACAAGAGCCTTTGCAAAAGCCCTGGGACCCTACGTTTTCCATTTAATAACTAGGTGGTGGCTGCCCCCATGCACAGATCAGGAAACCAGCACTAAGGGAAGTTAAACAACATGCCACAAACTCAGCTGTCCTGTTTCTCAGCCCTGCAATTTTTCTAGCAAACGCACTCCCTTTCTAAGTGGATAATTGTAATCAATGTTTGATCATCCATACTATGGAGAGGCATATTGAATAGATAGCCTAAGGGGGATTGTAAAAACATAAACAGTCTGCAGAAACCGAGACAGTGCAGGATTAGGTGTACAGGCATGGGGCAGGTCCCAGCTCTGTCACCAGCTGTATGAACTTGAACAAGATCAGGCCCTCTCCAAGTGCTCATTTCATCAACTAGAACATGGGGGAGTTAATGCCAACCTCACCTGCTACAGGTGAAGTGTGTAACTCAGTGATGGATTCATGGTGAGGGCTCAAACAGAGATGGGGTGTGGTGGTACTTTGACCTAATGTCTCTGATGCTAGGGGTATCTGGGCATGGTCTACAAAGCCAGCCATTAAACTTAAAAAAATGTAAAAGGCATCCTTAGCCACCCTGTGCCTGACTCCTTCCATAGCGGGTTTTTAAAACAATAATGAAAAACGGTTACTATTTTTTAAATTTAAATCACATAAAATTGGCCATGTCAAAATATCCTGCCTCAATATGAACAGACACTTCTCAAAAGAAGACATTTATGCAGCCAACAGACACGTGAAAAAATGCTCGTCATCACTGGTCATCAGAGAAATGCTAATCAAAACCACAGTGAGATACCATCTCACACCAGTTAGAATGGCAATCACTGAAAAATCAGGAAACAACAGATGCTGGAGACGATATGGATAAATAGGAATGCTTTACACTGTTGGTGGGAGTATAAACTAGTTCAACCATTGTGGAAGACAGTGTGGCGATTCCTCAAGGATCTAGAACTAGAAATACCATTTGGCCCAGCCATCCCATTACTGGGGATATACCGAAAGGATTATAAATCATACTGCTATAAAGACACATGCACATGTATGTTTATTGCGGCACTAGTCACAATAGCAAAGACTTGGAACCAACCCGAATGTCCATCAATGATAGACTGGATTAAGAAAATGTAACATATATACACCATGGAATACTATGCAGCGATATAAAAGGATGAGTTCATGTCCTTTGCAGGGACATGGATGCAGCTGGAAACCATCATTCTGAGCAAACTATTGCAAGGACAGAAAACCAAACACCACATGTTCTCACTCATAGGTGGGAAATGAACAATAAGAATACTTGGACACAGGGCGGGGAACATCACACCCTGGGGCCTGTTGGGGGGGGGTGGGAGGCAGGGGGAGGGATAGCGACAGGAGAAATACCTAATGTAAATAACGAATTAATGGGTGCAGCAAACCAACATGGCACATGTATACCTATGTAACAAACCTGCACGTTGTGCACATGTACCCTAGAACTTAAAGTTTATATATATATATATATAAAAGGATGCTAAGAAGAAAAAGGTAGGAGTGAAAGGAAGAGGCAGTGGGATATGTCATATTTAATTTGTTTATGTTTAGGTATAAAAGACTTCGTGTGTATTAAAATTATATCACTATCTATTAATACTATTGGTACTCTACTAACAATAATAAAATATAACATTTCGTAGCATTAAAAAAAATTCTGCTTCACTTAATGCTAGCTGTGGTCATCACCATCATCACCTCCATCATCATCACTTCTCCCAGTGCTGCCGTGCTCTGGGCTTATTCTGTCTTTTCCTAGCAAGAGTGAGGGAGCCCTGGGCTGGACTGGCCAGTGAGGTGAGGCCAACTAGCGAAATCAGACACGATCAGACATTGAATGAGGCTATCCACAAATTGCACATCACTTGGTGGAGGGCTGATCACTGCCTCCAAAGCATGGATGGAACTCTCCCTGGCAGCTTTTACCTTAACCTATTAATCAGCTTAATGCATCGGGTACTATGAGCATCCAGGAATTCAGGGATCTGTGGAAACAGCTGAAGCTCTATCAGGTAAGAACAAGTCTTAACCACACCTCTTTGGAAGATGGTGTAGGAATGGCAGCTCTGCAAAGCTGTAGAAGATACTTCTCTCCCCTGCAGCCCTTTATATCCAACTCACCAAACCTCTATTCTCCCTTCAGTGAGCATTTCCTCCATCGTTCTCTTCCAAGCTCAGAGAGCCAGTTGCAGTAGTCTCCTGAAGTTTCAAAACACATATCTAATCATGCTGCTTCCCTACAAAAAGCTTTTTAAGACTCCCCATGGACTGCAGAGAAAGTCTAAACTCCTTGGCACACTTGGAATTTAAAGTCTTTCATAAATTTGCTCCTTCTTGCTCTTCTAATCATTGCTCACAACTCTCCCACTTGTCTCCTAAGTCAGAAAGCTGGAATCACTTTAAAGTGTGGATGATGTGCTTACATTAAGCACATTTACCCACACCAAGACTGTCTATACCCCATGAGAAAAAGACTTTTCTGTTTTTCAGAACCTTTGCTCTGTAGGAAACATAAGGTGGTAGGATCCCAGCATGGACTCTGCCATATTCTTACCCTGGCAGCAGGCCCTGCATATGGAGCCTCAGATATCTTCAACAGCCCCTCTGCAGTGCTGACAGGGGACACACAGGGGCTCTCAGATGGTGCTTGGAAATGCCTGGCTTCCGGAACCTCTTATTTGGTTCTTTGCAGAAGGTTTTCCACAAGCAAGACAATGGGTCAGGATACCTGAACTGGGAACAGCTGCGTGCTGCCATGAAGGAGGCAGGTAGGCACAGGAAGAGCTGGAGCTGTGGACACACACAGGCAGGGTGCACACTCACCAGGCAGAGGAGAGGAGATGCGTGGCATGCTGAAGTAACTCTGATACGCGGTGTGACTCTCAAAGATGTAGATCTGGAATCAACACCAACATTTTTTATGATTGTCACTGTGATCCTAGCCAACATTGATGGAGGGTTGGCACATTCAACTTCTCATTTAATCTTCAACACCACCTTGTTATAATCCTCACTTCACAGAGGAGGAAATTGAAGTTGTTGCCTGGGGTTTAAATCCAGGACTACCGGGCCCCAAAGCAGGTACTTTTGAGCACTTAGCAGACTGCCTCCTTCCTTGAAGGCCAGTAACGTACTTGATGAAAAGAGCCTCATGCTGATTGCCTTAACAGGCAGGGGTGAGGAGTAGGGATTAAATAAAATAAATTGGTTAAACAATTAAACAATTCAAAATGAACCCTATAAAAGATTTCCATGCTATCCGGATTCAGGTCCCTAAACTGGAGAGACAATTGAAGGGGCCTTGGGCAGGAGGGGAGCTGGGTGCAAGCCCCCAGCACCCACAGCAGGACCTTGTGCTTAATGCAGGAATCATGCTCAGTGATGACGTCTGTCAGCTGATGCTCATCCGCTACGGCTGCCCCCGCCTCCAGATGGGCTTTGTCAGCTTCGTCCACTTGATGCTGCGTGTAGAGAACATGGAGGGTGAGATGTTCCTCCCATGGAGGGAACAGGAAGTTGGGGAGGTCCAGGTCTTCCTCTGCTGCCCCATGACTTCCCACCTGTCCCTAGTTTAAGCACAAGGGAGGACAGCTGCCATCCCAGAAACGGCAGACGAGGGAAGCTATGGGGACCTCCAGCCAAGTGCCTGTGATCCCTGGCTGCAGATACCCAAACTCATTCGTTCCCTGCCTTGCTCCAGAGACATAGGCTTGAAGTGGCTCACTTATCATAGGTGTGGCTGAGTGTGGTCACGTGTAGGCTGACATTGGGTTCCCTCATGTTTTCAGAATGGATATGGTTAAGGTGAGATATATGGGAGGAACTAGTTCATAATGTTTCCAATACACACATTAGCTGTGTTCCTTTCTGCTGCATTTTCACAGATGTCTTCCAAAACTTAACCCAAGATGGCAAAGGGATATACCTCCAGAAGCCAGAGGTAAGACTTGCCCCAAGGAGGTGGCTCATGTCATCTTAGGTAGAGGTGGCCCTTGCAGGACCATGCTCTTGTGAAGGAGAAGGGCTCTGGGAACCTTTATTCTGCTGAATTTGAAATTGAGCACTACATTCATTGCACTCATTCATTCATTCATTCACCCATCAAATATTTTCTGAGCACCCACTTTGTGCCAGGCACATATGAAAGGTGTATCCAATAACTCTGATTGCAATAATGCCATGTGACAAATTTACAAAACGTCAGCAGCATATATATGACAAGCACTTATTTAGCTTCTGAGACACATGGCTGGGAGTCAGTGGATCTCAGCTGGCTTGCTCATGTATCTATGGGTTAGCTGAGGGTTTTGCTGGGTACCTGAATTGAGGAAACTCTGCCTAGGTTTGTTCTTCCCAGGGAAATGGGAGAAACACAAGAAAGCGAGCTTAAACACACTAGGTCTCTGAAACCAAGGCTCCAATCTGGCATACCTGCAAGTCATTCTATTGTCCAAAGCAAGTCACATGGCCAAGCCCATTTCCTCCTCTTTCATATCACTTTGCAGACACAGCAGGGTGTGTTGAATGAATGAGGTGATATGCCTAGGAGAAGACAAATTCATGTATGAAACTGATTATCTTCCCTGATCATTCAAAATGTACTGATTTATTGAGCAGCTGCTAGGTGCCAGGTGTAGCGCTAAGTAATGTTCATTGTAAGGACATTGGAGTCTGGAGTTCAATCCTCTGCTCTTTTATTCTGCAACCCTTCCTCTGATATGGCCACTTAGAAACGATTCGGTCAAAGCTGGAATGTCTTTCTTGATCTCAAATGTCCATTTTATGGAATTGCTTTCCAAGCTGTAGGGACCTGCAGCCTGTGTCACCCCTCAATCCCTCCAAGATTCGGTGTGAAGTGGGATTCTACTGGAGGGCCAATGGCCAGAATTTTCAGAGCCTATCCCTGAACTGCTTAGCCCCACACTTGAGTGCTGGGCCATCACTCCTGATCCCAGGCAATCCTTCCATAGTGGCAGGCTCCGGTCTGGGAGAATAGGACAACACAAGTGTGGCACCCGAAATAGGACAGTCCAAAACGGAGCAGGGTCCAGTGGGCAAAGAGCTATCACAGGAAGAGAACTGCACTGGGGTCTGAGAATGGGTTGAAGCCACAACACTTCTTGTAACTAGCTGCGGGACCTTAGGCAAATCACATTAAATCTCTGGGCCTCAGCTGCCCACAGGTGAAATGAGTAGAACTAGGTGGGCTCTGAGATTGCCTCCAGCTCTGACCATCTTTGGCTCAGTGAGGATCAGGACCACCCAAGGTCTGTAGGGAATGGCAGCCACCTTGTTGGATATCACGCTGAGGCTTTCTCTGACACCATTGGTAACTTCACTATTCTCAGCTTTATCATTCTGAGGGATTGGCCTGGGGAGCGGTTTCCCCAGAGATCCCCTCTAGATGAGTTAGAGGGGTTGTTCATCACACCCACATAAAGCTGTCAGACCAAGGGGCCCATAAATGTAAACATGTAGAATATGCTTTAATGGATTTCTGCTACCCTGCCAGTTTGCACACCTGCACAGAGCTGGCACGAGCATGCCAAATTGAATTCATGGGGAAAAAAATCATTGAGAATTGAATACAGAATCAGCCTGTATTTGGCTGTCATCATTCATAGGCACCGTGAGAAGTCAAGGTTGATTATATTTCAGGTTGATTTGTACTTCCTAATGGATGGTATGGTCCCTCTAGCTAAACCATCCATTAATGTTCTGTCTCCACGGCTCCCCAGGAGTGTGGGGTGGGGAGGCCCAGATGAGACATGGGTCTGAACTGACCATCATTTTCTTTCCCAACATGTCCAGTGGATGATGATGGCACTGTACTCCTAAGAAGGTCGAGTCTCGCCTGCCCTCACTGAAGACTCTGCTTGTGGCCCAAGAGCAGCCTTTGACTGAGACCAACCCATGCCCACCCTACTTACTGATCTTCAGAACTGCCTCACCAGTCGTCACCTTCTTAGCTGGGAATATTTCTCCTCTGCAGCCCTCCCCCTGCATGGCCAGCATGCAGAAAGGGAAGGGAGGAAGTAAAGATTGCATCAGATTTGTCAAAGCCAGCCATCCTTCCCTGAGGCCACAACCTTGTCACAAGCAGAGATATTATCTGACATGGCCTAAGCATTCTGACTCCAGAGCTGGTGTGCTTAGCTTCTATACAACACTGCCTCTGTGGCTGCAAACTAAAATTACTTTAAACATGCCACATGTTCTCACATGTGGGGTAATTATCTAGGTTTTAAGGTCTGGAGAGGGAATGATATATCCTTAGACATTTAGTCCCAGCATTTGCAAATTAGTAGAGACATAGGCTAAAGTTTCAGCTGTTTGGGGATGGAGTCAGGGATATAGTGGGTTTTCAGAAACACAGACAATAAGAGACTTGCCAGAGTCCAGGTGGGGTGGGCTGGCTGTGGCATCTGAGATCATGGGGTAGTCTTCTGATGACAATACCTCCATATGATTGGATTTGGGGGAACCCAGTAGGTTTAGCACACCTGAGTTCTCAAAGGGCTTCCTGCTTGTGACAGGTGTCTGTCTGTTCACTTGACCTATAGACTATCAGATCCATTTCAAATCTGTCCAGAAATTCTCTATCTACTTCAAAGAACAAAAACAAATCCATGCTAAATTATAGAGTCAATCAGCGGGTGGTTGGTATATCTGATTTTTTGAACCACCATGATACACTTTGTTTGTTTCATCCCTCCGAACCCCGAATACAGGTGCAAAACCAGAACAATGGTCTTTTTCCAAAGTCAATGCAATTTATTCATAAGTTAGCACCTCAGAGCCATTTATTACTACAGGTTGAGCATCCCAGATCTGAAAACCCCAAATCTGAAATACTCCAAAATCTAAAATTTCTGAGAGTAGACATGAAACTCAAAGGAAATTGGGGCATTTTGGATTTTGAATTTTTGGGTTTGAGATGTTCAGCTGACAAATCTTTAATGCAGATATCCTGGAATCTGAAACACTTCTGGTCCCAAGCATTTTAGTTAAGAGATACTCAACCTGTATTCTATTTAATCTTAACTTACAAACAATTCTAGCCAACATGGCTGTTTGATTTCCAAGTCCATAGCAGACTCAGGAAGGAAGCTGAATGAAGTGATGAAAGTGTGTCCGTTGGCAGAAGGACTAAAGGAGATTTGAGCACCTGTCACATGGGTACTGTACCGGAAGAAAGGAACACTTTGAAAGCACAGTTTAAGAGGTAGGAAAGTATTTTATTTAGGGAAAAAACCCTTCATTTATTCCAAATGATAAAAGGTAAAATGGGTTTCCATAAAGTGCTAGATACATGAGATATTGTTGATTTTATAAAAGATGATCATGTATTTATAACCTTTTACAGATTTTTATATCCATCTACATATTTGTATCTTTGTCTTTAAAATCTGCCATTGTAAATAGCTGTTTTAATAAAACAATTTTGTCTTGGCCCATGAAGACAGTTTTGGAGATATTTTTGGGTGATGGGAGGGTGACACCGTGAACTTGTTCACGACATTTAGACTATAGTGTGCTGCTTGTGTTGGTGCAGATAGATCTATCTCCACATTGATTAAGCCTGAGAGCCTCTCTGCTGGCTTCTCAGTGGGTCGTTTGAATGGTCCTACATCACTCAGGTGTTAGCCTCACTCTCCTGAGTCCAGTATCTGCACTGTGGCAACTCAAAGATGACCTGTCTTTGCTGACCCCCTTCCTGCAGATTCTCTCCTATACCCCCAAAGTTGAGTACTGAGTACTGAAGACCACGGGGCAGAGCCACCTCCCGGCTCCCACCACACTTCCCCATCTTCTGTCACTCCAGGGGAAGGGGGAGGAAATAGAGATCTGGGGCAGGAGAAACTGGGCAAGTACCAGGGTGAAGTCAGCTGAAGGGCTGGGAGGTGAGCATCAGCAGTTCTGGAATATTGAAAGCAGAAAGTCTGCCATGAACAAGAACAAGTGGAAAGTACAACCAGGGAGGAGCGAGGAATCACCTGCCAGTGCCAAGGAGGGTGAGGTCAAGGAATCCAGAGGTTGGGTTATCAAGTCCAGCCCATGCAGGGAGGGCATATCAAAGTGAGGCCTGTTCCAGGCTGTCACAATCTCAGGAAAACAGGACTCTACCTGGACAAGAGGGGATGAAAATAACTACCATTTATTTATCCCTGGTTTTGTTTCTTCTTTCATGTTTTGTATAAAACTTCCAAAGAGAACCTTCTAGATTGCAGATGGGGCCTGGAGCAAGGCAGTCCATGGCTGACTGTAAATAGCACTGCTTTCCTGCCGTTGCTGTATTGAGTTAGAGAAATGATTTTGGCTTCCAGGATTTTCAACCTGACGTTTCCCCAGTGAAGTATACGTATTTAGATTTATAATGAAGGAAAGGAGGAAATGAGTGTTGTGGGTGATAAATAGGTAAAAGTGGGCATCACGGAGGAGCAGGCTGTGTGTTGAGCTCTCGGGATCTCTGCAAAGATGGCCCTTTGGGGTTACTGGTCTCAGGTCCTGGGTTACCATCTTTTCTCCAGTGTCCTGAGGACAGAGAGTCTGCAAAATCCAACAGAAATGAAAGAGAGGAGAGGTGGGAAAAGACATTCTAGCTGTGTGACATTGGACCTCAGTTTATCCATTTGTAAAATAGAGCCCCAAATGCCTTCATCCCTGGGTCATTGTGAAGGTTAGATAATGCCAGCAGGTTGTAGGCACCCAATGAATGAAGCTCCAATTTTTCCCCTTAGGTAGAACAAGTAATTTCTACAGCTACTATTACTTATTTTTATTTTGGTTTTTAGAGGACATAGTGAAACACCCATGGTTTTATACTCTATTTCTCTTTTCCTCTTCTTCCTCCACATCCTCTTTCTGAATGTATCAAACCACTTCCTTGAAGTGGGGCACCAGGAGGGCCACTCCAGTCTCCAATGCAGGGACTCAGAGGCAGGGACCTCTGAGAAAGTGGTCATCTCATTATTAAAGCTCTGTCCTCTGCTTCCCTTTCACCTCAGAAGCAGCCCATTTATTCAACAGAGCTCCAGGTTGCCAGCTAGGGGTTTTCAGAACCATTGACCAAGCAACCCTGAGAGACTGAGTACTGACCAGCAGTTGTTCCAGAAACTGCTGGGAATTAGGTTGTGATCTAGAAGTGAACTGACACTAACAGTGAGAAGGCAGGATAAGAATGCAGTCTAGAACGCAACCTTGCTCCACTAGATTGTAAGTAATTTAGGTGAATCCTGTCCCGCTGGGGTTCTATCCTGATTGGCTCTGCTGATGAACTTGGCCGGCCAGCACGTGGCACTTGATGAGACCCTGGAATGCTGAGACCAGTTGGGCAGCAAGCTTTCATCTCATCCTTCTGCCCATCCATCCAGCCATTCAAACATTCATTTGCCTGAAGACATTTATCAAGTTCCTGCAATGAGTCAGGCATCTGCTAGGTGCTGGGGAAACAGAGCTCACAGTCTCCTGGGGGGTGGGAGATGACTGACGCGTGGTCTGTGGTGCAGTGTGACCTGGGAATGCACATAGTGCTGTGGAAACACAGAGGAGAGGCATCTAGCACAACCTGAGAGGGCCAGGGGAGGCTTCCTGGCAGGTTTCCCTTTAACCATCTTAAGGGAAAGAGGCACTAGATAGGAAAATAAAGGGACAGTGATGTTCCAGACGGAGGGCGCTCCACATGGAAAAAAAAAAAAAAGACACTAAAGCACGGGATGAAATGGAGTGCTCGGAACACAGCAAGAGGTTCAGAGAAGCTGGAACTTATCTGTTGTAAGAGAACCAAGGCCGCTCGGGCAGGTAAGGGCTGGTCCCTGCAGGATCTGCCATGGTGTCCGGGTCCCATCTTGAGAAGCTGAACCATCATCCAAGAATTCTAAGCCTGGTCATGAGATGTCCAATCCTTTCCTCTACACCAGAAAGGCTAGGAGGTTAACAGAGTACAGGGGGAGGGAGGTTCAATTCCCTGTATTCACCCTTAGTTCGGGGGACCTTGATCAAATAGCTAAATCTTTTTGAATCTATAAGTCACATGGTGATGACAATATCGACCTCATAGGGCTGTCATGCAGGCTGGATGAGATAACATATGTGAGCATTTATGGCATTTGGCAGTGCACTTAAAAACGGTGAGCTCCACATATTTCTTTGTGGGGAGAGCACCTTCCTTCCCACTTTTGTGGTTTGTGCAGTGGCTTATGCCAACGCTAGGTGGTGCACGATCCCCACACCAGGGCATCTTCCAGATGCAGTACCACAGATGAGTTTCAGCACAAGCTAGTCTGGGAAACCCTGGCTAATGGAGTACCTTGCCAGCCTGACTCAGCCCAAAAGGCCAGCTTCAGCCTCACATGGATTCACTTGTCTCTCCTTGTCTCTTTTTTCTGACCAGTGTTTAATGTATGTACCGTACTCTATTTTATACATTGCATTTGTTTCTGAAATTTATTTCATTTATGTAAGCACTCAGCTTAAGTGCATCTCCTTGAGGGATATAGCGGCACCCAGCCCATACAGCCCAGCACCTGGTTTAGTACATAACTCATGTTTAATATTTACCAATTTAATGAATGAATGACTTTAATTCAGGTGAATCCTGTCATTTAAAAAGTCAGTCTTTACTCAAATTGCTAACTGAAAATATCAATATATAAGGTTTGCCTAAAGAGACATGTCACTTCTCACTAAAGGGTCCGTCTCTGGTAGCCTGAAGTTTAGAGTCATTCTGATGCCAAATGGTACTTCAAACCATCACAGATGCTGTCTGAACATGTTCTTCGTATCCTGAAATTCAAAATACTAGGGCATCACTTTCTCTTACCCATTCAGAATTCCTTCTCCTGGGAAAATCAACCACTGGCTCAAGTTCCTGAACCTTTTGCTTTCAGGTTGCAAAACACAGAGTGAGTGGTGGGAGTTGGGTGGTCCTGGGCCAGACTCAGGCCCCTGGTTATTAAGCCCCATGCTGACTCCTGTCTTCGTCTTCATCTTAAGCCTGGGCTTGCATAGTTTCTCCTGCTTGCAGAAGAAAATTATGCCAGAAACTGCGTAGCTCAAGACAGGTAGGGTGGGGTGATGGAAAGGGCAGGCCTCACCTTGACGAGGGGTCTGGGTATTTGTGGTTCTTAAAAGCTGTCCATGGAGGCTTCAACAAGTTCCCTAACTTCTGAATTCATCTATTTTAAAAATCAATGTGTGGTATTAGAGGGGGTTGGACTGTATAACTTCTAAATCTGCATCTGGCCAGAGATAGCAAATTTGCCAAGAGCACAGGCTGGCCTTTACAAAGGTGCCCACTTAAGTCCAGCTGTGTCAATTACCTTTGGTGAGTCACCAGTGTTTGACTCTATGATCCAGAGACCCCTGTGAGGATCTCGTGCCATCACACACATAAGCTGATTGGCATCATGCCAGGCCTCAATGTGTGGTTCACTGTTACCCTTCACAGCCATGTGAACTCCACAGGGGAGTCCCACCTCCACTCTGCCATGGTCTGGGAGGACCTTTCTTCAATAGGGGAGAAGCCAAGTGGTTTCTGAACCAGAGGAAACCGGAGGCTACCATCCTCTGGTGCCTGAAATCCAAGCTTCAGTTCTGCTTGGAAACATCTATTTGAGGCCTTTTGCACAAAGGAATCATTTCCCAGAAGGGATCTTTTGGCCAAATGAAATAATTAAAGTGATCCTTGTTTTTAGTTTGACTTCCACTAGCCTCACATCAAGTCTCACCTGAGGAGGAGCCTCACCAAGTGTGATATTCCTCTCATTCAGCTATCGAGACCCCTTGGGTCATTGGCAGCAACAGCAAGAGGCAGCTCTGTAGAGGCTGTGCACCCAGCTGCAGCAGCACACGCACAAGCAGCCCTGGTGACCCAGGCTGCAGGAACCCAGGTCAGTCCCCTACACTCCTTCACCCTTAGTATTGCACACCCTTTGAGAAGTGAGCCTGTGTCAGGCCCTGCAGAAGGCTGCCTCATGCACAAACACTTACTGCTGTTTCAAGTGGCTTTGACTCATGTTTCAAGTGGCTTTGGGTTCCCTGGGTGCAGCTTTGCTGGTTGACTCATACAGAACATTCTTTCTCTGGTCCTTGGCTTCCTTGACAAGGGAAGACTCAGAGATTGTTAGAGTGCCCTTGGCCTGGGGTTTAATGCTGAGAGGACTATGGTGTTCTCAGGGTGCAGATGCTCTTCTGCTCAACCTGCTGCCCTTCTGCCTAAGCAGATAAGCTTCCGGAGGGACTGGGCTGCAGGGAAGCCTCCTGGGGACTCCCTTTGTGGAATAATGACTATGCAGTGAGGTCTGCAGGCATTGACTGGAATAGGCCCTGTGAGATTGCTGCTCAGGCCTGCTCATTGCTCTAGCTCCTTTATCTGTGATATGTGTGTGTGTGTGCGTGTGTGTGTGTATGTGTGTGTGTGTCTGATACCCACGATACCAGAAGTGAAGCTTCTTCAGATCAGACTCTACTAGGCTCAGGAGCCAGAAGCAAAAGAATTCTGCAAGTTCTGCTACAAGAGTTGGGGGTCCTTCAGGGAGTGAAAATGACCCAGGGGTGGGCTGGTAAAACTGGAAACATGCTTGACCAGGGGCCAGAGGACTGGGGCTCATGTCCTCTCTGCCACCAAATGGATGTGTGCTTGTGGCCTGAGGAAAGTTATTTAACCTCTGGGTTTTAGTGTGCTCATCTTCTGAATTGGGATGTTAACTCCTACCTCATGGGACGGTGGCAAAGATGAAATCAGACTGTGAGTGTGAAAGACCTTTGCAGATTGCAATGTGGAGTTCAGAATTGGGGGTTATTATTCTAGTAGACAGACCTGGTGTAATGTGCATTGGCTGGGCTTAGAATGTTGGATTCTGCTCTGGTAAATAAAAAGAAAATCAAGAGGATAGTTGAAACTAAGAGTAGAAGCAAATGGCTTGTGAGCCATGTTAGGCATAGATAAAGGATGTGACGCGTGTGTGTGTATGCACAGATAGGAAGAGATGAAGGAGCTGAGTGGGCACTGAATATTCATGACACACACTAAATATACATGAGGCACGCGAAGCACCAAGTGTTCAGGATACATCAACCACATGCGAGACCCATGAGGCACTCAGTATTCAGTGAGCCACCCATTGGCAATGCCATGAACCCCTAGAAATACAGATAAACACCCATGGCTTTCAGCAGATGAATTGATAAGTTACATCTGTGGCCAGTCATACTTGTCCCATGTCTCTCTGATGGGATTGGGCCCCAGGCACTGTCTGTCTTTTTGGCCCCTTGCTCAGACTTCAGCTCTGGTTCCTATAATTTCACCATGAGCAGAAAGTGCTGGTGGAGTTCAGGACATGTGAGCATGGCATGACTCAGGTGACATATGTTTTCCTTCTGTCCTCTAGTACAATGTTCTAAGTGTGTTGTCTTACCCTGACCCTCTCCCCTTGCTTCTTGCTATGGTTTTAAATTGAGCTATCACCCATGTGATCTCAGCTCCTTTGGTCTCTGAGCCCATCTGTTTGGTGACCAGAACAGCTCATTGGTAGTAGATTTGGAGGATACCATTACAGCAAGGTCATTTCCCCCCATGACACTTGGGGCCAGAACCTGGGAGCTGGAGCTCAGGGCAGTAGAGCTGTTTGCTTCCAATAGTCTGCCTTGGCTTCTGAGATGTGAGTGTTGTGTCTACAGGTGTGTGAGGGTGCAGGGGGAGGGGGTCCCTTCTGGTTCCTCTGATAAGGCCCATTAATCCCCCTTCCCACCCGCCCTCATCACAGTGGACCACCCTCCAAAGAGAACACTGAGCAATGCCTACGACCACATGCCAAGGACAGTTTCCCAGTGACCCTGGCTTTCCCTCCCTAGTCCTAAAAGGAGAGACAGTGAAGTAATTTTAGCAACCACCTGACAGACTCTCATGCCCTCCTGGCCAGCCTGATCTATATTCCAAGAACATCACCCTCCTGTAGCTCCTCCAAATGTCATCCATGAGAAACCACCTGTTAGAGTCTAGCCTCAATCACTTATTGGCTGTGTGACTTAAGCAGGTCACCTAAACATTTTGTGCCTTGGTTTCTTCATTAGTATTAATGACATTTAACCAGCCTCCATTAACAGCAGCCATGCATTGAACAACTTCAAACACAGATAAGACAAGTAGTCCTTTATTTTATTTTATTTTTATTTATGTCCTTTTTTCTTTAAAAAATATAGTCACAGAGGCACTGAGCTAGATCCTAGCATAGAGATGAAAGTTCATTTCCTGTCTTTAAGGAGATGGCAGTCTGGGTGCCCAGTTCATGGTGTGAGGAATACACCTGGGGTGCTCAGATCAACCTCAGAGTCCTGGAAGAGTTCCCAGAGGATGTGGTGCTGGACCTGAAGGCTTAGCCGTATCCAGGGAAAGGAGGATGCTCTAGGGAGGAGGAGCAGTGTGGGAAAGGGACAGAGCATTACACCGGAACTCATCAGGAGAGTGATAGGTGGTTGTAAGACAAGTAGTTGTAATAGGACATAGGGCATTTTGGAGAAATCGAGCTGGTAGTTTAGCAGAAGAAATGTTGGCACAAGTAGAAATAGGAAGAAGTTCAGAGAATGTATTAACAAGTGACCTACTCTAGGTGCAGTGACAGGCCCTCATGACCTACTCTTCCTGGGCTTTCTCTGGTTTCTCAGAACCCCAGAAGGCCCTGGGAGGTGTCTTTCCAATCAAGTCTGCCATCAATACCCATCCTCATGGCTGCAACACCTCATGCCGTCAGAGACCCAGATGAAGCCCAGGTAGAGAATGTGAAGGGAAGAGGGGCAGTTTGTAGTGTCGAAGTCAGCCAAGCTATCCCACTCCAGCTATTCATCATTAGGAAGGACCTGAGAGAAGTAGGGGAAGAAAGAAGAAGCTTAGCCAATTTCAGAGCTACTATTCAGGTTTGGTTTTTTCCCACGCAGCTGGGAAGGCATTTTTGTTCTATCAATCTTGTGAGAAGAAATAGGCACAAGAGATATGGCCCAAGAAGAAAATGGGGTCTTTGGTGAATGAGAAAAGGTGTTCTCCACCCAGGTTCACACTATGCAAGACCAGGCCTTTGGGCAGGGGCTTTAAAAATCCCTTTTTTGCTACCACAGAATCTTAATGAACATTCAGGGCACTGCTGGACACAGGACAGGGACGGCCTGGAGGCTCCTTGTAGAGGAAACCACCTTATTGGTAGATGGTAGATCTCCTTGTAGAGGAAACCATCTTAACAACCTAGTCCAATCAAGAGAGAGAAACCACACAGGAAGTTGAACAAGGAAGTTAAATATAAAGACTTTAAAGTTACACAGAGCATTGGAGTAATGAGGGATCAGGTAATAAAATGTAAGGGGGATACTAAACAATATAATAGCAGATATAGGGGCATCCACTACCCTACAGCTGAGATAGAGTGACAAGGAAAGAGGTCCCTGCCCTTTGCTTGGAGCTGATCCAGACTTGACTGCAGATAGCAGAGGTGTGGCTCATGGAATGGCAGGGAAGCCACTCTGGTGCCATGCTGCATAACTTGCTGGAAATCTGTCCCCTAGGTGCTGAGGACAGCTGTTCCTGGGAGGGCTCTCAACAGAGGCACTCTGTTACAAAATTGCTCACTTTATGTGTAATTTCCTCACACAAAGTATTGAAAAGACTTGTATTCAGGGGTTGAGATTTAATAAAATTAATCATTTTTACTGCATCATTGAAGACATTCTGAAATGAAATTGGCTTTTTTTTTCTCCTGCAAGTGAGTAGTGGTAGAGAACACAATGACTAGTATGGTGTGGTTCCACTGCCTCGATCTGCACACCATCAGCATAAATGCCAACAAACAAGAAAGGAAAATAACAGCTTAGTACTATTACTAAAACGGTTTTGACCTCACAGGCCCCCAAAAGGATCCTGGAATACCAGGTCCAAAAACCACCCGTGGAGAACTGCTGAGCTAAATGACTTGCCCAAGCTCCTAGACTAGGAAGTGATGGAGTCAGAATTCAAACATGGGACTCCTAGCTTCAAACCCTGAGCTCTTTCCACAAAACCTGTTGGGCTCCTCAAGAAATCACATATCTCTTCCTGAGAGTGTGTGGTAGTAAAGAACACGTAATAAGTTGAGATATGAAACTAAAGTCCAAATACTGTTTTTATTATTGATAGAACCAAGTTAGTGATATTGCATTAGGTCTGTTAACCAAGCGGGCATGTGAGCTTGATAATTCCAAACCCCGTCAGCCATGCAGCCAGCCTGGAAAGAGGCCCCGGGACAGTGGGAGGAGCATTCCTCCAGAGAGGCAGAGCAGAAAGCGCTCTCTGTGGCTGCTCGCTCTTGGGAGATAGGAAGGCAGAACTAATCATGGCCAGTTATTCCTAAATCAGTTAAGTCTCTCCACCTTCATAATATAGGGGAGAAAACTCAGCCATAGAATAGGATTCTCAGATGCTTACTGCACTCACGTTTCATATTTGAAATGTTTTCCCTTCATCTCATGTTTGTATCCTCATCCTGCCCAGCCAAATGGTCTCAGTAGCCAATTTCCGGTCATTTCTTGGATGTGCTCAGCATTTCTTCTCTTGCCTTTGCAACTTTCTACAAAATAGGTTAAATGCACTCAAATGCTTTTTTAGACAAAGCATATTGGGAGTATAGAAATAACCCCACCCTTATTAAGAGACAGTGGGGAGGTGGGGAAGAGAAGCAGTCTAGTATCCCACTGAGCCTCTGAGAGGCCATATTGTGATGGGGACTTCAGAGCTCAAGGCGCAGGTGCTCACAAATGTCCAGATCAGGGCACCCAGAAGTGACCAGCCTCTGGAAAACTAGGTCCCCCCTGGTCCTGTTCATGTCCTTGAAATATATCAGTCAATCCTCAATGAAGGATGCCCCTTTAAAATGACCAGATGTTTATGTCTGCCCTCCGAGAAGGGCCATTCCTGGGTACCTGGAAAAGCAATCACATTGTTAGATGGCTAAACAGTGTTAAGGACCCAGGAGTGAGACAAGCCTGATCCCCTGCAGAACAGTGATGAAATATCTGTGCTGCCAGATGTGCACAGCCTTCCTCCCCTGGCCAGCCCTCCACAAGCTCAATGGGCTCTGCTTTCGAAGACTCCATAGTGACCAGCTGTCAGCTCCTTTCATCCATCTGCTTGTGCTTGTCATGACATCACCTTCTTCATTTCAACACATCTCCCTTTCATGGCAGTCCATGCTGTCCGGGTTTAAATATCATTTTATGTTGATTGCATTTCTCGAATGGTTGCTTCCGAGTGGCTCACTCCCAGTCACTCCCACAGCAGAATTTACTCCTGGGAAGATTTCCTTTTAGACAGTTAATCCCTATCAGGAGTGTGGATTCCCATTAGGCCTGATCTAAGTGCTTCCAGAAGACTGCCCTGCCCTTAAAGCACCACATGTATTGGTTTATATAACTAATAGCTGCTGCCTTTAATATTGCCAGGAGCCCATGGGGGCTTATGTAAATATACTTTAAGCCAGAAACAACAGAAAGTATGTATGGGGCTTAAGCAGAGCCATCCTTTGAGTTTAAGAGTTTGGGATTTTGAAACTGAAACCTTTCCCCCATCTCCTTAGAAAGACTGTTTTTTTTTTTTTTTTTTTTTTTTTTTTAAAGTAAGCAGACAATTAAATGTTGTTAATAGGCATTTAAGAGCTAATCTTTAGAAGAAACAAAGCCTTAAAGATAACCCTAGGTCTTTCTGTTCAAGTGTGAATTCCCCCTTAAAACCCTGTATTTAAGAAGTTTCATTTGGAGATTATCTATTTGTTCACTGTAGCTTGGTCTCTTAATTGTTTATAAGAGCTCTCACTACTAAAGCCCATTCCTAAGGAAAGTGGTCTAGGAAGGAGCCAGTTTGCTCAAAAACCAGGCTCTTAACTTAATTGAGTACTTGGTTTAAAAGAGTTGACTCAATGCCTTTGGGTAAATTTACATGTTGTAAGATGCCTGGACAGCTTTTTGTGTCCAACCAGTTTCCAGGATCCATAGATCCCTGGCTTCATTTGAACACGTTGCACTTTCGTGCCATGTCATATTTCTCAGGTTTACAGATAACTTTGTGTTGGTTGCATTTTAGAACAGCTTGTCCCCTGGGCATGCAGGGAAGCACCTTAATTCAGCACTAAATCTGAAATTCTGGGGCAAAGATACGAAAATCCATGTTTTCACAAAAAGCTCTTTCAGTGATTCTGAAGTATGTGAAAACTAGTGTTTCAGAACTTACCAGGCAAATTCTGTCAGTTCTGGTTTGTTCCATCCTGCTCTAAGATGTGTCTTAGGTTTCCAGGACACACTAGATTCTTACAAGATTTCCACCAGAAAGGCAGTGGCAACCTTGAGCTTCCAGCACAATGGAAAATGCCAAGTAGTTTATATGAGTCTGTGTGCTTCCTCCTGCCCTACTCCTTGGAACTTGGGCTTTCTTCAGGGGTTCCCCCAATCCTGAAAGTGGATCTGAAGATGCTGAATTCAACCTAAGGGCAATGTGTGTATGTTGTAGAGAAGAGGATAAAGAAGTGAGTGTTTGGTTTACTGGCGTTGGCATACACACATTAATTTAGGGTCTTCGTCTGCTTTGGTAGACAAATCACAAACATTTCCATGAATAACCGCGTCTGTTATGCAAATTGGTTTCCGTCTGCTGGTCTGTTGAGAATAATCTTCCATAATTACAACAGCTATTTACTTACGGGCAAATCAGCTTTCTCACCACCTTCTCCATTAGAGAGAGGCCTCCAACTGCTTTTGGAGCCCATGTGATTGAAGGCTGATGGACTCTGATGTTGTGAGCCTGTTGTTTGAGTTTATGGGTCTCAGGACAGAAGGATCCTCAATACTGCCAGTCAACGAGTGGGGATTAGGCTCCCCCAGGCTTCTCTGCAATAAGATGTCCAGGACATAGTCCTCACGAGTTTTATAGCGAGTTGAGGAAACAAGGCATGTGGAACTAATGGAAGAGAATTAAGCCCTGAAATGTGTGGTTCTGCTTAGAATGGATGCAGTGAGCATTTAGCAAGGAAGATATTAGTGTGGGCTGAAGAATTAATACTGACACGGCTTCTGGAGAGAAACTTGCTCTGGGCTTATGAAGAGGGGAAGGATTCCTGGAGAAGTCTCAGATGGCAAGGGCTTCCAGACCCAGAGCAGAGGCTGGAGGAAGGAATTCATGGAACATGGCCTGAGTGCAGAGGAGGTAGGTTTCCCAACCTGGAAACAGCTGACGTGCATTGAATAACTACCCTCTGACCTGTGTTATGGCAGGTTCACTTAGTTATCTGCTAACAATAATGACATAGGTAGGGAAGCTGAGGCAGGGAAAATTAAAGTATATTGCTTAAGGTAACAAAACCAGGAAGATTGAGAGTCAATGTTGGAGATGGAGGCATAATCAGAAGACATGAAAGTTCTACAAATCTGGGGGGAATCACTGGGATATGACTCTGATGGATCTTGATCTATAGCAAAGTTACAATGTTGGGAGCATAAATCATATTGGGGTGCAGTGGGGTAGGGGGCTGGGTGGTCGTGCGTACTTTTCCGTATTTTTAAATCTTCCCTCCTCAACATGTTTTTTTCACGATGATTTTGTAAACTGAACCCAGTAAGAATATTCCACAGTAGGACAGGACAGTATTTACTCTCCTGTTTTACAGGTAAGGGGAACGAGATTAAGAAAAAATGTTTTGCCAGCCATTTTTTATCTTTTTTACTAGTTAGTCCCAGGGTGCTGACTTTCTTGGGATGTGTTCTGTTACTCATAATTAATAATAATATTGATAACATAGGAAATAAACAAGGGAGATTCATTCCATACTTTCTTTACTATCCATAGTACCTGATAGGACACAGTTCTTATCTCCAAACAGCTTTCATTCAAAGATGGAAGAATTCAAAATTTGTATTGGGCAGGGGCTTTGGGGGATGCTGCAGCACGAGCTGAAGAGCCCTCTTCGTTTTCCTGGCTTCCACCTGGGTGAGAAAGGGTCAGAAATCTGAAAGACTGAGTAAACTTCACACTGAAAGAGTGTGAAGTTATGTAAAGAGGCTGCTAATAGATAAACTAAAATTTGAATTGGATTCACTAAATATTGTCTTTTCCCACACTATCTAACAGATGGAGGGCAGGACTGAGAAGAGGAGGGGAGGCTTGGAGGGAGACCAGATCAGTTGTTGAGAAAAATAAGGAGTAATGCTTTTTCTGTGCAGCAGAATTGTGTCAGTCACTTTGTGGCCTGATTGCACTTGAACACAGGGAATTTTATGGAAGGAGGGATCTGCATATTGTTCATTCACACATTTAGTCAGTGAGTATTTATTGAGCACCTACTCTATGCCAGGAACTGTGCAAGACTGGCATTCAGGGATGAATAGACCCCGTCCTGGCTCTCTGTGGTTCACAGTCTAGTCAGGGAGCCTCAAGGAGCCCCAAATATCCAGGGAGTTAGAATTAGTGCAGTGATCTGATAAGCGGTGAGTGTCAGGGGTCACGCAAACCCAAGGAAAGCTCACAACCCCGGGCCAGGAAGGCTTCCAGGAGGAGATGACATTTACTCACCATACTCCAGCCATGCTGCTCTTCTTGAAGTTGCACATTCCTCCCCACTCAAGGGTATCTGCCCTTGCTGTTCCCTCAGAATCAAATGCTGTTCCATCTCCTTTTGACAGTCCACTCCTATGCTTCTCCAGGTCTTGGCATAAATACCACTTTTTCAAGGAGGCTTTCCCTGACCTCCCTACCCTTAAATTTACACAAAGACTGCTCTTTTATTTTTTTTCCTCATACTCCATTCCTTTCCATTACAACACAAGTATGTGTATATCTAAGTGAATTTTTAAATAACTGTTTACTTTTTTCACTAGTATAGCAGCTCCTCAAGGTAGACTTTACTCTGTGTAGTGCAGTGTCTGCCACAGAGAGAGCGCTCAGTAAATATTAAAGGGGCACACGCATAAAATTACCCCAACGCAGGCCACAAGGGTTCTTGAGACAAGTTAAGAAGCCTTCTGAATCTTAGTTTCTTCATCTGAAAAAATGCATCTACTTCATAGGATTTCTGTAGTGTTGTAGGCTGAACAATGGCCCCCAGTGATGATTATGTTCTAATCCCTGGAACTTGTGGCTGTGTCTTCGCAGATGTGATTAAGGTAAGGATGTTGAGATGGGAAGATTCTCCTGGATTACTCAGGTGGGTCTGGTGTCATCACAGGAGTCCTTATAAGAGGGAGGCAGATTAGAGGGGCAGAAGGTGAGGTGATAACAGAAACAGAGAGACTTGAAGATGTTATATTATTGGCCTTGAAGATGGAGGAAGAGGCCAAAAGTAAAGGACTGCAAGTTGGATGAGGCAAAAAATAGGTTCTTCCTTGGAGCCTTCACAAGGAACCACTCTTGCTGACATTTTGATTTTGGCCTGTAAGACTCATTTGGGACTTCTGACCTCTAGAACTATAAGAGAAAAATATTATATTATTTTAAGCCTCTAACTATGTAGGAATTTGTTGTAGCAGCAAAAGGAAACTGATACATATAGAGATCAAATAAGATAACGTGTGAGAAGACTCTTTTTTTTTTTTTTTTTTTTTGAGACGGAGTCTCGCTCTGTCGCCCAGGCTGGAGTGCAGTGGCCGGATCTTGGCTCACTGCAAGCTCTGTCTCCCGGGTTAACGCCATTCTCCTGCCTCAGCCTCCCCAGTAGCTGGGACTACAGGCGCCCGCCACCTCGCCCGGCTAGTTTTTTTGTATTTTTTAGTAGAGACGGGGTTTCACCAGGTTAGCCAGGATGGTCTCGATCTCCCGACCTCGTGATCCGCCCGTCTCGGCCTCCCAAAGTGCTGGGATTACAGGCTTGAGCCACCGCGCCCGGCCGAGAAGACTCTTAGAAAAGCACAAAGCCAGGAATCATTATTAGTTTATGACAGCTCTCCTTTTGTTTATTCCATTTCTGCACAGTACTATGTAAGTTCCAGCTACCATAATGAGAGGAGATGCTTGAATAATAGCCCTAAACCCCAAGGAAGGATATTTTTTCATGGTTTATAATTGCCATAGAGCTTGAAAATCTTCCAGGTCTTATAGTTCTTAATTATGCTCTCATGCATATGCATCAATTACCCACATGCTCCTACTTAGTTTGTTAATGCAAAGATTGTTTAAAAAAATTTGGAATGGTTTCCTCTGCATGCATTTCCCTCTGAAAATATCCTATGAAATATTTTATCTCCACTGCAATGATCTGCTTCAGCTGGGACTTGCTTGCCAATCTTCCCCAGCACAACGGAATTAAACCTCCGCTCTCTTCTGTTCCAGTCCTGGGGCCTGTTTATTCTACCTTGGCAATCCTCTCCACAAAACTCCCAATGGCTTAATTGCGGATTTGGTTCTCTGGGTTTGTGTCTGCTTTGCTGGGTATGGTCTGCAATCCAGGAAAAACCAGGGAGCGCCTGACCTAGAAGTTTATATTTAAATGGCAGTGGAGGAGGAAGAAAGGGTGTTGATGTTTTTGCTTGCTGTTTCTCCCTGTTACAAGTGGCTTTGTTGGGTTTGTGATTCAAGCCCACTGAATTCCAGCTGAGTCTCTGTGATAGAGGGGTGGTTCCCCATGCAAATCAATGACTTTGCCACGTGAGCCCATGTAAATTTCCTGTGTGACTCTTCTGGTGACGTTCAGTTCCACCTGGCTCAGTTGCCCAATTTGGAAATCAGGTCCTCCTCTTCTTTCTGCTCCATCTCTCCTTTCCTTTTCCCTTGTTCTAGAGACAATCATAGAAACTATACCTAATTATTTGTGTTGGGGAAATCCAAATAGATCTCCCTGGGGACATTTTCATCACGTGGACCAATGTTGTTCTCTTGGTGAACTAAAGGATAGTGGTCTGCTCTCAGTTTTTGAGTGCTAGAGCATATACTTTTTTAAAAATTTATTTTGTGAGAGAGGAGATCTCACCTTCAAAATCTCTACTTTATAATATTTGAGCTATATCATTAGGTAAACCCCTTAACTTCTCTGTATCAAGGTTTCCTTTTCTGTCAGATAAAAATAATAATATAATCAGTAGGCAGGGCATGGTGCCTCACATCTGTAATCCTAGCACTTTGGGAGGCCCAAGCGGGAGAATCATTTGAGTTCAGCAGTTTGAGACCATCCTGGGCAACATAGCAAGACCCTGTCTCTACTAAAAATAAAAAAACTTAGCCAGGCATGGTGGCATGTGGCTGTAGTCTCAGCTACTTGAGTGACTGAGGCAGTAGGATGGCTCAAGCCCAGAAGATGGAGGCTGCAGTGACCCATGATTGTATTATTGAGCTTCAGCCTGGGCAACAGATTGAGACCCTGTCTCAAAATAATAATAATAATAATAATAATAATAATAATAATAATAATATTACAAACATGGTATGTCATTGGGAGAATTAAAATAATATGTAAATGTACATATTAAACATGGTTGTTCGTAGAATACTTGTTTCTTTCCCTGTCTCTCACTCTCGTTTTCAAGCTTGAGGAGGCATGTGCACCCTCTATGAGGGAGCTAAGAAGACTATGAGTCTTCTTTAAAGGAAGACTCTGGGCTTTTGGTCTACAGAGCCAGGTTCAGTTGGTCTTGGGAGAAGTTGGGGAATCTGTACTTTGAGCAAGTTTCCTAGGTGTCATTGATGCTGGTGGTTTTCAAATTCTGCTTTTAGAGACTGTTTCACGGGCTGCAAAAGCAATAAGCTTGGACCATAAACATTTTTAGGGCATGGCCTCTATGGTGTCAACTTGTGTTTACTCACAATGCCTGTGGCAAGAGGTAACCAACACACATTAATATCAAATGAGTACCTCTGTACTCTTTCAGTATTACCTGATTTCTTTTTTTCAAGTTTTACCACTCATGGCAATTAGAGGGCTGTGTATAAAGTACACTACTGCAACAGTCTATCATCTGAGCCTTCAAACATATTCCTAAGGGAAGTTCGAAACTCCCATTCTCTCCCCGCATTCCAGCATGTCCAAATCTAACTGTCTTTCAATAAGTCTCAGTTCGAATGCCATGTTCTCTATGAAGCCTTCCCCAGTTGAAGCTAACAGTGCCCTCTGCTCCAACCAGTTTCTCTATGTCATTTAAAGTGGATTAATTCTATCATTTCTTTTCTATTTGCCTTTGCTCTCTCAGCAGCTTAGAAGTTTTGATGGTTTTACCTGTAATATCTCACAAATCCATTCCCTTCTCCCATCTTGGCTGCAATTGTTCCAGGCCCGGCTCCACTATCTTGCTTCTATTAACCAAAAAGCTAGTCTCTTGTTGGCCTGTCTACACCATTCTAGCCCTTTCTAGAAAATTGCTCTTTTTTGTAGCCAAAGGGGGCTTTTGAATACAGGAGTGTGGTAACATCATGCCTCCTTATTCGCCTGCACTCCCACTTAAAACCCTTCAACGGCACTGCCTCTCTGTGCTATTAAGGTAAAGCCTAGAGCTCCTAACATGACCTTCAGAGCTCTGTTGGGTCCAGCTGCCTCCCCTCCTTCTCCAGTCTCATCTTGCGTTATGGGCTCTCACTCAGGTCTCTTTGCAATTTCTTGAATGCAACATGCCTCCTCTGGCCACTGGGCCTTTGCATATGCCTAGAATTCTCTTCCCATCCCAGCTGCTAGGCTAGCTAACTTTGTTTCCAGCACTGAGTACACTTGCTCAGGAAAGTCTCCTCTTGAGCTCAGTAGAGAGATGGTGTAAAGTACTATGTCACTGTGAGGTTTGGAGACAAATATTTTCCAGTGAGCAAGAAGGTGAATGCTGTGACTAGGTAAGTGGAGTGTGAAGGGATGGGTGGGGTGAGAGGTATAGGGTCTCTGGATTGAGATCAGTAATACAGATATTTCATTAATGTTTATCTCCACAAGAACAAGCCTTTGTCTCTTTTGTTCACTCTGTCTTCTTCACCTTAGCTGGTAAGACTTAACACATACCAGGTGCTCAGTATTCATTTGGTGAATGAATAAAGGAGTAATGATGGATAAAGAACGTGCAGTTTTTACTTTGAGTTGGGGCTCTCATTTTGGACCCACTGAGAAAGCATCTGGTTTCATTACATCCTGGGAATCAGAATTAGGCAACTGGTCTCTAGTTAATAAGTCAGAATTGAAAATTTTGGGAACACTAATTCATGGCTTAACTTGGACTCAGAAACTATACTGATTAGTTGCAATACGACTATCTTTAGTAAATTTAGGTCCTCAAAATATTCTAAGAAAGTAAATTTTGTAAAGTCTGGAACAGACTTCAGGAGACAGATGGCTCTAGAGTACTATGTTGATAAGAATTTTGAAGACACAGTGTTTCAGAGAGCGAGATGGTGACTGCTATGATTAGGTAAATGGAATGTGGAGGAACGGATGGGGTGAGAGATGTGGAGTTTCTCGATTGAGATCACATACCCTCCATCCAACACTGAAACCTAACAGTAGAATGTAAGAGTAGATCTGGCTTGGAGCGGGGAGGTGATGGGAAAATAAAGAACACATTCTGGAAAAGGATGTTCAAAAGGTGAAAAAAACACGGAAAAAGAAGGATTGAATGAATGGCAGCAGTACCCAGAGCCTACAGGAAATAAAAAGGGTCAAGAGAAAGACTGGGCACGGTGGTTCATACCTGTAATCCTAGCACTTTGGGAGGCCGAGGTGGGCAGATCACCAGAGGTCAGGAGTTCGAGACCAGCCTGACCAACATGGAAAAACCCTGTCTTTACTAATAATACAAAAATTAGCCAGGCATGGTGGTGCATGCCTGTAATCCCAGCTACTCGGGAGGCTGAGGCATGAGATTCGCTTGAACCTGGGAGGCGGAGGTTGCAGTGAGCTGAGATTGCACCATTGCACTCTAGCCTGGGCAAGAGTGAAACTCCATCTCAAAAAAAAAAAAAACAGGAAGGAAAGAAAGAAAGAGAGGGAGAGAGAGAGAGAGAGAGAAAGAAAGAAAGAAAGAAAGAAAGAAAGAAAGAAAAAGAAAGAAAGAAAGAAAGAAAGAAAGAAAGAAAGAAAGAAAGAAAGAAAGAAAGAAAGAAAGAAGGAAAGAAGGAAAGAAGGAAAGAAGGAAAGAAAGAAAGGAAGGAAGGAAAGAAAGAAAGAAAGAAAGAAAGAAAGAAAGAAAGAAAGAAAGAAAGAAAGAAGAGAGAAAGAAAGAAAGAAAGAGGCAAGAGATTCTAATCCCAGAAGCTGCCATTGGCATAGGCAGGGTTTCCTGAACCCACAACCAAGCTTCCTTCCCAGGTAATAGCCAGCAGCCCCAATTAAGGAGATTGTCCAAGGCAGTCATAACTGCAATGTGCTCTTGTCCCTTATTTCTCATATGATTGCCTGGTCTAGAGCAGTTTCCTGAGCAGAAGTAAGCCATCCAGATTCTTCTCTTAAAATCTGAAATTGGAATAGTGAGGGATTAGGAGAATTATTTATCAGAATCTGAGCCTAAGGCATATATAGAAATGGGGTCAGAATTGGCTTTAAGGCAAGCCCAAGCTGAAGTTATGGGAGCAGAAATGAGGGGTGAGGAAACAGATCTACAGAGAGAAGATAGCCCGGGACAGAGAGAGGCAGAAATGCAGGACTGTTTGCATCAGGGATAACAGCGACTTGGGCCCTGTACCTGTCAATTTCTTGGATTCTGTTTCCAAGAGGCCTGCCTGACTGGGTCAAATAACTGTGAGTTCTGTATCTGTTCAATAAACTCTTGTTTAAGTGGGCTAGCTTAGCTTAAGTGTATCTCTCTCTCTGTTCTCTATATTCAAAAGAAATTTGAGAAGCAGTTGGTGATTGAACATGCAATGGGGCAAACCATTTCATCCTGAACTGGGGATGTGCCAGAGAAGACCCAACTTTCCCAAAGGAACCAAGAACACAGCCTTGGAAGAAATGAACTGGAAATATCATGCTCATCTGTAAGTAAGCTGAAAGCTAGTTATTATGTGTATGTATACAGTGGCATTCTCTATTACTCATACTTGACTTGGGGAGATTCTCCTGATTGGACATCTGACCTAGTGTGAGTCAGGCTAATGCCCTGCAATGGAGGAACAATGCTATGGTGGAGCCCCCAACACCAAGGTCCCAAGTGGAGACTCTTCTTTGTGGCCTTGGGAGGTGGTAATGGAAATGACCAGGAAATGAATTCATTTGGTTTTCCTCCCCATGGCAGCCTGGCCTTACCTAAGGGTTTGTAGGCCCCCTTTCCATGCTTTTCTAGATTATTTGTAAGGGATTGGTACCACACTGAGGCTCTTGTAAAATCACACTGGCTGCTATTCCCCCTGGACAGTGTCTCAGTCACCAGCTCTAAACGCCTTCAGATGTTCAAGGCTACAGACTCAGCACCCACTTTGTCGGCCTACATGTTGTCAGCCAGTCAGCAAGTGTTTCCTAAGCATCCCCTGGGAGCCCATTTCTGTAGCAGGTGCTCTGTGCACTTGACTTCTACATGTGAAGAAAACAGTTAATTGACTGCTTGATGTGCTCTCCTGTTGGAAAGGTTCTGCTGCTTTGGTGGGCATTGCCAGGGAAACCAGACCAATAGTCTGTTAATTAATTAATGCAACAGTGATTGCACCCAACCTTAGCTTAACAGAAGAGAAAACTGATGAGAATAATTTGCTTCTTGGTGAGGAATGGGTCAAAGAGAAACGCAGAGTTTTACAGAAAACTCTTTGTCCCATTTTAAAGCTGACTGGAAAAAAACACAGATAATGGGTGTGGAGGCAGTGATGGATGAAAATAGTTCATGTTATAATCAACCAGAAGACCAGCAGCTAAATACTGGAATGCTGGCTTCAGAAGAAAGGAAATCACAGCATCAAGAGTCAATCACAGGTAAGGCTCAAGTGCAGAGTTAGGGTTCAGACCCCTTGTAGAGGCTAGCCTTCTAATCAGGGATCCTGAAAAGATCCACTTAGAAGGGCTTTGATGGAAACAGTTGGGAATTCAGGAAGAAAGACACAGACATGTATGTTTTGTGCAATTTATTTTTTTAATTGTGTGTATATGTGTGTTATAACAAAAATAATTTGTGATTGTCCAGGTTTTTCAAAGATTATTGATGGTTTATTAAGTTTATTTTATACAAAAAATAAACTACATAATGGTTTTTTTACTTAAGGAGGCAAATTATTTTTCCCATAGTCCTGGCTGTCAAAGCACAAAAAGTGCTTTGAGCCTTGTTCTTGAACCATAAGTTTTCTGGTGGACTCCACAGGAACTCTTTTGTAGGCTGCACTAAGCCAATCAGATACTTTCTGTCTTCAAGACTGTACACTAAAAAAGTAAATTAGTTAGTATTGAAACCTTGGATAAGGTGAGAAAGGAAGTCACAGAGACTTGATATTAGGCAGCCATTTTTTTTTTTCCATGAGAACCCAGAAACAGAGAACAAGACTAGAAATAAGGAGAATTGATTGATTGATTGATTCATTCATTCATTCATTCATTCATTCATTCATTCATTCCTTATTCAAAAGTTTTACTGAATCCCTTCTATAAGCCATACCCTCTTCTGGGCACAGATGATACAATAGTGAATAGAACAAAGTTCCTTTCCTCATGGAATTTACATGCTAGTGAGCCAAAGAGAGACAAGAAATAAATAAACATATTATATGCTCAGGCAATAATAAGTGCTATGAAGGAAAATAAAGCTGCTAAGGCAATAGAGATTGATGGGATTGAGAGGCTGCTATTTCAGATAAAGAGGGCAGGAAGGTGAAAGAGGAGAGTAATCCATGTGGACATCCAGGGGAAAGAGTGAAGTGGGTGGCTGAGAAGATTAGGGACAAGCTTCACATAGTCCTAGAGAAATGGAGACAGGAAATCTCAAGATCTGGCCATCCTATTGCCCTTGGGTACTGTAAGATACTCTGTCATGCATCTAATGAATTGTCCCTTTTAGCATAAGCCAGTTTGAGGGTTTTTCCTTTTTTTGCAGCTAACAGATTCCATTTCTAAATCCAGAAGGTGAGTCTACAGCAGTTAGCTATGAGCTACCTAGAATTCCGGCCCAGGCTCCCTAGTCAGAGAGTGTGACTCTTCACCACCACCCAATGGCAATATCCTTGCAGCACAGGGGCCTTCACAAGGGCAAAACCCAGTTTGGGAGCCAAAGAGATGCCAAGAGATAATAACTCTGCAGCTGTTTCTTATTCCAGTGTTAGCAAATCTCGAAACTGGGAAGAATTATATTCTTGAAAGCATTAAAAGAGCATTTATTTGTGCCAGGGTCATTCTGTTTTGGCTGGAGGGTTCAGGGAAATGTGGAGAGGTGAGCTGTGATTTTTTTGAATTGAGGGCCAGAGCTGGTCCCCCTCTTGGATTCAGTTTATGCAGATTACTCGTTGATGTTTCTGAACGATTCTACATGTAAACCTGGGGTCTGATCTATTTCTGGCCTTCTGATCTCACTATAACTAAAAAACCAACCAATAAAATGGGAACTCCCTAGAATGACATGGATCCTTGAGGCACACATGTACTCAAATGTCAGCAAGGAATATATGCAGCAGTGTAGTTGGGGGTTACGACTGCTGCTGCGCTTGTGTTCAAGGGAAATAATATGTATTGAGTAACCTGGTGCCAGACACTTGACATACGTTATCTCCTATGCCCAAAGAATTTACCCTTTTCTAAAGATAAGGAAACTGAGCTTCAGAGAGATTCAGTACCTTGATGAATTAAAAAAAAAAAAAAAATGTTGATTTGCAGCTGGGCGCGGTGGCTCACGCCTGTAATCTCAGCACTTTGGGAGGCTGAGGCGGGCAGATCATGAGGTCAGGAGTTTGAGACCAGCCTGGTCAACATGGTGAAACCTTGTCTCTACTAAAAATACAAAAATTAGCCAGATGTGGTGGCTGGTGCCTGTAATCCCAACTACTCAGTGATTTGCTTTCCAGGAAACTGATTTGCTTTCTAGGAAGCTGATTTGCTTTCCAGGAAGCTGATTTGCTTTCTAGGAAACCAGGGCGAGTATTAAATGACCAGTGAGTAGGCAAGGCTAGGAGCAAAACTGCACATTTATTTTTGGTCCCCCAGCTTCAGAAAAGAAGGTGTGGGGGAGGGGTGAGGTCCGTCGGTCTCCGGCAGGGGAGGCCGGGGGAGTCACCCGGTGGAGCTCTCGGGCAGAGTTCCTACGGTCCCGACAGGAGTGAGGACTGAGGAAGTGTGCGCAGCGTGCCAGCTGGGAGCGGCTTTTATGTCCTGGGCCTGGGAGTGGGAGGGCAGTGGGCGGGACGTAGGCGGGTTGGGAGCCGGGCAGTGGGCGTGGCTAGGCGGGTTCCGGTTTCTCTCCGTCGGAGGTTGGGTTGCGCCTGCACAGTCCACCTGTGTCTTTCCCGGGCACGGGAAAGCTGACAGTGAAGAACCCGGAACTGCGCCATCTTGCCTCCGTTCATCCAAACAGTCCAACCTTTTATTGATAATTGTGATAAGGGGCGCCGTGGTCTGTTTAGCTACTTCCTGCTGTTAAGGGATGTCGTTAAGGTTGGGGTCTATGGTTGGTATTTGGACATACGGATGAAGAAGCATCTGGTTGAAGGTGACGCGCGTGATCTCTTGAACTTTGGCTCAGAGAAATTTGATTAAAACAGGAGTGAGACATAAGACAAAACAGAGGATTAGCATGGGAATTAGGAATGGGAGCATCTGCTGTATTACGGGCAGCAGCCATATCGGTGGTCCAGGGGTGAAGGGGGTATTACAGGTTTTTAATTCTGCTTTAATCCTGTTTAGGGTTTGGATGTTAGTGTCTGCTAGGCCTGACTCGTTTACGTAATAGCAGCATTCTTCTCCTAAGAAGAGACATGTTCCTCCTTTTTCGGCAGTAAGTAAATCTAATGCTCACCTATTTTGTGCTGCTACCTGGGCCACCGAGGTAATTTGACGCTGCAGAGAGGCCAGGCTTTCAGCCTCTATGGCCTCTCGGATTTGAGCTGCTAGAGATCGGGTAGACTGTACCAAGTAGGCAAGTGCCCCAGTTCCAAGCCCTGACGCCACTAGGGAGGAGGCCAGGGAGACTCCGATGACTAGGGGAAGGAAGACAGCCCGTTTTTGGAGGTCATTAGGAGGAGGGTTAAATTGTATGACAAGTTCAGCTACTTCTGCTTTGCTATATAAGGTTAAACTAGGTACTAGGGACACTGGGACACAGAAGGATTGACCAATGGATGTGTGATTAAGGACCTTGAAGAGGGTTTTGTTGCACCAGAAATAACCTCTGATGGGAGCCGTCTGGGTCTTAGCAGGTGGCTGGGTATAATTACACCAGGAGATGTTTGGGGTAGAGTAGCAGAAAGGAAGGATTGGACTTTCTGGGTTTTGGTATAGTGGGACTTGGAGTAAGAACAGTTTTTGGGAGGTGCCTGTGGAGTTAGTTGTAACCTCGAAAGCAGTAGGTAAGGGGACTGCCACTAAGGCGGCTCTTTCAAGGGCCGCATAGAGGAAACAGTGGGAGAGATTTGTTAGGTTGGCTGCCCGTGTTAGGTTTAACCCTTGATGGACTAGTTTTAACCATGAGAAGGGGTCCTTGTTGGAGGAGTGTAATTGATCTTGTAAGGCCTGTTCTTGTGATTGTATGGCTAAGGTTAAATTCCGTAGGGCTTGTATGTTTTGAGGAAGGGATTTTTGCTGGACAAGTGTTCTTTTTATCAGGAGAGTAGCCATGGGAAATGAACTAAGAATTGTGTAGCCTGTGTAGAGTCCACCTTTGACTCCATCTGCCCATCGGGGGTCCCATGGGTCTTTGATATTTAATTGGTATTGAAGGGGGGTTCATGGATTCGCAACGGTGAAGAGAGCAGTGGGTTTCTCCTGTCTCAAGGTTGCATAATGGATGTTACAATAAATATAAGGACATCCTAGGTTCTTTTTTTCCAGTACGTCTTACAATTGTAATGTGTCTGGTCGTGCAGGAAGCAGAGAGCCTTAGCTCCGGCTGCACTGCAACACGATAGGGTGAAATTTATAGTAAGTTGGGGTTGGCAGCCTGAAGGGGGGCAGTCAGCGGTGTCTTGTAGCTGTGAGTGCTGTTTATTTTTGCGTGACCAGGTTTCAACTATAATCTCCATATGAAAGTTGGGTTAGTAATAGAGATTGAAATGCAAGAAAAAGATAGTAATATAAGTATGAAATAGTACTTCATCTTCAGTGTAATCACAGGGTACACCTTGTCACTGAAGATGTTCTATAAAGGTAAGCGGGAGAACCACTGTGATGGGCTATTATCTGGAGGCAAGTAGGGATCTGGGGTAAGATATTGGAGTTCTGTTATGTTTATATAGAGTATGGCGAGAAAGCAGGATAAGCGTAAGAGATCAAGGAACATGTGGTGGTTGGGAGAATTTGGTGAATTTGAGACGGGTGGGGTAAGTCTAGTAGATGTCCATTGATTGTCTTCTGTGGGGACCTTTTTTAATTGTGATATATGGACCCAGTGCGTGTGTCCTAGAAGTTTGGCTGCCGTGTATGTGGATAGGAGGACAATATAGGGACCTTTCCACCTGGGTTGAAGATCTTTGGCTTGGATATCTTTTAAGTATACTTGGTCTCCTGGGCTGAGAGAGAGATGTGGGCTATAGGTGTCTGTTGGAGGGGGGTGTGCTAGTTCTGCATGTTGTCTCAGGAGTTGTCTCAAGAGGGTGAGGTATGGGAGATAAGTTGCCAGCGGGGAAGAAAGGGTAACTGCTGGAGGGTGAGGGGCCAGCCGTAAACTAATTCAAACGGACTGAGGCCTGTCGGACTCCATGGGGCTGCTCACAGCCGGGTTAGGGCTAAAGGGAGGAGATTTACCCACGATTGTCGAGTCTCGAGGGAGAGTTTGGTGAGCTGTTGTTTGATGAGTCCGTTAGCCTTTTCTACCTTACCAGAAGACTGAGGTCTATAAGGGATGTGGAGTTTCCAGGTGATGTGTAGCAGGGCTGCCACCTGTTGGACTACCTTGGAGATGAATGCTGGGCCGTTGTCAGACTGAAGAGTGAGCGGGAGGCCAAACCTAGGAATAATGTGTTCAGTGAGTATGGAGGCAACTATATTGGCGGTTTCTCCTGTAGTAGGATAGGCTTCTATCCATCCTGAAAAAGTATCAATGAGAGTTAAGAGATATTTGAATTTTTTATGTTTTGGCATATGTGTGAAATCAATTTGCCAGTCTTCGCCTGGTTGGTGTCCTCTGAGTTGGTGGCTGGGATGGGGATTATGCAATGCGCCTTGAGGATTTGTCTTTAGGCAGATAGGGCACTGCTGGTTGATTGTAAGTAAGTGTTTTTGTAGTGTTGGACAGTGGAGGAGGGGATTTAGAAAATTGTATAAGGCTTTGGGTCCTATATGTAAAGAATTATGTATGTCTGTTAGAATGGTATGGAGTTGTGTTTCAGGAATAACTAATTTGTTATCAATATATATCCAGTCGTCTGTAGTTAGTTTGGCTGTTGGATTTTGTAATAGTTTGGCCTTTTCCTCTTGGGTGTAAATAGGGGTATATTGAGGAGAGAGAAAACAAATAGAGGGAAGCGTGGAGGTGGAGAATCCGGCAGCCGATTTGGCAGTGGTGTCGGCAAAACTATTGCCAGCTGCTACCGGGTTAGATGGAGTTTGGTGGCCTTTACAATGTATAATGGCTATCTTGGAAGGTGCCGACAGTGCATCTAGTAGTTTGAGTATTTGTTTTTTGTTGATAATAGGGGTACCGCAGGTGGTTAAAAACCCTCTCTCTTTCCAGATGACTGAATGGGTGTGTGCAATTAGGAAAGCATATTTAGAATCTGTGTATGTGTTTACTGTTTTTCCTTTTGATAGGAGGAGTGCCTTGGTTAGTGCAGTGAGTTCTGCCTGCTGTGATGTGGTCCCTTGTGGTAGGGGTTTTGCCTCTAAAACTGTGGAGGAGATAACTACTGCATATCCTGTCTGTTTCCTTGAGGGTTGATAAAGGAGCTGCCATCCACAAATAGGGTTAGTTGTGCATTCTGAAGGGGCTGATCATGCAAGTGTAGGTGACTGGGGGGTTGAGCCTCCAGGACTTCAGGACAAGAATGTTTAGTATGAGGTGGTTTGAGAGGGTCTGGCAGTAAAGTGGCTGGATTTAGAGAGGAGCAAACTTCTAAACTAACAGTGGGGTCTTCTATGAATAAGAGATGGAAAAGTTGGAGCCGGGATGGAGTTAAGTGGCTAATACTTTTATGAGAGATGAGATCCTGAAGACGGTGTGTGGAGAGGACTGTTAGATTACTGCCTCTAATGAGCTTTTTCACTTCCTGGGTCAGGCAGGCTGCCGCTGCCAACGCACGCAGACAGGGTTGCCAGCCTTGTACAGTTGGGTCTAGTTGTTTGGATAGATAGGCCACAGGGTGGTGGGTGCTGCCGACAGGCTGGGCTAAGAGACCAACTGCCACTTTCTGCCTTTCATCTGTAAAGAGTTGGAAGGGATGCTGGAAATCAGGCAGTGAGAGAGTGGGTTGTGAGATAAGGCAAGCTTTTAAGCGGGTGAAATGAATCGAGATTAACTTGGGGTTGGACAAAGGCCCCTGTGGGGTTTCTTTAACTGTGGCGTATAAAGGTTTGGCTAAGATTCCAAAATTGGGGATCCAATGTCTGAAGAAGCCTATTAGACCTAGGAAGGATTGAACTTCTTTTGCATCTTGAGGGGGAAGAAGGTTTCGTATTAGGGCCACAGGGTCGGTCGTTAGTGACCGGGTTGTTGGGGTGATTTCAATTCCCAAGTATGTGACGGTTTCGCGAGAAATTTGGGCCTTGTGTTTAGATACCCTATAACCTAGTGAGCCTAAATGGTTGAGGAGAGTTGCAGTGTCTAGAAGAGAGTCTTGTTTGGTAGGGCTACAGATTAGGAGATCATCTACATACTGCAGAACTTTGCTATTAGTGAGGGGGCAGGAGGCCAGGTCTTTTGCTAAGGCCTGACCAAAGAAGTGGGGGCTGTCCCGGAACCCTTGTGGGAGGACTGTCCACATCAGTTGAGTGGAGGTGTGTGTGTCTGGGTCTTCCCATGTGAAAGCAAAAAGGAACTGGCAGTCTGTGTGTAGGGGTATGGTAAAGAAAGCATCCTTAAGGTCTAGCATAGTAAAATAAGTAGAATTGGTGGGGATATGGGACAGAAGGGTGTAAGGGTTGGGAACTACAGGGTACGTTGGACGGATAGCCTCATTGACTAGCCGAAGATCCTGTACTAACCTACATGTTCCATCCGCCTTTTTGACTGGAAGTATTGGAGTATTACAGGGGGAATGGGTGTGGACAAGAATATGTTGACTAAGTAGCCACGTGATAATTGGCTTTAAACCTTGTAGATGTGTCGGAGAGAAAGAGAATTGGGGACGGTTTGGGAAATGAGTGGGGTCTTTGAGCTTGACAAGAACTGGTGGGTGGTGGGCCGCTATGACCGGGATGGAAGTGTCCCACACTTCAGGGTGTACAAAAATTGGGAAGATGGGGGGTGGGGGTGGGGGTGGCATAGGAGGAACATGTGCGCATGCACAAAGCATTAACAACAGGTCATGAGGGGATTGAAGGGACTCGAGTAGATGAGGTGGTGGGAATGGATATGGAGGCCTTTAAGGTGCTCAAGATGTCTCGGCCTAATAAGGGGGTAGGGCATGAGGGTATAATGAGGAACGAGTGAGCAAAGTAGTTGTTGGCCAGGCAGCAATTAAGGAGAGGAGTTTTTCGCGGAGTGGATGGTTTTCCGTTTACTCCTACTACGGAGATATTGGATGGAAGGCTAGGTCCAGAGAAGGATGGCAAAACAGAATAGGTAGCCCCGCTGTCGATCAAAAAATTGTCTTACCCGCTACCAGGAGAGTTACCCGTGGCTCAGCGAGGGTGATGGGGGTCCCCGAGTCTCGGCAACTTCAGTTGTCGTCGTCCAGATGTAGGAGCTAGAAGGAGCTCCCAGGATCATGGGAAAGGGGGTCACGTTGAGATGTGGCACCTGTTCTCAGGGTGGGGCAATCAGACTTCCAGTGTCCTTCCTGTTGGCAAGCAGGGCAGGGGGTTGCTGGTGGACGAGGGTTAGGACATTCGCTGGCCCAATGTCCTGACGCCTTGCACTTATAGCAAGGCTGTGTTGGGGCTCGGGGGCCTTGTGGACACCTGTTGGCATAGTGTCCTGCCTCGCTGCATTTATAGCAGGCTCCTTTTTTAGCCTTGGAGTTTGCGGGGTGTGTGCTCTCTGGTTTGGGGTTACGACTGGGCTGTAAAGCCCCGCTAGGAGCTGTACCTTCTGTTTGAGGCGAGCCTGCCGCTGTGCCTCAGCCATTTCCTCTCTGGCATTATAGACCTTAAAGGCTAGTTTAACTAGGTCTTGTATTGGTGTCTCGGGGCCATTTTCCACCTTTTGGAGTTTTTTGCAAATGTCAGGAACTGATTGGGAAATGAAATGAGATGCCAAAATGGTGGCCCCTGTGGGGGAGGCCGGATCTAGCCGGGTATATTGGGTTAGTCTCAGTTAGCCTATTTAGGAATGCGGCTGGATTTTCTTCCGGATTTTGAGAAATTTCTTTTAATTTGTTAAAATTTACGGCCTTGTTTGAAGCCATTTGCATACCAGCCAACAGGCACTGGACCATGATGTCTCTCCTACAGCGCCCAGGCTGGCCTACCTGGTAGTCCCAGTCTGGGTCTGCCGAGGGGACTGCTTGCTCCCCTAGTGGAATGGTGGCGTCAGTTAAATGTTGTTGGTTGGTGTGCTGCCTGGCGGCTGCTAGGATGCGCTCTTGCTCCTCAGGGTTTAGGGTAGAGGTTAGGATAACCTGGAGGTCATGCCAAGTTAAGTCATAGGCCTGACAAAGGTATCTAAATTCCTTTATATATACAGTGGGATTAGCTGAGAAATCCCCTAAACGCTTCTCAATGTTGGAAAGGTCAGCCAGTGAAAAAGGGACATGTACTCTGACTACCCCCTCCACGCCAGCTACCTCTCGCAAAGGCGCTAACACTGTAGGAGGGTGTGGGGCAGGAGTGGGGGTGTCAGCAGGGCACTTAAAGCGGGTGTGTGCAGAGATAGGGGACCCAAGGCAGCCAGTTGGGGGCCCCGAAGGAGGCACGGGACCGAGTGGATTACTAGTAGATAAGGAGGAGGAAGGAGGAGTCTGGACGGGGGGAGGAGGAGGAGTCTGGGAAGGAAGGGAGGGGGTGGAGAGAGCGGGGAGAGAAGGAGGAGTATAGGGCAGGTCGGGATGAGAGCTTAAGGCCCAAAAGTCTTGTATGTAATTAATTTCAGACCACTTGCCTAGTCGCTGGCAGAAATTGCTGTGGTCGGTTAAGACATTGTGGTCTAGGGTGCCCTCTGGTGGCCACTGAGACTGATTGTCTAGTTTGTATTGGGGCCATGCCACAGTGGAGAGGAAAATTAACCACTTTCTTTTGAGGTCTTGTTCGAGTTATAGAGTTTTTAGATTGGCTAGGAGGCACCCTAAAGGGGTGCTCTTTGGAAATTTGGACCGGGGGTTTCCCATTTGTTTCCTCTTTACTTGCATAATGGACACAATGGAAGTGGAAGTGGATCTCTGCCTGGCTTCAAAGCATCCTTTGGAACCAGCAGAGACAGACTGGAGGCTCTTGGAGCCAAGGTGGAGATTACCTTCAGGCGGACGTCTCCATCCTGAACGGGTCTCCCGAGCCACTTGGTGGCTCAAAAGTGGGCCTCGGACCTGCACAGGATTTTTGGCCGAGGGCGGTAAAGAGGAGACAAGGGCACTTACCCCAGAGAGGCCGTGAGAGTGAGGGAAGTGGGTCTCAGGTCCTGGTCCATCAGCGGCGTGGATCAGGAGGAGGTTCCTCAATCCTCAGAGGCCTGAGGAGAGGAGGGGTCTCCTCCCGGTTTCGGAACCAGCTGATTTGCTTTCCAGGAAACTGATTTGCTTTCTAGGAAGCTGATTTGCTTTCCAGGAAGCTGATTTGCTTTCTAGGAAACCAGGGTGAGTATTAAATGACCAGCGAGTAGGCAAGGCTAGGAGCAAAACTGCACATTTATTTTTGGTCCCCCAGCTTCAGGAAAGAAGGTGTGGGGGAGGGGTGAGGTCCATCGGTCTCCGGCAGGGGAGGCCGGGGTAATCATCCGGTGGAGCTCTCGGGCGGGGGAGTCATCCGGTGGAGCTCTCGGGCGGAGTTCCTACAGTCCCGACAGGACTGAGGGCTGAGGAAGTGCACGCAGTGCGCCAGCTGGGAGCGGCTTTTATGTCCTGGGCCTGGGAGTGGGAGGGCAGTGGGCGGGACATAGGCGGGTCGGGGGCCGGGCAGTGGGCGTGGCTAGGCGGGTTCCAGTTTTTCTCCGTCGGAGGTCGGGTTGCACCTGCACAGTCCACCTGTGTCTTTCCAAGGCGCGGGAAAGCTGATGGTGAAGAACCCAGAACTGCGCCATCTTCCCTCCGTTCGTCCACTCAGAAGGCTGAGGCAGGAGAATTGCTTGAACCTGGGAGGCGGAGGTTGCAATGAGCCGAGATCACCCCACTGCACCCCAGTCTGGGTGACAGAGCGAGACTCTGTCTTGAAAAAAAAATGTTGATTTGCAAACAATTGAAGATGCGTCTGGCTGGTAAAGCAGGAACAGAATATTAAAAAGATTTTGAGGTGCTCACAGAGAACCAGGGCTAAGCTTCCAGAGGGGATCCTAACACCGGACAGCTGAACTGGTGTGATGAGGGAACCACGGCTACTCTCATAGAGAACTGCATGCCAGTATCTGCAGCACTGCCACTTCTATTCCGGAACTCCGCTGGACTGCTTCTGCTCTTGCTGCCGACACTGTGCTTCTTTTGCACCAGGAATTAGACCTTTACTCTGTCACCAGTCCCACTTCTCTTTTGTCTCACCAGCTCTAAGGTAAAAAGTTTGGTGCCAAGGCTTGATTGGCAGAGTGTAAATCTGGGCTTTAGCTGCAAGGAAGGCTAGGAAAGGAAGTAGCTGGTATTTTTCAACTCTGTTGGCAAAGGCTATTTCAGTCTCTCATCAAAGTGGGGAAATTCCCCCAAGATAGAAAGTAGCTCAGATGGAGGCAGCCAAACAAAAGTCACATGCCCACCAGAGCTACAGCAGTGACATAGTCAGTGAGGGGTGGGTTTAGTGCTCTATTTCCAGAGCCCACTTCATATTTCCTCTTGCAGGGGTCCCAAAGTGGAAGGCAATGCTCACTTTTTAAGATGTTGTTGAAAAACCATAGTGTTGAGCATTTTCAATATGCCCAACATTGTAACTAAGATGTGAGGGTATAAAGGCGCAAAAGACGTGATGTGATGGTTGCCCTGCAAGTGATAGCTTCACCTTCATCACATAGTCCTGAGCAACAGTAATGGATGACTAGTTTATTGATTACCTTCGGTACCAGGTGCTTTGTATACATTATCTCTAAAGCCTGACAACAACCCTGCAAAAAGATACTCTTAATGCCAGATGATGAAACTGAGACTAGAAAGGTTACATAATATGTTCAAGTCACACAATTAATGAGTAGCAAATCCCAGGGTAGAAAATGAGGTCTCGGCCGGGCGCAGTGGCTCAAGCCTGTAATCCCAGCACTTTGGGAGGCCGAGACGGGCAGATCACGAGGTCAGGAGATCAAGACCATCCTGACTAACACGGTGAAACCCCGTCTCTACTAAAAAAAAAAAAAAATACAAAAAACTAGCCGGGTGAGGTGGTGGGCGCCTGTAGTCCCAGCTACTCGGGAGGCTGAGGCAGGAGAATGGCGTAAACCCGGGAGGCAGAGGTTGCAGTGAGCTGGGATCCGGCCACTGCACTCCTGCCTGGGCGACAGTGAGATTCCGTCTCAAAAAAAAAAAAAAGAAGAAAATGAGGTCTCTCTGGCTAACTCCAAACTGGGGAAACTGGGGCCAGAAAGATTCAGTCGTTTGGCAAAAGTCTGCTGTCAGTTGATAGCAGAGTTGGGATCAGAACACTAGCCTCTGACTCTAGTCCTTATGAGCTGAGCTGACTCCACACTGTGTTCAGCACCGCCTTGTCTGGCATTGCCTGGCCCCTCTTTACCTTCATTGTTCTGAATGCCTTTTATTCAGTCCTGAGGTTTTCAAACATGTCCTTTCCAGATCCATTGTTTTGAGGGACAGTGACCTTCTCAGCTGATCCTGCCCAGGAGTGGGGAGATGTTACTGAAGCCAGACCACCCAGAGACCTCCTGAGGGCAGGCTGGAGAATCAGGGCATCAGCCAGGTGATCTGTAAGGTCACAGCCTGATCTGCTCTCCATGATGAAGGTTCCTCCCTAGGGAGTGTGACTCATTCATGGAGAGAAAGCTCTGGATCTTAACTCCCCTCTGCGAGACTGCTGGGCTTTGTCTCAGGTGATCACCTTGACTGCTGGCAAGTTCTGTCCCTAAAGGACAAAGACAGTCAGCTGGTAATGGTGAACTTCCTAGTGAGAAAAGAGGACTTTTGAAGAAGGAACCTGTTCAATGAGCACCGTTATTGTCTCAGAGAACCTGTGGCAGGGGCGTGTCATGAGTGAAGTTATGAGGGGGTTCCATGTCTGGTAGGGAGAGACAATATAAAAGAGGTCATGAGAGGCCAGGAGAAAGGAGAGATACACAGAGAAAGGAGAGAGAGAGAGATAATATGAAGTAGGACAGTTGGTTCTTTACTCCACATCTTTCTTTCACACCTTGAACTACTGGCCCAGTTTCTACCATGATTTTCTAACCTTAGTTTTCATATTGCCTCTTAATGTAAACATGATCTATATCTAAGGGCTTACACATTATTATTGTTGCTGTATTAGCATCAATGGGCCATTTCCATTCAGTTTCTATAAATGGGATCTCATACCACCTCTCTGCCCCGAATTCCCCCCTCCCCTCTCTCTCTGTGTGTGTGTGTGTGTGTGTGTGTGTGTGTCTGTCTGTCTGTCTCTCTCTCTGTCACACACACACCCCACACACTAGTGAAAACTGCAGGGTCATTTGCTGCACCCTGGAGATTACTTTGTGTTTGAGAGTCCCAAGAAAAACCCATCAGCCGTCAAGGGTTTTAATTATTTATTTTTAATCACACAAGGAATGCATGACTATGTTCTGGTTGTAAAAAATTCACACAATACATCTGAAATGAAAGTCTCCCCAAGGGAATAATTTTAAACAGCTCTGGTCCTCACCCACCAGCCCCCCGGTCTGTGGTGGACCAGTGCTGGGAGATGTCAGTGGACCTGGTAAAGGTTTAGGGAAACACTGAGCTCTTGCAATACAGGGAAGGCTAGGGAAGCAGGGATCAACTGTGAAATGAAATGGGAGTAGTTAATGGAACTTATCCTTTACATTTAGGAGTTGTTGACTTTGCCAGGGATGTGCTCTTCAATTTTTGCAGTTTTCTTTTAAGGGAGTGAAGAAGAGGAGGCCTGGGCTCCTGTATCTCTGTAGGGACTCACTCTTTTCTCTAATGGGCTGCCTGAAGACAGCAAGCATCACAGGCAGACGCTCAGCATTCTGCGGTACTTGCCCATAGCAAGTGGTAAGATTTTTGTCAAATTCATGTGTTTCTCACCAATATTCTAATATTGGGTATTTCCTTTATGACTTGATAAGCCCCTGTACAAATTTGCTACGGGGCCAAATGGAGATGAATGAAGAGTTTTAGTAAAGAAGTCAGAAATGTATTGAATGAAAGAAAGATCCAGATAGAAAGTCTCTTGGAGACCACTGATTTAGTTCTTCACTTTTTAGAAGAAGACATGAAAGTCCAGAGAGGTTTGGTCCAATGCCCCAAGTTACATAGGCAGAGTTGGGAGCACAGAGAAAACCAGAATTCCGGTTTCAGACTCCCAGCCTGGTGTTCCTTCCATTATGCCAACGTTGGAATCCCCCCACCACTGCTAGCTACCTAGAAAACCTGGGCTGGTCTCAATAACCCTGGGCCCCAGTTTTATCATCACTCTATCTCCCTTAGGGTAGCATCGCTAAGAGCATCTAATAAAATTGTGACTGTTAAGTACCATGCAAATAGCCAAGCAATTTTTAAGCACACACAAAAAAATGAACTTCTTTTCAGTTACTGGAAAGACACATTCTTCATTAGTCAGTCATGTACAGTAGCGTTTCACGAAGCATCACCTAACTGGATCAAAGATTTTAGGAATCTGACTCTGGAAGCTTTGCTGTTTTATTTTGTTTTGCCTTTTGAAGTTTCTTAAAAATTGGTGTTATATGATCATAGGACATTATTTTAAATTCATTTAGGTGTGATAATGGTGCTGTGATTATGTTGGCAGATGTTATTAATTTGGGGAATGCATGCTGAAGTACTTCTGGGTTGTTTAGGGTTATTATTTAAGTGTTATATATTATGACATCTGTAATTTACCTTTTAATGGTTCAGCAATTATAAACCCATGCATATGTGGGCACATACATATATGGCAAAACATTAACATTTTTTGAATCTAGGTATATTACATGTGTGGGTGTTGAATATACTATTGTTCTATTTTTCTATATATTTGAAAATTTTTATAATAAAGTAGCCTATAAAATAAATTCTTCCAATGACTCTGATTCTCTCTAATGTTTTGAGAACCACTGATGTAGAGCTGTAGAACGTGTGACCAATGACAGTCTGTGAGTGGTCTCTCCATGTGACTGATTATGACATGGGATTGTCTATGCTCCTGGTTCCAGATTAAGACGAAAATAAAAGAAAATCTTTCAAATTTCCTCCTTGGTGTCTCATCAGAATTAGAACCACTTTTCCTCTGAAATAGTGGTGAGGTTCTATTTTCCCTTGCTTTGTTTTGACAGTCTGATTTGTCCGTTAGTCTGAAATATTGAAACAGTACGCCATCTTTCCCATGTCCAGGGAGGCCTACAGGTGGAACTGATTGGACTTGAAGGTATTGATTAGATCAGTGGTTCCCAAACTTGGGTGCCTAGAGACATCATCCATAAAATTTCAGCAGGCTTAGGGTGAGGCAGTGGCATGTGACTCTTAGCAATAACAAGAGATAATTCTAATGTATATCTAGGTTTGAGACCCAGTGTTTTAAACTATGATGACAACAAAATCAAGGTCATGGATTTGGTTCCTAATTTAAGAGATATTTAGCTTTGCATGAGGAAAAGTTCTATTCCATAGTTACATTCTATACACCATACTCTGTTCTATCATTTTAAAATAGGGGTCCTGGTAGAAAAAAATGAACCAGGAAAAAGAAAAAGGTAAAGAATTAGGGCAATTTACAACAGTGACAACAACAAATATATATATATATATATATATGTGCAAAATCATATTATATATAGATATCTATATATATAATATGATTTTTCCTTCCTGTTAGAACCTGGTACATTCTGTTATAGAGGTGGCTACATGTTACTGATGGGTGAAAAGAGGTTTTTATTCGTTGTTCTTTGATTACCAAATGTATCAACTACCTCAGGAATTTTGGATGAAAAGGTAAAAATGTTTTGTCAGCATCAGTGAATCGTGATAAAAATGAGTGATGTTTTTTAATGAAGAACACTCGATGAACACTTACCAGGCAAGCATGAAAGGAGAAACTGAACCTCAGGAAACAGAAAAATTAACCCCCACTCACCAAACCATTTTTATTATTATGAATTAACACTTTCTGGGGCCTCTAAAAGAAAGGAAATGCTGTAAAGGAAAACAAGAGCAGCTCTCTGGCATAGCCTTCTTTTCTGCAGTAGGAATCAGCAGGATCCTTCACCAGCACACCATAAAGCAGCTTCCCTTGTTCTTATGTAATACGTCTTTGCAGCTTAAACCTTTAATTAACCAGAGATGTCATCAAGAAAAGTTTGCCAAGGAAGAGGATGCCTGGTTTAATTAAAAAGATTTTTAATAGTTATTAAGGAAATCAATTTGGAATTCGGGCCTGAGAGCAGTGATGGGGGAAGAAATCACTGAGAGGAACTTTTCCATCTCTCTGGGTAATGGATTTTAACCCTATGATCTGCACTGCTTTAAAACCCCCAGGGGAGTGGTCCAGGGCATGGAGAAGGATGCTTATCACTCATCATTTTTAAATCTACATCCCAGATCTAAGAGAGCAGTTCTGTCTTATATGGGAGAAGCCCAACCTTTTTGGAATGCAGTTATCCTGGCAATTGAAAGAAATAGGAAACCTTTATAAATTGAAAATCTCCTACCTCATAAGTGTAAGCTATTTTTTTCCCCAAAGAGATGCATTATTTCTCCCTGAGGATTTGCACTTGAACTGTACATCAGGCGTTTTCCCATTACTGCTCCAACTGGCCTTCTTCGGATCAAGCTAGAAAAAGGGATTTGGCTCTTTGGAACATAAGAGAAATATTATTTTCACTTGTCTCATGAAAATGATGACACAAAAGGTGAAATAGCCAGAGGATGGGCAAAATAAATTGTCTGTATGGCAAAAACTGTAAAAAGAAAAGAGTTTTTATTTTAAAAAACAGCATTCTGCCAACAGGGGAATGATATTAATATCATCATCTGATGCAGCCCAGTTGAGTTCAAACGCTGAAAGCACTTCTCAAATAATCTATGTTTAATTAACATTTGCACAGCACTTAGAGAGGGAAACTGAAGACAGGTGCAGTGCATAGCTGCAAAAGTGACTTTACTGTTGCAATGTATCTATTTCTCAGGTGGACTGAAGCGCCTCTATCTAAGGCTCAACGTTACTCAACAGAAACCCAAGAGGAAGGACCAGATCTTTTAACACTCAAGCCTTTGTTCAAATCACCAGCTTACATTTTCTAGAAGAGCTGGAAAAGGCCTTATTTATTTGTATTCCTCACAGCAAATTGCCCAGAGTCTTGGTCACAGTGTCTTTGTTCATTGTTTTGCTCATTACCTAGAAACTTCTGGGCTTAGCAGCCTCCCCACCCCACCATAGAAATGCCTCAGCTCCCTGATTCACTTGTCCTGTGAAACTTAGTGAGGGATGTCACTTGGGAGCAATGTTGGGTAATCTGATATGTTGTAGCCCACAGTTTACCAATGAACTCATCCTGCTGTTGGCAGTTCGTGCAATTTCTCTGTGCTCCACTTTTCTTATTAACAAAATGAGGAGGATTGAATTACATTAGAGTCCAAGGCCCCTCCTAATTTAATCTGGTGCACTCTTTCCCCTTCATCCTGGCTGGGTAGATCTGTTCCCACATTAGAAAATGGAAACCAGGAAAACTTCAGTGCTTATGGAAACACTAGTGGTTGGAGTAGAGGTTGCAAACTGGCAAGCAGCAGGCTGGATTCAGACTGCAGACCTGTTTATTTAGCCCATCCAATGTTTTGGTGGGCTGGTGGTGGGGGTGATTGAATTCGCTGATAACAGTTAAATTCCAGAAGGTTTCACATCATTATCTGGACTTAGGCTTTTGCTGAGAGGTTGGAAAACTCTGGCAACACTTTATTTGCACTGGCAATGATGAGTTGGAGCTGATTCCTTGCTAGTCCAGTGTGGACCCCACTACTCCCTACTGTGTCCTCAACATGAAGGTTGAATAGTGGTTTCAACAATAGCAGTTGTTGTCATTGTGTTTATGCTGTTTTTCCCCTGACCCTATCCCATTTCACTCATTCATGTTACTTTCATGGCCCATGTAGGTATGTGAGTGAGAGGAAGAGGTTGTTGGAAGAATGATTGGTGTCTGGTGTCAGGAATCCCTTGCCCTTCAAAGAGACAGTGTGCTTCTACCTGGCTGCTTCCATGAGCTGCAACATGGGTAAAACATCTTCAGCTGGGTGGATAGGATAAGACTGTCATTGACTGATATGCGCAACCTAATGACTTCCTTAGTTACTTAAAGCTGGCTTCATTTGTCCAAATTGTCTGTTCTTTGGATAATCATCTTGCCTATTGTTTATTTAGAATAATGCCCCACATGAACATTTAGAGTATCCCAAGTTCAGCACACACACAAAAGAACTTAAATAGCAAACCTACATTTTTACTCCTCTAAGAAAATCAAGTTTCCTTCTAGAACCATCACCAGAAGTCCTTCTGTTCATTACAGTGGCCTCTAATTTATTGTCTAAAATAGAAATTTATTGAAAGTAAAATGATGCAGTATTAATAATTATGCCAGAAAAATCAGAATAAACCAGGATTTTCCCAAGCAAACTGGGGCATAAAGCCACCCTGCTCAATGTGCAATATCTAGTAGTGACTTGATGACAAAATCTGCCATCGGCCACTATAGGTTATACTGGATTGTCCCACGTCCACTCCTGGGGTATGCTTGGCTCCTCTTGCTGTTGAAGTCCTATCCAGACTGGAGAGGCCCCATCACAGTTCTCTATTCCTTCTTGGATCTGAGGTCTCCTGCCCACTTCTACCTTTCACTCATGCCTCTCAGCTTAAGCTTAACAGGAAACACTGTCTTTGTCAGAGATAATGCAGGTGGCTCTCAGATTTGGCTGTCTGAAATTGGGGACCTGGGGAGTGACATCTGTCCTTAGATCTATTTCTTCACCTGTGCTGCCCTCTTTCAGAGTCTCCTCTAGATAATTCAAGGGAAATAATTTTCTTTTTCTTTTCTTTTCTTTCTTTTTCTTCTTTTCTTTTCTTTTTTGAGATGGAGCTTCACTCTTGTTGCCCAGGCTGGAGTGCAATGGCGCGATTTCAGCTCACTACAACCTCCGCCTCCCAGATTCAAGCCGTCCTCCTGCCACAGCCTCCCGAGTAGCTAGTAGCTGGGATTACAGGTGCCTGACACCATGCCCAGCTAATTTTTGTATTTTTTAGAAGAGACAGAGTTTCGCCATGTTGGCCAGGCTGGTCTCAAACTCCCGACCTCAGGTGATTCGCCTGCCTCGGCCTCCCAAAGTGCTGGGATTACAGGTGTGAGCCACTGCGCAGGTCTCTTTTATTTTCTTTAGGCAAACTGGGTCATACCTTCATGCTAGAACTTTGCATATTCTATGGGGGCGGGGGGAGGTGGGGGAAATTTCTCAGATCACCACAGGGCACCATCACTGAAGATCAAACCACTTTACACAACCAGCAAAGACATATCATTGTAGCAGTATTAAGTTTTACACTTGGCATTTGGGTGAGGAACAAAGAAAGTTTGGGGCATTTCAAACAGTAAAAGAAGCAGGCTTTTGAAATGCAAAGATATAGATCCCTTTCAAGGAATCGAATATAAGAATAAAAGGAGGGAGAGGAGTTGAGGGTAGTGGGCTGGTGAAAGGAGTTGTTCAACGGAAAGAGAAAGATCCAGAAAGGTGACTGTCAGATCCCTTAGATAAAGCCACCCATCTACCCATCAAAGATGAGAGGAAAATCCAGCTGGCTTTATTTTTTTGACAAAGGTGCACCGATGTGGCAGAAAGATGAGGTAAGGGGTTGGTAATAGCTCATCCTCATTCACCACGTGGTTTGAACTATTCCATCACTCACTCTATAAGAAAGCCTTGCAGGAGACCCGGGACATGCGGTTTTGACAGGATCTACAGTGGCAAGGAAAATGGAGAGGAACACAGAGGAAAGGGGGGCTGATGTATTATTTACAGTGGAGAACTTGAACAGAGTCAACTGCAGGAGTCAGCCCAAAGACCTGTATCTGTATAACTGTGGAATAAAGACAGACAGATCTTTGAATTTTCACTGCTGCTCTTTTTGCTGCTGGGGAACCCTGCCAGGGCTGGGCCAGCATGTGTGCGGCTCATCTTCTCACTGTGCTGCAATCTGCCCTGCTACCACTTACCTTCCCCTATGGCCCAGAAGAGGTAAAGACCTCAACAGAAAACTGTCTGGGCCTCTGTGGGCGAAATTTCATTAGGTTGGCACAGAGGGTGTCTCGCTGGTTGTGACAGGTCTAATAAGTGTGCAGATGGCAAGATGCAAACACACAGTCACTAGCACACACACAGCCTCCCTGAAGTCACTCAGTGGGCAGAGAGGAGGGACTTGGAGAATCTGATGCAAAAGGAACAAAGGCTGCAACCTCTGCAGTGGGCTGAGCGAGAATGACGGGGAGACGGCTACAGGAAATGAGAAGCGAAGTGTGAGAATCCACAGCAAAAGCCGCCGCAGAGCATATGCATCGGACTTCACAGCTTCCTCCTGCTTCCAGCTTGCATTTGCTCCATATGCTGCTTTACACTGCTTTCCGGGCCGTAATGGGTTTCATTCCATAGTTTTTATACTAATATGAATGACTCACATCTGCTCCAGCATCCAATTTGCTCTCTAATGTCTTCGGCTGTGAGGAGAGAACAGCTTACACAGAACTCGCCATCAACAGGAGTGATAAAGAAGGTCCTGATCCAAGACAAGAAAGGTCAGAACCCTAAATGCGTCAGCTGGGAGGGTCTTTGAGAGAACATGACATTGCAGATGGGAAACCACAGACCCAGAGAAATGTGGAGCTTGGCTCCACAATATCAAGACTGAGGAGGCAGATCTGTTTTAGGGCACCAGGAGAGTACTAGTTCAGAGTGTATTTATTTTTTTCATATCCTGCCATGTTAAATCTTTTGCTAGGAGCTTTTCTTCCCCATATTGGCTGTGATAAGAAAAAAGTAACTTGGATTAATCGCCAATGATAGCTAATCCCCCGCTGGGATCAGCCATACTCTGCATTACTTAAGCTTGTTATTTTATTTATTCATTTTTTGAGACAGGGTCTCGCTCCATCACCCAGGCTGGAGTGCAGTGGTGAGATCACCACAGCCTCAAAATCCTGGGCTCAAGTAATCCTCCTGTCTTAGCCTCCCAAGTGGCTGGGACTACAGACACATGCCACTTTGCCTGGCTATTTGTTGTTGTTGTTTTTAGAGGCAAGGTCTCGCTATGTTGCCTAGGCTTAAAGCTGGTTATTAAAGAGTTTCAAATCTATTCCTGAGCATGGGGGACCCCTGGATAGACTGGGTGCCTGGAGAGACCTACAGAACTGGACCCCACACATGGACACTCACTTCACTTCCAGCTGTTTGAAGTCCCACTTGAAATCTACTTCAGTCCTAACGACATTTACTGGTTTGACAACCTAAACTGATATGATCTCTAGCTAGATCAGCTAATGACACCTAGCAAAACTGGATTCCCTTGACAGCTTCCATAGGCCCAGGAAGTCTTCCTCACTTGAGTAGAGGACAAAATAACGATTTGAGAAGAAAATCATTCCTGGAAGGAAATTCCCACTCTCTGAGACATTGCAGGCCCTGCATGGAGCTGCCTTCACCCCAGGGCCTCAGTTTCCCCATTTGCCAAACAGTCAGAATGAGGCACCTCAGCATCTCAGCAGTGTGGTGGTGCTGCACCATCTCAAAAGCTTGGCGGTGTTCTTGTGTAACTGTCTGCCATCTGTTACTCAGAAGCGGTATTACAAAGCACTGAGCAATGGCCTCCTGTGCTGCAGCTTCTGCCTGGAGCCAACAGCAGCTCAGCAGCTTGCCTGGGGGGTCCCCTGCAGAGCCTGCAGCAGAACGCTTTGTAGGCCCGAACCTGCAGGTCCAGGGTGAGGCTCCTGAAAGAGGTCCAAAGTGCTTGGGATGCTGCAGAGGTGAGTTCTCTTGCTGCTCCCCCTACTCCTCCCATGATGGTCATTTACCTGGGCCCTTTACTGGGCCAAAGCATTGGCTGGGGAGCCTGCTCCCAACTTTCAGTGTGCAGAGTTCTGATAAAGGCAAATGCTAGATCAATCCTGGGGTTCTGTGTGATGGTCTTAGAGCGCAGGTAAATCTTGAAAGGGCTGGCAACAGTGTTCACCTTTTCTGGGCTGTTTAATTTCAACTGCGGTTCTCAACCCCAAACTTATCTACAGCTCAGTCAAGAACTCTCTGGGGTTGTGAGGCAGGACTTCCCTGTGGCTGAAAGATAAGGTACCCAAAACAGGAGGCTTTGAGTAGATGCCTCCATTTCTCAGTACACGTCTTTGGGGAGACATCTTATTGGAGAAGGAATTCTGGAGCCCTGATTTACAGCTGTCTCACCTGCACAGAGGTATGGGAGCTTCCCCTACACTAAGCTCTGTGGGGAGAGAGGGGCAGGGAGGATGGTGGCTGCCACAGTGGGTGTATCATTTTCACCTCTCCAAGAAACTGGATGAAGCAAGCAACCCACCAACAAAAATGGCATGGTTCCTGCTGCCTCTGCTCCCTGGACAGAGCAAGGTTTTCTCCCCTTTGAGTGCTCAGATAACACCAGCACCTTGCATTTAGCTTTCACCACTACTCATTTGCTTGTCAGAGGAGGTATTTTCTCTCCATTTTACAGATGAGGAATCGAAGGCTGGGGGAAGGTAAATGACTCACCCAAGACTCACACAGTGAGTGTGACAGCTAGGTCAGTACTCTCTGGTCAATGATCTGGCCATGATTCCAGCCTACTTGAGCCTACATGGGAATTGGAGTCAGAATTTGCTTTGCTTCTAGATCCAAGCGGTTTTAATCTGCAAGTGGGAGGGGGATGCACTTCCCAAAGGACCTTGGGAAAAGGGGCTTTTGAAAGATCACCCTCTGCACCCAGTATCCCCCTGCCCAGGGTCACTTTCCAAGAATCCCAAGTGGTTGCTCCAACTTTGGACCTCTTTTTTTGAAAGCACAAAGCCCTGATGCTTACAGGGAGAGAAAACCTTCATAGGAGATAATTGCGCCTTAATTTTTTAAAGGATATCTTTAAAGTTAAATTTAGACCAGCTCAGCTTTCCTTCCATTAAGCAGTAAAAGTTACCAGGCACCTGCAGGCAGGCATAGAAACACCCTGCAGGGTTGGCTGAACGCGGCCTTGGCCCTCAGTGGCCAGGCAGATGAACCGCGGGGTTGGGGCAGCAGCACTGACGGCACCCTGGGATCCCAGCGCTGGCTGTGGTAGAACAAGTACCTTGAGGGTGGGACCTTGGCTTGAGCGCCACGTGCAGCCCCCGCGATGAGCGGGAAAGTCCTCCCAGGCACAGCGCCGCCTGGCGCGAGCCGGCCCTTGGGTCCCAGCTGGCAGCTGGGGGGTGGCAGGCATCCCAAGTGCACCGCTCCCGCCCCGCCTTGCCCCAACCCACGATGGTCTGGGAGCTGCACCCAGGGCTCGGCGCGGGCGGTCCCGCAACAGCACCGAGCGCTTCGGTCGCCGGGCGGCAGTAGCGCCCCCTCTCAGAGCCCCGCTCACTCCCACCTGGGCTCGCTCGGAGTCGGCCTGTCTGTCGGGCCCGCCCTCCCGGCTCACTCCCTCCGCCCTCGTGCTCCTCCCGGGGTGCTTGGCACAGCCTCGGATTCCTCCCTCTCGCTGCTCGAGTCAGTTTCCCTATCGGCAGCGGCGGCAGCAGCCGCGGTGGCGGCGTGGGGAACATCTAGGCAGCCACCGCGCTTCTCGCGCTGGAGCGGGCGTCCAGCTTGGCTGCCCTCGGTCCTTCCCTGTCACGTTTCGGGTCGCCCCGCGCCCCCCACCCAGGCTAGCTTCTCTTCAAAGCGGGAAGGGCGCCTTGCAGGATCCCGCCGCCCCTCCACCCGGATCCTAGGTCTGGCGCTCCCCAGAGCGAGGCGCTCGCCAGGACTCCTGCCCCGCCAACCCTGACCGCCGGGGGGTGCCCCAGGGACGTAGCGCCGCGGAGAGGAAGAGGCAAAGGGGACCATGCGGCGCCTGACTCGTCGCCTGGTTCTGCCAGTCTTCGGGGTGCTCTGGATCACGGTGCTGCTGTTCTTCTGGGTAACCAAGAGGAAGTTGGAGGTGCCGACGGGACCTGAAGTGCAGACCCCCAAGGTAGGCGGCTTGGCGGCTCTCTGGCGCGGAGCCCGCGTGCAGGGTTTCCGGGCTCCGGGGAAACCAGGGCGAGGGTCTGGGTGCTGAGAGCAGGTAACAGCCGCCGGATGTGGCTGCCATGTGATGTCTCTGGATTTTAAAACGCTCGGGGGCATCTCCGGACCCGCGGGGTGCGTAAGTGGCAGTGGGGTGTGGGGGGTGGGCGCGCGCTCGCCTGCTGAGCGGAGCTCCCAACTTGAGCTGCGCGCGAGGGTCCCGAGGCGGAGAGGGCGCTGCGGACTGGCGGCCCAGGGGCTGGCGGTCTCTGGGCGCTGCCAGAGAGTCGCCGGCGGTTGGGTCGGGCGGCACGGCCGGCCGGTGCCAGCGCCCGGGCGAAGTGTGGCGGCTACGCTGACCTCCTTCCCGCAGCTGCCAGGCCCGACCTAGGGAGGCCGGAGGCCGGGTGCGCCGCCCGCGCCTGTGCGTTGCGGGTGAGCGCCTTGCAGCCTACCGGGCGGCTGCCATCCCTGTTCTCTAACTGTTTCGACCGTCTAAGCGGCAGTGGAAGTTGAATGTGCCCAGAACACCACGAAAGAGCCTGTAAAAACAGACGCCTTGGTATTGGCGGGGAGTTGAGGAAATGGCAATCCAAGTGGCTTTTCCAACTCCTGCCCAGTCAGTTCCTGTGAGGGAGCCAGAAGGTTCCCCCTATAGGTTCACTCTTACCTTCGGATTCAGAGCCCTGTAGGGGCAAAGGGAAAACTTCCCCATGGCTCTCTGAAGGTTCACTGGAAATCAGTTGACAAAAGGCAGATCAATAGGAGGAAAGGCATAGTAATTTATTTGATCATAGTTTTTCGTGACATGGGAGCCTTCAGTTTTCTCTTCACAGATTTGGCCCGGGGACACTGAAGGGGGATTTCCTGGCCAGCAAGGCAATCTTTATAAACTGGGTCCAGTACAGTCGTCTAGGGGTCTGGGCAAAAGCCTTGGAGGAGCTTACAGTCGGAAATGGGAGACTGAAAAACAGGAAGATGTGGGCGAGAGGTGGAGTCTCACTAGTTAAGTACAGTACGGAGCGCCTACTGTGTGCCAGGTGCATAGTAGGTGCCTTCCTCATAAGTAGTTGTAGGAGTTGGGTGGTAATATGCTTGTTTCATAGATCAGGAAAACAGGTTCAGGGTCTTTAAGTCACTTACCTTAAGTCATTCTACTGGTTTGAACGCTAACCTCCACACACAGGGTTTCCAGTATATCAAGTTGCCTCTCGGTTTCCCCTTTTTAACAAAGTCTTTTAGCACTTATGTTCCGGAATCTTGCCAGTGCTCAGTCGATTTCAACAAGCATTTATGTAGCACCTATTGTGTGCTCAGGCAGTGTGTTAGGTGCTATGAGTAGAGAGAGATAGAATTTATTCTCCAGGGGGAGAGGAGTTCATTGCACCAGGATGTGAGGTGTGCACAGGGCTAAGATGGTTCAGTGCACTGGGTGTCATGGGAGCCTGAGGGCTCCCTGGAGGAGGAGGACATAACAGAGCTGAGTTGAGAAGGATAAACAGGTTTGTCAATAGATAGAAAGGGCATTCCAGGTAGAGGTTAACTGCACGAAACAGGCTCAGAGGAATGACACAGCACGTTGTATGAGTGTGGCATAATTTGAGCACCAAGTGTGTGGAGGTTGGAGGGATAAAGTCTAGAGAGGTGTGTAGGGGCTGGGCGGGGTAGGATATTGTGGGTGTGAGGACCCCTGGAGAGGGTCAGGCAGTGAGGTGGCGAGGCCAGATCGATGACTTCAAACTACCTTTATAGCACTAAATCACTTTTCTCACTCAGCCCCTGACCATAGATCTGGAGAGCTTTTCTTCTTTTTCCCTGGGTGGTTCTGCTCCCTGTGATGTAGTTAATGACGCCTGCAGAGACATGAACTTTCTCTGTTTTGCTTCGACCCTCATTGCCTTAAGCTTGCTTATTCTTAGTTTACACCAGGGATCTGGGATGAGAGATCTGTTTCCTTCTTTGTGCACTCTTTGTCCCTCCTCCTCTCCTGCCTCTTCTTATCCTGGCGTGTGCTCAGCACACATTTATCACAGGCAGCTGTATGCCAGGCTCTGTGCTGGGTTTGGGGGCTGCTATGCTGAGCATGCTGTGTCCCTGTCCTTTGGCCTGGAGGTAGGGGGCCACTGAAGTTCCTGGACAAGGCAGAATTACAAACACATGAGTGGTACTTTGAGGTGGAGAGTGGTTTAGTAGCAGGATTCAGGACATCGTACTGTGCAGTCACAAAAGAGGAGGTTTTCTAGTTTTGAACCAGTTGCCTTTTTTCTTAACATCTTATTCCTTCTTTTCCTCATTTTCTGTATCCTTCTATAACCATGAATTTTTATAGACTTAGAAAATCTTGACGCCTTTTACTATCAGGTGTCTTCTTTTTTTGCTTGTTGTTAGTGTTTTTCTCCTTCCTGTTTTCCCCCTGTATGTGTGGCTTTGTGTGTCTACATATATGTATTGTGCGTATTTGTGGATGTATTTTGTGTCTGGTGGATGAACGTCACTCTGTATCTTATAGTGTGTATGTACCTGAGAAGACAGGAAGAAAGACAGAGACTCCTTAGGTAACGCCAGAACAGTTTTATTTCCTGTGACTGATGTAGACAGGAAATGTGTATGACATGTCCAAAGGAGCACAGTGGTACCAAAACCCGACTGCATGTCAGAATCACCTGGAGAGCTCCATTAACATGCATAGTTTTGGGCTTACTACAGAGATTATGACTCTGTGAGTTTGGGAGAAGGTTCTAGAATTACTGTTTTTACCAGGGCTGCATGTGATTCTGAACCAGCCTATTCATGGTTGGCATTTGGAAGCTATATGAGGAATACCAAGTCTGTTGACTGTGGTTGGTTGACTCCATGTAAATATGGTCAAATGATTTTCTTCTTGAGTGTGCTCATGGACCTAACCCATGTGAGCCTATGTGTGCATATTAAATAACAGCCCTGAGCATTTCTCTTTACAAAGTCACAGACTCCATTTACATATATTAATTCATTTAATACTCACAACAAGTACACAAGGGAGACAAGAGAGTACTTGTATGCAGATGACATTAAGGAGGTGAAAAATTTGGCCCAAGCTAACCAGGCTGTCCAAGTGGCAGCATCAGGACGAGAATGGAATGGGATTCCTCCTGAAACTGCCCACTGCTTGCTTTTTCCATGCCGTTAAACCCAGAGACTGCCTGAATTGACAGCAGGAATTCCCCCACCCACTTCCCAGAGCTCCCATGGCTCATCCCTACATCCTTACCCTTAGAGAGCTCCAAGGGGGTTTGTGTAAGGGAGCTTCTAAGGCAGGAGTTACTGCAGAGGGACATCACCCCTGCCCTTGGAAGGCACCATGTGGGGCACAGGAAGCTCCCCTCACTGGAGGGAGCACACCCTGATGAGGAGAGTCCCTGTGATGGGGGGTTGCAGAGGCGTAGGTTTGGGAGGCATTTGCCAGTGCAGAGACTGTTTCTTCAACAGTAGGAATTCGGATGGGACTTCTATCCATCACAGGGAAAAAAAATGGTTTTTGAGTAAGTTCCGTGCTCTAGGTTTTCCTAGCATGTAATCATGGGGACAGGTCTTTGCCTTGGACATGCCGAAGCCTTGGAGAGGTTTTCTTCCTGCTCAGGCCTCTAGGCATCTTCCCAGCGTGGGTGAGGGAGTCAGCTTTTCTTCCAAAGCAAGGGGAGTGGGCTCCCTTCCCTTGAATATACTCAGAGAAGTCTGGAAAGGTGTAGAGATGGGAAAGAGCTGTATTAAGGGCTCCTGGCCTGGGGACCACCCGACCCTTAGATTCTGTGGAGCAGATTGCCTTCAGAGAGGCAGGTTCTGGTTCTGGGCCATCAGGCCATTGTTCTCTTTTCCTCATGGTCTTAGGAAATATCTCCATTCACCTAATGACAGGATCTGCAAAGTGGGCAGGATGAAATGAAATCTCTGGTTGCTGGACCCCAGTGCAGATGAAGAGAAGAAGGCTTGCTACACTCCTGGTTTAAGGAAATTTATTAGATTTTTTTCTTAGTTTCAAGAAGGGCTCGTTCTTTCTATTAATAGCCCAAGTAAAGAGTTCTTTAAATTGGACTTTTTAATGTTAATTTCATTCTTTTACTGCCTCCCCCCCCCCAATTATCCAGCAAAGCTCTAATTTCTAACTGAAAAATCATGTAACAAATTCAGTGTTTTAATTCAGACTGTATTTGAATGGTAAATACTATGCCACTTAAAAGTAGCTGAAAAATGTTTTAATTTCTTCTCCCCCTATTATTCGTTTGCCATTTGGAGAATCATACAATAACTGACTAAAATTTAAAAAATATCAGCAAATTTGTCTCTTATTTCCAAGAAACTAAATATAGTCCCGGTGCTTAGGGCTTAGTAAAAGCAAAAGAACTGTAGGCCTGAGGGTAATTTTCGAGGAAGGTATTGGAAATGTAAAGGCTTTGAATAAAATGCCTCTGGCCCATGTAAGTGTATTGGTGCTGTACTAGAAATATAACAAACACCATTAAAAAATAGCTTGTCTTTCTGTAACATTTGCATCCCACCAATGCCTTAAATGTATGACACTGTTATTTTATTCCTCATTTAGTAGATAATTTCTCCCATTAAAAAAAGTCATGAATTTTAGAGAGAGACCTTATTAATCTACTGATGCTCGGTATGTGCATATTGGACTCTGTCCGGGGAATTTTGTAACCTTCCAACGGGTTCTTGTTGCCCACTTCCTAGACAGAGCCGATGTATCAAGGCAGGGGAATTGCAGTAAAGAGTTTAATTCACGCAGAGCGGCTGAATGGAAGATTGGAGTTTTATTATTACTCAAATCAGTCTCCCCGAAAATTCAGAGACTGTTTTGTTTTTTTTTTTAAGGATAATTTGGGGCCAGGGAGTGGGAAGTATTGATTGGTAGGGTTGGAGATGAAATCATAGGGAGTCGAAGCCATCCTCTTCTTCTGAGTCAGTTCCTGAGTGGGGGCCACAAGACCAGATGGGCCAGGGTGGCACTAGCTTGATCCACCCAGTGTAGGATCTGAAAAATATCTCAAGCACCAATCTTGGGTTTCACAATAGTGATGTTATCCCTAGGAGCAACTGGGGAGGTTTAGAATGTTGTGGCCTCCAGCTGCATGACTCCTAAACCGTCATTTCTTTTTTTTTTTTTTTTTTTTTTTTGAGACGGAGTCTCGCTCTGTCGCTCAGGCTGGAGTGCAGTGGCTGGATCTCAGCTCACTGCAAGCTCCGCCTCCCGGGTTTTACGCCATTCTCCTGCCTCAGCCTCCCGAGTAGCGCCCGCCACCTCGCCCGGCTAGTTTTTTGTATTTTTTAGTAGAGACGGGGTTTCACCGTGTTAGCCAGGATGGTCTCGATCTCCTGACCTCGTGATCCGCCCGTCTCGGCCTCCCAAAGTGCTGGGATTACAGGCTTGAGCCACCGCACCCGGCCTAAACCGTCATTTCTAATCTTGTGGCTAATTTGTTAGTCCTGCAAAGGCAGTCTGGCCCCCAGGCAAGATGGGGGTTTATTTTGGCAAAGGGCTGTTTTCATTTTTGTTTCAGTGTTCTTCCCAAAGTTAGTTCAGCCTACACCCAGGATTGAACAAAGACAGCTTGGAAGTTAGAAGCAAGATGGAGTCAGTTAGATCAGCTCCCTTTTGCTGTCCTAATTTTCTCATTGTTATAATTTTTGCAAAGGCAGTTTCAGTGTGACTCTGGCGTGACCAGAAGTAGCCCGTGATTAGATGCATGCTCATCCTTTCAGTTGATGTGCGGGTGCCTGTACAAGGTGCTGTGCTTTTTTTCCATTCTAAGGCAGTTCCCTGGAGCAGGCGTCTGGGTGGTGTTACACAGCTGGCTCCTGCAGAGGCTCTTGTGAGTGACTGAGAAACATGGAGATAGCAGGTTGGAATCCCAGGTAGTCAAGAAATTGTATGTGGTCACTTTCTAGATGTCAAGAAGCTTTTTCTAAAACAAAAACAAAAACACTGAGCCTCTATCCCATGGGTCTGGTGAGAAATTCACCCTGGGTCATTTTTGGCCTTATTCTGGGTTGTCCCAAGGCCCAGGGGCTTGTGCAGAGTCCAGGCCTCTGGTTGTCAGCGCTGAGTCAGTGGTGACTGTGCCATGTCCCAGCTCCCTTTCACTCTCCTAGCCTACTCTCTCCCCCAGGTCCCTGCAGGAGGCCCTATCCCAGGGACCCACAGATGTCTGTTCTAGGGTAATCTCTTTTAGTCAGACTGGGGAGCTCTATGTCTCCCTAACCTTTGTTTCCCAAAGTGACCTGATGGTTTTGGAAAGAAATACCAGGAATTCCTGTCTCAAACTTCCCGAGGCACAGAATGATATCTACTCAAATCAGAGAAGACAGAGGGGCGAAGCAGGAAGGGAAGATCCATTAATGGCCCTGTCACAAGCCTCCGCAATCTGTCCAGAGACTAACCTTTTTCAGGGCTGCCCATCTGGTTGTATCATTTAAAAGTGCTAATTTCCACTCATCAGAGGTCATTTATAAACTAAACAGGGACAGAATAAGGCTGCCGTGGGCTGATGCCTGAAGCCCAGTATTCCTGCACAGCCTGGTTTTCATGCCCTCTGATTTTGCCTCCTGCGCCTACATCCTTCACCATGCCTCCCCATCCCAACTTTCTAAAGTGGTCCTGAGACCCAGGAACCAATTTTTGAAGACCTTCATTGCTTGAGTCCTTGTTTCATTTTTAATGTTTGCGGTATTGTCATCTTCTATAGCATCCCAAAGTCCCTAGTGCATTTTTTGGAAAATAATCTGAATTGGAAAGCAGGGCCAGATCCCCAGCTCCTCTCCTGGGGGAGTCTGTGAACCCTGCCATGGCTTTTGAACATTCTACCCCAGAGACCCAGAATCGTAGACTCGCCATCTGTGTGGGGAAATGAGTCTGGACGTGCCCGTGCCCTCTACCACTGGCTACAGACCCCTGCCACTTGCCTGCATTTATCCTGGGCTAGGTGTGAGCTTTTTTCCTGGCAGGGTCCTCAGAGACTCATGCTGCATGCAAGCGGCAGGAGATAGAGAGAGTCCCACCTTCTCTTCATAGCTCCCATCATGTCAAGATCAAGTATGTTTTACTCTCTGAGTTTCCTGATAGACACGGCAGCTGGTGCGGCCAGTGGCAGCGCCAGGGATGACTGAGATTCCTCTCTTCCTGGCTCAGTCTCCTTGACTGTGAAATGGGAGCAGCCCACTCTAGAACTGTCTGACCCCCACTTCCTTGCTGGCAGTCTGAGTCTTTTCAGGTTAGTTGTGAATAACTCTGAAGTGAGATCTTATGGCTATAAATAATTATACCGTGGATACTCTGTGCCTATTACTTATTTTTTAATTATTTTACCAGAAATGCTAGATTAACCAAAAAATAAATCAGTCTCAGTCCTCAGATGTTGAGCTGATTAAGAAAGAACCCCTTTGGGATACTGAAGAACATGAACACACACATATACACCCACAGGCACACACACACAGAGGCACCCTGGGGAATTCTGCAGGAGCTCCTGCAATGTGCTGGCTCTGGTATTTTGGTATTTCAGAATAAATGGCCTGATGTGACCTTCTGGGGTGACAGTCTTTGCATTTGGCAGTGGCTGCTGTCATCCCAGGGCCTAATGAGCGCTAGAGGCTGACAGAGGGACAGAGAAGGGGACATCTCTGTGGTGTGTGCCACCCAGCGCATCCTCTTTCCTCCTGCTGTTCTGTCCATGCTGCATCCTCCCCTTCACATTCTTCCTCTGTCCCCTGAAAAGCCAGCATGGCTATACAGCCCCAGGGTCCTGGGACAGGGGCTCCAGTAGTGGCCGGCCCTCTGCCCTTTGCCCTCTGTTCTGTAGGAGCCCAACACTTCCCTGCAGGCCCCAAGGTCAGGAGCAGCCTCCTCTGAGAGCACTGCTCTGGGCACAAAGCTAGTTCTTTCCTGAAGGAAGGAGGTTGCCACTCTGGCCCTTCTATCAGCAGGAGCCCTTATCGCTGGGAATACAGAGCCATGTGATCCCCTGCATCCCGGACAATGCTGGTTTCAAGTACAGAGCCTCTTCTGCATACCATTTCCTGGAGACAAGATGAGGCTCTTAAAAAATAATTAAATTCGCCTCATGTCACTTGTTGTCTTAACTGTAAGCACTACAGAGATCTTTCAAGGAAATGCAGGAGAGCAGGGCACACTCACCATGTCCCTGCCCTGGGATTTAAATGCCAAGATGAAGGGAACAACCACCCTGGCTGCCTTCTTCCTAATGATCCTGCAATTGCAACCCCATCTGCATGCATGCTAGGCCAGGAGAGAGCCTGAAACATCTATAGAACTAGTAGGACCACTCTCTTGACAAGCTCTCTCCAAAGAGGTTAGCTGTCTCTTTTCTCTGTTTGCACTATGGTTTGGAAATAAGGATTTTCTTCCTTAGCTGTCTGGGCTGAAGATTTATGTAGCTTCTCTTATTCCTCAGAGAACAGTAATCATTCATGTCCCTCCCACCCCCCACCTCCCAGCCATAGAGACTGGTCCAATCAATATTTATGTGCCCATCTCTCACAGCTGCAACATGCAGGCATAATAGATGCCAGATTCCTTGATGGCCATTGAAAAATTAACTGGTGCCTGTATTTCAGGCTCATTGTTTCCCAGGATCTCAGGGAGATCAGGCCACGTGGTCTGTGGATTAATTAAGGCACCCAGATAATTGGCTATTAATAGATGGCCAATTGATGGCTGCCAGCTGGGTGCTGAATTGACTAATGTCCTCATGGTGGGCAGGTGGTCTTTATCAGAAGGGGAACTAGCTGAAAGACTCGACTAATTAAAGGGTGAATCAGGAAAAGAAGATAAGAGGTAGGTTCTTTCCCCACCACTTGGTGTGATGTTTTACAGCTTACAAAGCATTTATATTCACAAATGCCTCATTTGATCCTTACTGTGACCTTATGAGGTGAGTGTTATTATTATTCTCATTTTCTGAAGTGTGATGAATGTGAGGTTATGGCAGGGTGGGGACTTGGGCAAGCTAGCCTAGACAGGAAGTGGGCTTGAGCTTGCTCTTTTGACTGCCATGCATATGCTATTTCTGTTAGAGCCATGCTCAACTTCAGGTGAGATTCCTTTGCCAGGGAAAATGAAATATATACATGTATGTTATATGTTTGTTTTCATATGGACAAAAAACTAGTGCACTTGCTGAGAAAAGATGCCCTCCCTCTGTGAAAATACCAGCATTGCTTTTTTTTTCTTCTTTGTTTTCAGTTTTATTTTTTAACTTACAGAAGGGAACTGGAAAAGGGATTAAGGGAAATACAGAGCTTGTCTCTGGAAGGCCAACAGAGGGTCTGGAGGACTTTGGGTTTTCTTCTAGGAAAGACCAAGTTTAACCCATGCTTGGGCCAGTCAGGGCCAGTCCACAGGATCACTGCTTTCTGGAGTGGGAAGAGCTGGGACTGTAACAGCAGACTCGGTGGTACGAGAAGTGGAGAGAGGCTCTCCACCCTTCCCCCTCCCCACAAGTCCCACTATCAGGTACTGACTCTGGCCTTACCCAGGAGCCCACGCTGCCCTGCTACCACCTCCCTCCTGGGCCCGCAGGGTTTGCTGGCAGGACAGGAGGCTGTGCTGTTCATTCCTAGGCTGCTCCAAGTTAGAAATCAGCAGGGTTGTGGAGTTAAGACACAAACTGTTTGAGTCCCTTTCTTAATGAATGTGGTCCTTAAACCATCGGAAGCAATTCCCTTCTAAAAGGAAGAATGTAATTTGAAAGAACCTAACACATCCTATTTGAAATGTAAGACAAGTGCCTGGGGAAATGACTCCAGGAAGTGACTTTAGAAGATACCCAAGGTCACCTTAGTGTAGGGTGTCCTGCCTGCATCTCTAATGCCGGAGTGTCCTGCCCACGCCTCTAATGTGGGGGCCACCCTGCCATGTCTTGCTGGTTAGCCTTGAAAATTGATGGACGACCCCGCAGTTCTGTCTGGTTGGTGGCCTGTTGGTTCTACCCAGTACAGGGACCAGACTCTTTGTGGAGGATTTGGAGGTTGGGTTTGAGTTATGTAGTTGCTGCCCACGTATATGTTTAAACTTAGGAAAGCGTAAGATCAGGAGGCTGCTAATGTCTTCCTGGATATTTTGTCTGCTGTTCCAGTAAGCTCCTGGGCCCGTGGTGGTATTTTTGTGCATGGCCTAAACAATAAAGTTGGTGCTCTGCTCTAAGATCCCAAGCAGAAACATGACTTTTTTACTCTTGTCCTTTTTCCCCAAGCCTGGCAACGTTAAAGGACACTGCATTTTTAAAAACTATGTGTGGAATAAGAATGAAAAGAAATGTAAACCTAGATGACCCTGATATTTTCCCTCTCCACTTGGAAGCCCTGATGGTTTTCTAATCATTTGCTCAGATCAACTCTCTATAATTCTCCCTGCCTGTCTTAAAACTGAAATTATGATTTCTGCTCCAGATTTTAGCTTTTCTCCTAAAATTGAGTGTATATTTTGGTAAACTTCTTGGCAGTGTCTACTAAAGCTAAACATATGTGTACATCTATGACCCTGCAATTCAACTCCTACATATAAACCCAACAGAAATGCTGTGTATTTTAGGGAATGTCATGCACTTGAATTAGAGTAGGCAAAGTTTTTCTGTCAAGGGCCAGTAAGTATTTTTGTTTTGTTTTGTTTTGTTTTTAGGTTGTATGGTCTCTGATGTGACTATTCAACTCTACAGTTGTAGTTTGAAATACAATATGTAAATGAATTAGTGTCACTGTGTTCCAATAAAACTTTATTTATGGAAGCAGATATTTGAATTTCATATATTTTTCACATCTCATGAAGTATTCTTCTTTTGGTATTATTTTGAAAGATTTATAAATATAAAATCCATTCTTAGTTTGTAGGATGTACTAGGACAGGTGGCAGGCCAGATTTGACCCACAGGCTGTGTGATTCCATTTATATAAAGTACAAGAACGGGCGAAACTCATCTCTGGCATTGTAAGTCAGTTCATGGTTACCTTGGTTGGGGTTACTGACCGGATGGGGACAGGACGTTTTGGGGCACTGGCACTGTTCAGTTTCTTGATTGCGGGGCTGTTTACACAGGTACATTCACCTTGTGAAATTCCTTGAGTACATGTTATTTTCTCTTTGTGCATTCTACTTCAGTAAAAAGTTTAAAAAGAAAGATCTGAACTGAGTGTGTGGCTCCTGACTCCATGTTTTAGCATCTCATTTAGGGTCGGAGCCTAGCAGTTTCCATTCTTTCTATAGCCATTGGCTTCTGTTTCCCAAATAAGTCTTTGGAAAAGGTCTTGGTTTGAAAGTTACCCAAGTCTTATTCCCTTTTATAGACAGAGAGACATTTAGCAACTGCTATGGCGCAGGCACTAGCTAACCAAAGTATGTGCTGGATCATAGGAAGATGATGGGTCCTAGAGTGAAGAGGCATTCAGGACAATGGGAACTGTGAGTAGGACTTTGGCTGGTATAGTAGCCCCATGGTACATCTGGGATGAAATCTACCTAGAGTTATAGGTGAGAGGTGAAGGTGTGATTGCAGAGAATAGAATTATGTAATGTGAGCTACTGGCTTGTAGAAAACTAGGTTCTTGTTTCTGCATCCAGAAGAACAGGCAGAGAACTAACAAACTGAGCCTGTAGTAAGTGTTGGGTGCTTTCTGAGTTAGTCATCTATTCTTTTTAACAACCCTGCATGGCCGGCATTCTTAGCTTGGTTTGTCATGTGACGAACACCAAGGCTTAGGGAAGTTTTGTGACATATCCAAGATCATGCTGTTTATAAGCAAGCCAGGGATCTAGATTCCATACCAGGTCTGTCTGCCTCCAGAGCACCCAACCTCTTTCCACTTCCATATGCTCACCCCAAGCTTCCTTCCCTCCCCTCACAGCCACATTGAGTCTGTAAAAGGCAGGACATTTTTCCCTTTGCAACTTGCCTTTAGAGCTGGGTTCACTGTGCTTGCCAGAGTGAACAGTTTAGATCAGAAATGGTTGAATGAAATAGTCTTACATCAGAAGCTATCTCTTTCAGGATGAGTCATTTTAAAACAATATTTAAAGAGAAAACTTTACAGTATTTTCAGAGAAATATGTTGTGCTTTCACTGCTATCTGACATCCTCTTATGAATGCTGTCCTGCCACAGATGACTGGGAATGTGTCTGGTCCTAGGGTTCAACTTTAAAAAAGGAAGTCTCCAAAGTATCATATTTTTGAGAGTGTGAAGGTGCTTTAGGAATACCTCAAGATGGATTAAAGAGAGGACAGTGAGGAATTGACCAACAGATGCTGAAAATACAAAGGCCATTGTGGATGGCTAAAAACTGCAGCATCACCCCTCAGAGAGGACTCGTCCTGTGTTTAGCATAACACCACCAATTATTTGGTTGTTTGTGCTGAGGAGTTGAAAACTATCATGTGCCGGGAAAATACTCAGCATGGAGCAGTAATTATGGATCAGCTGATAATAAAGGATTTATTGGATTGACTGCTAATTAGATTATTAGCTGCAAAAACAAATACCTGCTATTAACCATAAATAAGCTGCACTTATGATATTTTCTACGTTTTATGCTTACTCCTTTTTATAATGTGCATTTCTTTTCTTTCTGTGCCAAGGCTTCCCATTTTCCCCAGTCATACTGAGCGTATTTGTGGGTCAATAAACATTGAGCCACAATTAAAATGTTCTTTTTTCCTTCCATTCTCCTGGAGAATGGGGTGGAGAAAGCTGACATGCATCGAGCGTCACATGTAAGGTCCTTGGTGAAGTGTAGTCTGTTTTCTCAGGGAAGAAATAAGGGCTCTTTCAAGGCTGGATCCAGGTCTTTCCTACAGGCACAGAGTCTTTGTGAAGGGTAAGATCTCTGTGAAATCAGTGCTGCAGTTAATTGCCAAAGAAATGACCATGTTGCTCTTCCTTCTTGTGGCACTTTGAGGTTTGGTCCTTATTTTTCAAGGTGGCTGAGATGAGTCCTTGGGAGCCTCAGGTGCCTGTATCCCCCACTCCTCACTACCAAAGAGGGCCTCTTCCTATAAGTGGGTTGACTGTGTGTCCCCAGCAGTGTGAGGTGCCAACTGCTTTTCTGCCCAAGCAGGGCCTGGGTTCTGTGGGTAGGATGATCTGCCAGAGCTCCTGGGTGCACAACAAGATGTCTGGAGAGAGAAGTTGCATCCAGCAGGAGGCTCTGGCTGTGCTCTCAATAAGTGGCGCAACTGACCGTCAAGCGTCCTGCATTCAGTGCTAGCAGAAGACCTGGTTTGTGGCCTCCGTTATTCGCCAGGAGTCCATGTAGGAAGAAGAGGCTTCTAGGGGAGAGGTGAGTGTGAGTGCCTTTTAGGAGAAATGCTGGGGGCTTTATCTGTGTCAGTTATTCATTCCTCACAACCACCCCACAAGGTGGGCAGGCTAAGATTCAGCTACTGCTACCAGTACAGTCATACTGGTTATTTAAGGCCGGTGCCTTTCTCTTTAAACAGTGCCTGGGAGGTTGCAGTGAGCCGAGATTGTGCCACTGCACTCCATCCTGGGCAATAGAGGGAGACTCTGTCTCAAAAACAAACAAACAAACAAAAACAAAAAAACAGTGCCTGAACCACGCTAGTTGTTAACATTTTCTCTTTTCAATATTATCTCTGGATGGTGTATCGATTACCTTTATTTTTACCAGTGAGGGACCTGAGGTCCTAAAGGTCCAATATATTGCCCAACACAACAAGGGTGACATGATTGGGGGAGGAAATCCAACCTTACAGAATAACGCCTGGTAAATGTAAATGCAATTGTCAAACATTTATCCCCATGTATCCCCACAAAGATTCTCTTCTTCCCCTCAGCCTCACTTTCCACTTTGACTCAAAAGAGAAAACACAGCTATCCATTTTGCAGTTCCTCCCACCATGAATAAGTGATGGAACTAAGACAGGACATAGGATGCTAGAGCCCTGGCGGGAGTACCACTGGGGCAGTTGGCAAGCGAGAAAGATGGGTGAACTCCTTAAAGGTTTCCTCCTTTGAGTGCCTATCAGGCGTGGGGAGACAGAGTGGGCAAAATCACCTGTCCTAGGCCACTGGATCAAGTTCATCTGAACATCCTGCAAACCCATATAGGGCGTTGCTGTGTGGGAAGCCCTGTGTAGGAAGCAGGGGTGAATCCTGAGGGAGTGTGGGGTGTGTAGCAGCGGCTCTCTGCTGGCCCCTCCCTCACCACTTCTGATTCCCGAACACTGTGTTCCTCTTAGATGTATTGCTGTATTACCGGAAAGATACAACTGTGTCTCTGGGGAGGCTGTTTAATGGAAGGAACTGCAAGATGGATAGCTGTCTTTTCTCTCTTTTGAGTCAAAGTGGAATGTGAGGCCAAGGGGAAGAAGAGAATCTTTATCGGGGTACATGGGGATAAAAGTTTGAGACAATTGCTTTAGCTCAGAAAACTGTGTTCAACCACAGTTTAATCTCATCCTTAAAGCTGTTTCACTAAAATAGGAACCTGTTATTCCACAGGGCTGCTTATTAGAAGAAGAAGGATTTAGGGAGGTCTTTTAAAGTCATTTTAGTGATTTTTTTGAAAGAAGCATTTGCCGGAATCCACTTGTCCCCAAAGCATCTGCTGTTTTAGGAGCATGACACCAGTGGAAGCATAACAGGAAGGGAAAGCCAGCATCAGGATAGGAGATAGGCTAACTGAGCAACCCACTTTTATTTAGTCAGTATAGGATGCCTGTCGTGGGTTCTATGCTGTTTTGGGCACCATAGACCAGGTAGCCCATGGGTCAAATGCAACCCCCACTTTCTCCACTGTTTTTGTATGGCCTCTGAGCTAAGAATGGTTTTTATATTTTTAAATGGTCAGAGAAAAACTCCAAAGAGAAATAATATTTCATGACAGATGAAAATTATTAATACGTGAAATTCAGACTCCATGGTTCATCAATAAAGTTTTATTGGAGCACAGTAACACTCATTCCTTCACGAATTGTCTATGGTTGCTTTTATGCCACAATGGCCAAGTTGAATAGTTGTGATGGAGACTGTGTGGCCCACAAAACTTAGATCTTTACAATGGAAATAGAAAATATTTTGTGTATTTTTTATAGAAAACAAACATTTATAGAAAATGTTTGCACACCCCTGACCTTTTGTTTCTCAGTGCGGCTCATGGGCCAGAAGGGTTAGTGTCGCTTATAATTCATTAGAAATGCAGAATCTCACTCCATTTCAGACCTACTGATTCAAAGTCTGCATTTAGTAAGATCCCCAGGTGATGTATGTGCAATTAAAGTTTGAGAAGCCTGCATTAGATGATGTGCTTGCTCGTGAAAAGCCTGTGTGAATCGTACTCCACAAGACCAGCTCTACATTTGGTGCCACTTGTCCTTACTTTCTTGGAGTTACATGTGATTCCAAGCTCCCATTCCCCCATGTGGGGATGGGGATTCCTCTTCTACTCACGGCCAAATAACACTGGCTTTTGTAAATGATAGAAGATGGCCTATTTCCTGGTATCTCTGCTTTAGGTTTAGGAATAAGATCTTCCTGGAAGCTAGGGAGCATTTGGATCTTGGTTATATGCTGAGGTCAGGGGTTGGGGCAGGGCCGAGGCGGGAGTGGGAGGTAGATGGAAGTGAGAACAAGTGCAAACAAATATCCTATTATCCTAGCACCTCTACACCATGTTATGATGCAGTTGAGGGGACACAACTAACACCATCTAGGACAGTACTGAATCTGGGATATCTTCCTGTAGAACAGGAGACAGGTTCTGTGGGAGCTTAGAGAAAGAGAGATTATTGGGCGGCAGTGGGCAGGGAGGTGTCTTCCTAAGGTGGCAGGACTCAGCATGAGTGACTAGAGATGAATGGAAACCAGGAGTGGGCCAGATTGAGGAAAAGTTCAAAAATAAAGCCATTTGCTTATTTTTGTTCTAAGACCAGAGGGTGTCGGATTTCCCCAGTTGGGAATATTATACTCCACTCACTGGGGACTTTTTCAGTAAATGTTTTGGGTTTAAGGATTTTCATTGTCTATAGTATGTTCATTGCTCTTAAAGAGGCAATTCAGTGAAATTTGAACTTGGCATTCCCTTTCTCTTACCCTTCTGGCCTAAATGAGAGTAGCTGTATATGTTCTGTATTTCTCACCAGGCTTGATTCTGGCTTTTCTTGACCACCTGTTTTCAATTTTAATTTGTGTAGCTGCTCTTAGAGAAATTACCTGTGGGGAAGTCATCTTGCCTGTCTAGATTCCTTACAGATGAAGCCTTGGCAGGGCCATGGCCAAAGTCACTTAGAATGCCCTTGGACAGGCATGCTGGGCATCCCGAGTTCAGAAGATCTGAGTCCATGCACATTGGTTGGAGAAAGCAAACCGTGAAGACATCCCTGCTGGTGTGACCAGGTCCTGGAAGGATTGTTTCTTGTGTACACCAAACACAGAGGCTGGCAGATCCGCAGATGTTATTTGAGATGTGTGCTGATCCACTGCACCTCTTTCCAAATTGCTCTCTTAGGAAGCTGAAGCAGGAAGGGTCCTAACACAGTGGACATAGAAATATACTCATCATATACCAAGTATAAAAAAAAGAGGATTCAAAATTGTGTCCATGGCCGGGCGTGGTGGCTCATGCCTGTAATCCCAACACTTTGGGAGCTGAGGCAGGTGGATCACTTGAGGTCAGGAGTAAAACCCTGTCTCTACTAAAAACACGAAAATTAGCCAGGCATGGTGGCACATACCTGTGGTCCCAGCTACTTGGGAGGCTGAGGTAGGAGAATCACTTGAACCCAGGAGGTAGAGGTTGCAGTGAGCCAAGATCGTGGCACTGCACTCCAGCCTGGACAACAGAGTGAGACTCTGTCTAAAAAAAAAAAAAAAAAAAAATTACCTTCATGGTAGGATACTAATTTGTTTAAAACAAGATATATACATTGAAAAAAGATGTAGAGAGAAAATCAAAATGGATGATTTACATAAATAGGCTATTGTCTATGTGATATTTCTCACTGCAACTTATTTATCTATCTTCTCCTTTTACTCACCACCCTCTCCTTCACCCCCTTTGAGATAAGCAACATAAGAATCTGGATATGTGAACTTCAATAGCTTTCTCTCTGCATTGTGTAACCAGTTTGTAAACATGTATAAACATTTACGGATCTGCTTTGGTTGTTATTAAAAAGGAGAGTGAGAGATTGATCACATTATATATACATTGCATCTTCTCCACTTAAGTGTATGTTCTAGAAATCCTACTGGTCAGCTAGCTCATTATTTTTAATGACTGCATAATATTCTGCAGTGTGGATATAACTTATTTCCATTTGATGAGTATACACCTTATCTCTCGTCTCTTGTTGCTATAGACAGAGCTGAAATACTCTATGTACACATATTCTTACATGTTAGAGCTTTTGCTTCTAAAGTATACCTTTTGAGAAGTGGGAATTCTGAATCAAAAGGGGTCTGTAGTTTTTATATTATGTATATTTTAAGATTGCTTTGTAAAACAATCTACATTTCCATTAGCAAAGCATGAGAGTACTCTTTCCCTAGCATCCTCTTTGGTATAAATGTTGTCATTTTCATTTTGCCAAACTAAAGAGTATGAAATGGGATCCAATTATAATTTTATATTCCTCTGATTACCAGAGAGGTTGAGTATGTTCTATATGTTTATTGCAGGTAAGGATCTGCCCTTCTATGAAGGGTCTATTCATATCCTCTCCCTATTTTTCTACTGTACTGTTTATCTTTTTGTTGCCAATTAAAAGAGCTCTTTGCCTGTTATTGATAGCTCTTTATTGGTCATATATGTTGCAGATTTTTTTTTCTGATTAATTTGTTAATACCATTGACTTAATGCTATATATTGCCATATAACTTTTTGGCTTTGAAAAATATAATCAACTATGTCTTTTAAAAAAATAGCTCATGAATGCCCTGTCTTGATTGAAAAGATTATCCTGGCCGGGCGCGGTGGCTCAAGCCTGTAATCCCAGCACTTTGGGAGGCCGAGACGGGCGGATCACGAGGTCAGGAGATCGAGACCATCCTGGCTAACACGGTGAAACCCCGTCTCTGCTAAAAACTACAAAATACTAGCCGGGCGAGGTAGCAGCGCCTATAGTCCCAGCTACCCGGGAGGCTGAGGCAGGAGAATGGCGTGAACCCGGGAGGCGGAGCTTGCAGTGAGCTGAGATCCGGCCACAGCACTCCAGCCCGGGTGACAGAGCGAGACTCCGTCTCAAAAAAAAAAAAAAAAAGATTATCCTAAGTCCTAGATTGTACATAGAATATCCCAAATTTCTTCTTTTATATGATTAAAAAAACAAAAAACTTTTAAATCTTAGGTCCATCTGGGATTTATTTTTATGTCAGGTTTGAGGTAGGGATTCAACTCTTTTTCTTCCAAAATGAATAGTCATTTGTGTCAACATCATTAATTAAATAAGCCATCACTTCCCCCACTAACTAAAAGACCATTTTGTCATATAATTTCCCATTAACATTGGGTTCTAGTTCTGGGAACTCCATTCTTTTCTACGGACCTATTTGTCTTTTACTATGGCAATATCATACTTTTTTACCAGAATTTTCTTATTAAATCCAGTAGTTACTTCTCAGTCTATTGAATTTCCTAAGTATAAAAATCACATCATTATCAAAATAAGTAAAATTTGTCTCTCCTTTTTGAGATTATCTTGACTATTTTATTGTCTTATTTTGTTGTATTCATGAGAACTTTCAAAATTAAATGTCATGGCAGTATAGGACTCTCTTGATTTTGATGCAAATGGCTTTAGTGTTCATTATTTACTGCTCACCTTTATTAGATATTCTGTATCACATTTTAACTTGCCTTTTGATTTACTTTGAGTTTTTATTAGTTTTTTTTGGATTTTTATCTTTTGATTTAATCATATTTCTCTTTTATTGATGCAGTGATTTATTTTGATTTTCTTGTTTTGAATCATCCTTGAATTCCTGGAATAAACCATATTTAGTTATAGTTTATTTTTATTTATACTACTGGGTTGTATTTGTTGACATTCATTTGGAATTTTAACATCTATTTTCATGAGTTGGATTTGTTTATAGTTTTTTTTTGGTACTTTGGTTTTAGATTTAAGTGTATATTGCTTTGATAAAATGAATTAGGGAAATTTTTTAGCAGATGAGAATAGTTTAAATAACTTTCACTGATTTATTCTTTGATGATCATATAGAACTCAGCTGTGAAATTATCTAGTTCTATTGACTTCTTCAATGGTAACCCTTTAGTCACCTTCTTTGTCTCTGCCGTGATACCTCTAATTGCTCACCAAATTCTGGTGTCTCGTTGTTTGGGCACACAGCAAGATTGCATTTCACATTCTCCCTTGCTTTAACTAGCATGTAACTAACTTGGGTCCAATAAAATGGAGTAGAAATGATGGGTTCTATTTATAGGCCACACTATAAAACCTCCCATGCACACTCTACCATATTCTTCTCCTTCTGCCAGATAATGTAGGGCCATATGATGTAAGATGCTTTGGTCTCTAAATAACTGAATGGGAGAAAGCTCCCCTATTGTCCAGAACACCTACCCAAGACTACTATGTAAGCAAGAACTTCTACTTGTTAGCATAGCCTATCTTCCACTATTGCATATGGTAGCTGGTCTTTTCACGTTTTCTACTTCTTCTTTGGTCAGTTTGGGTAGTATCCATTTTGTTAGTAAATTCACCCATGTCTTTTAGGTTTTTAAATTTTACCAGAGTTGCACATAGTATTCTCTTCTGATTCTCTATTCTACACCTATGGTCAAATCTCCGTTCACGTTTCCAATCATATGTATTTTATCCTTTCTTAAACCTACTCCATCTTATAAGATGTTTTCAAAGAGCCAGTTTTTGCATTTATGTACCTTCCTATTAATTTCATTTTTATTCATTAATTTTAGCTTTTCTTACTAGTAGTTTTCTCTATTTTTGAATATTCCTGTTTTAGAAATAATTAGGGCATGTGAGGTTGTACATTTCTTTTGCATGCAGCCTTTGCTGTGTCCCATACATTTTGACTGTCTTCCTCTTCAGTTCTTACTAGATGATTTATATTTTTAATTTTGATTTTCTATTTGTCTGAAGAGCTACTCAGGTAGGAGCATGTTTCTCAATTTCAAAATCCTTAGGATTTTTGATACTTTTAATTTTGGATTGTATCGAATTATGAGATGAGAATGTGGCCTATCAAATCTTTACTTTTCAAAATTTTTAAGTTTTTATTAATGACCAATTACATAATCAATATTTAAAGTGTCTTTTGGACATATGAAAGAAAGCCCCTGAATATTCTTTTTTTTTTTTTTTTTTCCTGAGATGGAGTTTCGCTCTTGTTGCCCAGGCTGGAGTGCAATGGCGTGATCTCGGCTCACTGTAACCTCCGCCTCCTGGGTTCAAGTGATTCTTCTGCCTCAGCCTCCCAAGTAGCTGGGATTACAGGCATGTGCCCCACACCTGGCTAATTTTGTATTTTTAGTAGAGATAAGGTTTCTCCATGTTGGTGAGGCTGGTCTCAAACTCCTGAGCTCAGGTGATCTGCCAACCTCAGCCTCCCAAAGTGCTGGAATTAAAGGCGTGAGCTATTGTGCCTGGCCAAATATTCTTTATTTGATGGTTGTATAGTTCTCTCTCTACGTATGTATTAGATAAATATTCTTTTTTTTTTTTTTTTTTTTTTTGAGACGGAGTCTCGCTCTGTCGCCCAGGCTGGAGCGCAGTGGCTGGATCTCGGCTCACTGCAAGCTCCGCCTCCCGGGTTTAGGCCCTTCTCCTGCCTCAGCCTCCCGAGTAGCTGGGACTACAGACGCCCGCCACCTTGCCCGGCTAGTTTTTTTGTAGTTTTTAGTAGAGACGGTGTTTCACCTTATTAGCCAGGATGGTCTCGATCTCCTGACCTCGTGATCCGCCCGTCTCGGCCTCCCAAAGTGCTGGGATTACAGGCTTGAGCCACCGCGCCCGGCCTTAGATAAATATTCTTAATCCAACTTATCATTCTTTCTTGGTTTATATCATTTTTTGGTCTGCTGTTTCTGTTCAATTCTGAAATCATACATTATAATTTTATTTTTATCAAAATCTCCTATCAAGAGTTTTGGCTTTATGATATTTTAGTGCTATTTTGTTTTGTTCTTAGTGATTTGTATTTTAATAAATTGTGCCTTAACATTCACCTTATCTGATGTTAATATCGTCTGTTCTGGTTTGTTTTCATTTGCATTTGACCATCTATTTTTAATCTTTCTTTACGGCATAAAATGTTTCTTACAAATTACGTATAGCTCTCCGTTGACCTGAATACATATTTTTATTTTTCAGTCCAATCTGATGATATTTGTATTTTAATAAGAATGTTCAGCTTATAAAAATTAGTGAAACAATAGATATGATTAAATATATACTATTTATTTTATTTTTATCTTTCTCCATTTGATTACTTTTGCTGGTTTGGCCAATTACTACTTCAATTTCTCTTTCCCTTTTTAATTTGGACATCTTACTATATACCATCTATGCTGACTATTATCTTTATTTCCAGGACATTCAAAGGCATATTTCTATGCAATCAATATATCAATGATGATTTTACACCCCCCTCCTTCTGCCAGGATGTTTTACTCACCCATTCATTATCATCCTAATAAATATATTCTGGAGACAGGGTCTCTCTCTCTGTCACCCAGGTTAGAGTGCAGTGGTGCAGTCATAGCTCACTGCAGCTTCAAACTCCTGGGTTCAAAAGATCCTCTCGCTTCAGTTTCTCAAGTACCTAGGACTAAGCTGTGCACCATCATGCTCAGCTAATTATTATTATTTTTTATTTTAGAAATAGGGTCTTGCTATGTTGCCCAGGCTCACCTAGAGTGATCCTCCTGCCTCAGCCTCCTGAGTGGCTGGCGTTACAGGCATGAGCCACTGTGCCTGGCAGCAGCCTAGTAAATTGAGCCTTTTATGAATACTTTTACTTCCTTACACTTGCATACACTGTAGGCAGATAGGCTTTTAGAAGACTTTTATTCACCCTACCTTCCACTACCCTTAATTGCTGGGCTTTGCTGAGATAATTAAACACTTCTAAAACTAAATGTTAAATTTTTCTTTGCAGAATCCCTCCTCTTTTTCAAGTATTCTTATTTGTCACTTCCATTACCTGTTTCCAGTCACTTTAATACTACCTAATTAGATTTAACTGTACAAATTGCAAGGTTCATCACACCATTGTTTTCTCTTCTTTTCATCTCACCCATCTTGAGATTTCTGTTTGAGTTCATTTATTTTTTGATCAGAATATCTTCTTGAGATAGGGTATGTGGGTTATGTTTTCTATGAACTCTTGCATCCGCAAATATTCTACAAATTAGATAGGTGGATAACATCTGCATTGGACACTTGGCAATGTATGGATGGTTTTGTGGTTTGTTTGTTTGTTTGTTTGTTTTTGTAATTTTTTTGAAACAGGGTCTTGCTCTGTCACCCATTCTGGAGTGTAATGGCGTTCTGACAGCTTGTTGCAACCTCAACCTCCTGGGCTCAAGTGATCTTTCCTGCCTCAGCCTCCCAAGTAGTTAGGACTACAGACATGTGGCACTGCACCTGGCTAATTTTATTATTATTTTATTATTTAGTAGAGATGGGGTCTTGCTAGGTTGCCCAGGCTGGTCTTGAACTCCTGGGCTCAAGTGGTCCTCCTGCCTCGGCCTCCTAAAGTATTGGGATTACGGGCATCAGCCACCATACCTGGCCTGGATGGTTTTCCATTGTGTTCTGGATTCCAGTTTTGCAGATGGCATATAATTGAAGTCACATTATTTTTTCCTTGTTAGTTACCTGTTCTCTCTGTTTGGAGCTTGAGACATTTTCTCCTTATCTTTGGGACTTAGGAGGACACCTTGGTGTATGTCCTTTCCCATGTCTCTTGCAAGAAGCTCAGTTCCATTTGCAGACTCAGGTCTTTCTTCAAGTCAGGTAAATTCCTTACTTCCATTTGTTTAATTCTTGTCTCTTCTGTATTTGTTCCTTTTTCCCCTTCTGGGATTGTTGATATTCACAAGCTGGGTTTTTAGAGTCTGTTCTCCAAATATCTTTTTGCCCGTGATTTTTATTTCTTTGTAGTTTTGCTCTTGTGTGTGTGTGTGTGTTTCTACTTATCTTCTAAGCCGCTAATTTAGGTCTCTACAGCAACTATCCTTTTCATCAACTACTCTGCTGAGCTTTTTAGTTTGAAAAATCATGATTTTTATTCCCAGAAAGTCTTTCTTGTTCATGTGCTTAATTGAATACCGTTAAGTGCGATTATTATTTTTTGTTTGAGTTGCCCTTTTTCTCCTTTAGCAGCTCTGTTTCATCAACAGCTTCCCCTTCTAAGTGTTTTGTTTGCTCATGTCTCCAGCTTCTGGTCCTCTTTGTGGGTGACTTTTTGTTTTTTTTTTTTTTTTTGGTCCACTTTTTTCAGCTTAGGACCAGCTACCTTCAGGCAAAGTCGACAGATAATGGTGGTGTGTGAAAGAATTAAAGAAAGAGGAAAGAAACACGAAAGGTGGCTCACCAGTCAAGACAGGTTTGTTTTAGAGAAAACAAACCTGAGAAGAGCTTCTGGCCCAGTTAGGTCAGAGGTACACTCTTTTACAGACTAAGAGTTTTTAAGGATTCAGGGTGGGGGAGTTTATTAGAGGCTTGGACTGCTTCTGTGTCTCTTTGCTGTGCTTATCTGGGAGGGAGAGTTGTGTGTCTGTTCCCATACATTGTTCTGCATCTGCAGGCATACCCCCGCTGCTTTTAGCTTCCCTATCTTAGTGCACCTGAAGGGAAAGGAATGTGATTATTAAGGCCCACTGTTGTACTGGGACCCATTGTATGAGGGTGAAGTTTGGCAGTTACCCAAGAGACTTTCCCCCGACCTCCCTCTGTGCCCGAACTGTCTTACTTGTGTTTTACTGTCTGCTCTTTTCGGCTGCTTGTAGTTAGAAGAGAAGTGATTTCCTTGAAATGCATGAGGCTAGAAAAGGAGCTGGAACTGAAAGTGGTGGTGTTTGTCCAAGATGATGATCCTCCTGCTCTGTCAGTGTGTTGCAGTCTCAGCTCCTATTACCTTGTAGGAGCCGTACCACCAGGCAGGCTGTCGGTTCCTTGCAGCACCAAAAGGAATCCCCTGAGCTACCCTAGCTCCAGGCTACAGAGGACTCAGTAGGCCTATTCAGCTTCCCATCCCTTCCTCTGGGCCACAGAGACAGGAGGTCCTCTCAGAACATTCTTGACAGCTGGAGTTGCCTTCCTCCCAGGGGCCTCTCCCACTCTGGGCCAAGCTTTCCCTAGGATTCAGGGACATCTGATCTTGCTCCTGTGTCTGTTCTTAGATGTTGTTCTCCAGGCTCTCTCTCAACCCTGCAATGACCTTTTCCACCCAGCCCTGCAGATCCTGAGGTCTCACTTAGACTCCACACCTGTGTGCTGCCCTCAGTGGCTCCCTGCAGTTGAATTGGTACTGAGAGAGACACTGCTATCTATCAGCAGGGGCACATTCAAGCCACCATTATCCAGAATTGCTTCATCGATTTCTGAAATTTCAACAGCAAATGATAGAAACTTCCAAGCAAATATTCTTTTACAATTTAGATTTTTTTGAAATCTAAGGAAAATGAGAAGGTTTCTACCTTGCATTTACTTCTCTATCCTGCCACAGTCTAAGAGAGGGGTTTCAGTGTTCATTTGAAAGGATTTTTATTCATTGGGAAGTGTTCCTAGAATTTTATTAGTAGCTGCATACAACACCACTGCTGCAGAGGCCTAATTCATCTAGACTGGAATTACTTCCTTACTAGGATCACTTGGGGACTTCTAGGTTTAATCCATCACAAAGTAAGAGTTCCAGAATCACATGGGGATGAGATTCCATAACCAGAGAATGGAGGACTTGGTGAAGCATGAGGATCAAAGTGAGAATCTGGAGATGGCAAGGAGGTTTGAAGTGACATCAGGGCAGGCTGCAGGGGACTGTGGGCCCACGACAGTGATAGTGGATCTTTGTCATTCAGGGGATAGGGGACAAAGTGGATCCTCATTCACTGGGAAATCAGTTGGCCAATATATTATCATCAAATATCCTTTCCAATGAGAAGAACTGGCATGTGACCTAGGTCATGGATGTTGGTCTTTTTCTTTGACGATCGTGACATCTAACAATAATTGGGTCATGAAGAGGGATTCAAGAGATCCTCATTTTTTAGCATGTGTTTCATACCAAACAATGTGCCTGGTGCTGTCCCATACATCTCCTGTAATCTTAGCCAAGACTCTTTGTTAGGTAGCATTTTCACAGTTTATCATGAGGAACGAGACTCTGAGAAGCTAAGGATCTGTGAATACGAGGTCACAGGGCAGTAAATGCTATGGGACATCCCACAAGCTGATCAGGAGGTTGGCTCCAATGTGCCAGTGTTGTTGGAAAGCACAGGTTTTTGTCCAGCACTGGTTCACACAGTGCTTAGGCTGAGAAAGCATCCACTGGCTGTTTGCTCTTCTGTGCCTGGAGCTGGGCTCATTGCTGTTTGGGAGGGGCATTTTGGAAGACACTTCTGCTGCACGGGCAGTAGCAGGAAGACAGGTGTGACCACCAGCCTTTCCCAGAGGACAGTTTTCTATGGCATTGGCAATTGAAATGGGAGCTCAGTTCCCAGACTTTGGAGGGTCCTCAATGGAATAAGGAGGGATACAAAGAAAAAAAAAGCAAATACACAGTTTTAGTGGGAGAAGGCATCCAGCCTCATCACTAGAGGCAACAGCTGTCTGTAGGACTGTCCTGTTGGTGATCATGCTTCTGATGGCCTATTTAAGACATCAAAAAATAAATAACATGAAAAAGAAGAAAACAAGATGTAGTAAAAGGAGGAAAGTATCAAATTGAAATTCATCTTGCATAGAAAAATATGACTAACGCCAGATAAGGACCTTTGTCTGAAAAAAAAATGTTTTAAGCAAATGTCTGTTTACCTGCAGCATCTCACTTTATTTTAAAAGGTAAAAAGCTTTAAAAGGCTGAAAAGGGATGATGCATGTCAGACTGTCACAGCAATGAAGCCAGGACTCCCTATAGGGGTGGGTTCAGGCCTGAGCTTTTTTTGCAATTTGCGGTGGTTTGTTATAGTTTATTTTCTGCTTAATGGGTTGTAGTTTAAAGCAATGGGTAAAAGACACACAGAGGGCTTATAGGAAAGTATCCCTAGTCAAACCAGCCTGGTAAATAAGCAGTTAGTCCTCTCAGCCTCTGCCTTTTGGCTTTCCTGTTGTTGATTCAGTGAACAAATTAAATTTCACAAATGTTTAGCAAACATCTACTGTGTGTCCAGTGCTGTGCTCAGCATTATGACATCGAAGCCCAAGCCCTGGCCCTTTTCCCTGGAGACTTGTGAAGTCCTGCAAGCTAGCCACCCTGGAAGGTCCCTGTACTGGTGTCCTTGGAACCTGCTGATGAAGAATCCCTGGGTCTTTGTCCTTGATCCCTGCAGGCTTGTGCCCTGCAGGCTGGGCAGCTCAACAAGGTAGCAGTCCCCATCTGCATCCCAGGTAGTCCGCTGGAGCTTCACAGCTACAGCGGGGAGGAGAATTGTGTTCTCTGCCTCAATCCAGCTGCTGTCTTTGAGAGGCCAGAGTGCCTGTTGTTTTAAATCCTCTAGCTCTGCTGAACAACCATAGGGGTAGGAGACAGTGTGTCTAACTCTGTCTTACAAATGGGGTACCTGAGTGAGGGAAGACCAAAGTACTTGACTCCCAAGTCATTCAGGGATTTGGAGTTAGAGTTCAAGTTCCCACCGTTTTTCTCAGCCCATCTGAGTCAGGATGAGTCATATCTTTAAAAAAAAATCTGACTTTTAAGAATGGTTTTGCATGAATCTAGTGCCTATGTGAGAGTTGATAATATGTGTCACAGGGTCAGTTTCTCCCACTCAGAGAAAAAGATCAATCAGCTTTACGTTCATTCCCCCCAATTTTAGAACAGATGGTTTTCTGAGCACTTAGAAAAAAAATATGGTGATTGCTACAGGACAAGCATGGCTTGCCCAAGAACCAAGCATGTCATGTGAACCTTGGTTCTTCTTTCCTGTGGTTGTTTCCCTCCGAGGTCAGGAAAGGATATAGGAAGGCTGACATCTTGCCCATATGCTGCCATTCTCTTCCCTAGTGATCTAAGTGGCTGCTGTGCCAGGATATGGCCACAGTCTTCATTGCAAGCCAGCATCATGCTTGGTATTTCTTGTTAGGCTCTGATTTTTCTCACTGGAGGTTGCCTTCTGGGTAAAAAGGTGGTTCTTTTCTTTCTGTGACTTTTTAAAATCTTTGGCATATTCAGTTTCTATGTTGCCTAGTGTTCAGAAGGCATGGTCTTTGGAATCACTCACTGTCTTACAGGTGGGACAGTCATTGATATGCTTAGCCAGAGAACAGTGAACAGAGTGCCTAGAAACAAGGGTCAGGAGGAAGCTGTGTGCTCTCTGCATTTAGGGATTTAGGAGGTAAGAAAGGGAGAAGGAAGGATCTGTTGTGGCTATTCGGAGGCCTGGAATATTTTTTCAAAGAAAGGCAGTACAGAAATTAAACAAGTTTTTGAAAGATGAGGCTCAAAGACAAGGAAAGAATGGATTTGTTTTTAACGATTTCAACTAGAATTGAGGCTGTTCCTGCGATTGTTGGAAATAAAATTGGTTAGAAAATGATGTCAGCAGAGAGTGGAAACTGTGAACCAGGAAAATAAATGAGCTCTGAAATCACCTTCTATTTTATAAATATTGTTTCTGGAGCTGAGAAAATTGAGACAGATTATTCCTTTTTCTCTCTCCCAAGCTATGGGTGGAAGAAGCCCTGAGTTTCCCATTTGGACCTTGTGAGGAGCATCTCATCTTGTCCTGGCGCGCTAAGTAGCTTTGTCTGCATTTAGACACACTCCATTTCCCTTTCAAGGACCACTGTCAGCAGTAGCCAATTACAAACACACCTCATAACACATTATTGAGACACACTGCACGCAAATAAGCTGGAGAGATGTTTAATGATTGTACCACATTGCGTCCATTACAATCTGTCCGCACTGCCGCAGGACGGAGGGGCCTGTTCCTGTGTGAGTGTCTCTGTGTCTGTGTGTTTATGTGTATTTCATTTCCACTGCATCCTAATTAGATATAACTCGAGCCAAGCCAGTTTATACTCTCAAGGAAGGAAAGGGAGAATCATTTCACATTCTGACAGGCTCCTTTTAAGCCAGACACTCCTTGTCTTTAGTTTTCTAAAAGTATCAGTGCTATTAGCAGCCTGAATTCATCTGAGAACAAGCGATAATGCATTTTCCGACTCAATGGGTGGCTTCTTTCTGTTATCTGTTTCTCGTGGAGAAGTAAAAGGTGGGCAAGTCAGAGAAATGTTACATAGGCGGTCACTTCCTCCACTCTTTCATCTGCTGGCTTGGTTTTGCAGTGAGAGTTTGCTGAATTTTATTTTCTCTGCCATTTGCCATTGCTGTTGGTTTTGAAGTAATGGCTGCATTTGGCCACAGTAACTAACAGCTGCATTCCAGGCCTGTGTGAAGTGGCAGCTGATTCACCAAGCACAAGGCCTCCCTTTATGGTGTTAGGGGTTGGAATCTGGGAATGAGATAACAGCTGGGCTGAGCGGGGGGTTTAACCAGAATCCTCACATGTTGAGGTTAGAAGCCTTTGAGTTGATCAGGTCTACTTGCCCTCTCCGTAGTTGATGTTGAGACTAGGGAGAGGAAGTTACTTTCTCAAGAGTATCAGCTGGTTAATGGCAGAACTTACCTAGAACCTGGCCTTTGTGCCCCTAGTCCAAGCTCTTTTCAGTCTGCCTGTTCCAAGCTGTGCTGTGCTTGCCTCTGTAAAATCCAAAGCTCAGTAGGGAGCAGGGAGCTGCCGACAGGAATGTTGGGTACCTGCTAGACCCTCCAGCCATGACAACTATCACAGAGCATGCATATGATTAATGCTTATATAGTCCTCATTCCCCAAGGACACTGTTTGTGTGCTGCAGAGGCTTCTGAAAAAAGGGCATATGATTTCAAAGGATTATTTTATCAAAGGATTGTTTTTATCCTCATTCTTTTGGAAAAACCGAATGCCCAATGCTCCAACCAGTGTTGCCTTTCTTGCGTTTTGCTCTTGGAGATCTGGGCCTTCCTTGAAGGAGTAGCATAGGGAAGAGAGAACAAACCCTGTGTTTGCCTTTACGTCAGCTAGAAATGTTTGCAGCCTGATGGAAAACTAAACTGGGTTAGGTCTTCTAGAGCCTGCCTGTGTAGTTGAGTGGGTGACGTGTCCAGCCTCCTTAACTTGGAAAAAACTTACTGTTCACACTTCATTCATACGTTCCTTAGTCCTTGGCAAGCAAATTGCTTTTGAAGAATTTATGTCCCCATCTGCCACTTCTATTAGTAAGGGCAGTATTTGTGACTGATGTAGTGATGATGGAGTCCTGGGGCCCTGGTGATTTGATGTTGTCCATCTGTAGCCTGAAACTTCAGGGTTCATGTGGGGTCAGAGGCAGGAGTCTGGCCTTGGTATTTCCTGAATCACACTGCCTGACTGGGGAGCCTATGTTTGCTCACAGCCAGGCAGATGGTGCCAAGTAGTGGCGTGTTCCTACTGCTACTTTTGCAGCCAGCCAGAGATATGAGACAGGACAGCTAGCTAATTGGTATTTTGAAGAATCTGCTTTGTGTTTCAGCGTGAGTGTGTGGGTTGCTGGGGAGGTGGTGAGAGTCTGAGGTGTGGGGTAAGATCCTAGTCCTAAAGAATCAGCTGTTTTTTGGCTAATGGTCTATGGGAGAGCAGGCCTCAAGCTTTAGAGGAAAGTTAAAGGAGAAACAGGACTGAGGTGAAATGATCAGCACCATGGAAAGCACCCTGTTGCTTGAAGTTTAGGAAACTGTTCCTAAACTTGGCAGACATGAGGCAGAGACTTGGCCTCATGTCTGTGCCTTCCCTACTATTCTTTGATAACAGGAGCTAATGAGAAGGACAGAGTTTTTTTTTCGTTCCCATTCTGCTAATAGACTGAGTCTCAAGAGGTGACTCGTTTGAGATGTAGTGGTGAGTCAGTGGAATAGGCAAATAGGACTTCCTGTATAATGTAGCAGCTGCACCAGACAACCTCTTCTGGCTGTTCCTCCTGGATACCATTACAGTCTCCTGGTTGCTGGACACAACAGCAAAGAGAACAATAGAAAACTCCAAAATGCTATTTTCAGTGGAATTAGAGGATAGATAACATCTGTGGAATGTGCAATGTGTGCAAGGGCTGTCCTGAGCAGGAGGGTTTGGGAGAGGCCATGAGGGGGAAGTAGTGGTTTAGGAGAGTAGCTGGTGGGCTCAGGAATAGCAGGTGGCAAAGAGTGCCAGAAAAATACACATCCTGGATATGAGGGGCATCCTGAAGAGCCACAGCAACATCTCTTATTTGTAATCAATGCAAGTAAGGACTAGGGTGAGCAGAACTGAAGAAACGTACCTCCTGAGCCTGCTTTGATTCGGAGAAGCAGAGGAGGTGCATTTATACAAAGGACCATCCAGAAGACACCTATCTGCAAGAAACAATGTTTCTGGCAGCAAATAAAAGAGCCTTCCTTCTTTCCTTCCTTAACATGTTTGAGATACAACATACATACAGGAAAGCACACAAATATTTTTCAGTTTGATAAACTTTTGTGTAACCACCATTTAGATCAAGGTACAGAATCTTTTCAGCAGCCCAGAAATCTCCATATACCTCTTTCTAGTCATTAGCCCTACCCCACAAAGAAAGCTTACTTTAGTAATGAAAGTCTACTCTGGGCACTCCTTCCATCCTCAGAACTTCCTGCAAAGAAATGGTCCGAGAAAGCCTATCTCATGCAACAATAAGTAATAAAAAAGTAATTAGGGTCATTAGTAGATTAGAAGCAATGTTATTAGAGGGAAGAATGTCAGCAAGAGCCATGAAAATTACCCCCAAATAAGGAACATTCCCAGAAAAATAATTTTAGGAGCAGATGAAAATTCTAATCACGTATTTCACAGTGAATTTAAATAACTCAACAAAGTAATCATTTCTATGAAGAAAGACCCACCAAGCAGAGATAAATGTTCAGGAAAGGATGACAAAATGGCAAGAGGTGGTGAAATGTGAGCTGGCAGAACTCAAGGAGGAAATAAAAGAAAAAAGGCAAATTTGTCTCAGAAATGAAGATGAAGTTGGAAGAATCTCAAGGGAAAATAGACACTGTGGAAAATGCAGTGTGGAACATAGATGAAAGGTGAATAAATGAAACCTAAATCAGGGAAGCATTAATAAAGATTAGAGAGAAAATGATTGACATAGAAGACAGGCAGTTGAGAGCCAACATAAGCATAATTTTAGTTCTTGAAAGAAAACAAAAGAATAACAGATTAAAAAAATAGACACACAGAAAACACAAACAATAGAACAAATATTTAAAATATTAGGGAGGCTTTCATGATATAAAAGAAGACTTCAATCTAAATGTCGAAAGAGCACAAATTTGGGTGTTGCGCAAAATTACCCAGAACAGTTCACACCAAGATTATAGCCTTGGGAAGTTTTAGACAAGAAAGACAGGGAATAACCCCTCCCCTCGCCTTGCCTCCCTTTCCTTCTGTGAAAGCAAGATGGGAAAGTGGGTGTGGAGGTGGTGGGCAGGGGACATGGCTAGAATGGTTGGACAATTGGTTAAGAGAAAGAATAATTTATTGAGCAAGTAAATAAATATAAAGAGGATAATAGGAACCGTGTTTTTTACTGTTTGAAAGGGGATTTCTAAACATGGAAAGAAGGAAACCTAGAAAAAACCTAGCATGCTGGATTGGAATTAGAAGTGTCAGTATGTACATATATACATACATATTTTTCTTAGCTCCTTCATCTGAAAGCAATGGAACTCCAGTAGCAATGAGTGCATGCTGAGTACTCAGATCTTGGTTTCTTTTTTTCTTTTTTGAGACAGGGTCTTGCTCTGTCACTCTGACTGGAGTGCAGTGGTATGATCTTGGCTCACTGTAACCTCTGACTCTGGGTTCAAGCAATTCTTTTGCCTCAGCCTCCTGAGTAGGTGGGATTACAGGCATGGGCCACCATACCTGGCCAATTTTTGTGTTTTTAGTAGAGATGGGGTTTTGCCATGTTGGCCAGGCTGGTCTCGAACTCCTGACCTCAAGTGATCTGCCTGCCTTGGCCTCCCAAAGTGCTGGAATTACAGAGATCTTGGTTTCTAAATAGTGCCCCACACTGCAAGTTACCAGGGTGCCTCAGAGAAGTGGTCAACTTAAGGGATAGGGCAGAAAAAGTATAAAATGAACCTGAAAGACCTTGTCTTTCCAGAAAGTCAGGAAATGCTCAAGAAAAGATGGAAATGTGTCAAAAGGACACAGAAGCCAGCTTCAAGGACTTTCCACTGACCAATTGACAACAATATAAGCATCAAAGTAAATATCAAATAATCAGAGTATTAGATTACAACCTATTGAATAAAATAGGAATCTGTAAATCCATACTGTTAAAAATAAGTGAATGAATAGATACATAGACAGTAAATAAATAAGTGCAGGAGAAGAGACTCTTCCTTACAAAAGGATGACAACTGAAAAATGTAGAGAGAATGATAGAGGTACATATTCACCACTTGGTCACCATAACTGTGGTAATTGGCAGAGATTGGTAGTTGCTGATGGATGCTGTCTTGTGGGTGGAGGTTTCATAAGAAATAGCATATTGGCACAATATTAGTCAAGCTTCCCACAAAAGTGTAATCAAATAACATGGAAACATGGTGAAATTTCAGTGGCAAAATTTGGCAGACACCAACTTGGCCAGATGATGATGGTTAACATCACTAGCGGTGGGACAGGTTGAGCTAGTGTGCTCCTGGGTGTGATGGGCTGAGAAGAACACACCGTCATTTCCACTGTGCCAAGAATGCATAGCTTGTATTTGGTTGCAAGGAAACATCAGATGGACATAGCCTCTACAGAAGGAAAGGCCTATACTCTTTCAGACTTTCAAAGATTTGAGAAACAGAGAAAGACTGAGGAATTCCTACAGACCGGATGAGACTGATGAGACATGACAACTAAATGCAACATGTGTTGGTAGATAGGATCCTGAACCTGGAAGTGAAAAAGAGACATTGCTGGGATATTTGGGAAATTCGCATAGGATCTGTGGACTGGGTCTGTGCTATATCATTGTTGAGTTTTTGACAAGGAGTGCTATATGGTGATTATATAGGAGAAGGGTCCTAGTCTTTGGGAGGCATGCACTGGAGTATTTAGAGATGATGGGAACATGTGAAAAAAAAACTATATCTGTTTCTATCTTCTGTCTCTGCAAAAATGGGGAAAATATAGCAAAATATAAAATGTCACCATCTAGAGGATTTGTGTGGAGGAGGTGTAAGAATTTGTACTGTTCTTGCAACTTTTCTTTAGGTTTGAAATGACTTCAAAATTAATAAAGAATGGTGAAGTAAACAATAAATAAAAAGAAAGACAGAAAGAAAGACTCCATTGGGAATCCAGGCAAAGAGATCAAGTCACTTATGAGGAGAAAAATATCAGGTTGGCCCCAGTTTTTTTCTGCAGCAACTTCCAAATGCCCAGAAGACAGCGAAACAACAGCTACAAGATAAGCAAAGACAGAAAGTGTGAGACAATGATTTATATCCATTCTAGCCGTCTTTTAAGTATAAAGACAATTTTGGACATGCAATAACTCTGGAAATATTGTTCCCATGAACCCTTCCTGAACAAACTAGTAGAGGGTGAACTTCAGCCAACAAAGTGAAGATGGAGGGTGAGCACTGAATATTTTTAACGGTAAAACTAAACTAAAACTGAGTAAGACAAATATGAGGATTAGGAGAACAGAGGAGAATATAAATGTTCTGTGCCCTGGTGATGTAGAAGTGACACAACCAACAAATCCTGAAAGGCAAAGGGGGAAAAAGGAAATTCTCTGAATGCCTCATTCTATAATAGCAGGGAGTCAAAAGATATAATTGAGAACTGACAAATGAAGTAATATAAGCATAATTATACTTAATAAATGGTAGACACTTAGAAAGAGGATATTATTGACTAAAATCAGGTGGTGGGACTGAGACAACAGCATTGCCGGAGTAAATTGTGCCTAGGGGCTATGTAATGTGTGTGTGTGTATGTGTGTGTGTGTGTGTGTGTGTGTTTTCTTCTCTATATACAGCTGGCATTGCATTAACATCTCTGTGCACTTTCACAACTGGCTGTCAGGATGTATGTCTCTTTCTCTCTCCACCCCAATCACGCCTTTGCTATGCTTCTGTGGGAAGAACAGTGAAAGGGAATATACCAACTTTATCTCTGCTTGTAATGTAGAGTTAATAAGTCTTATCTAAAGACATAGGTTAATGTTGTAGTTATGAATGTTACCACTAGAATAAAAACACAAACCTTCCCAGAAGAATCACACCAGAAGAACAATCACAGAAAGATGAAAAATAATGCCAAGAAACCCAGAAGACATAATATAAAATGAGATCTAGGAATAAGCCTATTTTTCATATCACTAAATATAAATGAATTTAACTTACCTTTTAAGAAGAGTTTCAGAAAGGATCACAAACCACAACCCAATTATAAGTTGTTTATAGAGATGCCCCTAAAGGAAAGTGATACAGGAAAGTTGAAAATAAAAGGATGAGTAAAGGAACACCAGGCAAATGCTTTAAAATGTTAATTTAAAATAGAGATATAAAAAGTAGTACTTAGAACTTGCATTAGACAAAGTGGAATTCAGATTAAAATGCATTAAATAAGATAAAGAAAGGAACTATGTAATGATAAAAATTACATCTCACAATGAAAAAAACTTAACAGCAGTATTGAAAACACAGAAATTTTAGGAGATATAAGGAGAAATAGACAAAAACATGCTAGTAACAGATCACTTTAATTTACATGTCTCAGTTTCCAGATACCTGGACAAAGATTAAAAATCAATATGGAAGCTCTAATTAAATAAGTAATAAAGTAGATCTGGTTGATAAATAGCAAACCCTGTAGATTAAATGAAGAGAATATATCTTTCAAGGGTCTATGAAACATTCACAAATATTGACCATCTATTAGGGAACATAGATAACCTCAATAAATCCCAAAAGGTAGAAAAAATACAGACAACATTCTCTGATTACAATGCAGTTAAACTAGAAATTAATACTAAATCAGAAAAGCAAAAGACCATTTAACTGAAAGTAAAATCCAGACAAAACAAAAAACACTCAATGCATGGCTGAAAGAGGAAAAGAAAAACTGAAATTGCAGGTTTTCTGGAAAAAAACAATTAATGAAATCACTAAATAACAGAACAAAGGTTATATAGCTAAAGCAGTACTCAGAGGAAAACTGATGGCCTTAAATATTTACACAAAAGAATGATCAAACATGAATTAATCATCTAAGTCAAGAAGCTCTATCAGAATAAAATGAAATATTGCAGAAGGAAAGCAGAAGGAAGAAATAAATAAAAGTAGAGAGTAATGAGTTAGAAAACAAAGCAGTTAAAATAAATTTCAAAGCTGGTTTGGGGGTGTATTTGTCCATTTTCATGCTGCTAATAAAGACATACTCGAGACTAATTTATAAAGGAAAGAGGTTTAATTGACTCAGTTCAGCATGGCTGGGGAAGCCTCAGGAAACTTACAATCTTGGGGGAAGGGGAAGCAAACATGTCTTTCTTCATATGACAGCAGCAAGGAGAAGTACGGGTGCCCAGCGAAAGGGGAAGCCCCTTATAAAACCATCAGATCTCATGAGAACTAACTCACTGCCACAAGAACAGCAGCCTGGGGGAAACCACCCCCATGACTCAATTATCTCCAGCTGGTCCCTCCCACAACGTGTGGGGATTATGGGAACTACAATTCAAGATGAAATTTGGGTAAGAACACAGCCAAACCATATCATGGGGGAAAAAAACAACAATAAAATAAACTAGTAGTTAATCGAGTCAAGAAAATGTGGGAGCAAGTGCAGATGCATAAAACAAGGAATGATATGTGGAGAACAGTGACATAAACAGGAAACTAAAGGAATCAGGCGACTACTTTGTTCAGCTCTATGCAAATAGATTTGAAAAGTGGATTTTTTTCAAGAAAATAAAAATTACTCAAATGGGCCCAGAAAGGAATCCAAAATTTCTAAGGCAGAAATTTTTTAAAAAATTTAAACAGGTATACACTCTTCAAAGAAAAATGCACTAGTCCAGATGGTTTTACAGAGGAAATTCTACCAAACTTCCAAGGAACAAACATTCCAGGATATTCTAGAGCATAGAAAAAGAAGAGAAACAAGCATAACTTTTACCAAAACCTGACAAAGTAGGCACACATAGAAATCCACAGACTAATCCCACTTAAGAATATCAATTCAAAGATCATTTAAAAAGTAGCAAAATAATTTCAGCAGTATGTTTGAAGACTAATCCATCATAATCAAGAGGGTTTTATTCTTGGAATGCATATATGGTTTTATATCAGTGAACATTAGGAGAAAAAATATATTATCTTCATAGATGCTGAAAAGGCCTTTGAGAAACTTCAGTGGTCATTTTTAAATTAAAAAATACACCCAAGAAAGCTTGACTGGCTAAGGTTATACTGGTGATCTCTGACTCATGATGCTTTGATACAATCTTTTGACTTATTATGGTGAAAAAAATAATATACATTCTATAGAAACCATACTTTGAGTACCCATGCAACCACTCTGTTTTTCACTTTCAGTACAGTGGTTAATAAATTATCGGAGATATTTAACACTCCATTATAAAATAGGTTTTGTGTTAGGTGATTTTGCCTAATCATAGGCTAATGTAAGTGTCCTCAGCTCACTTAAGGTAGGCTTGGCTAAGTTATGATATTCAGTAGGTTAGGTGTATTAAATGCATTTTTGGCTTATGATATTTTCAACTTATGATGGGTTTATCAGGACATAACTCTACCATAAGTCTAGGAGCATCTGTATAGTTAAGGTACTTTTGTAAACATGCTAAAACACATTAATCTCAGGCTATAAGCCAGCATTATGCTTATTGAGGAAACACTAACAGAATTCTCACTAAAGAACAAAGGATTTATGCTATTAGTACTGTTACTCATCATTGCACTGGTGATACTTACCAATGCAATTAGACAAGCAAAAACAATAAAAAAGAGAGATAGGGAGGAGGCAGTGGTTGCTATATGTAGACGCTATGGTCGCATGGCTGGAAAACAAAAGATTATTCACTGAAAAACTGTTTCTCATCTTTTTTTTTTTTCTTTTTTTTGAGACGGAGTCTCGCTCTGTCGCCCAGGCTGGAGTGCAGTGGCCGGATCTCAGCTCACTGCAAGCTCCGCCTCCCGGGTTTACGCCATTCTCTCGCCTTAGCCTCCCGAGTAACTGGGACTACAGGCGCCCGCCATCTCGCCCGGCTAATTGTTTGTATTTTTTTTTTAGTAGAGACAGGGTTTCACCGTGTTAGCCAGGATGGTCTCGATCTCCTGACCTCATGATCCGCCCGTCTCGGCCTCCTAAAGTGCTGGGATTACAGGCTTGAGCCACCGCGCCCGGCCAAAACTGTTTCAAACAATAAAAGAATTCCATAAACTAACAATGTGCAATAATTAGTAAACATAAATTAATACTTTTCATATATACAGACACCAAACAGAATACAGTAAGTCCTCAACATTGAGGATAGGTTCTTGGAAACTGCAACTTTAAGCAAAATGATGTGTAATGAAACCAGTTTTTTTCTCATCAAAGTTATAACAAAAAGATGTTGAAGGAAATGTTATTCAAGGACCTATTTTACATCATTTTGCTTAAAGTCACAGTTTCCAAGAACCTGTCAATGATGTTAAGTAAGGACTTACCGTATATTGTCAGAGGAAGAGCCACCACTTACAATAGCAAGAAATGTAAAAGAGCTAATAATAAATTTAAACAAAAAATATCCAGGATCTATATGAAGATTTAAAAACCCGACTGAAGGATATAAAAGGATCCTGAAGCAAATGGAAAGATTGCTCTTGGATGGAAAAACAATAGACATCATTCTATTTAAGTTAATTTATAAATCAAACACAATCTAAATAAAAGTACCAATAGATCATTTTTTTAAAACTAGTTAAGTTGTTTTAAAATTCAAATAAAAAGGTAAATAAAAATAGTGAGAAAAATTCTGAAAAAAACCATATGGGGGGACTGGTCTTACTAGATATTAAATTTATTATAGTGTGTCATTTATTGAAACTGTGTGCTACAGAGACATGCACATATAGTTAAAAGGAACCAAGTGGTTAGTCCAGAAATAGACCCAAATGCATATGATCATTTAGTATTTGATAAAGGTAGCATCTTAAATCATTGGAGGAAAAGATTAAATATGTTCCACTGGGATATCTGGTAGCCCTGTGGGGGAAAATAAAATTGCATCTATACCTCACACCATGTATACACCAAGATAAGATTCAAAATGAAAATGAAATGTAAAGGTAAAAGCAAGATTATAAAAGTACCAGAAGAAAACACACAAGGTGCCTTTCTAATGAAGACTTAAATCTTGAAACCATAAAATAAAAATCTGATATATCCGACTAAATAAAAATTGGAGGAAAACATCTTCTAAGTAGCAAAAAGAATCTGCATAAGTAAACTGAAAAGACACATGACAAAGGCCTAATCAACTTAAATAAAGAGTTCCAAAGGGTCAATAAAAATGAATTCCAATCCAATAGAAAATAATAGGCAAAGGATATAAACAGGCAATGCACAGAAAAAGAAATACGAATAGCTGTAAATTTGTTAAAAGATGTACTTAACCTTACTTCATCAAAACTCAGTTATATAGGAATAGCATATTTTATCTATTGGATTGCAAAATGAAGAAAGAAGGACAAGCTGCACAACAGTGTGTATTCTATACTAACTTCTATATAAAAAGTGGAGCCATTGTAGAATTAGAATAAATTCAGAAAAACATGGGTTTGAACTATGCAGATTCACTTATGTACAGATTTTCTTCTGCGTCTGCCACCCCTGAGACAGTGAGACCAACCCCTCCTCTTCCTCCTCCACCTCAGCCTACTCTATGTGATGATGAGGATGAAGACCTTGATGATGATCCTGTTCCACTTATTAAATAGTAAATGCATTTTATCTTCCTTATGATTTTCTTAGTAGCATTTTCTCTTCTCTAGCTTACTAATTATAAGAATACAGTATATAATACATATAACATACAAAACATACATATGATTACAAAATAATTGTTAATCAGCTGTTTATGTTATTGGTAACGCTTCTGGTCAACAATAGGCTATCAGTAGTTAAGTTTTAGGGAAATCAAAAGTTATGTGCAGATTTTCAACTGGGCAGGGGATTGATGCCCCTAACCCCCACATTGCCCAAGGGTCAACCACATTTATACTTACATCTATATGTATCAGAAATTCTGGAAAGATAATAAAACAAACTAACAATGGTTTCCCTTAAGGGTAAGGGTAGAAGGGAAACGTTTCATTGTATGCCTTTTTAATTTTGAACCACATGAATGTATTCTTTAAAGGGATTATTATATTAATAGGATTCTGACATAGTCACTGAGGTATTCATGTCAGAAAACAATGCACATCCCCTTGTCCTCCACATACAGAAAAGTATGTAAATGCTTCTATTTCTACCCAGTGAAATTGCCCAAAGGTCTTCCCCCTGTAATAAGCCATGAAGGATAGAGGCAGAACTCCTTAGAGCCCATAGTGAGTTTGGCAGGTAAAATCAGCATTATCTTGAATCACTAACCTTTATTAGGCACTGGAGTGTTTGTTTGCGGAATGTAGTGCGTTTGCTGAATATGCAGTTTGGATCTCCCCTGATAATATGTATGCATCTGGATCAAGTGTTAAATGCTTGTTCTGCAGTTTTTTAATAGAGACATAGAATGTGATTGAGGCCAGCTTGAGATTACTCAGTTCCCAATTATAATGTAAGTTTGAGAAGCTCTGATCACGTAGAGCATAGGGCACAAAATGGTGGAGGTGGAACAGATCATGGAGATTAACTAGGCAAATATCCGCATTTCAACAGTTAGTAAATACTCCAGCCTGGGTAGAAGGTACTCAGCTAGTTAGTGCTGAGCTTGAACTAGAAGTTGAGGTTCTGAGTGCCAGTTCTGGGCTCTTTCCCATCTGTCCATTTCCCATGACACAAAGGTCTTGGCCAGTCAGTACAGTCTTGCTCTACAGACAGGACAGGGAGCTTCAGCATCAGCAGAGCAAAGGCCACCTGTATTAGGAAGTCTGTTGGGTGTGAACAACAGGAAGTGTGACCCAAATAGGCTTAAACAAAATAAGAATTAGTGAACATAACTGAAAAGTCCAGATAATAATACTCCTGGTCCTTCTCTGTAACAAAAACCCTATTTTATTTTCTTATAGGCCATAGCACTCTCAAAAGTATTTCATTCATTTTTTTTTTTTTTTGCTTGTTTATTTGGCAGCTCCATGACTGCAGGGGACTTGTCTGCCTTGCCTTCATATCTCCCTTGCCTAGAGCACATCTTAGGTGCTCAATAAATACTTGTGGAAAGAGTTAATTCTCTGCCCTTGGAGTGGAGAGTGGAGGAAGGAGCAAGCACATGGTCTGAGAGTGGGGAGAGGGATTGTTTCCCAAAAGGCATTGAGATATAGCAGTGGATACTAGGAACCAAAAGATAACAAATGTCCACTGCACCTCAAAGACTTTCAGGTAATCTCCTTTAGCTCTTTTCTCCTTCCTGTTTCCTAGAAAATGTCTTCACTGTTTTTGTATTTTCCTTTATACTGAACTTAACTCAGGAGGATGGGAAGAATCTTTCATCACTGTATCTAGTTATCCTATCTCACACAAGCAGGAGCACCTTGGGACCACCTGCCACTGTACAGAGACCTTCTCCCTCTTCCACAGCTAGAGGCTCATGACTGTTTTTCCTTGATTTAGAACCAGGACTATGCTGATCATGTATGATCTCAAAGCAAGGAAAGAGGAATATGGTTGTAGGAAGGCACTTTTAATGGGACACAATTAGAAGATGGGAATCCAAAGAAAGTGGGGACCTAGATGCCTGAGTTATCTTCAGGGATCAGCATCTGCCATTGCTGTGCCTCTTCATTTAGATGAGTTGTGATATGGCTGGATGGTGGTGGTGGTGCTGGTGGTAGTGTGTTGGTGGTTACCATCTTCCTCATGTGTACATTTCCAAGGTATTCAGAAAAGGTTTTCATGTAGGGCATGTATTATCAGAAGACTCCAGTATTAAACCAGGACTATCATGTTTGGTTATTGGTTATTGGTAAGGCTTCTGGTGAACAATAGGCTGTCGGTAGTTAAGTTTTGGGGAAATCAAAAGTTATGTGCAGATTTTCAACTGGGCAGGGGATTGGTGCCCTTAACCCCCACATTGCTCAAGGGTCAACCGCATTTCTGCTTACATCTAAATGTATGTATAACAATGTATATCAAATACATATCATTTGATAATGTATATCAAAAACATTAGAAGATAATGGCAGCATCTTCCCTACATATTTCTCAGGATTGGTGCAGGGATCAAATGAGACAAAGCATGGACAAGTGCTTTGAAGATGGTAATGCACAAGACAGAGGCTAATCTTTTAATGACTCTGTTTTATCCTCATAAACTTATACATCTTAAAGACTGTCTTAGATTAAAGCCCTCAACATCATAGGAGGAAACTGGAGTGACAAGAGACTTAGCCAGGGTCATATACTTAGCTAGTAGGGGAAGACTTTTCCTAGCTACTGTGAGAAGACATAAACTGTAATAGGCAGAATAATATGCCCCCAAAGTTGTGCACATCCTAATTCCCAGAAAGTGAATATGTTAGGTTACATGACAAGAGGAAGCTAAGGTTGCAGGCGGAATTAAGTTGCTAGTTAGCTGACCTTAAAATGAGAGTATCCTGGACTACCCAGGTGAGTCTCATGTAATCACAAGCGTCCTTAAAAGTGGAAGAAGGCGGCAGAAGAGGAAGTCAGTGATTCCATGCTAGCATGACTCGACCCATTGTTGCTGGCTTTGAAGATGGAGATGAAGGAAAGAGGCCATGAGTCAAGGAATGTAGGTGACCTAGAAGCTGGAAAAGAGAAGGAAACAGAATCTCTCCTAAGGGCCTCTAGAAGGAATGCATCCTTGCTGACACCTGGATTTTAGCTCAGGGAGGCCCATGTTGGACTTCTAATTTAGGCAGGATAATAAATTTGTCTCGCTTTAAGCTACCAAGTTTGAGGTGATTTGCTATAGCAGTGATGGAAAACTAATACAGGTACCATTTCTCAGATTTTACAAATGAGAAAACTAGGCACAAAAAGGTAGAAAGACTTTTCTTGTCATATGTCATAGCTACTTTGAGAACTTTTTCTAGGGAAAGTAATTGATTTGTTGAATATAGTATATTCAATAACCATTCCGTGGGAATAGCCTGGGAAAGATTATGACATCAAATAGCTGGCTTTGGAAATAAAATTTCCCCTCTCTGTAGCCAGCCTGTACTACCTGATTTGCTTTAATGCGACCCCCAGAGCAAATGCCAGAGAAAAGGCAAGTAGGCAAGGCAAAAAAAAACTTTATTTACAAACCAATGTGAGGGAGGGGCGAGGTTCACCGGCCTCCGGCAATGGAGGCCGACGAAGTCGCTCCGGCGTTCTCAGACGAGGTTCCTGGGTCCCGCGTACGAGGAGGGGCCGAGGAAGTTCGCTCCCCGTGCCCACAGGGAGCGGCTTTTATGTCCTGGGCCCGGGAGTGGGAGTGCAGTGGGCGGGACGCAGGCAGGTCGGGGGCGAGTTGGTAGGCGTGGCTAGGCAGGTTCCGGTTCTTCTCCGTCGGAGGTTGGGTTGCGCCTGCGCAGTCGACCCGTGTCTTTCCCGGGCGCGGGAAAGTTGACGGTGAAGAACCCGGAACAGCGCCATCTTGCCTCCGTTTGTCCAAACAGTCCAACCTTTTATAGATAATAGTGATAAGGGGCACCGTGGTCTGTCTGGCTACTTCCTGCTGTTAAGGGACGTCGTTGAGGTTGGGGTCTACGGTTGGTATTTGGATGTACGGATGAAGAAGCATCTGGTTAAAGGTGACGCGCGTGATCTCTTGAACTTTGGCTTGGAGAAATTTGATTAAAACAGGAGCGAGACATAAGACAAAACAGAGGATTAGTATGGGAATTAGGAATGGGAGCATCTGCTGTATTACGGGCAGCAGCCATACCGGTGGTCCGGGGGTGAAGGGGGTATTGTAGGTTTTTAATTCTGCTTTAATCCTGTTTAGGGTTTGGATGTTAGTGTCTACTAGGCCTGACTCGTTTACGTAATAGCAGCATTCTTCTCCTAAGAAGAGACATGTTCCTCCCTTTTTGGCAGTAAGTAAATCTAATGCTCGCCTATTTTGTGCTGCTACCTGGGCCACTGCGGTAATTTGACACTGCAGAGAGGCCAGGCTTTCAGCTGAAGCCTCTATGGCCTCTCGGATTTGAGCTGCTAGAGATTGGGTAGACTGTACCGAGTGGGCAAGTGCCCCAGTTCCAAGCCCTGACGCCACTAAGGAGGCAGCCAGGGAGACTCCGATGACTAGGGGAAGGCTGCTGTGTATGTGGATAGGAGGACAGTATAGGGGCCTTTCCACCTAGGCTGAAGATCTTTGGCTTGGATATCTTTTAAGTATACTTGGTCTCCTGGGCTGAGAGAGAGATGTGGGCTATAGGTGTCTGTTGGAGAGGGGTGTGCTAGTTCTGCATGTTGTCTCAGGAGTTGTCTCAAGAGGGTGAGGTATGGGAGATAAGTTGCCAGTGGGGAAGAAAGGGTGGGTAACTGCTGGAGGGTGAGGGGCCGGCCGTAAACTAATTCAAACGGACTGAGGCCTGTTGGACTCCGTGGGGCTGCTCGCAGCCAGGTTAGGGCCAGGGGAAGGAGAGTTACCTACGATTTTCGAGTCTCGAGGGAGAGTTTGGTGAGTTGCTGCTTAATGAGCCCGTTGGCCTTCTCTACTTTACCAGAAGACTGAGGTCTATAAGGGATGTGGAGTTTCCAGGTGATGTGTAGGAGGGCTGCCACCTGTTGGACTACCTTGGAGATGAATGCTAGGCCGTTGTCAGACTGAAGAGTGAGCGGGAGGCCAAACCTAGGAATAATGTGTTCAGTGAGTATGGAGGCAACTATATTGGCTGTTTCTCCTGTAGTAAGATAGGCTTCTATCCATCCTGAAAAAGTATCAATGAGGGTTAAGAGATATTTGAATTTTTTATGCCTTGGCATGTGGGTAAAGTCAATTTGCCAATCTTCGCCTGGTTGGTGCCCTCTGAGTTGATGGCTCGGATGGGGGTTGCGCAATGCGCCTTGAGGGTTTGACTTGAGACGTGGAACACTGTCGGTTGATTATAATTAGGTGTTTCATGAGTGTGGGGCAGTGAATGAGGGGGCTTAGGAGGTTATATAAAGCTTTGGGTCCTATGTGTAGGGAATTATGTATGTCTTTTAGAATGGTGTGGAGTTGAGTTTCAGGAATAACTAATTTATTATTGAGGTAAATCCAATTGTCTGCGGCTAGTTTGGCTGTTGAATCTTGTAATAGTTTGGTCTTTTCCTCTTGGGTATAAGTAGGGGTATATTGAGGAGAGAGAAAACAAATAGAGGGAAGCGTGGGAGTGGAGAGTCCAGCTGCCGACTTGGCAGTGGTGTCAGCAAAGTTATTGCCAGCCGCCACCGAGTTAGATGGAGTCTGATGACCTTTACAGTGTATGATGGCTGCTCTGGAACGTGCTGATAAAGCATCTAGCAGTTTGAGTATCTGTTTTTTGTTGACTATAGGGGTACCACTGGTGGTTAGGAACCCTCTCTCCTTCCAGATGACAGAGTGGGTGTGTGCAATCAAGAAGGCATACTTGGAGTCTGTGTATATGTTTACCTTTTTTCCTCTGGATAGGAGAAGAGCCCTAGTTAGTGCGATAAGTTCTGCCTGCTGTGATGTTGTTCCTTGTGGTAAAGGCTTAGCTTCTAGGACAGCAGAAGATGTAACTACCACATATCCTGCCTGTCTGTTTCCTAGAGAATTTATAAAAGAACTGCCATCTACAAATAGGGTTAACTGTGAGCCTTCCAATGGCTGGTCATGTAAATGTAAGTGACTAGGTGGTTGGGCCTCTAAAAGTTCTGGACAGGAGTGTTCAGTACTAGGTTGCTTGAGAGGGTCAGGAAGTAGGGTTGCTGGATTCAGAGAGGAACAGACTCCTAGGGCAATGGTGGAGTCTTCTATGAATAAGAGGTGAAAGAGTTGGAGTCTGGACGGGGTTAGATGGCTAATACTTCTGTGGGCAATAAGATCTTGAAGGCGGTGAGTAGAGAAGACTGTTAGGTTACCACCCCTAATGAGTTTCTTTGCTTCTTGGGTTAGACAGGCTGCTGCTGCTAGGGCCCGAAGACTGGGCTGCCACCCTTGTACAGTGGGGTCTAATTGTTTAGATTGATATGCCACGGGGCGGTAGGTGGCGCCTATAGATTGGGCTAAAAGACCCACTGCAACTTTTTGTCTTTCATCTGTGAAAAGCTGGAAGGGGCGTTGGAAGTCTGGGAGTGAGAGAGTAGGATGTGAGAGAAGGCAGTTTTTCAGGTGAGTGAAATGTTTATAGATTAACTTTGGGTTAGACAAAGGTCCTTGGGGAGTCTCCTTGACAGCTGCATATAGAGGCTTAGCCAAGATTCCGAAATTAGGAATCCAGTGTCTGAAAAATCCTACTAGGCCTAGGAAGGATTGAATTTCCTTAGCGTCTTGAGGAGGAGAAAGATTTTGTATTGGAGTTAAGCAGTCTGTAGTAAGTGAGCGCGTCGTAGGAGTGATCTCAATACCTAAATATATGACACATTGTTGTGCGAGTTGAGCTTTGTGTTTGGATATTCGGTAACCTTTGGATCCTAGATGATTAAGGAGGATCGCAGTGTCTAAAAGAGAGTCCTGTCCCGTGGGACTACAGAGTAAAAGGTCATCTACATATTGGAGAATTTTACTATTGGTAAGAGGACAGGAGGCTAAGTCTTTTGCTAGGGCCTGCCCAAAGAAATGGGGGCTGTCTCAGAACCCTTGGGGAAGCACTGTCCATGTCAGTTGGGTGGAGGTATGGGTGTCTGGGTCTTCCCATGTAAAAGCAAAAAGAAACTGACAATCTGGGTGCAGGGGAATAGTGAAAAATGCATCTTTTAGATCCAGTACAGTAAAGTGTGTTGTATTAGGTGGAATGAGAGAAAGAAGGGTATAGGGGTTGGGAACTACCGGATGGGTGGGACAAACAGCTTCATTGATAAGACGAAGATCCTGCACTAACCGAAAAGTTCCATCTGCCTTCTTTACAGGTAGGATTGGGGTGTTACAGGGAGAATGAATGGGGATGAGGATGTGTTGGCTGAGTAACCTAGTAATGATTGGTTTTAGTCCTCGTAAGTGCTGTGGAGAGAGAGAGAACTGTGAGCGGGTTGGAAACTGAGATGGTTTCTTAAGTTTTATAAGTATTGGTGGATGATGGTCCGCCACGAAAGGAGTGGAGGTGTCCCACACTTGGGGGTCGATAGGAATGGGGAAATCGGGGAAAGGGTTAGTAGGATTATTGGAGTCATTTGAGTTAGTCAATACTAGAAGCAGATGGCGGGTAGGATGGGGGGCGCTAGTAGGGATGGAGATACAGGCTTTCAGTTGACTTAAAACATCTGGGCCCAGTAGGGGAGTGGGGGATGAGGGGATAATGAGGAACGAGTGTGCAAAATAGTTGTTGGCCAGGCAGCAATTAAGGGGTGGGGTTTTTCGAGGGCTGGACAGGGAGCCATTGACTCCTACAACAGAAATATTGGAGGGAAGGCTAGGCCCTTCGAAAGACGGCAAAACAGAGTAGGTAGCCCTGCTGTCGATTAAAAAATTAGTTGTCTTACCTGCTACCAGGAGAGTTATCCGTGGCTCGGCGAGGGTGATGGGGGTCCCCGAGTCCCGGCACCTTCAGTCGTCATCCAGATGTAAGAGCTGGAAGGAGCTCCCAGGGTCCTGAGAAGGGACATCACGTTGAGGCGCCATGCCCGTTTTCAGGGTGGGGCAGTCAGACTTCCAGTGCCCTTCTTCATGGCATGCTGGACAAGGAGTTGTTGGCAGACGAGGGTTAGGACACTTTTTAGCCCAGTGTCCAGCTACTCCGCACTTGTAGCACGGCCACACTGGCTCAGACGGTTGGGGACTCTGGGGACATCTATTAGCCCAATGCCCTGGGTTACTGCATTTATAGCAAGCCCCTTTTATTGTCTTTGAGCCTCCGGGGGTTTTGCTCTCCAGTTTTGGGTTATGGCTAGGCTGCAAAGCAGCAACTAAGGCTTGAGTCTGGAGCTGTACCTTCTGCCTTAGGCGGGCCTGTCGTTGGGCCTCAGCCATTTCCTCCCTTGAATTATAGACCTTGAAGGCCGACTTGACTAGGTCTTGAATAGGAGTTTGAGGTCCATCCTCTGCCTTTTGGAGTTTTTTCCGAATATCCGAGGCCGATTGTGAAATAAAATATGATGCCGGAATAGTGGCCCCGGCTGGGGAAGCTGGGTCTAACCGAGTGTATTGAATTAAAGCCTCAGTTAGCCTATTTAAAAATGTGGCCAGGTTTTCATCTGGACCTTGAATAATTTCTTTTAGTTTATCGAAATTTACTACCTTATTTGAGGCCGCCTGCATACCAGCCAGAAGACATTGAGTCATCATATCTCGTCTTTGGCGGCCTGGCTGGCCTACTTGATAGTTCCAGTCTGGGTCTATAGAGGGGACTGCTTGTTCCCCTAGTGGGAACGCAGGGTCTGTTAAGTGTAATTGGTTGGCATGCTGCCTGGCGGCCACTAGGATGCGCTCTTGCTCCTCAGGGTTTAGAGTAGAGGTAAGAATAACCTGGAGATCATGCCAGGTTAAATCGTAGGCCTGGCAAAGGTATCTAAATTCTTTGGTATAAATTGTAGGGTTGGCAGAAAAATCTCCTAGGCGTCTTTCAATCTTTGAAAGATCTGCTAATGAAAAGGGAACATGAACTCTAACTACGCCCTCTGCTCCGGCCACCTCACGCAAGGGTGCTAAGACCGCAGGGGGGTTGGATAGGGTGGGAGTAGGAGCGGGGGCAGTTAGGCAATCTTTAGAGCGGGTATGGGCAGAGATAGGCAAACTAAGATGACCAGGCGGAAGTGCCGAGGGGTTGGAGGGAAGTGTAGCCTCAACAACGGTGGGAGAGGCTGAGGAGGGAGGCGGGACAACCGCAAGAGCGGGAGGGGGAGGTGGAGCCAAAAGAGGAGGTGGGGCCGAAGCGGGAGGGGGAGGTGGGGTATACGGCGGGAGTGGAAGGGAGGGAGGGGAAGTAAGGTCTTCGGGCAACTCAGACAGGAAAGATGACTCCTCTTTTTCAGACTTTGTTAGGCCCGCGTCCCTAGCCAACATGACTTGAGCCAAGGAACACTGGCTACACAGGTCCGGACGAGAACGCAAGGCCCAAAATCCTTGTATATAATTAATTTCGGACCACTTGCCTAAGCATTGACAAAAACTGAGGTTGGTCAAAATGTTACGGTCTAGAGTGCCCTCAGGCGGCCATTGAGACTGATTGTCTAATTTATAGTGTGGCCACGCCACAGTGGAAAGGAACACCAGTTGCTTTCGCCCAAAATCTTGTTCTAATTGCAAAGTTTTGAGGTTTTTTAGAAGACACCCTAAAGGGGAGTCTCTAGGTATTTTGGATTGGGGGTTTCCCATTGCCTTCCTCTCGCCAATAGGCGGAAATGGAAACCGAACTCTACCTGGCTACAAAGCGTCCTTTGGAGCCACCAGAGACTGGTGAGAGGCTCCTGGAGCCGGAATGGAGATTACCTCCAGGCGGACGTCTCAGTCCTGGATGGGTCTCCCATGGAACGGAATGGAGTTCCTTTGGGCAGACGTCTCTGCCTTTGGGAACTTCCCTGGGTCACCTGGTGACCGGAAAAAAAAGCCTTGGGCCTGCGCAGGACTTCTGGCCAAGGGATATGAGAGGGAGGCAGAAGCTACTCACCCCTAGGAGACTTGGAGGTGGGGAAAGCGATGTCCAGGTCCTGATCCATCTGGGGCGTGGAAGGAGGAGGCTCCTCGGACCTTGGGGGCCCTGAGGAGGGGTCTCCTCCCGGGTTTCGGCACCAGCTGATTTGCTTTAATGCAACCCCCAGAGCAAATGCCAGAGAAAAGGCAAGTAGGCAAGGCAAAAAAAACTTTATTTACAAACCAATGTGAGGGAGGGGCGAGGTTCACCGGCCTCCGGCGATGGAGGCCGACGAAGTCGCTCCGGGGTTCTCGGACGAGGTTCCTGGGTCCCGCGTACGAGGAGGGGCCAAGGAAGTTCGCTCCGCGTGCCCGCCGGGAGCAGCTTTTTTGTCCTGGGCCCCGGAGTGGGAGGGCAGTGGGCGGGACACAGGCGGGTCGGGGGCGGGTCGGTAGGCGTGGCTAGGCAGGTTCCGGTTCTTCTCCGTCGGAGGTCGGGTTGCGCCTGCGCAGTCGACCGGTGTCTTTCCCGGGCGCGGGAAAGTTGACGGTGAAGAACCCGGAACTGCGCCATCTTGCCTCCGTTTGTCCAAACACTACCCTCATGGAGGGTCAAAAGCTTCAAAATTTCTTTTTCAGTGATCTAGTGTCCTGATGAGTAGGAAGTGACTTTTTTTAGGACCTAAGAACATCTTAGGGGCAAGTAAAAAGTAGAAAGTCAAGACAGTGATCGCTTTTATTAAGTGGAGATGGAGACTAGCATATGCCCCTTTGGGGGATGATTTCTTCCATGTCCATTTATTACTGAGTGGGAAAAAAGTGGCTTGATACAGAACTCACGCTATGTCAGATACTTAGCTTGCAATTGCTCCTTTGTCAGGGCTGATGCACATTTGGTAGCACAACTGGAGCAAGGTTGATGTTTGTAGACTGTGAGAGCTGGGTGAGATCCTGCTGGTCACCCCATGTTGTCTTTGTGTTAGTGACATTAAGATATCCAACAACAAATCTCCATCAAGACTAATTCACCTCTGTGTTGTCTTCTCTGGGTTGTTGTCACCTGGTTTACTTTTTCCACTCCCACTGTTGTTTCCATGACTTGACTCCGCTTTGGGTACCTCTTTAACTCAGCTCATCACTGGTACTCTTAGTGCTCCGCTAGAATATGTTCATTGACTCCACTCCAGACTTGACATTTTTGTGGTTATTCTTGGGTGTCAACTCCTAGCCTCTTCCTGATTTTGATCTTGATATTTCTGTCTTGTGGCTGTGACCTGGCTCCTGGTCCAATCTGTTCACTGGATAGAGGAGTTACTGTGGCCAGGGAAGGGAGATGACTTGCCTAGATGCCAGTATCACTGGGGCAGCAATGGATCCAGAGCTCAGTTTCTCCTACTCTATTCCCTGCCCCTCATCTGGCATTTCCCTTACAGTCAGTGTCTGTATGGGCCAGAAACAGCCTATGCCTTCCAATCTTGAGACCAGCCTCATGTTCTTTGTGGAAATTACTTAATAGTGTATTTCCATTCTCCATGTTCAAAATGGGGAGAGTAGAGAAGAAGCTGAGCAACACTTGGCGAGTGGTGAAGTCTGGCATGTGGAATAAACTGGATCAAAGGAGGCCCAAGGCTATCCTATTGCTGAAGCAAAAAGAGTGATCAAGAGCCTCTGGCCACATATTGCCCATGTCTGTTTCCTGTGGTTCTCTGATCACACAAACAGTTATGGCCTCCAGATGGGGCTGGGTCTGTCATGCATGTCCATGTGAAGAGATCACCCAACAGGCTTTGTGTGAGCAGTAAAGCTGTTTAATCACCTGGGTGCAGGCGGGCTGAGTCCGAAAAGAGAGTCAGCAAAGGGTGGTGAGATTATCATTAGTTCTTACAGGTTTGGGATAGGCGGTGGAGTTAGGAGCAATGTTTTTCGGGTTGGAGGTGGATCTCACAAAGTACATTCTGAAGGATGAGGAGAATTACAAAGAACTTTCTTAAGGGTGGGGGAGATTCCAAAGTACATTGATCAGTTAGGGTGGGGCAGAAACAAATCACAATGGTGGAATATCATCAGTTAAGGCTATTTTCACTTCTTTTGTGGATCTTCAGTTGCTTCAGGCCATCTGGATGTACACGTGCAGGTCACAGGGGATATGATGGCTTAGCTTGGGCTCAGAGGCCTGACACGGTCAAAGCTTGGAGCTAGGGTAGATCTTATTGCACTAAAGTGAATATGAATCACCTGGATATAATGGCTTTCCAGTGAATCAGCATGATTGAGAAGGGCCTCTTGGGTCCTGCTTGGGGTACTTCAGTGCAGGACTTGGAAGAGTATGGCAGCTCTACTGTTCCATGCTCACAAATGTTTTTCTTAATGGGAGACTGCAAGTCTGCAAAAGTGCTTTCAGTCCATTTGCATTCAACACCTGCTGGATGCTACAGAAATAAAGTGATGTATACATGATAGATAATAAGAAGAAATGTAGCACTTGTCATTTGTTAACGGTGCTATTCATTATTCTTCACAACAGAGTGGCATGATAGATTCACGTTATCTTCCTAAAGAGGAGAGAAGCAAGTGTGATGTGTGCAAGTTGACATGCCATGCCTGTGGTCTGTGCTGTGGATGTGCAGTCCCAGGCTGCTCAGACCCTGCTTCTCAAGGGGGCATGGCCTCTCCTCTAGATGGCTAATAGAACCTTAGATTCCCAAGGCTGGAAGAGACTGAGGACACCGACAAGGTTGTCAAGATTTGAGTCTTGTTCCTCCATAATGACATTACTTCAAGTTCTTTGAGCTGTAAGAGAATACATCTCAAGCTAGCTTCTGCAAAATGAGACTAATCTGTAGTAACGCAGAAGTGTGATCATGGAAACGAGACCTCATGAAGAGTTTGGAGCCAGGGAATACAAGGCTGTTGGGAGCCCAGGACCTAACTCTTTCTCCATCCCATCTCTCTCCTTCTCTCCATAAATCTGCTTCATGCTTCTTTCCTAGCAAGCCAGCTTTCCCTGCTCCTGAGCCTACATGGTGGGCAGAGATATTATACTTTCAGGCATACGCAGAGCACCCTGACCTGCTCTCAAGTTCTTAGGTAAAAGACCCTGATGGGACCAACCTCAGACAGGAGCCACTTCTGGTTCAGTAAACTGTGTTAGAATCATATTGTACAAACATAGCATCCAGGAGCCTACCCTTGTGGATTTTCATGGTGTAGTTAAGGAGATCTTTGCAAAATGAGCAATCTATTAGGTTGGTGCAAAAGTAATTGCAATTTTTCGCATTAAAAGTAATGGCCCAAACCACAATTACTTTTACACTGACCTAATAAAAGGTACTCATGTCACTGACCCAATGGTCATCTTGTCATTGATCACTACATTGTTTATTCACTACACTGTACATTTGTATTTTTGTGGCTACATGTAATGACCAGGAACTCATCCCCTGAAACAGCTCAGACAGCTGAGGATGCTTCTTTATATTGACTGAAATGGGTCTCCCGTCCCAGGTCAACTTTTCAAAGCCATAGAGAAGGAGCCTTATCTCCTTTCATCATGACAGATCTTTGGATAATTGAAGGCACCCTGGAATTATTGACCCATTCTTCCCGTGACACATGTCTGAGTCCCAGCATGTTCCTGGTTGTTCTTCAGAAGATAATCTGTTTTGTCTATATCCTTCTGCTGTAGATTGAATGTTTGTATCTCCACAAAATTGTTATACTGAAGCTAACCCCAACTGTGATGATTTAGGAGGTAGGGCCTCTGGTAGGTGATGAGTCGTGAGGGTGGAACCCTCATGAATAGATCAGTGCTTTTATACAAGATATAAAAGGTATTAGTCAGGGTTCTCTAAAGGGACAGAACTAATAGGATATATGTATATATGAAGGAAAGTTTATTAAGGAAAATTGGCTCACATGATCACTAGGTGAGGTCCCACAATAGGCTGTCTGCAAGCTGAGGAGCAAGGAAGCCAGTCCAAGTCTCAAAACCTCAAAAGTAGGGAAGCCAACGGTGCAGCCTTCAGTTCTGTGGCCAAAGGCCTGAGAGCTCCAGGCAAACCACTGGTGTAAGTCCAAGAGTCCAAAAGCTAAAGAACTTAGAGTCTGATGTTTGAGGGCAGGAGGCATCCAGCACGGCAGAAAGAGGAAGGGTGGAAGACTCAGGAAGTCAGCTCCTTCCACCTTCTTCTGCCTGGTTTATTCTAGCCACACTGGCAGCTGATTGGATGGTGCCCACCCACCTTGAGGGTGGGTCTGCCTCACCCAGTGCATTGACTCAAATATTAATATCATTGGCAACACCCTCACAGACACACCCAGGAACAATACTTTGGATCCTTCAATCCAATGAAGTTGACTGACACTAAGTGTTAACCATCACAAGACCCCAGAGGGCTCTCTTATCCCTTCCACCCCATTAGGCAACAGCGAGAAGATGGCTGTCTATGAACCAGAGAGAGCAGACCCTCACCACACACTGAATCTGCTGGTGCTTTGATCTAGGACTTTTCAGGTTCCAGAACTGTGAGAATAAATTTGTTATTTGTAGGCACCTAGTTTATAGTATTTTATTATAGCAGCCTGGATGGACTAAAGTGGAATTCCCAGAATAATATCTTGACTCATTCTAGATCCTTTGGCAGGAGTGGTCTTGGGGCAAGTACAGAGATGATCTCTGTCAGGAGTTGGCAAACTATTCTGTTAAAAAACTGATTAGTAAATATTTGTAGCTTTACAGGCCATATGGTCTCTGTCACAACTACTCAGCTCTCCTGGTATGGCACAAAAGTATCCACAGACGATATGTAAACAAATGAGGATGGCTGTGTTCCAATAAAACTTTATTTATATATACTGTAAATTGAATTTCATATAATTTTTATGTATCACAAAATATTATCCTTTTGACTTTTTTTTTCAACCATTTAAAAATGCAAAAGCGCTTCTAACTCACCTGTCCTACAGAAATGGAGGGTGGGTGAGATTTGGGCCTCAGGCCATAGTTTGCTGATTTCTGGTCCACATGCTGTCGTTAAAGGTCCTGATTACCTCCCCCAGTCAAAGCAAACCCAGTTTCTTTCACTCATGCCTGAAATACCTTCACTGCTGAAGGAGGAAGGCATTGTCCTTCATAAAAGAGGAATAAGACACATCAGAGGGTCTATTTAAAAGTGAAAATATTTTTGAGGGAGGTAATACAGCCTCTAAAACTTAAGTGTGAATTAGTACTCACTTTGTAAAACACTTGCCAGTTTGTAAAATGTGCATTACTTACTTCTCTTCTCATGTTAACAGTGAAGTAGATATTTTTAATGTTCTCTTCACAGATGAGGAAAAAGTCCCTTAAAGATGAAGGGACTGCCTTCCCTTCATCTTTAGGGATGTGGTGGCTCATGCCTGTTTTGGGAAGCCAAGGTGGGCAGATCACCTGAGGTCAGCAGTTCGAGACCAGCCTGGCCAACATGGCGAAATCCCGTCTCTACTAAAAATACAAAAATTAGCTGGGTGTGTGCCTGTAATCCCAGCTACTCGGGAGGCTGAGGCAGGAGAATGACTTGAACCCAGGAGGCAGAGGCTGCAGTGAGCTGAGACCACGCCATTATACTCCAGCCTGGGCAACAAGAGTGAAACTGTCCAAAAAATAAAAAAAAGATGAGGGGACTGCCTTAGGCAGTGCAAGCAGAGCTGGAAGTTTCTCCAGGTGGGTCAGATGCGCTGCCTACCTATACTTTTAGAATCTAACAAGCCATTCATTGGCCATCCACGTGTGCCTGGCTAGAGAAGAAAAATACAGGTGAATCAGATACAGCTTCAATCCCAGGGAGCTCTGAGGGCAGTGGGGGAAGTACCTAGTGTTATCGTCAGAGCTTGGCTAGGTGAGAGTAGGGTGGTCTGGGGATCTCAGAAGAGGGGGCACTCACTCAACTGGGCTGTGAACTGGGGGCCTTCTTCATGGACACTCTGCTCCATCAGTGGAGGACGGGTGGGTTGGCCTGATACTTTTGGTGTCTGGAAATGATGGGAACTTGGGAGGGTGCATTGGAACCCTTGAGGGGATGCCTTACAAGTTAGTCCATGGTGGCCCAGTTGCCAGGCAACAGAATTCTCTGGATCAGCTCTGTTTCCTCTGCGTGTAACTTGGATGAGTGTTGAAGGTGGCACACAGAACCTTGTGAAACTGTCAGACTGAGACTTTAAGGTCCATTCAGCCAGTTTGACTGAGGCTGGGGAGGCCTTTGAGAACAAGCTCCCTCTGCTATCTTTCAGGTATAAACAAAGTCTGCATGGTAACTTTGGAGTGAGCACACCAGCCGCTTGGTATTTCTGGGATTCCTTGCATGAAATGCGGGCTCCCTAGCATCACCTGTCAGATCTGGTGCTTTTTGTTTCATTAAAAAGAAAACAGAAAACCCTCTAACCAATGGCATTAAAGAACCTCTAGAAAATAACCCTCTGCTTTCTCAGGAAAGACGTCAGTATGTCCATGGCAGGATTGATGAAAGAATTCTTGAAGCAGTGAAGAAAAGGGGCCAAAGAAAAGTGAAGCTTAGGGGAGTTGGCATAAGAAGTGAGAAAAAAATAAATCCAAACCAGAAAACGTGTCTGTCTCCAGAAACAATAGTTCTGCTGGCTAACCCCTTAACAGCTGGTCTTGCCTGATTTTCTTTGGCCCAAGTCAGCTAGTCTATAAGAGAAAACAGTGACAATCACATACTTTTTCTTCTTGAGCCAGTTAACAAGTAATTATTAAGCCTCCTCAGCATGACCATCACTATGTCATTGGTATTGTGGGGGACTCAAAAGAAGCAAACAACATGATCCAAACGTTTCATCAAGCTCAAGTTCAGAAGAAGGGAAAGGATGCCTAAGTCCTGCTTCAAACAGTGAGATGAGCTAATCAGATGTCCCACTCAAGTTGAGATTGCAAGTGCTATAGGAAGAAGAAGGGTCACGGTAGGCTAGGATCTGAAGGAGAAGGAGGGGTTTACTGTTTAGATCTGCAGAGAAAATTAGAAAGGCATTTAAGGAAAGGCAAACAGCAGACAACAAGACACCTCCTCCCCAGGCTAAAGACATTCTCCATTGATGGTCATGCTTCATCATTCACTGAGAAATTAGTCATCCAATCTAAGCTGCTCATCTTTCCTTACCAAACTTTTAAACCTTCTTGTGTCTGCATCTGCTATTTCCCCTTTTGTTACAATGGAGGATGCAGCCCTCCTCTTATCTAAAGCCATCCCCTCCCCTCATCCTCAGGATCTTATCCCCTCTTGTTCTTCTCGTGGGCATTGCCCTGCCAAAGCTATCTCATCCCTTTCAGGCAGCAAAATCCTCTTTCATCTCAGTACATCATTCCCATTAATATACACACATACTCTAGCATCACCCATCCTAAACATAACTCCACCTGACTGCATATTTTCCCTTGTATTAGTCAGCTTTATCCACAATAATGCTATACAATCAATAACCACAGCATCTTAGTGACATACAACTAGTGTATGTTTTTGCTTACAGGTTTGTGGGTTGGCTAGAGTTCCACAGATCTAAGCTGCAAGTTGTGGGTTGTGTCCCAAGCCTGTGCCACACATCACTCCTTCTCCTTCATCCAGAGGCTACCCAAGACATGTTCTCACAAAGAAAGGAAGGACCACAAGACGCCAAGCCCAATCAGGCAAGCACACTTCAAAGTCCTGCTCAGGACATAGCTGCATATCACATTGGCTAAGCTTAACATCAGTGAGAGGAGACATAGACTCCTCCCATGGAGATTGAGGGAGACGGAGTACTTGCTGAATAATAATCTAACCTGTTCTTCCATCTTGTGTCCCTTTTTTTCTGTTTCTCTTGATAGCCAGACTTCTAGAAGCAGTTGCCAACACATCATGTCCCCGTCATGTTCCTTACCCTTCAATCTCTCTTCATCCCACTTCAGTGGTCTCTGCCGCAATCGCTACACCCGTGCCCCTCTTTTTTCTCTGAGTTTGTTTGGGCTGCTATAACAGAATACCATAGAGTGGGTGGATTATCAACAACAGAAATGTATTTCTCACAGTTCTAGAGGCTGGGAAGTCCTAGATCAAAGCGCCAGTGGATTCTGTATCTGGTCAAAGGTCCACTCTCTGGTTCATAGATCGCTATCATTGTGCTATGTCCTCACATTACAGAAAAGGGGCGAGGGTGCTCTCTGGAGTCTCTTTTATACAGGCACTAATCAATCCATAAGGGGTCCACCATCATGACCTTATCACCTCCCAGAACTGTGTCTTCAAATGCCGTCACATTGGGGTTTAGGTTTCAAAATACGGATTTGGAGGGGACACAAACATTCAGTCTATAGCATCATCTGTATTGCCAAATCCAATGGATGTGTTTTCATCTGAATCTTACCTTCTCCGTCTCTCAATAGCATTCCACACAGTTGGCTGCTCCCTCCTTCTTGAATTATTTTCTCTTGGATTTTATTACTTCACCAGGTCCTGGTTTTCCTCTTTCTTCTCTGGCTTCTCCCAGTCTCTTTCCTTCTCTCCCCAGCTCAGTGGTGGTGTTTCTAAGGACTTGGTCTAGAAGTCTTCCTCTCCTCTCCTCTCGCCTCCCCTTCCTTCCCCTCCCCTCCCCTCTCCTCTCCTCTCCTCTCCCCTTTCCTCCCTTCCCCTCTCCTCTTTTGTCTCCTCCTGTCCCCTGCCCTCCCCTCAGTAGATCCCCTTACTTTTCAGAATTTGGAATATCTTCTCTCTGTTGACTCCTAAATGTGTATTTCTAGCACAGTTATCTCTGAATTTTAGCCTCCTCTTATATTCAGCTGTGTCAACATTCCCACTTGGATGTTATGCATACTCCTAAACTTAATACTTCCAGACAGAATTGCCATTTTTCCTTCTATAATTTGCCCCCTATGTCTTCATCCTCACCCATAAATGTCCTTCAACAACCCACACTGGCATCCTTCTCAGAGCCTTTGTGAAGTTGTGTCTTCTGCCTGGAATGCTTTTTGCCTTCTTCTCCCCACCCGTCCGTTTCTTATGGCTGATGCCTTTTCATCTTCTGGGTCATATGGTCAAACGTTACTAACCAGAGAAGCCTTCTACCATTCTGTCTAAAAGGCCACATTCCCCGATGGTGCCTCGTTTTTTAGATTGGTCTTGGGTTTTTACCAGTTACCATAATTAAGTGGTTACTTTAAAATTTGTTCTCTTGGATTTTATCTGTCTCCCTAATTAGAATGTATCCATTCTAGCAGGTGCTTGGTAAGTCTTTGTTGAATTTATGACCTTGAAAGTCTTTGTTGAATTTATGACCCCTTGGAGGTTGTCTAGTCTGCTGTTCGCCAATCTGCAGGCTATGAACCCATGGGGGAGTCGTGGAATTATTACCCTGGGTCCAAGAGTCCATAGTACACCAATCATTCCTTAGGTACAGGAGGACTAAATAATAAATCTCACTCATATGTGTACCACTTTTCAAATGATGGGGTTGTAATAAATAAAATATAGATTTATTTGAAGATATTACTAAGTTCACAGGTCCTCTTTATCTTCATTTATTTTCTTAGTTAATGTATGTAAAAGTATACCCTTTTATGGGGTTTTTTCACACTGAAAGGTTGAAAAACTGCTAACATCATTCATATGACTTCTATCTTTACAGTTGTGAAAACCGAGATCCAGGGATGAAGTTACTTGCTCAAGGTCACATTCTTCTGCAGTAGAAATGCCTGGAGCGGGAGGGAAAGGAAAAGGTCAGGGGCCCAGGGAGCTATAAGCTATAAAGGCTGGTGATGAGGAGCATGGCTGAGACCAGGCACTGCAGGGACCTGCTCAGCAGGATGGTCCCAAGGCTGGGTGCCTGTGCTGACTTGTGTAATTAAAGGTAGTGACTTCTTAGAGGGTAGCCGCGAGTTGAGTGCTAGCAATTCTATGTGCCTGAAAACCAAGGTTTAGTCCAGAGTAGTGTGTGGCCCAAGTCCAGAGATCCTAAGAGGTAGTGAAGACCTAATGGCCGGGGTGGGGAAATGATATGGCTTGACTTTGTCCCCACCCAAATCTCATCTTGAATTGTAGCTCCCATAATCCCCACATATCATAGGAAGGACCTGGTGGGAGGTGATTGAATCATGGGGTCGGGTTTTCTGGTGCTGTTCTTGTGATAGTGAATATGTCTCATGAGATCTTATGGTATGATAAGGGGCAGTTCCCCTGCATACACTCTCTTGCCTGCCACCATGTAAGTCCTGTCCTTGCTCCTCCTTGCCTTCTGCCATGATTGTGAGGCCTCCCCAGCCATGTGGAACTGTGAGTCCAGCAAACCTTTTTCTTTATAAATTACCCAGTGTCTGGTATTTCTTCATAGCAGTATGAAAATGGACTAATACAGGAGGTGATGGTGGCAGAGCACGTGTCACATGTGGAAAATAACTGGGCATCAGTTCAAGAAAGCACAGAGGAGCTGAGGGGTCCCTGCAGGGCACCAAAAGGAAATGAAGAGACCTCTCATGAGCCCTCGAGGGTGGAGGGAGATACTGGAGGACATAGAGGTGGTGGAAGTCAGGGATGATAGAGGGGACCGGGTGATACAGGTGGTAGAAGTCAGGGGACTGAGTTTTCCCAGGTGCTGTGGCATGGAACACATCAGTGCCCAGGCCAGGGTGCAGCAGAAGCTGACTTCCCTGCCTACCCCATGTGCCTCCTGCCCTGTGGCCCTGTGCCTTCCTGTGATTAACCTTCCCTTGTTGTCATTGACTTGGAGTTGAACTCTTCTGCGGCCATTCTTGGGTGCATCTTTTTGAGGCCCTGAAGGTCATGCTTTAGTACCAGCTCCTCCCTCTCTCTGGAGGCCCTTCTCATTATCCTGATAGCTCTGGGGTGCCCTGATGTCCCTGGTAGTAAATGTGCCAAGGAGATCCAAGCCTGCCTTTCTGAATGCCTGGAAGATGAGGGAGTGGGGCATGGAGATTTCGGGTCAGATTTCTAGTTAGACAAATTAGTCTGGCATGGTGAAATGCCACTAATGGGAGAGTCAGATAGCTTTCATTTGGCTTTCCCTGGCAGCTTAGCAAATGTGCTTGAATGATGTTCCCCTGCATGGAGTACTACACTGTATCCCATGCAGTACAAAGCATGCCACACCCATTTTTGTTTTGTTTTGTTTTGTTTTTTTTAAGATGGAGTCTCACTCTGTCGCCCTGGCTGGAGTACAATGGTGCAATCTCGGCACTCACTGCAGCCTCTGCCTCCCAGGTTCAATTAATTCTCCTGCCTTAGCCTCCTGAGTAGCTGGGATTACAGGTGCATGCCACCATGCCTGGTTAATTTTTGTATTTTTAGTAGAGATGGGGTTTCACCATGTTGGCCAGTCTGGTCTTGAACTCCTGACCTCAGGCAATTCACCTGCCTCAGCCTCCCAAAGTGCTGGGATTACAGGCATGAAGCCACTGCACTCGGCCACACACATTACCTTTAATTCTCACACCAGCTATGGGTGAGCCAGGTTAGATGAAGAGACTGAGGTTCAGGGAGGTTAAATGACTTGCATTAGGCTGCTCAGCTACCAAGGAGTAGAGAAACCCATTATTCGTCTTGTTTGAGATGTTTGCACCCATGCTTCCCGTTAGCAGTGTTTCCAAGAACATAGCCCCACTCCATGTCCCAGGCAAGCTGAGCATCAGCTCAGGGCACTGAAGTGCTTTATAAACATCTGAAACTAGACACATGAACTGCAGTGCTTTACATGCCATGCTGGCTGCCTGATCCAAAAAAGGCTTTCCTCTGGCCTTGAGATCCTTTGTTTCCTGTATCAGCCATTATCGCTTCAGTACATGTTCCCAGTCCCTGTCCTGCCCCACGTCTTCAAGATTCCAGCATTACTTCTTCGAGCTTTAGCCAACACACTGAACCATGTATGTAGTGTGTTGTCTTGACCGGCTTACCTCTCTTAGCCTCAGTTTCCACCTCTTTGAGACCATTTCCTTATCAATAAAATGGGGGATAATAATGCATTGTGTTGAAGATAAAAGGATAAAATTGAAGGAAGTATCCCACATAGTGGCCAGTCCTGATGCGTGTTCAGTATGTGTTAGCTGAGCTGCATTTGTGGAGTGGCTGAGCTGAGATAAACATCCAGGTTCTGACTTTGAATCCAGTGCTCTTTCTCCCCTGCTGGGCTATATACAAGCAACCTCTAGATATCATGTTCCTAAATCCACCCCCAAATCCCTGAGGAAACTGTGGGATCCCCGGCAGTTCACCAACCACCCAGCCTTTCACCAGGACTTCTCCGGCTTCTCCTTGCTTTTGCTGTTTTAAGACTCAGCAGCAGCAGCATGAGCGGGAGCAGGTGCAAGGTTGTGTAACTGCCCTGTCCTCAGATCACACATAGGGAAGGACTTGGACCTCGGGCTGCCTAGCACAGGGCAGCAGTGCCTGTCCACTGAACCATGGCTTCATCACAGTAATTCCTAGCCAGGCACCTACACCTTTCCACAAAGACATGTCCAAGGAGGCAGCAGATCTGATCCCAACCCCACCGCTCAGCTTTCTTGGATACTGTGCATATAGATTGAGTGCTTGCCTTGTGCCAGACTCATGCAGTGGGGCATAGGGTGGAGGTTAAAACTGGGTGAAGGATGGGACCTTTGAGATCAGCTGAAACTCAGTAAACCCAGACATGGCCAGATCCTGCTTCCTCACCCTCCTCCTCCTCCTCCCTCCTTGTTCTGTTTTCTTATTAACTGGAACTAATGGGAGAAAATGATTAGACCAGACAGCTCGTTAATGATTATCGATTCACTACATTCCTTTCACCAGGTGCCTTGAAGGGAAAAGCCAGACCATGATCTTCATACAACAAACTCAGTTACACCTCAAAGAAGGTGTGGTGCTTGGCTCCCTGCTTCCACCCTTCTGTGATCCCCACAGCTAAAGGCACTTAAGGCCATCTACAGGTTCTGACCCAACCCATGCCCTGTCGATCAGGCTGGGTGCATGGCAGGGACAGAATTGTCAACCATTCCAGTTTGCCTGGCTCTTTCTAGTGATAGCACTGGATGCCCCATATCCTGGGAAGCCCTCCAATCCTGGGCAAACTGGACCACTGGATACCCTAGCAGGCTACATTATTATTAGTAGTAGTAGTAGTAGTAGATTTCTTTTTTTTTTTTCTTTTTCTTTTTTTTTTTGAGACGGAGTCATGCTCTGTCACCAGGCTGGAGTGCAGTGGCGTGATCTCGGCTCACTGCAACTTCCGCCTCCCAGGTTCAAGTGATTCTCCTGCCTCAGCCTCCCGAGTAGCTGGAACTACAGGCATGTGCCACCACACCCAGCTAATTTTTGTCTTTTTAGTAGAGACAGGGTTTCACCGTGTTGGCCAGGATGGTCTCAGTCTCTTGACCTCATGATCCACCCACGTTGGCCTCCCAAGGTGCTGGGATTATAGGCTTGAGCCACCGTGCCCAGCCGATTGCTTTTTTATTATTATTTCTTCCTTTTTATCATCATCATTATCATCAGTAACTAACATTGAACACTTTCCATATGCCAAGACTTATGCCACACACTTACAATTTTTTATGAGGTAGATAATACCCTTCAGGCAGCAGAGGCAGAGGTTACAGTTAGTTCACCCGATCAACCCTTGCATGATTGCCCTGAATACCTAATTCATGTTTTCAGCTTCGGGTCAGCCTCCTAGTCCTTTGGTTCTAGAAGCTGGCTTTCTCCAAGCATCTGCCTTGTCCTGATCTCTGGCTTTCAGCTCCATCTGTGACTAAGACCTGCTGACTATTATAGCCTTGGTGATTGAGGCCAGCCTTGTTCCTCACCTCCTGCATCTCAGAGTTCTGCAAGAGACAAGAGTTGCCCTTGAACTGTTTGTGGAGACTTGGCCTTTCTGTCTGATTTCTGGATCCTGAGGCTGCCTTGGCTCCTGCCTGAGGCCAAGTGCCCTGCTTGTTGTGTGTCATCTCTAGGTCAGGAAGCATTCCTCTTCCCTGTTGCTGGGACTGTCTGCAGTCCACTGACTGTTCCAGGACTCTGCCTGATTTCAGGTCCTGGCATCCTTGAGACTGTTGGTCAGTCCCTTATTATGTGTAGTTGGTGCGTGGTTGACCTTACTGGGATTATTTGCAACTAGGTAAGTTTGTAGGAGCCTCTGCTCCCTGCCCTGTTGATGTGACATAGACAGCACTACTCTTTTTATATCAGTCTGAGTATCCTATAACTAGGAAGATAAATAGGCTGCTGAAAATAACATCTTGCACTCCAAAGGCACGTATAAATGACTTTTGGATAGGGTGGGCTCGATTAAAATCAAATTGATTCAAATCATGATTTGAATCACTAGTCAGGAAGAGTCGATTAAATCAATATTTTTCCTTCAAAACTGCATTCATTTTTGATACAATTTTAAGGCACAGTCTTCACAACTCTGACAGAGATAGATGTGGTTTTCATTTTTAGAAGTTACATACCATGCATTTTTAAGCTATGATTTATTTTGACATTTCATTGAATCAATTTTGCAGCCACGTCTGAGTCTTGAGTGATGACTTGGTTATTTTATTTACCAAAGCTAATCAAACAAATGTGTATAATTTTTCCAACAAAATAAGCATGTGCACTTTGGAATGTTTAACTAATTTTTGCTATAAGTGTAAAAATGTGTTTTTTGCTGAGATAAATTGGACTGTTTGAGGCAGGTCCAACCCAAAACACTTCTAATATTATATTTTGGAGTTAACTCAGTCTTTACCCTTTCCTTCCTGCTTATTTTTATGTTAGAAAAGAAAGGTAAGCTTTTCAACTTTTGTAGTTCCCAAATGATTTTCAAGTTTAGACTGAATCAGTCTCCTTTGGAAAACATTCTTGTTATGTGTAGAGAAGAAATAGCTGTAATGACAAACTTGATATTTGTCATCATTATTGCCACGAATCCATATACTTGACTTCTGTCGGCTATTGGAGTGACCTTCACGAGGCCTTATCAGTATCATTCATGATTAACTGAGCTTTACCATATCTGAAAAGATTCTCTTCACTAGGATCCACTGAGTTTTATTTTCGGAAAGTATTCTCACAGCAACAACGCATTTGGAATGCGATATCGTCTTAGATAGGGCTGTGTTAGGGAGGGGCATGCTTCTCTTCCATCATATTAGCCTCAGAATATTTGGGAGGAACCCCTTACATCTTGAGGCCAAATAACAATCTTGAGTTTATGGTTTTATCTCCATCCTTTCTGAGCATGTTTCTGGCTCAGCCCCATGATATCATTTCTTAGAACGTGGCCACATATATTCTGTATCTGCCAGAAGATTAAGTATCTGCATCTTTCAAGCTGAAACAGGTGTCTTCCAGTTTTGTTTTCCTAGGATCTAGAACACAAATGCATTTCCCCCATTCACATAGTTCTCATTGGATAGAATCATAACATTAGGGTTTAATAGAACCCAGTGATTTCCTAGTTCCATCCTTAAACTAACTCTTTCATGTAAAAACGAAGTGACTTGCACAGGTCACAAAGCCTGGGATGAGAAACCATGTCATCTGAGACTCCCAGGACAGGGAGTTTTCTTTAATAAGTCATTCCTGAATTTAGACAATTTCTTCTCTTCATCTTCCTCTCTGCAAAGTAGTGATTTGTTTTTAAAGAAAACTGTTCTCCATATACAAACATGTACCTATTACTCATTTACAGCTGACCTTTGCTGGACTTGTACAGGGCTGCACTTAAGAGTCTGAGAATGGAATGGACACCACTTAGTTCTAGCAGGGATGTTAGATTTAGCAAATAAAAATAGAGTACACCCAGCTGAATTGAAATTTCAACCAAACAACAAATAAGTTTAGTATGACTTGTGATATTTGGGACACACTAAAAAATTATTCATCATATATCTAAAATGGAAACTTAACCAGTGTCCTGTATTTTATCTGATAACCTTATTCTCCCCATTATTCAGCGTAATGTGTTTGGTTTGGTTTTTCATCCTTACCTAAGGTGCTGAGTATCATAGTCCAATTTTCAGGTGGCCACACCCACTTGAGTTAATGTTTTCACTGCATATTCTGCTTTTCTTTGACCTGTTTCATTTAAACTCTTTTTGGTCAGCTCTGATTTTGCCCCATGCACTGTTTTCATTGATGTGTTTCACTGCATCCCTTTGAGTGGGCATCCTGATGCCTGCGGGGCTCTTGCCTGCCTAAACCAACCTATTTGGGCACCAGGTTGCAGGGAACTGGCCAAATGCAGGACTGCTGGAAGCCAGAGCAGTTCCCTGAATGTCCAGCTCTTGCCTTCCCTGGGAGCAGCAGGAGGGCCCACTGCCTGGGAAGTGACCACCAGAGGGAGTAGCTGCAGTAGGGGCTGAGCTACATGAGCCTCCTCTCTGCCCAGAATGGGGGACCAGTGTTGTGTTGCAGGACTGTACCTCACTAAGGAAGCCCGTGGGGTGCTCTTATCTGATACCGCCACTTTGTTAGTGTTGTGCCAGACCCCTTTTAACCTCAACAGGGGTGACACCATGTCCAAGAGGCTGAAGAAGAGACCCAGAGCCAACACATAAGACACATAGGGTTTTATTAACAGGAGGGTAACTTACAGGGAGGTCTGGTGGCAGCAGGCTGGGCAGGAGAATCACAACCACTTACAAATAGCATGCTGTTCATCTACTGTTTTGACTTAGCACCCTTCCCTTAACAACCTCCACCTGGCAGCCTTCATTTAACCCCAAACACAGGGCCTTGATCACCTGTACAGCCTGAGTTCCTCAGGACAGTCCGAGGGCTCAGCTCTTCCTCTTAGGTAAGGAATGACTCTCTGGGTTGATCACCCCCAGATTTCTTAGCTCAGAACTCAACACACATTCAGGTGCATCTTCCAAACAGGGTCATTCTCAGGGTATGTCCTGATGCTGTCAGGTGCGTCTGCCATATAACCAGTGAATGGAAGCCTCACCCAGAAGCCATCATCCCTAGTGTGGCTTCCTAATTGGAGGAGAATCCTTCCTGTCCATCCAACTTCCCCACTGATGTGGAGCCTGGGCAATGGCACTGCATTCAAACAAGCTGGTGGCCCAAAGCTGTGGTCACCTGTGCCAAATATTGTAATATGCGTTTTCATGTATTTATGTTTTCTAGAATTGAAAATACTTTGCAGCTGACCCCTGAGCCTACCCATTTCATTCTGAATGCAATTTCAGCACCCCAGTGTAGCTCCCCTGCTCTCCCTCCCAGGCATGGAACAGCCATGGCCCAAGATGAGGCATGTCCAGTGAGTCAGAACTGAATTTGTAGTCCTTTGCTCTCCTGGTCCCCAAACCTTAGTTTGCCCTGCTTTCCCCTGCTCTCCTGTGCCTGGGTTCTCCCAGGCCTGTATCTCGCCCCTTGCCTTCATCTTGTGTGCCTGTGCTGTTCTCGGATGCTGCCTGCTTGCCTGCTTTTCAGCCTGTAGTCTCACCATGCAATCCAGCTTCTGAATGTTTGCCTTGCCCTGTCCTGAGCATGCTGTGTGGCCCCAGGGCCTGAGAGCCCCCTGGTTCTGGTACTTCTGTAGGGCTAGCCTCAAGACAGCTCACATCAGCCAGGCATAGTGCAGGGTGAATGGGATTGATTTGATCTGGCTCCAGTGAGTGGGAAGAGAAACCTTTAGAAGGCCAAATCAACCTAGGATTGCTTTGATGAAAAATTCAGTCTTAGATCCTTTATTCTATAAGCCACTTAGTTGGCTTTAACTCTGCGGACAATTTTCTGGTAGCCTTTAAAACAATAATAGGGTTTTCTTATCAATCTGTGTTCCTTTAATAAGGGGAAGGCCCATTAAGACGGGGTCGGGGGCCTGACCAGGTGAACTTATGATTGTCTAATGTTATTCAACCTTATTAACATTTTCACAGCCTTGCTAAAACTTGAAAGTTGGCCAGGAGGATCATTACCATTCAAGTTTTCTCCTCCTAATGAGCCTGAACTGTCCCTGCCGTAGCTTACGCCTGATACTTTTCAGCTGTTGTCCCTATTGACTAATGAACATAATCGGTCCTGGGCTATTTTCCAGCCTGCTCCTTTTAGAACCAGCACTGTCTCCACTGGAGCCAGTCTCTTCTCAAGTTCACCTTTGCCTCTTTCTATTTTGTCCTGCATTTTCACCTCTGGTACATAGCAATGTCCTCAACTTCTGACTTGAGCTGTTTTCTTCCAACTTGCTCCAGCCTCTTGGCCTGGCCTGGTCTCACTCTTTCATTAAGCTAGGCTCCACAACTCCATTTTGTAACCGACTATACATTCCTCTGTGGACACAACATGATAAATCTTGATCAGGTGCCTCAGCCAACCCAGAATAGCCTTTTAACCTAGACTGTAACTGAAAAGCTATGCACACGCAATGGAAACTGGGAAGTGATGTGGCTATCTTGCTAATTAAGGAATGACACCCAAAGGTGATAGAATTGAGTGAGAAATGTGTGTATTTTCCTGGTCGTCAGGGAAAAGTTGGTTTAATTAAAGAAAGATAAGGAGGTAAATGAAGATTTCTGGGGATTCTGAAAGGGGACTTCTGGGTACTTTCAATGTCATTATTGAATGATAAAGCTGTTTATCATTTAAAATTTCATTTTGCAACCTAAGCTTTCATTTGCCCTGATAAAGAGACTCATGGATTTATCAGACAAGACTAATATCTTTGGAGGTTTGCAGCAGCAATGAAGATGGGGAAAGAAATACTTAGAGAGAGGATAAAATATTTCCTGAGGTAATTGAAGGGAAAAGGACAGAAGTTAAAGAGGGAGACAGATGTTGAAATGGAGAGAAGGAAACTGCTGGAGATGATAGAAGTTGAGTTGTGAATGGTAAAAGATGGGTGTGTATATTAGATTTCATAAGTTCCTTGAGGAATGTAGGTAAAAAGAAATAATGGGAAGACCTGTAGCTTGTAATTAAGATGAGATCCTTTAAAATCAGACTGTACTGCATTGGAATACTCACTTTTGTGACCTTGGGCTTGTCATTTATCCTAACCTCTTTGTACCTGTTTTACTTGTCTGTAAAGTGAGTCTAAAAATGCCCACTGCTTGTCACCGTGAGAAACAAATGAGGTGATGTTTGTAATAGCATGGCACATTTTCTGCAGAATGTAATAAACAGAAGCTGCAATTATTACAAGGATTGTTACTATACTAATATAAATAGCAACAATAATCATTACTCTTTCTCCACAACATCTACAGTCAGAGCTGTTGTCATGAGGGATGGAGTGGCATTGTGCAAAATTCAGCACTTGTATAAGGCACTGGAAAGCTGAGCGTCCCTAACTTTGGGGCTTATGATCATCTAGCTATGGTGATCTTAAGTCCTGGTTCATCTTGGCTAGTATGAATTTACGCCTGTTGTCCAAGAGCAGTGCCTTTCTTTATTCTTAAAAGTGTTCCAGTTTGGGTGACAAATCATTATCATTTCCTACCTTTGATATTTACTGTCTAAATCAATAAGACAGTATTACTGCATTATTCATAGTTTCCAATTTTTTCAAATGGATTGAGTTTCTTGAGGCCACTAAATGTATATGTACATGTAAAAAATATATGTATGTATACACACCCCTATCTAGTGCTCCTTTTGCATTTGCAACAGGGATTAAACGGGACTTACCCCATGGAAATGTTGGTGACCTCATCCTCCAGTGGCCATTTCCGTAGGCCCTGTGCCTTGCCACTGTTTGCTGATTGATATAGGCTTTTCACAGAAAAGGGATCTCCAGAGGATGGTGGTATCAGAGGGGGAGTGGAGACAGGAGCAGAGTGGGTTCCGAAGTGTGGCGCTGTGGATGAGACATTGGGTAGCATCCTTGCCTGGCACTTAGGGCTATGTCCTCTTGGGCCAGTCACTGAACTTCTCAGAGCCTTAGTTTATTCATGCAGAGAATGAGTCATAGAATAGACCTTGAAGACTTGTTAGAAGGATTGTATTGTGTGGCACATGGTGGGTACTCAATAAATGGGAGGAGACTTGAGTAGGACTACTCACTGAATATTTGTGGGCAGCATCATGTCCTGGCCTCCTTCCTACTCAACTCTTTTCTCCAGTTCTTCCAGCTGTTATCTATACACAGTGGTTTCCAAGTCTGCTGGTGATCTGTGTCTGCTCGAGTTAAGACAGCTTCTGACCAGGTAGATGGATAGGTCAAATCATTCAGTCTAGAAGTATTCATTAAAGTAGGTGTCAGGCACTGTGCTCAGGGAATTCTCTGCCAAACAACCAGATGCAGCTCCTGCTCTTATGGGACTTGGGGCTGTCAGAGTTGTTTGTAGGGTGCTTTAGAGAGATTTCTTTCCCTCACTCACAAATGTGTCTGTAGAACTTGCCAGAGTTGCAGAACCCAGCATGAGGGAAGGGTCTTCTGACAGTGGGCTTTGAACTTCCTGCCTGCCTCGAAGTGAAATCATGTTATTGAAATTGAATATGTGTGATTCAGTCATCAATTCAGCAGTGAAAGGAAAAGCAGTAGCCCGGCAGTCCTGGTGGAGTAAATCATCCTGTGAGCACAGAGGAGCAGCAGCCCCTAATAGCTCTTGTAAACACGCTGTCACTCTCAGGGACTGGGCGCAGGCCAGCTGAGCCTCTCCCTGCCGTGCCTCTCTATTTCTCGGAAATGCTGCCATATCCAGCTGTGACATACATTCTGCATCATTCAAGAAACACTTTTCAAGCCGATCTCCAGGACGCAGAGATTGTTTCTGATTGCTTCCAGATCAATCAACAAACCTTTTAGGAGCAGCTTCTAGGTGGGTGGAGGCTCAAAGATGCATGAGACACATTTGCATATAAAAGATGTGTGCTAGTTTGCTTTTGCTTTGCTCTAAAGGAATACCTGAGACTGGGCACTTTATAAAGGAAAGAAGTTTAATTGGCTCAAGGTTCTGCAGGCTGTACAGGAAGTGTGGTGCTGGCGTCTACTTCAGGCAAGGACCTCAGGAAACTTCCAATCATGGCAGAAGGCAAAGGGGAAGCAGGCATCTCACATGGCCAGAGCAGGAGCAAGAGAAGGAAGGGAAGGGTGTGCCACACGCTTTTAAACAACCAGATCTTGTGTGAACTCAAAGCGAGAACTCACTCTCATTATCACAGGGACAGCACCAAGCCATTTGTGAGGGATCCACTCCCACGACCTAAACACCTTCCACCAGGCCCCACTTCCAACCCTGGGGATTACATTTCAACATGAGATTTGGAGGGGACAAATATCCCAACCATATTAAGATACATGGGCAAAACCACAGTTACATCCTAGATCCTGTTGCCATAGGTTGAGGACAGCATGGCCCCAGTTTTCCTATTCTTCTCAGTATCCACAGCCTTTACAGTTTGAGTCAAGAGAGTCAGTGTCTCTACCTCTTGAGTCTTGAGTGATTTACTTTGGCCAATAGAATATTATAGAAGTGATAATAAGAAAATTTTGAGTCTGGGCTCCAAGAGGGCTTGCATGAGTGTTCTCTCTCCCCCTCCTTGTCTCTTTTTTCTCTCTGTCTCCCTCTTAGACCTCTATCACTGCCTAAGAACAAGTATAGTAGCCACTACTGCAGGATGAAGGATCATGTGTAGCAGGGCCTAGACTTCCCAGCTGAGACCATCCTGAACCAGTTAGCCCCAGGCAGACCTGTAAGCTGCCCATAGACAGCATGAGTGAGCCCAGCCTGGATCAACCCACCCAGCCCAGGTCAGCAGGATCCCAAGCTTACCCAGAGATGTGAGAAATAAAAAACAGTGGTGGTTTTAAACCAAAAAAAAAAAAAAAAAAAAAAGAAACCCAAAGATGCACGGGGGCTGTTGAACTCCTGTTGTGTGCCCAGCTCTGCATATGGACTGTCACGGGCACTCACAGCAGCTGCCCCTTGTTAGCTCCATTTCACAGATGATGAAGCCAAAGCTTGGGATGTCAAGTGACTTCTCCAAGGTCAGGCAGCTCAGAGTCGGACCAATCAGGGCTGGATCTGTAGGCTGTGTGCTTTGCTTGGCACTGTCTGCTTGGCGCCATCTCCTGTCACTCTTTGTCCTCTCCTGGGCAGTGAGCTGTAGTCCTCTATTTCCTACTTCCTCTGCACCATGGGGCCATTTCTCATCCACATTTACCTCTTCTAGGTCCTCAACTCACAGGCAGTTGTTGTAAAACCCCATTTAATTATTACTATGCACAGAGAACTCAGGGCCCAAATAAATATGCAGGTAGACAAGTAGCCAGCATGGTCTAAGGCAGAGGCCCTGTGTGGTAATGGAAGGAGAGGCTTCTGCTCCTCCCCTTAGCACAGCTGCCACCATCTTCTCTCACCTGGACCATCCAGCAGTCTGTAACGGTGTCCTTTTAGTCTTTTGCCCGCACAGGCTATGGTATTTTAAAATGTGGATCCAAGTCAAACCCCAAATCACAACCCTCTAGTGGCTGTTTGCCACACTTAGAATAAAATGCACAGTCCTCATCAAGGACTCCAAAGCCACATATGAGCTGGCACCTTCTTCCCTGCCACCCTGACCTCATCTCTTTTCTTCTCTCTCTCACTTTCCTGCCCCAGTCCCACTGGCCCCTAGCTGGTCCTTAAACTTTACGCAGCATGTCTCGGGCCTTTGCAGTTGTTTTCCCTCCGGGAAGCTGCATGATTACCCTATTTAGAGGAGCCCTCCCTTGCATCCTTCCCCAAATGCTGCTCCCTCTCCCTCTTTATTCCCCAAATTTATTTTTCATCATAGTAGAGTTAATTTATCGACTGATATGTCCTTCTCTTCCACTAGAATGCAAGCTCCACAAGGGCAAAATCTTTGTTTTTTTGACTATTTCCCATGTCTAGAACAATATCTGCATATAGTCAACATGCAACAAATATTTATATTTAAGTCCCATGTTTATAAGTAACATGTTTTGAGTGCATATCATATGCCAGGCATAGGGCAAAGTTATTTCTATTATCTAAACCTCACAAAAATCCCATAGAGTGAGTCCCTATTCATCATATTCCCATTTTGTAGACGAGGACCCTGGAGCACTGACCCTGCATATCTTGCTCAAGATCATGCAGCTGATTAGTGTTGGAGCTGGGGGTGGTTTGATTCCAGATTGGAAGCCCTTACATACTATCCCAGGTGACCAATTGCTGCCATCACTCAAGCAGTCTGGGGAGGAATTCTCCCTGTAAAGATTGCCTGTGCCCTGAAGCTCCTAGTATTTCCCCTGAACTTTGGTTCTTTGCCTGTTGACATCTTCCATGCATCTAACACTCAACTGTTTAAGAGCAAAAACCAATTTATTATTATGTGTAAAAAATATAGGGCTCAAAGAAGGCACAAGTAGACAATCAGCAAGCCCAGAGCAAGGTAGAGACATCACATGTCACAGAAGGAGCACTGGGGTAGGAGTCCTTTTGGACTGAGCCACCCTGTCTGGCACATCTCTGCTTGGTGGCCTAGTCTGCACAGCTCTCGTCTCTTACCTCCTGTCTAGAAGGCTTTGAGGGAAGTCACTTTGTCCCTGTCCACTGAAATGAGGGATCATGTAGGAGAGATGCCTATGTCACATTTGGAATTGGACTTAGTTATCCTCTAGGGCTCCTTCAGCTCCAGGAGTTCCAGATTGTAAGGCAGTAAGTCCAGTAAGAGAAAGGCAAAGGAAGGCAGAATTTTCCAAGCAAACCACAGTAAGGGGCTGTGAAACGGAAAGGAAATGAGAGAAGGAAAGACATAGGGCAGAAAGAGGATGAAAGAGAGGAGAGGTCAGGTGAAGGTGAGAATGAAAGAGAGGAAGAAAGCAATGAGGGAACAAAAGCAAAAAAAGAGAGCAAGAGGGAGAAAAATTTTGACCTGTGTATCTCTGCATGTGTGTGTGTGTGTGTGTGTGTGTGTGTGAGAGAGAGAGAGAGAGAGAGAGAGAGAGAGAGAGAGAGAGACAGAGAGAGAGAGAGAGAGAGAGAGAGAGAGAGAGAGAGGAGACATACACATAGTTGACTGGACGCCAGGAAGACAACCAAGCTCCTTCTGCCCTTGCCCTCTACTTCTGTACCCCACAGCAGAGGGAAGATCATGCCTCCAGCCCTTCCATCTTGAAATGCTCCTTTTTGCTCTGGATTCTCCATGTTCTTCCACGTGTCTCTAGCACATCTCCCTTTCTGACTTCTCCCCATCCCCTCTTCTCCTTTCTCCCACATGTGAGCGGCCCCCACCCTGCAGCCTCACTGTCTCCTGGACACGATCTCCACTGGTGGTTGCTAAGTCAGCATCTCCAGGCTGCTTTCTGGGTGTGTGTCTGCTCATTTGCACAGGGGCCTGCTCTTGGTTTCATGCTCTGTTGTTGCTGTCTTGAAATTCTTAATGACTTTTGAGCAAGAAGCCTGCATTTTCATTTTGCACTCAGCCTGATAAACTCTGCAGTCCATCCCGCCCCGAGCCCAGAAACCCAATGTTGGGTCTGAAGGAACAGAGAGCTGTCAGAATCCAAAGGCAGGGGGTGGTCAGAGGAAGGGAGGCTCAGACGAGAAGGAGGAGCCGCAGAGCAACTTAGAGACAGGGGAGCAGATTCCTGGGACCAGGTGAGCCAGGTCATCAGGCAAGGCAGGAGAGGTAGGCCCAGGACACGCAGTGACAGAACTCACAGTGCCTCCACCACTTTGGGTCTGGCTGTGTGGAGCCCTTTCTGTCTAGGTGGGCAGGGAAAGGGGCTGGGACAGTTGGAGCTGATGTTACTTGACACCAGTTTCTGAATGAAGCTTTTCGTCCACCATTGATTTCAGCTCCTAATTGCTCTCCTCAAAGTCACTGGCTCTCCATTATCCTCTGGATGCTCTGATGTCCTCTGGACTTTGTTCAAAAAAGAGCTGGAAAAGGTCAAGTCCAGGAGGAACTGAGACTCATACTGGGCACATTCTTGGTTGACCCTGGTTCTACTTTCTTTAAAAAAAAAATTTTTTTTATTTCTATAAGTTTTGGGGGAACTGGTGGTATCTGGTTACATGAATAAGTTCTTTAGTGGTGATTTGTGAGTTGTTGGTGCACCCATCACCCAAGCAGTATACACTGAACCCAATTTGTAGTCTTTTATCCCTTCCCCTCTTCCCAGTCTTTCCCCGAGTCCCCAAAGTCCATTGTGTCATTCTTCTGCCTTTGCATCCTTGTAGCTTAGCTCCCATTTATGAGTGAGAACATACGATATTTGGTTTTCCATTCCTGAATTACTTCACTTAGAATGATCCCATGTAATCTACAATCCCACGACCCTGGTTCTACTTTCATTTTCTCCAACCTGAGGAGGCCCTGGTCCCTGTTTGCTAATAGAGACCAGACAGCACTTACTGCTCCTGCAAGCACAGTGCTTGTCCGTGGGTAGGGCCGGTCTCTCTGCATCCTTTAAACATCAAATTACTCAAACTTCCAAATTTTCCAGTTTGCAATTGGACAAAGGATTTTGGATCATCCCACCAATGCAATGATCTGGGCATGTGACTACACGCTGGAATTTGGATGAACCTGAAAAAAAATTCAGACTTCAGGAGGCAAGATTTTGCATTAAAATTGGAAGTGCGGTTCATAGCATTGCCCTTGTTTGTTTCGGCTGCGCTGGCTCCTGGCTGTCAGCTGCCTCCCCTTGGGCATGCTGATAAATTGCTGCCGAGCATTTTTCAGGCTGGTAGAAAATGTATGAGTCACAGGGTTTGGGGAGCCTAACTGCAAGCTTGTAAAATGGGCAGGTTTCAGAAGCAGGTGGCATTCAGGTGAGGGGCGCACCCAGCGGTCTCTCAGCATCTCTGTTCCTGAGGACAAGACAGCCTGGGCAAGACCCAGATAGTGTGGCAATATCTAGGTTTCTTTCAGAGGAACAATGGGACCTAAGTGGTCCTCTTTCTAACACCAAAACTGATCCCTTATGTTTATGGGCTCCTTTTGGGAAGCTGGGTGAGTGCCAGGTCCTGACTGAATTTAGGAAGGCACTTTGTGAACGAGTGGATGGCGGAATAGCCCGTGGTCAACCTGGGAAGAAGTCCTTGGTTGAGGGATCCTACTGAGTGCCCTGCCATGGGGTAGTGAGCTTCCTGGGACATCACTCCAGTGGTGGCTTCTGGCCTCTTCTCTTTTCTCCCAGAGGTACTTGGAAGATGCTTTGTGGGACTCAGAGGGTGGGGGTAAGCGGACGCAGGAAGGATTGCAACTTTGCCCCCGGTTGATTAAGCCATCCTCCTCCTCTTCTCTTGGTCCAGGCCAGCTTTGATGCATTTCTTTCCTTCCTGTCTCAGTGCCTGCTTCTCACTGAGGCTGACAGTTCATCACTGCATCGGGATGGAGGAGACAAATGACAGCAGTAACGTGAACTGAGCAGGATTAGATAAAACCAAAGAGCTATCACACACAACAGTGGACAGTCGTTTAAAAGGAAATCCATCTCGTTGCCCAAGGCCTCTCGGGAAGAAAAAGACATCTTCCTGTTGAGAGTTCAGCTTTTACTTTTGGGTGTCAAGCCTCCAGGAAGCTCAGGCCCTGCTGCTCCAGGGAGGTTGTGATCCTGGGTTGCCATAAATGAAGGCTCCTGGGGCCTTCATTTAAGCACACTGCGTGTGCTTAAATCCCAGCGCCGGCACGCAGGGTCTGCCCATCCTGGGGTAAGGTATCACATTCAACCTCTCAGAGACTCCATTTCTTCATTTGTAAAATGGGAATTAAAACAGTGTTTCCTTCATAGGGCTATTGTGAAGAACTGAGAGAATACAAGCAAAGTGCTTACTACATAATAGGGATGCAATAAATGATAAATACGGTGATTAGAGGGCAGATTCAGACTGTCTAACCTGTGTGTAGACAAGTACACTCTCACAAACACAGAATGTCACCTTCCTTAAGTGGCCTTGTGGTAAATAACAAGAATGTTTAATGCTGTTTCTGAGATCTTGGCCTCCTCCCTGTCCCTCTCTATAGAAGGAAGATAAAGGTGGCAATCCCATCTTTTTATTTTTTAGAACAGCTTTTTTGAGATATAATCTACATACCATACCGTCTACCCATATGACAAGTAAAGATCAATGGTTTTAGTGTATTCTCAGGGTTATACAACCAGCACCATAATCTAATTTTAGAACATCTTTGACCTCCAAAAGAAACCCTATACCATTAGCATTCAATTCCCATGCCCCACTCAGCTCCAGGTGACCACTAATCTGCTTTCTGTCTCCACACAGTTGCCTATTCTGGACATTTCATATAAATAGAATCATACAATACGTGGCCTCTTGCGGCTGGCCTGTTTCATTTACCATGATGTTCTCAAGGTTGGTCTATGCCGTAGCATGTGCCAGTACTTTGTTCCTTTTTATTAGCAAACAATATTCCATTGTATGGATATGCTGCCTTTGTTTACCCATGCATCAGCTGAGGGATGTTTGTTTTGTTTCTGCTTTATTATTCGTCCTCCAGCCTCACCTTAACCTAGGGGCCCCATTGTTGCCCTGTCTGCTGGGGCCAGTGGTAAGCTGCTGAGTTCAGAAACGTTGTCCCAAAACTGTCTCTAGTGTGGCTTCTTTGCAGGGGGAGGTAGAACAGGAGTAGCTCTGCACTATTCAAAGTGCATTTGCTATTAGTTATGGACCTTTCTTTTCTTTTTTTTTTTGAGACAGAGTCTTGCTTTGTTACCCAGGCTACAGTAGAGTGGCGTGATCTCTGGAGTGCAGTGGTGCAATCTGGGCTCACTGCAACCTTCGCCTGCTGGGTTCAAGCTATTCTGGTGCCTCAGCCTCCCGAGTAGCTGGGATTACAGGCATGTACCACCCCACATGGCTAATTTTTGTATTTTTAGTAGAGATGGGATTCCACCATGTTGGCCAGGCTGGTCTCAAACTCCTGGCCCCAAGTGATCCATCTGCCTTGGCCTCCCAAAGTACTGGGATTACAGGCGTGAGCCATCATGCCCGGCCAATTATGGCCTTTTTTTAGTGTACAGCCTTTGCCTTCTCTCAGAAGCAACTGGAAAATGGGGGCCTGCTGGTCTGGGCTCCAAGGTTCTGACCAGTTTCCAGTTTGGGGAGTGAACTTGGAATCCCTTTCTGGGCAGAGCTTGGGGAAAGGAAAAGAATCAGTCTTGAGGCAGGAGGAAGGGGAGGCTCCTGAAATTTGTTTCAGGTATAGAGAAGGAGAGTCAAGGCCCACAGGAAGGAAAAGCAGGTTCCAGAATCAGAGGCCTGTGTCCGCAGTCTTCCTGCCTGCTCCTCCCCGAGATTGTAGGTCACAGGAAGAGTAACAGTGTGCATGCTCAGACTACCTGACTCACCTTCGCCACTGAGTGACGTAAGTTCCTGAGTGCTTCTGAGCCTTAATCCTTGTCTGGAAAATGGGGTGAGACATGCCCATTTTATAACATTTTAATGAAAATTAAGTGAGCTGGTAGTGGTAAAAACAGAGCACTGTATGGAAGCGACAAAGGTTTATTTTTTGCTGTGCAAGTTGGCTCCAACTCTTAAGTCCTCCCTCTGCTAGAGGGGTAGGCGCTCCTGTCTTTGAAACTGGGTAAACTGAGGCATGGAAAGCCACCTCAGTCACAGAGCTACCATGGGCAGAGCCAGGGACCCTGTTTTACAGCAGACCCGATGCCCTGAGCAGACCCTGCTTTTCTGAGCAAGTGCACCTCTGCCCGCACAAAACCGGCTCAGAAGAGGATGCTCAAAGTCTGCAAAGTCTGGGGATGTCGTGAAGACAGCCTGAGTCTCTCGGTGACCCCTGTGCCTCTGCACTCAGCACGGCATTCCCACACTCTCAGGGCTTCTCTTGAGGCTCTCATCTTCTCTTTGGCCCCCGTGAGGACGTGGATCCCTTGCTCCTGGGCTCACTGCATGGCTGAAAGTTCAGAGGTTCCTACTGCCGTTCCTGGAGCATGGAGCACCGAGATTGACTATGGGAATCTCCCGTTAGGCCCCCTGCCCTTGCCTATGACAAATAAGGGGACTAAGGCCAGGGAGGCTGGGTGGTGGGGTGAGAGGGCCTGGGGCTGGTGGGAGGTAATGGCAGGGCAGATACGATAGTCCCCGAGGGATGATGGTGCCAAGACTGCTGGGGGAAGGAAAAGGAGACTTTTGGCTGAGGAAGGCTGTCCTGGTCCCACTGTGTCACTGGTGTTACAGAGGGTAGGGAAAGGCTGATGTCCAGGCCCCTGGGCAATGTCAGGGGTGAGGTAGGTGGGTGTGCAGCAGCCTGCCCCTGTCCCAGCTTGGCTGGGTCTGGAAATTGCATTTTCCACAGCCTGGGCAGCTTTCCATGTGACTAGATTTCTCCTTTCTATTTCTGGAGGGCAGCCCAGCTCAGGAGGCTGGCATTGTGTGGCACTGTGGGGGCAGGCTGGCCTTGGTTGGGGGTGGGGGGCTCCCAGTGGTGGCGGCCTGGGCAGGCATCTCTGTGCACTTGCAGCTGAGCCCTGGGGGCTGACTGCTCTGTGCTCCAGCTCTTCACAGAAACCAATATTTGCAGCTGGGTTTATCTTTCCACTGGGATCCCGGGGATGATGATGTTTTGGCGGAGATGTACTTCATGTCCAACTCCTGTCAGCATTTCTGAGGGAAGAGTGCTCATTAAAGTCTTCCCTGCACAGCCCCTCCCTGCTCACTCGGCCTGAGTGACACAAATTAAGCCCCTTGTTTCTTTTTCATGAGCAAACCCAGACCCTTAGAGATAGCTGGACACCACCGCCCCCCCCCCCCCAACGCCCTTTCACAGCTGCTGGAGTCTCCAGCGGAGCCGATGAGTAACGGCCCTGTCGAGGTCCAGCCTCGCTCCTCTGGCTTCTGACAGGCACCTGGGTGCTCTACAACTGGGAGGCTGCTAGGAATGCTTCAAAGGTCTCCCTTAAGGGTAATGCCCTGGCCCCTGGGGGCACCTAAAACCAGCTCAGCTGAGGAGCCAATGCAAAGCATAGAACAGCAGGCACATGCAGAATGGAACCTCCATGGGATGGAAAGGGGCAACAGAGCCATGAAAAAGGGCCCTGCCATGTGTGCCTCCTCCTCTAGGCACCTACAGCTATGATCTCATCTCTCCCACATATCAACCCTGCAGGCAAGGTAAGGTAAGAATCAAGTAAGAATCAGAGAAGTTGAGTCACTTGCTCTAGGTCATACAGCTAGGAAGAGGGTGGGGCAGGGACTGGAATCCTGACTTGAAGGCCTGTACTCTTGTTACCATGCCCTACTGTCCTCCCATGGGTTAAGTTTTTGGATGGTCTATGGGGGATACTTAGGTAAGTCACAAGGCATGAATATATTCCGAGCTGGAACTCAAACCCAGGTGTGCCTCTTGACTTCTGCCGGGCTCTTCATTCTACTCAAACACCCAGCAGGAGGGATTTGTAGGAGGGTTAATTATGGTCTGTCTCAAGGTCAGAGGCCCCCCAGCATGATTTGAATGTGATGCTTTCCATAGTGCTTCAAGCCACACATAACTTTTTCAGTACAGTCTGCAAATCTGAGGCCCTGCCGTACCGTCATCAAGTTGACCGGGCAGGAAGGTGTGCAGCAGCATCCGCCCATTCCAAGGCCCTCCTCTTGGCCTCTTGCTGGCCCTGACTCCCTTCCTCAGCACGATGCCATCTGCTCATCATCTTTTCTGCTCATCTTTGCCAGGCACTAAGCTGCACGCTGTACCTGTAGCATTTAATTTGCTTTAATTCTTACCACTTTCCTGAAAAATATTCTCCTCATTTTCAGAGATGCAGAAAATGGATCTCTGAGAGCGCTACTGACTTGTTCAAGTTCACATCGCTGTTCCATCAGTGGAGTGACTGGGACAGACCCACAGGAGTGCTTTTCTCACTGTCATCTCAGCCCTCAGTAGAGCAGGAGCGAGGAAGCAGGAGGCTTGAAGCAAGAGTATGAAACATCAGACATCACCTCTGCCCTCAGGGCTCTGGAGACCTTGAGCATCCACATAATGTTTAAAGTAATAAAACCAAAGAGTAGATAATACAGGACCAAGATGGATATCTGGGCTGTATATTCTGTGGGTGAACAGAGCTGGGAGGTCTTCTCGGCTGATCTGGAGAGGAGAGACCAGTTTCGGGCCTGCTTCCAGCCACTCCTCCATCTCCCCCACTTTTCATCACCCGAGGAGAAGCTCAGCCAGCCTGAAAGTGTGAGTGCTTCATCTGCCGGCAAGGAGGGAGGAGACAAATCACTTTAAACGTGCGAAGAGTTTTTTTTTTACCACTCTTTCCCTTCTTATCTTTGTTTATTCTGGAGATCAACACAGACAATGGGAAAGTTATTCCCAGGAGAAGACCTGGCTATGTAGTTTTAAAATATACTTATTTCTTCTTCCCCAGTCTCCCTCACCATCCCCTATTGCATTGATTGAGAGCAGAGGCATTTCTGAGAAGCGACATCACGTAGTGGTGTTCGGATGGTGAGCTCTGACTGCTGGTGTCTATCTCCAGGTGCACTTGTGTCTGGTGAGATCCAATAAGATGATCTCACTTCTGCCAGCCCAGCTGAAAATCAGCGATATATTTGTGTCATATATTTTGGCCTGTGAACATCCAGTCTTGGGTATTCCATAAATTGAATAATCTAAGAGAATTACAATAGATGTTCATTTTCAAATGTTTCCTCCAGTGGAATCCCTTGAATTGAATTTAGTCCCCAGATATGAACTGGGTAAAAGTGGAGTTCCTTTGGTTTTTGGGGACAGGGTTTGGGACAACACAACCATAGACTCCAGGCCTCTGAGGGAGGTCTGGAAAGCACTGGGGTAGTTGACTGGAAGTCAGTTTCTAGATCTAATATTTTAAAAATTTACCATCTTATATTATTCTCCTCTGTTTTGTGCCTGTGACTGGACTTTCCTGGGAGCCAGTGACAGCTGTGTGGTCAGAGACATTCTTTTACATTTAAGTTGTGTCCCTGCACACAGGAGGAGCACAACAGCAGATTTATACCCAGTTGAATTTCAGTCTCTATCCCTACTCAAATCAAGCGTTTTCAGCAGTTTGTCTGGTAGAGAGAGCCAATAGCTACCAGTCTAGATGTGATGTCTACTCTGCATGCTCATGGAGCCGGCCATGAGCCTTGCTGTCTCTCCTTCTTTGCCATCTGTAAAAGCAAACTCTTTGCCCAACAGGATGAAATCAAAATGAAATCCTCAATTGGAAGTCCCCTCCGTAGGGCTGTCTTCTCAAATCTTTTCCATCCAGGCAAAATTATACCTCCATACTACCAGGAAGAAATGCAATTAATTTTCAAGAATTTATTGAAACTTACATGAATAATAGACAAGCAGAGAGCCAAATCGTGAGTGAACTCCCATTCAGAATTGTTACAAAGAGAATAAAATACCTCAGAATACAACTTACAAGGGACATTAAGGACCTCTTCTAGGAGAACTACAAACCACTGCTCAAGGAAATAAGAGGACACAAACAAATGGAAAAATATTCCATGCTCATGGATAGGAAGAATCAATATTGTGAAAATGGCGATACTGCCCAAAGTAATTTATAGATTCAATGCAATTCCCATGAAGCTACTATTGATTTTCTTCACAGAATTAGAAAAAACTACTTTAAATTTCATATGGAACCAAAAAAGAGCCCATATAGCCAAATCAATCCTAAGCAAAAAGAACAAAGCTGGAGGCATCACACTACCTGACTTCAAACTATATTACAAGGTTACAGTAACCAAAACAGCATGGTACTGGTACCAAAACAAATATATAGACCAACGGAACAGAATAGAGGCCACATAAATAACACCAGACATCCACAACCATCTGATCTTTGAAAAACCTGACAAAAACAAGCAATGGGGAAAGGATTCCCTATTTGATAAATGGTGCTGGGAAAACTGGCTAGCCATATACAGAAAACAGAAACTGGACCCTTTCCTTACACCTTATACAAAAATTAACTCAAGATGGATTAAAGACTTAAACATAAAACCCAAAACCATAAAAACCCTAGAAGAAAATCTAGGCAATACCATTCAGCACATAGGCATGGGCAAAGACTTCATGACTAAAACACCAAAAGCAATTGCAACAAAAGCCAAAATTAACAAATGGGATCTAATCGAACTAAAGAGCTTCTGCACAGCAAAAGAAACTATCATCAGAGTGAACAAGCATCCTACAAAATGGGAGAAAATTTTTTCAATCTATCCATCTGACAAAGGTCTAATATCGAGAATCTACAAGGAACGTAAGCAAATTTACAAGAGTGAAACCAAACAACCCCATCAAAAAGTGGGTGAAGGACATGAACAGACACTTCTCAAAAGAAGACATTTATGTGGCCAACAGACACATGAAAAAAAGCTCATCACCACTGGTCATTAGAGAAATGCAAATCAAAACCACCATGAGATACCATCTCATTCCAGTTAGAAGGGTAATCATTAAGTCATGAAACAACAGATGCTGGAGAGGATGTGGAGAAATAGGAACACTTTACACTGTTGGTGGGAGTGTAAATTAGTTCAACCATTGTGGAAGACAGTGTGACGATTCCTCAAGGATCTAGAACTAGAAATACCATTTGACCCAGCAATCCCATTACTGGGTATATAACCAAAGGATTATAAATCATTCTGCTATAAAGACACATGCACATGTATGTTTATTGCAGCACTATTTACAATAGCAAAGACTTGGAAACAACCCAAATGCCCATCAATGATAGACTGGATAAAGAAAATGTGGCACATATATACCACAGAATACTATTAAGCCATAAAATGAATCAGTTCATGTCCTTTACAAGAACATTGATGAAGCTGGAAACCATAATTCTCAGCAAACTAACACAGGAACGGAAAACCAAACACCACATGTTCTGAGTCATAAGTGGGAGCTGAACAATGAGAACACATGGACACAGGGAGGGGAACCTCACACATTGGGGCCTGTTGGGAGGCGTGGGGCAAAGAGAGGGAGAGCATTAGGACAAATACCTAATGCATGCAGGGCTTAAAACCTACATGATGGGTTGATAGGTGCAGCAAACCACCATGGCACATGTATACCTATGTAACAAACCTGCATGCTCTGCACATGTATCTCAGAACTGAAAGTAAAATTAAAAAAAAAATTAGTATGATTTGATAACCACAACAACAACAACAACAAGAATTTGTTGAAACTCTCTGTTTTAGGTACTATATTTTAATATAGTGGCACTATATTTTAATATATTGGCCGGGGTATGAATACATGTAAAGTGTGATCCTGTCTTCAGGGGTTTGTTCAGTGCTCATGGTAGCAGTAGGCACCTGGGGGAGGATGAGAGGGTTAGAAGATGTGCTAATATGCTCTCAGCAGGTGGAGAATAGGCTTCAAGGACTTTATTCTGAAAAGGACAAGGAACTAAGTTTAAAAGATAAGGAATAAAGGAAAGAACATACTAAGCAGGGGAAATAGCATGAGCCAACACTTGCAAGCATTGCTGTGCCTGCCTTTTTTCTTGAGGTTGCACAGTGGTCTGTGGTACTTGGAGTATCAGGTTTCTTAGGGAAAGTACCTGGAGTTGATAGTGGCCACAGAGTTTGGAAACTAAGTGGGAAAGGCCATCTGAGCTACAGGATGATGAGTTTGTTTCCATGAAATTTATGGTCATTGTTCAGTTTTAGGAAGATCACTCTGATGATATTTTAGAGAGTGCATGTTGGAGTGAGGAAAAAGGGGGCTCAGGTGCCTTTGGGAGTGATCATGGGAAGCCAGACTGAGGTGGCATGATTTTATTTTAAATGAGAGAGAGGAAGAGGGTGGATGCCAGAGGTTTTGGAAGTAAAATTAATAAACCTATAACGGATTTGATGGTTGTGAAAGAGAAATTAAGGAAGAGGCCACATTTCTGGTTTGAGAAACTGAATGGAGACAGGAACTTGCTATTGAAATTGGAGTTGGGTGGAGAATGAGCATCTTGGTTATGGGAGGTGGAGATGAGGCTGTAGATGAGTTGTGTTTGAGGCATCTGTAGGTCATCCAAATGGGATGTCTGATAAGGAGTTGAGCTCAGGAAGAAGGCCAGGTTCATGGGTGGTAACTGACTGCCTGGCTGTGGCTGGACAATCCAGGGATCACTTGAATGGCAGAAGAGAAATACCAACAATTAAAAAGGAAAGAGAAGGGAAGATCAGGAATGCAGAAGGAAGAACTGGAGGAAGTCCTGCCTTCTCTTCAAAGCCTCCTAGGAAGAAAGTCTGCCAATCAGAAAGCAGCCTCTGTCAGTCCTGTGGCCATAGAAGCCCATCACACTGCTGTGTCCTGGGGCTTCCCTAGAAAAGTCCTGGTTGGGTGGAGCACTGGCAAGATGAAGGACAATGCAAAAGAGAGCCAGGTGGTTCTGCAGAATTGGCTGTCTTCGGGCCCCTCACTGGCTTCCCTTGGCGAGAGGTGACCTGCTGGGCCCCAAGCACCGAAACTAATTAAGAGAGCTGTTTAACTTAAACACATCACCCCAGCTGTGCCGTGGCTGGGCCCCTGGTGTCGTGTTGACAGCCGCTAGCCGATTAAAGGTGCAGCTAGACTGGCGAGGCACCGTTCTGAGGAGCTGCTATTACAGCATTTAATAGCAGGACTGTAGTTAATGGTTAGCAAATGTTTTATGAACAGGTTCCCCATGCTCTGTGAAGGCTGATTCAGTCTATTCAGAATGGAATTGCCTTCCCCTATTAAGCTTAGGAGTGTATAATCAATTCTTTCCCTCCACTGAAGGATTTTCCCTGTGGCAGAGTGGGACATTGGCCCTGTTTAAGATAAATAGGGCTTGTTCCGAAGAAAAGTCCTTGGTGGTGGGCTCGTGTGTGTCCAGGGATCTTGTGTGGATTTTTGGCAAAGTGGAGACCAGAGTGACTTGTTTCTTTTGGGTGGAGATAGACAGTCTGGAAAAGCTGAATGGTTACAATAAATTCTGCTCAGCCTGGCAGAGAGAACCCTGACATGGGACCTCCTTGGTTCTGATCCTAGCTGGGGTACTGGTTTCCTCTTCACCCTGGGCAGGCCATGTAACCTTCCTACCTTTGGTCTCGTTACCTGTCAAGTACAGCTAATAACATATTTCTTCCTTTCAGCTGATTGTAGGAATTAATGACTGTGAAACATATCTAGTGCAGGGAGCGGAAAGGGATTGGGATGGTTAAATACTAAACTTTCAAGGAGAGTTGGGAATTCCCATTGAAAGAGTAGGGGAAATATAATTTGGCATTGTTTTAGTCTGCTTGGGCTGCTATAACAAAAGTATAAACTAGGCGGGTTCTAAGCAGCAAAAGTATTGCTCACAGTTATGAAGGCTGGAAAGTCCAAGATCAAGCAGTCAGTGTCTGGTGAGGACCTGCTTTCTGGCTCATACACAGAGCCTTCTTGCTGTGTCTTCACATGGCAGAAGGGGTGAGGGACCTCTCTTGGGTCTCTTTATCATTTTTATTTTTTACTTTTTTAAATATAGTGTCTTGCTGTGTTGCCTAGCTGGAGTGCAGTGGCACAATCATGGCTCACTGTAGCCTCAAACTCCTGGGCTCAAGCAATCCTCCTGCTCAGCCTCTCAAGTAGCTGGACTCAAGGCATGTGCCACCATGCTCAGCTCTCTTGGGCCTCTCTTATAAGGGCACTAATCTTATTCATAATGTTCCTCCCCCATGACCTAAGGCCCCACCTCCTCATACCATCACTTTGGGGGTTAGGATTTCTATATATGAATTTTAGGGGGACACAGATGTTCAGATCATAGTGTCCATTATTCATAAATTTGATATCAAATTGAATTCCTGAGAGTATTTATTCCAGATAAGTAACAGTTTAGGATGGATACATAAAGCATTAGACTGTTTCTATTCAAAATAGAAATGGGCTGTGATTTCTGTTTTTAATTCAAGGAGAACTAATACTGTTTTTTCATTAATGACAAATGGGAAAGGAGGGTGGAACCACAAGGCTGGCTTACTTTCCCCTATAAAACCAAGGCTTAAGAAATATTGTCCCTGGGGAAATCAGGAGGTTCAGATTTTCAATCCTCCAACTTGTACTTAAACAGATGTTTCTTTTATTTGTGTGCTTTTTACTGAAATTATTTTCACTAAATTACACATTGAGACCACACTCAATGGCTGGTAGGCAGATGACCGTATCTCTTCAGTTACTTTTCTGTTTCTCAGTGAAAGGGTCTCTCTAGCCCAAAACTACTGAAGGGCAGGGTTTTGGTTGAGCCATTTGTATCCGCTATCTTATATCTTCTATTGAAAAAGAATTTGAGATATTGCTTAGAAAACTTGAGAACTCAGCCTGGTTCTGGCATTTGGCAGATAATTGACTTTGAACAAATCTCGTAATATCTCTGAATTTTGTCTCATCCAAAAAAAAAAAAAAAATAAGTAGTGTAATAAGGCCCACATTATAATGTTGTAGAGATCTCATGGGACATTGTATATGAAAGCTCTGTGCATGTGCCAGATGTGGAGATTCTTGGCCAGAGTAGAAAAGAAGGTAAAGGAGGAGGAAATCTAGCAGTACTATCTAGTGCCCTGAGCCCACATGGCTTGTCTCTCTCTCCCAAGGCCAACCTGATATCTTCCTTTCTCCTTCTGGGGAGTGGCCCACTGACTGCTGAGTGCTTCTGTGGGCAGAGGTCTTGGAGCCCTTAGTCCACCCAAAGGCCTTCCCTAGATGATTCTGACCCTGCTGGTCAAAGAATGCCCTAGATGTGTTTACTAAGAATAAACTACAGAGCAGCCTGTCCTCAGAGCCCAGTACCAGCCTGCAATGAAAGCAGACTCACCAAGAACGCCCTCAGCAGGCACCCTGCTCCCCGCTTGACGCACACTGTCCCAGGTAATCCTCCCAGCCCAGCCTGCTGGGAGGTGGGTGCCATGGCTCGCTTTCCATGGGTCAGGAGCTGAGGCTCAGAGAGGTGAAATGACTTGCCCAGTGTCATATAGCTAGTGAAGGGTTGTGCCAGTGGGAGCCCTGGCAGGAAAAAGCTGGTGCAGGCAGTAGGTGTGAAAGTCCATGGAAGGGACTTTGAAAAGCTCTGTGACGGAGATAAGGGAATATGCTCAGGTACTAACACCAGCAGGAAGCAGTTACCACCTAGGGCTGGGGAGCAGAGCAGGAAATGGTGTTGCTGGTGAAAGGAGTCATCCTGGAGCCCTGGCAGAGGGCCCGGACAGGAGCTGTAACTACTGGGGTGTGGTGCTGAGAAGAAGGAGGTAAGGAGTAAATGCCTAGTCTTTCTTTCCTCCCTCCTGAAGGTCTCCTGCAGGTGCCTCCAACCAGCTGAGGCTCAACCCAACCCTAAGCCAGAGAGAGGGCTGAGAGCCCAGGGGATGGGTTAATAGTGCTCAGCTTCCCAGGCTCAGGGAGGGGTGGAAAAGGTCAGAGACAACCTATGGGGGAAGGGGCCAAGGGAGCATAGCCATCTTGCAGACCTAAGTCTGATAGTAGACAACATTGGGCCCATTGCCATCTCACTAAGCTGAGTTAGCATTATCCACTTTCAGAGAGAGGGTGGTTGCCACGTAGTGATTTCAGGCTGGATGAATCAAAACAGAAAAGCACCCGATAATTGTTCCCCCTGGTGACTGTGAGAAGGGCCATTGCCTCTCATGTGGTCCTGGAGCTAGGCCTGGTGCCTCAGCTGCTAAGCTGGGTCTCCCAGACTTGGCCTAGCTTTACATTTACACAATGTGGCTGTTGCAAGTATATATATATAATTTCAACTTTTTAGATTCATGGGGCACATGTGCAGGTTTGCTGCATGGAGTATATTGTGTGATAGTGAGGTTTGGGATACAAATGATCCCATCACCCAGGTAGTGAGCATAGTACCGAATAGTTTTTCAACCCTTCTCCCTCTCCCTCCCTCTTCTGTCTAGTAGTCCCCAGTGTCTATTGTTGCCATCTTTATATCCATGAGTACCCAATGTTTAGCTCTCACTTATAAGTGAGAACATGCAGATTTGGTTTTCTGTTCCTGTGTTAATTCACTGAGGTTAATGGCCTCCAGCTGCATCCATGTGGCTGCAAAGGACATGATTTCATTCTTTTTTATGGCTGCGTAGTATTCCATAGTATATGTGTACCACATTTTCCTTATCCAATCCACTGTTGATGGGCACCTAAGTTGATTCCATGTGTTTGCTATTGTGTGTAGTGTTACAAGTATTTTGAAATGTTGTTTTTATCATCACTACGTTGAACCTGCAGCAGTTATTGGACCATCTTGTTTAATGCATCAGTGAAGAAACACTTGTATTACTATATCACAAGTTTAAAAAATATGTTGAAATACCCGATTTCAATATGATTTGTTTCCTTTGTAACACTATGCATTTTATTTTTTGCATTTATAAGTGCTATTCTGAGAAGGGATGCATAGGCCTCCCCATGGCAGGCACACACAAGACTCAGAACCCCTGGGCTGGTTGATTTTTAGACCCTGGTACATTGACCTGAATCATAGGTACTAGATTGTGATGAGTGATGGCTCAGTGATCTGGGTCAGAATGTCTGGCCAGGGGCTCCCCATGCCCGGAGGCCAAGGGTCTTGGACCAACCTTCAGGAGTATACCTGCAATGGTTTTTGGCTCTTTCTGCATCTGGATTCACTGATCTAAACATTGATCCTTTCTCATGACCACACTTCTGAGGCAAGTGTCCTGAGAAAGGAGAGTGGGGACAGATGAGCCTGAACCTACCAAACGGACTATGGTAAACCAGAAGATGATCACCTTCAACTTGGCATTTTCTCAAAGTAGGATCCACTCATCACCTGCCTACTTTGTTATCACTTGGGAAGCTTCTTAGAATGTAGGCTCCCACAGTGTCACCCTCCGTCCTGCTGAGTCAGCAATTTGGGAACAGGGTCTGGGGATCTGCATTTCATGAGCCTCTTGGGTGATTTGGGGCACACTGATGTTTGAGAACCAGAACCACTGCTGTAGATTCCCTGTGCCCCTGGGACTTTTAATTTGACCCTAAGTCCAAAGTTTTAATTGAATTTTAAACAACATACCTAACTTTCTAAACCAAGTTGCACACTGGTTGGATTGAAAGAATGCAAGTGTGGAGAATCGTTGCTTTTAGCACTGTCTAGGTCTCTTCTTGCTCCTGTCCAGCATAACTAGAGGTCCTATTGTCAGGCTGAGCTGTGGCTGCTATCCTCTCTGGCTGGGCTTCTTTTCATAAGAGAAATAAAACAGCCAGTCACCATACTAGCAGGGTCTTTCTCCCACTGCCCTGGAAGGCAGGAGAAGTAACGTTTCCACTGTTCAGTCCTTTTTAAGTGGTTACTCTAGGGATCCGTTGCCAAGGACTGGCCAGTGGGGATCCTCTCTCCTTTCAGTGAGCCTGCTCAAAGCCCTCTCCTTATAACAGGGGGCTCCTGCCAGGACCCAGTACCCTAGCTGGATCAGTGGCACAGACACTCGGTAGCAGGGGTACACCAGAGCTCAGAAATTAGATAATAGCATAACAGCCCCTTTGGCCTCTGGTGACTGGAGTCTCAGTTGACCTGAACTGTTCTATTTTTCCCCTGAAGTTTTGCATTCCAAGGCCAGTCATTTGATCAAGTGAAATGACGAGGCTGTGGTTTTATATAGCGCCTTTAATTCAAGCGTTTAAAGTGCCATTCAAAGGTCAGAACTTCCAAAGGGATAAGTGCCCATGCCATTTATGTTCTTTAAAATACTAGGATAAATGAAAAAGCAGTATACTGGCGCCCCACTGATGGGTTTACGCTTTCCAGATCTTCATTAGTGCTTCTGAAGATTGCCAGCGTTATATGGATGATCCATTTGAGAGCAGCGAGCCTGCAGATACACAGTATCTGTGCTGCGAATAATAATTCCAGCTTTCGTTTAAATTGCTCCTTCTCTAGAGCATGATTTCTTTTATGAGCAATATTTTTATGGCCTAGTCTCATCCTCCTTTGCTCAGATGGTTTAGCGGGCTGAACTCTGGCCCGGGTTTCTTCTGTATCACTTCAAGACTCAGCCTAGCCACCCAGAAAATAGGAGGCTATTCCCAGTCTCTTCTCTCCCATGAGAACTCTTTAGTTCTTTATATATTTTGCTGCATGGTCTCATGTGTTGAAAGATGTTACCCACTAAATAAATGGCTCTGATGTTACGATGCTTTTGTTTTTCCACTTTTAATAATCAAAATATATTTTCTAATTAGAGTTTCTGATTAGCATGGGGACCGGTAATGCTGAGTTGATATCATTCCAGTCAAAGGCAAAGAAATGTGACATTTTGTTTCTCCTGTGGGACTTTATCAAGGATAAGCAAACAAATGAAGCCTGTTAGGCTTTGGAATCTATGGAAAATAGCTTGCAGTGACCTGTTATGACATTCAAGGGCCCCCTAGAAGTTGGGAACTACAGGGTTAGTGTTTTTTCTGTTCATTCACTTGTTTATTCATTTGTGCAGCAAACTTGAATGGGGTAGACGCTGTGCTGGGTGCTGGAGTTGAATGGGACGGACAAGAATCTGCTGTCAGTGGAGGACAGATGAATAAGCAAGAAAAGACCAGGCATGGACAAATGCCATAGTAACAGTAAAACAGGATGTGAGGACGGAGGGACAGGCCACTTTAGATCAGGCAGTTGGGGAAAGAGTCTCAGAGGAAGGGACATTTATGATGAGACTGGAATGACAGGTAGCAGTCAGCCACGCTAAGCTCATCCTTGATGGCATTGACAGAATGGCCAGAGTAAGCTCACACATATGTAAATGTGATTTCAGTCTTATCGCAAACCACTTTGGAAAAAAATCAGTACGGCCATTAAGCAGACAGCTCACCCCAGGGGATCAAAGCATGCGCTGGACTTCCTCGAAGTGGCCTGTTTACTTTTACTGTCTCCGTAAGTAACGTGTGATCTCCTTGCAGGCAGGGATGCTGACTTGCTCTCCCTGATAGCCACAGAGCATAATGCAGTGCCTGGCACAGAGGAGGCATGCCTGAGTGAATGAATCAATGAACTGTAGGGATTTTCACTTTCCTTGGGTTTTGCATAACTACACTATAGTGGGGTTCTTACCAAACAATGGCAGGGGCTCAAGGGTGTGTACGATCTGGTAAGAGAAGCCCAGAAGGGTCTTACCAGCCTTGATCAGACCTAAATGCTATGATCTAAAGACCAGCATGAGAAGAAAACCTTTAGTCCTCAGTAAAATATGAATGTCCTGCTATGTCTCTGGTTAGAAAGCATGGATGCCGAGGTAGTGAAGAAGCCCATGTAATCAAAAGCTAAGTATTTGTGGGCTTTGAGCTCCTGGGAAGCAGCAATAGGAGAATCTAGTAATGGAAGCAGGAAACTTGCTTTTTAGTGGTGGCGGGACTGTCCTGGGATTCAGGCTAAAAAATGGAGCAGATGCCTCAGGGGAAGTGCTGGGATTTCTGGTGTGGCATGGTCCCTGGTTGCATTTTTCTTGGCCTTATTTTGAAGAGTGGTTTTGATCAAAAACCAGACTTAGCTAAGATCTGAACCACGGCTATCAGGGTTGGAGCTGGGCAGGACAGGAGGGCATGACAGGGCAGGTGGGGAAAGACTGGGATTTGAGAAGAATCCCACTTACTTGGGTGGGGAGTTCACCCAGCTGCAGGTGCTAGTGGGTGAGTTGGCACCTATAAGTTCAGGCATTATAATTGTCTTTAGTCTCGGATCTACCAGATGAAGTGACTGACTACCCCCTGGAGTCAGGGTTCTCTACCTATTATGTTGGGGTACAGACAGTGGATGTGAGGACAGGCAAAGAACCTAGTATTATCAGGCAGGTCCCGGGCCTTGAAGAAGTGCCCAGTGGAACACCAGCACAGGCATATAGGTCCAAAAAATGCCACCCAAGACTAGGGCTTGGGGGCAAGTGAGCTCTTTGGGAGCCTGGGGCTCTGCTTTCGTGGGGGGCCAGAGCTGGTTAAACCCTTTCTGCCTCAGCTTAGGGTTAGGCTGGGCTGAGTGAGTGGCTCCAGCTGTGAGGAACTGGGACTAGGTACCCAGAGGCTGGTGACAAGCAAGGACTGATGCTGTAGCCCTCACCGCTGTCCTCCTTTTGAAGGAGGAGGGACGCCAGATGAGATATTGGACACCCAGTTCTATTTCGGTTTCAGAGAAACAAATAATTTTTATTACATATCTCAAATATTGCATGAGATGTTTTGTGGTTGATCTGAAATTCAAATTAATTGGGCATCCTTATTTTTATTTGCTAAATCTGGCAGTCCTCACTTGAAGGCAAAAGAAGCTCCCAAAGAGGCCCTGGATTTCTAAAGCGCCTGCCGCCAGTGCCGTCTTGTGCAGTGGAGGCTGATTGAGGCTGGAGTTGCTCTCCCACCTCCCTGAGGATATGTCCCTCCTGGGTCAGTGGTGAGCTGAGGGCAGGGGCTGGAGTGCTGGGCTGCTGCAGTGGGAAGGGGTCTCTTGGCCGATCAGAGGAAGGATGCCCTGGTATCCTGCAGGAGGCCAGGCTTCCATGGGCAGCAGGCCGCTGCTTTTTGAAAAAGTGTCCCGAGTGTGGGTGGTATCAGCCCTGGACAATACCTAGCTTCCCACTCTGTTTTTTGACGTCTAGGGTATGTTCTAGTGACCCCTAGGATGTGACGTCTCAGCTATCATCCACCCAGTTGTAAGAGTCATACATGTTTCTGCCAGGTAAAGGTTCTGTGCTTTGCAGAGCGGGAACGCCGAGGCTCACAGAAGTATAGGGAGACAAGGACTTGGTGCCATGTGGAGCGCTGAGGCTGCAGCTCAGATCTCTGGACCCCTAGGTCAGCTTAGAGTCTACAGGGCGGGGCAGTGTCCTGGGTACTACTTCTGACTTTGCTGCCAAGGACATACAAGTGAAGGGATGCCTCAGGATTATCAGCCTATTCCCGCGGGATGGTCCCGTGGAGTGCCGTCGGGTAGCTCAGCACTCAGTGGGGTATTTCCTTGGCAGGTGGAACATTTGGGTCACCACGGAGGAAATGCTGTCAGCCCAGGGGTCACACAACTGGGGCAGGAAGTTGAGCATCATGTTGTTTTTAAGTTAAAAATGAGTGTTGGGTGGGCGGAGGGGAGGGGGAATGTCCACCAAGCTATTTCCGAAATCTTTGTCATTTGCTGTCACTTTTGAGTACACTCTAAGACAGTCAATGTGAAGTCTTCATTTCAGTGATTGAGAGAGGAAGCAGTGGAAGCCCCAGTAAAGGGTGTCCCAGTCCCTGAACCCACAGAGGCAGTCGCAGCAGGGCAGCAGAGAAGGGGCCTCTGACGCCTGCCCATGATCACCGGGCCCTCTGCTTCCGTGGTATTAGTCAGGGTTCTTCCAAGAAACAGAGCCAGTATGAGAGAGAGCTGGACTGATTTTAAGGCATTAGCTCATGCAATTGTGGGGACTGGCAACTCTGAAATCCAGAGGTCGGGCCAGCAGGCTGGAAGGGCAGGTGAGAGTTGGTGCGGTCTTGAGCTTGAGATCTGTAGGGCAGGTCCCGCAAGCTGGAAGCTCAGACAGGGGTTCTGTGTTACAGCCTTGAGGCAAAATTCCTTCTTTGGGAAACCTGACTTTGCTCTTAAGTCTTTAACTGATTGGGTGAGGCCCACCCATATTATGGAGGGTAATCTGCTTGACTCAAAGTCTGCTAATTACGAATGTTAATCACAACTAAGAATGCCTTCACAGCAACATCTAGACTGGTGCTTCACCAAGCAACTGGGCACTGCAGCCTAACCCGGTGGATGCATAACGTTCACCGTCATGCCTTCCCTCTTCCCTCTGCACCATCTTGATCCACTGGATCCGTTACTCCCTGACTATTGCCTTAAGTGAGGAGAGGGCCAAGGAAGGGTGTAATCACATGTGCTCAGAGACAGAAATCTGGGGGTGTTGCAGCTGGCCAGAAGGTTTTCCACCCTGTTCATTTCATTGTCTCCATCCAGCAGACTTTCTTGCCCCGAAGGTAGTTTCTCTGAGGTGGTGCAGCATCTCCTGGCCTGATTCCTTGACTTCGTCTCTGTGGGAAGAGCACCCCTCTCTGTCTCCTGCCCCTTTCCTCTTTAATTATAATTTGGTCATGACTCACAGGCTGTCTCTCCAGTGAGGTCCCACACAGGGAAGTTCCCTGTGAGGTGTTGGGCTATCCCCAAATGCCAACAGCTGTCATGGAGAATCCCTCACCTCCAAGAAGGCTGCACATTCACTATTTGAAAAAAATAAACTTTTTACTTCATAATAATTTTAGAGTAACAGAAACGTTATAAAGAGACTGGGGAGTTTCCACATACCCCTCACCCAGTTGCCCCTGAAGTTGTCATCTTACGTTACTGCAGCACATGGTCACAGGTAAAACACCAGCACAGGTGCCTCACTGTTAACTGAACTCCAGACTTTATTCAGATTTTACTAGTTTTCCTCCCGATGCCCCTTTCGGTCCCAGAGGCTGATCCAGGTCCCCATGTTGCATTTAGTGCTGCTTCCCTTTCGAGGCAGGCTTTGTCTGCCTGCCACTTGCTCCTTCTCACTCTGCCCCTTTCCAGTCCTCCCCCGTCTATGTGATACTGACCGGAAGTTCCTGGTCATGCCTGTCCGTCTGTGTTCAGAGGCCTAACACAAGGCCCTCTTCCTTCTTACATGCTGGGAAGAAGGGAGCCGTCTCTGCCGCTTGGTAAATATTTTACAACACCTAATGGAATCAAGTTGTTTGCTCTGCAGGAAACAGAAAGACATTAGTTAAGAAAGTAACAAGCTGGCTGTTGCTGATGCTTCAGGTTTATCGAGAGGCCTGGAGCTTGAATGATTTCTGCGTAAGGAGTAGTCATGCTGGCCCACAGCTAGAACGTCCCAGAAGTGGTTCACTTCTGTTTTTTCTTGGGGCAGGACTCTGGCCACCAAAGCCCTGAGAGACCAGGACATGGGAGCCAAGCTCTTCGTGGTAAGAGAGTCTGGGAACCCATGTGTCCCCCTCGCTGCCCATTGTATTTATTTTCTATTCGTTTGGCCCTCCCACCCCTACCGCCTGGTCCCGTACTTTTCCATACTTTGCCCCCCAAGAATTTCATTTCACAGAAGAGTGAAATAAAAATGTTTATTATTTAAACCAAGGCACATAAAGGCTGCCGTAAATTGTTCTGATGCCGTTTACAAGCTGTGCGTTGTAGTAAAGTTTAATGTGAAGTCAGAAGGGAATCAGTGAGGGAAGGCTGAGCAGAATCCCCAATGAAAGGGAGATGGATTTTACAGACCACAAGTTTGTGGCCGGGTCCCCTCCTTCCAGCCGGGCTGCTTGTCTGCTGCTCTGAGAGGAGTTGCCTGCCTTGGCACTTCCTACGTTTCCCTGTGGCCGCTTCTCCTACCTCCCAGCCTGACATCTCCTCCAACCTCTGACCTCCATTCTCACCCCCTGCCACACACATCATGAGTCTCGGGATTCTCCATGACCTGAGGACCAGAAAGTGGGCTTCCAGGATGGTTCCGTGCCCTGGCTCAGCAGGCACACTGGCCACTTGCTCCTTCTCTGAGACTGCTAGTGTCCCCTGGTGACCAGGGTGCTAAGTAGCTGAACCAGCTCAGCTTTGGCTGGGAGCATTCAGGAGCCCTGAACACGGACTGGACTTTGGAGATGGCTGAGGAGCCTCAGGTCATCTTTCTGGGTAGTCTTGAGCAGAAATCATTCCTGTTTTGGGCATTTAGTAAGTGTGAGCTTGCATGGGATAGCATAGAATGAGCTGAAGACGTAGAGCCCCTCTCTCTGAGAAGGGGAGTCCAAGACAGATGACACCAAAGACAGACAGACAGCCACATCTGTAGTAGGGCAGATGAGGACTGCAAAGAAAGCATGCAAGTGGGTCAAGGTGTTAGGTTGTAGAGAATCGCTAGATAATGTATACGTTATGGGAACTTGAGAGACTTGCAAGGCAAGAAAGGGAGGTTTCTGAAGGCAACGTGCTCTCTCCTTCTCAACGTGCTCTCTCCTTCGAGGGAAAGCTGGCTGGACAGGGCAAGGGGGAAGGAACAGAGGTGGAACTGAAGGTTGGAGGGGACATTTGGCCAGTGACGGGCCCCTGTGGGAATGAGCAGGTCAGGTACAGGGCACTGGTTTGAATCCTGATGAGTGGTAGGGAAGTCAAGTTCAGTCCCTGATCTCAAGGATGTGGGGTACTTCTCTGGGATTTGGGATAGGGAGTTGACCTGGCCTACAATGAAGAGAGCAATGTCAGCAACACAGATCTAGGGGGGTCACATAGAGCTCCTGGCACATCATGTGGGCAGGGGAGAGAGGTGAGACGTGGTTCTGATGGGCAGCTCAGCCCAGACAGGTGATGGCAGAACTCCACAGAAGGATGCTGACATTGCTGCTGCAGGGAGGCAGGGGAGGCAGGAGTAGGGGTAGGGAGGCAGTCTCAGGGCCTAGTTATCTTCAGCACTCTCTTATTTTTGCTCTTAAGAATCTATCCATTCAGTGCTTTAACTTCCAGAGAAAGGTCTTTCCCAGCCTTAGGCTTCTAGGCTGGGTCTTGCAACCCCGCTGGGGCTCTCTGCTAATAACGAAGTAGATCCCTGCCTTCCTTTTGCTGAACTCCCTGATCAGGCTCCTCATGGGGAGAAGTGGCTGGTGCACATTTAGGCATTTCTGTGTCCCCTATTCAAAAGTCATAGAGCCAACAGGGCCCCAAGTCTTCAGTTCCTAACAGAAAGTAAGCAAAAAGATCAATATGGGCTTCCTGTCCCCATACCCCCAATCCTGGTATAGGCAAAACATATACCTGGTGGTCCTTGCAGGTGATGAGGTTATCCCTGATTCTGCACGTCCCCCTCTGGCCTCAGGGCAAATGGTTTCATGGCCCTCGGGTCTGGCCCTTTTCACTCAGAGTGGTGGGAGCTGGTTCTTGGGCATTTGGAAGCATCTCACATGCTCAGCAGCTTTGGATTAAAATGTTCTAAATCTTATGGACCCTAAGCTGGAGCCCCAGGGGGTTGGTGCTTGGCTGCAAGCCAATGCTGTTCAGGACAGGCTGGGTACCGGCATTGAAATGAGCTGGAGTTGAAGGAAGGTGGGCCAGCTTCGGAGCCCACCCCATAGCTCCTGGTGTGTGCCATTCCCTTTGTGGTTGTGGCTGGGAAGAAGACTCCATCACAACCTGTCCCTTTAAGCACAGGACTCATTTGCAGAGCTGGTGAAAATGCAGATTCCAGGACCTGCTTGCAGAGTTTATGATTCAGTACATCCTGGGTATGGCTCAGGAATCTGTGTCTTGAAAATACTCTCCTGGTCCATCCCAATGTGCAACTACATTTGAGAAACCTTGCCCCAGTATACCTCCTTTTCTAGAAAGGAACCCCTCAAGCTCACTAGCTCAGGGTCTCATGACTTTGGGTCTGAAAGGGAGACTAGGAAATGCCTTGGGGCCTAAGAAATGTTGCTTGTAGTGTCCATCATCTCTCAGAGTACAGAGTCCTCAGAAAGAACCAATTCTGAAGCTGTTCAGGGCCCAGAGAGTAGCTCCAAATGGGAATCTGTGGCCCTGGGATGCCCTGTCTTTTGGTAAAGTTGTAAGGTAGGCAGCCACGTGAGGATGATGAGAGCATCTGGGGCATGGGATGAATTAGGATTCTCCCAGCAGGATAACCCACTTCCTCGGGGAATGATGCCACACCACAGAAAAGCCTGGCACACAGGCCACTCGCAGAGATCATGTCAGGGGTTTCCTACTTCCCTTCCTACCATACCTTGCTGGGTCTGATTGGGAGTGGGGGCAGGGCTACAGGTGAGGCTTCCTGGGCCCCCTGTTCTCAACCACCTGCTGTCAAGCCCTGCTCTGTGTTCTCCTAGAGGAGCATGCGTTCCCCTACTAATCACTGCTGTTAAGCAACCTGTGTTCTTCAGGGTTCTGTGGGGAAGGTGATCTATGCTGTGAGATTGCACCCTACACAAAGAAGGTTCTACTTCCAACCAAGTCACTTCTTGGCATTTGAACCCACGTGAGGAGTTCAACTGCCTGGAACCTTAGTTTCTTCACCTGTAAAAGGAGATTTTGATTTCTGTGTTGTCTCGGTTGTAGGAACGTTTCAAAGACTGAATGAGCTGATAGATGCGAGAATATCTTGCAAATTCTAAAGCAAGGTCCATGAACTTGAAATGAGTGATATAAATGAGTGAGCCAGGCAGTGAAGAATGGTGGGCACTGGGGAGACCTGGAAAACAAAATTAGATTTGATTTAAAAAAATACTACAGGTTCCTGATAACTCACACCTATGGGCCAAATTTGGCCAGTAGGTCATTAACCTCTACTGCAAACTATTGTTCAAAAGCCAGGTAGTTATCATAAGTTTCCATACTACGTTCATCAACTATAATATAGCAATGTGTTATAGTATTTTGTGCCTGGATATATATATATATATGTGTGTGTGTGTAGTACTTTAAGAATATGGGTTCCAGGCCAGGTGCAGTGGCTTACGCCTGTAATCCCAGCACTTTGGGAGGCTGAGGCAGGCGGATCATGAGGTCAGGAGATCGAGACCATTCTGGCTAACACGGTGAAACCCCATCGCTACTAAAAATACAAAAAAATTAGCTAGGCATGGTGGCATGCACCTGTAGTCCCAGCTACTCGGGAGGCTGAGGCAGGATAATCGCTTGAACCCGGGAGGTGGAGGTTGCAATGAGCTGAGATTGCGCCACTGCACTCCAGCCTGGGTGACAGAGTGAGACTCTGTCTCAAAAAAAAAAAAAAAAAAAAAAAAAGAATATGGGTTCCAGAGTCAGCCTACTTAGGTTCTAACCCCATCTCTGATACTTGGGCACATTTAAACTTCTATTCTCATTTTTTTTCTTTCTTATGTGTAAAATATGTATAGTAACAGCACCTACCTCATTGGAATCCTGTGAGGACTGAATGAGATAATCCAAGAAAAGTGATTAGCACAATGGCTGCTTATAACTTAATTTGTTCAATGAAAGTTTAATATTATTATTTTTGTTGTTACCCTTCTCTACTTTATTCCACAAAGGATTGGAGTGGCCTATGCAGCAGTGGAAACAGGATGATAGTATAGAATGAGAGATACAGGTAAAAAGAGTAGGAACTTAAGAGCAGATTGAGATGACCACAGAGGTTTCATGTGGTTCCTGTTGTAAAATTTTACATTTTACTTTAAGCTTCCTGATAACCTCAGGAGACAGGAAGAAATGGCCAGTTAAAATCGGCTTATCAAGGCCAGGCATGGTGGCTCACGCCTGTAATCGCAGCACTTTGGGAGGCTGAGGCAGGCAGATCACTTAAGGTCAGGAGTTCGAGACCAGCTTGGCCAACATGGCAAAACCCTGTCTCTACAAAAAAATACAAAAATTAGCCAGGTCTGGTGGCAGATGCCTGTAATTCCAGCTATTCGGGAGGCTGAAGCAGGAGAATTGCTTGAATCCAGGAGGTGGAGGTTGCAGTGAGCCGAGGTTGAGCCACTGAACTCCAGCGTGGGCGACAGAGTGAGACTCTCTCTCAAATAAATAAATAAATAAAAGCAAAATAAAATCAACATATGAAAATGGGGGAGGGGTCATGGAAGTTCCTCCTGGGTCCATCCTTATCTTTTGTCCAAGAAAAGAAGTCAAAAAGACTTTGATCCTTGATTAATGGGCTGTGAGTGTACCTGGATACCTCAGTGTGTGGATGTTAGAGACCAGTGTTTCCTCTTTTGGCATGTCTGAGCTCAGCTTGGCACCATAATTATTAAACCTCAGCTGGTCTCTTGATTTCTGGCACATGTAGAAATTGCTAGGCCTCTGAAGTTCAAGGTTTGGGCCAGTTTTCTCATCTTCCTGAATACCCCGGATCATGGATGCTGCTCACATCTTTCAGTAGTCTCATCCCTGCCTGCACCTTATACCTAACCCCTCCCTGAGCAGCCTGGTCATTCTTCTCTACCCCTCATGCACGTGTCTCCTGACATCTGACCTCTGCCTCCACCTCCCCTCTTGAAGTCTTTTCTGAAGGGTTCCCAGACAGTGCTTTCCTGTGAACGTAGCTGGTTTGAATTCCCAATACCTGATGGATCTGCTACCCTATATATATATATAATATATATGTTATTTTTTTGTTTGAGACGGAGTCTCACTCTGTTGCCCAGGCTGGAGTGCAGTGGTGCAATCTTGGCTTGCTGCAACCTCCACCTCCCATGCCCAAGCGATCCTCCCACCTCAGCCTCCTGAGTAGCTGGGACTACAGGTGTGCACCACTAATGTTTGTATTTTTATAGAGATGGAATTTCGCCATGTTGCCCAGGCTAGTTCTGAACTCCTGGACTCAAGCAATCCACCCACTTCGGCCTCCCAAAGTGCTGGGGTTATAGGCATGAGTCACCGCACCTGTAGTATAGCTGCTACCCTATACTTCTGTCTATCCAAAAGCACTTGGAATCAAGTGTAGCCAGTATGTAATTTCTAGAAGAATCTTTTCTAGTTTGTGCTCTGTTAATAGGGGGTATTGAAGTACAAGTTCCTAGAGTGGAGAGACTTCACATCTGTTTATCTTGCTCTGAATTACATCCTAGGCACAGAGGATACTTAATAAATCAATGTCCCCGTGAAGATGGTGGTGGTGTCAGTAAATGATAATAATCAAGAGTCCAAGAGGAAAACATTACTTGCTTTGAATGCGAACCTTGGTTTTCAGGGAAAGAAAGCTCTATCCTATGTGTTTATTTTAAGAGGGCAGTGTGTTGAGTTTGCAAACACAATGAGACTGCCCAGGTGAGATGAGTGGTGTATTATTTTACTGCTGTGTCCTTCCAAATATTTCTGGGAACTCTGATGTGTCAGGACAAAAGGCCTGTCTTTCTATAACAACCTGTGGCTTTAAAAGGCTTATTTATGGGAACATGAAGAAACAATTACATGAAAAAGTTGATCTTTGGATGATTAAAGGGTCTTCTAATAAAATATGTTGCTAGTCCTTCACTGTGCCTTGACAGAGTACAGTCCATGAAGTTGGCAGTCTGCAAACTTGACAACAGCACAGAGGGTGGGGCCTTCCAGTGCTGGTTTCTGGGAGCACTCTGTAACTGCACAGCCATTCCCTGGTCATCCTTTATTCTTGCCCACCCCACCACTGATTCCATCACTGTTGTATCTATGATTCCACTGTACCTTGTATGGATATCTGCTGTCATATTGTATTTTCATTATTTACAGATCATTCTGTCTGGACTGTGGGAAGGACCAGTATGGTGTGCTATCTTAATCATCTTTATATGCACAGGACCTAGTAGGTAACAGGCCCTCAATATATACTTGTTGAATGAATTAAATAATCTATGGAAAAGCACTAAAAAAAATCACCTGATCCATCCCTTCCTTGTAATGTGGAGGATCCTAGAGAGTCTTAATATCTTGTCTGGAGCCCCAGAGCCAGACCGTGGCCCCTGCAGGGACCAGATCCATTGCCTCCCATGTTCAAGCACATTGTTTTTGGCTGGAGTCCTTCAGCTGTGGATTTTCCCTTCTTGTTTGTCTACACTGTTTCTTCTTCACTCATTCATTAATTCATTCCTACCTTATTTATTGAGGAACTACTATGGACAATACAAAGTAAAACAAATTTTAAAACCCCACTCATTTTTATTTTAGCAAGGGAGGATAGCCAATAAATGAGCATAGTTAATAAGGTAAGTCAGAAAAAGGTAAATGTAAAAAAGTAAGAAAGAAAAAGAGCATGGACTGGGGGAATATTGAGGCAGGAGCAGGCTGCACCATTACAGGGGGTGAGTGAGAAAGTGAGATTTGAGCACTTACTTAAGGAGGTGAAGGACTTTAGTCTTGCAGGTATCTGGGAGATATATGCTCCAGGCAGAGAAAACTAAAGCAGAGGCTCCAAGGTAAGAGTGTTTGGAGCATCTGATGAACAGCAAGGGTCAGGTATAGCCAGAGTAGAGTGTGCCAGGATTAGGAGAAAGGGGAGAAGTAGGAGGTGAGGTGAGACAGGTGACTGTGGCCATATCCAGCATGGCTTTGTAAGCTGTAAAAGGGACTTTGGCTTAGGTTCAGAAGGAAATGGGGAGCCATTCAAGGGTTTTGAGGAAAGGAATGACATGATCTGAGTTGTTTTAGAAAGGACCATTCTAACTGTTGTATTGCAAATAGACTTTGGGAGAGCACAGGAGGAAGGAGGGATATCTATTAGTAAGCTATTAAATAATCCAGTCCTGAGATGATGGAGGCTGGAACCAAGGTGGTAGCAGCAGTGGAGGTGGCGAGAAGAGTCAGATACTGGAGATATGCTTTGAAACAAGAACCAGTGCGATTTCCTGATGGATTGGATACGGAGAGTAAGGAGAAGGAAGGGAATGAAGACTACCCCAAGGTTTTTATCCCAACAGATGGATGGATGGAGTTGCCATCAATGGAGATGGACCAGGCTGTGGGTGGAGCTGGATTCCCCACCTCCCATCCAGGTGTAGTTTCATCCCAGGAATGAAAGAGGAGCAGGGAGTCTATGGGAGGCTTCCCATTCCAGGGAGACTGCAGACCCCACACTATGTCTGAGCCTCCTTTTTTCTTCACCAATTCAGGTATCATCCCATCAGTATTCCCTTTATGATTCATCACTTCCTTCATGGCACCCACCTCGATTAACTTTACCTGGCTCAGGTCTCCCAGTTCATTCCATATTCATACATAGATATGCTTTACTTAACACAATAGATGAGTTTTTGAAAAGAGAGGTGTAAGTCACCTTTAAAAAAAATAGTAAAGCCCATTTTATATTCACCAGGGGAGCTAACTATTTAAAGTACCCTATTATTAATGCTTTTTTTCAGGTGAAGAATCCTTTTGCTGGGTGACTAGTAATCTCCACTAATTTATCAGTTTTGAAAGACCAGGTTAGAATATATAAAACTGAGTGCACACTTATATAACATGTCTCTCTGTATGTGATATCTGCTAAGCATCTCATCAGAGTTCAGGACATTAGGTTCAGGACATTTTATCCTGAGCTCATCATTTTTTCCCTAAATCCTCTTCTTCCTGTACTCTCTGTTTTACCCAGGCCTGAAACGTCAGGTTTCTGTCTTGATATTTGCCCTCTTCATTGTCCCCTCAACTTGGCTCTGCTTCACATCTGTGAATGTTCTCACATCTCCAGTATTCGCTCTGAGACCCTCTGCCTCTATTATTGTTCAGGTATCCAGGACATTGCAATGGGCTTCTTAAATTTTCTCCCATGACTATTTTTACATCTTTTCAAATGCATATTCCCACATTCAGCAATTCAAGGAAACCCCCAAGAGCATGGTTCTTATCATTCCCCTCCCTGCTCACCTTCCCATCATCTTGCCTGTAGTTCACAATCTGAATGCCGTAGCATGGGATCTCAAGCCCTGCCTGCAACCAATGCATGCACCTCTCTGACGTCATCATCACTAGGAGGATTCATACATCCTCGTGCACCATGAGGGACAGCCATGATGAAACTTTTAATCTACCCCTGCAGCCCTGAGTGTGACAGATAGGGCCCCGTATCTTCATCTCTCCTGGCCTGCAGTGCCCTTCAGACCACCTCATTCTGCTCAAATTCTGTCCATCTTTCCAAGACCAACCCAAGCATCTCATCTTCTTTGGAGCCTTCTCTTTCTTCAGGCAGAAATAAACTCTCCTTCTATAGTACTTTAGGCAAATCATTTTTATAACACATATCCCTTTTCTGGCATATTATTATTCCCCTTCTCATATCTCCCTCACCAATCTGTACTCTTCTTGCCCCTGGGTGCTATCTTAATCCTCTCCTTTATCTTTTTGCCTTCTAGCATCTGCAGTGAGTACTTAATAAAAATGTGCCAATGGCTGTATGAATGTCCCTGTTCTTATTGATGTTTTATTATTGACACATGCTACGCTGAATTGTAAGCTTTGTGAGGTCTGGAGCTGTTTCTTTGGCTTTCTTACCTCCATCCCTTCCCATACAGTCCCCACAGATGGTGTCTATTGTGCTAATGCTGAATTCTCCAGTAGCCCTTGTGTGTTCAAGGTTACAGGACCCTGATGTTGGATACACAGCAAATTGAGAATTCATCCCAGGCACTCTGGCTTCGGGTTTGTTTATTGTTTCATTCATTTATTTATAGCCCATGTGGTGGGCATGAATTTCAGGCCACAACAGTAGGGAGCAAGAAATGTCACATTTCTTTATTTCTCTAAATCAAATTAATCGGTGCTAAGCTTCCACCCGCAGGGCTAGCAGGAAATTCAGCCTGTATTTTGAGAGTCCTCCCATTCACCTAGGATTTTACAAAAGCCTCAGGGATTCTTATCAGTTCTGAAGAGTTGAGGAAGAGCTCTTTGGGTTGAGGATCACACTGGTCATCTCCTAGCCCATGTGGTCTGCAAGCCAGTGGTTTCCTCTGTTTCCATGTTAAGAGAGCTTGAGAGCTCAGGCTGGGAGCATCTAGTCCCTTCTGAGATCCCTCAGAGTTCCAGAGGCCTGTGAGAAGAGCCCCAGCCTCCACCACTCACGGTACCTACCCCTTCTCAGTCTCAGGAATTCTTCTCAAGACCTACTCCCTCCTTGAGTTGGTTTCGTCCCACTTCGAGGCTGGATGAGGCTGTCTTTTAGCATCCAGCAGCTTCTGCCTTTAGCCAGACAAACTGATAATAACCTCTGAGGCTAAAAGATACACAGCTCTCTAGACGAGGGAAGGAAAATACCTCTTGTTCCTTTTAGCCTCTTTCAGCAATGTAAAACAAAAACAAAACCCAAGAACAAAAAAACCCCAAAACATTACTCTTACTATCTGAATTGTTTTTCTGTCATATATCTCAATAAAGTGATTTATAGTGAGTACATTTGTCATAAATTTATGACAGTATAGCAATAGAAATAAACAGTTTGTTCCAAGAAAAAGTATGGATAGTTTTGGGTTTGGAAAAGAACCCAAAATTCCTTTAACTATACTTGTTGTAGTTAAGCTTTATATTTGTCTCTAAGCTTCCTGGTAGCCAAAGTGAAAAGGGAGATGTGGTTTCATGACTCTCTTATTAGAAAGGGAGAAACAATCCATTTCTCAAAATAAGCACAGTTTTCTTATTACTTGGTTCTAAATACATTTCTCATGTGACGTTTATAAAGTAGATTAGGAGCATAAAGTCTTCTGCAAAATACTTAGACTATTGCATGAAGATCTCTGCTTCTTACGGCTTGTGCCTCCTGATAACACCTTAGGAGGGTAAGTGTGCCTGTGGGCCTGCACATTCTTTTAACTTACCCTCCTATGTTTCATGAATAATGTAGAACTAAAGAAAAAAAGAAGAGATCTTCTAATATGGACTCTTCTCCCTTCATAGATGACAGGACTGGGAAAATAGGCCTGAGGTTCTATCAGTGGTTGAGGGAACATATGAGGAAGAGCGTATTGGACCCTCAGTGAGGACAGTGAGAACTGATTGGCCACTGGATGGAAAATATGAGATTGTGGGAAATAGAGGAATATGTGTGAGATTGGTAAGCAGGCCCGATTCAAGTCTTAGAGTGAGTCTTTACAGACTGTGAGAACTTGGACAAGTCATTTAGTTTCCTCATCTGTAAAATTAGGACAGTATATCTACCTCAATGGTTTTTTTGTGCACTAAAAAGGTTCTCTGCAAACTGAGAATTGCTAAGGAAATGCTGCTCATTATCATTGTTGTTACTGGTTGTAGTTGTAAAAATTAAGCATTCCAGGCAGGAAAACAGCATGAAAGGAATCTTGGCAAAGAATGAACAAACCATATTCAAAAGTCAGTGATTGAAACACTTCCAGAATGACAGAGTAGGTACCTCCAAAAAAATCATGTCTCCATAAAAGCAACGAGAACACTGGCAAAAATTGTCAAAATCAATTTTTTTTTTTTTTTTAAGAAATTAACCAAAGACGTGAAACAATGCAGGGAGCATTTGTTTAAGAAAGATGGCTGAATCGGCGGGGCATGGTGGCTCACGCCTGTAATCCCAGCACTCGAAGGCTGAGGCGGGTGTATTGCCCGAGGCCAGGAGTTCGAGACTAGCCTGGCCAACATGGCAAAACCCCATCTCTACAAAAAAATACAAAAAATTAGCGGGGCATAGTGGCACACATCTGTAGTCCCAGCCACTTGGGAGACTGAGGCATGAGAATCTCTTGAACCCCGTAGGCAGAGGTTGCAGTGAGCCGAGATTGCCCCACTGCACTCCAGCCTGGGCAACACAGCAAGACTCTGTCTCAAAAAAAATGCTGAATCTCACTAAGAATAAAGAGCTTCATGGGATTTTTAACTTGCCCTACTCCTATTCACCTCTGCTCAGCTCTGCAGTAGTCTTAAAAACCAACAGCCTCACAACCACAATAGCTGTGAAAATCAGCAGGCTAGCAGCCACTAGAGGGGGCAGAATGGAGTTGGAACACCCACCCTCCCCCTCCCCCCACACCAACCCCAAACTCCATCTCCAGAGAGTTATCACTATATGGCCTGTCTGGTAACTCCCTGGAGATGCCCCATTCTTAGGGCTTCTCTTTATTTTACCAGGCTCAAGGCTTACTGAGTTCATACAGCCCTACCACTATGGCATTTGTCAAAAATATCAATGGTAATGCTGGATGCAGTGGCTCACACCTGTAAGCCCAGCACTTTGAGAGGCTGAGGCAGGTGGATTCCTGGAGGTCAGGCATTTGAGACCAGCCTGGCCAACATCACGAAACCCTGTTTCTACTAAAAATACAAAAATTAGCTGGGCGTGGTGCATGTGCCTGTAATCTCAGCTCCTTGGGAAGTTGAGGCAGGAGAATTGCTTGAACCTGGGAGGTGGGGGTTGCAGGAAGCTGAGATCAACCCACTGCCCTTCAGCCTGGGTAACAGAGAGTGACACTCCATCTCAAAAAATATATATATATATGTATATATATATGGCAAATAAGGGACTGACCAAAATAATTAAAAGAAAAATCTGGACAATGAGATGCCACAGGGGCTTTTAAAAGCTTTGAAAAATTTCTAAGCATCTAGAATGCCATGCACACAAGTAGGACTGTGCACATACCCAGGAAAGCCCTAGAAAGGATCTAATATTTAACCTTTGGCTGATTTTGAGGCTACGAAAACAGGAAGTGAATAATGAGGCAGACTTGTAAACAGCTAGTGTTGAAGGTGTGCTCCAACACACATACACACAGAGCCTCTCAGCAAAGTCTGGGAGACATATTGATTCAAAACATTTATGGAAATCCCTGTTCAATCAAGGCTTCAGTGACTGCACTGATGAAGAATATAGACTTTATAGAATTAGTTCAGGAGAGTCACTAAACCACAAGCAGCAGTAACAGCAGCAGCAACCACAAATAGTAGCAAAAACACACCCTGGGGAAAGACTTCCATAGTTTCCACATTATATCCATTGAAATGTTTAATTTTATTTTATTTTATTTTATTTATTTATTTATTTATTTTTGTTTTCTTTTTTTTTTTTTTTTTTTTTATACTTTAAGTTCTAGGGTACATGTGCATAACGTGCAGGTTTGTTACATATGTATACATATGCCATGTTGGTGTGCTGCACCCATCAACTCGTCAGCACCCATCAATTCATCATTTATATCTTGTATAACTCCCCAATGCAAGCCCTCCCTCCTCCCCCCTCCCCCCTCCCCATGATAGGCCCCAGTGCGTGATGTTCCCCTTCCCGAGTCCAAGTGATCTCATTGTTCAGTTCCCACCTATGAGTGAGAACATGCGGTGTTTGGTTTTCTGTTCTTGTGATACTTTGCTAAGAATGATGATTTCCAGCTGCATCCGTGTCCCTACAAAGGACGCAAACTCATCCTTTTTTATGGCTGCATAGTATTCCATGGTGTATATGTGCCACATTTTCTTAATCCAGTCAGTCACAGATGGACATTTGGGTTGATTCCAAGTCTTTGCTATTGTGAATAGTGCCGCAATAAACATACGTGTACATGTGTCTTTGTAGTAGAATAATTTATAATCCTTTGGGTATATACCCAGTAGTGGGATGGCTGGGTCATAAGGTACATCTAGTTCTAGATCCTTGAGGAATTGCCATACTGTTTTCCATAATGGTTGAACTAGTTTACAATCCCACCAACAGTGTAAAAGTGTTCCTATTTCTCCACATCCTCTCCAACACCTGTTGTTTCCTGACTTAGATTAATTCAAGATGGATTAGAGACTTAAATGTTAGACCTAATACCATAAAAACCCTAGAAGAAAATCTAGGTAGTACCATTCAGGACATAGGCATGGGCAAGGACTTCATGTCTAAAACACCAAAAGCAACGGCAGCAAAAGCAAAAATTGACAAATGGGATCTCATTAAACTAAAGAGCTTTTGCACAGCAAAAGAAACTACCATCAGAGTGAACAGGCAACCTACAGAATGGGAGAAAATTTTTGCAACCTACTCATCTGACAAAGGGCTAATATCCAGAATCTACAAAGAACTCAAACAAATATACGAGAAAAAAACAAACAACCCCATCAAAAAGTGGGGAAAGGATATGAACAGACATTTCTCAAAAGAAGATATTCATACAGCCAACAGACACATGAAAAAATGCTCATCATCACTCGCCATCAGAGAAATGCAAATCAAAACCACAATGAGATACCATCTCACACCAGTTAGAATGGCAATCATTAAGAAGTCAGGAAATGTTTAATTTTAAACAACAAATGGAATTAAGAGATATGCAAAAGTATGGGAAAGCATGACTCCTACAAAGAGGGGAACAATGCAGTCAATAGAAACTGTCCATGTGAAAGCTTACACTTTCGATTTACTAAACACAGACTTTAAAATCTGCTACTTAACATATGTTCAAATAACTAAAGGAAGTCATGTGTAGAAAACCAAAAGTGAGTATGAGAACATTGTCTCATTAATTAAAGAATACCAATAAATGGGTAAAATTATTGTTTTAAAAGAACTAAATAGACATTCTGGAGTTGAAAAGTACAATAACTGAAATGAAAAGTTCACTAGAGTGACTTGACAGCAGATTTAAATTGACAGAAGAAGGAGTCAATAAACTTGCAAATAGGTTAACTGAGATTATCCAGTCTGAGGAACAGGATGAAAAAAAGAATGAATGTAAATGGACAGAACATCAGAGATCTAAGGAACACCATAAAGCATGACAATATATGCATAATGGGCATACCAGAAGGAAAGGGGAGAGAGAGCATGCTTGAAGAAATAATATCCAAATACTCCTCAAATTTATGAAAAACATTAATCTACATATAGAAGAAGTTCAGCAGACTCCAGACAGGATAAATTCAGAGAAATTTTCATCTAGACACATCGTAGTAAAAATGTCTAAAGTCAAAGATAAAGACAGAATCTTGAAAGCAGGAAGAGAAAAGAGATTTGTAAGTGATTCTCAATAAGATTAACAGCTGTCTTCTCATTGGAAACCTTGGAGGCCAGAAAGCAGTGTTATTTACATTTTCAAAATGCTGAAAGAAAAAGACTGTCAACTAAGAATTTCATATTCAGTAAAGACTATTTCTCAGAAGTGAAGGAGAAATTAAAACATTCTTAAATAAACAAAAATTGAGAGAAATTGTTTTAGAACTGCCCCACAAGAACTACTGAAGAGAGATTTTCGGGTTGCAGTGAAAGAACAGTAGGCAGTAACTCAAATTCACATGAAGAAATAAGAAGAGTAGTAAAGGTAACTACAGAAGTAAACGAAAAAGGTAATATAAATGTATTTTTGTCTGTAACGCTTTTCCTATCTAACTTAAAAGACAGCCACATAAAGCAATAATTATAAAACTGTGCTGATAGGCTTATAATGCATGAAGATATAATTTGTGTGACAGTTCTCTACACAAAGTGGGGAGAAGGGAACAGAGGTATGAGGAAAGTTTTTGTATACTGTTGACATTAAGTTGACATTAATTCAAACTATACTGTTTTAAATTAAGGTGTTAATTGTAATCTCCAGGGAACTACTAAGAAAATAAGTAAAAAAATAGCAACGAGGGAACAAAAACGGTATGCTAGAAGATATCCACTTAATATAAGATAAGGCAGTAATGCAGAAATAGAGGAACAAAGACATAAGGCATACAGAAACCAAAAGCAAAATGGCGGAGATAAATCCTACCTTTTACTAATTACATTGAATATAAATGGAATAAACACTTCAATCAAAAAACATAGCATGGCAAAATGGATTGAAAAATAAGATCTAACTATTTGCTATCTGTAAGAGACACACTTTATTATGTTTTTTAATTTAACTTCTAAGTTCAGGGTTACATGTGCAGATTCATTATGTAGGTAAAGTTGTGTCATAGGAGTTTGTTGAACAGATTATTTCGTCAATCCGGTATTAAGCCTAGTACCCATTAGTTATTTTTCTTGATCCTGTCCCCTCTTCCACCATCTACCCTATAGTAGTCCCCAGTGTCTGTTGTTACCCTCTACATGTCCATGTGTTCTCATGATTTAGCTCCCGCTTGTAAGTGAGAACGTAAAGTATTTGGTTTTCTGTTCATGTGTTAGTTTGCTAAGGATAACGGCCTCTGGCTCCACCCATGTTCCTGCAAAGGACATGATCTTATTATTTTTATGGTTGCATAGTATTCCATAGTGTGTATGTGTATATATATAATATGTGTGTGTATGTGTGTGTGTGTATATATGTATATATACGTATATATGTATACACACACACACACACATACACACACACACATTTTCTTTATCCAGTCTACCATTGATGGGAATTGATTGATTCCATGTCTTTGCTATTGGGAGATACGCTTGAGATTCAAAAACACAAATAGCTTGGGATAAATGGATAAATGTTGAAGATATAACATCCACACAGTAAACAAAAGAGAACCATATGAATATTGAACAGAAAAGACTTTAAAACAAAATTTTTACTAGAAACAAGAACACTTTATAATTAAGGGTCAATCTATCAAGAAGACGTAACAAATGTGAACATAGATGCATCTAATGGCAGAGCCCCAAAATGCTAAAGCAAAAATTGACTGAATTGAAGGAAAAAAATATACCATTCAATAATTATAGGTAGAAACTTCAATACCTCACTTTGATAATAGATAGAATGGCTAGACAGAAGAACAAGGAAATAGTAATACTACAAACTACTTGAACAACACCGTAAACTAACTCGGCCTAATAGATACCCATAGAACAGTCCACACAGTAAGAGCAAAATGCAGGGGCCATTGAAAATAATATGCTGAGAATGGATAAGGCTCAAGGACAGTATCTCTAGCTAGTTGCACTTTCCATGAACTTTAGTAGTCAAGGATACTATCTCTAGTTGAACTTTTAATGAACTCTAGTAGGCGCCAAGAAGGCAGACAAAATAAGAAAGAACTTAGAAACAAAGAACTAAGCAGTAGGTTATATTTGGGTGCAGAAAGTTTGTTTTGTATTATGTCATTTTTGCTGACGTGGGATTTGTGGGGTATAAATAAAGTGAGGCGGAGGCCCTAGGGGCGGCCGCCATGTTCTCTGTTTGTCTTTGTCTTTCGTGTCTGTGTCTGTTCATTCTCCACTACCCCCGGCACGGGCCCCAAGACAAACTGTATCTTCTAAAGTGTACATGGAACATTCTCTAGGATAGGCCGTATGTTAGACCATAACACAACCTGAATACGGTTAACAGTATTGAAATCATACAAAGTACATTTTCCAACCACAATGGAGTGAACGTGGAAATCAATGACAAAAGGATATTTGGGAAAATCACAAATATATGGAAATTAAGTGACACACTCCTAAATAACTAACAGGTTAAAGAATAAATCACAAGGGAAATTAGAAAACAGTCTGAGACAGATAAAAACAAAAACACAACATATACAAATTTATGAGATGCAGCTAAAGTAAAGCACTGCTTAAAGGGAAATGTAAGCTTATACATGCCTTGCTTTAGAAAGAAGAAAGATCTGAAATCAATAACCTAAATTTCTACCTTAAGAAATTAGAAAAAGAAGAGCAAACTAAACCTAAAACAACAGAAGGAGAAAATTAGTAAAGATTAGAGTAGACATAAATCAAACAGAGAATCAAAAAAACAAGCAACTAGAAAAAGATCAAAAGTCAGTGATTGGAATAGCCACTAGGAGCCAGAGGGTCTAGTCAGGTAAAGCTGCAAAGGGCAGTGAGTGAGGCTGTTTTGTGAAGGGCTCTGGTGCTAGGCTGCATTCTGTTTTGAAGTGTGAGCTGGAAGGAGACATTGAAACTTTCTCCTGAAAGAGAAATAAAATAAAATAGGTATTATAAAGGATTATTTTGGTGGCAGTGTTCCAGACGCACTATAAGTAGCTAAAGAATAAAATTAGTAAGGTGAGGCAAGAGGCCATGTAATAATCCAGGCAGTTAGAGACAGAAGCCTAGAGTGGAATAGTGGCATAGAGGGTCAGGGTCGGTGCAAGGGAGATTAAGAAGGAAGAGCGATGTCACAGGATTTGATGGCTATTTGGACCTTTGGTCTGAGAAGTCAGAAAGGAAAGGAACTGAGTTAAGTCCTGGCTCCATAATTTTCTGCCATTTGATCTTAGGCAATTTCTCTGAGCCTTGTGTCCCCTCAACTATGAAATGAGAATAGCAATGCTTGCCTGGTCTACAGCACAGGATTTTGTATGGTTTAAATGAAATATTGTGTATAAACTAGGCATAATGGCCAGTTGTGAACTCTCAGATGCTTGATAAATGTGAGGGTTTGTTTGCTGTTGTCATCATGAGTTCAGTTTTTGACATGCTTTTTCAATAGTGAGAACATTGAAGTGGAAATTTTGAATGGGCAGCTGAAAACATGGGAGGGCATTCTGGAGAGAAATTAGTGCCAGAACTAACGTGTGGGCATCACCTGCCTATCTCGGGGAAAGGAGAGGAGGCTGGAGTGGCCTGGGGATAGGATGGACAAAGACTCACTCACTAGAGAAATCAAAATGGTTAGGGATGCAGGCAGGCCAGGGTGGGAAGGAGCCAAAGGCTCAGGACAGGCTTCACAGTGTCACAGGTCGCCAGTACCTGAGACATGAAAGAGAGAAGACAGCTGGTCTCGGTATGAAGAGGTATATGTCAGCTACACACAGGAGTTTCCTTAGGAAATGAAGGAAGCGAAAATAGCACTATCAGAATTTAGCTGGAGGATCACGAGGAAGGAAAGATAGCCAACAGGGTAGACTCCACAAGTTAAACAATTGGCTTTGAAGAAGAGAGAATTGGGACAACTTCAGAGTCTTGTGTTGAGATTTCAAAGTTCTTTATTTGTGTGGTTCTGCTGTCAGTAGAAGTGCCAGGGCGATGAGGGAGGTCACTAGGAAGACAAGGACCTCATCTTATGCCTGCCTCTGGTGCTCTAAGTTTTACAAACAGGGAGCTTATACCACGTGTGATAGATAGGTGGGAGCCCTTGTCCATGGAAGCAGGAGAGAGATGCCCAGCAAATCAGAGAAACCCTGGGGTGTCTGTCAGTCACTTTTCAATGACTTGAGCCTGAGTATTGGGAGAAGCAGCCCACTCAAGCCAACAGAGCTCATTTTGGAGGCTTGATTCTTCTCCAGCATCTGCCCTCTCCCCTGTGGTGCCAGCCAGAGTGTGTGTGCCCAGTCAGTTTCAGGACCTTAGGATATTCACTGATGACAGTATGATGCTAAACTTGGCTGGGGTGTGATTCCCGCTCAGGGCTGCTCTGGGAGCTGACTGTTCCAGTGGGCCCCCTTAGGGCATGGCATGCAACCTTCCCAGCTCCTTCTTCTACAGAGTCCAGCTGTTTCTCCAGCATTGAGCGAAGTATAGCCTGAGGCAGAGCAAGAGCTTCCTGGCATCTGTGTGCACATCATACCTCTGCTCTTCACAGCAGACCCGTGATCACTCAGCAGTACTGTGCGGTTGACCTTGATCGCTCAGCAATGCTGTGGAGTTGTGTTGAGGAGGGACTTCCTGTGCTGGGAAAGAGGGAGTGTGTGGGGGTTGGGAAACAATCTCAGCAGCTTCCCTGGAAGGAAGACTGCGGAATCGAGGTTGTGCACTTGCTTACATGGACCTCTGCGCTGCTCAGTCATTTCGCAGCCTCAGGATGCTTCTTAACATGATTGACCTCAGAAAACACCAGTAAAGTAAAACAGCAACAATTGAGCCCAGCTACTCTGCCTACTTCATCTGTTTCTTGCAGCCTGGAAACGAAAAATACCCTGCGTTTCATTGTAGTTCAGTGACATTCAGGAGCTCTGTGCTGCAGCCCTTGTGGCCACTCTTGTTCTCCCTCCCGACAACTCTCCCATCTTTCTCATTCCCAGCCTTGGGCTTAGGTGGAGTTGAAAGTGCTGGGATGTCAGTGGCTGGGCAGTATCTTGAGTGAGTGGATCCTCAACCAGCCACCCTCACCAGTTCCCCAGGGATCATGGGCACAGAGGACCACCGGAGAAAAATCACTGTTTTGTAGGTTAGGTCTTTGCCCTCGGCCCCTGGCTGGTCCCCTACATCAGGGAACTGGTCTCATTACCATAGGCCTCAAGGACCCATTTTGTACCCATGAGAGTCTGCTGCCTGGGTATTCCTCTCAAAACCCCACCATGTTCATATGGCCTTCCATAGGGACAAATATGCCTCCTTCCAAGTGGAGGCAGGTCCTCTGCAGCTGAATGTGGCAGCCATGGGAAGTTCCCAGAGGAGAGGGAGCAGGCACAGCTCGGTAATTCCAGAGACAGAGCTCTTCAAAACAGGAAGACTCTTGCTAGAGAGAGAATACTGTACCCCAGCATTTTGTGTCCTGGCCATGCTCTTGCCCCTCTTTAGAGGGTAGAGGGGAAGTGGGAGCCTCTGCCCCTCCATGGAAGTTGGAATGTATAGCCAAGATCCTACACTCAAAGTCACATTTCCTTCTAGGATCCCAAGGATGGTAGCTATTTTCAAGACTTAAGCAGAGCACTTGAAGGCTCTTATTTTTTTCTCCATATTGATCTTGTTTAGATGGATCAGTGTTGTGAATGTGTCAATAAACTATAACAGTTTGGGGACTAGGTTTCTTCAACTTGGTGAGTTGGGGGTGGGAGAAAGTGGTGAGCAAAGTAAGCAGAGGTACCAGTGGCATTGGTGCATGAGAGGGAATCTTGTCAAAGGATTTGCAGGGCTATGCAAAGATAGACTGGACCAAAAGTAAGATTTTAGTCATCTTAGTGAGCCTAGATATCATTTCCTCATGACTAATGACAATAACCTGTGAGGTTAGAATCATATCTAATAGTAATTGTTTGGAAATGATGGACCAGTAACCTCAGAGTTGAAATGTGACCAAGTCATGTGCTTTCTTTTGTAAAGTTCCCCTGCCACCTGCTTGAAGGTTTGTTAGGACAGAGAGTTATGGGACTTTCTCCCCAACCTCTGGGGCTACCTGTTCTCTGGGGTGACCTGACAGGACTCCTAAGATAATTCAGAGGTTCGCCCCTTAAGTGATCACATGGCATCCAAATAGGACTTGATATGTCTACCATTTTGAGAAAGAACTTGTGGCCTTTTAAAGGTTATGACACTAAATTACCTGAGCACAGAGCGATCGCCATTACAGAAAACCCCATTCTCATATTAGAATCATACAATTGGAGCTTGCTGGTTTGAGGAGGGTGTGTGAGTACACACATGCACTTTCTCATGATGCTTGAATATTAGTGGCTTTCTGGCCTTCAAATGGGCTATCAAAATCCTTCAGCCCCCAGTGAATGCAAAATATACAGATAAATAGGCATCCCAGGAAAAAGAGTTGCTGATGGATCTGAGCCTTAAACCGTGTCTAAATCTAGACTGTGAGAGATGCTGACAGTTGGTGATCAGTACCGTCTCTGTCCTTCTTGGCTGTCTCTTATATTCCAGGGGCTGGAAGCCTACAAACATTTCTCAGACTTCTTCACTATAAAGAATCCACCAGGGAGAAGCCTGTGCCTGAGATTTGGAAGGTAGGAGAGAAGCAGAAGTCATTGTTGCTCCAGCAGGTCAGTGGGAAGGCTCCCAGGCTTCAGCAGATGGCAGACATGAGGGTTTGAGGTTTTGCCAGTGCTTCTGGGTATCCTCCTGTGAATAGTGATAGAAGTGCCACCCACTTCTTTGCTGTATGTAGCTGAGACCATTTGTGACAGTCTCCAGCAATTCCTGTATTTTTCTTAAACACTAGCAGTGAACTTTCTTGACTTTTGCTTCCTTAGTTTTTTCAACAATTTTATAAGCCTCTAAATGCCTCTATTAAGTCCCTTTTGCTAAACATACCAAGAGTGGTGTGTTTAGCAAACATACCTAGAGTGGTGTGTTTAGCAAACATATCTAGAGTGGTGTGTTTAGCAAACATACCTAGAGTGGTGTGTTTAGCAAACATATCTAGAGTGGTGTGTTTAGCAAAATCAAATGCCTTGATTTTTCTTTTCTGTCCAGCCCTGGACTTGTGTGATTTCCACGAGAGGAGTGGACAGATACTGCTGACATTTCTTACACTGGCAATTAAGAATGGCACCAGTCCCACAGATCTTGTTGGGCTTCATCCCTAACCTGTCAGTTTAGGGAGGCCCCACTGTTATCCTCTTGTGCTTTTCTGAAAAGTCAAAATGGTCAGGCTACTGGAGCTTTATCCAAATAAAGAAGGCACAAGTTCTGTTCTCCAGCTGCTCACAGTCTACAAGACACAAGAATAATAACCAAATAATTCTGTATGATGTGCACAATGCTGTCATAGAAATGATGTTTTGTGCCTGCGCAGACCAGAGAAGGACTCACTCATTTCCAAGGACAATGGAAAACTTATTCTCCAACTCAAATTCTCCAACTCAGCCAAGGTAGTATTTCATTGGCATGATGCATGATAGCTAGTAGGGATATGGGTTAATCTGTTGTAACAAATATACAATAGAATTATAGTAGTCGACTAAGATAGAAGCTGTTGCTTTTGTCTCTAAACAGTTTGAAGGTGGTGCAGGGTGAGTAGCATTCTGCAACAGGAGGTCACGTGGAAAACTCGGGATTGCTGCTGCTCCGGGATGTAGAGTGTTGTTCTTGTCCACATGATTGAGACTGGCCATCAGCATCACATCCGTGTCCTAGACCAGGGGAAGGGGAAAGAGAGGGGTGGAGGACAGCTCATTTTCATTTTAAAGGTTGTGACCGGTGTGTTGTACATGTAACTTCCACTAACCTTCCATTAGTTATGTGGTTCAATCTGGTTGCAAGGCAGGCTGAGAAATACAACTATGTTATATTGTATTACAAATAAAATAAGTAAGTCTTCATGTGAGATTGGCTCTGTAGAGGACCAGATGGTCGGATGCTGGTGGAGATGATGAGGTGTGTGAAGATGACGGTGGTGGAGGCAGTGAGACGATGTTGGTTGCAGATGTGATGACATGGCCTCTGTGACAGGGAATGTAGAGGTGGCAGGGTCTGTTTAATAGTCTCTCTGACTATTCCTGACTTTAGTTCCTTATATTACTGCACTTTAAATAAGAGTCATAGAGCTTGTCCATCCCTTCCTTTTACAAATGACAAAATAGATCCCGTGAGTGACTTGCTCATGGTCACCCCACTAATGAGTTGTAGAACAGAAATTCAAACTCAAGCCTCTTGTCTTCTGGGGCAGTCCTCTTCCCTCTGCGCACATTAGAGTTCTTGTTGGGTGGGGCAGTTTGAGAAATGGAGGCTTAGGGAGCAACCCCCAGAGAACTGAGGGTAGGGAAGAACACCTGAGAACTGCTAATAAATGTTCTCATCCCTAGCCCGCATTCTTCATTCTAGAAAGCAGCTTTTTTGGTTTTTGAACATGGCCAATCCCTCAACTTTAAGCTACTCTCAGCCATTGCTGCTTAGCATGGGAGCCGTCCTTCCCTTCTCCTCACCTTTGCTTCCCCACTAGATATCATGCCAATGAAATACCACCTTGGCTGAGTTGGAGAATTTGTCATTTTTACATCTCCACATCCTAGTGTCTTCTGCTCCCAGTGACAAATAAATCCCCGGGCTGATGGCTGGCCCTGGCCATTCATTAAGCAAATAAAGCCCAGCATGGGAGTCGGAGGCTCATAAATAACCCCTGGTGTTTCACCGCCCCGCGCCTCCTGCTGCCTCGAAGGCTTTGCATATTGATAATAAAGCAGCAGTGTTTCTGACACACCGTTATGTGTGGGAGCACCCCGTGGGGAAGGGCAGGCGGTGGCTCTAGCTGAGATGGTGGGGGCCCCACTAACTGGACCTGGTGGATGGCAGTTGCCCTGAAACCCTAAATCTTGATGCTCTCATCCCAGCAAGGCTGAATTAGGGTCTCTTTCTAGTTCAGCACAGAGCTGACCCTGGATGGACTGAGAGTTTTGATCTGGCTTTCCGCCATGGTGGGAGGAGGGAGATCTGGGGTGAGTAGCAGCTCCTGACTGTCATGTCCTAGGAGAGAGGCTCGTCATGATCTCAGAGGAAGGAAATGGCTGGGAGACTTGTGGAGTCCCTCAGAGAGGCCAGGCATTCTCACACCTGGACAACAGCCGAGCAACCTCACCTGAGCAACCACACGGGCGAGGAGCTCGACTTCCTGCACTGAGGAGCAGGCAGAAGAGGAGAAAAAGTGTATGTCTGTAGCAATGAGAACAATGGGAATTATTAACAAGGATATTTAGCATTAAAGATGGGGTTAAGCTTTACAAGCACACTTACCTGCATTATACACCTCACTACATATGCTCATTAGCTATGGACTAAGTCAGCCTCTTACCTGATGAAGATGCCACTGATGAAGGCTCCCCTACCCCAAGCACGTGCACATGCATGTGTGCGCGCGCACGCACACACACACACACACACACACAGAACACACCTTGGCCCTCTTAGAGTATCATATCCCCCAGGCAGTAATTGTTGCTTAAAGCTTTCCAGAGGCAAAAACTATTGTTTATAGAGTTGCACAGTCTACATGAGTACACTGTAGTGGATGTGAATTTAATTTACATTCCCATTTCACCATATAGGGTGGGGACATAAATTGTGATGATAAACATAAATGCAAATAACAAGCAACTATTACTATATACTAATCCTGAAAGGAATTCTTGGAACATGCTAATATCACTCCACTGGACTCCACGTACCAGATTTCTTCCTAAAGTTGCCAAGGTTGGCTGATCTCAGACATGACCCCTTTTGTCCAGGATCTTTTGCACTATGCTAAGAGCCTTGAGGTTGAAGGTGTATGGTCTCTGAAGAGGCGCCTTGGCTTCTCAGATTAAGAAAATGCTGAGCATGGGGACTGTTTTTTTTGTTTTGTTTTGTTTTTGTTTTTGTTTTTGTTTCTGCTTTGTTTTGTTTTGTTTTGTTTTGAGATGGAGTTTCACTCTTGTTGTCCAGGCTGGAGTGCAATGGCGCGATCTCGGCTCACTGCAACCTCCGCCTCCCAGGTACAAGCGATTCTCCTGTCTCAGCTTCCCAAGTAGCTTGGATTACAGGGATGCACCACCATTCCTGGCTAATTTTTTTGGTATTTAATAGATATGGGGTTTCACCATTTTAGTCAGGCTGGTTGCAAACTCCTGACATCAGGTGATCCACCGGCCTCGGCCTCCCTAAGTGTTGGGGTTACAGGCGTGAGCCACCGCACCTGGCCAGGGCCTGTTTTTAATGCTCATGCAAGGGCCTGTGTTTCCTGGTTTCGCACCATACCTGGATATAGTGCCAGATGGACCAGCATTTGTTTGTTTTAATATAGATTATGATGCATCAGTGAATTATACCTTTTAAAGGCATGAGACAGAAGGGGAAAGCATTACAAGTGAAAAAGGAGTTTCATTCATAAAATGTTGGTCTCCATTGCACTTGTAGGGTATGCATGCTGTGTAGTGTACTAGATGCAGTGTGAAATGTATTTCTTACCTTGGGTTGCACTCAGAAAAGTGGGCAGCCCTGGGAAGACTGAGGAAGAAAGGACTGTGGACTTGGAGCAGAGTCCCTTTTCTTTGTATATGAGCAGGACATCAATGACTTGCTGTAATGGCATGGGAGAATATCAGACTGGAAGAAACCTTGGAGATTACCCAGGTCAGTGGGGAAACTAAAGGCCAGAGATTGGAAAAGACTGGTCCACAGTCTTCCGGCACATTGGTGGCAGAGGCAGGACTAGACCCTATTGTGATTCTTGGTGCAGCACCTCCTCCCTATAAGTGATAAGCACAAGAGCCTCAGGAATCTCTTTAGAAGCAAACATCTTCATGTGGCTGCCAGAATGACTTGGCATCACCCCGACCGAGGGCTAACTCATCTCTGAGCCAGGGCAGGGCAGCCACTTAAACTATCACAGGCCACGCTCCTTGTCTATCTGGGGAGAGAAAACAAGGCACTCTGCATCCAAGTAAAAGCAACAGGAGGGGGTAAGGGAGACAGAAAGTAATTCTCCTTCTTGGAATCCAGCCAGAGCATCCTCGTGCTAAGATTAAGAAGGATAATAACAACAGCCATAATCATGGGAAGAGTAAAGGCTTCTACAAGACCTCAGAGACTTGACAAAGTAATATAAGGAAAAGGAAATCAACATGGACACTCTGATCTTTGCAGATCTCCTGTTAAAAAAAAGCCAGTGGTCCCACCCCTTACTGGAAGAAATATCCTTCTGAAAGTACCCGATATTCAACAGGGGTCTCTGGTGGACTTGGCATGTCTGAGGACGAGCTCTCTGTGATGGTCAATGTTATGTGGCAGCTCAGTTAGGCTGTGGTCTGGTCAAACACCAGTGTGCTATGAAGATATTTTTTAAGATGTGTTTAACATTTAAATCAGTAGACTTGCGTCAAGCAGATTGCTCTTCATAATGTAGATGGGCCTCATCCAATCCACCAAAGATCTTAAGAACAAAGACTGAGCTTTCCTGAAGAAGAAAGAAATTGCAGTTCTCAAGACTGTAACATAGAAAACCTGCCTGAGTTACGAGCCTTTGCACTCAACTCTGGTTGGAGTTGGCCTAACCTGCAGATTTTGGACTTGTCAGACCCCGCAATAGCATGAGCCACTTTGTTTAAATCTCTCTGTTGTACCTATACACACATACCCTGTTGGTTCTGTTTCTCCAGAGAACTCAAATGCACTCGCCCTCTCATTGCCAGCTTTCTTTCATGTTACAGATGCCTTCAACCTTGTCCTTACCGAGCTTGGAACTCTCGGACTCTGGTCTTTTCCACCTCCTTCCACCTATATCTGGTTGGCTGACAAGGCTGCCAGTGTTTTCTCTGCTCCCTGTCTCGCATCCAGCCCTGTCTTGTCATTCTCCAGTCAGTTTCTTTTAACCCACATCTAGACAATTCCAATGGCCTCCTTAGCTTGTCACTCTTGTGCTCTCTCCCCATCCATCTCCCTATGTCTGCCTCTACCCATCTCACTCTCCATAATATAGAGTGTTGGTGATGGGTGGGTGCCTTGCAGGTCATGAGATCCAGACCCTGCTTATGGGTCTGGATCAAAAAGGTGGGAGGGACACCGGCTCTGGGGTCAGGTCTTCTGCAATGGGATCGAGGCCTATCAATTTCCTAGCGTTATTATAAACCTTTGTGCCTCGGTTTTCCCACCTCTGAGATAGGAATAATAATGATAACTACATATTAGAGTTATGGCAAGGGTGAAATGAGATGATCTGTGTGAAGTACTTAACCCAATACAAGTACTCAAATCAGTCTTAACTGTCTTAATAACTACTGTCACAGAATATTTAGGAAGTTGGCCCAAAGAGATGAAGTGATTGGGCTGCTGCACACAGCAGTCCATGGTAGAGTGGAGTCACATATCAGGTATTTCGACTTTTGGTCTGGGCCTCCCTCTATGCCATCCCACTAGCCTGCTATCCCTGCCAGCTTATGGTTCCAAAGCCCTGCTGTGTGGGGTCACACTTAGAATTTTTCAGTGGTTCCCCATTACTTCTCTAATAAAATTATACTTTGGGCCTGGTATTTGTTCAGCAAATATTTATGGAGTAGAACCATATGCCAGGGTCTGGACTGGGTGTTAGGGATACCCAGTGGAATTTCCTGTCCTCATGGGGCCAACGTTCTAGCTAGAGGAGACAGAAAGCAAAGAGATACATATAACCTCTACGGTGGTGACAAATGCTATGAAGAAAAAACAGGCGAATAAGGGGAAGGTGGTCCAGACAAGTCTCGAAAGAGGTGAGGTTGAGGAGGGAGTGAGCCATGCAGAATCTAATGCATTCCAGGTAGAAGGAGCAGCAGGTGCAAAGGCCCTGAGGTGGCAGCTCGACTGGCCTGAGGAGGAGCCTGGTATGGCTACAGTAGAGTGAGTAAAGGGAAAGCAGTAGGAGGCAAAGCATGTGGGGCCTTTGGGCCACTGTGAAGACTTGTCCGTGAGTGAGTTGTGCAGCCAGGAGAAGGTTTTGATTCAAGATGTGATGTGATCTGACTTGTACTCTTCTTGGCTGCTGTGTGGGGAATAATCTCTAGGGGGAAAGGGGAGAAACCAGGGAGATCAGAGTTCAGGTAAGCAATGGACTCAGATGGCAGTGGTGCAGGTGCTGGGAGATGGCATGGGGTATATTTCAAGAAGTCCACAGGGTTTCCTGACAGTAGGGATTGAGATAGAGGAGTCAAGGGTGATGCCTTTGTTCAAGGCTGGGGAAATGGGAAGCATGGATTTGCCTCTACTAAGATGGGGAAGCTCAGTAGGAGCAGGTCCAGAGGGAAACCAAGACTGGGTTGGGGCCACACACTCAGGATATATTTTAGAACTTAAAGTGGAGGTGGGGGGCAAGTTGTTGGATATGAGCGGGTTGGAGGCAAAGATATAAATTTGGGAGTCACCTCGGAGTCTAAATCCTTGGGACTAAATGAGGTCAGGTGGGGTGCTGGGTGCAGAACTGGAATGCTTCAGTGTTTAGCTGGAGGAGGAGAGTGAGGAGGGGCTGCCAGAGAGGTGGGAGGGAAAGCAGGAGTGAGTGGCATCTGGAGGCAGAGGAGGGAAGTGTCCCAGGGGAGGGATGGGGCTACTGTGCCAACTATGGATGCTGCTAGATCAAGCAGGGTGAGAGTCAGGAATGCCGATTGGATTTAACCATGTGCAAGTCATGATGATTCTCAGGAAGGCAATTTCAACTGGGATAAAAGCCTAATGGGATTGGGGCTCAAGAAAGGAAGGGGAGAAAGTACAAACAGGACTCCCTTTCTGTAAAGGAAACTGAGAAAGGAGATGACTGCTGGAAATGGTTCTGGGGCTGAGGGGAGGGAGGGTATTTTAAAGATGGGAAATTTGTGCATGCTAATGGGAGTGGTCCAGCAGAGAGGGGAGCTTTGACGATGTAAGGAAGGAGGCACAGTTACAGGAAAGAGTTCCTTGAAGAGGTGAAAGGTGGTGAGACCTAAATCACACAATGGGTGATGAAGGCCATCCATGATGTGGTCTTAACCTAACTTACTAGGATTATTTTTCATCCACTGGAAACTTTACTCCAGAGAAAATTGAGATATTCACCATTCTCAGTTTTGGTTTGAACCTTCAAATATACCTTTTGTTGTTGTTGTTGTTTTGTTTTTCCCCCACTATAGCTTTATTGGACCAGTCCATTAGCTATCTTAGAAAACTCTCCCGTGTCTCAGTCTGTCAAAATGTTACCCCTTCTTCAAGGCCTCTCTCAAACGCACCCTTCCTCACCCCATGCTGAATTCCCACAATAGCCCTGCTGGAAGCAGTGCCTCCTGAGCTGCTGGGCCCTTTGCTTGGGGTCTCCAGACTGTCAGTGCTGAGTTCCTGGATAAGCAGACAGAGCGCATGCTGATAGCAGTAGCCTGGCAGGGTCCCCATAGGCGGCGAGTAAATGAATTAAGCTCCCGTGAACTTACCCAGAATTTTGGCATTAGAAAATCTACAGAGAACCTCTGTCCGTTTCAGCATACTCATAAGTCATGTTTAATGTTGCCTATTGTTTTTATTTAGAATTACATATTAGGGAGCACCATAATTTCTTTTGTGCTTAAGGCCCCCAACGATCCTTACCTGGCCTTGTTTGCCCTCCCCAGTTCCCTAGGAAGCTCTATGCTTCTTGAGCAGGAATTTCATCCCACCAGTCTTAGGCCCCCTGAAGCACCCCCTTAGCTCCAAATATACATATGCTAAGTGGGAAGACTTTGTTTCATGACAGTGTTACATGGCAACTGGAGGCCATTTGTGGGATGGGATTCTGACTTGGGGAAAGGTAGAGTGTTGGGGGGAAAAAAGGCCTTATTCCAGAACTGGGAGGAGAAGGAGAATGTAGGCCTGCATAATGGGTCAAAGTCCATAATACTCAGCCCAAGGGAAGGCTGACTCCCAAGCCAGTTATTGAGATAGGGCCCAGCATCCCACCATCCCCTACTGAGGGGGACCCCCCTGAGTATTTGGGTATGACAAATACTCAGCCATATTTGGGGTATGACAGTGTCTATGTTTTAAAAGGAGGCAGGCTTTGATCTGCCTGTCATTATTTCTTCTGAGAAAATCAAATCTGTGCCAACTCTTCCTTCTTCCCTCCCTTCCTCCCCTTTCTGACACCCACTTCCCATCCATACACACCTTTGCAAAACACATGCAGGGTCTCTGACACTATTCTAGCCTACAAAGAATAGAAGACCAGGAGGCGGTATTTCAGAACCACAGGGAAGACAGAATCTTTCTTCTGTCTATCTAATTATGTATTGGTGTGTCTGTCTTTAAGGCCGTCACTCCATACACAACTTACCACCTTTTTATTGATTATGACAACATCCCTATAGGGTAGTTATTACATCCTCACTTTATAGATGAGAATAACTAATTTCTAGAGAAGTGAAAGGACCTATCCACGTCACATGGCCAGGATGGGACAGAATGCATGTTTAACTTCAAGTCCTCTGACTTCTGGCCTCCCATGCCAGTGCTCTTTCTGCTACACCAGGACTCAACAAACTTTTTCCATAAAGGGCCGGATAGTAAATACTGTGGGCTTTGTGGACCAGATGGTCTGCAGAGTGATTGCAACTACTCAGCTCTGCTGTCGTAGTGAGAAAGTGGTCCTAGAGAGTATGCAAGCAAATGGGCGTGGCTATGTTTTCGTAAAACCTCTGTTTATAAAAGCAGTTGGCTGGCCACGGTGGCTCACTCCTGTAATCCCAGCACTTTGGGAGGCCGAGGCGGGTGGATCACCTGGGGTCAGGAGTTCAAGACCAGCCTGACCAACATGGCGAAACCCTGTCTCTACTAAACATACAAAAAATTAGCCGAGTGTGGTGGTGGGCACCTGTAATCCCAGCTACTGGGGAGGCTGAGGCAGGAGAATCACTTGAACCCTGGAGGCGGAGGTTGCAGTGAGCTGAGATCACACCACTGCACTCCAACCTGGGAGAAAAGAGCAAAACTCCGTCTCAAAAGAATAAATAAAAATAAAAAAGCAGCTGGCAGGCCAGACTTAACCTACAGGTCTGAGGGAGAAGACTCTAGACTGCCTCCAAAGTTGCCTTCTACCTTGCTCCCCTTTGGTGACCACAGCTCCACGTGGCCCTTGGGAATATCCCTTCCACATCTCTCTAAAATGGCCCATCTGTGCAGCACCTGCTGGCTGTTCAAGCTCTTGTGTGAGTCACTCTTGGCTCCAAGATGGGCATTTGTGCTCCCGCCTTCCCTCCAGTCCCATTGGCAAGTAATTAAGATCCCACCTATACTTTTCTGACAGCAGTGACTGGCAGAAGGGGCTACATGGCTGAGATAAGCCAGGGTGTGCTGGAGAAGGGGCTGGCCACGTGGGATGTGGGTTTCATTCCTGGAGAGGCGTAATAAGCATGTAATTGGCATTATAGAAATGTGCCTGCTGCTGGAAAGCCTATTTCTCTCGCACACCATACTCCCTTCAGAGCAGCTAAAGCTTGCTCGCCGAGAGAGGATCAGCTAGACAGATTCTTCATGAGCAGGTGGAAACGCACTTGTCCTAAATGATCATAAGCCGTATGATGTGTGGGAGCCAAGAGGCTGATTAGGGCAAGACAGAAGGTGGGTTGATCCTACCAGCAACACACTTTCCCTCCCAGAGGGGAAAGGGAGACTGCGCCTGGGGAGGCCATTCCCAGGCTGAGCATGAAAGTTGAGGAGTAGAAGATTAAAAATAGCTTCCCTGGGGTGGCAGGTGTTGGGTGTATAGATAATCCCATCCTTATGTGATTTTGGAGGCCATCTTGAATTTTAGGCATAGGTGCCCCCCCCCCCCACCAGGCTTTGTGCTACCCAGAGAGGGCACTCTGACTTTCCTGGGACTGCTCGAGGTATTTTGCTTCTTTCTAAACCTATTTGTTCCCTGGGGTGTCATTTACCCACATGAAAATACTATAAAATATAGCTTATAAAAATATTATAGCTTATAAAAACTATAGCTTATATAAACTATAGCTGTTTGCATGAAAAGTTCTAGCAAAATCAGCTTTCCATTTAGCTTCATTTTTGGTTCATCCCCTTTTAATGAACACTGTTAAAACATACAGTTCTGTGGATTGAGTGTATTTTCATATCCTGGATAATCATCCAACAGTTTTCCTGTGTGATAGCTGCGAAACACACTTCTGTAACATGCGTGTTCCCAAGTCCCTGACTGACTTGCTCATTTCTGACAGCAGTGGCTGGCAGAAGGGGCCGCATGGCTGAGATAAGCCAGGGTGTGCTGGGGAAGGGGCTGGCCATGTGGAAAGTGGGTTTTATTCCTGGAGAGGAGTAATAAGCATGTAATCGGCTTTCACAGAGATATATTCATAGAGTAGACTGAGCCACCGCTCACCCCTTACTCTAGTGCAATTTCATACTTAAATTCTGACCCAAGAGTAAACCTTTCTATTGTAGAAAGCTCTTAGGTTGTTAAGGCACTTTCACAGGTATCCTTTCACTTAATTCCCGCAATGACCCTGTGACCTAGGCAGGCCTGGATTCATGATGCCCATTTTACAGAAAGACAGTCTGAGGCTCCAAATAGGTCTTCTGGGGTCACACAGCGAGTGGGTGCAGAGCTGGGACTAGAATCCAGTATTCATTCTTTCCTCTGCCTCAAGCTGCCACTCCTGGGAAGGTCCAGTCTCCAGGCTGAACCCCGAGTGCCTGCCTCTGGAAAGACAGCGATATCCACTTAACCTCTATGAGAAACCCTGGTTTCCCCTGGGACTATCCCGTCATGATCCTCGTGACTGCAGGCTCCCTGAGTGCAGGACTGTGTTGTGGGGCTGTGTGGTGAACCCGTGTTCTTCTGCTTAGCCCAGGCCCCGCAGAGCACAGTTAGCTTCTCAGAGAGTGGTCATTAGACAAGAGAATGAATGAGCCCAAGTCCCCTCAAAATGACAGCATGGCTGGGGCAGGTGAGTTAGGTGCCAGGCACTAGGCTCTGCAGTTCTGGAAGGAAGGCTTCCTTTCAAATGCAAATTAAAGCAAAACCCACTCGAAATAAACTCTGATACCAACAAATTCTCAACCCAAGTTAGAATTGAAATTAAGACGACATATTTCGAGTTGAAATAGACTTTTAGCAGAAGGGCTAAGTGGAGGCATCACAGCTGTGTCCTCTCTGAAAGGTGCCTACTCTGGGGCTTCTGTCCCCACCCTCGAGACAGTGAGGCATGTGGAGTGGTGGTTTAGGAGCCCTGAGTTGAAGTCTGGCTGCCTTATACCAGGTTGTGCCCCTGGGGATATACTTAATCTCTCCTGCCTCATGGAGTTGTTCTCAGGATGATGTGAGATGATGCCCAATAAAGCACTGAGCATAGTACCTGGAGACAACTGAGTCCACATCACCAACCCCTTCATGCTGTCATTTGTGAGGGGGCCTGGGGTCACTCATTCATTCTTTTGTCTAATGACCACTCACTGAGAAACTGTCTGTGTCCTGCAGGGCCTGAGCTAGCTAGAGGTCACAGGCCCCACCACACAGCTGCTGAGCCTGCAGGCCACAATGAAAGGTCATGAGGGCTGTGTGCTGAGTAAAATTAGTTGTGCTTTTTGGTTGTTGTCATCCCAAAGAACCTGCACAAATTTCCTCACCAACTCATTTCCATCCTTCCATCCCCAGAATCCCTCACTGTTCCAGATGTCATTTGCCAATTACCATAAAAATAATAAAATAAAAAAAGTAGCCCCCACCCCTTCTGGACTCTTGACATGGTTTGGCTTTGTGTCTCCACCCAAATCTCATCTCTAGTTTTAATCCCCACGTGTTAAGGGAGAGACCTGATGGGAGGTGACTGGATCATGGGGGCAGTGTTCATGTGATAGTGAGTTCTTATGACATCTGGTGGTTTTATAAGGGGCTTTTCCTCATTTGCCCATCACCCTCTCTCACCTGCTGCCATGTAAGACATGACTCTTCCCCTTCCGCTATGATTGTCAGTTTCCTGAGGCCTCCCTAGCCCTGCAGAACTGTGAGTCAATTAAACCTTTTTTCTTTATAAATTACCCAGTCTCAGGTATGTCTTTATAGCAGTGTGAAAACAAACTAATACAACTCTTTAGCAAGAGTGAATAATACATGGTAGTCATTCCTCTCAAGTCCTTTCGGAGCTGGCTCTTTCTTGGCCTGGGCTGGGGGTACCTGGAAGGCCCTGCTGCCCTGTTTGTGTTAAATCTGTGAGCCTCTTTCGCACCCTTCCTGCCGCTTGCTCTCCAAGGATTTCTTCTGCTTACACATCTCCAGGCCCCTTTCTTGTCATGAAAATTGTTTCTCCTGAGGCTGGGAAGTGCGGAGTGGCTGGCCCTGACCGTACTTGGGAAATGAGTGGAGTACGGCCCCCAAGGCCGAGACCCTGTGGCAAGGGTAATTTTACCCTTGTCACCATAACTACAGGTGCCCTTATTACTCACACAGACATTTCACCCTTGTTGAACAACATATTAAAGTATTAGTCTCCATGCCAGTGGGTTCAGTTAGTTCACAGTAGCAAAAGCTGATCATTAAATCCCCTTTTCCCTGCTTAATCTCTTTTAAATTGGTTGCCTTTTAATTTCATCGAGTGCCCTCTTTCTCAGCCATTCCATTGTGCCCCATGCAGCGGTGCTGGCATCTCTCCAAGTGAGAGATGCTGGGCTTTCTAGGCCTTCTCAGGTGGTCTCTGTGGACTGCAAGATTTGGGCAGGGGCTAAAGAGGATTTCCTTGCAAAGTGGGCCCCCAGGGAATAGTGAAGGGGTGACAGACTTTGCTCCCGTCTAACTCTCCCCTGACTCAGTACTTGGAGCAGAGGGTCCCAGTCTTTAAACCCTTTGCTTCACCAATCTATCCAAGAACCTGGATCCCCTGTGGGTAAAGATAAAAATCTTGTGTTTTCTCAGTAGGAAACTTAAATATTTACAAAAATGGATACTCTGTTATATGTATTATTTACAGTAAATTTAGCTGTCATTAAGATCATAGTAGATGAATTCATATTGCAAGAGCCCATCAGCAATGCCTACTACGGGCAAGGGAAGAGGAGATGGCAGGCATAGGCTGGGTGGCCACCGTCGCTACTAGCAGGCCTGACGGCTTACAGGAGGGACATCCTGGCTTGAAAGGGCCAGGGGCCAAGTCATATCTGTTGAAGGCCATGGACATGGAGGAAGATTAGAGTCTTAGGAACCTTTCTGAAAATGCGGGAACGAAATTTATATATGAAGCAGAAATGGCATTAATAGAAAGAGCATGGGCCAGACAGACTGGGGTCCAAATTAGAAGTCTGCCATAACTAGATTTAGGACCCTTGCTCAATCATGAAATGATCATCACCTTATTGGTCTTGCAGGGTTTTTGAGGATTCAGTGAATAATGTGAATGGTGCGCCCAGCACAGAGCATGGCATGTTGTAAGGATGATAGCTAACACCTCATGATCCCTTTTGTGTGCCAGGCACTATCCTAAGCTTTGTGGGTAGTGCTTTGTGTCTTGAGTCAGATTCCACAGAAGCAGAGCCTTGTAAATTTAGTGAGAGCACTCCCAGGGGGAGGGGAGTGAGGGAAGCAAGACAGGGCAGGCGGGGGAAGATGCTCCGCAAGGATGTATCTCATAGTAGGAGATTAGCTTCAGCCTGGTTCCAAGGGGAGGCTTGGAGAAGAGATTGCTTAGCCACTGGTACCAGTTGCTCCCTGGGGTTGGGGATATAACCTCCCAGGAGAGGCAGGTCTCTGTAGAAGTTTGCAGCCAGCACTCCTAGTAGCTGCAGGATGGGTGTGCAGGCCCGGTGGAAGGAGTTCATGTGGGGCACAGTGCCACCGACTGTCGTTCAGCCCTCTATCCTAGTACAGCTTCTCTGGGATTCTGGTTAGTCCCAATTTCTAGGAAGTCCTGTAAGGCAAGGTGTGATCGCCTGAATTGCGTCCCTTCTCTATCCCCCACCATTCATATGTTGGAGCTGTAACCCCCATGTGACTGTATTTGGAGAGATGGCCTATAAGGAGGTAAGCAAGTTTGGCATAATACAATCTGATTGGTGTACTTACAAGAAGGGAAGATTAGAAATCCAGAAAGACACATTGGGGATGTGCACACACAGAAAAAAACCACATGAGGACTCAGCCAGAAGACGGCCATCTGTGGGCCAAGGGGAGAGGCCTCAGGAGAAACAACCCTGCTCACGCATTGATCTTGGACTGCCAGCCTCCAGAGCTGTGAGAAAATAAGTTTCTGTTGTTTAAGCCCCGTGGTCTATGGTATTTTGTGATGGCAGCCCAAGCAGACCCATGCAGAAGGACTAGCAGAGCAAACTCTAGGCCTGTTGCTGCACTTGTTTATGACTCTCACCATCTCCCTCCTCCTCTACCCATTCTAGATTTCCTGCCCCCTCAGCCTGCTTCAAGGTCTAGTCTAGGCAGCTTATCTGGTGGGATGATCCCAGCAGCTCTGGTTACCAAGCCAGGATCCACCTTGCATTTAATTGTACTAGTCTTTTCCAATCTGTGACTGTCTTTCCTTGTCTTGCATGACCTTGACACTCTGAAGAGTTCTAGTCAGTTATTTTGTAGAATGTCTCTCCATTGGGTTTGTCTGATGTTTTCTCCAGATTAGATTAAAGTACATGTTTTTGGCAAAAATACTATAGACGTGGTGTTGAGCCCCTGTCAATACATCCTTACAGAGGCTACAAGATATTGATATGTCTTATTACTGGTGATGCTAACCTTGATTGCTTGGCTAAGGTGGTACTGGCCAGCTGTCTCCATCATAAAGTCACTTTTTTCCCTTTTGCCATTAGTACATTGGAGGATGTACTTTGAGACTTTGCAGACATTCTGATTCATCTCAAGTGTTAGCCCATCGATTTTAGGATAGATGGAGGCAGATTTTCCTGGACCCTTTTTATAAGGTGGAGTTGCCTTCTTTCTGCAATTCTCCTGTCAGGAGTAGATTTGGGGTGCCCTGCAGAGGCTGCAGGCACTAACTCTCAACTCTAACTGGCAGAGAGCCAGTTCCCACCTCTTTTTTTTTTTTTTTTCTTTAAGATGGATGTTAGCTCTTGTCACCCAGGCTGGAGTGCAATGGCGGACTCTCGGCTCACTGCAATCTCTGCCTCCCAGGTTCAAGTGATTCTCCTGCTTCAGCCTCCCAAGTAGCTGGGATTATAGGCGTGCGTCACTATGCCCAGCTAATTTGTTTGTATTTTTAGTAGAGATGAGGTTTCGCCGAGTTGGTCAGGCTGGTCTCGAACTCCTGACCTCAGGTGATCCACCCACCTCGGCCTCCCAAAGTGCTGGGATTAAAGGCATGAGCCACCGTGCCTGGCCAAGCTTCTGCCTCTTTAAAGCTAGCCAGTGGTTGATTCTTCAGAGGCCACAGAGCTTTAACCCTTCCCTGCCTCCTTTTTGCATCCCCTCACCTGCTAATTTACACTTCTGTCTCATGTTTCCTTCTCCTTCCTCTTCCTTTCTCTGGGGTGCTTGTTGAATTAATTTTGGCAGGAAAGACTGGTGTGAGGGTACAACTCACACAGAACTTTGCACTCTATAGACATGGTAAATCCAGGGGTGCTTTAGGGATCACTGACTCCAACCCTCTTATTCTACAATGAGGAAATAGGGAGAGTTCAGGTGGTTTGCTCAAGGTCACACTGCTAGTGGGTGGCAGAGAGATTGGGTCTAGAATCTGGCTTGCTGACCTACGTGTGCCGTGTGTCCCAGCATGCTGCATTCCTCAGGGCTGGTCATATGGAGACCCGTCCAGGCTTCAGAAGGGGGCATCCACTGGCAAGCAGCTGGATCCACACTGCTTCTCACCATGCCCCTGCCAGGAGGCGAAGTCTTGCTTTTCCTTCAGTCTTTGGTTTCTCTGTCTCAGTCCTGTGGAAAGGAGTTTGCCCTCTGTGTGGTTGGAAACTGGGGGCCCAATGCCTCTCTGTGGGAGGGGCTTCTCCCTGCAATGAGTTGGAACATTGGGAATTGATACAGGAACCTCCTGGAGAGCCCAGAGTCTCACTAGCTATCCAGATCCAGAGCTGATGGGTCCCCCTTGCCTTTTTTGGGGAGGAAAGGGAAAGGGAGATGTTCACTTTTATTGTCATCTTTGGTCAGCTTCACCTCTTAGTGGACATTTACTATGTGTAAGCCACTGCTTTTTACATACAGTATTTTCATTTAATTCTTAAAACCCTGTGAAGTAGGCATTATTCTCCCCGTTTTATAGGTGACGGAACTGAGGTTAAAACAGGTTAAGTAACTTCCTCCAAATCACGTAAATAGTAAGTAGTAGAGCCAGTGTCAGAGCATAGGTCTTGAGAACATTTAGGTTCATCTGTTTTCATTTCGTAAGTGCAGCTTTCATGAAATCTTACAGGGATAGAAGCTTAAACCCATTGTCTGCACAATCATTATTTTTTGATTGTTAGAGTCTACAACATTTTTGTAGTGTTTCACAACCATTCCCATAGCTGTTTACTTTTAATTTTGTAATTACATAGATACAGTGCTCTACTGGTTCTTCTGCTCCTTTCCTGAGTTTTTTATTTTGAATCACCTCTTCATTGACTGCATGTGGGAACAAAATTCATATGTAAAGCAGAAATGGCATTAATAGAAAGAGCATGGGCCAGACAGACTGGGATTCAAATTAGAAGTCTGCCATAGTGGATTCTAGTGGATTCTTCAAAATGGGCTCATAGGTGCTGTCATCTCTGAGCCTGGATGTGGGAACGTCACACTCCTGCCGTCCGTACTTGAACAGCACCCCAGCAGGTTAAAATGCTCATGGTCGCACTTGGACTCAGCCCCGTGGGTGTTGCTTCATTATCCGCTGACATGGAAAGCTGCCGTGGGAAAGTTTGAGGTCAGCTGAACATTTCCCCTTCTGTAGGTAACTTGTTGGTTCTGCCTGGGTGCTTGATAATTTCTTTCTTGCATTTCGTAGTTCAATACCTAAACCAGGAAACGTCTTCATGTCAATCACTTTGTATCAATTTTTTATGGAATGTGGTGCGCAATTTTGATGTGCAGACTCAGTTCTTTATTCATCTCAGGAGCTTTTTATTTTAAAAGATGAAGACCGTTTTGTGTGTTCCATCTGTTTCTCTGCTTCAGGTTCATCAGTTTTCTGATGTTGGATCACCTTTGCTCTTTCTATACATTTTATTCTCTCCTCTAGTTGCTTTAATAATTTAAATCTTTCTCCTCTGAGTCCCAGTGACTTGCCCAAGGTCCCTTTGCTCATGGGTGGCAGAGCCAGCACTGGAACCCTTTAGTTGGTCTCAGTAATTAGATTTCCTGCTGTGCCTGTACTGCTTCTTGGAGCTTCGATATGTATTTACTGGTTCTGCAAAAGTGTTTTGTGGTTCTCAGTGTTATCATTCTTTCTTCCATTGCTTTATTTAATCATCTAATCCTTTAGCTCTTATTTTATTAAATTCATGCTCTTAAGCTATTCCATAGCATGAAGCACGTTTGGGTAATTTCCTCCCGTTCTTTTAGTTGTTTTTATTTAGACTGGGGTTTTTGTTTTGTGTGTGTGGGTGGTGGTGTTTTTGGACTTTTTCATGCTGTGTTCCATTTTGTTGGTTTGTTTGGTTTGGGCTTGGGCCCCACCCCCACAGGGGCATGTTTGCCTCATTGCTATGCAGTTCCTTTTCATCTTGCCTGACCTATGTACCTTGATTCAGGGCGAGTTCATTCTTAACACTTTTCTCACCAGTGTCTGAGCCTGTTCATTTCCTCCACAAGGCATAGTTTGAGGGCTCTGAGTTCTGTGTCTGTTCCCTTGTCTGTAGCCTGAGGGCCTTGGCGGAGTGAGGTGGGGAGGGAGAGCTGGCCTGAGGCTGTGAGCAGTCTTTATTACTAACCTCTCAGAGAGAAAAGCCACACTCCTGCCTCCAGGACACGTGCTGTTTTGGGGAAGAGACCCAATAAACAGGTAACTATAGGTCCTGCCATAAGAAGAGGGGACACTGTTAGGTTGCAGGGACCAGATTTGCTTGACTTCCTTCAAGTCATCATGGTGGCAGTTTAATGGAAGGATACCAGTGTGTGGGAACCAGGGTTAAGCCAGACCGAAAGTCGAGGGCAGCACTTGCAGGCCACGGCAAAGAACTTGGCCTTTATTCTGTGAGTGGGCTCCAGCTGTGTCTCAGAAGAGCCATTCCAGCAGCAGTGTGAAAAATTAAATACAGGTTTTAAGACATAAATCCCCAGCGCTTATCTGTTGGTCAGCTCTGCAAATAGGATGAGGAAATACCTTCTTTACTGGAAACTGTCACCAAGGCGTAGAGAATTTCCTGAGCAGACTGGCATTCCCCACCCTTCTTTGCCCCTGCCCGTTTCAAACACCTTCAGCTCCTGGGCATCAGCTGAAGAATGCCCAGTTTTCCCCAGCGCTGCGGATCTCTGGAGATGTGTTTCCCGGCTGAGCATTATGGAAGCCAGGGCCAGGCGGCACGTCCAGAGAACACATCTCAAGGTTGTTGTTTGAAGCACAAACAGAGCAGGGACCAATTATGGAGTCCCTCTGCACAGCATGCTCCTGACTGTGCTCGGCGTGGGGTGGGCAGAGGCTGGCAGAGCTGAAGAACCAGCTTTGGCCCCCTGAGGGGTAGCTGGGAGGGAGAAGGGAGAGGATCATAGATTTCTTTGCTGCCAGACAGGTCTGCCGGTGTGAGCTCATCTTTTCAGAGAGGTGTCTTCTCCTCTTAACAGCCAGGTGCCTCCTGTGGCCCCAGGGTGGCACTGGATCCTAGATCCTGTGAGCAGAATTTTGCATCTATTTCTGGGGAAGAAAAGACCATGGCTTCTATCACCCTGAAAATAGGGCCCTGTCTCCTCAAATAGTTAAGAATGCCTGTTCTATCTAACCCCTATATTTTATAGGTGGCAAAAGTAACCAGAGACCCAGTGAGCAGAAGTGGTTTACCCGAGGATTCAAGGTCGTACCCGAGGATTCAAGGTCGTGGAGGCCAGATCTAAAATTCACCTCTTACTGCCCCATGGACATACAACATTGTCTTCGCGTTGCTACCAAAGTGGTAGCTATTCTTTTTTTGAGTGCTAAAAGTATGCCTGGCACAGAGCTTAGTGCTTTACTTATTTTAGTCCATTAGATCCATAAAATGGCATCACAGTTTTGCAGAATAGACAGCCAGACAGCCAACTCTCAGTTGAGGGAGAGAGGTTAAGTCACTTCCCAAAGTCACAGAGACAGTAACCGGAGGAGAGATTGCAGACCCAGCTCTCGTGGGTGTCCACCCTCCCTGTTCCTTCCCTCCCTCCTTCCTGTGCTTCTGTCTCAGTCTGGTTCATTCCTGTAGGCCTAGGCCAAGGCTTGCCTCCCCCCGAACCTCTCCTTGATGGCCCCAGCCCTTGCTGGTCTTCTCTTTTCTGAAAAGCCAGGGCCATTGAAAGTTTTTTGTAGGCAAATGGTTCTGGTTTCCCATCTTGCCACTTCCTTGCTGCCCACCGTTGATCAGATGAAGAGTATTTCAGGCAGAAAGCCCTGTGAGATGGGATGAGATGGATGGTCAAGGGAAGAAAGGCCAGTGTGGCTGGAACATAATGAGCTAAGAGGGATGGGGGGGCTGAGTGTGCAGTTTGCAGGTTCTGATCAGGCAGGCCCTTGGGGGCTGCAGGAGGAAGTGAGGACAGCATTCTGAGTGCAGTGGGAGCCACTGGAGGGCTTCTGAGCCAGAATGGGAGAGATGGGAACAAATGTCATTTTGAGATGGAGTCTCACTCTGTCACCCAAGCTGGAGTGCAGTGGCACAGTCTCAACACACTGCAAGCTCCGCCTCCTGGGTTAACACCATTCTCCTGCCTCAGCCGCACAAGTAGCTGGTAGTACAGGCGCCCGCCACCACGCCCGGCTAATTGCTTTTTTTTTTTTTGTATTTTTAGTAGAGACGGGGTTTCATCGTGTTAGCCAGGATGGTCTTGATCTCCTGACGTCGTCATCCGCCCATCTCGGCCTCCCAAAGTGTTGGTATTACAGGCATGAGCCACCGTGCCTAGCCACAGGTGTCATTTTTAAGAAGGTGACTTTGGGCCAGGTGCAGTGGTTCATACCTGTAATCCCAGCACTTTGGGAGGCCAAAGCAGGTGGATCACCTGAGGTCAGGAGTTTGAGACCAGGCTGACCAACATGGTGAAATCCCATCTCTACTAAAAAAATACAAAAATTAGGCGGGCATGGTGGTGGACGCCTGTAATCCCAGCTACTCAGGAGGCTGAGGCATGAGAATCACTTGAATTCAGGAGGCGGAGGTTGCAATGAGCCGAGATTGTGCCATTGCACTGCAGCCTGGGTGACACAGCAGGACTCTGTCTAAAAACGAAACAAAACAAAACAAGGCGACTTTGGAAAATGAATTGGAGGGGCCAAATGCAGTATTCCAGAATGCAGTTGGTGGTGGTTGGGTATGGTTGGGGAGATGGGAAAAGGAGGGTGGATGGATGGAGGCATGCTTTGTAGATAGAACCAATAGGACGTGGGAATGGGTTAGGTATGTGTGAGTTCAAGCAATTAGAGTGAGATTTAGAATGAGGAAGAAGGATTGTCAAGGTGACTCTCAGATTCCTGACTTGTGCAGCTATGTGGCTGGTGGTGCCATTTCTTTACTTGGGAAAGCCTGGAAGAGGCACCAGTTCCGATGGGCAAATCAAGAGTTCCATTTGAAATCCATGCAAGGTGAGATGCTTGTGAGACCTTAAGCGGGCATGTCCAGTAGGCATTTGTTTGATATTGTTCTGGAGCTCAGAAAAGAGATCTGGGCTGGAAAAGTATATTGGTATCCTCCACCTATAGAAGGTTGTCAAGGCACAGGAATGGAGGAAGTCACCTGCAGGGAGAGTGTAATGAGCGGAGAGGAGGGACCAGGGCTAAATCCATGCACACTTCCAACATTGAGAAACCAGGGAAAGAGAGGAGCCAGAGAAGGAGACGAAGAAGACACCAAAGTCTGAGAAGCCCAGGAGAAAGGATTCTGAAACAGACAAGGGCACTCGAAGGGGGGCTTTTCCAGGGGGTAGGATGTTGCTGAGGGACCAAGGAAGATGAATGTGCCAAATTGTGGCTCACTGCTGAGCATCCAGTAGGTGCCCAGTAAATGTGAGATCCTCTTCCTTGCCCTCCGCCTCCTTCATTTGTTCTTCATTCATTCTTTTTGCATGTCTGTTGGCCTTTTCCCTCAGCTTACAGTAAGAACTCAAGAAATAATGAATACATAAATGAATGCATGAAGTGAATGAATGACGTGAATTGCGAGTTCTGTCATTATCTCCCTTCTTGTAGCCCGGGGCATTGATTTTGTTCAAGGGCTAAGCCAGATGCAAGTTTCCTGGGAACTTATGGCCCTTGTCTAGCAGAGGGCCCTCCAGGGAGCCATTTCTCATGCTTTTCTGGCATCCTGGCCTGAGCAGTGCCACACGGTCCCCGGCCACCCGTGCAGGGAGCCGCCTCCCCCAGCAGGAAGCTAGAGTCCCTGTCGCCTTTCCTCCCGGAGAGGTGTCGACTGCACTGTAATCACACAATTATGATGCCATTAAAATGTCACATTTGAAGAAATCCATATAAACAGAGCATTAACAACTGCTTGAAAATTGTAGTCTTTTCCACTAATGACCTACTTTCTCTATGCACCACGCCCTCCCACCACCCATGCCGGCTGCCTCTCTTCCAGCCTTGATTTTGGAGGCAGGCAAGAAGGTACAGTCATATTTTCTGCCTGGAAAGCCTTAATGTTTAATGTGCTGAGAGTGACTCTTTGACAGGACTGGAGACAGCAAGGCCGGGGGAAGCCATTTAGTGAGTGAGACGAGGATGTCACACCCATGCAGATCTAAGGTTCTGAAGGAAGGGGCCTTAGAGAGAATCTGGTCCTTGGAAACTGAAGAGAGCTGATGGTGTTGAAAAATCTGAGGGTTGGCAGGGTGCAGTCGTTCATGCCTGTATTCCCAGCACTTTGGGAGGCTAAGATGGGAGGATTGCTTGAGGCCAGGGATTTGAGACCAACTTGGGTAACATAGTGAGACCTCATCTCTACAAAAACATAAAAAATAAAGAAATTAGCCAGGCATGGTGTCGTGTGCCTGTAGTCCCAGCCAGCCTACTCAGGAGGCTGAGTCGGGAGGATTGTTTGAGCCCAGGAGTTTGTGGCTGCAGCGAGCAATCATTGCACTAGTGAAGTCCAGCTGAGTGACAAAGCAAGACCCTGTCTCCGAAAAGTAAATAAATAAGTAGATCTGAGGATTGGGTTCATCCCATTGGTTTTGACTTCCTCTTCTTGGGAAGAAGAGATTTATTTTGAAACCTTGGCCACTCTCACAGCATAACAAAATTGCAGGAGGGAAATGTCCTGCTCAGAGGTTGTGGACCAGAGAACTTTGGATCCCTGCCACTGCGAGTCAAGGGCAAGGGCATAGGAAGGCAGAGGCAAGGGGGTGACAGAGGTTTTGACAATTTTAATCTCATTTCCAGAATATGGCTCTGGAAAAGTTGTTTGGATACTAAGTGTTCTTTGTCTCCAAAATCTGATCTTAATGCACTAAGGAAACGGATAACTTAAGGGAATCTTGCAGTGAGTACTTTTATGAAGTAAAACGTAAACCAAAGCAGCTCTGGTGAAGTGATTAATCTGTTCCCAATGCATCTGAATTGCAAATCTGGATTCCCATCCAGTAACCAGATTTGATCAAAGAGCACACCTAATTCTGAAAAAGCGAAAAGAAGGCCACTGTGGATGTAAAGAAGTTGAATTCGTGTGGGAGACATTCGAAATGTCACTCTAACACCTTACATCCTTCCAACAGTTCAGGATGCACCTGCAGAAAGGATCGTGCCACCAGTGCTTTGATGAATGGACAAGAATGATTGGTGACACACATGTCACTTGGGGAGCAATTACTTATGCTTCCCGAGGTCAGGCAAACGTCCTTGTAGGTCTTGTTTACATAAGCAAGTGCATCATAAATCCCGTTCTGGTAGTTCATCTAAGATTCCCTGGGCAAAGTTCCTGCTGCGTTTTGGAGATGGCTAGTGTTGAGTTCAGGTACGTAGGATTTCTCCTAGCTTCTCAGCCCACTGCCGTGATCACTTGCCACGTCTCCTGTGGCACTAAAATCACCCTTGGTTGAGGCAGGTATCCTGCCTTATCCATATTCAGCAGGCACAGCATCTGGGTACTTGGGGTCTGCTTTTGACATAAAAAGAGCCCATTCTATTAAAAGCCAGCCAGCAGCCTCCATAGAGTCCCATGAGATAAAGTCGTTTCAAAGTCATTCGCTCCCATCCCACACCTACATATTCAGCAGCTGACCTAGTTTTGAGAGAGCTAGAGGGTATCTGGATGTCACCTTATTTACAGAGAAGACAGAATATGCGCTAAGCTCTGGGCCCTTGCTGCACACACTATCTGGGGAGATCTATCCTCCCCCTAGCAGGCGTAGAAGAGCGGGGAACAAATTCTGCTCAACTGAAAGCTGGAAGCTTCTTGCTAATGTCACCTTTGGGGATTGAGTGGCAGGGCTTAGGGGCACTTGACTCTGAAACTGTCTTCCTAGCAATATTCCAGTTTAACATCTTTGGGCATGTGGATTAGGGAAGGGGTTTCTAGAATGACCTTGGCAGAAAATGTACAACTGTGCTTCCTGCCATGCCTCCTCCTTCATCCTTCCTGGGTCTGTCTCCAGGCAGGCGCTAGTTTTGGAAGCCTCGCTCTATGAATGATCCTCTGTCATGGCAGGGACTTTGCAAGGGTGTGCACAGAGTCTGCCTGCCTGGGTTTCATCCCCGCACCTCCACTGACTTGCTGTGTGACCTTGGCCAAGTCCTGTTAGCACCATGAAACTCAGTTTCCTCTTCAGTAAAATGGGATTAATAGGAGCACCTGCCTTGGGTTTGTTCTGAGTATAGAACGAGGGACATTTTTAGGATAGAGCCTGGTATGTAGTAAACACTACACCACTATTAGTTGCAGTAGTTGTTGTCATTATTCTGGGTGATTGTGTCCAGTGTGAGAGGTAGTCACTTTTTAAAGCCAGTTCTTTTGCCTGGCTTCCCACAGCTTCCCATCTTGATTTCTCTCAAGGTTATCTTTGCCTGGCAAGAACCTAGAGGGAGATTTGAGGAAGCTGCCAGCCATGCTAAACACATTACTCATTAGTGTGGCTGTTGGACCGGCCATTCCAGCCCACGGAGCCAAAGTCCTGGGAGGCATGGAGAAGTCCCTTCGGGGCTAAGTTCAGAGAAGGAGAAGGGACCAGAAGTCAAGCAGGAAGCTCTGAAGTCCAGGTTCCTCAGGGTATGGGGTCTCAGGCAGGTCCAGGCTTCTAATCTCACCCGAGTCGCTCTCCAGAATCACCCTGCACAGCTTCTGTGCTGGCTCCAGCCCCCACTCTCCACGTGCATAAAAAGCAAGTTAGCACAAAGCTCAATTTCTAGCCTTCTAAGCTGATAATAACCTTATGTATTACGCTTCTTAAAATAGTTTTCTTGTCTTATCATTTGCATGGCACTGTGCTCAAACTCGTGTGAGATGGAGCTTTGGATAGAAAACACACATTGAGTCCCAGGAAGCTTTTGCATTGATGATGACCAATTCTCACAGACGGACAGTGAGGTGAGGCACCTGGTCATCTGTGAATGCTGTCAGAGACCCCATTTCTGCCACAGGGAAGGGAGAAGCAGCTCAACTTAAATTGGCTGACTGTAAATTGCATTTTCCCTCCATTAGCGTTCAGTCACCAAAAGAAATAATAGTAACCACAGCTATGTTGTAATAATAATATGTTATGTATGCGTTATGTTTTACCAAGCAATTTTTCATGTCTCATCTCATTTCTGAAGCCTAATTTGGGCTATGAAGCTGGGTGAGGGTGAAGATTAGTATTGTCCTTGCGGGGAGGAGGAAACTGACCATGAGGTTCTGAAACTGACTAGAAAGGAAATGTTTAGCTGAGCCAAGCTCAGGACCCAGCTTTCTGGAATTAGAGAGGTCATCCCTGGGGCTGTGCTTCCCTTTTTAGCCCATCTCCACTCCCCACCTCCACACATAGACACTCTTGGGGCTGCCTTTCTGTCCAGGTAAAATTGGGTTGAAAACAAAAAAGGATCCCTTGAAGGAGAAAAATCACAAATGCATAATGTTTACTATGATCACTTTTCCATTGTTTGATTCTTCCCTCCTTTTGCTTTCTTTACCCTTTTCCTTGTATTCCCTTACTGTCCCAGGGGTTACAATTTGGTGACTGGCAGGCCAAAGTCAGCCCATGGGCATGTTTTGTTTTGCCCAAGAGCAGGTTTAAAGCAGTGTAACCAGGCAGGTATTGTGCGGTACCTACAAGCCATCCACTCTCGCTCACATTTCTCAGTGACTCCAAGTCTGCTCATTCGTGACCCCTGCTAGATACCTTGGTTCAGGGGACCTCTTGAAAATTGCTTGGCCCCGTAGCTATTTCTTATGGCTAGAGAGCTTTCTGATGGTGCTTTACGATATTTTCTAGTCCTTTATAGTGAGCTAAGGAGGGGAGAGAAGCCTGACCTCTGGAGGGAGAATTGCTCTGCCCCTGAGAAATCCAAAACTTATTTTTAGGGTTATTTTCCTCTGAGTGGTTTTCAGTGGGGTGGGCATCTGACTCGGCCTGTCTCTGTCCTGTCGGAGGCTGTTCTGGCCACATTGTGGGGCCACCCTGGGAGGATTTGGCCTCCTTTCTCTCCTATTGCTGTCTCTGAGATGGCTGCAGCCTCACCCTTGCAGACCTGCCCTCTATCTGATGAGGTGACCCTGCATCCAAGATGGCTCAACTGTGCACACCAGAGACAGCGTGTTTCAGCATCCAGCTCCATCCAGCAGAAGCCACCCTCTCTGAATCACTTCCAGCTTTGCTCTACCTATATCCAGTCCCTCCCCTTGGACTCTCCTGGGTACTGGTTCCTGTTCTCAGTGCCTGTTCTCTTCTAATGTTGGCCTTCTGGTTATAGGCAAATTCACCCTCCTGTGCTTCCACCCAGTCCACCAAATCCTTTTTTCCTGAGTCCTCTGTGAATACCTGGCTCTCTCCCGCCTTGATCTCATGCTCCCTGGGTACCAGAGCTGGAGGATATGGAGTCTTCTCCCCAGTGACCAGCTTGCCGCTCTGGTCTCTGAATACAAACAGAAGGAGATGCAGAAATAAAGGGTGTGGCGGGACTGGGCACAGTGGCTTACGCCTGTAATCCCAGCACTTTGGGAGGCCAAGGTGGGCAGATCACTGAGGTCAGGAGATCGAGACCATCCTGGCTAACACGGTGAAACCCCATCTGTACTGAAAAAATACAGGCATGGTGGTAGGCACCTGCAGACCCAGCTACTCGGGAGGCTGAGGCAGGAGAATGACGTGAACCTGGGAGGCAGAGCTTGCAGTGAGCCGAGATTGGACCACTGCACTCCAGCTTCTGCAACAGAGCAAGACTCTATCTCAAAGAAAAAATAAAAATAAAAAAATAAAAAATAAATAAAGGGTGTGGGTAGGACCAGCTCTCTCAGTCCTCATGTCCCCCAGCAATTGAGATGTGTTCTTCAGACAAGTGACTAGCAATCCGGGATGCCCGTCGACATAAGGGAGTTTTGGGTTAAGTCTTTGGTGGTGGAATTTACAGGGTGTTGATAGGAAGAAAGCAGATACATCAGCATTAGAGCTCACACTTCCTGGCACATGCCCGGGAGCCAGGCCCGCTTCCCCAGTCATGCTGACTTAGACTTTCCTGGCACCTCCTTCTCGTGCTAATTTGTAAGTAAATTAATCTCCATAGAAAGTCCAAATGTGTGAGGTTTGTTTTGTTTTTTTTTCTATTCCAGAAACAAAAACCGGGCTTCTGTCCATTCAGTTAATTATATTATGTTTCACTGTTGGAATTTTTAGGCAATTATAATAATTATTGGAACTTTTCGTCTTCCAGAAAGCTGGAAGCTTCCCCCAAAGTTGTAATGCATGTGGAGTGCAATTGAGATGTGGGTGGTGAGAGTGTTTATGGGCGAAGTGGTGGGGAGGAGAGAGCTGGGCAGTGGTTGCTTTTGTTGTCAGAGACTAAATGAGACAGAAATCAAATGGAGAAAGACTCCCACACTAAAGAGGGATCCAGGCTTGGTGTCCTGGCTGGCAGACCCTCTGGGGGCTCAGAGATGCCACAGCAGAGCAACTCTTAGCAGACATATTTTCTAGGCACCTGGCTGTTGAGGGAGGAGGGTGAGGAGGAAAGTGGGGAAAAGGGACAGGAGGAGGTAGAACAGAAAAGTAAACTCATCCCTGCTGAATTATGTGCTACCTCATTTGGTGTGAGAAACAGCCCTTTCTTCCTCTATTATATGTCCATTCTATCTATCAAACTATTTAAGGAGTGCCTTTCCTATAATTAATACTAACCATTAAACTACAACATTGAAGGAGCAATTGCTTAATTCTGAGGAAAATTTAAATTTATTACCAGCACCTGAGATAAAAATGAATACTAAAGAGAAGGAGAGAAACCCCCACAGAAGATAAATAGAAAGCCAAGTGGGATATTGACTTGATCCTTCTCCAGTGCAGGGTAATTTGGCTTCTAAAGTGAGTTAGATCATAATAAATTAAATTTAGATTTCTGCACATCAGTTAAATAACTCCCAAGACAGAATTCCAGTGAGAGGAAGAGGTGATAATACATGGAGGAAATATTAAAATGAAGATCTTATCTAATAATCCATAATTGATGTGCAGTCCCTTGGTGAGGGAAAAGGATTTTCCAGCTCTTTCCTTTGCATGAGCCCAGGCAAGCGAAGGACTGGGTGCCCCTCCTTCCTCACTGGAACTTGTTCTATATGCTGTGGGGAATGTCTGCCACTGACAGTCATCCTCTTCCCAGACCATCCATTCTCTGCAGGTAGAAGTTATATTAGCAGTATGAGATGGGAGCATATGGTGATATGTTAGCATTTCACTGGGGATTATGTTGCACCGTCTCCCTCTCTTGGCTGGCCCTTGGAAAAATAAAGTCACTCCCTAACTGGCTGGACCACAGAAAGGCATAGGGGTAAGCAGATACTTTTGTATTTTATGGCTAGCTGACAGTGGGTCTTGTGGATGACTGGAACATATGGTGATATGGAAGGAACACAGTTTTGAAATGAAAAGTCTTGGATTAGAGTCTCAGTAGTGAATTCATTTCTTTTTTTTTTTTTTTTAAATGGAGTCTCACTCTGTCAAACAGGTTGGAGTGCAGTGGCATGACCTTGGCTCACTTCAGCCTCCGCCTCCCCACTTCAAGCAATTCTTGTGCCTCAGCCTCCCAAGTAGCTGGGACCACAGGCGCATGCCACCACGCCTGGGTAATTTTTGTATTTTTAGTAGAGATGGAGTTTTACTGTGTTGGCCAGGCTGGTCTGAAATTCCTGGCCTCAAGTGATCTGCCAACCTCAGCCTCCCAAAGTGCTGGGATTACAGGCGTGAGCCACCGTGCCTGGCCTGAATTCAATGTTTGTATGATTTGAAGAAGCCCCTTTGCTTCTTTGAGCCTCAGTTTCTTCATCTGTGAAATGGTAACAGTATAACCAGCCTGGCTACTTCATAGGGGTAATAAAAACGAGATATTCACGTGAAAATGCTTTGCAGATTATTAACAATTTTCTTGGGCCTGTTTGGTATTGACTTTCCATCATTATTCTTTTATTTTTGAAAGTTTGGTTTGGTTCTTTTTCAAATCTACCCAGCCATTTTTTGTCTTTTGTTCTTTACTAATTTTTATTCCATATTTTATTTTACTTATTTTTATTTGTATAAATTTGGGGAGTACAAGTATGGTTTTGTTACATTATACCATATTTTAAACATTTTATCTACAATAATGCCTTATTCTGTATCTAGTATTCCTGTATCTAAAGTCCTTGGAGTATCTAAATCTGTATATAGTTTCTACTGATTCTTATGTAGTAGACTTGCCTTGTCTTGTCTTATAGTGACTTGTTTCCTTGTGTGTCTGGTAATTTATTATTGTATTATTGTATTATTATTATATTATTATATGGTGATTTCATCTTTTGATGAGCTTTGTGGGAATTCTGGGGTCCTAAATTGGAGATGTTTTCCTCCACATAGGACTTACATTTGCTTCTTCTGGGAGCCAGAGTACACCTGATCTGGACCACTTTGTCCCCTTCTTGAGCTTAGTTACAGAAGACTCAGTTTCAGCTTTTCTACCTTTTGGAAGCCAAGGTTTATTTTCTCAGTGACTTTTACCCTGAGGGCAGCCTCACATCTTACCTCTGCTTATCATTCAACTACCCTACCTCTAGTTTCAGCATCCTGTATTTTTTTCCTGGCTTTACTACTCCTTTCATGTTGAAGGTTTTCATTCTAGAAAGACCATAAGTGCATCAGAACCCTTGTAGAATCTAGTTATGGTTTAGCATGAAGAGTCCCCTGGGAGTATCTGGTTTGCCGTGGTGCTAGATAACAGAAGCTTCCAGCTAGTGGAAGGCAAGGGCATTCTGAGGGGTGTCAGGTAGCCAGAGGCTGTGGTGCTGGAAGAAGACTGGCTACATGGAGATGAGAACTCCAGGGCCCCACAGCTGCTTAAAACTGGGTCTGTTGAAAAGAGGGAAGACAGTACAGACTTTGAGACAGACATCAGTTGTGTGAACTTGGGCAAATCATTTATCCTCCCTGTGCCTCAGTTTCCTCATTTGAAAATTGGGGATATAGTTTCTTACTATGTATTAAGTTTGTGGGGGCTAGAATTCATTTGAGGTACCCCTCACTACTTCCCTCTGAGGTTCTGATAAGGGGATATGTGATGGTTAATTTTATATGTCAACTTGGCCAAACTACAATGTCCAGGTATCTGGTCAAATACTATTCTGGCTGTTTCTGTGAAGGTGTCTTTTGGATGAGATTAACATTTACATTGGCAGACTTTGCATACAGCAGGCTACCCTCCATAATGTGGGTAGGCCTCATCCAATCAGTTGAAGGTCTTAAAAGAACAAAACTGACCTCCCCAAGCAAGAAGGAATTCTGCCAGCAGACCACCTTAGGACTTCGACTGCAGCTGTTCCCTGGGTCTCCAGGCTACTTTGAGGATTTTGGATTTGTACCTACATAATCACATGAGCCAATTTCCTAGAAATCAATCAGCCAATCAATCAATCTGTCCTCTCAATTTACATGTAAACACACACACACACACACACACACACACTATTGGTGACAATTTCTGTAGAACCCTGACCAATACAGAGGCACATACAAGAATCGGCAAACAAATGGGAAACAAATAATAATTTTATTAATTTCATGAACCTGAGACAAGCAAGCTCCTCTAACCCTAAGGAAAGGCTTTGGGTAAAAGCTGAGATGGACAATGTGGAATTGCCTGAGGATGAAGTGGAGCTTCCTATATCCCCACTTCGACTCTAAACCAAGGGACCAGAACACTCAGGGTTTAAGGAGAGATGGTGGCACAGACCCCAAATCTACGTATTCAAACAACCACTTGGGTGAGATAGAAGGCTTGCTTCTAGAAGGCAAGCCTAGTGTGTGCTTACTAGCTAGGGACAAATAGAACAGGACAACCTGTTCTACCTGGACAGTGGAAGTGCATGCTAGAGGGCTAGGCCATGGCTGTACCACACAGGAGTCCTGCCCACCAGCAAAACATGTGTGGCTCCAACCGGTGAGATTAGTTTTGTCTGCCTTGGAGAGGAGCACGAAAGGATGGAAAGAAACACTGGAAGTGTTTACAATACTCACAGCAATGCCCTAGATAGGGTTTTACATGTTCTCCTGCACTGACTGTGCCAGGCTCCACACCATATTTTATTTTCTTAGGAGATAACTCTTCCATGGAAATATGATTGGGTGGGTGAGGAGAAAAGGGTTCTCCTCCTGATAAAATATGGTATAGAGCCTGGTGCATAATAAGTGCCCATTGAATGGCAGGCATTACCATAGGCACAGCATTTTCACAGAACAACATCTCCCCATGAAACATTGATATAAAAGGCAGCCTCTATGCTGGGCAATATCTCCCTTTTCATAGCACACGTATGGGAGGGTCTCCACCGTGTTTGAATTCCTTGATGAACCCATCTGACTTCAGTTGGTCTAGGACCCTTTGTTACCTGTTTCACACTCCTCTGTGTTAATTTTTCTGAGGTGCAAGTCTCAATGATGGTACCACGGGTTGGAAGATCTGGGAAATATAATAGCTGCCACTAAATATTTGAAGACTATGAAAGACAAAGATAAGACTAGTACCAAATGGCCATGGGGGCATAACCAGATCCAAAAGAGAGATATTACCAGGAGACAGATTCTTGATCAATATAAGAAGGACATATCTAGAAGTTACAGTTCTTTAAGGTTGGAGTAGGCTATTTGGTACCTCTGTGTCACTGGCTGGACCCAGGAGGGATGTCCATGGGGCAGTGGCATGTTATGCTGAAGCTTCCAACATTGGATGGATAGATGCATGATATCATCTTTAAATAAGAAGTTACATCACTGTTTTCTACTCTGACTTTCTTCTACGTTTACCGGACAGCACATCCCCACCTTTCTGCAGGAATCCAGCTGCAGAATACCTCCTTTTTTGGCCCTGGCTGTTAGTAATAAGCTCACTGCTGGGAGGAGGAGGGTTTCTCAGCAAGGAGAGTGAAGAGTAGAGGGGCTGATGGTGAAGGGTGTGCAGACATCCTTTGAAGGAGGAATAGCCTGAAGCAAAGAAAGAAGTTGGCTGAGGAAAATGACAGGAAATGCACAGATAGTGAGTCTTTGAAGATGGTCCAAGAAAATGGCAGTGAGGCTGTGATAAGGCTGTGCTACCTAATGGCAAAGAGCATGCAGGCTGGAGCCGGCTGCCGGGGTTCTAATCCCAGCTCCAACACTGACAAGCTGTGTGATATCGGGCACAGGATTTGGGACCTGTTATTTCTGTGCCTACATACCCCTAATTACGGAAAGGTAACATTGGTACCTATTATTGTGAATATTAAATGTAAATAGTTATGACACATAGTAAGTACTCTTCCTGGGTGTTAGCCGATTTATTACAGGGTAAATTTGAGACGTTCTCTTCAGGATCAGACACAGTTCACGGTAGGATAGAAGCTGTATCAAAGGGATAAAGAGTTTCTCATTTTCAAGGTGAAAAAGAAGACAATTGGGACAGTCAGAGAGAACTAGCAGTACCAAGCTCAGGAAAGAAGGGAGAGAGACAAAAGCATGAGTGGGAATGTAGAACAGTTTTAAATCCTAACAGAAGGGAGGGATACCAGGATTTCAGAGCCAGATAATCTGCTTGAAGTGAGAGGGAGAAAAACAGTCCCAGGGAAGGAAGGAGAAAAAGAAATTCAAGATTTCTCCTTGAAGCATGGTGGGAGGAGAGAAATTAAGCAACTTAACGGATGTGCCATCAAGCTTTAGTTTTTGATGCCAGATTATTTAAGCAATGGTCTTGGCCAGGGGTTTGGCAGACTTAATGAGACAGTTTCTATTGAAAAGATTATGTCTTAGTCTTTCTGTGCCTGGTTTATTTCACTTAGCATAATATACATCCATGTTGTCACAAATCACAGAATTTCCTGCTCCTTTAAGGCTGAATAATGATCTCGCTTATATGTGAAGCCTAAAAAAAGTCGAACTCAGAGAAGTAGAGAGTAGAATGGTGGTTACCAGAGGCTGGGGGAGATGTTGGTCAAAGAGTACAAAGTCAGTTAGACAGGAGGAATAACTATAGTTAGTAATAATAGTATATTGCATATTTCAAAATAGCCAGAATAGAGACTTTTAAGTGTTCTCACCATAAATAAATATTTAAGGAAATAAAAATGTTAGTTAGCCTGATTCAATCATTCTACAATGTCTACATGTAACAAAATATCACATTGGACCCCATAAATATGTACAGGTATTATTTGTTAATTAAAAATAAAACTTTAAACAAGATAATGTTTGTGTTTTCTGTTTGTGGCATCATACTTTTGAAACACATTCCCTCTAGATTGAATACATTCAGGTCAAAAAGTGAAGCGTGGGCTTGCTTGGGGGCCATGGATGCTGTTGAGGGCCCCGCAGGAGTGGACCCAGTTCTGAGTGGAGCCCTTTGGGAGCTCCTGGGTGTTTGTTCTTGTTTTCCAGGGACGTATCACTTCCTGTACCAGGGAAGTGTGGGAAGGTGAACATGTGTGTTCAGAAGCTTTCACGGATATTTGTATGAGCCAGGAAATGGAATTCACAGTATAGATACAATGTACTGCAAAGGCCCCATGCAGAGTCAGGGAGGAGGCTGGTGTCCTGGGACGGTGCGGCCAGAACACCCCACACTGTGCCCTCCTGTGGCACTTTGGAAGCTGGATGTGGGGACTCATGAATGGAAGAGCTTGGAAGCCAACTCTCAGGGTCTTTCTCTGCCCACGGACCCTTAGCAGAGGAGATGCTGCTGCTTCTTGTTTCTGTCTTTGGTGTTGGGAGGTTTAAATCAATGGTTCCATCACTTAACAGCTGGTGACCTTGGATCAGCCACCTAACCTCTCTAAACTGATCCCACCCTGCATAAATAGGGGTTGGGTGAGGATTCTGTGATGACATACGTGCAAGCTGCTTTATAAAATATAAAGTGCTATTGAAATAGTGATATTTTATTTTATTTATTCTTTATGTAGTGGTATTATTTTAAACACACCTTCACCATTATTTAATATATTCAGATATTGTTGTAGAAAAGCCCAGCTCCCAGTATGGGCGGTTCTCCCTTAGGGGGTCTCAGTGCAGCAAACTATGACTGCGCTTTGTGCACGTGACAATCTGAGGGGAATAGGCCCCTCCAAGGACACCTTCCGTGACTTCTTTCAATTTCTCATGCCAGCCTGGCTGCTGCTCTGGCTTGCTAGGGGCCAGAATTCCAGAGTTCCAAAATTCTGGAGAGCTCACAGCACATGGTGCTCCCAGAAGGCACTGTAGCCAGAGATGCTGGGATGTTCAACTGCCCTGTAGGGAAACCAGCAGCCTCAGGCCCTCTTGGGCCCATGCCTCTATCTGGTATGAATAGAGAGTAGAGGTGGGGTGAGGCCAAGAGGTCAGTTGCACCCACCCTTCCTGGTGTTGTCATGCGTGCCTGCCCCTCCACCTGCCTCTCCAGCACAAGGAGGCAATGACCCACTAGGCACCCAGCAAGGTCCCAGTTCCAGTGTCCCTTCCCACCTGGCTACACGGCTGAGGCCACTTCCCAGCTGGTCTCCTTGTCCTTCACATGTGGCCAGAGACGTTTTCTCCATGACCTGCTTCAGGCAGACTCAGCTACATTCTGGAGTTTTCTTTCACTCATGTCTTCTTTGCATTCAGGAGTTTTCTTTGCACTCATGTCCTCCACATTCTGGCCTTGCCATTCCTGAGCTGACCATTCCCTGAACAGATATTTTTTTCTCTGGGCCTTCCTGCCTGTGATGGTTCATTTTATTTGTCAATTTGGCTAGGCCACAGGGTGCCCAGGCATTTGGTGAAACGTTATTATGAGTGTGTCTGTGAGGGTGTTCCTGGATGAGATTAACGTTTGAATCAGTAGACTGAAGAAAGCAGATTGCCCTGCCCAGTGTTGGTGCCCCGTCCAATTCAATGAAGGCCTGAATAGAACAAAAGGCTAAGAGGGAATTCCTCCTGCTGATGTCTTTGAGCTGCAACATGGCTTTTCCTGCGTTCAGACCCCACTGGAAACATCAGCGCTTTCTGGATCTCCAGTATGAGCACCACAGATCCTGGGACTTATCAGCCTCCATAATCACATAAGCCAATTCCTTTTTATAATAAAATTTTTTCTGTGTCAACTTAAACTATATATATATAACATCATAGAGAAAGGTGCAGTGGCCAGGTATGGCAGTCCCTGTAATCCCAACACTTTGGGAGGCCAAGGTGGAAGGCTTGCTTGAAATTAAGAGCATGAGACCGGCCAGGGCAACATAGTGAGACCCTGTCTCCACAAAAAATAAAACGTAAAAAAAAATGAGCTGGGTATGGTGGTGCACACTTGTGGTCCCAGCTACTTGGGAGCTGAGGTAGGAGGATCTCGAGCCCAGGTGTTTGAGGCTGCAGTAAGCTATGGTTGAGCCACTGTACTCCAGCCTGGGGGACAGAGTGAGACCCCATCTCTAAAAAAAGAAACATTAGGCAATTTCATCCTTGTGTGTGAATGTCATAGGATGTACTGACACAAACCTAGGTGGTAGAGCCTACCACACACCTAGGCTGTAAAGTATAGCCTGTTTTTCCTAGGCTATCATACAAATTTGTACAGCTGTTCCTATACTGAATACTGCAGACATTTGTAACACAATGGTAAGTATGTGTGTATCTAAACATATCAAAACAGAAAAGGTATAGCGAACATACAGTATTATAATCGTATGGGACCACTGTCATATATGCTGTCTGTCATTGACTGAAATGTTTTATGCGTATGTGGCTATATACATATGCACATGCACACACACACACACACACACACACACACACACCATTGGTTCTGCTTGTCTAGAGGACCCTGACTAATATACTGCCTTTTATCTAGCTTTTTGCTACATACTTGTTTCCCCTCTCTATCCTCCCTTAAGCAAAGTAAGATCCCTACTCATCCTTCAAGATCTAACTCATTTGACACCTGACTCAAGAAGCTGTCCCCAGTTCCCCTCACTCCTCTGCTCTCACAGCCCTGTCATCGCGCTCATGTAATTGAACTCACTTTGCGGTGTGTTGCAGGCATCTCCATGTGTGTCTCTCTGCAACGTTGCAATCCCTTCAAGAGCAGAGGCCTTCCAGCTCCACATCGCTCCTCCCTAGCTCGGAGCACTGTCAGGGCTCACATCTTATTTAGAAAATTGCGATAAATTAAATTGGAAGCGAGCCAGTGGGAGACAGTTCTATGGCCCTTCCCATGAGGATGGGATTTCAAGGTCACCGTGGGGTGATGTTCCAAGCAGAGATGACAGCTATCAGGCTGTGACATTGCAAAGCACAGGCTGGGGGTTTCACACCCCCACCGATTTCCTCTGGAATGTTCTGTAGCCACAGTATCACAGGACATTAATAAAATCAATTATTGGATAAAAATCTCTGGTCTCCAAAGCTTCATTTTATGCTATTAGCAGGAGAATGCTGTTTTAAAAGGAGATAACAGAGAGAGAGAGAGAGATCAATTACTGGATAAGCTCACCATGGTGCCCCAGATGAACATGGACACTGGCCAGCAGCTCCTCTTACCTGCCACATGGGCCAAGCCCCTGCACTGCTGTCTGTGGATCCTACCCTGGGCCACCCTGTTCAGGTTTCCCAAATGCAGGAGGTGCGTTCTACTCAGTAATGGGATGGGCAGCTCTCAGCTCAGTGCCCTTAGTACCCAGGCAGCTTGAGACACTTGCATGGCCACTGGGGTCAGTAACACATGAATGAGCACCCCACCCTCAGGGACAGTGTCAGCCCCAGGACACCAATCCTCATGTTCCAGATCAGAACCTGATCAGTACATTCTTCCTGGAAACACAGAGTCTTATGTTTTATGAACTTGAAAGGTCTGAGCTGTTTTAGATACAAACCAGCTCCTCCCCAGGGCTGAGAGTGCTAACATGCATTGGGAAGTGACCACCAAATTTAGGTGTCCAGCTTCTCAAGGCCTTGAAGTCCACACCTTCTGCTGGCTATGTGGACAGTCTGTTGGCTGTGGAGCTGGTGTGGGCAGGGCAGACCCATACTAGGCAGCCTGGGCTGTGGCTAAGAGGCATTCCCTTGCCTCCTCTGCTGGGGGAACCCAAGAGACTGAGCTCTGCTTTAGCTCTGCCACTTTCCACCTGTGTGACCTCAGACAAGCCAGTAAACCTTTTGGAACTTCATCTTCCCTACTCAGTTCAGAGGGTTTTGGTGAAGATGAAACGAGATCATGAATACAGAAGCCACCTTACACATTCTAAGGTGCTCTCCACATACAGTGAGGGTTATTACTCACTACCCCATTGATGCTTCTTAAAAATACCAGATTCCTGGGTAGGAGGAAGAAAGGAACAGATAGGGTGGCAGTGAGTAGCACACCACTGTAGATGGAACTCCTCCTTCCTTCCCATCACTGCCTCTTCTACAGCCGAGGAGGAATGACAGTCATTCATGAAACTCTGTGCCAGCCGTGGGGCCAGCACTTTCATACCAGGTGTTCTCAAATTGCCCTGGAGAGATGTCCTCTGGGGTTGGGATACTAGAATTCAAGTTCCAGTTCTGCCATTTCCTAACTGTGGGATCTTGGGCAAGGTCCTTACCTCTCCAGGCTGTTATCTCATCTGTATAATAAGGGGATGCACGGTATCCCTCTCATAGAATTGCTCTGAGAACTACATGAAGTAATGAGTCAAGATCCTAGAACAGCACCCAGTATATAGAAGTGCTCAGAAAATGGTGGCAGCCATTGTTGTCATCGTTATGTTTTTATTGTTGCTGATGGTTTGTTGCTGTTCTGCCTCTGACCCCATCTTTGAGCCAGACCTTGCCACTATAAGCCTGGTCTCTGGGGTCGGGTACTGATAAGCAGACCGGGGCTAGTGTGGAGGACAGGGAGCCGTTCTCACAGACTTCCCATTCGTGTTGCACAGCCTTCGGACGCTGACTGGGACGACGTGTGGGACCAGTTTGATGAGCGGCGGTATCTGAATGCCAAAAAGTGGCGCGTTGGTGACGACCCCTATAAGCTGTATGCTTTCAACCAGCGGGAGAGTGAGCGGATCTCCAGCAATCGGGCCATCCCGGACACTCGCCATCTGAGGTACCTCCTCCTCCTCCTACTCTGTTACCCCCGCAGTCAAAAGAGATCAACAGCAGGCTTGATTTGGGGCCTACTGTGTGCAGCGCCCAGTGCTAAGAACTGGGTTGGACCATCTGCGGCTGGTTGGACACTAAAGGGATTTGGATTTGGTGATTGACCCTGTCTTTGTTGCCTACTGCTTACTGCTGAGAGCCATCCCAAACCCTCCAATTCCCACCAGGAGGTTGGGGGCAGGGGTGGCCTCTTTCACTGTAACCTGCTCCTCACCCTAGGGATCATTTGACACGAACCCATAGAGCACCAAAAACACTATAGCCAAGGCCTGTTTTTCCCTGGCAGATTCCCACACCCAGGCCTGGGTTCCAAAGTAGGGGAAGACAGGATGATCAGATCCTGGGGCAGGTAGGTGGATGATGTCTTCTGTGACTGGGAGAGAGCCTTCCTGTGCCAGCCCTTGAACATTTTGCCATGTGAGAAGAGGAGCCAGCTTGCCATTGGTTCTTCTGTCTGCCTGTGGAGGGGCTCGTTCACACAGCTCCATCCTGCCAGCCTTTAGTCAGGCCATGCCTTCAGTAGGTTGCAGAGATCAGGCCTGGAGCTACGTAGAAAGCTTTGTTTCCCAGCAAGAAGAGGCTTTGTGAAGACTTTCTGCCTCACAACCAACCCTTTTTAGAGTCATAGCAGCCCTTATGCACCCTGGTGAGATCTGGTAATCAGGTTCAATCTCAGTCCCAGCTCCTCCGCTCACGGGCTCCTGGCCTCCAAACTGGGGGCCCAGAAATGCCAAAGACCTGTGTTGGCCTTTCTTGTCTGCTGCAGGAACTTGACTTTGCATCAGCCTTAAATATCAGACTGGCATGCTGAGAGGCTGTGGTACTGGTGTTAGCTTCTTAGCCTCTTATATTTGTCTGGGTCCATGGGTACTCACATTGTGGAAACAGGGGTTTATGAGCAGAAGAGCAAGAATTTTCATGACTTATGAGGCTGATTCCTCTGGCAGTTCTTAAGTTGGTACCCTGTGAAGGCTGGCGGACTCCATGTCCCCAACTAGGTTGCACTACTCAGAAACCTTGCCTTCTACAGCATGTATGCTTTGGAATGACTCAGCCAGTCCTTATTAATCACTATCATTGCCAAAAGCAGCTGAAGTCTTGGTTTCCCTATGAATATAGCAAGGGGGGTGAACTAGATGATATTACAGCTTCTTCTAACTCTGACTTTCTGTGAATTTAACTCTCCCCTTGAGGGACCCATGAGACTCTGCCTTAGCAGCAGTTCCTGGCAGTCCCCTACTGCCAGAGACCAGAGACCCTGCTTACTCCCTTCTGCTGGCCTGAAAGCGTCTGAAAGTCAGAGTCTTGTATTATTTCTGTTTAAATTCCTGGGCACTTGTCCTACTCCTTGGCATCTGAGAGAATTTTATTTAAATGTTAGGCTATTGTATTTCCCTGAGCAGAAACTGCATGTAGGAGAGATGGGAAGAGGGAGCAGACAGGAGACAGGAGCCTGAGAAGCTCCACTGGGTCTTAGGCAGGTGGACCCTTGTCCTGAGTCCAGAGGCCAGGGCTTTCTTGAGGGGCAAAGGGAGGTCTCCTAGCCAGGAAAGTTGCTGGCGCATCTGGATGACAGCCCCCTGAGAGACACCTGCGACTGCTCCCACCTGCAGAAAGAAGGCAACAAGTAATTCACTGAGTAGGCAGGTACGTGGGGGTACTCCGAGCAGGACTAGTTTCTGCACTTTCCTTCTTCTACCATTTAGAGGCAGAAACTAACATTTTGCAAGGGCTGGGCATATGTGGTGGTAGGTGATGAAGAACTGAGCCTGTTTCCAAGGAGCCCAGCTCACAATGTCCAGTTCCAGGGTTTGCACCTAGCCCAGTGTGTTCCATCTGTTAAGAAAGTGTGATCTGCTGGGATTACAGCAAGAAGGGAAGAGAGGATTTAGACAGAATGTAGACTCCCTTTGGGAAGACAAAAAGGGAAAGTGTATCAGCCATATATCTGCCTCAGGGCACCAGCCTTGCCCTGTGGGAGCTGGGATTGTGTAACTCAGAGAATTTCAGACTTAAAGAACTTACTCTGAATGTGCATGAAAAGGAAAGGTCAGGCAATTGAGAATGAGGGCAAGCACACTGGGACCAGCAGCCATCTAGGGGTATAGATCACCTACTATGTGCAAATCCCCAGGCCAGCACTGTGAGGGGCCACCAATTGGATCAGCCATCTCCAAGCCAAGTTTAGTCACCATACTGGTGTCACCCTTTTGGTGATGAGAGCTCCAAAGACTGCCAGCAAAGCCCTGTTTTCTTCTTTCAACTGAGCCCTTCTGTCTACGGGATCTCCCACTTCCAGCTCTTGGTTCTCAGGGAAACCTTGACTGTAGGTTGGAGTCATCAGCTATGTCTCTTAATCCTTCTGTGACTCCAGTCTCCCCGTTGTGTCCCAGCTTCATTCTGATGCAATTCCTGGAGTTTGCCTGGCCTTTTGGGCCCTGTCTGCCTCAGATCTGACCAGCTGATGCTGCTGGTGACCTGTGTTTGGGGACCAGGGATTCTCTGCAGCACTACTGACATTTGGAGGTAGATCATACTTTGTCGCAGGGTGTCCTGTGCATTGTAGGCTGTTTAGCAGCATCCCTGGCTTCTACCTACCAGATGCCAGTAGCACACTCCCCAAGTTGTGACAACTAACTATGTCTCCAGACTTTGCCATAGACATCCCCTTGGGGACGAAATTGCAATGAAGATCTCTGCTGTAAATCCAGCCCTGCTTTTTACCTAAGTTCTCAAAAATGAAATGTAAACATGCATTATCAACCCCATCACCAGCAACAGGACAAGGCCAAGCCTTCTTTGTAAAAGCAGAGTTGAATGGAAGGCAGTAACAGCCCAGGGGCTGTTACTGGGATCAGATTGCAATACTGATCCTGGGATCAGATTGCCCTGTTTACAGTCCTGGTTGTGCTGCTGACTAGGAGTAAACTTAAAGTTGCCTAGCTTCTCTGTACCTCGGTTTCCTCTTTTGGAAAATAGGGGTAAAAATCACAATAATGATCCTACCTAATTCAGTTTTTATAAAAAGCAAATAAAACATATATAAAGTATTTACCTACCTAATAGAAAATATTTTTCAAATTCTAGTTGTTGCTATTATTACAGGGTATGTGGGCAGGCTGATACTGAAGGGCCAGGAATGGAAGGAGAGGTCTCTGTCAGAAAACTCAAGATGATCAGGCAAGAGATACAACTAACCCCCAAAGTGAGCACACATCTATACCCCAAGTACCAGGAAAGAGCATCAAGATCACTAAGTTGTCAGGGATGGTGAGGGGGGCAGAGGAGAATAGAGGTGGGTTTCAAGGTCAGGTTCAATTCCAGAGAAATGGGAGTGAGTGGTGTCAAATCCCCATGAGTGTGGGGTGCTGGTCCTTAGCATCTGTCATAGCGTTTCTCAATCCAGGCTTCTTACAAGAATTACCTGGGGTGCTTTCTTTCAGTGCTGATACCCAGATTCCAACCAGCTGAAGTACCTCTTTTCTAAGCTCCCCAGCCAGGGTTAAGAACTACTACTCTAGGTAAGCGCTTCTTAAACTTAAATAGGCAAACAAAGAACCCCTCTGAGGATCTTGTTAAAATCTGATTTAGTACATCTGAGATGGGGCCCGAGTGTCTGCATTTCTAACAAGCTCCCAGGTCGTACCAACGCCGCTGGTCCATGAATCACACTTTGAATAGCAGGGACTTACAACAACCATTCTCAAATTCTGGTTCCCCAAACCAGCAGGCCACCAACATCAGCATCACTTGGGAACTTGTTAGAAACACAAACTCTTAGGTTTCACCCAGAGCTACGGGGTCAGAAACTCTGGGGTGGAGTGCAGCGATCTGAACTGATTGCGTCTGGGCAAGAGCTACAGGTGATTCTAATGCCGGCTCGAGTTTAGAAACCACAGAACACCAGCTTGTACCTGTGGCTTATTTTTGTAACCCAGGTAAAGTTCATAGGTGGGATTGGTGCGGCCAAAAGGCTGAGGGTCTGAGTAGAGAGTAGAGGCCCTGGAATAAGGCCACCACCTCCCAACACACTACAGCCCTCTCCATTTCTCCACTGACATGACTTCTGTTTCTGGCCCTGCAAGACTTTGGCCTCTCTGATTCCTTCTTGCCCCTCCCTCCTTTCCCAGTTCCTTCATTCACAGGCTCCATGTCCTGCCATCCTCCTAGCAATTGGTGTCACCTCTACCGAGAAGCTCCTATAGTGGGGTCACTCCTGGCCCCTTTGCCATTGGCCCACTCTGGACTTCTGGTTCCTTGAGGATACCCAATCACATTGATACAGTCTTTGCCCCTGCTGGGCCTCCTTTGTGTTCCCATCATGACTTGCAGCTAAGGTCCTACTGATATCAGTTGCCCTCTGGGGTAACACGCTGAGCATCTCCCACAGTGCTTTCCTTGTGTGTGATAGGAATTCAATAAATGTTGAACAAATGAAAGGGAGGATAAGACTGGAAAGGCAATTGGCCACCCTCTCCCACCTGCTGTATGTGTAGCGAGGAAAAGAGGAGCTAAAGGAAGCCCCTTCTCATCACCCTTCGATCCTCAGGGGCCTCGTAGAAGGAATCAGAATAGACTCTGAGTTAAAGGAAAAATGCTTTTCCCTTAAAGAGTTCTCATTACTGAAAAAAGAAGGGTGAAGAAACTGCATGTGGGAGGGGTCTGAGCTTATTAAATTTGCTTCCAATTTTCTTACCACAGTAATTGGATTCTGATTTATAGGATGCGTTTGGACAGCGCCTGAAACAGAGAACTATTAGCTGAGCATTAGAGCAAGTGCTGCCAGGAGGGCGGGTGTTGGGGTGAGCAGTTCAGAAATCTGAAGATGCTGCATGACGGAGGAGGCAGCAGGTGGGTGAGGAGGGGGAGAAAGGAGGAAGGCTGTAGAAGTTTTGCCCAGCAGGCAGCTGTGCTGATTGAATCCCCAGGTGCACCGGCGGTGTGGACCCCTTATAAGCAAGCCATGCAGGGCACCATGTGATTTAAAAAAGCCTAGAGAGGCTTGGGGGCTTAATTTCCCTATATCTGGAATGGAAGCTAGTAGCCATTTTTCTTTTAGTTCTTCGCCCATGAAGTCCATGATATTTTGTAAGAGACAGTCCAGTCTATGTGGAATGTGAGATAGCAGAGAGCAGGAGTAGAAGGAGCTAAGACAGGGACAGGCTTTGAGCCTTTCCCAGGATTTCCAGGGTCCGTTGGCGGTGGGCACTGAGTGACGCTACATCCAGTATGGTTCAAAAGGTAAGTTCTACAGCTTCGCAGACATGCCCTGCTCATTCGTGCTTGGGGTTAACGGCCTTCCCGTGCCCACCACACCCCTTACACGTGTTTGATGTGATCTTCACTGCTGAGATGGAAACCTCTGTCATCAGCCTGTAGACATGCATGTCTCTGCTGCAGCCTGGTTCTCTCATCCCTAGTCTCAGGCTAGGTGACAAGGCAAGAACAAGGTACCCCTCAGTGGCTTTCAGCATATCCCTGCTCCTCTCAGCCTCATTTCTCAGTTGCGAAATAAAGGTGTTGAACTGACTAACCTCGAAGCTTCATCATTCCTCAAGTCTCCACACAATTATAGATGAATCCTTTCTTCCATTTATAGTCTCTTCATTCCAGATATATACACATACGCTGGCCCCCACTCACCTCAGTTGAACAAAACATGGAGCTTGCCTGGGGACATCCTAGCTCCAACTTGCCCTCATGAGGTCGACAATTGTGTTAACACAGAGGAGAGCCTTCTTTTCCAGGTCACTGCTTAAGTCCCAGTGAGATCATGAAGATGAATAAAATGGGGCTACATGTACTGGGGGTGAGAGGTAGGTGATGTGCTTTAACTATCGAATTCACTGTAAAGAACAGACAACTTCTGGCTGAAGTGAGTCTGAGATGATTGTCCAGAGGAGTTCTGCTATTTATATATTAGGTTGGTGCAAAAGTAATTGCGTTTTTTGCCATTACCTTTAGTGGCAAAAACCGCAATTGCATTTTAATACGATAGAGAACTATTAGCCACAATTACATTTCAATACATAAAGCATTGACTGGTCCAGCAAGTAGTCCTCATTTTCCAGTTGTCCCACTTCCATCCCATCACCCATTCTGGTGACAACAGCTGGATTTGCTATTATCCAAGTGGTACATGAAACATCTGGCAGACAAGTAGCCACAAATAGAGACACACCCCTCCAGGAGGGAGGGAATATTTTGATAAAGCATATGTGTGTGCTTACTAGCAGTGCCTATTATGGGGTTGCTTTGCTTGCAGAGAGCAGGGGTCAGGGTGGACTGAGCTCGTGAGCTATGGGCTGAAAGCTCTACCTGAGGAAGCCTCATTGGGTCACCTCTGCCTGGCTTGGCTTGGTCTGTGTGTTTTCTTCCGCATATTCTCCCAGCCTTTGTTCAGTGCGGTGCTAAATGGCTCAGACAGTGGGGCGCCCATCACTTGCCTGGAGGGAAAATTCCACACTTTGATACATCCCACCAGGAAGACATTTTTCCTTGGCTCCTTTTCCTCCTGGGAAATGAGGGGGCAGTGGCCCAGCCTCTCGTAGCAATTCTCCCTCCTTCTATTTACTCAGTTGGAATGGCTGCCAAAGATCATCATTTCTCTCCTTGTACTCGTCACTTAGCAGTAATAGGATAAAAATCTTTACAGCTGGAATGGCAAAGCATAAATGTTCATATTGCCTCAGAGTCAAGGCTATTCCACTAGCTCAGCACAGCGTTAGTGATTCCACACCATGCAGCCATGGGGAGGTGAGGGAGAGCCCATCACAGATACTTAGCTTTTGCAAACAAGCTAGTCCCCTCTGTGACATTCTGGTCCCCCCATGCGCCACTTTTCAATACAGGATATGAGCCTGTTGATGGTGGGCCTAAGTGCCTTCACTCCAGAGCATCTCTGAGTTTGATCTCTGAGTCACTCCAGAGCATCTCCTCCTCTAGGGGAGGAAGGGAACAGCAGGAAGAGTTGCAGGACATCCTGGAAGTGGCTCTGCAGCAGAACTGTGTCCACAGCCTGGGGCAGTTTGCAGTACCATCTTGCCAGGGTAAGAGGAGAGGAACGACCACAGGGGCTCCTGCCATGTCTGTTTTCTGTGTAGTTAGTTTTGTCTTGGCCACATAGCAAAGCACAGGAGTTAGCAAGGGCCTCTGGGTCAGGATTCCTCCCCAGTCTTGGTCGCCTGATTTCCTTGAATCCTGATCTGCAGGCCCCTCCTGCTGTTCTTTGAGTGCCTATGTTTTTGAGTTTCTGGGAGATTTCCCAAAGGGGTAACTCTTCAGACTTCAAAGGGGACCAGTCAACAATACGGATGAGAATTCATCTAAGCTGCCTTAGCTTAATTTATTTTCTTGCACCTTGTTTCTTAGTGAATTCCTGCTACGTTGACCTTGCATTGTACATTTCATTCATTCATTCATTCATTCACTCAGTCATTTGCTCATGCCTTTACTCTACACATTTATTGAGCAATTGCCATGCGCCAAGTCCTGTGTTAGGAACTAGTGTGCACTCCCCAGGGACTCATGGCCTAGTGGGAGAAATGGACATGGGACCAATTCCTGATGTTCAAATGTGGATTATGTTAAGGTCATACCCTTGCTGTTGGAGTTAATACACGAATTTCCTGCCCTCAGTGTTCAAGCACCCAGCTCCTGCCCTGTCCCTGGTTTGGGTGTAGTTATTTCCATCTTGGCCATGTAGCACAGCACAGGAGTTAGGAACTGTCCTGTGAAAAAGACAAAATAGCATTAGGCTGGCCTGTGAAGGAGAAGGAATTTACACGTGGCTGGGAGGCAGAGGCTTTTGGAAGGAGATGGCGTGGGCTGCAGTTAGTGTGCTGGTGAGTGGGGCATGTAGGATTTTACCAGGTAGTAGGCATTTCAAGTTGAGGGAAAAGCATAAGGAAATGTGAGGAGATAGAAGAGCCAGTGTTTTATAGGAGTAAGCCCAGTTACTTAGGGTGTGGAATGATGGAGGGGAGGAATGGGGGAGAATATTCTGGAAGATAACCTGGGGACATGTGGCAAAGTCTTGAATTCAGGATAAGGAGATTAGAGTTTATTCAGTAAACCCTGGAATGCTTCCATGTTCACGCTGTCACTGCCTCATTGTCACAGCAACCCTGGGAGATGCCCTAAGTAACACATTCCTGGCTAGCACCACAGCCAGGAGGAAGCCAAAATGTGAAGGAGCAAAGCAGTACCAGGCAGGAGTGGTGCCCCCACCCCAAGGCTGGACAACTGTCCCAAACAAAGTGCAGGCTGAACAGGCGGCTGGCCTGGGAGCTAGAGCCTGATATGGGAACTTGGCCTGAAAGCATTTTCATCCTCAGGGTGGGGGCATTGGATCTTCCACTGGGGAGTTCGTTCTGAAGCAAGGCAGGAACAGTGAGAAGCAGGAGCCAGTCTTAGGGGAGAAGGAGCTGGTAGGGCCTGGAAAAGGAGTCTGTCCTTTATCCCCAGACTCACTGCTGGGTTTCCAGACTGAGCACCAGTGTGGGCTGCACAAACTTGAGCAGAACAGCAAGACTAGAGGATTAACCGCACACCTAGGTCAGGGGATCCGGGCTCAGAGAGGTTAGGAGGCTTGTCCAGGGTCACACAGCTAGTCCGTGCTTGGCTGAAGTGCAAAATCAATTTTTCAGATTGTGGGTCCATATATTTTATTTTATTTTGTCACAAACATAGAACTTATTATTATGTCTAAAGTTCACTGAGAGAGAGAGAAAGTGTGTGTGTGTGTGTGTGTGTGTGTGTGTGTGTGTGTGTGTGTTTGACTTGTGATTTAGGGCAAAGAGAAGAGGTGATAGATGAGGATTCTGGGTTTCCTAATTAAGATAGTTTGATTATTATATTTTAGCTTTGCCCGGAGGTACTAAAATAATACATTTCAGCCATCTAATTCAATAAATAGTGTCATCTGGTGTTCTGCTCTCTGGGCCAAATGCCTGTGGGCAGGTAACCCAAGAAGAACCTTGTGTGGCTTTGAAAGGTACCAAGTGGTCTTTGTTCTGGAGATAGATTTCCCTTCTCCCTCCCTAAGTTTGCCTCCTACATTTCACATTACCTGGGGAACGAAGGCAGGGAAAAGAGATGTGGAAAGAGATGTAGAGATATTTTCAATGCCCAGGATGGAAAACTGATTTGGATTAAATATTTGCGAGGAATAATTCATTCTACAAGTTATTGAGTCTAAGACTATTAGGTATAGATCAGTTAAAAACAACAACAACAACAACAACAAAACAACAACAACAAAAAGCCAGACTGAAAGTTTGCCCTCATGGAATTTGAATGCCCCCAGTGAATAAATCCCCCAGGTGGACAAGTGGGAACTACCTTACTCCCCTCCCCAGGCCTACTAGTACCTCCCCACCTTACAGATCACTTTCCACAGGAGGCATGACCCCTTAAGTTAGCCTTGAAAATAAGCCCTGGCCCATGAACTCAGGGTTTCAGTAACACCAAGGGCAATGTAGTATCAGTTCTCTCTCCTCTGAATTATCTGTCTTTAAAGTACAGAGGAAGAGGGGCGAAGAAGATTCCCTGGATTTGCATTCTGCATTCCGGGTGTGCTCTCCTCCGTGTTATGGGGAACACAGGAGGAGTGGAAAAGACAATGCTGTTGAGTTTGGCTGCAGCTTTTGTCTATTTCATGAGCTTTCCATGTTCCAGTTCAGTGGCTTTTGAAATCTTCCAGCACAAGCAAAATCTGCCCCAACACCAGAAACTCTCTTCATCTTTTCTCAAGGAAATCTTTTATTGAAATATAACATACATATGGAAAAGTACACCCCTCCTGCAGGCACATCTTGAAGAATTTTTCCAAAGAGAACACACCTATTTCCTGCATCAAGTGTCTACATCAGGTTAAAGAATATTCTCAGTTTGCCAGGAGCCACTCTTTTGCCCATGCCCCATCAGAATCCTTCATGGCTACCTTGTCTTCAAAAGCTGTAGATTAATGATTAATCTACAAGATTAATGCTTGGTTTTGAACTTTATGTAAATGGGATTACATAGTATGTACTCTTGTGTATCTGGCTTCCCTCAAAGTTCCATGCATGAAACTCAGCCACATTTTGCAAGACACAGTTTGTTCATTCTCATTGCTGTGTAGTATTCCTTTATATGAATGTATTACAATTTCTATATCTACTCAACTATCAATGCTCATTTGGGGTTTTTCTAGCTTGGCTTTTATGGCTAGAGCTCCTATGATTAAGCTTCTACTTGTCTTTTGGTGAACGGGCATATGTGTTTCTGTAGGCTGTACCCCTAGAAGCTTTTGTAGATATCATTAAATATTTAATGAAGTGCTTATAGCAGAGTCCCTGTTACTCCAAGTCCTCGTTATCAATCACTTGCTATCGTCTGTCTCTTTCATTTTTGCCTGCCGGGAGGCTGAGTAGTGATGTCTTATTGTGGTTTAAATTTGCCTCTCCCTGCTGATCAATGAAGTGGCACACATTTTCCTAAGTTTCTGAACCATTTGCATGCCCGAGCAAGCATTGTGCCCCTTCTCTCTGCATCTGTCTATGCCTTTTGCTCAAGAACCAAGCACAGAGGGCCTGGTTCTCAGTCCCCCCCTCAGTAACCTGCCTTTCTTCTGGTTATTTTTTGCCATTTTGTCCAGTATTTTGAGACAGCGTGATAAAGTAAGGGGAAAAAATAACTGTCCTGAGCCTGAGAGGATGCATACCCTTTCTAAGATACTGCCTAACAATGCCTTCAGCTCCCTGTCTGTTTCCTCCCATGTAAGATGGGAGAAATAAGCCGGAGATGCTTATTAAGGTCATTTCCAGCTCTGTCTGCTGGTTTGAAAAGACTTCTGCCAGTAAGAGCATGCAGGAACTGGCTTAGGATCTAAGTAAGTTGGACGCTATTTCCAGAAACATGAAGCCCTCCTGCTCGGCAGTGCCGCCCCTCCCCCTGCCCTGGATCACTCTTTCCCCTCGCATACTTCCCTTCCTAACAGGACTCCAGGGCCCCACAGAGCATCAGAGCCCTTTTTATTGCCACCTTGTCCATTTCTTCATGCGGGCCTTCTCCACCCTCTCATGCCTTCCACGCAGTGCAGGTCACTAGACCTCTCCCAGCTTGAGGTGCACATGTAGGCTGGTTTGACATGTCTTCTCACTTATCTGAAAGCCCCAGACCTGTTAAACACAGCAATAGCAGAGCTGCTTGCTCCTGGAGTTGGCACATCATGTAGAAGGCAGCTTGACTGCAAACATTGGTGACCTGCCCACATTTTTCAGTCTAGAATAAGGAGCTGGAACACACAGATGTCTTCTCTTTAAAACTTGGATCACTGTCAAGTTCCATTACCATTTGCCCCCAAGTGCTTCAAAGAACCACTGGCTCTTATGATATAACACATGTGCCTCTACTGCCAGGAAGAAACAGGGCTGGTAGGATTGGCTTGAGGAAATTTCAAGGAGGCTCTGTGCTGGGCCCAAGGTCCTGGGGCAATTCCTACAGGAGAGGATGAACCATGCAGTAAGCCCTTAGAGTAAGACTCTTCATGCCCTATATTTCTTTCTCCCAGCCTGGAGTGAAGTGGCCTGATCTTAGCTCACTGCAACCTCCTCCCCGGCAGGTTCAAGCAGTTTTCCTGCCTCAGCCTCCTGAGTAGCTGGGATTTTAGACACCTGTCACCAAGCCCAGCTAATTTTTGTATTTTTAGTAGAGATGGGGTGTCGCCATGTTGGCCAGGCTGGTCTCGAACTCCTGACCTCAGGTGATCCGCCCGCCTCGGCCTCCCAAAGTGCTAGAAATACAGGTTTGAGCCACCGTGCCCGGCCCATGCCTTGTATTTCTATAGGACTTCACGAAGTACTTTCTCATCTCTTTCTCTTGTCCTCAGTAGCCCTTTGGGTAAAGAGGTCATTGCCATTTCACAGAGAAGGAAGCTGAGACCCAGGCAACATAACTGGTTGACTAAGTTCCTGGGCTAGGTCTCCTAGCGCTGTGAGCTTTGACATACAACATCTCATTTACTAGCTGGACCATGGGTGAGTTACTCAAACTCCTAGAGACTCCATTTCTTCATCTGTAAAATGGGAATAATAATGGTCCTCAGGGTGAGGTAAAATGATTGATGTCAAATGCTGAGCCTCATCTTTAACCTCTAGTAAGCACTTGGTGGCTGTTTACTAGCTGTGGCCCTGAGTAGTCAAGTTAGTACTGGCATCAGGAGGGCAGCTGGGGCCTGCCGCAGTCACCCAGGCAAGAGGGGGCATCAGGACCAGCAATAGTTCTGGCTTTATCATCTTTCCCGCTGCTCTGCAGCTGTAAGCCAAAGCAGGTCTGGGAGGCAGGGCAGACAGGTAACAGGTCCAGGGGTGGAGAAATGGGAGATGTGGATGAATGTGGAGAGGTCCTGGCTCTGCACCCTGCTCCCCAGCTCTGAGTCGGGGTGCTGCGGCTCACGTGAATCACAGTGGAGCTGAGAACAAGGTGGGCTGTGTGCAGGGCATGTAGGCAGGGAAGTCCTTGGAGAGCTCTGGGCCTCAGCCTTGGCTCCTGGTGCTGAATGTCCCACTTGCCTGAATGTCAGACTTACTTTAAAAACTGGAAAGCAAAATGAGCAAGGAGGCGACTGCAATGCCACGTCTGGTAAAATTTGTGCTTGCAAGATACTGGGGATGGAAGCCACCAGAGGGAGTGATTTAGAGCCAGGGGTCAGCAACTGCAAAATGTGTTTGACAAGAGATGAAAAGAGCAGGAGAGATGACAGCTGGGTGGGGGCTGCCGTGGAAGGGAGACCTCTGAGCCGAGGGTGGTAGACGCGGGATGGAGCTCTGAGGGCCACATGAGGCCCTAGGCAGCTGGCAAAGTAAGCGGAGACCATAGGATGTGATGGAAGTAGGACTCAGCTGGGGACCCTGTGGATCACAGAGCAGTGAGGGTCCCACTGGGCTAGCAAGGGGCAAGATCAGTAAATGTCCTTGAGCTTATCTTTGCTGTCCCTGAGGCAACAAGAGGAACCCCTGATCTCCATGGAAACTTTATTGTATTATCCAAACTGCTCTCCCCTCCTGACCTGTCTGACCCTCATGATAACTGTGGGCTGGCCAGAGCAGGACTGGTGGTTGAGTCTCTTCTGCCTCCCTGCCCCTCCCTATCTCTCCTCCTCGATTCCTCATAAGGTCGCATCATGTACTCCTTGTCCCACACCTGCCTGCCCTGCCTCTCAAGATAGCAAGCACCCTCTTTGCTCCCGTCTGCTTCATCTCAGACCGGGTGCCACCACCCTTCAGACTTTCACCCAAGCCCTGATCTGTGGCATCATCCTGCTCTCCCCCCACCCCCATTTTGTGGTCTCCTCTGATATATCTCTTGCTCCCTAAGATATCTTGCTGCCAAACTCAGCCACTGCCCCCTCTCACCTGGGTAACTGTGATAGGCCCCAGCTGCCCTCCTCACTGGCTCTGGCTTTCTAAATGCAGAAGGATCACTCCTCACTGAAACTCTTCACACGCTGTGGGCACACAGCGCCTGTCTCCACCCCCACCCTGAAGTCAAGGCCACCCCCATCAGGCCATGGCCGGTGCCGACTGTGCTGTGAGGATTCAGGCCTCCTCATCATTGCTGCTTTCTCTGTTCAGGATGCCCTTTTGTGTTTTGGGAGTCTGTGTGGAGGGTCTCCGGGAAGACCGCTTGCCCCTCGGACTGAGTTTGGCAGCCCCTCTGTCCTCCATGCTCACCCTGAGCAGCACCCATTGCTGTGCGTTGCAGACATCAGGTTACTGCTTATCTCCCTTCCAAGCCCCTGAGCAACTAGGGCAGGGATGTTGACTTATCTTTGCATCTCCCGAGCCTAGCATGGTGCCTGGCACTCACACTGTCCATCAGTATCAGCTGAGTGAATAGGGGCCCAAAGAGCACCTCGTGATTCCTTCTCAAGCTACTGAGAATATCAGGGATTGGGAGTGCAGGTGCAGGTAAGCGATTGAATCCTCAGAACAGGAGAAAATCAAACCACAGGAAATTTAAAACCATCCTCGCTCAACAAAGAATTCTCCATGTTCACACATAAATCCAGTGCTACAATTGGCAAACACGTATTGATGATACCATTCCCCTGATGTGTGGGAGGCACCATATATATGTTCTCTCGGTTCATCCTCACAACTTTGCTATGACCGTGGTTTTAGAGATGAAGAAATTGACTCCAGTAGCTTGAATAACTTGTCCATAGGAATTTAAAGAAGTGGAAAAGTGGCCCCTGCCTGCAAGAAGGCAGCAGTTACCTAGGAAGATGGTACAGAGATTTAGAAAGGGGAACAGTCATAGCAGGAGGCCACGTGGAGTGTGGTGGAGGAAGTGATTTCAGCGAAACTGCAGAACAGTGACAGTTTGGGCAGCTGGAGGAGAGAAGGTAACAGAATCTAGGGAGGTTTGTGGAGGTTGTGACTCAGGTACAGTCAAGGGCAGTGACTGGGCTGGTTTAGCAGGGCCAGGAGGCTCCTGCAAGGGAACATGGGGACAGGGTGCTGAAGAGCTAACACGAGGGTGGAGGCCTTGGGATGCTGGTGAAGGTTTAACTCCAGGTGGCTCTGAAGGTTGGGGGAGGCTCCTACAGGGAGAGCAGTGTGTTAGGAAGATGGAAGAGAGAAGGGCTGTGGAGAGGGTGAGTAGGAGTGGTTGGAAGTGATTATTCCACAGGTGGGAAGAATAGTCAGGCAGCTGTTGCAGGAGGACAAACGAGGGGTGTCGATCAGGCTTGGGGATATAAAAGAGAGGCAGATTTGACTGCAGGATTGGCTCAGGGGTGGATTGACTGTAGGAAGGTGCAGGAAGGTATGGGAAGCCTTTGCTTTTTTTCCCTCCCTGCTTCAGACCAGAATGGCACACGGATGTGAGTCCCCTGGGGAAGAGGCATAGAACCGTTGGCCCTCAAACTAGACCATTCCTGAGCTCAGGGTGCTGAGTCTGGCATATTCCTGGAGTTCCCTGGCTGCGGGCCTTACCTTTGCTCTTTACAGCTGTTGCAATTGGAGGAACATTCCCCTTTCAGGTGAAAGGAGGGAATGATGCGTCTCTGATCCTTTAGGTGGAAAGTCTGAGAAATATCAAGAAATAGCTCTAGGAATATCAAGGGGAGATACTATGCTTTAGCAAGTGAGGGATGACCCAGACCCATGCTTTTCCATCTTTCCAGAATCTTCCAGCATGCAGCATTCAAGATAAAAGACAGAAGGGCTGGGTATGGTGGCTCACACCTGTAACTCCAGCCCTCTGGGAGGCCGAGGTGGGTGGATCACCTGAGGTCAGGAGTTTGAGACCAGCCTGGCCAACATGGTGAAACGCTGTCTCTACTAAAAATACAAAAAACTAAGCTGGGCATAGTGGCACATGCCTGTAGTTCCAACTACTCTGGAGGCTGAGGCATGAGAATCGCTTGAACGCGGGAGACGGGGGTTGCAGTGAGCCGAGATGGTGCCACTGCACTCCAGCCTGGGCAACAGAGTGAGACCCTGTCTCAAAAAAAAGAAAAAAAAAAATATGGAATAAAGGTTTCAGAGGCAGTGAGTCTGGATAATCTTCAAAGGGCATTCTCATAGAGCTCGTGAGGGCATCGACTGGGGAGCCAGACCATCTGGGTTTATGTTGAGGCCCCACCACTCACTGACTGTGACTTGCCCTCTCCACCACCATGAGAGGAAGAATTGTGGCACCCACCTTGGGGAGTTACTGTGCAGGCTGAAAACTCTGGAAAGAATACCTGAGACAGAGTGAGGATTCAATTGTGTCATCTATTATTACTGTTGTATGATGTGATTTGAGCAGGGCTAAAATAAGACATGAAGGAGCTCTGGTCCCAGACACCAAGGTATCTTTTTTAGGAAACGTTTCAAAAATAAGTCTTGGCCCAACTCTGCACTTTCTGTCCCAGCTAGGCTCTGCATTTGCCTTTTGAGAAGATTCTTTTTTGCACACACACACACACAGACATGCACAAACACACAGCTGCTATCTGGGTGGTACTTGGTACCGGCTAACACAGGTCCTGACAGTGTTCCAAGAGAAACCTCTTTGCAGCCTCCATAGATCTGCTGATCTTCCTGGAGAGCAGAAGCTGCCGCTGGCCTCAGGGTTTCCACCAAACCTCAGGGTTCCACTCACTTGGAAGGGGCTAGGCAATGTAAAAGATCAAGATTAGTTGTTTGGAAAAACAGAAGGATCCTGGTGCATTGGGGTAATGGTCATTTCTAGGAGGTCTCTAAATGCAGCCAGAGGAGTCTACGTTCTTTAAGTCAGGTGGTCCTTCTGAGCCCGGATTGCATGAGTCAGCACAGGCAGCTGAACTGCTTGATGAGGTAGATTGGGGCCAGAGATTGAAAAACCCTGTCAGCTTGCTATCCTGAGCAGCACTGAGAACTGAGATGGATCTGCTGGTTCCAGAACAAAGAGTGGGAGATGTCCAGCCTTCTGTGTTCAGTAATTATGTTTTTTGCTGAGGGTGGTCAAAGGCTTGTCATAATTCAGTGGAACAGACCCTTAAACAGTTCTTTCAGATGCCAGTTGGTAAATGAATGCAGGTGTGATCTATGGAATTGGGGAAGAGAGGAGACAGGAGAGAGATTTTCTTAAAGCTACATTTACAATTGAAAGAGCTATTAATTATTTTGAGATTGTGGCCTTTTCTGGTGTTTAAGGACTGTTTCTTTTTGAAATGATGGTGATGGTAAATGATGGGATTTTAAAAATATATACTTTCCCACAAAGTAAAATGTCATGAACCTAATTATTGTCTCTATAATGTTTTTATTTTACTTTACTCATACCAGAAAACCAAGACCTAGAAACAATTATCTGCCACTAACATTGAAATTTTAATTTGTATTATATACCAATTAAAGTTCAGGGACAACTTAGGACAATGATGTCCAATAGAAATAGATGTGAGCCATATATTATTTAAAATTTTATAGTAGTCACATTTAAAAAGGTAAAAGAAGTGAAATTAATTTTAGTAATATATTTGATTTATTCCAATGTATCTAGATCCTAACATTTTGACATGTGACCAATGTAAAAAATATAAGTAAAATATTTCACTTTTTTTCATACTAAGTGCTTGAAATCTTGGGCATATTTTACATTTACATATATCTCCATTCAGACCAGACACATTTCCAGTGTTCAGTAACTGCGTGTGGCTCGTGGCTGCCCTACTGGATAATGCATGTCTAGGAGAAGAGGGTGTCTGGGCCATTCTGTTGAAGGCTTCAGTCTTTCCCCTCTTTCTTCATCATTGGCATTGTTCATCATTCTTGGAACTTTGGTAAACAAGGACATCCCAGCCTTTTAAACACAGTTGAGTATTTCCAGCATGACAGACAAAACTTAAGACCTCTCCACAGACACCAGATGCCACCTGATATTCCCCAGGACACCCTTAGCCCAAGGCTTCTTATCGCCAGCCCCCTCCCCGACTCATGGCTCCATACTTCAGCTTCCAGACTCTTCTTCAGTTTGGGCAACTTCTTTGGTCTCTCTTTGCTGTATCACTGACCTTGGCCTTTGCTTAGCTTTTACTGCTCTGGAGCTCCCTGTGAGGGTGTCACCCATAGCTTGGCAAAGGACATTTTCCTCTCCGGCTTTGACCCCATGTAAGCCTAACCTACCTCCCACCTTCACTTATCCCTCCATTCATTCTTCAGACATTTATCGTATGTCTAGTATGTTTAGTCACCATCCTGGGTATTGAGGTTACAACTACAAATAAGTCCTTGCCTTCACTGTAGCAGCAGTCAGTAGAGGAGACAGAAAAGTAATTTCACAGTGCTTGGTAATAAATTACAGCAATGGGGTAAACACAGGGTCCTAGAAAGGCACGTTGGAAAAGCCTTGGGAGATTGAAATGCTTCCCAGGGGAAGTAACTTCCAAGCCAAGATTAGAAGAGGAAAAAATAGCCAGGCCTTGGAAGCGAGGAGAGTGCATTTCAGATATATGGGAGAGAGACAGCACCTGCAAAGTTCCAGAGGTGACAAAGAGCAAGTGAAGTGGAATGCGGCTAGAACTTTGGGAGTGCAGAGGGCAGGAATCAGAAGTGGTGCCAGGCCACTAAGGATGGTGAGCCACGATTAAGAGTCTCAATTTGATTTTGTGAGCAGTTGGGCAGCATTGAAAGATGTTAAAGACGCAGTTCTGGAAAGATCATTCTAGCTGCAGCATGCAGGGTAGATTGAAAAGGGATACAGCCAGAGAGGAAGTTGCTGCAGTAATCTAGAAAAGACAGAATAGAAATGGAGAGAAACAGCCAGATGGAGAGATAAATAAGACAAATGCCCAAGACTACATTTGATTACATTGGGTCTAGGGCAGAAAGAGGCAGGATTAGAGAATATCTCTTGGTTTTGGCACATAGTGCATAGTGAGCTGTGGAACTCAGGAGGGTCAGCAGGCTTGGCTGAGGTGTGGGAAGCAGAGGGATGACAAGGTCATCTCATGGGGTCAAGAGAAGATGCTCATCAGGGTTAGGGTTAGAGGTTAAAGGAGGTAGACACTGGGAACTCTTTGAAAGCTGCCCACCAGAGCACCCAACCAAGTTCCTAAGCAGTTCACTTCTCTGTTCTGACCCACTTATTCCCTTCCTAGACCACTGGAATTAATAACACGTTCAGCAATTCAAAGGTGGCGATATAATGGAATAGCAAATCTCACTGTTATGTTAAGTGTCTTTTCTGAAACACAGGATTTCTGTAACTAAAATGAGGGTGGCTATTGAGGCAAGAAGTAAGAGCAGTATATGTTTATGTGAATGAACAAATTAATCTGCATGTGAAATCCTGGCAAAATTGACATGAAATAAAAATTTCATGCCTTACAGTGTGTCAGTGTTGCCCATGAAATGTGATTAAAAGGAATTTTTGATTTTACAGTTGTCATACTTTTTATACTGCTTGCATTTTTCTCTTCTAAAGAGTTCAGTTTGAACCAAGGGGCCAGCCACAGATTCGGCATTTTATATTTTTCCTCATAGCTGAGAGCAGGCTTCCTTACATAGATCTGAGCTGGGGAGGTGTTAGATGTTCTCAGATCTAAAAATGAAATCTGTGATTCTAAAAGCCAGTAGCAAGATCACTGCCCTGAGTCCTGAGAGAACTGACATTCTGGAAAGGTCATTGGCCAAGAGCTTTTCTCCTGTCATTCTTTCGTCCTCACACACATTGGCTCTGCGTTGGGGCTGGTGGTGAGGAAAGGAAGGGATGAACCATTGTCTATGAAGCCATCTGTGCTAGCACTGGTGATGGAATGACAGAGAGATGTGGGGGAGGGAAAGATGTGCCCACGCCACCTGCAACTGGGATCCATAGATTGTCACCTCCCTGGGGACAGAGAGCTCTCTCCCAAGAAGTTGGTCCCATTCCCACTTTATGTCTTATGCTTGTGTCTCTCTTCGCCTTTCTGGCCCTGGAAATTAGGGAAATGGAACATGATGAAAATGACCCATTCATTTTCTCTGTCTGGGTCTGACCTCTGCAATGTGTGCTGAAGTGCAGGACTTGGGAGGAAATCCTCATTTCTAGTTAGATCAAGATAGCTTTTTGTTTAGTAATAGATGTGCATGAACCACCTCACCCAGGGCCTTGGTGAGGTCACATCTTCACCCACCTAGTCAGACTGCAGTGGAAGCCCCTGTCTAGGATGTGCCTGTGGCAGCCCAGCCAGCGGTTTCACATCTTCCTGTTACCGAGGAGCAGCAGCCAGTCCCTCCCTCCTGGACAGGTCGCTGCACCTGCTGGTTTCCAGAGCTCAGTAGAAACTGCCTCTTCAGGTGGTCATTCAAGAGTGGGCATGTGAGTATATACAGTGTACAAGGCCACAGAATAGACCTGGGTCACAGCTGGAACAGTCCTGGTACAGAGGTATTACAACATGTGACAAGGACACTGGAGTCCAGCAGGCCTGGTTCAAATTCCCTTCACTAGTTGGAGTGAGTTCCTTAGCCTTTCTGTGCCTCAGTTTCCTCATTAGTGAATCTGTAAACCAGTAGCAGCCTCATAGAGTTACTGGGAGCAGTAAATATGTGAGGTGCTCTGTATGGTGCCTGTTGGGAAGGGTTCAATGAGCAGTAGTTTAACAGCTTTCCAGGAGGTGGATACTGTCAGCACTGTAAACTGGGAACTCCAAGCAGCGAAGGTTCAGTCCCAGTGTGTCTCACGCCAGGCCTGTTTGATTTCTGTTTCATTGTGCTGTGTAGTTGCCTGACCTTTTCCCATTCTCTAGCTGTCTTCAGACTCCCATCTGGGATGCCAGAGCCCACCTTTAAGATTCGGAGCTGTTGTCAATTCCAGAGAAGCCAGAGCAGCTTCTCTTTGGCACCGACATTTCAGTAATAATAATTATGCTCTCCACTCTGCTTCAGAGTTAGTGGATCTGCCTCTCCATCACTCCCTCCTGGTTTCATGCTGGAGAATAAAATCCTGAATGTTTCTAATTTATGACCAAGTCTTTTCTCCCATCAAGGCAGCATGCCACAGGAGGAAGATCATGTGTCTGGGTGTCCCAGGGCCTGGGTCCTGGCCCTGGCAGGCAAGCCACGGAAGCACTGGGAGCCCTGACTGTTCACTGATGAAGCGGGCGTGATGATGATCATCGTCATGCTCTCCGTTATAGGCTGCTGCCAGGATGTAACGAGCTTGTGGGATAAAATAAAAGGCATCGCACGCATCATGACATGACTGTGATGACTGACAGCAACCATCACTGAGCATGTTTCTGACATGCCAACTTGTCACATATTCAGGTGCAGGGTGGAGGGTGTTGTGGGGTGAACAGGAGGCAGTGACTGTGCAGAGGCAAGAGGGGCCACTCTTCCCTAGACCCTGGGATTAACATCTCAGAGCACCTCCCTGGAAGCATTTTTGGACAGTAAGTGGCACTGAATGCTCCAGAGGTTGGCAGTCCAGGAAGCCCTTGGAGCCCCAGTTTAAGCTGGGGGAAATAGAGAGTCTTCGCTGAGTCATTCATTAAAAATAGAAGAGAAAGAAACGGCATGTCAGCGATCAGCTCAGAGAAGCATGCCTTCATCATGTGCTGCTGTGGCCATCAGGTCTAGAGACCCCGGGAGTCTGTTTCCCCAGGAGGTGAAGCTGAGACCAGAGTCTCCTCCTGGCTCATGGAGACGCTACGGTGTCCCCCACCCCACCCCCAATCTTTCCTGCTCACTGGCTCTTCTTCCAGTAAAACACCGCGTCTTTAATAAATTATCAACATACTTTCTCGTCTGTCTGCCGGCGCCAGAGCTCGGTGTTGGCAGGGTTTTCCATTCCCTCATGCCCCTAATAGATCTCACTGTTTGATTAATCTTTTAGATCTCTCCCACAGAAACCCTGTTCTCTGGGCCAACTCTCCTCACCATGTCCGGCTTTCCGGATTTTTTTCTCGGACCCTCAACCTTGTTGCTGCCCATCCCCATGCTCATCCCTTGGTCCTTGGACCACAGATGACTCATGTGTAGGGCTCCAAGGCAGATGCCTTTAGCCCCGGCGAGTTCACAGGGAGACTGTAGGGACGAGCACCAGATTAGGAGTCATAAGACGTGGATTTCCTCACCCCAGTTACTCATCAGGTGTGCCACCTTGATTCTGAGCCTTAGTTTGGCTCATCTGTGGAGTGGCGCGGTTGTGAGGGTCACCTGAGGCAAGGGGAGTCCAGGCTCCTGAGCTGTGAGCAGGGGCAGGAGGGGGGTCCTGTGAAGCTTTTCGAGCCTGTGAGGTATGGGATGGCACCGCACTACCTGCTACCCCTGGGCTTGTGCGTGCTGGAGGAGCTCGTAGGGTATAGCTCTGTTCTTTACTCTGCAGGGACACAGGCTCAGGGTCTCAGAGACCAGGAGGACAATGGCTCAGGCTCCAACCCACGCCTGCTGTGTCAGTAAGGTGAACCCAGTTTAGGAGGTTAAGCTGTGTCATCTCCATGGTCCTTTCCTTTTCTAAACCATGAGCTTGTGATTCTAGTCAATGAACTGAACCTGGCAGGCAGGCCGGCTCAGCCACTCTCTGGGTGTGATGATAGCAATTCTAGCTACCATTTCCTCAGCACCCTTTAAACACCAGGTGCTCACATGCATCATCTGCAGTCTTCACAACAAAAATGTGTACTTATCCTCATTTTACAGGGAACAATCTTGAAGCTCAGAGAGGGTAAATGACGTGTCCAAGGGCACACAGCCAGTTCTCGACATGTCCAGACTCAAATCCAGGCATCAGAGCCCAGGTTCTTTTCACTCACGTTGACACTGCATTCTTTGATCTCTCCTCCTCCTCTTGCCTCTTAGTGCCCCTTACCTGCTTGAGGGACATGACGGAACCCCTCACCAAAGATGCCTTTCCAGCCCCTGTGAGATCTGACTCCACCCAGCAGGCAGAGCCGTCTGCAGATTTGGGCTGATGCTAAAAATAATAATAGTTACTATTTGTCAAGCATCTGTAATCACCTAACATAGTAATAGTCTAAGAGAAAAAATCTTCCAGAATTGTTATCTCCATTTTCCAGATGCAGAAATTGAGGCTTGGGAAAGTAACATCGGACGCCCATTGACAATTGAGCTTCAGTTACAAAATGGCATTTGTGACATTCCATTCAAATTAACCATGTACATTGAATGTCAGAAGCTGATCAGAGCTTCTGACAGCTGATGCTGTGAGAGCGTTTAGCAGGAGAGCCTTGGGCCCGTTCTGTGTTACAGAGGAGCAGATGGAAAGCTGGAGAGGTGGGTGATTGGCTCACGGTCCCACAGCTGGCCAGTGGTATCCTGATCCCCCAACCCAGGATTCTGGGAACTGCCTCACATGGTCTGCAGGTCTAGATCTGTGCCCATAACTGGGATTCTGTGCCCCATTTCTGTCTGTCCCTCCCTACTTCACCCCCATGAGATCCAGCACCTCCTCCTCCATGAAGCCATCTTTGCCACCCCAGGCAGAGTTATGCCTCTGCATAGCTGTGTGTGTGCATGCATCTGTGTCACTGTGGTCAATATACCTGCCTCCTCAGCTGGTCCTCCAAGGCAGGACAAATGGCCCCTGTCCCCAAAAGCTCTCTAAGGAGATAACTCTCAGTACCACCCTCCCTTCCCAACTTGCCCCTGAGTAACTTGCACCGCAAAAGCTGGGGTGTGGGGTCCCCCTGCCTCCCAGCATGTGGAAGAGGAAGCATCCCCAAGGCAGTGCCTTCGTCCTAACCCCATGAGGGGTTTCAGAGCATCTTCCCCCATGGCAGGGACCACAGCAGCCTGGAGCAGCTTCAGGCCTGGCCATTGGACACACCCTGTCCTGATGGTGGCAGCCTACTGAGTCGCTCTGCTTGGGCTCTTTTTCCTCCACTGTCAGCAGACCAGGAGGCTCTGCTGAGCTCTGTGACTTGTTGTCTTCTGTTAGAGAGACATGACCTCCTCCCTGACATCTGCCTTGTTCCTCTTGGGGGCTGACCATGCTGGCTCCCTTCCCTCTGCCTGGGCCTCTCCAAGCCCCTCCATGCTCTCACAGACCTGCCACCTGCCAACTAAGACTCCCTCCGGGTCTCCCTCAACCCTGCTTCCACCTCAGCCACCTACGAGCAATGCCCTCCCTCTCCTCCACTCCTAAGTGAGTCAGGTCTGTGTCCAAAGATAAGCAAGGCCAAGGTCTCTTCTCACTGGGAGCTGTTTCAACGCATTCTCCTTCCCTTTTTGTACTGGTTATCTAATGTACAACAAATCACTCCTGATTAAACTTTGTGGTGTAAAACAAGAATCATTGATTATCTTCACAGTCTGTGGGTCAGGAATTCAGAGCATCTTGACTGGGTGGTTCTGGCTTGGAGTCTCATTGAACTGCAGTTGGAAGTCTGCTGTAGCCACTGTTATCTGAAGGCTTGATTGGAGCTGCAGACCCACTTCCAAGGTGGCTCATTCATATGACTGGCAAGTTGGTGCCAGCCTTCAGCAGGTGGCCACAGTTCCTCTCCACCTGGACATCTCTCCATAGACAGGGCGCTCGAGTGTCCCCACAGCATGGCAGCTGGCTTCCCTCCAAGTGGCCAAGGCGGAGCCTGCAATGTTTTTGTGATTTAACCTTGGGAGTCACACACTGTCACTTCTACCATATTCTACGGGTCATATGAGCTGCCCTGCTTCAGTGAGGCAGGGGCTACTCAAGGACATAAAACCAAGTTGGTGAAGATCAGTGGCAGCCATCCAGCAGGCTGGCTGTCACACCTTAGAAAGCTGGAAAAGGCTGTCTTCAGCTGACCTAGGAACGCAATTCCTGACTTACTTTCTCCCTTTCTCCATCAAGGGACAACTGGTGTACTTAAATCCTGTTCTAGTGATGTAAAGATGGACAAGGCCATGGGCCTTCTCTGGAGGAACTCACAGTCAAATTGAGGAGAGTCTCATCACAAGAACTGCTAGAAAAGAGTTATGTACAGAATGATGGCAACACAAAGGACAGGTCCTTACCTATTTGGGGGAGTATGGAACACCTTCACAGCAGAGGGGACATTTGCTCTGGGTCTTGAAGGTTGAGTAAGAGTCCTCAGGTAGAGGAAGGAAAAAGGACATTGCTCCATGCAGAGGTAATAGCATGAGCCATGGCGGAGAGTCACGGCAGCATACAAGACTGTGATTTTGAAGGGTCTAGAAGGCTGTGATAGGGAGTTTGGACTTCATACATCAGGAACTGCTGGAGGGATTCAAACCAGAGGAAGCTCTGGCAGAGCTATGTGGTGGACAGGACATGACTGGCAGGGGCAGAGGCTGAAGACAGAAAGTCGGGTCAGGAAGCTGCTGCAGTGCCCCTCTGAGAAAAAAGGACTATCTGAGAGACCCTGGGCATGAGAGGAGGGGTGAATTCAGGAGGTGGGGCAGAAAGGACATGGTGAGAAATTGTCTCTGGCAGAGAGGACAGGCTTGAAGGACAAGACTTACCTTTTCCACCATCTCTGCCCCTGGGGCCTTCCTTCCCTAACTTTTGGCTCCTCCCGGATGACCCACACCCAGCCCATGCTTGAGTCCTGAACAGAGCTACCTGGCTTTTTCTAAATAAGTTCTCTGGACCAACACCATGAGCCTTCAGTGTATGCCCCTGTAGAAAACACTGATCAGAGTTATCTGAGAGGCCAACATGACATCAGGACCATTAGCCTAGGACTAAGTATCTTAAATGTTTTAGGCCACAGACTTTCTTGAGACTAGTGAAAACTATGAACTCTCTTTCCAGGAAAAAAAATGCACATTTGTACACACAGTTTGCAAATGATTTCAGAGGCTCACAGTCCCTCGAAGTCTATCCCTGGGTCTCTGAACCCTACATTAAAAGCCCCAGGTCCAGGAAAAAAATAGAAAATGAAAAAAGCAAATATTTGACTCCCTCAAGTCTGTTATTTACTTCCTCTTTTAATATCCCCCAGCCCCCTGCAATAATGGAACATCCCCCGAAATAGCAAGAAACAGGAGGAAGCATTTACCCAGTGATAGCCCCTGGTGCCACCAGCCTCACTTGGCGGGTTTATTTTCATTATTATAGTAATTTTCAAGCTGCAGGCTACAATTTTCACTTGCAGCGAGGTATTAAATTGAAATTACCCCAGATGTAATTGTCATAGGAAATAATCCTGGATACATGGAAGTGAATGCCTTTTCAAGATGGGGTTTTATCACTCATACCAGGGTTTGGGGCTCTGCCTCTTTTACATGCCAGATTTCGGTGTGTGTTGCAGGGGCCAGGCATCAGCACAACATGGTAGCCTGAAGCTGTTAACCCAGAACACAGTGAAGCGTCTGCCGACTGGAATCTACCCACTGGCCAGTGGCATGGGCAGATGGGCTGAAAGGGCACAGAGTGGGGAGCAGAACCCAAGACTTGGGGTTGTGTTCATGCAGCTACCAGGAGCCACCGTACGCTAGCTCAGGCATGCAAGAAACACCACACTTATTTTCCGTATTATCAACTCAGTTTGTCTCCAAGCCCAGGTTCCCCCAAGGTGAAAGAAAATTCAGATTTAGTTATTCTTGGAGCTCCCCAGCCCCTCTTAGGGCCCGATGAAGCCATGAGGTCTTACCTAGTGTTTGCAGCTGGGGAAGCCCCTCTAGATATCAAGCATCTGGCATAGGGGTGCCCACCCAGATGCCTTCGGTTCTAGCCCTGCAGATATGCTTTGTCCCTGAAGGTCTCACTTGTCCTGTGCCTTTCCTTCCCTAGATGCACACTGCTGGTGTATTGCACGGACCTTCCACCCACTAGCATCATCATCACCTTCCACAATGAGGCCCGCTCCACGCTGCTCAGGACCATCCGCAGGTGAGGCATCCTTGCTGGTCTGTTGGCCAGCTCCGGGCCAGCAACTGGTGACCATGTGTCTACTCCCCAGGTGCCCAGCCCTGTCCTAGGAACACCAGACACATCTAACTACATGCCAGGCACTATTGTATATGTCACATGTGTCCACTCAGTCACTCCTCACATGCCTGTAAGGGAGGTTATTATGTCATTTTATAGAAAGACAGAGGCCTGTGGTGTCAGGTAACGTGCAGAAGGTCAAAGAGAGTAAGTGGAAGAAGCAACCTCAGAGCCCTCGGCCTCCCCACTCTGCCGGGCTGCCTCTAGAGCATGGGCTCTGACTTCCACAAATGAGGAACTGGCTGAGGCCCCGAGAGGCTGAGTGCACACCCCAGCCCCAGCATCAGGCTGGGGTCAGCACCCAGCACCCTGACTCTCTGCCCTCCCACACACTTGCCAGGGGCCATGCAAATCAGAACGGCCTGCAGCAATCACTAAGGCTTGCCTTCCTGACCATCTACCTGCAGTTCCATCCCTGTTACCCTCCGGCTTCAGTCCACTTATCCTCTGGGTCGTGTTCTTGCTCTAATAGGTATATCCTGCTACAAATGGCCTCTGGCCTGTGTGGGTTTTTGATGTGCCCAAGTCCCGGTGCCATTTCCTAGCAGAACTCCCATCGGAACGTAGACCTGCACCCAGAAGACTTACCCAGGAATTCCTCCCCCAGATTCTCCAAAGACTCTAGCTGTTTCACCCTCCTTCCCCCATGCCCACCCTCCCCTCCGGAAGTCATCTGTCCTCCTCTCCCTCCCTCAGGCCACCAGCAGCATCTGCCTCTCAGATGGCAATGACAGCAGCCGCCCTCACTCCAGGTCCTGTGCACACATATTCTGTGCACCTCAGCTGCAGAGGTGAGGAGGCCACTGCCATGCCCACTTCACAGCTGAGGAAACTGACATTGGAGATACTAAATCAAGGTCCCGTGTCACCTAGCCAATGATAGTGAGGCAGGATTCCAGGCCTTGCACTCTGATCTCAGAGTCCTCCTTCTTGGCAGCCTGAGTAGGGAGAGGCTAGTCCCAGTGGTGGCATTCAGCATCCTTCGGGGCCAGGATTGCCACAGCCACGTCCCACAGCTGAACAAGAACCCGCAGTACCTCCATGTCCCCATGACACACGGCTCATTAGACCCTTCCTGTCCTGCTGAGCAGCACATCAGCTGGTGCCGATGCCACAAAGAAGGAAATATGATGAAACATGGGTCAGAGAGCGCACCAAACAGCAAAATCTCTTACTGTTTCCATCATGCAGGCCACACTTTTCCTGTCTCTCCCACCCCTGCATGGCTGTGGGCAGTGGGAAGTTCTAGGTGATTGGGAAGTAAGTCCTGCAGTAGGGTCACCCTGAGGGAAGGCACCACATCTTCAGCTCCATCTGTCACGAATGATGAATGTCCATGTACACGATGAATGTCCATGTACACGGTCACCAAATCCCTTAGAGACATAGGGAGGGACCTGCCCACACACACAGTTTTTAGCCCAGTGCTTCCACCCATCCAAGGGGACAGCCCTGTCTGCTGTTAAGACATCCTTGGCAATGACAGGCTGGCTTCTTCCTCCAGCCACGTGCCCATCCTGGCTTCTGCAGTCACCCCAAGAGCCACCTGATTCAAACTTGATTTCCCAACAAGGCAACAGCTCTTGACAAGAAAATGTGCCAAGTCACTGTCAAGTGTTACCGGGAGTCTCGGGGTAGATTAACAATAACAAAGTGCCTGGCTGGTTAAGTGTGGGGACTACAGGGATGGAGGAGGCCCAATTCTCCTGGGTCTCCTGTGGTGAGGGGAGGAGCATCTGAGGCATCCAGGCTAAGAGGACACACGGGGAAGTGGAGGTGGCTGGTTCTGAAGTGCCAGACCACAGCGCCGCCGCTGCGATCTGCTGGGGTACCAGGGCGGGTTCATGGAGCAGGCCAACTGCAACCTCTGCCTTCCCCACCGCTATGGTGGCTGCTCCACTGGTCATGACTGGGCATGCCTGCCAGATGTTTCCATGAGAACAGCGTTAGCATCTGAGAGAGGCCCCTCGCTTTCCAGGCCGGCCTCTCCCTGCCCATCCTGCAAGAAGCTCTCTGATGCCAGGCACCTCCATCCCCTGACACAGTAACATACATGCAACCAATCAGGGGCTTCCTCTGGGCCCTTCTCTGCATATCACTACTGCAGTACTTGCTGCATTTTTCCAGCATGTAACCTTCAGTAAGCTCCTTTAGGGCAAGGGCTTATCTTATCCATCTCTTAACCTCCCAGTGGCTCAGTTTCCTAACCAAGGAAATGAGAATACTAATCGTACTTAGTGCATAGGGTTGATAGGGTTGCTACGGGTTAATTCAGCTAAAGGACTGAGAACTGTGCCTGGCATGGAGTAAGTGATTGATCAAAGAGAAGAGGCTATGGGATACTTAAAAGGGTGCCACACTTGGAGTCAGAAGACCTGGAGTCAAATCCAAACCCTACCACTGCCTAGCCGTGTGACCCTGGGGCATGTTATTAACTACATCTGCAAAAAATGATGATAAAAATATCTTTCATGTTTCTAGTTCTATCACATTTCCCACAATAAACTTTCCTCTTGGGAATGTCTCAGACATTTGGGGGCATTACAGTGTATGTAATATGGGGGCTTCTAGGCCCCCCAGGCCTCCCTAACAGTGTTTATGTCCTCGAGGATACATTAGCTGCTGTGCTCAGACTCTAAGACATGTTTCTCCTCTTCCTGCCACTCCTCCACCTCTATATGGTATTAATGATACTTAATAATAATAAGATTACTATGTTAAATATATCCTGAGCTTTGTGGCCTGCAGAACACCTTCCTTCTCTCACTCCAGTTGGAGCCTTATCCTGAGCCTATGGGGCAGGTGGTGCATGTAGTGAGAGCAGAGGCCTCAGGCCTCAGGTTTCCTGGCTTTCCTGGAGGTACAGCCCAGCTCCTCTGTATGCCCACCTGATGGAGGGCTGCCCCGAGGCCCTGGAACCCTGCACTCTGGGAGGGTGCTCGGGGCCCATCAGCCCCGTACTTTTCAGAAGACACCCATGACGTGCCAGATGACTTAGCTGAGAAAGCCCATTTCCTGCCTCCTAGGAACTTCAGATGGCAGCCAGCCTCGAGCTCAGACCCAAGCGTGACACACGCAGACAGCAAAACGGGGACCTGAGAGTCATGTGTGGACAACCAGGAGCTTATATCAAAAGCAGGCAGGGCAGAAATGAATATTAGGGGTGGAGGCAGGAAAGATTACTTCTAGAAACTTCCATGCCTTAAGATTCTATACCTCCCTTTCACTCCCTATCCTGTTGCACAAATGGATCACTAGCCACTGAGAGGGGCCTGACTGAAGGGCATGTCCTGTCTCAGAGGTCTTCAATAAAGGGATCTTCTCTAAGGTACCTTTCATTGTTAACTTTTTGGAATTCTGGATAGGCTTTGTTGTCAGGCTCTTTGCAACCCCCTACCCGGACCCTCTGGCTCCCTAAGCTCTTGAGTTAGCTGGGGACTAGATAGGCTCACGTGGGGCACTCAGAGCCAGGTGGAGGCTCAATGGGGTACACAGATGATGGGGTGGAGTAGAGAAGCATGACCTTGATGCATTAGGGGACATTCTCACTTAGAGAGAAAACAAGCCCTGAAGAGTGGTTTATGTTGACTCCTGCTGCAGTGAGTCCTCATGTTTATGGGAGACCCAGCGCGGTCCCCTTCCTCTTGGGGCATCCTTCACCGCCACCCCTCCCATCGGGGCTCCGAGGCATGTGTTGAGTCTTCTCACTGTTGCTTTTTTATAATATCCTGGATCTAGGGAAGCCATTTCTCAGACTAAGGTATTTAAGATTTTGGACTCTGGGGCCAGATTTTCATGGCTCTGCCCCTAACAGCTGTGTGACCATAAGTAAGCAAGTTAGTCTTTCTGCCTCAGTTTCCTTTTCTGCAAAACAGAGACTGCTAATAATTACCTGACATTATTGTGGAGAAGTTCAGATAGGGAAAGGACTTGGAGCAGTGCCTGGCATATAGTGAGCCTGAGCGGTGACAACAGGTGTACATTGTGAGCCTCCAGCCCTGGCAGACAGCCAAGTTCTAATGCAGTGGCTCTCAAACTTGAGCAGGCATCAGAAGCTCCTGGAGGGCTTACTAAAACACAGTTTCTTGGGCCCCATCTATAGAAAGTCTAACCCAGGCCGGGCGCGGGGGCTCTCATCTGTAATCCCAACACTTTGGGAGGCCGAGGCGCGCAGATCACCTGACACCAGGAGGTCAAGACCAGCCTGGCCAACATGGTGAAACCCCGTCTCTACTAAAAAAATACAAAACATTAGCTGGGCGTGGTGGCAGGTACCTGTAATCCAAGCTACTCAGGAGGCTGAGGCAGGAGAATCACTTGAACCTGGGAGGCAGAGATTGCAGTGAGCCGAGATTGTGCCATGCACTCCAGTCTTGGCAACAACAGTGAAACTTCATTTCAAAAAAACAAAAAAGTCTAACCCAGTAAGCCTAGAGTGGGGCCCAAGAATTTGCATTTCTAACAAGTATCTAGGTGACGGTGATACTGCTGGCTCCAGGATCCCACTTGGGAAAGTTATGCATATTGCTATTATTAGTTTCAATATTATTAATATCAATACCCCCATTCAGAGAGCAGCTGCTGTGTGCCAGGCATGGTGAGCTCTTTTCACACAGCTGAGGAAATTATAGTGCTGAAGGTTCAGTACTTACTGAAGCTCTCCCTGCTAGTGAATGGTGGATACAAAGAAACAGTACTTGAACCCAAGTTAGTCGCACTCCAGAATGACTAAACTCAACTGTCAGCCGGGCTTGGGTCTTCATTCTACTGGTATTTATGGAGCGTTTGATAAAACCTGCCTGCATAGAGCACCATGGAGTTCACAAAGCAATTTCAAATACATTTCCTCATTTCACACGCACAAAAGCCTGTGAAGTAGGTCAAGTATTAATATCGCCTGCTTTTACAAGGAAAATGTAATTACAGGAGGAAATGAAGGCTGGGAGTGAACCAGCATCTATCTGGTTCAGGATTGCACAGTTAGTGGGTGGTACAGCCCACCTAGCCTCTGAGCCCACACTGCCCACGCTGCCCTGCAGCCTCTGGGGGCTCCTTGAGGGCCCATAGTTAGGGCGCAGCAGGTGTAGAAGCCGCCTGTGTACCTGCCCTCTGGCAGAGAGATGAGCTGCATGTAGAAGACTGTTCTAGAACAATTCCAGGCAGAGTGAGGAGAGCACTTATTCCCATGCTGAGGCAGAGTAAGGAAGGGTGTGGGGAAGGCAGCTGGAGTGGGAGTGAGGCTGAGAAGAGCTATCCTGTGCTGGGCCTGGGCGAAAGAATGAATTTGCTTTGCTGTAGAGGCAGTGGTGAGAGCAAGTGGGGAAGACCTGAGCAACAATTCCCTCCCTGGGTGGAGGGAATGAGAATGGGTGTGCACGAGGGAGGGCCCTGGAGGACCACCTAGGCCAGGCCAGGTCCCTTGGACTGGACTTGACCTTCTCCTCTGACCACCCGGAGCACATGCCTACCTCAGGCCCTCCCAGCCGCAGGCCATGTTTAAGGGGACTCCACCATCGCTCCAACTGTTCTGATTAGAGAAGCAAAAACAAGCCAGGTGTTACCAGGAAATGGTCTAATTAGCACTCACTGCTGACTATTTCTTTTTTTTTTTTTTTCTTTTCTGTTTTAAACCCTGGACATCTTTTATTCACTAATCATCTCTCAGTTCAACCAGTGCAGAGCCGCACGCGATTTACCTTTTGATGTTCTCAGAAGAGAACTCTTGAATTTCAAAGAGCTGGCAGGGATTTAGCAGAATCGAATGCAGAATCTACAGCCGTAATCAAACCTCATTAGGGGTTATTCTTCCAGCAAGTTTTCCGCCGTCTCCTGCCTCCCTCCCTGATTAGAGGGCTGGTTGTTGTTTGTATGTGTTTTCTTTGGGACGATCATGGTGAACAGTCCCCTTCCATCATCCTCTGGTAGAGGCTGCAGTCTTTCTTTCCCCTCCCTGACCCCGAGCTCCCGAAGACAGAGACAGTGGGCTCAGGACTTTGTGTTGGGGTTCCTCTCTCCACCTGATACTAGTTGCCATGGTGAGAACCAAGGCTTCATAAATATGGGAGCTCCAGGCTAAGTTCTCTTCCGGAAGAGTCTGCATCCTGCATAGAAGGGGTGGTGCACTCCAATCAGGGCTCAGAAGGGCCCTCCTGGGAGGAGGGCTGCACACAGCGCCTCCACCTGCATCCATTCTGAAGCCCCTCTCCAACATACATGGGGCTCTGGGAATCCCGTGGTGGCTGGTGTGGCCCACGCATGTTTCTGAGAAGTCACGTGATTTGGGGTGTTCAGGAGAAACAGGATCCAGTCATCTCAGTCAGACCTAAGACCCAGAGTTAACCTTGCCCCTGGGTAGAGATCCACAGCACAGGAGGGGTAAGTGAGTCAGTTAGATTCAAAAATCATAATAATGCACCAAATTAAGTGATAATGAACAATTGCAACCATTTGTTATCACTAAGTGCCAAATATCATGCTAAATGCTTTTTATATACTTTTTCCTTTAATTTGCTCAACTGCACTGTGAAATAAGTACTCTCCTATTATTATCCCTGTTTTCTAGATGGGATCCTTTGCTGCACAGAGCAGTAAAGTAACTTGCCCAAGATTACACAGCTTGCAGTAAGTAGCTGCTTCACCACAAGCTTCTGGAGGGTAGAATCATCATATGCCCAGTGCTGAGCACATAGTAGGTGTTCAGTAAATATCCCTCAAGGGAATAGTTATGGACCAAGGCGCTGTGCTGGACTCTGGCAATAAAGAGAGCAATGGGTCAAGGGTCTTACCCTGGGATATTTCCCTCCAGAGGGGACCACAGGCAGGCGAGGTACAAAACCAAACTTCAGGGCTGGGAAGTGAGAAAAGCCATAGGATCAGATACAAACTGCTAGGAGATCCCAGAGGAGGAAACAATTAATTCTCACTAAGTGGCTTGGAAAGCTGTTAGGGAGGAAGTGACATTCAAACTGGTCCTTGTGGGCAGCACAGGGGCATTTCAAGCAGCGGCAGCAGCAGCAGGAGAGAGGCTCTCAGTTATGAATGAGCAGGACAGCTTCAGACAGTGTCACTGGGCATGGGAGGTGGGAAAAGGTGGGCCAGCTTCCGATGGCAAAGGCCTTAGGAACGTGCTGAGGATTTGGGATGTCCTCATCCCAAATGAGGAGCCCCTGGGGGGTTGTCAGTTTATTTATTTGCATTGGTGAGGAGAATCACACAATCAAAGCTCCATGTCAGAAAGTTCACTCTGGAGACCACGAGCAAGATGGCCTGGGAGAGGCTGGAGCAAGTTGAGGCTATAAACCAGACAGAATAGGTTGAATCAGGGTAGAGGTATAAGAAGTGAAAGTGATTTGAGTGACATTTTCCAGTCAAACCAGCCAGTCTTTACTGATTTGCTATGGGGTTTCAGGGAGTAGGAGGGTTGCCGAGGTTAACCCTGGGCTTCTGTCTGGGTGGCTTTGCGGGTGGTGGAGGTATTCATTAAGATGGTGAAGGCAGCATTACATTCCTGCTGGCTCACAGATAAGCAATATGACTGGACAAGCCCTTTGGTGCTCTGATTTTTCATTCCTCAAATGCAATGGTGTTTATTTAAAACTCAGATTAATAACATATATTTTGCCACTAGAAGTCACAATGATTTTTTTCTCTTTCCATCTTGCAGTGTATTAAACCGCACCCCTATGCATCTGATCCGGGAAATCATATTAGTGGATGACTTCAGCAATGACCGTAAGTCTTGTCGCTCACTTGCTCTTTAAACACCAACGTCTGTTCCCAGCCACTCTGTAACAGGCAGAGGTGAGTCCACTGGTTTTCTGGGAATGCGGAAAAGCCCGGGTTTGTAATAGGTATGGAAGTCTTTGAGTGTCCATGGCTAGGCTCAGAAGGAGAGAAGCTTTATATCCAAAAAACAGTTTCTTGGGTTCTCTGCAATCATCTGCAGTCTGAGCTAAGGCCCTCTTCCTATCACTCCCTGGGAGGTCTGGGTGGGCCCTATCTTTGCGACTGCCCCCCCCGCCCCCCGCCGCTGCCGTGGGACATCCTGTCACCTGGCCATGACACAGTGAGGGCTGCCTTCCAACCTTTTGGCACACTTGCTCATCACCATTGCCTACCTTGTGTCCTCCAGTTATCCTATCAAAGAACCTGGGTCCCATTCAAATTCACAGCAAATCCACTTTCCCCAAGAAAAACATGGGTGTCTTTCCAGACACTGTGCATTGAATTTGAAAGGTACAATAATAGTCGAAGCATTGTCAGAATTAATGTACTGGTAGTGCCAACACCTCCCATGAAAGCCATCCTCCCAGGAGCCTGGGTACAGTTCTGTGCAGTCAGTCATAACCAAGCAGAACACCCTCTTCCTGGTGATGAACTGAGGGAAACGGAATGACCACTGTGGACAGCTCCGAGTCCGAGCAGAGTGGAGCCCACCCACACCAGCTGTGAGGCTGGAAGATGGGCATGGGGAGCCACCCCCACACTGGGGTCTGCTGTATGAAGGCTGGAAACCCACACCCATTGGTGCAGCCTCGGAACCTCTGGAGGTGATGCGGAAGTGGGCTGTACATGAGGCCCAGAGCAATGAGATCAAGATTCTGAGTTCTGGAACTTGAGGATCTGCTCTCCCTTCCCTAATGAGGAAGAGCTTGGAGGTGGGCAGACACTGGCCCTGCCGAGGGGTAGCCTGGCACTAAGGCAAGAGAAGAGAGTGCTGCTGGATTCACTTGCAAGCAGAATACAGCATGGACTCTGGAGCCAGACTGCCTAGGTTCAAATCCTAGACCTGTAAATCACTCACTAGCTATGTGCCTTAGGCAAATAATCAACCTCCTGTGCGTCAGTTTCCTTGTTATAAAACAGAGATAATCATAGTATATATGGTTTATGTAAGGAAAAAAAATATGTTAACACGTTTGAAGTGTTTAGAACAGTACCTAGCCCAGAAGCCTGTTGTAAGTCTTTTCTTTAAAGTTCAGAGCCAAGCAGGGAGGCCAAGGTCAAAAACTAATAAAGCAAAACCAAGATATGGAGTTCAGAGCCAGGGAGCTGGTGAACCAAAGGAGTGAGGAGCAGCAGGCAAGCCAAGGAGTGACAGGGACAGATGCCTCGGATGGGGTTTCCTATATGGTGGAGAGGTGAACCAGCTCTGTGTAATGGGAGGCATGCTGAGTGGGACCCTTCCCAAAGCAGGTCTGTGAGCTGAAAGGAAAGTCTAAACTCTCCTCTAGTCTTGGCCTTCCAGCAGTTTTTACCAGACCTACTAAAGTGACCAGGACTCTAATCTTTTGCTTTGAATGGCCTGTAAGAAAAGAAAAATGGGGACGGGCGCAGTGGCTTGTGCCTGTAATTCCAGCACTTTGGGAGGCCAAGGCGGGAGGATCATCTGACGTCAGGAGTTCAGAACCAACCTGGTTAACATGGTGAAACCTTGTCTTTACTAAAAATACATAAATTAGCCAGGCATGGTGGTGGTGCATGCCTGTGGTCCCAGCTACTCGGGAGGCTGAGGCAGGAGAATCACTTGAACCCAGGAGGTAGAAGTTGCCGTGAGCCAAGATCGTGCCACTGAACTCCAACCTGGGTGACAGAGTGAGACTCCGTCTGAAAAAAAAAAAGAGAAATGAGATTGTTTGTATTAATAACAAGGATAAATGCTTGAGGGGATGGATACCCCATTCTCCATGATGTGATTATTACACATTCCATGCCTGGGTCAAAACATTTCCTGTGCCCCATAAATGTATATACGTACCATGTGCCCATAAGAATTAAAGATTAAAAAATTAAATTAAAAATTGTTTAAAGAGAAAAATAGCTAAAAAGAAAAGAGAAATGTCCCCAGGTGACTAGGCCAGGATTTTCCACCTGGAACATTTTCAAGCAAGTATACAGGTGCCACTGTGTACTGACCTGTTCCAAAGTGGCCCAGTTGAGGCCTCTTTGCCCTAGGCTGGCCGCCTTGTATGACAGCAGTGATTTGTCAGCCCCTCACAGCCTGGAAACACCCTGGAGTCAGGACTGCGCTCTGCAATTAGGGGACAGTGGGCAGGGCTGCATCACCTACCCTTCAGGTTCACCTGCAATGCACACAGTTGTAACATGTAGGTCCATCCCCAGACTCTCAATTGGCTTAACCTTTTGTCTTTGCAGCTGATGACTGCAAACAGCTCATCAAGTTGCCCAAGGTGAAATGCTTGCGCAATAATGAACGACAAGGTAGGTCTGAGCTGCTGTGCGGGAGCCTCCAGGGTCAGTCAGTGTGCGGGGGTCGAAGGTGTGATGGTGTGTGTGTGTGTTGGGGTGTCAGTGGGGAATGCTGGGTGGCTTCTCCCTAGTCTTGCTGGACAATGGAGTGACAGTGACACCCACTTCGTCATTTGTTCCTGACTGCAGGTCTGGTCCGGTCCCGGATTCGGGGCGCTGACATTGCCCAGGGCACCACTCTGACTTTCCTTGACAGCCACTGTGAGGTGAACAGGGACTGGCTCCAGCCTCTGTTGCACAGGGTCAAAGAGGTGAGTGAGGCTGAGGAGCAGGGCCAGGCCTCATGCCCCAGCTTTCTCCAGGCTCTCTCTCAAGCTCATTACTTCACATATGCACCCCCAGTTCTGGGAGGTGGGCAGAACAGATCGCAGTCCTGATTTTATGGATGAAGGAACTAAGGTAGAGCAGCCTGTGTGAGGTCACACGGCATCAGTGGTGGAGCAAGGACCGGGATGTGTTATGACTGGGACTGTCACCCAGAGCAGGCTTGCACTTGGGACAGCTGGGACATAACGTATGCAGTTTCTTGGGCAGGAATGAACTGCCCAGAACTGGTTCTACCGGAGAGCAGAAGGTTCCAGAATGGGAACCCTTATGGGCGTCTTTTATAGAAAGGAGGCAGCAAACCTAACCAGGGTTCATCCCCTAATTCCTGGGGCCTCTGTCTTACTTCTACCCTCACCCAAAGGCTACACCAAGCAGGCAGGCTAGATGCTAAGAGACCTGAATTCCTTGCCCCTGTTTGCCCTTAAATTACTCTACAATTTGGATGCTTCATTCCTCCAGTGTCTCAATTACTCCCCAAAAAGTGAAAGGAAATTTAATTTTTCTTATTATTTTATATTCCCTGAAGTCTATCCACTTCCCTACTGACTACAGAATGTGTGGCAATTGCAGATGGCAGTATCAATTCAATGACTAGCATTTGTACTGTACGTTCCTCTTCCTGAGTTATTGACTCCTATAGCCATTATGTGAAGGAGGAGGTCAGGTATTTTGAATATACCCACTTCACTGAAGAGGAAACAGGGCAATTACATCACTAGGTCTGATGTTTTCTGCTTGGTACCACCAGCACCAGATCCCTGGCATTGCCTCAACAGCATCTTCCCTGTGCTGTGGTTATTTCCTGCTCATTCTTCATGGTAGCTCCTAAATTCCTACCTGCATAATGACAGTGTTAAGAGGACTGAAGAATAAGCTATGTCGTCTGCTCAGAAGAAAACAAGGAAATCCTTCCCAACATTGTTCATTCCAAAGAGAGAACCTCAGTGGGTTTTACAAAGTTCTGTCACATGGGCCTAGATGTTAAGGCCTATCAGTAACCATTTTTTCTGAGATTGGGATGGCTCGTCGTCCACTTAGTGTTGTTTAGAAAAATCTCCTCTCCAGAATCACTTGAACCCAGGAGGCAGAGGTTGCAGTGAGCTGAGATTGCACCATTGCACTCCAGCCTGGGCGACAAGAGTGAAAGTCGGTCTCAAAAACAAAAAAGAGGAAAAAGAAAAGTCTCCTCTCCTACTCTTTTTTGATATCTCCTAGGCAAAGAGGTCTCGATTGGGAAATGTTGCCATGAACAGATACCCGTTGAAGGGCCTCTCCTGGCACTGAAGTCCCTTCCAAATGCACCCCTCCCTCCGTGCTCTCTTCTGCAGCCCCTTGTCCCTGGACATGCCCTGACATTCCCATTGCTCCAGCTCTGTCCAAGCCCTTCCTGTTCCTGGATGCCTTTCCCCTCCTCTCCACAAACCCCCTTGCTCTGTGGGGCCTTGTCCGTGGCTCCCTTCCTCTAGGCAGTCTTTTCTGACTTCGTGGCCAGCTAGGATCATTCCTGGCAGTCATTGCTCCCTTGACCCACCATTTCCTCTTCTAGGTTAGTCCTTTGCCTCCCCTAATAGCTTACAAATCCAATGCGGGCACCAATGCCTCCTTGTGGCCACGCTGCCTGTCATAGAGTAGGTGCTCAGTGTTCGGAAATGATAATAAAAAACCAGATGCCATGGGGAGGTGTTATGGTTGGAAGAGGAGAAAATCAAGCTTGCTTCCTACCCATAAATGAATCAACAGACATTTCCTGAGCACCTGTTTTGAGCAGAGTCCCAAGGGTTGGAATGGGCTGTGTAAAGGAATCCATACCCTGCTTAGTAAGGCCCGCTGGATTCCTTGTGCACTGGTACCACACTGGTTCACAAATGACCTCCAGTAAAGGGAAGCACAGTTTACGTAACTGCAAGTAGAAGCAACCACAAAAACTCTAGAAAGAAGGAAATTAGGCCAGTGCGGTGGCTCATGACTGTAATCCCAGCACTTTGGGAGGCCGAGGCGGGCAGATCACAAGGTCAGAAGATCGAGACCATCCTGGCCAACGTGGCGAAACCCCGTCTCTACTGAAAATATAAAAAGTTAGCTGGGTGTGGTGGTGCGCACCTATAGTCCCAGCTACTTGGGAGGCTGAGGCAGGAGAATCGCTTGAACCAGGGGGGCAGAGGTTGCAGTGAGTCGAGATCATGCCACTTCACTCCAGCTTGGGTGACAGAGCAAGACTCCGTCTGAAAAAAAAAAAAAAAGGGAAGGAATTCATTTGTGAGGAAGAAATACGGAAGACATTTGCGCACCTCCTGTTTATGGAAGTAGAGGAACTCTACTCCCCAGCAGGAACCTTTACCTCCCCAAAAAAGTCTTTCTGCCTGTGAGTTGTTGACACTACCCTAGGGTCAGCTATGTCATCCTGCTGCCCTTCATGCCTGGAGTTAAAAGGAAACTGCAGTATGGTAAACAAAAACTAAAGGTTAAGGTTGCAGAATCAGAACTAAGTCTAGGAGTGCTTAGCTGGGAAGAAACTGGTGGGAGGTGGAGATAGTGTCTCTGTTTACAGGGGATTTTACACAGAAGAGACAAGGTATTCCTTACCTAAACTAAGGTCATATTTTTAAAGTGGATTTCAAACTCAGGGACTGTGGTATAATGGAAAACTCCTTGGCAGAGGATGGAGGAGGCTGCGACCTCTCATTTTCCATTACAACAGTAACCCATGGTCATTGCAGACATTTTGGAAAATATGGAATCGTAGAATGAAAACAAATCAACCAAAACTCTGTCATGCAAAGACTTCCACTGTTAACATTTCTTTCCATTCAGGATCTTTTTGCCTTTGTAGAAAGTGTCTTTTTAAATAGTTATTATAATACTGTATTTATATGATTTTTGTATTCTGCTTTTTTCCCTTAATGTTATACATAAGCATTTTCCGAGCAACGTTTCTAAGGCAGCTTGCTCCTTGCCGAGAGAATGGCAGATGCGTTGTATTGTACACTTGCAGTCAAGAAGTTCATCTCTGAGAAGGAAATGAGGGGCTGAGGTCCAGGGCATGGTGCAGTGCACACTTGGCACTTCTGTCTCTCCTCAGGCTGTTCACCCCTCAGGACCTCTGCCTCTGATCAGACCCCTTCCCCTCTCAGTTTGCTGGCCATGCACCCTGGAACTGAAGTTCTTGGGACCCCAGGTCTCCTTGGATGTTGGGGGCTGCTAGGTGAGGTCATGGTAAAGACTCAGACCTGAACCCAGGAGCTCTCTGCCCAGAGCTGTGCCCATGCCAAAATACATGTAATGAAACTTACCATTTTAACCTTTTGAAAGTGGGCAATTCAGTGATTTTAATATATTCACAGGGTTGTGTAATCTTCACCACTACTTAATTTTAAAAGTTTTCATCACCCCAAAAGGAAAAGTTTTTATTACTCCAAAAGGAAACCTCATACCCATTGGCAATCACTCACTCCTCATTCTCCTCTTCACCCTGCTCCTGGTCACTGCTAATCCGTTCTCTGTCTCAATGGATTTGCCAGTTGTGCCCATTTCATATAAATGGAATCACACAACATGTGGCCTTTTGATCCTGGTTCCTTTCACTTAGCGTATCTTTGGGTTTTATCCGTGTTGTATGGATATTGGCATACTGTTTCAAGTATGAATGCGTGTATTGGCATTCATTTTCATGGCTAATCATATTCCATAGCCTGTGTATGCTACATTTTGTTTATCCATCCATCCATTGATGAACACCTGGGTTGTTTCCACCTTTTTACTTTTGTGAATAGCGCTGTTATAAATATTTGTGTACAAGGTTTCGTTTGGGTTCCTGTTTTCAATTATTTGGGGTGCATATGTGAATTGCTGCTGGCTCATATGGTAATTTGATGCTTAACCTGCAGGGATCCCCAGGCTGATTTTGTCCCTGCGGAATGTGTTAAGGGAGCCTTGCTTTCCTTGGGCAGTTAATGAACCTGTGAAGCCCTTTCCGTCCCAGTGGCCCCAAGTTCATCTCAGAAACCCTCTCTGAAAAGTGCTATCCTTTCTACATCCATGGCCAGCCTTACCTGCTGCTCAGGCAAAGCCTTCATCTCTTCCTTTCCGAATGTGAGCAATGTCTGCTTGCTGCCAACGCTCCTTCTCCTCCTAAGCTAAGCTCCTGGGGTCCTCACCCCCATCTGAGCTAAAGCTTTTGTAGCAAAGAGATTAGCGAAGAGACAAACCCAGGAGCCATGGTCCAGCTCTCACCCTCCCAGGTCTGCAGAGGCCTTGTGGACTGCAAAGGTTTTTGCTAAGACTCTGACTCTTTTTTTTTTTTTCTTTTCTTTCTTTTTTTTTTTATTATACTTTAAGTTCTAGGGTACATGTGCATAACGTGCAGGTTTATTACCTATGTATACTTGTGCCATGTTGGTGTGACTCTGACTCTTTTAATGACCTGGAACAGTTCCTCTGGGCCAGCCCTTTGGGGACAGGGAGTGGGGGCATGCATCAGCCTGTGTTTCCTGGTGTCTTTGGATGTGTCTTGTCTCAGAGTAGGACATGATTTGATCCTGTGAGTGGAAGTGGAAATTTTAAGCTGTAATTGGAGTTTGGGATTTTCAAAAATAGAAAGAGATAAGAAAGAGGCTGGGCTTCAGCTGTCATCCGCTGTCCTCAGCTGGTGTTTTCCACATTGAAAACCTCCCCAGTTTTCCTTCTTTTCCTTTCAATTACATGATGATACTTGAAACAAGTACCAAGTTGGGGTTTTTTTTTAAACATAAGCTTATTTTTTTTTTCACTCTCCTTATCCACATAGTTCTTTAGTAGGAAAAAAAGATTTTAAGAAACTCCAATCTCTGCAAAGCATTTGGTAAATTTATATAAATCATAGCTTACATATTCTTCAAAGCCTTCTCACATGCCTTTCTCTCTTGTTTCCTCACAAAGCCCAGTTAGAGAGGCAGGATAGTTTTGCAAATAATAGTTTGTCTTTCTTTTATAGATGAAGAAAAAGAGTCCCCAGAGCTGGCTGATTTACTTAAGGTCACACATATTCTAGATGGCAGAATCAGAATGGGAACCCAGGTGTCCTGTCAACCCAGGTGTCCTTGTCTTTGCCCCACAATGTCACCTCCTTGGGGACTCCTCCCTGTGTTCCCCGCTCCTCCCTTCAGGCCAGCTTAGACGCCCCCAGGCTGTGTGTCTATACCCACATCAGAACCATCTATTCACCTGCCCTCACCTTCCCTAGACTGTGAGGTCTTACTCATCCTTGCACCTGCCACGATTCCTAAACCGCAGTAAGTACTCAGGAGTGCTGGTTGATCACAAGAGTGGACGTCTCTAGGAGCTTTATGATTGCCCATTCACAAGATGGTTTTAATTACGTGACTCAGTGGAGAAATGAGAGGCCTGATGACAGGAGTGATAGATGGCCATGGGCTGATGCATTCAGCCTTTTGTAGTTGATCCTGGTGAGGGTTGAATAGGAGTTGAGTGGAGAGTAGGGGCTTGGATTTGCTTGGAGGAGGGGAGAGGAGGGAGTGTGGTCCAGGATCTGCGAGGGTTCCACCAGCTGCCTGCTTGAGCCTAAGCATGGACCTTGTTTTAAAGATACATCCTGCTGGGGCATGCACACAGAGAGCTCAGTGTGCCTCGGTGCTTTAATTGAGAGTCCCTCCATCACCCAGCCTACAGGAGGAGAAGCCATCTTGTTCAGCTATAATTGACCCAACTGCTTGCTGGCAGCACTGACACAGTGTCCTTAGAGGGAGCTAATAGATGCCCTCTTTTAGCAAGCACAGATTGAACACCTGCTACCCACCAGGCTTTGGGCTGGGGCTGAGGGATACAAAAGCAGAGCAGGTACTGACCTCCCAGGGCACTCAGAGAGGTTGTGTCCTGGCTTTGGTGACTCATTTATAAAGCCTCTTGCAGGCCTATTCAAGGTCATAGCTTTATGTGTACTTAGCCCCAAATATCCCTCAGTACCTATCTGGCCTCCAAGACTCTCAGCCAAGCAAATGCCACAACTGAGCTATGACATGAATAATAGAAGGACAGAACCCCTCAGCGCTTATAGGAGGAGTGCACCAGAGCCTGTTGCAGCCCTGGAGGCAGAGCCCATGCATGGCTTCTGGGGAAGTCTGTGACCAAAGTAAGCAACCAGCATTTTATTTTCCATTGCAGTTTTTAAATACTGGGGAAAGATTTTTTTTTTAAGTCAAAGCAAAACAGGATTGCAATCTGGGGGTGCCCAAGACTACCCTCAGGTTTAATAATTTGCTACAAGGACTGAGGACTCAGCAAAACTGTTAGAATCATGGTTATGGTTTAACTACAGTGAAAAGATACAGATTAAAACAGCAATGGGTAAAGGTGCACAGGAAGAGTCCAGACACAAGCTTCCAGTTGTCCTTTCCCAGTGGGTTGTACAGATACCACTTACTTCTCCTAGCAAGGTTATGAGGCAACATCACAGAGTATTGCCAAAGGGGAAAGCTCCCCCAAGCCTCGATATCCAGGGTTTTTATTGGGGGTCAGTAAATAGACATGGCTGACTACCTCATGATCTCCATGCCTTTCCAGAGGTCAAGTTGACTTGGTACCAGATGGCCCAAGGTCTTCACTATAAACCACATTGTTAGCATAGATTATCTGGTGTAACCCACAGCCCCAGGCAAACAAAGACACTCTTCTAGGCAGGACATTCCAAGGGGTTAGAGGTTACCTCCTGGGAGCTGGGCAAGGGCCAAATGTATCTTTGGGCATGGTTAATTCTTTATTGCATAAGAGTCACAGAAGTCCCTAGTACAGCTGCAGAGGCCCCAAAGCTCAAAGCAAAGGCAAAATCAAGACTTTGTCAGACATACAGAAGATATCTCTGAACTTCTGAGGTCATTTCAGAATTTAAGGAACAATTGTGTGTGTATTTGTGTGTGCATGTACAGGTATTTGTATGGATGGTGGTGTGTGTGCCTGCAGTGTGAATCCATATGGATCCTGTGGACAGATCTGCAGACACAATGACAGTGGCCCAAGAGCCCCAGAGGAACTGTGGCAGCTGGGCAGGTGCAGTGCTGACTGTGAATGAACCATCTGTGACATCCCAGAGGTAGAAGTCATGCATTGAAAATGAGCATTTCTTTCCATGTGGGCCAATTGGTTTTCAGAGGCACCTTGTTACTGTCAGAATGAGTCACATGTGGGAGGCTGAGGGCCAGATTAAGTCTGTGAACTTAAAATCAGGCACTCAGTGAATCTAGAGTTTAAAATAAGAAGACAACCTCATTTGGGGGAAAGATTGAACCAGGAAATTAAATGGCTTCAAGGAGAAACAGAGGTTCCTGCCTGTGCTGGCCAAAGGGTTGTTGGTGCAGAGGATTGGAAAAGCAGTCCTGCCTGGTTCCCGGGGACCTGCTGGTTTTGATGGGCTGTCTGATTCCCGTTTAGCTGTCCAAAATTTTCAGTATTCACAGCTCATTGACACCTCTCTGAGCAATGTGGGGAGTTTTCCTCACTGCACATCGGGTACAGGGCTACTCACCCAGAAATGAGAATTTTGAAAAATACATATACAGTGGCTTGATGGCTCCAAGAAGCTGGTGACTTAGGCTTGCATATTTTGAAAATGTTTCCCGCTATATGATTTTGATGCTATAGATGGGGTGGCCTGAGGGACATAGCAAGTAATGAGGCTGGAAAGCTAGAGACAGGCCTGTTCTTGATGGTCTGGGATGCTATGCTAAGGAGTTTGTACTTATCTTAGAGGCAGTTAAAGTTTTTAGCAGCTGAGTGGCAGAGTCAGATTTGCAAATCAGAAAGACAACTTTGGCAGCCATATGTGGAATAAAAGGGGAAGAGCAGGAGATAGAGTGGGGTTGGGTTTAGGAGTCCACTGTAGTACTCCAGGCTTGAGGGGATGGAGGAGAAGCAGACTGAACTCAAAGAGCAGTTTTGGAGTTAGAACCAGCAGGATTTGGTCTGGTTGATGGGCTGGGTGAAGCTTCTTCATTTAGTGCTGCGGGGAGGGGAGACAGGTGATGACTCTGTTAACAGAAATAGGGGAACTTAAGGAAGGGAGCATGTTTGGGGAGAAGATAATGAAGCCAACCTTTGAAGGGTGAGTGAAATTCACATGGAGGTGGCCCAATGGCATATTGTGTCTGAGTCTGGAAGCTAAGAGGAAAGTCGGGGCCTGGTACACATTTGTGACTATTCATCTGCAGGGGACAATTAAAACTAGGACTCTGGGAGATACTATTCATCAACTTATCCATAAACCACAGGCCTAGAATGAAGCACCATGGGTGTACGGTTTTGCTTCTTGGGGCTGCAGTCTTGGGGTCACCTTCCCAGCTGTATTAGTCCATTCTCACATTGCTATAAAGAAATACCAGAGACTGGGATAATTTATAAAAGAAATGAGGTTTAATTGGCTCATGGTTCCACAAGCTGTACAGGAAGCATGATGCTGGCATCTGTTCAGCTTTGGGGGAGAGCTCAGGAAACTTACAATCATGGCAGAAGGTGAAGGGGGAACAGGCTGGTCACATGGCCAGAGCAGGAGGAACAGAGCAAATGAGTGGGGAGGTGCCACACACTTTTAAACAACCAGATCTCACAAGAAGAACACACTGTCTATCACCAGAACAGCACCAAGAGGATGGTGCTAAACCGTTCATGAGAAATCCACCCCCATGATCCAGTCACCTCCCACCAGGCCCCACGTCCAACACTGGGGACTGCAATTTAACATGAGATTTGACTGGGGACGCAGATCCAAACCGTATCACCACCTGACTATGTCCTCTGCCTCCTAGAGCCCCATTCATGGTGAAGGCATTCTGGAGCCCCTTCTTCTCGATTTCCCCTTTCTGGGTGTGCAATACTCCCCAGCCAGCCTCCATCATGTCCACCTTTCTTAGATGGCCACTGTTGCAGGGAGGTCCCAGCGGTCAAGGAAAACCTCTTAGCATTTTAGGCATCAGAACTGGAGAGGTTCCAGTGCCCAGTACTCCCTTTTATAGATGGAAAAATTAAGATCCAGAGACGAAAGGACTCTGTGAAGGCCACAAAACTCATCTCTGGCACTACCCTCACGAGGCCATCCCAAGCTCCGTGACTCCCAGCTGGGCTCCTCTCCATAAGCTGAGTGCGGGTCTGTTGTCTTACAGGACTACACGCGGGTGGTGTGCCCTGTGATCGATATCATTAACCTGGACACCTTCACCTACATCGAGTCTGCCTCGGAGCTCAGAGGGGGTGAGTCAGGCTGACACTTCCTCCCCAGTAAGGATTTCTTTTCCTCCCAGTCACTGCTTTTAAGTGGGGAGAGTGAAGGAAAAGCTCTTAGTGGCTTGTCGAGAAAGCTCAGCGTGCAACCTGCACTATAATTACCTTAGCTTGGCCCTTACCACCAGGACTGTGGATGGAAGGGCTAGGGAGTAGGCAGGATGCTCCCAGCACCCAGAGCTCCAGCTCTAAGACTGGGCTCACCTCAGGGCCCAAGAACATGAAGGGAGCAAGGATTTCCCAGCTACATGCGGCCTGCATTGCTCTGATGCCAGCAGCGAGTACCACCCTCTCCTAGAGACATGTGATTATTCTGTTAACAGGAGTAGGGACTTTAGGGAGGGGAGCATGTTTGGGGAGACCCACCCCAGCTTTCCACACAGGACCCACTGTTGCCCCCACTGCAAGAATGACTTTTAGGTGGCTCAGGTAGTCTAGGAGCCTCTCACCAACCTCCTGCTCACACCTTCCTGAGACTCAGTGCCGAGGCCCACATTCCATGACTATCCATCCTGTCATCCTCAGGCCCTACCCCTAGCTCTTTATCCCCTGCCCTTTATTTCTAACCCTACACAGCAGAGAAGGCTCAGAGAGGCAGTAGTGGGTAAAGGAAGAGCAGGAAGCTGTGAGTGGAGCTTTGACAGCCATGCTGCTGGTCAGCCTAAGGAAACCTGTAATCCAGGCACTGGCCTCTTTGAGACCTGCCTCTCCAGGACCTGGGTGTATTCATGACCTCTGGAGAAGGTGCAGAATGAGCAAGTGCTTTTGAGAGACCAAAACAAGTGGGTTGGTGCTGTGTTGTAGGGTTTGACTGGAGCCTCCACTTCCAGTGGGAGCAGCTCTCCCCAGAGCAGAAGGCTCGGCGCCTGGACCCCACAGAGCCCATCAGGTAAGTGGGAAGGGTCTGTGCAGGGGTGGGTGGACCATCGCCACTGAATCCTGTCGAGCGTAGGGAGGTGCTCAATATCAGATGTCAAAGCATCAAGCAGACAAAGGGAGCCTTTGCCAGGCCATCTCCACTTTTGCCTTTATTTTAGGAGGTTTCTATCCTCTTGGGGACTTCTCGCTAAGGGGATGGGGGCCGGCAGAGCCGGTGCTGAGGTGTGCTGCCCACTTTCACACATGCCGTGATGTCCTTGTGCCTCCTGCTAATGTCGGAGCCCAACATTGGTTGAATGGTCCCATTGGGCCTCTAATGAGGGGGAAGATGGTCCTTTAGGGTCAGGAGCAAAGTCCCAGGGTCTTGGATGTCAGAATTCAGCCCAGGAAAATTGAGTCAGCCGCTGCTATAAGTGGAGGGCAATATGAAGGCCACTGTGACGTGTTCATAAGCACAGCTGCCCTGTTCTCTACAGGAACATGACAGTGGCTTGAACTCTGGAAGCTTTGCCGGGCTGTGGATGGCTTTGTCCTGACCCACATCCTCTTTTCCAGGCCCCACTGTGACCCACAGCATATGGTGGCTAGGGCTTTGCATGGGGCCTGGGGGCCAGCTGAGGGCTTGAAGTAGAATAGAGCAATTGGCTACCACACAGGGGAGCCTGTGGTCTCAGCAAGTGGCCACCACACAGGGGAGCCTGTGGTCTCAGCATCAAGAGTGATAGTCTTGGTGTCCTACCTACTGGACAGTAAGTCGTTCCTGGCCGTTCCAGGCCTCTTGGGAATACTTAAGCTAAAACAAATCTGCCTCAGGCGGGGCAGCAGGAGAATAAGAAGTGCATGGATAGAAACAGAGGCCACTGGATTTCTCAGTCCAGATTAGGGATGCCCAGGAGTAACCAAAGGCATCACTGTGTCTCTGGTGTTAGCACATAGTAAATATTTAATCAGTTTTGGTGCATTGGCTTAAGTCAAATTGAGGACAAAGGGACCAGCAAGAGCCAAAAATGGGAATATGAATGGTGACCTTCCAGATGGGGGTGGGGACTCTGAGAATTCTACTGTGGGGCAGGACCTTGGTCTCATCTACCTGACGGCCCCTCCTTGCTCCTCCAGGCTTCTCTATTTGGACAGATACCAAGAGGGAGATTGGAGCCAGATGGCACCTGGGACAAAGTCCTTCATTTGTAAAGGGAGAGGGACGAGGAGCTTCTTCTTATGCTGAGCATCACACAGCTCATATCAGCTCCTCACCAGCGGCAGTGCATGGTGTGGGCGTGGGAAGAGCAAAGGGTCAAGGTGATGCTGTGCAACTCCCATGGGGTTTTCCTGCCTCTGTCCCAGGGGTATCGTTCTCAGGACAAGTTCTCTTCTTGTGGGACAGCTCTGCTCATCAGAGGGCACTTGTTTCCCAGGATGAAGCCAGTTCTCAGGGAACAGCAGGATGTGGCAGCATCAGGAGACCTGGGCTTCTGACCAGCTGTCCATCAATTCCTTGTTTGATATGGAAGAAAACTCCCTTCACCCTCTGGATCCACTGAATGGGGGCCAGGTCTTTGAGGGTTTGCCCACCTACCCAGCCACTGATTATTAGCTTGGAATCTGTTCACCTCCTGCCTTCCTTGGTAGCCCCTTTTCAGGCATTTCTCTGGCATCTCTGCAGGGAAGGTTGGGAACTGGGGCCAAGAAAAGGAAAAAAAATATGAGGATGTGTGAGTTTGCTAGGGCTGCTGTAACAGCATACCACACACGGAGCTCCTTAAACAACTGAAATGTATCATCCCACAGTTCCGGAGGAGAGGTCTGAGATCAAGGTGTCCACAGGGTTGCTTCCTTCTGAGGGCTGTTCTAAGCCTCTCTCCTTGGCCAATAGATGGCCGTGTCTTCCCTGTATCTCTTCACATCCTCTTCCTTCTGTGTGTCTGTCTCTGAGTCCAAATTTCCCCTTTATATAAGGACACCAGTCATATTGGGCTCATTACCTCATTTTAACTTGATTACCTCTGTAAAGACCTTGTCTCCAATTACAGTCACATTCTAAGATACTGGGGAGTTAGGACTCCAGCATATCTTTCTAAGAAGGAATTCAACCCATAACAGAGGCATAAAGAGGAAAGAAAAGGAGAGAGCCCAGTTTCAGGAAGCAGATGTGCTGCTACCAAGTGCTGCCTCAGCCCTTCTCCTCTGCATGGTCGGTAGCCCACTGTCCCTTCTCCCAGTAACAGAGCTCCCAAGAGAGCCCTGCTGTGCGGATCCTGTGGAAGAGGCTGGGGGAAGCTCCCTGGGTCATCGGAATAGCTGGGGTCCGGAGTGAGCCCTGTGTCCCCATGGGAGGTATGCTAATGAGTTAATTTGCCTGTCTGCAAGGTCAGGAGATTTATAATCACAGGGAAAATCCCTGGAGCTTGTTCTCATTTTAGGTAACTAGAAAATGTACTGGCCCTTCTCGAGAGGAACAGAAATGGGAAGGAAATGAGAGTTTTCTTCCCCCAGTGGGGTTTTCTTTCCCCAAATAGGAAATGGGTATTTCAGACTCAAGGGGCTGAAGAGTTTGAGAGTGATCCCCCCACTAGAACTGATCCCCTCTCTTTTTCTCCCAAATGCACAGGACTCCTATCATAGCTGGAGGGCTCTTCGTGATCGACAAAGCTTGGTTTGATTACCTGGGGAAATATGATATGGACATGGACATCTGGGGTGGGGAGAACTTTGGTGAGTCCCTGCCTCTGCATCCTGACCTATGCTGTTCTATACACCCTGGGGGCTGGGGCGGGGACCTCTGTGGTTTTGGATCCAGCACCAAGCTGTCAGAGAGTCACACGTGCTTGGGATGAGGTCCTGGGAGATGGTGAGTTACTCTTTTGGGGTAAAGCCAGTAGGATGCTAAAGGAATAGTTGTTGGAGGGCGTTGATAACAAGGGAATCTCTCCATGGGGCTACATGGATGTTGAGGACCGGGAAACACGCTCTGACAGACTGTTAGGGGAAAGCTGAGATGCAAGAGCCAGGAAGACCAAGGAAGAACACCAAGTCTGAGGGGTCACGTACCGGCTTGAGCTAGGAGTGATACACTTGAAAATTCGGAGTGGGAAGGAGCTTGAGGAGAAAGAATGAGGAACAGGAACAACAGTGACATCCATTAACATCCATTAAAGTCTGTTGGCTTCTCTGATTGCAGCACTCAGTTTTGGATAATGAGGAGGGTCTGGGGACATTTCACCCTTATCTTATAGTGGGAGAGGAAGGGGTGAGGAAGGGGCCTGGGTTACAGGACCCAAAACTGTACAAACAGATGGTTGTGTCCGGTCATGGTGGTATAGAGCTGAGGCTTGCAGCCACAGGAGAAACAGCACAGTCAGAAAGACCCATTCCATCTAGCTAGTGATACTTAGTACCTCATTTCCCTTGGTATTAAAGGTGTGACTTCAGGATACTACCTCTACTTCTTGGGGTTGTTAAAAGCCATTGAAGTAAGTGTGTAAAATCTTGACACCATGCAGGCATAATACATGTCAGTTCCCTCCAGCAGGTGAGACCTAGGAGATCACTAGGATAGAAGTGGCATGAGGGCAGGGGTTGGGGTCCATTTTGTTCCTGGCTGTCTCCAGTGTTTAGCATAGTGGCCGCCAGGTAGGAGGCCCTCTGTAACTATTTGTTGAATGAACACATCATGGTAGAGTAAAAGGAAGCATCCCAAAATGTCAGGACCTTCCCCTGTCTGGGCACTGTGGCACATGTCTGGCACGGGCTCTCTGAGCAGGGGTGCAGGCCAAGAGAATGATCCATGGGGCACATCCCAACATTTAGCAGTAATGCATGCATTGTCCGCTGCCATTGTTTTCTGCTGTTTCTGCCTCCAGGGTGTTTCATGGCTTTCTCCCTCAGTCACTGAGAGTTATTTCCTGGAAATTTATGGCTTCTGGCCTGACCCACAGCATCTGTTCTCCCAAACTGGGCAGTGTAGTGAAATGCATCAGAAAAGTCAGTTTCCTGCCATACAGGGTCCAGACTGGATGCCCAGCAAACAAAACAGAAAAAATACCCCAACACCCGCACAAAATCGAATCCCTTCCCTGGGACCCAGCCCACGAAGGCCTTCTGGAATGTGATAGGGTGCTGTTAGTGTGGGGTTCAAGGCTGGGTCTGCCTGCACCAGCCCAGGAGAACTTGGAGCAGGTGGACCTTTGGTGTTCTCAGTGGGGCAGGGATTTCTCTCTTATGGGGCGGAGCCCATTTTTATGTCTTGATGACCTCGGTATTTCTTATAGTTAGTGATTTGTTCCAGCCTTTCTCTCAGCCATCAGATGAATCCTCTCTACAGCATTTCTTATAGACAGCAGTCATCCAATCTCTGCTGAAATGCTTCTTATAATGATGCATTCACTCCTTCACAGTTTGGCATATTCTGTTGTAGATAAATTTTTTGTTGAACTATTAGAGAATTCTTCTAAGTCAAAGCCCAGCTACCCCATCTTCTGTCTGTCGGGGCTTGTTCTGCCCTCTTGAACTGCACAAAGTGAGTATGATTCTTCTTCCACATGGAAGTTCTATTTGGATTCAGGCAGCATGAATTTCAAGGATGGCACAGTCTGGTCCATTTTGGTATCGGTAGCAATACCTTTCCTTATAGCAATGTTAACACACATCTGCTCAAATCAAGTAGCAATCTCATCTAGCTGGCTTCCGACTCTTTTGGCATCAACAAGGGCTGATTGGAATAGAGAAGATGGAAAGGGTGCTGGGAGGTGTGGGAGAGACATTTACAATCCATCACAAAATTTTTAAACCACAAAAAAAGCACTGCCAACAGCTATCACAGGAAACACTTCGTTTTTCCCCACCCCAACATTCCATTATGTTATAGCCAGCTAACAGCACTTTGAAAGCCATTTCTGGATTTTGTTTTTGGCATTTTATATGCCAGAAAATGCAGTGCTTTTCCAGTGGTGGCTGTATCACTTGGACAGTGTTACATCTGCAGGTGGGGATAACAAGGCACCTGAGTACGTGAAGGGGGAATTTGAAAGAGGGTCTCGGTGAAGATCAGGGATTTGGATGGGGTGTGCGAGTGATACTCCAGCTGCGAAGGGGAGATGGCACTAAGGGGTGAAGAAAGGAGTCCCAGCTCCAGAGTGTGGCAGGAGGAGCCTCCTACCCACCAAGTCACCAAGTCCTGCAGATCAACTGCCCTCAGCATCACTCACATCCATCGCTTTCTCTCCATCTGCCCCAATACTCTCCCCAGCGGTCCTCTATCTCTATTGTACTATGGAATCTGAGCTCTCACACCCCTGCCAAAGTGCTTGTTTTGAAATGTAAACCTACCCGCCGCTTCCTGCCTGGCATTCTCAGTGGCTCCCTCTTGTGCTAAGGGGACTCCCACACTCCTCAGCTGGATCCCTCCCTCCCCTGGCCTCACCTGCCTCTGCAGCCTCATCAGTCGGCTCCTGCCTCAGCCTTAGGTCCAGAGGTACCAACAGAACTTCCCACCCTTCCCAGAGTGAGCCCAACCCACTATTACGACCTAGCTTCCCTTTTCTACCGAACTCACTCTGCTGCAGAAGCTGACCTTCTGCAGGACTCAGCCCTGGGGCCACCTCCTCTAGAACCAGGAAGCTTTCCCTGCCCTACCTCTGGCCCACCCAGTCCCTCACTGTGCACCCTTCAGCACCGGGTTCTCTTCTCCATCACTGCACAGAGCCCTTGTATGTGTTTGTCTCTTTCTTCGTCTGTGCCTGCCGCCCAGCCTTCTACCAAACCTGAGGCTCCTTACAGGCAAGATCATTCACCTAACTTCGCATTCTTGAGCCAGCAATGGTAGAAACTGCTCACTAAATGTGGGTTCAAAAAGCCAGAGACTGAATGGGAAGGGGTTTCAAGATGGGAAGGGCAATATATATGAGGCTCCATTTAAAATAAGTTTCACTGGATTAAATGGAGCCCTACAGAGACATGTTTAAGGATTCCCTTTAAAGACAATAGCAGCGGGTAGAGACATCTTTCCTTTCTAAGTAATAGAATTTCTGTGTGTTCTAGATATGTTTGCTTATGTCATGTTGTCTTTATTTCACAGCACAAAGATGCATGAGATGATTGGGACAGGCTCTGGCCAGAGTGACTGTGACCTACTCAATAGCATGTTGCCCCCGCCCTACCCCATCTTGGTTTTCATGAGTTAGAAGCAGCCACTGATGGATTGGCTGCGGTGGCCATGTGAAAACTGTGTCTCACACACTCACATGCCCTGACCTCAGTGCCACCATTTCCAAAGTATTTCTAAGGTGAGCTGAATAGTTTTGATCATTACATGTGCATTTCAGCCTATGAGCAGATGTTAGGGAAATGTGGCTTTTAGATTTTTTTTTTCAGAAGTTGATTTGCATTAAAATTGGATGCTTAAACTGCAATTTACATAACACAGTGTACATGTAATGTATCTACTTTGAGCTGCATCCTACTTTTAGCTTTTGGTCTTTAGAGATAAAAGGAATCTGTTAGAGAGAGAGTACATGCATGTGTGTGTGTGTGTGTGTGTAAAAGGAATCTGTTGCCCTAGTGTAAAGTCTTGTGTGTGTGTGTAGGGGTGTGTGTGTGTGTGTAGGTATGTAAGTGGTACATATTTCCAAAAAGGAGCCCTTGGCACATATATGAAGGGCAAATATGGGATTCCTGAATTTAGAATGGGGGATTTCCAAAGCACAGCAGGCACAAAAGACTGCTGAGAAGAGAGGGTGAGTTGGGGCCCAGAGAGGAACTACCACCACCTCCTGTCCCAGAATGTAGTCAGGGACACCAGGCTATGTCATGCTTGGCTCTCCTGAGTGTGTGAGTATGTGTGTGGCGGGGGGTGGGTGGGTGGGTGAGTGTTATGGGAAGAATGTGGGCTGTGGAGCCAGGTAGGCCTCAGTTTAAATCCTATAAACATCATTAAGCATTCGTAGGCCTGAGTTTAAATCCTGTAACCATTGCTAGGCATCCTTGGGGAAGTTACGTCACCTCACTGAGCCTGTTTCTAAGTCTTTAAAGTGGAGATTGTAATGGGGACTGTAATGGGGACAACAGCCACCTCCAAAGATATCCACACCCTAATCCCTGGAACCTGTCAGGATGTTACCTTACATAGCAAAGGGATTTCCCAGATGTGTTTGGGATCATTAATCAGTGACCTTAAGGTAGGAGATTACCCTGGCGTTTCTGAGTGGACCCAATTAAACACTTGAGCCCTTCAAAGCAGAGACGTTTCTCAGGCTGGTGGCAGAAGAGAAGTAGCAGATGAAACTAGAGAGATGTGATGCCCAAGAGGGACCGACCACAGCTGCTGGAGGGGGCAACATGGAAGTAGCCAAGAGAGGCCCCAAGGGTGACAGCCACGTGGAAAAGGGAACCTCAGTCCTGCAACCCCAAGGAAAACTGAGTTCTGCAAACAACCTGAATGAGCTTGAAAGTGGATTCATCTTCAGAGCCTTCAGAAAGAAGCCATCCTGTTGACATCTTGATTTCAGCCTGAGACCCTGAGCAGAGGGCTCCGCCAAACCTACCCACTAAGTTTGTGGGGATTTGTTATTGCAGCAATGGAAAATGGTAGTAGGCCCCACATCACAGGGCTGTTGCGAAGATTAATTAGTTAATGAAAGTGCCTGTGCTCCACCAGGGTGAGCTGCCTTCTCTTTCAGAGAGCAAGGCTTGTTAAGCGAGGATTATGTGTGACCTGCTGGATTAGTTTATTCCTTGACTTTCTCTTTCAGCCTCACCCTTTCCATGATTGGTGGCTCAAGATTAGGGGCATGGTCTCATTTGAGAAGAGCACCCAAGTGTGATAGAAAGTCAGCTTTTCCCCCAGATGGAGAGTAAAGCTAATGTAGCCAGCACTCTGTTCCTTGTCTGGGCTACTGACTAAAGCCCCATGCCCAAGGGAGACCCCTTGAAGCTGTCCTTTCCTGCTGCTTCTCAACTTCCCTAAGTGTAATTGAGTCCCATCAGACACTGGTTGCTCTGTTTGAATAGAGAATATGGAAAGATAAAGGTGTCACCTGGCATTTGCAATCGTATGGCCATTGCAGATCGTGGCATGCCTGTGGTCAATACTTGTCTAGAGTAAGAGGTGTGGATGGAGACTTGATTGTCCCAGCCATGGGTGAAATGCAGTTTTGCTCAAAGATTCAAGGCGATGTTTTGTGGGCCAATAAGATTATCTCTACTCAAGTCCATTCGTTCATTAAAGAGTAATAACAGAGCTTGCTTTCTAGCCCAGCAGATGCTGGGAACTTAAAAATTACTGAAAGGTAACGTTCCCCATTGTACATAAATATGTGTGGACTTATGAATGACAATAGCCAGGTGAGTGTCTGTTTCTCAGATAGAGGTTTAAACTTGGCCAAAAGTAGAATGGACTATGCTATTGTATATATAATACACACACATATACATTATATGAGGCTCCATTTAAAATGTGGTACCCACGTGTAATAATTCTCTTTGCCTTTGTTTAGAAACCAGGCTATAAAACGAAATTAGAACCTTGACCAGTATGGCCAAGCAGTGGCATGTGAATAGTCGTGGTTTGCTTCCTGGAGAGAAAGCTACCCCTTCTCCCCTGAATTCGTGTCCACCATTCATGGGCTTACCAGGTAGAAGTTGGTTCTGGTGAAGGGCTAGGACCCTGGGAGGAGTGGTAAGAACTACTGATCAGCTGATGGAGAGACAGAAGGAAGGAGGGGGGAATGAAGGGCGGGAGGGCAATTTGCTCTCAAATATTTACCTGACGCTTAAAGAAAGTAAGATTATAAGAGTGCCCCAGATGAGGATGGAATAATTACACATCTCCATGCCTGGAATTTAAAGTGGATGTGGGTCTCCGTGAGGCGGCATTCATCACCAGGGAGATTATGTGGGCGCTGACTCAGCAAGAACCCCCTGCAAACTCCCTACACAAATTTTTTTTTTGTTCCCTCCTCCCTCACTTCAGAAATGATGACTCTGCAGGTGCTGCAGCCTCAAAGATCAGAGGCCCTAAGCTGTACCTGGAAGGTCCGCCGCCTCACACATGAATCTACAGCACTTCTGCTAGCACTTGTGCAAGCCCTTTCACAAGACCTCAGGACTCAAGACTGTCCCAAAGGTCTCAGCAGATATCTGTGAACCACCAGGCCTGGCCTGCAGTCCTGAGAGGATACACATCATTTCCTTGAAGTCAGTGATGTAGATAAGGGTAGAGCACCTGTATAGCCTAGGTTTTAAATATCCTGCATTGTCATCCCTATAAATCATCACACTAATCTGAAAACTCCAAGCCGCATCCCTCAGACTGCCTCTTGACTCTGGCAGCAGCACCGCGATCCATGTCAAGACACGTGCCTCCAATAATTCCAGGCATAACAATCTGAACTCCAGAGTAGAGACACTCTTAACTCATCTCGGCTGCAGGTTCCTCTGGGCGGCAGCAGCTGGCCCGAAGGAGACCTGAGATGGACATGATGAGTGAGTTGACAGGGTAGGCATGTGACAGCTAACTATATATTTGTCACTCTTGTTAATTTGTGAGTACCTTGAAGTCGGTATCTTTGCATCCACAGCTGTACTGGCTGGTGGAAGATGTTCAGTTTGGAGGCAGGGTGGTGTCAGGGGAAGAGCATGGATTTTGGAGTTGGGGAGATGAGCTTCCGTGCTTTTGAATGTCACCAGCTCCTCGCTCTCAGTTGTCCTATCAGAGCTGCTTCTGCATCGCAAAATAGGAACATTAATAACAATGGAGCAGGGTTGTTAGGACTCATCAGCTACTGCCTGCCTGGCCCAGAAGTAAATGAAGGGGTCATTTTCCTCCCATGGCTAATGCTTGCAGAATTGCAATACTCAACTTTTGTACTAAGGCAACAGACATAAGAAAATTAGAAGGAGGAGGAATGTGTTTAGAGGAGGCAGGGCTGCAGCGGGCTGTGGGAAGATGCCGAGGGCATAGGAGATGTCTTGGGTGTGATAATGTCCCGTGCACCTCAATAGATACCTCAGCCAATCCTCTGGGAAGTCGGTGCCAGAGCCTGGGGCAGAGTTGGGGCTGGTAGGATGAAGGTGAGTCCTCAGCATAAGGTGAACTCTGGGAGCAGAGGCGACAGCAGTGTCAGGAAAATGCTCAGAGGCAGAGCGTTGAGGGGATGTAGGAGAAGAACATAGGGAGACCAGAAGGAAGGTAGAGAAGGATCAGGGCCAGGTGCTGGCCTAGCTGGGGACCTGTGCATGCCCATGGCAGAAGGGAGGGATCAGTAGATTCAGAGAGAAATAAAGAGCTGGGATGAGGGATCACAGGAAAAGAAACAGCTAGTGGGGAATGGGGGTGGAGCATGGGGTGGAGGCACAGGTTGGAGGGATTCACTTTGCAAAGGCAAAGGGACATATGTCTCATTTGAATACAAGGAAAGGAAGAGACTGTAGATGAAACCCATACATATCTTTAGAAGAAAGCTGGCACAAGATGTGTGAGTTAAATCTAGCGAGCAAGGACTCCATCTCTAGTGTTGAGGAATTGGAGGGTTTTCCATTTTGGGAACCGGAGCAGGCCCTGTTTTGAGTCTCTGGAGAGGAGTCGATTGGAGCACAGACATGAGACTGAAATTCACACGTGCTGACACCACTCCACGCACCGACCTCCAGGTTCCTCTATGTGCTACTGCAAGATGGGGATGTGGGTGCCAGGCAGTTGGCTCACTCTTTGCTCAATGACTCATGTGAAAAACGATTCAAATAGTGCCCCAACCAAATGCCAACTCCCGCTATACCATGGGACTTTATGGAGAGTCGAAATCTCAAATGTGAAGTGCATACATTTCAGGTATCTCCTGCAGTGTGGCAGAAGATGGGAAGAAGCATCTGTAAGTCGTCTAACAAATTAAAAGGGGGCACAGGTGGGTGATGTCCATGTTTTAACGAGATTGGCTTCAGAGGGATGTCTCATAGTAACTGCTGCTGATCTTTCAATCACACTTAGCGTTTACACAGTTGTTCTCAAAATTCTGTTTCATTTGATGCTGATGGCAGTCCCGTGGAGTGTTTTTATGACATTTGTTTGACATAAGAGTAAATCAGGCCTCCGTGAGCTTAAGCAGGTTGCCCAAGGTTGCAGCTAGCCGGTTACTGCAGACTTGGGCCTGCTGACTGGAGCTAAGTTCTTCCTGTTCCTTTCCCCCATGTTATTGCCATGATTCAGTAGCAGTCATGAGAAGTCCTCTCTTCCTCCTTGAGTCTACATGGTCCCCACCCTTAGGGGAATCCAGGCTTCCCAGGAGTGAACAGCAGTAGGCAGAGGGGCAGGTGCAGAGAAGGTGATGGAGTAGGGCTAGTGAAGGAAGTCTTACCTCAGTCCAGGGGCCTTTCCAAGGAAACGTGGGAGGAGACAGGTAGATGACAGGCAAGAGTGGCTGGGGACAGGTGAATGAGAGCAGGGTGCAGGACACACATGTGATATGAAGGCCCCAGAATACCTGCATTCTTGTTCCCTGCCCCTAAACACCCAGCCTGCTTCCCCGTGGCCCCTCACATGGGCAGCCACACACCTGGGCTTGACTTCAGAAGCATTAGCCAGACCAGAACACCTACAGATCGGGAGCTGCCTTTTCTACCAGCAACAGGCCCAGTGGGATGCAGGAAGCAGCCTGCCCTCACTGCAGTCAGTTAGGGGGTACATTATCTGTAGAAAATTTAAGAGCAATATTAACACTAACAGTCATTCTGCTTTTGAATGTCACCATGCACTGGCAATTTTAACCAATGGCAGTGATAAAATTCCCTCCCTCCCCCCTTGGTATGCCACCGCTTCCTTCTCAGGGCAGAAGCACTACTTCAAGCCAGCTCGGGTGTAGTCCCGGGGAGAAATACATTCATCACAACTGCCTCTGCTAACTCCATCCCACCCACCTCTCTGAGGGCCCATAGCAGCAGCCAACCAGGAAGAAACGGGTATGTGTACAAACCTAGGGGACACCAGCAACAACAGCTTTGAGGCTTCCAGCATTTTCTAGAGCTGCTTTCAGCTCTAATTAACTGCACAGACTTTCTCCTCCTGGGTTATGATTCAGGTGGCTCTTCCCCAGTGGTAGAATTGCATTCACTGTGGAAGGAACTTTTGTGGACACCTTGCCCTGAGGCCTTCTGGGGACTCGGTCCCCTCTGTTGCATCCTTGCCATGGTTTTCTAGCCTGTCCCGAGTCTTCTCACAATGGTTACCTGGTCCCTGATTGTTAGAAAATTCTCCTGTATTCTCGACTGAAATTTCTTTCTCTTTGGTCCTGACTCTAACCCTCTGGGATCACAGGGAGTGCATCTAACCAGACTTCCACAGTGAATTCTTCTGCAAGTTAGAAGGCAATTCTCTTGGTGCCCCAAGACTCCTCCTTTCCAGGCTAAGACATTGCAGCAGAGCCCCTGCCCTGCCATGCTGGCCCCTGAATATGCTCCAGAGGCCAGCGTGCTGGTTGGTACTGTTTCCCTGCTCTCTTATACCACCCTCCGAAGTGGTAGGACTATTCCCACTTATGGATGGAGAAACTGAGGTCTCTCAGCCAGTGGAGCCTACAGACTGGCTGCAGAGTCTGTTCTTTGGCCTCTGCGGGGCCCTCACCGTTTCATTAGACCTGAGGCCTCAAAGCGGCAGTAATAAGAGGTCATAGGAGGGGCGTGACTGTCTTGCAGAAATCTCCTTCCGAGTGTGGATGTGCGGGGGCAGCCTAGAGATCGTCCCCTGCAGCCGAGTGGGGCACGTCTTCCGGAAGAAGCACCCGTACGTTTTTCCTGATGGAAATGCCAACACGTATATAAAGTAAGTGCCCAGGGGCTCAGTGCGGGTGGGCAGCAGCACAGGCAGCCATGGCTGGGCGGCTGCTGGTAAGGGTTGCAGCCGTCCCTGGTGCTCTGTTAGGCTGCCTGTGTGATTTGGACTGGCTGGGGCTGCACCTTGTCCTACCCAGACTCTGCTTGGGTAGGGAGGGCAGGCCTGTCATGTCCAGCATTAGGGCTGGAGGCTTCCCTAATACTTCTGAGGCTTTGGAAGGCCCCACATGAGGCCTCGTGGGCTTCAAGTCACCCATCAGTGCCCTCCTACAGGGCATGGGCTCCAGATATTTGGGGTTTTGTGGGATGGAAGAAGGCAGCCCTTTTTACCTTGGAGTTCTAGAAGAGCCGCTGCCCCACCTTCAGGCTGGGTCACTAGGGGAGAGGTCTTTGGGCAGATGCAGGGGAATGGGAAGGCCCAAGGGATGTAGCTTAGGTGCCTGCTCCAGGGCCTGGTCAGCACAGTCAAAGGGTCCAGGCTGGAGCAGGGCCTGAGACCCTGGGCTCCTGTCTGCTGTTACGCTCTCTTCTCCTGTCTGGGGGGTGGTTCTTACCAGGACTCAGAGACCCAAGGGTGCCCACTTGGCTGTTCCCTGCTTCCTCCCTTCATCCACTCTTTTTTCCTCAATTTCTCCTCTTTCGATCTTTCTCTTCTCCTTTCAGAATAATTTGTTCCATCTTTGCCTCTTTTCCTCTTGATTCTCTCTCTTTCCCCCACCCTCTGTCTCTTGTCATCTGATAGCTTCACTCCTCCACTTGGTCCCCTCTTCCTTTTTTTCTGTCATTTGATCCATTGGGGTAGGGGGAGCTGTGTCATCACGTCCTGACACAGCCACCCCAACACAACTGTCCTGGAGGAGACATGGGTTTGAGCAATGGGAAAATTGGCCACACCTTTTGCAAAAACGTGAAGGGCAAGGGTAGGGCAATGAGAAAATCAGCAGGCCAGGAAGCAGTGGGGAGCAAAGGCAGGGTTGCCTCAGCCTCAGGTTTTAAAAAGTAAAGGTGAGCTGGGGACGTCTGGCACAGGGGGGTGGTGGCTGTGCAGGAGCCATGTGGCCGCCTGGAGAGGGGCCAGCCTGGGAATGAGGGGCAGAGCCTGGGGCTCCAGACAGTCATTGTCTTTGAGACTGGGTCCTGGCCAGTGGACATCCTGCATGCCACTGGTAGGTCATTCAGTTTCTACAGGATTGTGGCATGGATGTCTGAAAAGCAGCTTCCAATGTGCTGATGGCTTGGCAGTGGAAGGGGCCAGGGAGGTGCTGTTAACTGCCTCTGGTGCCCCATGGACAAGGCTGTGTGTGCACAAATTGTCGTTGCAGGTCCCAGCTTAGAAGGGCTTGCCACCCTCTTCTCTTGAATGCTTGTGCGCTAGAGTTAGCATCTGAAAGAGCACCCCCTTTTCAGTTAGGCCCCAAGTTCCCTTACCTGACCTCAGCAGATACCACTGCTGCCCAGGCCACCAGCCACCTAACTGTTTTCTGACATCTTTTCTCTCTTTTCTGGGGCTCTTTCTAGTGCCCCTGATGGCTGAGGGATATCATCCTTAGTGTGTGTCTCTCTGTCTATCTCCTTTTCTGTGATTTGTGGGGTCAGAGTCAGTGCAGATAACCTGATTTTAAAAATTAGAGTGCTAGCAAAAAGTCTGGAAAGGGAAGCCTTATTACTTAGTTCTTTACACCTGCAGCAGGCTAACTGCACGGCCTGCAGGAAGACCTGTGTGTGCCGACTTTCCCCTTGGAGAGCTGGGACCTGAGCACTTCCACTATGGTAAGGGACAGAACCCAGAACAAGAGCCCGAGGACAGCCAGAGGCCAGATGCCCGCGCAGGCCTTGCCTTTGCACTCTCGGTTACTGGCAGTGAAGGGATGTGTCGGGTTCCTGAGCCTTTTCTCCCTATTTCTTTGAGAGCCACAGAAGTTCAGTTTCTGGCATGATTTCCCTGGTCTGTATCTTTTGGGGAAAAGGTTTGTTGTTATTAGAGGTGAGCATCCCTAATCCAAAAATCTAAAATCCAAAATGCTCAAAGATCTGAAGCTTTCTGAGCACCCACATGATGCGGCAGGTGGAAGATTCCACACCTGACCTCATGTGATGGATGGCAGTCAAAATGCAGGCAGACAACCCACAGTTTATTCAGCATCCCCAAGGGAAAAATACAATTACCTTCAGGCTATGTGTATAAGGTGTATGTGAAACATGAATGAATTTCATGTTTAGATTAGATGTGAATCCCGTCCCCAAGATATCTCATTATGTGTATGCAAATATTCCAGAAGCAAAACAAAACAAAGCAAAAACACCTGAATCCAAAACACTTCTGGTTCCAAGCATTTCTTGTAAAGGATACTCAACCTGTACTAAAATCTTGTGTCTTGGGGCAAAGACCCCTTTGGCGATTGGGTGGGGCTTGGCTAGGCCCAGTGCCCTGGGAACAGGAATGATAGTGGGTTGATCATGGTGGAACCTAGGCGGTGCTGCCACCTCAGCCCACACATGTGTATTTTAACTGACACTCATGGGGCCTCTCAGACAGCCCCTTACTGACACTCCTTGTCACTCCTTGTCTTCCCAGGAACACCAAGCGGACAGCTGAAGTGTGGATGGATGAATACAAGCAATACTATTACGCTGCCCGGCCATTCGCCCTGGAGAGGCCCTTCGGGAAGTAAGTGTTCCTTCAGGTTGAGGAGGGCAGAGAGTGCAAAAGAGCCCAGCTCATAGGACCGATGTAAATGCGTGCTGATAGGCCAGTCAGTTTAGCTGCCCTGTGCTCCCGCAGGGCCCAAGGCTGTGGCTTCGTTCCTGTTCCTCAGAGCTTCTGCCCAGCTCTGGATGTGCAGGGCTTTAGGCAGCTCTTATGGAATGGCTCCTGGTAACCTGGACTGCCAGCTCTAGGGGAGCTGAGCTGTGCCTTGTGCAATGGACCAATATTTCCTGCTTTTTGCAGAGAGGAAGGAGGCAGGACATGACAGCCTTAGTCCCTCTAGGTGGGACTTCCTCCCTCCAAGTTCTACGTCGTCCAAACCTAAGTTCTCTCCTTCCTTGGAGGAACAGCATGTGTACAGATGTCCTCTACAGCAGTGCTCAAGTTTCATGGGAGGAGAGGACAGAGAAAGGAATGTTTATTAAAAGCTTGATACCAGCCTGGGCGTGATGGCTCACACCTGTAATCCCAGCGCTTTGGGAGGCCGAGGTGGGTGAATCACAAGGTCAGGAGTTCGAGACGAGCCTGGCCAATATGGTGAAACCCCGTCTCTACTAAAAATACAAAAATTAGCCAGGTGTGGTGGTGGGTACCTGTAGTCCCAGCTGTTTGGGAGGCTGAGGCAGGAGAATCGCTTGAACCTAGGAGACGGAGGTTGCAGTGAGCCGAGATCATGCCACTGCACTCCAGCCTGGGCGACAAAGTGAGACCCCATCTCAAAAAAATTAATTAATTAATTAAAAATAAATAAATAAAAGCTAGATACCATTACATAAGGCATCTCATTAATCCTCCCAACTCTGAGGAATGGGCATAATGACTTCTGGTTTACAGATGAGGAGGCTGAGGCTTCTACAGGTTAAGCTTCTTGCCCTAGATGACACCATGGCAGAGGGGGATGGTGGCTCAAACCACACCTGTCTGATTTCAAAACTTGGAATGACCTTACATTCCCCAGCCCGGGGCTGATTAGAGTAGAGAAAAATAGCACCTTCACTAATGCTATCATTTATGTTTCTTTGGGGGCAACCAACGACTTTTTGTCATGCTAACATCACCCACTCATCATACGAAGGCTGTTGAGCAGATGGGTTTTTTTGCAGCCTAAACTTCATAGGTTGAACCCATCACTGAGTGGGAGGATTAAATCAGAACCCACCAAAATGGTTTGCACCTCTGAAACCATAAATCCATGCCGCCCCTCAGGTTCTCTCACTCCAAACCTCCAAGGCATTCATTTTCAGTCCTCATCAGAACTTCCAATCTGTTGGCCATATCAACCACATCCCCCTCACTGCCTTCCCTCTCTAGCTTGGATTCTACTCTTTTAAAAACTGAACTAAAAGGTCTTGTCCTCAGACCTTCTGTGCTATTGTCCATCTAGCAACACCATCCCCACAGTTCTTCCAGGTTCAACCTTGGATGAATCTGACTTTGCACCCTGTCCTCCAGTGCACACAGGCTGCTGAACAGAACTGGGAATGCCAGCTGGTGCTACTAATAATACACCATGGTCGTCAGTCTCAGCAAGGCCTGCAGTCTGCCCACTGGCCCTGCTGCCTCTCCTAGCTAGCGTTCTCCCTCGATCTTCATTAAATCTCCACTCTTCCCAGCCCCTAGTCCACCCCCTTCTTTCACTGGCAGCAGATGACACCTTCTGTTTTACAGATGAAATAGATGACATCAACTTCCCAAAACAAACCAACCCATTAACTTCACTGCATCTGCAGCATCCTTCTCTGTCTCTTGTCTCAAAGGACAGGCTGTGCTTCCTGCTGTGGTCTCCATCCCTCCACCTGTACTCCGGATGCACCATTCATCGCTGCATTCATTCATAAATCAACATTTATCGAGTTCCCACTGCCTGGATTCATCTCCTCTTGCCTCCTGGCGCAGGGCCTCTCAAACATTAATGGGCAAGCAGATTTCCTGGGGATCTTGTTAAAATGAAAATTCTGACTCTGGAGGTCTGTATTTCTAATAAGCTGCGGGTGATGCAATGCTCCCGGCCTGAGTGCCACAATTCGGGAAGCAAGGTTCTACCAAGGAGGTTCCCAAACTAGTCTGCATATGGGAGTCCCCTGGGGAGTTTCCAACTGACTGCAGTCTGTGCCCCTCCTCCAGAGAGTTGGTTTACTTGCTGTGGGGTGTGGCCTGGGATGTAGAATTTTTCTAAAGACCCCACACCAGGTGATTCTAACATGGGGACAAGTTTGGGAACCATGCTCTTTAGGGGGCTTTGCCCTCTGGGTGCCTCCACTCTCTCCCTGATCCCTGGTCTCTCCTCTGCTGTATTATTCCCATCACCATTTAAACTTATTAAATGTCTTACATCTTAAAAAAAAATAGGAGGGGAAGGAAAGAAAACAAACTACAAAAACGCTCCTTCAGTCCAACATTGCTCGTCATCCACGCTCTGTCTTTTCCACTCCTCCAGTGCCCAGCTTCACGAAGCAGTGGTCTGCTTTCCTCTCTCCACTCCCCTCCTCGCTCCTGGCCCGCAAGCCCTGAGACTGCTCCCACCTGGCTCCCTCGTGACTTCCTTGCACCCTGTACTGTCCTCTTACACTGCCCCATCAGCATGAATCTTCTCCCTACCCCGGCCCCTCTGCTGTCCCCCGGTCCCTAGGCTTCCAGAACTCTGCAGGCATGGCGTTTCTTCTGCTGCTAGGCATTGCTTGCTTGGTCCCATTTGCAGGCTGCTTCCTCTTCCTACTCCTCGTATGGTGGTCTTGCCAGAAGGTCCTTTAGAAAGCCTCTTCTGACTACATATTCTCCCTGGCATTAAGCACTATATCTATGCTGCTGATATTTGCATCTCTATTTGTTAGCTAAACCTAGCCTTTGAGCTCCAATCCCTTCTATCCAATTATCAACTGGACACCTCCACCAGGATGTCTCCCTGGCGCCTCCAACTCAACAAGTCCTAAACTGAACTCATGACATTTGCTCCTAAACTTACTCCTCATCCAATATTTCCCATCCCGGTGAAGAGTTTTCCTTGCACCTGTTGCCCAAGTCAGAAATCTAGGTGTCAACCTTGAATTGCTCTCCTTCTCTTTCCCATCCAAATGATCACCAAGTCTTGGTAACACTGTACCATCATACAGTGAGCACGCAGGCCCTTGCTAAACACCCAATATTCAGCATTTTAGAAACCTGACATCCTTCCCATCCCGATGGAGCTTAGAGTCTGGTGATGAGCTGTGGTTGGTGCTCTGTAAGAAGAAGTTCTACTGCAATCTTGAGGTGGGGAGTGGAAGGAAGTGAGCTGGACAGGAAGCAAGACCAGCTCTATGTGTCTGCCCAGGAAGAACAAGACATGGATGTAACTTAGGTGGGTGCCGAGAGGTGTGGAGGCACTCAGCTTGTCGTTCTTCATTCCCACCCCCAACTTCCCTGTTTGAAAGCATGATCAGCACCTGAGTTTCCACAGCTGCCTCCTCACTACCATCCCTGGCCCCAGCTTTGCCCATCAGACCTATTTGTGGACCAGCACTGAGATGCTCTCCAAGTACAAACCACCTCTTGCCCTGCTTAGAACCCATCAGTTTCATCCCAGTGCCCTTTAAACAAGTCCAAACTCCTTGGCAGTGCCTCACAGGACCCTTTATGGTCTGTCTTTGCTTTCAACTCACCCATTTCTGCTCTTCCAAATCACCACCCCTACATTCACATACACATCTATTTTAAGATCCTGCAGCACTCTTCCTGCCCGCAGAGCTTCTTTCATGTCTTCACATGTGCTCATCTCGCTCTCCCCACTGCCTCTAGCAGGGGCCCCTACCTCTGGTTTGTCTAGATAATGTCCCCTTTTCCTTCCAGATATCAGCATCACCATGACTACCTTGACCACCATGGACCCGACAAGCAAGGATCCCCCTCTGAGTTGTTCCCATAGATCCCTCCTGCTCATCCTATGTCACCTGGGCTGTGATAGGTTATTTCATTATCTTTGCCTATTGTTCAAAAGCTTTCCATAGTATCCCACATTGGGTACAATGCCTGACACACAGTAGGTACTCAATGAATAGCTGATGAACAAACACATGACCAGGCCCCAGAAACAGCAAAATAAAAGGGTTTTTGAGGCTGGGGCAGCGGGGAGTGGTGTTTCGGCCGCAGAATCCAAAGAGGAATTGTGACTAAGTAGACCCAGAGCCCCAACGGTGAATTATTGACAACACACTGAACGTTCTTGCAGCTTTGTTTCGAATGAAAAGGAAAAACACCCCCGAATTCCATCTTCAAGTAAAAGCACCAGTCCTCACTGTCATTACTGCACCATTGTGAGATATTGCTAAGTGTTTCCATAGCTCTGTCTGCAGTTATAGAAATCTGTTCTTGCTTAACTTCCCCAGCACCCTCCAGAGAGATGTGAGCACAGAGCATGGCTATGAGTTGCGCTTTGTGCTCTCAGTCTGGACTGGCGTTGCTGGCACCTGCCTCTGACAGCTGTGTTTTGTCTTTGTGTGTGTCCACAACCTCGTTGCCCCCAGTGTTGAGAGCAGATTGGACCTGAGGAAGAATCTGCGCTGCCAGAGCTTCAAGTGGTACCTGGAGAATGTCTACCCTGAACTCAGGTATCCGTCCTACCTGTTGGAGCTTTGGCTGGCTGAAAGGAGAGGCCCTCAGCTGGCTTGGTCTGGAGAAGAGATAGACAGTGACCAACTAGATGAGGGCTTTTATGTATATTGGAGGTCTAAGAAGACCAGTTGGCTCCCTTCACTCCTAAAACCAGGAGGGATCTTATACTGAATCAGTAGCATGAGGGATTGCGGTTAGCCAGTAGCAGTATTTCTCGCCTGCTTGTGTTTGAGCCCTGGCTTATGGACTCACTGACACTAGCTCCATTGCAGGCACTCATCCCCGTCTGTGGCTCCTGGGTCTTTCCTTGCCGCCTCATTCTTAGTGGCACCCTGCCTTTCTCCGAGCTGTGCAAATCTTTTGTAACAACCCAGCCCTGCCATTCTCAGAACACTGCCCACCCTCTCCAGCTGGTAGTCTTGCTAATCCAATGAGCAGTGGACTCTCCTCTCTCCCTGTGACTCTCCTCTAGCATCCCCAAGGAGTCCTCCATCCAGAAGGGCAATATCCGACAGAGACAGAAGTGCCTGGAATCTCAAAGGCAGAACAACCAAGAAACCCCAAACCTAAAGTTGAGCTCCTGTGCCAAGGTCAAAGGCGAAGATGCAAAGTCCCAGGTAAAGTAACTGGCTGGGCATACAGGACTGTGTGTATAGTAGAGGGAGGCGGCCAGATGACTCTGCCTCTATCACCTGCTCTTACGTGACATCAGATGCCTATTTATTCCCAGAGATCAGTAGTGGAGCATGAGAGGTGTCATCCTCCTACTCTGCCACTCTACTTACACTGCTTGCTTTCCAAGTGCATAGAGTTCCTCTGAAAGACAGCTTAACAGGCAGCATCCTGCCCACAGGAAATTGCCCACTGAGTTAGCAGGAGCTTAATGAGTTTGTTGTAGTTGGTGTCCTACCTGCTGGCAGCAACCGTGGGCGGGGTCAGGCAAGGCCAATGGCACAGCTAGTTCGCAGATGTGAAATGCAAAGGGGGAGAAGGCTGCCGCTGGGTGACACTGCCTCCTGGGACAGGAAGGAATGCCTGCTCTGTGAGTCTCCCAGCTGATTTAGCTCTGACTGGCAGGTAATCACATCAGATTTCGTAAAACCATCACTGTCCACCACCCTGTCTCTGGGCAGCATCCTTCTTCATCCCCAGCTTCACCTCTGCATCTCCTGCCTCCCCTAAGTCTGCAGGACCATTTGTGGTCCCTTCTCTGAAAGGTTTCCCGTGCTTTATTTGATTCATCGACAGAGTGCCTTCCCCTCCCTGCCATGTTTTTCCGGACAGTCTTCTCCCATATGAGGCTAGAACTGTTATTTTAAAGGTCACTGACAAATTCACAGCCTGTCTTGTAGCACTTGGCCTGTGGACTGCATTAAAGCACAGTGGTGCACACCTATAATCCCAGCACTTTGGGAGGTCAAGGCAGGCGGATCACCTAAAGTCAGGAGTTCACGACCAGCCTGGCCAACATGGGGAAACCCCATTTCTACTAAAAATACAAAAAATTAGCCAGGCAGGGTGGCACACGCCTGTAATCCCACCTACTTGGGGGGCTGAGGCAGTAGAATTGCTTGAACCCTGGAGGCGGAGGTTGCAGTGAGCTGAGATCACACCATTGCACTCCAGCCCAGGCAACAATAGTGAAACTCCTCAAAAAAAAAAAAAAAAACACACACATTTGTCTATGACTTCTCACCTGGCTTTGTGGCTCACTGCGATCCCCCTTCTCCTACATTCCTGTTCCTTTCATTTGTTTTCCTTGCTAACTCCTCACCCCCACTCTCATACCCTTCTGGCGGGTATTCACCAAGATTCTCAGCTCACTGTTCTTTTCTCTACAAACCATTTCTTGGAGACTTTTTTCATGCTTCCAGCTTTGACAGTTTCCTGTTTGTTGATTCACAAATTCCATATCTTTATCTATCCATGAATTCATTTATTTATTCAACAGATACTTGCCTGTTAACTATGAAGATGCAGAGATGAAAGACTAGGTTGCAGGCCTGAAGGAGCCCTCAAAGGGCCTAAAGTAAAAATAAGCTAGAAAGTAGCCATTATGATGTAATCTCTGTCCTGGATGGAGTTTTGTCCAGGGTACCATACAAGTTGCAAGAGATGGCATCCAAGTTAGGTGTGAGGCTCAGCGAAGGTTTCCAACCGGACTTGGAAATGAGTTGTATTCTCAGAGATGAGTAGAAATAGGCCAGGTTGGGAAGGGAAGAAAGGGTGGCCCAGGAAAGACCTGGAGCTGAGCAAGGACGCTGGTGAGGATGCTGCCTTTGCAGGGCTGTGGGAGAGCAGCATTGGAGAGTGGGATGTGAGGGGAGGGAGCAGCAGACGGTGTGGCTGGAGAGGAAGCAGGAGCCAAATCCTGGTCTCTCTTCTCATGCTGAAGAGGTTACGTTTTGTTCTGGGGAACAGGATGCTATGAGATCTCAGGAGAGGGTTGGGAATTGCAGATCTGCAGGTATAGATCACCCATCTCTCTCAACACTGGCTGATTGAGTGAGTCCATGGCCACACTGAACTCACTTGTGACTCAAGTCAACAGATGGCCATGAGCACCTGTCAGGCACCCTGGCTGCCTCCTTCGTCCCACTAGCTCTCTCCACGTGACCCCCTTCTCCCAGGACCCCCAGTTCCAGCCTGGTCCAGCTCCTGCAACTCTTCTTTCTCTTGCACCCTTCATTGTCTCGTTTCTCAGAAGGGCTGCTCTTAGATCCCGTGTTCACTTCTTTATGCTGGATCAGCATTCCTCAATCTCAGCACTCTTGACATTTGAGCTGGACATTTCTTTGTTGTAGGGGCTGCCCTGTGTGTTGTGGGTGGTCTAGCAGCATCCCTAGCCTCTGCCCACTCTTGCCAGCAGCACCTCCCCCCAACACAAGTCAACACAAGTCATGGCCATCAAAAGTGTCTCAGACATGACCCAATGCCCCCTGAGGGAAAAACCACCCCAGTTGGGAGCCACTGGGTTAGAGTATGGCAACAGCCTCCACTTGCTTCTGCTGCCCTGGCTGCAGCCCTGCCCCCACCCTGACGTTGCATGTGGTCACTAATCCGTTGTTTTCAGTCTCAGCACAGACATCGATGGCTCCTATTGTCTGCCACAAAAGCCAGACTCTTGGCCTTGGTACTTGAGGCATCTCAACCCAGCTCCAACTTGCAGTGGCTTTTCCAGGAGCCATATCTCTGCTCCAGTAGGGCAGGAGAGGGAGCTGCTTGAGTCAGACAGGAAAAGGGGAAGGAAACTGAGGTGTTGATTTTGCTTTAGGCGTGACTGCTTGGCTGAGAGTGACATAATTTGCCCAAGTGGCATTTTGCAAAACGTTGTGAATAGGTGACACACATCCCTCTCTTCTGAATCTGTGTGTGGGCAGCGCTGGTAGGCAGCAGCCAGAGTGTTGTCTTCCTCCTTTCCCTGGGGCAGGAGTGTGCTTGGTCTGTTTCCAGCAGAATAGGGGGCTTTTCTGGTACGTGACGCCTTTGGCTGCATAAGGAAGTGGGAGGAGAGGAGCCAGGTCTCTATGGGCCTCAGAGAGGGGCCCTGCAATGCCCTGGCCCCAAGGAGAGTTGTCAGGCCATTATTTGACCAGAGGGTAATAGTGCCCATCCCAGATGACCCTCCTGTCATGTGAAAAAGGGGAGGGACAACAGTCATCTTCGGGCAACTCACACTCATCCTGGGCATGGCCTACACGTGAGCAAAGCGTCTTCTCTGGAAGATGGTATTGAGCTGCCCCTCCTCTCTGCCTTGGAGAGAACAACTGGGTTGGTGTCACCACAGTGTGAATGTGGGGTGCTAGGGGAATACTCCACGACAGGACGATGTTCAGTCCATTTCACAGAATGTACTGTGGTCCAGGGACCACTCCTGCTGAGATGCAAGGTGGACTGATGCTGGGTGAGACACAGCCCCTGCCCTCCAGGGCTCACAGCATGACTCAGATACATTTCCAAGTAATCTGGAGGTGTTAAACCCACATGGGACTGATAGAAATCCACATGACCAGGCCAGCTAAGATAATCTCCCTGAGTATGTGTGCCTGTGTGTGTGTGTGTGTGTGTGTGTGTAGTATACACTGACTTATATGGCCTTTCTCTTCTTTTCAGTGTCCACTCCTGCTTCCCATATAAACTACTATTCCTGTCTTCCTGCTTCCCAACCCTTTCTGCTAACACTGGGCTTTGTTGCATTCTCTCCTCTTACAGCTGCTTTGCCCCCATCACCTCTTCCCACCTCTGTCCTCCTACTTGTCCTGCCTGCTGGCCTGTCCAGAGTCACATCCTCCCCTCAAACCCCCAAACATGGTTTGTTCAGTCTTCTCTGCTCCCACTTCTTTTGTCTCTGAGAGGCCATATCAGGGAAGTGACATAAAAGCCTATTAAGTAGATGTTGCTATTATCCCATCGTACAGATAGGGGCCGAGGTCAAAATGACAAAACCAAGGCTTGGAGAGGTTGCCCAAAGTCATATCCTACGAATAAGGGTGAAGATGAATTTGGAGAATCTGGCCACATGTCATAGCTGTGCTCTTGCTGATGCTGGAGAGTCAGGGCTGGCTCTGAGCTCTTTTAGACAGGTTTAATCAGGGCAGAAGACACCTGCCCCTGAAATTCCTCTTCCAGGCTGTAAACATTAAAACCATAAATCAGCTCCACCTTGACAGGGGAGAGTGGCGAGAGATTCTTCTTCTTGGCCAGTTTCCAATGACAACCTTTATGAAAAGATGAACGAAGGTTGTACCCCCATGTCAGGGTCTAGGGTGGAGGACCATGCCAGAGAGTAGTCCCCTCCCTGATGTTGTGGGCACTGGGAAGAGCATGAATGGAGGCTCCTACTCCTGATTCCACACCAGAATGTGGGACACACATCGTGCTGGCTTCCTGTCTTGCCTGCCCCCATTTCTTCACACCCTGGCTACAGATCCAAGCTGGGTCACTCCCCACTAAATGGTCCCCCTGGGGCCTAGGGGTGTGTACAAGGGATATAGTCTACCCTCAGAGGACAAGGTCAAAGGTGAAGAAGTAACTGGCTGGGGATGCAGGACCAGGTATGAACCCAGGGATGAAATCTACATAGGTTTTTTAATAAGACTTGGTCGTTTTGGCCTGGAGACTCTAGGGTCCTCAATTGTGGAATAAAATCACCAGAGAATGGGAACCAAGGGCTGAGTTCAGCTTTAGCTGCCCACACTCTCTGCAGGCCAGTGAGCCCCAGGCTCTGGGGCATCCTTATTGTTGAAAGGAGACTGTTTTGTCCTTTGGTTCTGACACTGGCTCCCGATGCTGCTCCACCCCCAGCCCTATCCATTCCTCACCCTGCCTTCCCTCCCTCTCTTGGCTGGCTTGTCAACCTTGGGAGCAAAATGTTTAATCTGAGTGTGTATTGAAGATGTCGGAAAACTGATACCTTAGGTGAAATGCGAGAGAAATACATCATCCGTTTGTAAACATGTGAAGCCCGAGAAGTCTCCAGGTTAACAAGTTTCCTCTTAACTTTATTGGACTCCAGAAAAATATTTGCGAAAGGTAGAAAGAATATAGGTGCACAAATCTAGTTTCCATGCCCAGTTAAAAAAAGGGGAAAAACAAAATATATTTTTAGGTCGTCATTTTACCTGTCTCCCAGTGTGTGGGCTACTGGTTGTGGAGCGTGCAAGGTGGGTACCCTGGGTGAGCAGGTGAAGATAAAGTCTCCCCCTAACCTGGACTGGCACTGGTGTCTCGAGGTGTGTGAGCCTGAGTCTGCTGGCGGGACAGGCTGCCCGCATACCACCCTTCCTGCCTGATGCCACCCTCCCTGCCCAATGCCACCCCCCTGCCCGATACCATCCTCCCTGCCTGATGCCACCCTCCCTGCCCACACACCACCCTCCCTGCCCGATGCCACCCTCCCTGCCCAATGCCATCCTCCCTGCCCAATGCCACCCTCTCTGCCCACATACCACCCTCCCTGCCCGATGCCACCCTCCCTGCCCGATGCGACCCTCCCTGCCCACATACCACCCTCCCTACCCGATGCCACCTTCCCTGCCTGATACCATCCTCCCTGCCCGATGCCACTCTCCCTACTCGATGCCACCCTCCCTGCCCGGTGCCACCCTCCCTGCCCACATACCACCCTCCCTGCCAGATGCCACCGCCCCTGCCTGATGCCACCCTCCCTGCCCAATGCCACCCTTCCTTCCTGTGCTTTCTCGGCACAGCCTTGGGAATGGCTCCATCCCTGCCTCCAGCGTAGCTCCTGGGCAGGATTCCAAAGGAAGGCCTGTAAGGTCGTCTCTCTTCCTCTTGGCTCCCCCGGGTCACCATCGTCAACACAGCAGACAGCAATTGAGCATTTGCTAATGGAAAGCACCACTCTGGGATAGGTATTAACCCATTTGTTTCTTGCAGTGACCCTCTTAGAGACTGACGTCATCCTCATTTTACGTACAAGGGAACTGTGGTACAGAGTTGAGTAACTCGCTCAAATTCACAGGGTAATAGGCAGCTCTGTGGGGATCCTAGCCCTGGTATCACCCCAGGGTCCAACAACATGACCCAACAAAAATGTACTGAGTATGGGCTTTAACCATACATATAAGCGTAATCTTGCCACATGGGAGGAAAGGACAGAATGGGCTGGAAATAAAGAAAGACCCCAGAAGTGGGTCCATCAAAGTTTCCAATGGAAGGAGGTGTGTCTAGGACCCCACCAGGTCATCCTGCTGCCTCTGGAGAGAAAGCCCCCACCAGGGAGGGGCGGAGGCAGACCCCAGCATGACCATAGGCACGCTTGTGCTGTTGTCACAGTTGGTACAGTCACTATGGCTGATGTTTCAGAGAGCCAGAGGCATCACGAGGTCAGTTCATTTGAATGCAGGCTCATTCATTCTAGATGCCTTGTTTGAAGGGAGAGCTTCGAGGCTATGTTTCAGGGACCGTGGAGGTACCCAGTATGGACTAAGAGGTTCAAGGCCCTGGATACGTGGCTCAGGTCCTACCTCACCAAGGAGAGACCAGGTTCAGAATCAACCCTGGGGTCTGCTTCTGGCATTGCCCAGAGTAACCACTGGCCCCTTGGATCCTCAGTCTCCCCTTCTACAAAATGGGAACCATTGTGATTATGAGCATTAAATAGACAATGAATGTGAAGCACCTAGCACCAGGCCTGGTCCTTGAAAGAGTCTCTTACAAGCAGGCATCACTTTGGCTGTCTTAACTACAACAAAACCGGCAGTGCTGCCCTGCCCATGCCTGGTGGTGTCAACCCTCCTGGAGAGAGTACTGACAGATGAGCTAAGGGAGGCTTGGAGAGACTGCCCAGGTGGTATGTGAGTAATGCCAGGGCATGGTTCAGATACAGGCCTGCCACCTACAGAGTCCAAGCCCTTAAGGTGACACTAGGGCTTCTAACCCTCAGCACTACTGGTATTAGGGCCAGATCCTTCTTTGTTGAGAGGCTGTCCTGTGAAGCATAGGATGTTTAGCAGCATCCCTGACCCCACCCACTGGCAGCTAGTAACAACCCTTCGCCCAGCCATAGAACCAAAAAATGTCTGCAGACACTGCCAGAGGTCCACTGAGTGGGGAGAGTTGAGAGCTGCTGCTCCAGGCTGATTGCTTCTTGCCTACCAGAGGTGGAGGCCCTGGGCCATTCCAAGACCAGCTCCTCTGCTGGGGCCCCTCGTCCTTACTCCTGCTTTTTTTTTTTTTTTTTTTTTGAGAAGGAGTCTTGCTCTTTTGCCCAGGCTGGAGTACAATGGCATGATCTCAGCTCACTGCAACCTCTGTCTCCCAGGATCCAGCAATTCTTCTTCAGCCTCCCGAGTAGCTGGGATTACAGGCACATGCCACCACACCTGGCTAATTTTTGTATCTTTAGTAGAGATGGGGTTTCACCATGTTAGCCAGGCTGGTCTCGAACTCCTGACCTCGTGATCTACCCACCTCAGCCTCCCAAAGTGCTGGGATTACAGGCAAGAGCCACCACACCCAGCCCTCTTTTAGTTACCTTTTAAGACAATCTTTCATCCCTGCTTCGCCATCCAGTCCAAGACCACAAGCCCCAGGCTGGGTGCTGTGGCCCTCTGCATCCCAGCTTCCACAGCCGTGGCCAGACTGGCATCTGCTAGACAGAGAAGGTTTCTGACCCCCTGCCCGTCCCATCCCTGCTCCCACCAGCAGTGGCTGTCTCCAGAGATGTCCTCCAAGCACAGGTTTTAAGACTGTCTGGCCCAGTCGATCCCCTACTTATTCACTGGTGACTCCCTTCCTCCTCAGTCCCCAGCTGGCCTATCCCAGTAGAGGGGGCAGGGCTACCCACACCAACCCCCAGGACGGTCTCTGGGTTGCCCTTCTATGGCTACAGCTTTCGGATAGGAGGGACAGTTCCTGGACCAAACCGAGGGTTGGGCTGCTTATTCTCATGGCCCAATAATGAGATGCAGATGAACTGGGAAAGAAGAGAGATTATTTCTGTAACCGGGTACAGAGAGAAGACCTGGAAATTATCGCCAGACCAACTCAAAATTACAAAGTTTTTCAGAGCTTATATACCTTCTAAGCTATTTGTCTTAGTGTGAGTTTATATTCATCTAAAGACATAAGTGATTAACTTCTTTTAATCTATAACTAAGGCCTGAGTCCTGAAGACCTTCTTCTGGAGCCTCAGTAAATGTACTTAATCTAGATGAGTCCAGATGCCAGGGGTGATTACTCTTGTCTCCTGCTAAATCATGGAGGTTTGGGGAGTTCCTTCAGACCCCAATAAAACTTGTTTGTGGAGGTCTGAGGAGTTTCTTGAGACCCCCAATAAAATTTGTTTAATCCTAAATGGGTCCTGTGAAGAATTCCTTCATCATCTTGTCATGCTTCAGGCCCAGGAAAAGCCTTGACAAACTCTTGGTGGGCTTTTGTGACATTCCAGCCTGTGTAAGGGCACTGGCCCTTTCAGCCTTTAACATTTAACCTCCCCACTCAGGGCTGAAACAGTGGTCGTGGAGGCCTGCCTGTTCAGCTGTTAGGGAGACCTGGCCTGCCACAGGACCTCCATCATGGGCTAGGCTTTTGCCAGGCCCCCAAACGAAGCCACCGGCAGAGGGCCCAGCACTCAGCGATCCAGGCCAGACCTGCTGAGCAACCTCTGCTGCCTTCCTGGAGTCTGTTTCTGACTGCAGGATTCTTTTAATAAACCCATTCATCACGGCCCTTCTGGGAAGTCTGACAGGCTGCAGAATGGAAATCTGAGAATGCTCTCCTTGCTTCCCGCCTGCGTGCTCCTGTCTGCTGCTTCTCCTCCCTCCTCTCCTCTTTCAGATGTGGCCAGACATCAGCCTTCCTCTGGGACATGATGAGGCTAAATTATTGAAATGCCAGGAAATACCAGCTAATGGAAAGTCCACTTAGCATGAGGGCTTCATTATCTGTGCATGTTCACACATTCTCCTTGGCGGTCTTTGAGATGTTTTCATCAGATGCATTTGAGATGCGTCTTTGAGATGCATTTCTTCCTGAAAGGTATCTGTGGACAACAAGGGTCGAGGATGTCAAAAGAACTGCCCACCCACCCACCCATCCAGCACTTCCAGTTTTGAGACCCCTAGGATATTAAAAAAGAAGAACTGCAAAGTGGGCTCTCACAAGAGGCTTTTATATTTAATCAGTTAATCCTTTTAACACAAAAAACACAATGTCATTGTATGATGGTGACAGTAAGATAACGGCAGGATTTATTTTTGAAATACTAATCTGTGGTTCCCTACAGACTCTATAGTCAGGTAATGGGTCAGAAGGAATGAATTTCGTCTTCCCCTGTCAGTGACTGTTTCTTTAGCCTCATTTCAGAGAATGGTGAGAAGTCTAAATCTGAGGTCAGTTGTACTGACCTCAGGGCATATGGCTTCCTGGTAGTCCAGCCACCAGAATATTCTAGGCCCACACCCAGGTGCCCACCTTCTAGATCACATTCTGGATGTTTAGGACTTCAGAATCCCCCACTCAAATGGCCCCAGCCTAATTCAAAGCCCTGCGTGGGTCTCATCCCTGGGTTTGTCCTCTGAGGGTGGACTGTGTCTCAGTACACATCCCCAGGTCCAAGGGAGACCATTTAGAAGGGAATGACTCAGCTTGGATATGCAGCCAAGGTGCGGGAAGATAAGGGGGGCTACTCAGGCTAGAAGTCAGCACTGTGTGTATCCTATGGTCTGGTGTAGAATCAGGAGTGTGGGCCTCCATTCATACTCACGGCCCAATTACTCTATTAGAGAGGGCACTATTCTCTGGCCTGCCCCACCCCAGACCTTGGCAAGGGAGTACAACCTTCGTTCATCTTTTCATAAAGGTTGTCATTGGAAACTGGCCAAGAAGAAGAACCTCTTGCCACTCTCCCCTGTCAAGGTGGAGCTGATCTTTGGTTTTAACGTTTACAACCTGGAAGAAGAATCTCAGGGGCAAGTGTCTTCTCCCCAGTTAAAGTTGTCTCAAAGAGCTCAGAGCCAGCTCTGACTCTCCAGCATCAGCAAGAGCAAAGCTGCTGGAGAAAGTTGCTGTGGGGGCCACTTGCTGGTGTATGACTTTGGATAGCCTCTCCGAACCTTGGTTTCATCATCTATAAAATGAGGATAATAGTAATACCTACTTAATAGGATTCTTATGAAAATTAATCAATCTGTGTAAAGTTGTCAGGATAATACTGGGCACATCACAAGCACTCAATAAATGTCAGCTCTGATTAGCAGCAGCAGCAGCAGCCTGGTCATTGCACCACCTCTGTGTGGACAGACTTCTTTCCCCTTTCAGCTTATCTTGGAGAAAGGCAAATGGGATGTGTAGAATGTGATGTTCACAAGGCCAGAGAAGAACTTCTTGATATGTCCCAAGGAATGTATCTCATGACTTTATTATAGAAAATTTCAAGTATCTATAGATACAGAAGTTGAATAGTATAAGAACGCCCTTCTCTCTCCTCTCCACAGGCCAAGGAATATTCTAGGCCAACACCTAGGGGCCCACCTTCTAGACATGGACGCCCGTTGCCCTGCTGTAAGAACAAGACTCATGGACAGTCTTGTTTCATCTATATTTGCATCCCTCCCCAGCGAGTACTTTCTGATCTAGGTCTTCTCCCAACACTAGCAGTTTGAAAAGAGATAAAAGAATCCTTACGCAGGAGCCATTCTCCCACTAGGCTGGTGAGTCGCAGATCAAGAGAGCCAGGCGTCATCGTCCAGCAAGTCAGGTTGACTCAAGGTGGACGTATTCAGGACAGCAGAAGGTCCTGAGCCTATGGGAGTGGTTCCTCTGAACCACCCAGGTCCCAGAAAGCAATTAAAGTCTTTCAGCAGCCTGTGGAGGTCAGGAGAGGACCAGGAACCAGGAGGGAAGGTGCAGAAAAAAAGGCAGATGACCACCATGTCTGCCTGGGAGATACCTTGTCCTAGAGTAGGGGGCTGGCCTGCTAAGTGGACTTTTTTCATTCTTGGGCCAAGGGGAAGTAGCCAATGAGTAACCTGGTCCAGAGGTTCAGGGTCAACGTGTTTCAGGGACATAGTGGAAATAGATACAGCCCTCAAAGGATCCTCTGCAGTTTCCCCAGGGGACCCAATTCAAGCATCATCATCTTTGCCCCCAGATGGAGGCAAGGGGTAAATGTTATCCTTATTTTACAACCTGGAAAAAAAACTGCTTCCACCAGCACTTTCTGCCCCACTGACTTAAGAACTGGGAAGTGCTTGTGGCTTCATAAGCCACAGTTACTCTGTGATCTCTGGCACTTTGGAGGAAAAATGTTATAATGAACGACACAGCATGCCCTTCTTCCTGATGCCAGCGGAACTCTGCTTGTCCATCCGATTTCTCAGTTTTTCTCCCTGCAAGAGCTCAGGGTCCAAAAGATCTATTATTCTGGCACATGTACTCTCCTGAAATAATTTTAATCCTTATAACATTCTTCATTCCCTCAACCCTTCTTCATTCATTCCCTTGGAACACTTGTTCCATTTGTCCTTCCATCTGCCTCTTGTCATAACTCTCATGTGCTCTAGACACTGACTCAGACTCCCTTTCAAAGAACAGGGGACACCCTAAAGATATCGGGTATGGAGGGGTTGGGAGTTGACCTGCTAGGTGGCTGCTTGAAATGCCAAGTGCTGGGAACATACCCCCTCAAGACGTTTTCTCCAGACAGAAACTGTGGAGCACACAGCTCAACTGGGGTTGTTGTTCAGGCTCCTGCCCAAAGGCCAGAATTGTTCAGGACTCCCAGAGGCAGCCTGAATGGCCCAGGCCCAGGCCCCTTCGTGGGGTACGGGATGGAGATTTCCATGGAGATATGACCTCTGAGTCTGTGGCACTTGAGTAGCATTTTCCAATGTAACCGTGGTGATCATTGCCTACTGGGACCCTTGGTGCTTCTTATCAACCTGTGCTAATCACACCCATAGGTGTGGTTGTATCCTTTGAGTGGTGGCTTCCTAGATCCTGAACAAACCTTCCTGGTCTCTTTCTCCCCAGGTGTGGGCCTTCACATACACCCAGCAGATCCTCCAGGAGGAGCTGTGCCTGTCAGTCATCACCTTGTTCCCTGGTGCCCCAGTGGTTCTTGTCCTTTGCAAGAATGGAGATGACAGACAGGTAAGTGCTCAGCAGGTCCCTGGGATGTGGCCATCTCCGTAATGTGACTGCCTGTTTAGGGCTTAGTCTCATGAGCAAGAAAAGAGAGAAATTGTTAGAAGAGGAAGAGTTGATAAGAGAGGTCAGGAGAGGGAGGGAAAGTGCTGCCTGGGACCCGTCTGTGTTGCTAGCAGCAATGGCAACATCCACCTCACTGGTCAGCCTGCCCCATGAAAGCCTATTGATTTCCACTGACCACACCATGCCCATTCATCTTCTACTTTCCTGTCATTGCTCTGTTCCCCACCTGGGATCCCAAACAAGGATCTCAGGGTCACAAGGATGAGCAAGACTTGACCCTTGCCTTCAGGGCCCTGGGCTCTAACAGTATGTCCCCCAAACTTCCTAGCATTCTGGGCACATCAAATGCCCAGTTCCTCTAGCAGCAAAGTGATGTCTCCATTCAGTTTCTTGCCAACTGGGTATTGGTGTTAGAAAGAACGAGATTAAAATGCCTGTTTTATGGTTTACTGGCTGTGTGACCCATGGCAGGTTACTGGACCTCTCTGGGTGTCCATTCCTCCTCTCTGAAATGGGGTTGAGGAGGTCCACTACACAGGACAGCTGTGACTGTCTCTTGGCAGTAATGTGCTTAGTGCCTGCTCCGGGGTGCTTCCCCTGATGTGTCCAGTCCCTCCTTTGTCGTGCGAGGTCAAGTGTGAGAACCTGCTGCATGAGACCCACCTCTCTGCTCTGGCCCCTCGTGTGCTGACACATTTTGAAGAAGCCCCCAGCCCCTCCTGCCATCACACTCGCTGCTCCCACCACCCCAGCTCTTCCCCACTTCCCTGCCATCATGCAGATGCTGAATGTAGACCGTTTCTTAAGTTGCTCCTGTGACTAACTTCACATTTTCTGGGCTACTGCTTAGAAAGTTGCTGCCTCCTAATGAGTTTTCCTAGTAAACATATTGATTTTGCTTTTAACTTTTTTAATCCAATTTTTAAAAAGAAACCAACAATAGTACCTGGCAGAGCAATTAGTTACAGTTTTAGTGCTTATGAAACCATGAAATCAAGTCTCTGAGTGACCCTAGACATGAGGCACCTACCTTTCTGACAATGCCAGAACTCATTCATTCACTCTCCTGTCTGTCTTACCAGCAATGGACCAGAACTGGTTCCCACATCGAGCACATAGCATCCCACCTCTGCCTCGATACAGATATGTTCGGTGATGGCACCGAGAACGGCAAGGAAATTGTCGTCAACCCATGTGAGTCTTCACTCATGAGCCAGCACTGGGACATGGTGAGCTCTTGAGGACCCGTGCCAGAAGCAGCGAGGGCCACGGGGTGGTGCTTCCCTGGACCAGAACAGACTGGAAACTGGGCAGCAAGCAGCCCGCAACCACCTTGGACATCCTGGACTGGGAGGTGGAGGCAGAGCCCCCCCCAGGATAGGAGTCACTGTCTCAGGGAGGACAGAGGAAAATATCACAAGCCAATGGGACTCAGAGACAAATCCCACATGTTTTCAAGGCCGTTAAGTTCCAGTCCTGGCCAGTCTTTTCCTGACTGGTATCTGGAGACAGAAACCTAATGGGAAGTGTTTGTTGTTCCTTTTCTTACAAAGGAAGCACTCTCTGGAGGCCAGAGAGAAAAGCCTTCTTTGTCACTAGGCCGGGACTACATTGAGAGATGAAGAATGGAGGTTGTTTTCAAAACAAATAAAGAAAACCTTAGAAGTTGTCTCTGGACATCTCTTGCTCTTTCCTTCTTATGTTGGCTCAGGGCTAAGCTGAGCTCTTCACGGAATAGGGGTATGGGGTGGGGAGCACCTGTGCCAGAGTGGACAAAGATAGGGAGACAGGAGACCTGTGCCCTTATCCTGGGCTGCCACCAACTAGCTGTGGGATCTTAAAATGACATGTGACTTCTTTGGCCCACCATTTCCTGTTATGTCAAAGTGAGAGAGTGGGACCAGATCAGGGGTTTCTATTGATGATGCACACCTGCCTCATTCTGGGGAATTGTCTAACTTGGAGGCTCTAGGCTCCCCTGTGGAGATCCTGGTTCAGTAGGTGTGGGGTAGGGTCCAGACATCTCAGCTGATTCTGACACCACTCCTTGGTTAAAAACACTACCCTACCTAGATGGTCTCTCTGGCTGCTAGGGCTTTATGGCCTATGGCCTTTGGCATAGAAGTTTCTTACTCTAATAAATCCCCAGCTTACTGGTGTGCCCTGGGAATGGGTTATGGTTGTTGTCCATTATTATTAACTAGGGTTTAAGAGAAGAACCAATCCATATGAAGTTCCCAAAATATGCCCATACCTTCTCTGCCCAGGTGAGTTTCCTACATGCTATTTGGTAACTGACTTTGTTTTTCACTGCTGCATAACAAATGACCCCGAAATTTAGCAGCCTAAAGCAATACACATCTATTCTCATATGGCTTTTGTGGGTCAAGGATACAGGCATATCTTAGTGACATCCTCTGCTTCAGGGTGTCTTACAGGGCTGCCATTAAAGTGTTGGCCAGGGCCACAGTCATCTCAAGGTTCAACTGGATGGAGCAGGATCTGTTCCAAGCTCACTCAACAGTTGTTGGCAGGATTTGGTTCCTCACAGGCTGTCGGCCAGAGGCTGCCCTCAGTCCTCTGCCATGTGGGCCTCTCCAGCATCACCGCTTGCTTCACCCAGGTAAGCAAGCCAGGATGGCAAGCGTGCCACCAAGATAGTCTTTTATAAACTCATCTCAGTTATAAGTTACTTGCCCTCGCTTTTGGCATATTTTATTTTAGAGAAGCAAGGTATCAGGTATAGCCTGCACTCAAAAGAAAGAATTAATGTCAGGAGGCAGTGATTGCTGGGAGCCATTTTTGAATCTGCCAACCACAGGAACTATTATATTCTAAGCAGGTATCCGTTTCCCCTTCATCCAGAAAGCCCTTCAGTGATGGGAATTAGTTCAAGCTCATCATTATAAAATCCATTACTGCAGACTGCTATAGACTTGGAAAGTTAAGAGTCGAGTGTGTGCAGCCCCAGAAGCTCCTTCGGTGTTGGATCTGTTTGTTTCTGCAATGCCCTGGTGGCCTCCCGTAGTTAGGATGTGGCTCTTTTGTTGAAGCAGTTTCGCTCCACACTGGGAAAAGGAAGGGAGGTCATGGGTAAATAAAGCCATCTATAGAAGACATTCTGATGACTCCTAAGCTCTGTGTCCACACGGTTGAAACCAGGCCTGCAGAGAAGAATGAGAACAGACACATTCACCAGCAACCTCTCCCCTATGTAGTGAAACAGGTACTGCACTGGAATAAATATAAGAGAGCCTAGGATTGTCCTCATCTGTCCTCTGTTGCCCTCAGTGTATGTGCCTGTCTTTGAGCTCCCTGGTGGCAAGAAAGTTATCTCTTCTTTATCCCCACCGCTGGGCTGGGCACTTCAGCCTCTCAGTGGGTGTTTTCCTAAATGGATGATCGAAAAACTATTCCTTGTCTGAGACAAGTGATATTATTTACGTTTTACTACCCCTATAAAGTCACAGAATGCAGGTGGTGTTGGGTGTTTCTCAAACACCCAAAGGAATGGGGGCAGAGGAATAAAGGCCTCAGCCTCAGAGGGGCAAATGCACCTTATCTCAGCCTATTTTGATGTGGCTCAGTTGGCTCCCTGGCCTCCCTCTTATAGCCAAAGCTCTTGGGATGATAATGAAGAGTCACCTTAAAGGATGTGGAGGGTAATCTGCTAAAGGAGGTAGGATGGCTCTCATGTGAGCTGCCGCGCCTGCGTCTTAAAAAGCCTCCTTAGTGGAAAATGGAGGTTCAAAATTCTGATGGTGCGAATAGGAATCTCTACCACTGTGCAGAGATATCCAAATGCTCTCTAGCCACTAGCCTGAAGGTGATGCAGCCAAAGCAAGACGAGTTGGGGATTTCAAAGCAAGCAAAGCAGCCATTCTGAACCTCTACCAATTCAAGGCAAAGCTGACAATCACTGGATGGGATAGTAACATTCTCCAGTCCCAGGGATGCCTTTGCCTGCAAGTGTGCAGCAGAGAATGTGCATGGCCAAGCTTTCCCTGGCTGGCCGGTGTTTTGGTGGATGCTGAATGAGAGTCCTCAGTCAACTCTGAATATTGAGTTTGAATGCCAAAATGTAGTAACTGGGACTAGCCCACTTAGTAGGTCACCAGTAGCTGTGAGTGAAGGTGAAAGTTTGTCAAATGATATCAGCCTGTGACAATAAAAAAGGCCGACACTCAAAGGATCTTAAGGGTTCACAAGATTTAGGCCTCAAACCACGCTTGGAGAGTCATCACCTTAGAACAGTCTCACCATACTGCCAGGTGAGGAAGTGGCCAGGTGTGGCAGAAGCCCCTTCCCCCAAGGTTGTATCTGGTAGTGGAAACAGTATGGACATCTGAGTATTTTATTGGTGTGATGTGTATATTAAAGGAAATTGAATTTATATATATATAATATTTATTTATTATTTGAATATATATTCTATATTATATATATTAAAGGACAGGGAATTTATACATATATATGAATATATATTATATATATGTTTGTGTACACATGTGGGCATATATATATGTTGTGTGTGTGTGTACACATATGGGCATAGCAGGCATGCTCTACTATTTGGATTAGAGTTGAAGTCATGATGGTGTTGAGTGAATGGAGAGAAATGGGAATTTTTAGGTCCATCTGCGCTCAGTATGGGTGGCTGAGCCTGGTGCCATATTGCATCTGAGACTCACTCTCTTGAGTAATCTGAGACTCACTCACAGTTTTCTTCTGTGCTTTGTCATTTCTCCCTGTGAGCTCATTTTCAGCAGGCGTTTCTGTCTCTAGGTATCCCAGGTGCCCCACTTGCGGAGGCCTCAGGGAAGGTTTGCCTTTGCCTCTGCCGGGGTCCTACCGCGTTTCATAGACTCCAAATGCACTTGTACATTGATTTCTCTGTTGGTGGTTTCCACACTGTGAGTGATGAGAATTTGGACCCCACCTCTACTACTTGGCACAAGCTTGGAATTTGATCTTTCCCAGATTGTCATTTTTCTACCCAAAATCATAGTCCTGCTCCATGCCATCACCACTCATCCAGCTGGTGGGTGGGGTGTGTCTAGCCTCTCTAAGCATACAACAATAGTAGGGCCCCATTTCTGGCCTCTACCACCCAAGAGGCTGTGGTTTTCACATCTGCCCCTGCCTGGGTGTTAAAGCCCCAGCCCTGTTGATGTGCACCTGGCTTCAATTCCCCTTCAGTGCTCATTCATGACTCTGACTCTGAATTCCCATTTGTTTTTAGAATCTGGAATTTCTCCCTTTTTCCTTTCAAATGCAGCTGTGATTTCAAATTGTTTTATCCAATATTTACATATGTGGAGGAAAGGGAGCTCCCCGCGCCAGCTCAGACCAAAGTCCCTTAGTGCTATAATTAGCTGTCACCACTGTCTTTCCCACTGACTGTGGGACCATATCTTATTGTAGACACTCAATAAGTTTCTATGAATGAGTGAGAGAATAAGCCTGTGATTCTTTATTACCACTTCCTAATTACCTCCTGGCTACAGTTATCAAACGTTAGAGTTTTAAAAAGACAGCAAAAGCAGAAACAGAGGACCGAGAGGACAAATTTATAACAATAAAAATCTTGTTATAATACACATAGATTTAGGGATCATGCACATTTTACTTCATAATGACAGAGTTTAATACTGAAAATGCTAACTGGAAAGAACTATCAGTAATGGAAGTCTTTAACACTTCAGTAGAGCCCAAAGAGAGAATCTGTTCTTATAAACTCTGGGGGATGGCGATGGAAGGGTTGAGGGGAAGCCCGGTATTTCATCTGCATGAATCTCAGGCAGATTCACTCACATCTGGCAACCGAGTCCTGGCTGGCCTTCAAAGAGAGGTCCACCTTGTACCTGCAGTCCACCATAGTTTACCCATAGTAGAGTTAAGTACCCTGCTTTCCCCGACTCCACACGCTGAGCCATCATCCTGCCCTAACCCATCCATTCTCTTAGTACCCAGGACAGCATCTGGCACATAAGGGTATGGTGAAGGTTTGTGGGTTATATGAAAAGTCTAGCAGCTGTGCAGACGTGGCCTCTGCGATGCCCCACGTGACAGATAGAAGCCTCTTCTCCCGCACCATCCAGAGCTAACCGCCCAAGCTCCCTCGTGGTCTGTGGACTCTGGCAGCCCAACTCGGATTAGCAGACTCCAAAGCTCTGAGCACTTTTCCATTTGCCATGGAGCCGACTAATTTAATGAAGCCGTCACAGTGCAAACCTCAGGGCTTATTGGAAAAGGACTTGAGCACGACATTATTTCACAGCAGTAGATTGCATCATTTTCATTTCACAGCTTTCCAATGGGAAATAATAAAACAAAATTACAAACATAATGAAGAAAGAAAGGGGAAAAAAAATCTTGGGTGAGAGATGCATCTTCTGTGCTGTGACAGGGCTGGTTACCTTATTCATTTGAGCCAGTAAATATTACCTGGCCTCACTCTGCAGGAAGGAGCATCCCAGAATGCCTGCACCTGCTACTGAAGATAACGGGCTGCAATAACTCACTGTCCAGATGCAGCAAGGAGCGGTGAGTGCCCCTAGAGATGGCTAGCTGGATGGCCCTCCAAGAAATTCCAGCCTCCAAGAGCAGAGCCTTCCCTGGGCCAGCCACAGTACTGGGGCAAAGGGCTACCATTGGTGAGGGGGTGGTGGGTCCTTCCCTCTGGAAGACAAAGCAGCTTCAACAGTGGAGCTTCACCCATTCCTGGGATGAAGGAAGGAAAATGGGTTCCCGCCTTCATTCATCCTGCAGGATGCTTTTGGTGTGACCGTGTGTGACCTGACAGCCAGAGGCTAAATAGGAATCAACAGAGAGATGAAGCTCTTTCCAAAAGCTGTTCTCATTAATAGCACTGAGGTGTGCAGATGGAGGGCAGCAACAGAACTTGACTGGGCCTACTATTTTATTCTGCAAGCCTGTACCTCAGCTCAAAAGATGCCCCAGGCCTGTTCCTACAGCAAGAAGATGGTGCCCCTCCGTTCCACCCAGGCCCCAAATTCTTTTCCTTTCACTGAAAATAGCTTTTCTCCTCCAATAGTGGAAGAGTTTGAGGACATCCAGGATGAGCTCCCTCTTCTTTGCCTCCAGAGTCTCCTCCAAGGCTGCCTCTCACCTCGATTCCCCCTCCCTTCTTGATCCCTCACTCTGCCTCCCCCTCTGCCAACCCCTCCCCAGCAACTGAGTGGCAGAAACATCCCTCCTCCCCTGACTTAAAGCAAAAAGCCTTTTTGTGAGCCTTAGCTTCTCTTTCACTTTGATTGACATGCCCTGCTAAAGCATAAAGGCTAGTCTTATGGGCTCTGGTGGTAGATAATACAGGTTCAAACCCTGGCTCCTCTAGTTCTCAGCTGTGTGACTAAGAGCAAGTTACTTAACCTGACTGAACTCAATTTTTCTCCTCTGTCAAGGAGCTAATAATCACACCTGCCTCATAATTTCACCGTGAGATTGATTGAAATGATTCATATGAGGTTCTCAGTACAGAGCCAGGTGCATATATATCTCCTCAGAAATGTTTGTCATCCCTGTAGTTCATCATAAGGATTAAACATCAGGTCCCAGAGTGGAGGGCAGTGCCTGTGAGTGTTGAGGGATGACCCCTCGTCTGAGTCTGTGCAAGCTGCTATAACATGTCACACCCTGGGTGGTTTAAACAAAGAAACATTTATTTCTGATAGTTCTGGAGGCTGGGGAGTCCAAGATTAAGGTCCTAACACATTGGTGTCTGATGAGGGCCCACTTTCTCTGTGTCCTCACTTGGCAAAACGAGGACAAGAGAACTCATTCTCTGTGGGTCCCTTTTATAAGGGCACTAATCCCACCCACAGGGCCTCCACCCTTGTGACCTAATCATCTCCCTAAGGCTGCACTCCTTAACACCCTCACCTTGGGGGTTAGAATGTTAACCTATGAGTTTGTGGGGACAAAAACCTTCAGTTCATCACACTCTTCAATCCTCAGACGTCCATTAGAGGCCAGGCTGAGACTCCCCTGTGCAGTTGCCTGGGGCATGGAGTCCTGGAGAAGACTCAGATATCCTGCAAGCACCACTCATTGGTCCCAAACGGGATGAGATCAGGAGGGAAAGTAAACAGAAAAGGGCAGTGGGGATCAGCTCTGGGAATGGTGCCCCCTGCTGGTTAGCGCCCTGTCGTTGCATACAGTTCTTAGGCAGTCCCAGCGCTCTGTGTTCCTTTCCTGCCTCTACACAGGAAACGGGTCCCTGCGTCCTCTGCTGAGCCCTGTGGAGAAGCTACGCCATGTGCAGGGTCCGTGTGTTGCCAAAGAAAAGGGCGGGAGACACCACAAAAGAACCCGGAGGTGGGGCCCAGCACCCCCAGAAGCTCCCTTCTCCTCATGGGGAGGCCATGCCTCTCATCAACATTTAGGGAATATCGCTAGCTCCAGCTCTCCTTCTTACCCTTAGTTAGAAACTTCTGGTCTTACCCATGAGTTCAGCTCTCATGCCTTACTTCTGCCTCTCTTCAGCCTGGCACCTGCATGATTTTCAGTTTGGGAGCTACCCAAGATGTGCCAGAGTCCAGCCTGGGCTTCTACTGCCTACCCAGGGGGCATCTGTTCTAGGTGTAGGGTCTGCTCCATCTTGCTAAGCCAGGGGCAGGAGTCTTAGACCCACTGAAGCTTTTGTCCCCTTGCTCTGGACACCTGGTCCAGATGTGTCCTAGGAGGTAAGAACAACAGGAACACAAGCACAGAAACAAGAAAGGGCCGGCCTTTTCTCAGGGAATGGAGGGCAAGCCAACAAGCCTGTGGTGAAGGAGACATGGAAAAAAGTGGGGGGCAGGTAAGGCTGGGAAGGTGACCTTGAATGCAAGGCAGAGGATTCTGCACTTAATCGAGTAAAGTAGCTGTGAGCCACTGAAGGTTTTGGAGCAAGGGAGTGGCATTGTAAGAAGGACGTAAGAAGAGGAAGATTGACTGAGTAGCATGGAGGAAGGTGTTTTACAGGTGACATTCTGTGAAAGCAGGGCCTGTTAAAGACTCCGAGATGTGAGACCTGAACTATGTTACTGACAGTCAAAGCAAAAAATAGACAATGTCTATTTTTCCAATTGTGGGGGTGGATGTAGGAGACAGAGAAGAGGGAGGAGGAAAGGTGGAGCAAAGTGAGAGAATGGCCTTCATGCCAAGTAGATTCTGCTGAGCTTACTGGGTAAATTCCTTCATGGCAGCCACATTTAATTGATCCATTTGAGTATCCAATAACCAGGCTTAATTTCTTAATTGCAAAACACACACAAGAGAAATACTAGTAGCATAGCAACCTCTTATACAGTACTTGCTTGGTGCCCGGCATTGTTCTTAGAGTTTTAAGGAATTTACCTTAGTTAATGCACATAAAAATAGTAGCTATATAATAATAGCTACTCTTATTATCTCCATCTTAGAAGTGAGTAATCTGAGAACCAAGCAGGTTAACTAACTTGTCCAAAGTCACAACTTGTAGTAGAAGTGAAACTCAAGTCCAAGAAGTCCACTGTTGAATTCTGGATTCTGGTTCTAGGCTCTGCTGCCTCTCACACTGAAGATAAAATAACAAATAACTCATCTTCTTATCAGAAAGAAAATGCTATAAATACAGTTGAAGTCCCTTGTAGAAAACTCTTTCATGAGCTGACTTTTAAATGAGTAGTTCTGCGTTGCTCACAACTGGTTAGCCCCACTGACTCAGAGCCATTCACTCACGGACTGTTTGCTAGGTAGGCAAGGGAGAGGGGATGAAGCATTTAGTGAGCTGTTATTACGTGCCAATGCTATGTTTATGTGTTTTATGTTCACTCTTTTATTTACTGCAAGCAGTATTCCAGATAGATATCATCAGCTTTACAGATGAGGAACTTGAGCCTCAGAGAAGTTAAACAACTGGTCGAGGTTGCCCAGGTGATATATGGCAGAGCGGGGGCCTCTGCTCAATGGCCATCTTCCCAATTGACGTGGCATCACCCCCCAAATGTATATGTAAATCACCGAGCAATAAATATTTACCAGATACCTGCTATATAACAGGCACTATGCCAGAAAGTGGCCACCGGTCCTTGCCTTCAAGGACAACAAACATGGGAGAGGAGGTTTTATTTGAGAGAGAGCAGGGAAAGAGAAGGTGGGAGGGAGGATGTGCTTGGTGGGATCACTGCTATCCCAGAGGTTGCTTGAGTCCAAGGGGCACAGAGGAGGGAAAGGAAAAGCTTTGCAGAGAATTGGAGGGCTGAGTTGTGAGGCTGACAGGACAAGAGGAAGAAAGGGCAGAATTCTAGATACAGGAGCGAGCCCACATTTGCTTTCCCACACTGCCTTTGAGTAGCATGATTAATCCCCTTTGTGTCCCCATAGCACCCTTGTGTCCTCGTGGAACACTGTGTCTCCATGTCCTTCTGTGTTCCCAGGGGACTCTCTGCACAGCCCATCTTAAGATTTACTCCATTACCTGCATGTCCTCTGTCCATGTGTTGGTTCCCCCACCCCTACTGTGTGTAAGCTCCTCAGAGAATGGGACCCACCCTGCCTCTGGCAGGGTCTGGCTCTCAAGGGTGCTTGTCAAACTGAACCTGAATAGACCCAGCCAGGTCTTCCAGATGCAGCTGCTCCTTCATCTGCTTCCATGTCTAATCAAACAGGTCAAGATGATTTCTCGGTCCAGAATAGGTCTTGCAACTTGGATAGCACAAAGAGGCTGCAGTGCATTCTAACTACCAAGAACTCTCTGTGGGGTCATGAAGCTGATGAAAAACTCTCAGACCCAGCCTCTGCCAATGGACAATCAGATGCTCCTGTGCTGCTGCTCTGGGGAACTGATAGCACAAACCCAACAGAAACCTCAGAACATTCCGAAGCTGCCTGGAGGGAGCGGAGTCAGAGAGAACTCCCCCACTGTCCTCAGTGTTCCCCGGGATCCCTGAGAGGGCTGGCCATCTAAGAATGAGGGGCCGTAGGCTAAGAGTCCAGAGGGATGACCACTCACCACCCTCCCCTGTGACAGCTGGCTTCAAGACATACAGACTGAGGCAGCTTCAGGGTAACAGCCAACCACAGCTGGCCATAGGCAGACCTGTTCCAACCATGGGAAGTAATTCAGCTTTCAGAGCCAGAAGCTACAATGTCAGGAGCATGACTTGAAGATTTCATCCCTTCAGCTGCTGGGAATTCTCCATTATAAAACAAGCCATTCCTGTAAAAAACAAGTGTGATGATCTCTGCCTCTTCTCTCTTGAGTCTTTCTAACTTCAACAGCCCAACGGTATTGCCTTGAATTCTGTATTTCTATGGCAGAATGAAAAAATAAAGTATAGAATACTGAGCATGAACAGAACTTTGAAAAGAGGATCTCTAGTCCAATTCCGACTTCATGCAGCCCTGTCCCCAGACTATAGCAACTACTTGCTTCCATTTTTAAAACAACTTGAGAAGTCATTCTTAATTTACTCAAATCGAATCAATAATTAGTGGACACCTACTAAGTGCAAATAATGAGGTCTACTAAGGCTACAGTGAGCTAAGATCCTCAGGCCCTGCCTGTAACTGCTGTGAGAGGGAGGTGGTGGTATCCTGATCCACAGGGCAAGAAACAGTGCTCAGAAAAGTGCAATAACTTATCCAAGGCCACACAGCAAGTAAGGGGGCAGGCAGAGCTGGAACCCACTTAGCTACAGATTCCAGGTCCCTGTTCTCTTCCGTTTTCGGCCCTTGTTCTCTTTCCTTTTTGTCTAGAAAGTTGCACTTTTAGAAAACTCGAATTTAAAAAACCTTGAGAATAATATTATATATAGTGTAACTGAGAAGCTCAAGATGTAACATGTTTTTCAAATTGTCTTTTCCAATCATGACAAGAAAAGCCGAGGTTATGAGATGACAATACCTTGGCCAATTTGATTGAATAAAAAGATATTCAGCCCACTAAAGGGCCATGCCAGCTAGCTCTGTCTCTTTAAAAAGCTCAAGTTTCTATTTTTTTTAATCAAGGTAATAGTTGTTTGAAGTGATGCTTACATATAGAAATCCCCTACTCCACAACGACTCCCTTTCCCCAGAGACAGCCATCCTTCACACTTCTAGGTCCTGCCCCTGGCATTTACCTTGACAATTTAAAAATTATTCTGCTATTTCTTGAAACATGAGTTTTAGACATTATCTATTGACTTCATGCCATGGTAGATAAGGACTTAGTTTTTCCACACCACTGCTCACATTTTTCTCCTTTTATCCTTGTGACATGTTTATAAAATAATTTTTGGCAAAATCAATAATCAGCATTTATGTGCTAAGCCAAATAGTGAATTACAATAACCTCCTTTCTTGTACAAGCTTTTGTTTTTCCTGGAATTAATAATGTCCTCAGTATTTTTTCGCTTCCCTAGTTTTCTATCTTTCATGCTTTTCTCCAAATTTTCCAACATGTCATAATAACGCTTTCCATAATCTCAAGCAAATCATCATTTCCTTTTTTTTCTTTTCCATAAGAGCCTTCACACAGGAGGCTCTCTGATCAAATGTTCCAGTATTAGTTGCTTTCTACATGTGCTGCATAGCAAACAACCTAGGAATTTTCTTTTCCATTCTCTAATTTTGGTTTCCCTCTTTCCTGAATCATAAAACCATGTAGCTTCCTATTTCATAACTTACTTCTTTTTCGTTTCTTTGGTTTTTTTTGTTTGTTTGTTTTCTATAAAACGTTCTCATGTACATTTCTAAGAATGGATGGATCAGAGGTCCATTTTTTAAATTTGATTTTGTAAAGGTATTACATTTGAATTTGAAAAGTGTCTTTATTCAACTTCACATTTGTTTTCTACTTTGATTGTATATTAAATTCTAAGATGAAAATCATTTTTCTTCCGAATCCTGAAGGCATTGTTGTCAAGTTCTATGAAGAGTCCTGAGATTTCACCCTATGTGTAAGCTAACAAGTTAGCCTGCCACAGTTTCATGGAGACTGATAGAAGACACAAGACTCCTGGGTCAGAGATAAAGGCAGTTTAATACTCATAGCAGTGGGAGAAGTCAGGATATCAGCATTGTTTGCACTGATTCCCCTAACCAGGGCCAAATGATGCCATAAACACACAATGGGTAGCATCACAAGAAAGGAACCCTGAGCTTAGGGAGGCCAAACCTTTATAATGGGCATGCTTGCCTTTTGCTCTGGAGGGAAAGAAACATTGTTTCTACCTTCCAAGGCTGTTCATTATACCAACATGCTGGAAAAGGTAGTCCAGACAAAGGGCAGTCAGTGCCACTCTCCTGAGACATTGAGAAATGAACAAGACATAATAAATTGCTTAAAATTGTTTCATTGTCCTCTGGTTTCCACTACTGCCCCCAAGCAGTCTGATATCAATGTAATCATTTTTAGCTTGTTACTGTTCCGCCCCCTCCCCCGTCCCTGGAAGCTTTTAAACTATCTCTTTATACCTGGTTTTCTGATCTCTCCAAATTTCAATTTGGAAACCCTACATCCCATATTTTTGGAGTTTTATTCTTATGCTATTTCTTTGATTGTTAGATGGCATCCTTCCCTTCATACACCCTTATGGAATTCTCTCATTTTCTTTGGATTTGTTTCTTTGCTTTGTTCTCTGTCTTTCAGCTTGGAAGATTTTCTCAAATTTCTAATCTTCTATGGCTTTAAGAGTATTTCTAAGAACAAGACACTAAAACAGCTGCAAATGCTGTGTCCTTATTAGGCAGCACATACTGTCTGGTGAGCTGAACCATAGGGTGATCTAAGGCGATCTGGTCTTTTCATTGGTGGAATTGCAATAGTCAATATTCATAGATGTTTGCTCTTGGTTTCTCTAGTTTCTCTGACAAACAATCCATTGGTTTCCTGCCTAGGAGATTTATGCAAGGCTTGACTTTCTGGACATAATGCACAGGAATAGAGTGAGGTTACCACATTGGAGAAACCACATTTTTGTGGAAGAGAACAAATAAATGCTTTTGACAAACCAAAGCCTCTTTACACTGGTGTCCTCACTGTGCTCTACCCTCATTCTCAGGGAGAGCCTCAGACTTCTCTCATAATGCAGGAGGAAATCACTTAAAAATAGATTGAATCAACAAGCCGCATGATTCAAAACCTTACCCATCCGCACTGACTGTGGGGTCTAACGCAGACACTGCTATTCTTTGAGGGTCTGTCTGAGGGGGCAACACTGATGCAGGACAGCCTGAAGAGAGAAGTAGGGTTCATGACTGCATTTTCACATGAAGCTTTCTTTGGACAATGCTGCTTCCCTCTTTCTTTTTATGTAAGCTGACCTTGGTTTCTTGAGCCTCAAGGTGTCATTTGCTTTGCTTTTTAATTTTTTTCTTCACCAAGTGTTCATTTTATCACATTCAGTTTCTGAGCATCTGTTTCATGAAGACCTTGAAGACCCCCCACCTGTTAGTAAACCTTTATGAAGTCTCTAAGTTTCAAGGCCCCTGCTATGATGAAGCCTTCTTCAGTCATCACCTGGCAAGCACAGGCACTCACACAGCAAGAAAGCCCATAATCTCTTCTGACAGCGCATCTGAATCTCAGAATCTCAGTGGCTGGAGCCTGGGAATCTGTATTTTGAGAAAATCCTCTAGGTGATTCTGGCGACCTACTAATTGACAGGGGTCTATGTGCCCTTTCCTCCCATGTCTCATGCCTGAATTTGGGGTTCTAATATTGTAGGCCATATGTCCCTGGTACCAACTACCTGCCCACTTGAACCTGGGCTGGTCCACTGCCCTGGCTAGACAGAGCCTAAATGCCAGACTTTGACTTTTGCATGATCCCTCAGCTATGGTCCTCCCAGCATGACTTTTCTCTGTCCTCCCACTGGCCTCCTGGTCTCAGGCTGGCTTTATGGACTTACCTGCCCTTGTCAGAGATCATGTCCTGACCTCTCACCCACCACTCCCCCAACCACCCACACACTCAAGTCCTGATACCTCTCCCCACTCTGCCTGGACCATACTGATGCCTTCTGTGTATCCTGATGCCTCCAGGTATAGTGAATAGAAAGGATGCTATTGGTAGGTATGTTTTCTCTAATGAGAGATGCAGACAAGGAACACTGAGGAAGAAGTGATGGCTTCAAACTGGCATCTCAGGGAGGTTTCACACTGAAATAGGATTTCAGCCAGAGTTTTAGTGGAAGAGCATTTTTGCATATTCATAGAAGGGGAAGTCAAATCTAGGAAATACTTCATAAATGCCTCCTACAATTACAATACAAGTACTACTATTACTATTTCTACTAATAATCATGTATCTCATCATTGAATCTCTACCATTGAATAAGCACAGCATATATATTCATTTACATATTTTGAGACTTTTCAACAACCCTACAAGGGAGGCATGATTATCCCCATTTCAGAGATATAGAAAATGAGATACAGAGAAGAATGGTTTTCTCAAGACCTCAAGAGTACTAAGTGTTAAAAGGAAGACTGGCAGCTCAGTCTCCTGACTGATTTCTTTGCATTTCTCAGTATGTCCCGCTGCTTCCCTAAAATTGAAGAATGCAGCTCTCTCCCCTGGGAGGAACAGTCTCCTCTCTATCTTCCCAGTGAGAAATCTGCAAATAAAACTCAAATCAAATCATCCTGTGAGTCCCCGCCCTCAGCATGTAGACCACCGGGCTCCTCCTTCACTGGTGGCCATTACTGTGGTGGGTGAAATGTGGCAAATTGTGACATTGAGGATTCCATGGCCAGGAGAGTTGTCTGAAAGGCAGGGTGGCATGGGGAGACCATGGACTCATTTCCTTCTACAACCCTCTTTTTCATTCCCCAAAGCTTTCTGAGACATTTGCTCCAAGACTAAAAATACTCATGGTTCAATGCAGCCCTAGATCCAAATTATTTTGTAAAACTTGTTAAGTGCTTTTAGAGTTAGGCAAGCAAGAAAATACTTGACTTTTGTTCTAATGAAAGCCATTTTTAACATTTGAAATTATAGAAAGCAGCCATACTCCTGCCCTTCAGACTCCAGTATTTGCCAGCATGCTGTAGTACAAAGGCCTTTAAGTATATAATACATGAAAATCTAGGTTTACAGAAAAACTAAATTAGAGGAGATTATTTGTTCTGTGCAGGATGCCTTTGTACAGGAATTCCAGAAATTGAAACACTTGAGTCCCAGGTCTGCCACTGGCTGGCATAACCTCTCTGCACCTCAGTGTACACCTCTGTAAAATGGAGAGACGTAGGATGAAGCTGCTTCCCCTCTCCCACAAGGTGGTAATGAGAATCTAATGAGATATGGATTGTAAGCAGTGGGGTTCTATACAAAGGTAAAGCATCTTTGATGAGAGAAGTGGAGGGCTAGGGAAGGGGAGAAGTCCCTGTCCAGGGTGATACCCTTGGGTTGTTGGGGGGCTGGCCTCCTATCTAGTCAAGCCTGTGAACAGTCTAACCTGGGTTCCCACAGCAATGGGAGGAGGAGCCGTTCCAAGTTCCATTATCCTGCACAGTATACCCCGCAGCCCTGCTATTCAGTTAAACACCGCAGCTCCTGAGTACATTTTAATTTCTGATCATTAGTTACAAGATTTTCTTGTTAATTCTGATTCAGCAGATTTTGCTGAGACAGCTCTATTTTTCTCGCCCTTTATTTTGGTCGTGTTGCAGAGAGCCTATCTAGACAGACAATAAATCCGGTTGGCTAACCTCCCTCCCAGGAATGAATCATCTGCAACTCTGAAAAGGACACAGATGCAGGGGTGGTGACAGGGAGGAGTCCTACTCCCAGGCTTCTTTACAGACAACTCTGGGGGATCTTTGTGAATTCTGGCCCCAGGACACAATTCTGTAAGTAGATAACAAGATTCACCCAGAATTCAACAGCAGGCAAATTGGGAGGTGGGGGTGATGGGGGGACAATACAACTCATGACAATTCAACAAAATAAGGCTCCTGCATTCTGCCTCTTTTATTAGATCACAGGTATCATGTGACTGAATTTGCTGTAGATTTAGCTACCTGGGAGACATCACCAGAATTTTGCAACCAGCAAGATTAGTTTGGGGCCCTGGTCCCTCCTCTTCTCCTTCTTTCCTTGTGCCTAGTTACCTGCCAATGGCCATTGGTAGGAGCAGGTTTATTCTCCTTTCAGGTAGGCAACTTCCATCCCCATCCCATGCCTCCCAACCTTACATCTAGGAAAACAATTAGTTTATCCATGCTAAATTGTTGTTCCAGTTGTAATACCCTTCCCAGCGACCAGTGGTATTGGTAAACATTATTAACAAGAGCTAACACTCACGCAGCATTTGCCACATGCTGGCCACTTTTCTTAACCCTTTTTTGATATTAACTGTCTTCACTGCCACATCAGCTCTATGAAGTAGGGGTAATAATTACAGTATCCCCATTTTACGGATGAGGAAACTGAGACACAAAACATTAACTATTCTCTGTAGTCACCCATGTAGTAGGCAGCAGAGCTGGTATTGGGTCCCCAGTTGCAGAATCCATGCCCTCAGTCCACTGTACTTTATTGATGCAATCTGTTTTTGTCGCAAGATACTGCTGGAATGGCCTGGTGCAGCAGCAAGCTAGCTGAGTCTTAGAGGAGACAGAGAGCTAGGCTCAGACCTATGACAGGAATGGGGCTAGAATGGAAGGAAGAGACCTAGCAGGTTGACTCAGAGGAAGCCGCATCTAGTGGAGTCCAATCCAATTAAGTAGCAGTACAGGCAAGCAATTCATGTCATAGAGGCTGACAAAGGGCAAAAGGGTGTCCCAGACCAACAGGTCATGCAGGGAAAGAAACAGCAGTACAGGCATCAAGGACAAGTGCCAGCAGACTACAGGTCCCAGGTTGCACCTCCAGCTGAGGTAGGCATGGGAGCAGGAGTCATGAGTAAGTTAGAAAACCCTACCTCGGACTGGGTGCAATGGCTCACACCTGTGATCCCAGCACTTTGGGAGGCCGAGGCGAGCAGATCACAAGGTGAGGAGATGGAGACCATCATGGCTAACACGGTGAAACCTCGCCTCTACTAAAAATACAAAAATTAGCCAGGCGTGGTGGCAGGCACCTGTAGTCCCAGCTACTCAGGAGGCTGAGGCAGGAGAATGGTGTGAACCCAGGAGGTGGAGCTTGCAGTGAGCCGAGATCACGCCACTGCACTCCAGCCTGGGCGACAGAGCGAGACTCCATCTCAATAAAAAAATTAAAAAAAAAAAAAAAAGGAAACCCTACCTCACACTATAAACACAAATTAGCTCAAAAGGTATCAATGGCCTAAGTGTAAAAGCCAAAACCAAAAACCCTTGGAAGAAAACACAGGAGTAAATCTTCACAACCTCAGATTTTGCAGTGCTTTCTTAGGCATGCCATCAAAAGCATGAGCAACAAGAGAAAAAATAGATAAATTGGACTTCATCAAATGTAAAACTTTTGTGCGTCAAAAGACATTATCAAGCAAGTGAAAATACAATCCACAGATATTGCAAATCATATATCTGGTGAGAATTTAGTATCCAGAATATATAAAGAACTTTTACAACTCAACAACAAAAAGACAACTTAATTGGAATAAAACTGGAATTAAATAGACATTTCTCCAAAGAAGACATACAAATGGCCAAAAAGCACACAGAAAGATGCTCAACATTATTAATCACTAGAAAAATGCAAGGCAAACTACCATGAGATACCATGCACTAGGATGGCTACCATATGAAAAATTAATTTAAAAAAAGAAAAGCATTATTAGCAAGGATGTGAAGAAATTGAAACCCTTATACATTGCTGGTAGGAGTGTAAAATGTCAGCTGCTGTGAAAAACAGTTTGGTGGTTTCTCAAAAAGTTAAACATAGAGTTACCATTTGACCTAGGAATTTCACCCCCAGATATATCCCCCCCAAACTGAAAAGAGCTACTTAAATACATGCACACACACATTCATAGAATCACTATTCACAGTAGCCAAAAGTGGAAACAATTCAAATATCCATCAATGGATGAATGGATAAACAAATTGTGGTGTATACATAAAATGAAATATTATTGAGACATGAAAAGAAGTAAAGTTCTGATACATGCTACAATGTGGATGAACCTCAAAAACATTTTACTAAGGTGGTTGCCAGGTGCTTGGGGAAATGGAAAGTAAATGCTTAATGTTACGGGGTTTTCTTTGGGGGTGATGAAAATGTTTTGGGACAAGATCAAGGTGGTGGTTGTATAAGATCATGAATGTACTAAAGGCCATTAAATTGCTCACCTTAAAATGGTTAGGTTAATTTTTTTGTTTTGTGGATTCTACCTCACTCTAAAAAGAAAAATAAAAGAGTTACTTAGGACTTTAGAACATCCATGGCATCAGGCAGGGACCAACACAGGCTCCCTGTTACTTAAATGGAGGTATAAGCAAGGTGGGAAGCAAATCTTTCGTACCTGGTGGTAGCCCAGTTACGTGGTACGAGGGGGGACCTCATGCTAAGTCTCACCCTATAGGGCCAGTGCTCCTGGAACAGGTTTAACCCTGGAAGAGAGACAGGGTCAGAGCCAGCAGGGAAAATGATCTGTGTCCAGCCAGGCAGAGAGGAACCTGAGATCCGCTTTTCAGGTGGTTACTAGCAGCTGTTCCATGTGGGCAGCGAGGGGAGGCAAAAATGAGTGGCCACAGGACACAGCGCAGCTTCCTGGAATTCAGGCATTTCTGGTGTCTCTCAGTTGTTGTATAAGCCTGGGGGTTTAGACCAAAGCATTTGGTGATGATGAATCTCAAACACAAAGGAACAAGCAGAGGGGGTGGGGAAGTAGGGAATGTTCTGTTGTTTAGAAAATGAGCAAAACAGCTGGAGGTAAAGCTTTTGTTACAGGCTGCCATCTCTGATTCATGCGTCTTTATAATCCTGACTACGGTTTGAGGCAGCCAGGAAGAGCGAATATTACCTCTCATGCTGCACCCATCAGCATGGGGTTTATTAGAAGTAGACAACCATTTCGCAGTGTCAGGAGTGTGCTTATCATTGTGCAGAGTAGGCCATTGCCTGAATGGGGAGCCACGTCTCCTTGGATGCCCAAGGGAATGTGTTCAGAAAGTCCAAGGCCCAGCAGAGGAATTCTGGGGCTCAAAGGGGAAGCTCTGGCTACTAGAAAGGACTGGGTGTCCAGCCTGAAACAGGCATGGAGGCCTCCGCCTGGAGTGAGCAGAGCCAAGCTTTGACGACAGAGAGTTGAGGGCCTTCCAGCTTCCCACTTCGCCATCAGTTGGGAGTAGAAGGAAAGGAGAAATTGTGAAAAGGAACAAGAGGGTTTTGACATCCCCATTCTATGTGCCCACCCTCTCCCTACCTCCTTCCCGAGGCCATTCCTTCCTTTTCATTTCCCTTCAGTCTGCCTTTTGCTCACAATCTCTCCAAATCCATCAACGACTTCCCTACCCAAATTCTAATGCCATGACCAAGCAGAACCGCTGCTGGTCTCTGAGATAGCCTGCCACCTGGGCTGTTTCCAGGGTGTTCTCACTACCTCTTCCTGTGACTGCTTCTGGTCCTGCATGGTCCCCTCCACCCCACCTTTCGCCATCTTACCCCACCTGAAAAGCCAGTTTGCATAGTCTCCTTTTTGAAGTCTTTCTTGGTTGCCCAACCAGACATGCCCTCCCTATGACTGAACAAGCTCTCTTGAACGCTTATCTTGTTCTGTTTCATACTATGGCTATTTCTGGACTTCTCTTAACCCCCATTACCTATGCCTACTTTATGCATTCACCCCTGGATCATCTCACACCAGCGCAGGGGAGACAATAGGTATTTGTTGGATGGACAGATAAATGAATGAATAAATTCTCCCAACCTGCATCAGGTGGAAGAGTCTCCAGGACACTGCTGAACCATACAAAAATCCCTGTTCCACCAACTGCGCCTCAGCCTGCAGAAAGCCCAAGTATGGAGTCTCACTTAGAAAATGTGGGAGAAGGAAGTAAGGCAGGGGCTCAGAGACCAGGCCCTCCACCTCCCTGGGGAATGTGCTGGCCCTCCCTATGGCATCAAAAGGGACCAGACCCGGAAAGCAAAGACAAAGGAAGTGGGTGAATTTCTTTTTATCTAAACTAAGATGAGTCAGTCCTAGGCATATTGGGACATTAGCTAGTGGGGAAGGGCAGAGAACGTGGGCTGATGGGAGAGGACCGGCAGCAGGCGTATTCAGGGCTCAGCAGCTTCCCAATTCCCATTATCTGTCCAGGTGACAGAAACATGTCAGGCAGGACTGGGAGGCTGGGGGTAGGGGCAGGCCCAGCCAAGCTAGCTGGACCTCTCGATGGGGTCCTCTCCCAGCACAGCCCCTGGGAGTCCATTCAGGAGAGATGGCAGATGCTTGTCTTCCTCATGGTCTGATCATCACAGCAGGCCAGGGAGGGGAAGACCCTACCAGATGAGCTGCAGGCACACCTGATAAGGGTAGACCACTTAACCCCTGACCCTGGGGTCTCAGCTAGAGGCTACCACTGTGTGCCTGGCTGGGTGTCAGACCTGGCTGGTGCCAGACAGGGCCACGCCTGTGCCCACGGGACCCACAGCTCTGCAGGGCTGGCAAAGGAGGCGCTACTACTCCCGGCACCCACCCTAAGACCTCTCTTCACTTGAGCCCTTTCCTCCTACCCTGAATTCCAAGAAACAAGGCAGGAAAGGGGAGAAGTGAGCCAGCAAAGGACGAAGCAAAGGAAGGAAAGAAGAGAGGAAACCAAGGGAGAGCAGTAGGGATGATGGAGGCTTTTGGGGACCGAAAACATAACTTATGAGGCCTCACTTAAAAATTACAAATGCAAAACTGAGTATTTATTGAGCCTTGGAAGAGATCCAGGCCGGAGAGTGGCCCTAAACCTAAGCTTTATTACCTTCCAGGTAATCAGCCTCTGCCCAGGAATAATTTGTATACAAGAGAGGTGGGATGGGGGCGGGTGGAGGAGGGAAACTGAAATATCCCATGGAAGTGTGTGAGCACCCTCCTCCCACCTGCCCTCCTGCCTCCTCTGTGACATACCTGGCTGGGCTGCCCAAGCTGCTCCCTCCCATCCTTCCCTCTCCTCCCTCCTCCCAATTAAAAAAATCTATTTTGTATTTCCTGCATGCAGTACCCTTAATATTAGGTCTGAAAACAATTTGCAATCAGTTGTACTAATTAATCTAATTGAATTTAATTTCCCTTTCTTGGCGTTAGGGGTGAGTGAACTCCATATGCTGACTTATGTAAAGCAATATGCAAATTTGTATCTTGAGCCCAGAGCCCTGCAAATGCTTTTGATTACAAAAAAGGCTACGCGGAGGCCCTAGATAAATGAAACACACACTGCGGTTTCTGGCCTGACACTCCTCTCTTCCAGCAGCGAGATACAATATACCTCTGTTATTCCACCTGTGGCTTGGTTGCCTGTTCCTGCCCCGAAATTGCACTGTTGAGTCCCTGCAACAGGTCCCCATGTAGCTGGGCAGCGTATTTTCTACTTAAACTCTCAAGAATCTGGGTTCCTCCCCTTTGTTCTGCTGCTGATCCTTTTCCCTGGGCCCCTCATTAAGCTCAGGAGTGGATCCTAGCATTTGCTGGGAAGGCTGTCTGATGAGTACCCTAGTGGTTTGGAGAGGTGGTGGGCGGTACTGGTTGCTCCAGCTCCTCCAGCAGAGGGCAGCTGGAGGCCTTGGGTGGAGGAATCTGGCTAAGTGCAGGGATACCAGGCATGTAGCCCCCAACTACTTCCCTCATCTCCCAGGGAGAGGGGTGTGGTGTCACCCATGGATGGCATGAGCCACTATTAGCCACAGGCTGAGTCAAGGGTCCCTCGTACAGCCCTGTTCCCAAGAGCTGCCAGATGGGGAGGTGCTAAGAAGAGACACTGGGCACCATGGCTGTGACACACAAAAGGCTTATGCCCCTGGTCTTTCAGCTCAGTTAAAACCCAATGTTTTAGTTTTGTATTTGCTTCCAAATACCACAAAGTAGGGGAGGGGAATTGCACGGTGCAGAGAAGAAACAAGATTGGCCATGAGTTAAAAATTGTTGAAGCTGGGTGATGGTTCACTGGGGGCATATTATGCTTTTCTATTTCCGTATGTTTGTAATTTTCCTTAATAAAAGATTTTTAAAGTCCTAATTCTGAAGCTGGATCTAAAAGCTGAACTTACTTCCAACTGAATGGGAGCTACAAAGAGAATGAGAAAAATCAAAGGAGGCTTTCTTGTCACCTTCTGCCATATCTAGGTCAGTGTGAACAAAGGCCACACTCTCATCCCACCTCCCCAGGCAGGGTAAGGGAGGTGCCATCTGAGGTGCAGAGGGGCAAGGGTGGAGGTGTTGTCCCAGCCACCCGCCAGTCCTGTGGCTCTCTGAGTCCACTTATTTGGAAAGACAACAATCCTAAAAGCAGGTGCAGCCAGTAAAACAATAATGAAATGGACCATGGTATGGCAGAGAGATTGGAGAGGAAGAAGGAAGACCCAGTTGGGTTTTTGTAATGTTCTTGCAAGAAAAAAAAGTGAGGGTTTGAATTAGGGCTGGGATAATGGATATGGGGAGGAAGGCACAAATTAGAAACATCCTCAAGTGTAATTCGTAGGATTTAACTTTACCTATAGATGAGATATGGGTGGGCAGGCAGCCTCGGAGACTGCTCCAGAATGCCTGAGTTGGTGGCAAAACCATTCACTGAGACAGGAAACATGGGTCAGGGAGGAGTTAGAGTGGTTGAGAAGAAAACCAAATGTTTTTTCGTGTCCAAATTTAATTTCAAGCAACAACAGGAATCCAACTGGAGCTATCCAAGGAGGTTAGGAATTTGAACGTGGAGCTGCAGATAGAGGTAAGAGCTAGAGAGAAAGATGTGGAGGTCACTGGCATGTCAAGGTCAGACCAGCGCATAGGGGAGTGAGGTCATCCTGGGAGAGAAGAGGGCCAAGGAAGGAATCCCAGCATTTAGGGGGCAGGAGGAGGAAATGGACACAGCAAAGAGCAACTGAGATAGAAAATAAAAGAAGCAATTCAATTGGGAGAAGTAGAATCAGATAAACAGTCATGGAAGCCACAAGAGGAGGGAATTCCAGGAAGAGTGTTTAATGAGCTCACATGCTGCAGAAATGTAAAGCGAAGAGAGCATAAGATTTCATACAAAGGCATCACCATGGACCATGGCAAAAGCTTAAAGAATGTGTGTAAATACATATCTTTTGCACTCAAAGATTATATAATAATTTAGAAACCATTTCAAAAAATAAAAGTAATTTCCAAGTCTAGGTCTGCTATGCATAAAATTCATCTTCTCCAAATACACCTTTCCCTCTAGTGTATTAAATATACTTGAAACATTATTCAAAAGTGTTCACGAACAATGAACAACTTTCCAATGTAGCCTCTGATGGAAGGAAGAGTGTATTAGTAAGAACAAATGCAGCTGAAAAGGCAGAGGGTGGAAGATAAGAATGGATTCATTAGGGATGACTTAAAGGGGCCCCAAAGGCATATCCGGCCCCTCCCTCCTTAGTGTAGGACTTCACTTTACCATTGTTATTTTAAAAAATCTTCCTTCATCCCACATTTTATTTAACCAAAATTTATTAAGGAACTAGTGCCAGGCACATACAACACTCTGGAGATTTTAAAAAGAGAGAGAGAGAGATTAAGACAAATCCCAGCCATTGAAGAGTCAGTTCAGGTGGGGAATTACCAAGCTCTCAGAGGCATTTTATGACAGAGGTTTGCCTGAGGTCATGCCCATCAGACAGAGCTGAGCCCCATGCCCTAGCTGGGGGCTTCTCCCACAAAGCCGTGACTGCCTCACATGGTCACTCAGACCTCTTCCTATCGACATCTGGGCATCTCGGTTGGTCTTGCCTCAGGAGGTGGGCCAAGGCTTCAGAGGAAGCCAGACAAAGGCAGCAAAGTCAGAGATCAGGGTTTGAGCCCACCAAGGCCCTTGACTAGCACTTTGCATTGTTCTCTGTCCTCCTCCACACCCTGTGGGGTCCCTTATCTCTCAGGTGCAGAGCAAAGTCTGCTTTAAGATGGCTGTATGGGACCAGGGACACTTCAGCCAGATGCTGTGACTCTTCAGCCAAAGAGCACGGCTTTGTTTCCAAGTGGCTGAGAGTCTGGGCTGTCGCTCTGTCTGCCCTGAAGCCTTCCTGGTTACTAGTCTCAGGGGAAGACTGTGATTACCCTGCTCCTCCTGGTGGAGAGAGGGGAAGATGGTGGAGAAAAGTCATGTTTCTGTGCTCACCTGATAGCACACCAGAGACAAGTTTGGGGGCGGGAGAGATATTAACACTCCCAGCAGGAAAATAAACCTGAGGAATGTCCAACTCCCTTCTTGTGGAGCAGCCTCCTAAGGAAGAGGGCTAAGGACTTGGGAGCTCAGGGCCTGATCATTACTCACCTCCATATTCTTGTGCCTAGCATAAGACCCAGAATGGCACCTGACAACAAGAGATCCCAAATAAATGTGAGGAAATGAAATTAACATCAAGCCAGCGTAGCTAGATTCACATTAAGTATGTTCTGGAAAAGTTGAATCTAATTAAAATTTTGCACATCAAATAATATTTTAATGGCAGCAAGGGAGCTCAGTGCTTATAGGAACCCTATGAGGAATCTTACTATAGACAGAATTACCCCCTTCCTCATCCTTTAGTTTTTAATTTTCTATTTACATAAACTAGGTTATGTTCATCCTAAGCCTGTGCACATTCTTTAGTGCTTTCAGATGTAATATCTCCTCAGCTCCACAAACGTTCTTATTAGACCCTGAGATCTTGGTCTATATTTTTGGAGACTCTCAAGATGATCTTTCACTCTTTTTTTCCTTTGTCTGAGAAAACACATGTTTATGGTGCTCTGGTCCATAGAGGAGTCTTGTTCGATCTCCACGCAGCAGGAATGGGTGGGTGGCATCTTGGAACCAACCAAACACCTATGGGATGTGAATTGATGAGCACAGTGCCAGGATAACTATGTACACATCAGGCTGCCATACTTATCAGGACCCATGGTTGACTGTGCTCTTCCTCAAGGAGCCTTTCCTTTGTGGGTTGGCCCTCTCTGAACCTCTCCTATTCATTTTGTGGCTCTGAATTTCTCATCCCACACAGGCCTCCCCAGGGCCTTATAGTTCAGACAGCTGGGCAAATGGGAAGAAAATCTGTGCCTAGGGTTCCAGCCCCTAATGATTTACTGCCCAGCACCCCAGGGACCAGCCCCACTCTGGGTGCAAAGAAACATGGTGGCCTCATGACTAGATTGTCCTCCAGAGTCCCCAGTCTCACTCTGTGTGGCTCATTGGAAGATACTTGTAAAGAAAGTTGGATTCAGATTCAGATATTAGGATGTATTGAGCTCCTTTTATAAGCCAGGTTCTCTGTTAGGTGCATTTGTGTACGTAAAAATGTGTGGCATCATGGGTAACATAGGCCAGAAATTGAATCCAACATTCACCTTTCTAGCTGTGTTATATTAAGCAAGTCACCTGTATTTGTTTTCTACTTCCATAATATTTCTGTATGACAGACCATCTGAAGTTTAGCAGTAAATTTTAGTTAAAGCAGTAACTTTGTTATTGGTCCAGAGAGCAAATACAAACTCTAGTGGTTAGAGAAATTCAGCGCCAATCTCTCTGCTTCCTCTTCTCTCTCATATATCTGTGCAGGGCTGCTACCTCCACCCATAGTCACATCTCTTCCCCTGGCATAATGTGCAGCACCTAAAGCCAAGAATCCTTCACCTCTGTTCTCCACTTTTGGATAGGTCAGAACTTGAGAAAGGATTCAGATTCAATGTTTTTTGAGCTCTTCCTCTGTGCCACATGTTGTGCTAGACATTTCATTTCCTTCATTCTATCCACAGAACAATACTCTGTTATTGTGACTATTTTAAAGCTGGAGAAACTGATTCCTATAGATTGACTATGATGTGGAAGAGCCTAGACTAAAATCCAGGCCTCCCAATGCGTAGTCAGTGATCCTTGTTCTATATACACCGTGGTGAGTATGTTTAGGCTAAAATAGTGGGAACAACATTGCAGTAGGAAAAATAGCCTAAGCAAACTGCTCTGGAGACAGGAATGGTAGTGTCATGTACTGTCATCCACAAGGACACTACAAGTTCTAAATACAGAGGTTTACACAATAGTGTGTAGGTAGATACCACCTTGAAGTGATTTTTAACTCCATATTTATGTTCATGATTTATTTGCAAATGTTCTCTTAGGCTATCCTCTATGTTCTGTTTCAAGCATGAAATAGAAGCTATTTTACCAGCTAGTTTAAATAGGCTGTGATCAGAACAGATGCAGAAATGAGCTCATCAGCTACAGTTTATAGATTGATAAGAAAATATGAATAGAAAAGATGAATAGAAAGGGTGGAGGATATAAAACAGGCAATTCACAAAAGAAGAAAAAATGCTAATGGTGTTACTGAAAGGTGTTTGTTTTCCATGGTAGGGTAGCTTGTTTTAGACTAACCATTCTGTAGGTAGCATTATAACCTCTGCGCAAGCAGACAAAAAAACAAAACAAAACAAAACAAAACACCGAAGGCACTGGAAAGTGATTAAAAGCAGGCAAAAACTGGAAAAGAAATAACCCTTGGGAGAAGGAAGCTGGGCAGGTGAGATTCACATTTGTACAGCTTTTCACCTAATAGCACCTGTCTTTTATCCCCAGTCTAGGATACACAACATAGAGAGGCTAAAACTCAACCAGAAAGACACAATTTTATAAGCTTGAGGAGTTAAAGAACAGATTTCAGGCCTGCCAAGAAAATGGAAATTGAGGAGGTAAATCTTGGAAAAGAGGTAGCCAAAAAAGGGCAGAGACCCCAAATATTCTTATAAATCCTGTCCAAATTCTTAATTGACGAGGAGTGTACATGTGTGAGGGAGACTCCAAGCAGCCCAGGTGCAAAGTTTAAAAAAGTAGCAGTGAAACCGGTTGATATCCACTTCAGGAAAGAGAGTTTGGAATTTGAGTTGAATCATATTAACTATCTGCTGCAACAAAATTCAATCCATGAAAGAGCAAGATAATAAACCAGAGTTTCTGCAGCATGTCATCCGCAGTATCTGGGGTAAAATTAAAAGGTATTAGACATGAAGAAACAGGTATGGGGAAACATAGTCAAAAGAAGAAAGTAAAATAAAACAGTCAAAGGAAACTGATTCCAGTTGTTGGAATAGCAAAAAACGACTTAAAATAGTTATTGTAAATCTGTACAGGAATGTAAAAGAAAATATACAGATAATGAATGAAAAGATATGAAACCTTGCAGAGATAAGAGGACTATCTAAAAAAAAAAAACAAAACAAAAAAAACCAAATGGAATATCAGAATAAAAATAGAATAATTGAAATGAAAAACTTACTGGCTGGACTTAATAGAATATTGTAGATGAATTAAGAAAGGTTAGTAAATTTGAAGATAGATCAGTATAAATAATCCATGTTATAGAATAGGGAGAAAAAGATTGAAAAATAAGAACAGAGCCTCAGAAATCTGTAGAATAATATAAAGCAGTGAAACAACATAACACAGTATGTGTAAATGAAATGCAGAAAAGGAGAAAAAGAATGAGACAAAAAATATTTGAAGAAATAATAGCTGAATGTTTTCTAAATTTGATACAAACAAAAATTTACAGATCCACAAAGCTCAGTGAATTTCAAGCAGACTAAATAAAAAGGAAAATAAAAACTACATCTAGTCATATCATGGTAAAACATAGATAAAAAGAAAATTTTGAAAGCAGCCAGAGGAAAGTGAAACATTACATATGGGGGAACAAATGTTATGAAAGAAGGCTGACTCCTCTGCAGAAACAATGGAGGCCAGAAGACAAATAAACAGCATCTTTAAAGTGTTGAAAGGTAAAATTATCAAACCAAAATTCTCTACCAGCAACATAGTCCCTCAAAAATTAAGATGCAAAAATAGTTTCGGATTAATGGAAATGAGAGAATTTATCATGAACAAACATGCTACAAAATATGCTAAAGGAAGTGCTGAAGGGCAATGACTCTTGATGGCAACTTAACTCTAGAGAGGAATAAAAAGCACCAGAGACAGTACATTGGAGGATAAAGACTTTTTTCCTGATATTGATTCTTCCTATCCATGAGCATGGAATATATTTCCATTTGTGTGTGGCCTCTCTAGTTTCTTTGAGCAGAGGTTTGTAGTTCTCCTTGAACAGGTCTTTCACTTCCATTGTTAATTGTATTCCTAGGTATTTTATTCTCGTTGTAGCAATTGTGAATAGGAATTCATTCATGATTTGGCTCTCTGCTTGCCTGTTGTTGGTGTATAGGAATGCTTGTGACTTCTGCACATTGATTTTGTATCCTGATACTTTGCTGAAGTTGCTAATCAGCTTAAGAAGCTTTTGGGCTGAGACAATGGGGTTTTCCAGATAAAGGATCATGTTATCTGCAAAGACGTTTTGACTTTCTTCCTTCCTATTTGAATACCCTTTATTTCTTTCTCTTGCCTGATTGCCCTGGACAGAGTTTCCAATACTAAGTTGAATAAAAGTGGTGAGAGAGGGCATCCTTGTCTTGTGCCAGTTTTCAAGGGGAATGCTTCCAGCTTTTGCCCATTCAATATGATATTGGTTGTGGGTTTGTCATAAATGGCTCTTCTTATTTTGAGGTATGTTCCTTCAATACCTACTTTATTGAGAGTTTTTAAGGTGAAGGGATGTCAAATCTTATCAAAGGCCTTTTCTGTGTCGACTGAGATAATCATGTGGTTTTTGTCTTTGGATCTGTTTATGTGATGAATTACATTTACTGATCTGAGTATGTTGAACCAGCCTTGCATCCCAGGAATGAAGCCATCTTGAACATGGCAGATAAGCTTTTTGATATGCTACTGGATTCAGTCTGCCAGTATTTTATTGAGAATTTTTGCATCAATGTTCGTCAGAGATATTGGCCTGAAGTTTTCTTTTTTTGTTGTATCTGCCAGGTTTTGGTTTCAGGATGATGCTGGCCTCATAGAATGAGTTAGGGAGGAGTCCCTCCTTTTCAATTGTTTGGAACAGTTTGGGAAGAAATGATATCAACTCTTCTCTGTTTTTCTGGTAGAATTCAGCTGTAAATCCATCTGGTCCTGGGCTTTTCTTGGTTGGTAGGCTATTTATTACTGCCCTAATTTCAGAGCTTGTTATTCATCTATTCAGGGATTCAACCTCTTCCTGGTTCAGTCTTGGGAGGGTGTATGTGTCCAGGAATTTATGCATTTCTTCTAGATTTTCTAATTTATTTGCATAGAGCTGTTTAAAGTATAAAGTGTTCTCTGATGGTTGTTTTCTTCTGTGGGGTCAGTGGTGATATACCCTGTAACATCTTTTATTGTGTCTATTTGATTCTTCTCTCTTTTCTTCTTTATTAGTCTAGCTAGTGGCCTATGTATTTTATTAATTTTTTCAAAAACCAGCTCCTGGATTCATTGATTTTTTCATGGGTTATTTGTGTCTCTATCTCCTTCAGTTCCACTCTGATCTTGGTTATTCCTTGTCTTCTGCTAGCTTTGGGGTTTGTTTGCTCTTGGTTCTCTAGTTCTTTTACTTGTGATGCTAGGGTGTCAATTTAAGATATTTCCAGCTTTTTGATGTGGGCATTTAGTGCTATAAATTTCCCTGTTAACACTCTTCCAGACTTCAAACTACACTGTAAGGCTACTATAACCAAAACAGCATGGTAGAGATACAAAAAAAGACATTTAGACCAATGGAACAGAATAGAGAACGCAGAAATAAGATCATACATCCACAGCCATCTGATCTTTGACAAATCTGACAAAAACAATCAATGGAGAAAGGATTCCCTATTCAACAAATGGTGCTGGGATAACTGGCTATCCATTCACAGAAAATTGAAACTGGACGCCTTTCTCCCACCTTATACAAAAATTAACTCAAGATGGATTAAATACTTAAATGTAAAACTCAAAACTATAAAAACCCTAGAAGACAATGTAAGCCAATACCATTCAGGACATAGGCATGGGCAAAGATTTCATGATGAAATTGCCAAAAGCAATTGCAACAGAAGCAAAAACTGACAAATAGGATCCAATTAAACTAAAGAGCTTCTGCACAGCAAAAGAAACTATCATCAGAGTGAACAGGCAACCTACAGAGTGGGATAACATTTTTGCAACCTATCCATCCAACAAAGGTCTAATATCCAGAATCTACAAGGAACTCAAACAAATTTACCAGGAAAAAAAAAAAAAAAAAAAAAAAAACTCCATTAAAAAGTGGGCAAAAGTCATGAACAGACACTTCTCAAAAGAAAATATTCATGCAGCCAACAAACATAGGAAAAAAAGTTCAACATCACTGATCATTAGAGAAATGTAAATCAAAACCGCAATGAGATACCATCTCACCCCAGTCAGAATGGCCATTATTAAAAAGTCAAGAAACAACAGATGCTGGCAAGGCTGTAGAGAAACAGGAACACTTTTACAGTGTGGTGGGAATGTAAATTAGTTCAACCATTGTGGAAGAGGATGTGGCAATTCTTCAAAGAGATAGAACCAGAAATACCATTTGACCCAGCAATCTCATTACTGGGTATATACCCAAAGGAATAGAAATCATCCTACTACAAAGATACATGCCCACATATGTTCATTGCAGCACTATTCACAATAGCAAGGATATGGAATTAGAAATGCCCATCAATGATAGACTGGATAAAGAAAATGTGGTGCATGTACACTATGGAATATTATGCAGCCACAAAAAGAAATGAGATCATGTCCTTTGCAGGGACGTGGATGAAGCTGGAAGTCATTATCCTCAGCAAACAAATGCAGAAACAGAAAACCAAACACCGCATGTTTTCACTTATAAGTGGGAGCTGAATGATGGGATCACATGGACACAGGAAGGGGAACAACATACCCTGGGACCTGTCGGGGGGCAGGGTTGGGGGAGGGAGAATATTAGAAAGGATGGCTAATGCATGCTGGGCTTAATACCTAGGTAATGGGTTGATAAGTGCAGTAAACCACTATGGCACACGTTGACCTTTGTAACAAAACTGTACATCCCACACGTGTACCCCAAAACCAAAAATAATAATAATAAATAATAAAAAAATAAAAAATAAATTAAAAAAGACTTTTTTCCTTTCATGATGTTTTTAAAAGACAAAATTATTAAAGAAAAATTATATAATCTAAGGGATTTATGACATACGTAAGTGTGAAATATATGACAATAATAGCACAAAGGATGTTGTATAACAATTACAACTAAAAGATTGGGAATGGTGCTGAATGAAACTACTGCTGCAAGGTTCTTACCTTTTATGTGAAATGGCAGATCAGTTGCTCTAATTTCTGTAACAAGGTAGGGATTCATACTGCAGTCCCTAGAAAGTTAATGAATGCAAAGAGTTACGTCTAAAAATTCAGTAGAGAACTTAAAATGAATAGTAAGAAATGTTAAACTAACCCCCAAAGAAGACAGAAAGAAGACCAAAAACCAGATTGGACCAACAAAAAGTAAATATCAAAATAGTACCCTACATTCAATAATATTAATAATTATATTAAAGTTGTACGATTTAACTCTTCAATTAAAAGGAAGAGATTGTAAAAATGGATAAAAACCAATACTCAATTATATGCTGTTTACCAAGAGGCCCATTTTAGATACAAAGAAACAGAAAAGTTAAAAGTAAACACTGGAAAAAGATACAGCATGAAAACACTAATCAAAGAAAACTGTATTAATATTAGACAAAGTAGAGTTCAAGATAAATAATACTACATTTTATAATGATAAAAAGGTTGATTCACCAAGAAGCTATAACAATCATAAATATATATGTACCTAATTAGAGACTTTCAAAGTATATGAAACAAAGATCCAACATATCAAAATTAAAAGGAAAATAGACAAATTCAGTATCACTTCTCCTGATAATTGGTAGATACTGAGACAAAAATCAGCAAGGGCATAGCACATCTAAACAACACTAGCATCTACTTTGATCTAATTAAAATTTATAGAACACTATACTCAACAACTACAAAATATATATTCTTTTCAAGTGCACATGAAACAGACACCAAGATAAAACATGCTGGACTACAAAATAAATCTCAATATATTTCAAAAGACTAAACCCTTTTAGAGTATGTTATCTGATGACAACAGAATTAAATTAGAAATCCAGTTTAAGATTTATATGAAAGCCTCAAATAGTTAAAAATTAAACAATACACTTATAAATAAGTCATGAGTCAACAAGGAAATCACAAGGAAAATTAGAAAATTTTTAAACAAACTAATAAAAATACAATATATCAAAATTGTGGGATGCAGCTAAAGCAGCACTTAGAAGAAAATTCATTGCTAATGTCTGTATTGGAAAAGAATAAAGGTTTAAAATTAATGATCTAAGTTTTTACCACAAGAAAAATGAGCAAATTAAACCCTAAGGACATAGAAAATAAAGAAAATCATAAAGATTTGGCAGAAGTTAATTAAATATGGAACAAAAAACAAAGACAAACAACAAAGCCAAAATTTAGTCCTTTGAAAAGATTAATAAAATCAAAGAACTCCCAGCAAATTGATCAGGAAAATAAAGAGAAAACACAAGTTACTATATTAGGAAAACACAAATAACCTATATTATTACTACAGATGCCACAGACATTAAAATAATCAGCACATATTATAAACACATTTATGCCAACAAACTTGATAAATTAGATGAAATGGATGAGTTTGTTTGAAAAATATAACTTACCAAAACTGACATCAATGAAACAGAAAATCTGAATAGTTCTATATCTATTGGAGAAATTGAATTTATCCAAAACCTTTCCACAAAAAGTTCAATGCAGATGGTTTCACTGTTGAATTTTATCAAAATTAAGACACACATAACGCCAATCTTACACAGAGAAGGAGGAACATGCGCCACTATAATTTTTGAGATCATCGTAAGCCTGATACAAAAATCTGACAGAAGGATTGACAAGAAAATAAAATTACAAACTAATATCCCTCGTGAACACTTATACAAAAATCAAAAACAAATATTAGCAAGTCAAATCCTGCAAAAAAGATAAGCCATCATGAGTAAGTAGAGTTTATCCCAGGAATTCAAGATTGTTTGAACATTTGAACATCAATGTAATTCACCACATTAACAGAATAAAGAAGAAAAGTAATATGATCATTCTGATAGATGCAGAAAAAATATTTGACAAAACGAAACACCCATGATTAACTTCCTCAATTGAATAAAAGACATGGTTTAAAAACTTATGGTTCACCTTGTACTTAATGGTGAACATTGGATGCTTATTAAGCAAGTTGCTTACAAAGGGTGCTTTCTCAGTAAAATCCCAGTGGGTCATGGGACAGTTGTTAGGTTAATTATTTAAGATTATGGGGAAAATGTTCTAAACTTATGTTCTCAGGCTACAATGTTTGCCTCCTCCTCAAACTGAAGAAAAATATGGTACAGAAAAATTCCACATAGATGTTATTGGAGAGAAACATTATTCAGTGACCCAGTTAATTTCTGGGAACCACTGTAGACAATGAGATTCCTTAACCAGAATATAAAACATGGATGCTTTTTATTCCAGAACATCCAGTTCTAGGTTTGTATCCCACAGAAATAGTAATATTTTATACAAAGATGATCATTGCAGCATTATCTGTAATGGCAAAAAACTGGAGATAAACTTAATTTTATCTATTGAAGGTTGGCAGTCCCCCCACCTTGGCCTCCCTAGTAGCTGGGAATACAGGTGCACACCACCACGCCTGGCTAGTTCTTTGTAGTTTTTGTAGAGACGGGGTTTTGTAGCGACTCCTGGGCTCAAGCAATACACCTGCCTTAGCCTCTCAAAGTGCTGAGATTACAGGTGTGAGCCACTGTGCCTGACCTCAATTTTCAAAACGATGGTGAGGGTAGGCTTTCTTAAGAAGAAGACATTTGAGCAAACATTTGAAAGAGATGAGGGTGTGAGCTATGCAAATATGTGGACAAAGAGTGTTCTAAGCAGAAAAAAACAGTCCAAGCAAAGACTCTGAGCTCCAGGGAGAGGGCCAGAAGGCTGAGGAGAATATGCGGAGTAGAAGACGAGGTCAGAGAGGGACCAAGGGACTGGGTCTTGGAAGGTCTTTTAAACCATTGCAAGCTTTGGCTTTTACTCTATGAAATGGGAAGCAATTGAGGGTTGAAGTGTAGGAGTGTCATGATCTGACCTGCATTGTAGGAGGCTCACTCCGGCTCTGACTGAAGACAGGTTAAGGGGAAAGCAGACGCCAATTAGGAGGATATTGCAATAATTCACACATGGACAGAGTCACATTCACATTTTAAAACCAGGAAATTGAAACTCAACAGGATTATCTGGATTATAATCACATAGCTAATAGGTAGCTGAGTGGGATTTTAATCTACATCTGTCTGACTCCAAATCCAGTACTCTTTTGCCCAGAAAGGAAAATTGAGCTCAGAGTTATGCTGGGGATTACTTTATCATTGCTGTTCTAACACCTGGGAAGCCCTCACCTCTGGCTTCAGGTCATGCCCCAGTCAGCTCTCTCCTTTTGTCTTAGTGTATTTGTGTTGCCATAAAGGAATGCCCAAGGCTGGGTAATGTATAAAGAAAAGAGGTTTATTTAGCTCATGTTCTGTCTGCAGATTGTAGGAGAAGCATGGCACCCACATTTGCTTCTGGAGAGGGCCTCAGGCTGTCTGCACTCACAGCGGAAGGCAAAGGAGAACCAGTGTTTGCAGATCACATGGTGAGAGAGGAGGCAAGAAAGACAGGAGGGAGGTGCCAGGCTCTTTATAACAATCAGTTCTGGCAGGAACTAAAAGAGCAAGAACCCAGTGGTGGAAAACGCCACAAAGCCATTCATGAGGGATTCACCCTCGTGACTCAAACAACTCCCATTAGGTCCCACCTACAAAACTGGGGATCCAAATTCAACATGAGAGTTGGAAGGGTCAAGTATCCAAACCATAGCACCCTGCAACCCTCCTGCCCCCACTGTTAGCCCAGTTGTGTAAACGGAACTGAGGTAGGCACTTTGCCAGTGTTAGAAATGCCATTTGACATCCTAATGTTGGTTTCAAGTATTTTCCAAGCCCTTAAAACAGCCTGGGGTTGTTGTAACAACCATTGTAGTATAGGCTGGAGAAACTGAGGCACTGTCAAGTCAAGAAGTCACTCCAGAGTCATGCAAGTTGGAGGTGACTCCTCCTTTTTACCTTCCCCTGGCCCATTTAGCATCTCCCACCTCCTGGTCTGCGCACAAGGTGTTAAACCAAGACTGCACTGAGTCCCAAGTAGCTCAATTCCCAAAAGGGTGTCTGTGCCACCTAGCAAGGGTGAATGCCGCAGCAATCCAACAAAGCTACATTGAGTAATTGTTATTTTCCTGCACAACATCCATCAGGAGACAAGCCCTGGCATTTATCTAGCAGCAAGTGATCATTATCTGGTGGCAATGTTCTTCCCACTGACAGTATCTTCTAAATAAGGGTCAGCCATCCAGCAGTCTGTCTGCTGCTGATTTCTTCCTATAGGATAAACCACATTTAAACTGAGGCAGTGTAGGGGGGGCACTGTGGGGAGGGGCGCCAGGGGGACAGAGACAGTGGTTAGGGAAGGTGGTTGTTCCACAGTTGAGCCAGAGAATTGGCCTGAGCTTTGATTACGACAAATATTTGTTGAATGAATGTTTGAGAGTATATGAAAGATGCAATACCAAGGAGAATCCACATTTCCACTTCAGCAAACCTTCCTACATTAATATAATACATCGTGCAGTAAATTAACTGGATGGTGAAGTTTTGAGCATTCTGGAGGTAAAAGAAAAGGCTCTTAGGTCTCTTGGTCTCTGTTGCTTGTCTTCCTACCCTTAGACCAGAATCTGGAATGGGTTCAAGTTAAGATGCTCAAATGAACTGTCATCAAAGTAGCCAAGGTCCTGGCACCAGGAGACCCAGGTGTGAGTTTAGGGCCCACCACTTTCTGGATTCTGGACCTCAGGCAAGTCTCTGACCTTCCCTGAGCATTGATATGCTCATCTGTGAATGAGAATGATAATAATCCCTTTCTCACAGTGTTATTTGAGGATGAGTGGAAATAATATATAAGAAAATGCTATTTGGACCATAGGGTACTCTCCACATGTAAGTTATTAATGTTCTTGTTCAAGTTTTGGGCATTTTGTTGACGTTGTTAAGGCCGTTTGCTCCGTACTATATCCCCTAGTCTTGCTGACTTAGAGTCTGACCTTCTTTCTGTTGCTTTACCTCTTTTGGTCTTAGATTAAAAACTATAGTTTCAGTGAGGAGTCCATGCATTAATAGAGAGTCCTATATGGCCAAGACTATCCTGGGCTACTGGGGACTCAAGGGGGAATATATAATTTTGCCTGTGTGGCCTCATGGGGTTTATAAGGTACACACTTAGAAAAATCAAGCCCAAGAAAAGTCAATGGATAATTCCAAGCAACTCTGTAGCTGGTCCATATTTATTGAGGACCTCATGTGCTGAACTGTGCCAGCAGCTTCCACATCATCATGTTATTTAACAATTCCGAGTAGAGCATGCTCCTATTTTGCAGCTGAAAAAACTAAAATCTGGAGAGGCTGAATGACTGACTCAAGATCACAAGATAGTGATGAGGGCCACATCTTTTTATTTCCAAATCCAGGGTCCTCTCCCCTATTCCAATTAGACAATAACTTGCTGCTTTCACCTGTCAAGAAGTGAATATCTCTGGCTCATATCCTAGGCAGCTGAGGCTCTGGGAGGTTCCTGATCATTAGACTTCACTCTGCCATTAGAGGTCTTGCTACCACTGGGTATTAGGACTATAGACTCCACTTGAGAGACTTGGCTATTTAAAACCCAGGGGAAAATGCAAATCAAAACCACAAGGTCATCAGGATGTCTATTGAATAAAAAAGAAAGAAAAAATAACAAATGTTGGTGAGGGATGTGGAGAAATTAGAACCCTGGTTCGTTGCTGATAGGAATGTAAAATGTTGCAGCCCCTATGGAAAAGTTTGGGATTCCTCAGAGTTAAACTTAGTTAACATATGATCTAGCAATTTCACTTCTGGGTATACACCCAAAAGAATTAAGAGCAGGGACTTGAACAGACTTTTATATACCCATGTTCAGAGCAGCATTATTCAACATAACCAAAAAGTGAAAACAATCTAAGTGCCTATTGATGGATGAATAAATAAGCAAAATGTAGTATTACATACAGTGGAATATTATTCAGCCTTGAAAAGGAAGGATATTTTGACACATTCCACAGCATGGATGAACCTTGAGGACATTATGCTCAGTGTAATAAATTAGACAAAAGAACAGATATTGCATGATTTCACTTATGTGAAGTCACGTGAATACTACTACCTAGAGCAGTTAAATTCATAGAAACAGAAAGCAGAATGGAGGTTACTAGGAAATCAAGGAAGGGGAAAATGGGAGTTATTGTTTAATGAATACAAAGTCCTGTTTGGAGTGATGAAAAGTTCTGGAAACGAATAGTGGTGAGGTGTGCAGAACATTGTGAGTGTACTTCACGCCATTAAATTGAACATTCAAAATGGTTAATTTTACATTATGCATGTTTTACTACAATTAAAAATAAATATAAACCCCAAAAAATCTCAGAGAAATTCTTCACTTGAAGAAAAGGAACGGTATGCTATAGAAAGGTTTCTTTCTCTAGTCACTCCCGGAAAATTATAATGTTTGTTTAGAAATAATTAACTGCTCATCAAAGAAAAACAAAGAGAAACAGCATGGCAGTGTCCGTCCCTTCCTTTCTCTCTCTCTCTCTCTCTCTTTCGTTCTCTCTCTCTCTTTCTCTCTTTCTCTCTTTCTCTCTTTCTTTCTTTCTTGATGGAGCTTTGCTCTTATTGTCCAGGCTGTAGTGCAATGGCGTGATCTCGGCTCACTACAACCTCCACTTCTCAGGTTCAAGCAATTCTCCTGCCTCAGCCTCCCAAGTAGCTGGGATTACAGGTGCCCACCACCACACCTGGCTGATTTTTGTATTTTTAGTAGAGGTGGGGTTTTGCCATGTTGGCCAAGCTGGTCTTGAACTCCTGACCTCAGGTGATCTACCTGCCTCAGCCTTTCAAAGTACTGGCATTACAGGCATGAGCCACCGCTCCCAGCCAATATTAATGTAAGTCAATAACAAATGAGGATTTGACATATAAAAACTTGGTTTCCGTGCAACTTTATTTGGAGCCCACCTATTGCCCGATGCAAACAAATCCTTCAGTATTCAAGGGAGCTAAAAGAAAACAGTAGAAGTTGACCATAGGTCCTTTAAGTCATTCAATGATGAACATTTATGCCACATGTTTCCTAGACTTTTAAAAGGCAATGTTCTGTGCTGATGGTCCCCCTGGCTGTATAGATAATTGTAAAACAAACTCCATATTCCACTGACACCCTTTCTAATTACATCTCACCTTCATTAGGCTATTAAAGTGATAGATGATAGCAATTACATTGAACCCCACTGAAAACTCTCTATCTGTGACGCACAGTGACGAGAACATGAGTTATTTACCCAGAAGCCAGGAAAGAGAGGCAGCCAGGCTGAGGCTGCCTCAGCCAAGCTGAAGAAAGAGAAACCCCATGCGACCATCCAGGTGCCTACAGCAATGTCAGGACACAGAACGGCAGGGTACACACGTGGTGCTTGCTTTCCTACTGGCCTCGCCAGATGCCTAGCTGTGAAAAACAGAAACTGTTATCAGGTATTATATAAACTGACTTAAAACAAGTTTACATATACTCAGAAGAGAGCCTCCAAAATACTGAATTACTCCCAGCCATTTCATATGAGGAATAGTTGAAGGAGTCAAAGAAGTTGAACCTGGAGAAGATAAGACAGGACAGTAGAGTGTGGCATCTATAGACACTCCAAGATGAATTACACTTGTTATGGCCCAAGGGGAAATGAGTCAATTACTGCAGACAACAGAAAACCCCACTCTAATTGGTTTAAACAACTAGAACATTTACTAATTTGCATAACTGGAGGTCCAGATGTAGACGGTTGATTCAGGGACCCAATGATATACTCTTGGTCTCAGGTTCTTTTCGTTCCTCTACTCTACTATGCATAGTACTGGCCTTTTCCTAAATTGGTTACTCTAGAATGCTTATGGTGACTGCCAGCAGCCATAAGGATAACACATTTTCTTGTTCACTTCCAGTAGGAAAGCAGGAACTGTCTTTCCATGACTCTCAAAAGTCATGGAAAGATCTTTTAAACTCTCGGCAAACATCTCTGATCACATCTGGCTGACTGGAATTGGGTCACATGCCCGTTTCTGAGGTAATCATTGTGGTTAGGAGGATGGGATGACCCTGGTTGGTTAAGACTAATCATGACCCAACATGGAGTTGCTGCAGGTCAGCTTCTGATGAGATCTTATGGGGAAACAGTGTCAGTGGTAACCTGAGCAATACTGGGCTCTGCTGGGAAGGAAGAAAAGGGAAAAATATTTGGCAAGACCATCAACAATGGCCACTATAGGGAAAAACAAGAACCAGTAAGTGGGAGCAGATCTGACTCACAGGAAGAGGAGCCTCTAGCAACTAAAGGGCAGATATGCTGGGTCTGTTCCACAGAAGGCCCCTTCGATACCAACGGCAGACATAGGGATACCAATGACAGACACACTAATTAATCAATCACTCTCTACCACTGACCCTGGTTGCAGCCTCAGAATCCACCTTAGTCTTCCAGGCAGTCAGTAACAACAAATTAGAGACAGGTCTCAAAAGAACCCCTTTCATCCTGCTTTTCTAACAGCTAGGACTGCTCAAAGCATAGAATGGGTAGATTTAGAAGGCAGTAGGAGTTCGGTCACCAGTGGTGTCCAAGCACAGGCTACATGACCTGTGCACAGAGATGCTGTCATGGGGATTTGGTCGCAGGTGAAGGTTGGGACCAAACTAACTGTCCATGAGATTCTGTGGTTATAGATGGCTTGGGAAGGAAGCTGAGGTTTAAAGCAAGCTTCAGGTTCACAATAGAGGAAGTTTTGAGAGCCCCATCCTAATCCTTTGCTTCTTCTCCAGGGTCCTGAAAACGCGGATTCCTCACATGGGATATAACACCCTAGGCATTTCCAGTTATCTGCAGCTCTTCTAGTCTCAAAATATCAATGCTTTTGCCTGGGTTTTCATTTGTGCAAACACTTTCATTTTAGATTTAAAAATTTGATTCTCATTAAAACACAGACACAAGAAATAAAGACCATGGTCATTTTACGGATGCATGAACCTGAAAAGTTGGCTATCTTGCCTAAGATCACACAGCTAAGTGGATGCCAGGGCTGACACAGGAACTCAGATCTAATCTGCTGTAGCCCAGAACCCTGCTCTGAAAGCACAGGGCTGCAGCACCGAGGTGTCCTCCCTTGGGCATGCACATGACAGAGACACACCCAGCACTGATACGGGCAAGAAGGGCCAAACAGGCCCCAACATACGAAACACAGTCCTCATAAGCCGTGGACCATGCTGACTCCTGCAGGAGGCCCGAGCACCAGGATCTCTGGCTGTGGGAAGGTCTTCTATCCTTCCTGGACTTCCCTTGCTCCATCCCCTGCCTCACCTACATGGTCTAAATATGAGATGCTAGCATGGCTAAGATGTTATAGGGCTAAGATAAAATGTGGAGGCAGTTCCTCCAGCGTTTCCCTTCAGAGTAGACACTCCAGGTTCACCTAAGCAGACTGGGAACCTCTGTGGCTGCTTCTCTCCTTTGGTTCCTGGAGCCAGGAACCTTGCTGGGCCAGAGTGAGAGCAGGGAGTGGCCTGGGATTAGAGCCACATCTCCTGGGCCCATCTACTGGGTGTGCTTCCAGCTTATTGCCTGGACACACGGCTTCTATCTCCCCACTCTGTTTATTCTCTAAGCCATTTTCAGCTTGTAAAAATGTATAAAAGACCAGCAAAGTGTGAAGGAAGCACTTGAAAGGAGTTCTTTGAAAGGAGCTTTTTATCCCCGGTGGCTTCTGACAGCCCAGTTAGCACATTAAGTACCTTCTCTTTGCCAGGCCCAGTGGAAAGCACTGAATGTACATTAGCTGGGTGGTTCTTGCTGGCAGCACTGTGCACATTGGTGTGTTTCTATCAACTCTGAGGGATGCTGCTAGAAATTTGGCAGAACCTGTTTTTGTTGTTCACAATGTACAGCACAATCTAAACTTAGTAGATATTCACAAAATAGTTAGAAGACAGACCAAATGAATGATTGAACCCATTTTTATACTTGAGTAAACCAAGGCTTGTGATACTTACTGGACAGACCAAGGTATTTAGGAGTTACAGCAGAGGTGGGACCGGAGCTTAGTTCTTCTGCATCCCAGTGTGCAGAAGGGAAAGACTGCAGATCCCAGGTTTGGGGACAAGACTAGACAATCTCAAAGAGCCCTCTGTGCTCTCTAAAATTTGGAGACTCAGATTCTGAATTAGCAAATTAGTCTGTAGGCCAGCACTGTCCAGCAAAGCTGTCTGTGATGATGGAAACGTTGCATACCTGCACTGTCCAGTACAGTAGTCACTAGCCACATGTGGCTAACAAGCACTTGGCCCACGGCTAGTGTGATCAAAGAGTTGAATTTCCACCATATTGGACAGCACAGCTCTGGTGTTTTCCCTCTCCCAAGGCTCAGCACTGCAACCTCTGTCATGCATTGATACATTGAAGTTTGCAGTCAGCAATGGCACTTGAGAATGCTTTCCTATATCCCTTGGCAAAACACACCAGGTCCCCTCACCACTTATTCTTCAGTGAAGTTCTACAGAAGGGGGAGAAAAACAAAATTGAAAGAGTTGAAGCAGAAAGCCTATTGATTTTTAATCCTTTTTTATCATCCAAGAATTTCAAGGTGTATTCCTCATGTCATTCCATTTCTCTCCTGGGAGCTGGGAGAAACTGACCCAGAGGCTTGGATAGCATCTAGTTGTGAATTAAACACATTTTGAAGAAAACTTCTCTAGTCAACATCATTTTTTCTCAGTGAAATGTTTGGATCTTTAATAACTATTATTTTCCTTTGGGTTCTTGCCAGAAGATGATTTTTTAAAATAGATTAAACCATTAATCTATTAACTAGTAATTTAATTTTTAGGCCTTCATTCTTCTAAATTGTTTTCTCATCACATAATAGAACCATGGCACATCTGAGCTGGAAGAGAGCTTAGGCAATTTCCAGGCCATAAAATTGATGGGGATGAAACACTTACTGCTTATTTAAACACGTGCCAACCACTGGAGCATGTTCTTTATCATCATAATTGTAGTTATTACCATGATCCTATGGAGTAGGTAAAATTCCCCCCATCATACAGATGGAAAAGTAGCTGAACTAGAATTTATACTGAGGTCTATCTGGCTGTGAAGCTAAGAAGACTCTTTTGTTTTCCAAGCTTACTAATTATTTCACAGACAAGGAAACAGAGACCCACAGAGCTATAATTGCTACAGCAGCCAGGGTTGACTTCTGTCCCTGCCTCATATTTCTGCTCCATTAAATTCTTTTCTTTTTCTTTTTTTTTTTTCTTTTTTTTTGAGATGGAGTTTCGCTCTTCTTGCCCAGGCTGGAGTGCAATGGCACAATCTCAGCTCACTGCTGCAACCTCCACCTCCTGGGTTCGAGCGATTCTCCTGCCTCAGCCTCCTGAGTAGCTGGGATTACAGGCACGTGCCACCACACCCGGCTAATTATTTGTATTTTTAGTAGAAATGGGGTTTCACCATGTTAGCCAGACTGGTCTCGAACTCCTGACCTCAGGTGATCCGCCTGCCTCGGCCTCCCGAAGTGCTGGGATTACAGGCGTGAGCTACCGCTCCCAGTCTTTGCTCCATTAAATCCTATCTTTCGACCTCAGATTTACAGTCCCACACTTGGCTCATACATCATTTTCCTTTCCTCTTTAGCGACACCTTACTCCCTAAGAAAACAAACGAACAAAAAAGGCTGCACTTGTCATTCAACCCCCTGCATGATTTGGTGCTGACCTTCCCTGAACCACTCCTCCTCCCTTGGGAGCATTCTCAGCAAGTCCAATGTTTGTTTGTATTCTATGTTTTTAGAATTTAGCTTTTTTAGGAGGGCTGTGATTTAAAAATATATACATACAAATAAACTGTATTCCTGTATACCAACAAAGGTGCTTTGGCATTAAACACAAAGATGTTTATTTCACCAACATACCTTATAGTGAAAAGTAAAACCAAGCTATATGGCCAACCACGACAGAAGTGTTAAGAATAAAGCAATTCTATTCTTTAAGTTAGTATTATATAAAACTACTAAAATGGGGTAAGAACCCATGACATGGGAACGTTTGACTCCCTACAGTAGGAATAGCGAAAGGAAAATAGAATCTATTTCCCTAAGAGCCCCTGGGCAAAAATAATAATAATGTAGATTAATCAAGCTTCACATTAATTTATAAAGTTTCCAATTCTTGACAGCTCTTCCTTGAAGCAGTCCCTGATAGCAGCTGACAGAGTGAAAAACGTAATGAGCATGGAATCAGAAACCATTCATTCAAAGCCCAGCTGGGCCACTGGGACTTCATTGTGCCCACCTGTGAAGTAGAGAGGATTCTGTTCACTGTAGGGAGCTGGGCTGAACATAACTGGTAGCTGGTAGCATCCCCACTACTGAGTCTCTCCTGATGATCTTTTGATGAGGGAGCAGCAGCATTAGGGGCTTTTTTGCAAGCATAGAGAGAGTGAGGGCAGCTTCACTCTGATGCCCTGGCAGAAAAGGGGGCGAATCACCACCATGTTTGAGCTTGCAGACTCACCAGCTTCTTCCTTAACTTGAATCAAACTGATCTGCAGGCCAGATGTGGTGCCTCACACCTGTAAGCCCAGCGCGTTGGGAGGCCAAGGCATGAGGATCAGGTGAGGCTAGGAACTCAAGACCAGCCTGGGCAACATAGCAAAACCCTGTCTCTACAAAAATAAAAATTAAAAAAAAAGAAAAAAACTACCCAGGTGTGGTGGCATACACCTGCAGTCCCAGCTACTCAGGAGGCTGAGGTGGAAGAATTGCTTGGGCTCAGGAGGTTGAGGCTGCAGTGAATCATGATTGCACCACTGCACTTCAGCCTGGGCAACAGAACAAGACTCTGCCTAAAAATAAATAAATACATACAATTTTAAAATGTATCTATATATTGATTTGCAGCAATCTGTCCACATGGTGGCAGGAGTGAAGAGGAAGAAACCTACTACCACGGGCTCCCCCTGGAGTCCTGCCATATTCATGGCTTCTGCTGAACCAAAATATTAGAATTAGGCCTAATAGCAATGATGGTAACATCCACATGCACCTCTGGGGCTTCTCATGCTTTAGCAACCATTTAAAGGACCATTTTCGGCTCTGGTAAACGAACAAGACAATTACTATTTCCGCAGGAAGTTGCTACCACCAAATGCTCTTACAATGATTTAGTTGAACTGGACGTGCTGGTGGAAACCACTGTGGAAAGACTTCAGCTCTGTGTTGAAACATTCAACCTGGGAATTTGTCCTCCAGGGCCACATAGAAGATGGGTAAGTATCTGAGTATCTGAGTTTATTTTTTTAAGCCCTTCACTTAGAATCATGTAAAATGGCTAAGAACAGTGGCTCTCAAAATTTTTAAGCAGCAGAATGTTTTTCTCTCAAATGAAATCTCATCTGGAAATTGATACATATCAAAAAGATAAATGGTAATTACTTTTTATGCATTTAAAAAGTAATTTCTAATGAATAGAAATTTTTACAGAGTCAATCAGTGACAATGAGGTTGTTTTAACAGAAAACATTAAGTCAGGGATCATGGATGACAGTGCATTTTTTTTGGCATATACTTCAGCATCTGACTTCTATCTGTGTTTTATTTTGGTTGCATTATATTAATAATGGGACAATCATATCTCAACACTGCTCTGAGTGCTTTAAACATGTTAACTCATTTAACTCTTAACTCTCTAAGATACTATTATTTCCTGTAATAGTATCTGGTCTTGAGTTCCTAGCTTCACCACTCTCTGAAGTGAGTAAATGGAGGCCCAAATAGCTAGCTAGATACATGGCCCAAAGTAGCAAGCTAGCGCTGGGCTTCAAACCTAGGGAGCCTAGTCCCATCGTCTACAAACTGAATAACGATTTTCTTTTGCTGCTTCAATTAAAAGCCTACTATATATGTAGTTGTAATTAATAACTTTTTAATTGCCTGCCTTGCACGCTCAGACTATTCTTTAATTAAACTTGGAAAGCAGAAGAGGTTTCATTTCAAGCTCTAAACAAAAAAATAAATTAAAAAAAAAACTTAACATCAAAAGCACCCGCATTAGGGTTTCAGGGAACAATTTGAAAATTCCTGACCTAGAGCATGAGGGGCATCTTGAAGGGCCAATCAGCCTGTCAAAATCCACGTGCAAAGGATCCTCAGGGGGTAGTAGAGACAAAAAACATCGGCTGGCATTTTACCAAATGGAAATCTCTAGTCTCTGGCACTACCAATATTCCCCATTACAAATCTTCCAGCTGGTAAACAGAATGATGCCACTGACATTTAATTGAAATGTCAGCACATTTAGAAAGAGCCCTGATGAAACTGCCAAGTTAAAGTTATCACTGATGACTTAAGCTAAATAGAAACAGAAAATCACCATGAATACCCCCCACTTCCCACCCCCGCACTATAATATCAGACGGAGAGAAAGCAGAGAGCTCAGTTGTCCGAGAAAAATTTACAGATAGTTTTTAAATGGAGTTTTATTCTAGCTATGAAAAACTATGGGGTAATTGGAAAACACTTGTGAAAGTAATCAGGTCTGAGACAGGCCAATGCCCATGTAAATCAATTCAACAAGCATATATTGATTAAATTGCCTTTGGATAGTAATATTGCCTCACATTTATTTGCATAGTTTACAGTTTATAGAGGCTGTGGTAGATGACGGAAACGACCCAATTCTTCACCACTCTCTGATCCTCACCTTATGCCACTGTAACTTTATCACACCATCTCGCTCTGTTGCTGGGCTTAACCATGTGACTTGTTTTAGCCAATGGGATGTTAGGAGATGTGCCATCGCAGAGGCTAAAAAAGCACTTCTGTGTTTCCACTCATCCTTGCCCTATATTTCGCCATTAGAAAACATGCCCACGGAATAGAACCAAGGCATCCCATTGTTCCAGCCAACGGCCATCCTAGGTCAGCAATAGATAGGTAGCTCACTTCTAGGCATGCACGCGAGCCCAGCCCATATCAGCAGACACATTTCATTGACCTGCAGCTGAACACAATCACACGTGCAAGCAGAGTTAGGAGCAGCCAAGCTCAGATCAGCTGAAGCCCAGTCTCATGAGTGAATTCAGTGAGTTCTCTTGTATGTCACTGTGGTTTTGAGGGTTTTGTCCAGCATCATGAATGTGACAACAGATGTCTGGTGAAGAGACTTGCCTTGAACAGTCTCCTTTGTCCCCTCCTTGGGAAGGAATGTGGGACAGGGCTTACTTCTCCCATCTTATAGATGAGAACACTGGTTCATACAGGTTCAGTGGACAGCCTTGATTCCCACAGCTACTGCTTCCCAGGCCCATTCTCTGCTCATGTGTAAGTCATGTAGCGTCTCTGAAACACTTAGCCAACAACATCAACCTAGCAGCTGAATCCTCTTTTTTTTCTTTTAGAGCAAAACAGCAGGTTTTATAAGTTGAAAGCACAGAGGGAGAGCACAAGTCTCAGAAGTCTCTGGGCCCAAAACGCAGGAACTGCACAGCATTTGGCTCTGCAGACTCCCTCCCGTGCATGCTCACCCTGGGACACCTCTCTCCTGGCCGATTCCACTCTGCTTTGAAGAGATAGGTGATCCAGGCCATGTCAGACATGGGTTTCTCTTGCCGTCTCTCTGGCTGATTCCACCCGCAGGCATTCTTCAAATGCTGCTAGGTAGGAAAACCACGGGGAAATTATGATGGAATGATCAAAAATAAATTTTCTGTTCTTGCAACAACTCACCTTAAAAATCCACTCACCTTTTAATTTCCTTTACTGAAGCCCAGACTCACATAAGATCCTTTACAATCTGGATTGACCTACATTTCAGTGTCACCACGGCCACCTGCCCCTGCAACGTTCTCTGTTTCAAAATCAGAAATATTTCTATCTTCCTGGAGTATTTTGAATTTTTGTTCCTACTCATACTCCTTATTCTGTTAAGCATTCTCTTCTCTTCCTTTTCCTCACCTGATGAACCCCTATTCTTTCCTGTATGATTACACTCACTTCTCTAAAACGCTTTAAAGAGCCACTTGCTTTGAGTGTTTGTTCATGCATTTGTTATGTCAGTCTGAGTGGGGAAAGCGTCGTGTGGCTGGCCTGGCTGCCAAGACCTGGGGTAGCCTAGTTCATGAGCACCCTTGGAAATCTGTGGGGAAAGATTGGACTTTTTTCTCCTCTCGGGTTGTGCCCAAGTTAAGTGTGAAACACAGTGGGTCCCAAAGAAGTGTGCTTTAGAAGTTCAGAGGGAGGCCAGGTGCAGTGGCTCACACCTGTAATCCCAGCACTTTGGGAGGCTGAGGCGGGCAGATCACTTGAGGTCAGGAGTTCAAGACCAGTCTGGCCAACATAGTGAAACCCCGTCTTTACTAAAGTACAAAAATTAGTCGGGTATGGTGATGTGCATGTGTGATCCCAGCTACTCTGTAGGCTGAGGCACAAGAATCTCTTGAACCCAGGAGATGCTGGTTGCAGCGAGCTGAGATTACGCCACTGTACTCCAGCCTGGGTGACAAAGTGAGATACTGTCTCAAAAAAAAAAATAGTTTAGAAGGAGACACAGGGTCACTTCCTTTTAGAAACAGGTAGGTCTGAACAGATGCATTCACTTTAAGTGAGTCTTTCCTTTCAATGTCGGTTTTTCTTTTCTTTAAAACAATTTTATTGGTATATAGTAGGTGTATATATCTATGGGGTACAAGAGCTATTTTGATACAGGCATGCAATATGTAAGAATCACATCAGGATAAATGGGGTATCCATCACCTCAAGCATTTATCATGCCTTTGCATTATAAACATTCAATTATACTCTGTTAGTTATTTTTGAAGATACAATAAAGTGTTGCCTGTAAGCACCTTGTTGTGCAATCAAATACTAGATCTTATTCATTCTATCTAACTATAGTTTTGTACCCATTAACCAACCCCATTCCCCCCCAACTACCCTTCCCAGCCTCTGATAACCATCACTCTACTCTCTCTCTATCTTGAGTTCATTTGTTTTAATTTTTAGCTCCCACAAATAAGTGAGAACGTGTGAAGTTCGTCTTCCTGTATCTGGCTTATTTCACATAACATAATGTCCTCCAGTCCTATCCATATTGTTGCAAATGACAGAATATCATTCTTTTTTATGGCTGAATAGTATTCCATTGTGCATATGTACCACATTTTCTTTATCCATTCATCTATTGATATGGACCCTTAGGTTGCTTCCAAATCCTGGCACTGTGATAAATATGGGAGTGCAGATATCTCTTCAATATACTAATTGCCTTTCTTTGGGGTATATACCTAGCAGTGGGATTGCAGAATCATATGGTAATTCTATTTTTAGGTGTTTGAGGAACCTCCATACTGTTCTCCATAGTGGCTGTACTAATTTACATTCTGACCAACAGTGTATGGGGATCTGCTTTTCTGCATATCCTTGCCAGCTTCATTCTTACCTGCCTTTTGGATGAAAGCCATTTCAACTGGAGTAAGATGATATCTCATTGTAGTTTTGATCTGCATTTCCCTGATGATCAATGATGTTGGGCACCTTTTCATAGGTCTGTTTGCCATTTGTATGTCTTTGTTTAAGAAATGTCACCAGGCACAGTGGCTCACACCTGTAATCCCAGCACTTTGGGAGGCTGAGGTGGGTGGATCACCTGAAGTCAGGAGTTCAAGACCAGCCTGGCCAACATGGTGAAACCCCATCTCTACTAAAAATACAAAAATTAGCTGGGTGTGGTGGCAGGTGCCTGTAATCCCAGCTACTCAGAAGACTGAGGCAGGAGAATCACTTGAACTCAGGAGGCAGAGGCTGCAGTGAGCCGAGATTGCATCACTGTACTCCAGCCTGGGTGACAGAGTGAGACATCGTCTCAAAAAAAAAAAAAAAAAGAAAAAGAAAGAAAAGAAATGTCTATTCAGATATTTTACCCATGTTTTAATCAGATTATTAAAATTTTTTTCCTGTTGAATTGAGTTCCAACCAAAATATATATTTTGGTTATTAATCTTCTGTCAGATGGACAGTTTGCAAATATTTTGTCCCATTCTGTGGGTTGTCTCTTCATTTTGTTGTTTTCTTCCTTTGCTGTGCAGAAGCTTTTTAATTTAATGTGATCTCATTTGTCCATTTTTGCTTTGGTTGCCTGTGCTTGTGGGGTATTACTCAAGAAATCTTTACCCAGACCAATGTCCTGGAGAATTTCCCCAATGTTTTCTTTTGGTAATTTTATAGTTTGAGATTGCAGGTTTAAGTCTTTAATCCATTATGATTTGGTTTTTGTATATGATGAGAGATAGTCTAGTTTCATTCTTCTGCATATGGATATCCAGTTTTCCTGGCATTGTTTACTGATGAGACTGTGCTTTTCCCAGTGTATATTCTTGCTATGTTTGTCAAAAATTAATTCACTGTAGATATATGGATTTATTTCTGGGTTCTCTGTTATGTTCTATTGGTCTATGTGTCTGTTTTTATGCTAGTATCATGCTGGGTTTTGGTTACAATGGCTCTGTAGTATCATTTGAAGTCAGGTAATGTGATTCCTCCAGTTTTGTTCTTTTTGCTCAGGATGGCTTTGGCAATTCTGGGTCTTTTGTGCTTCCATATATATTTTAGGATTTTTTTTTTTTTGTAAAGAATGTCATTAGTATTTTGATAGGGATTGCTTTGAATCTGTAGATTGCTTTGAGTAGTATGAACATTTTAAGAATATTAATTCTTCTCATCCATTTACATAGAATATCTTTTCATTTTTTTCTGTCTTCTACAATTCCTTGCATCAATGTTTTATAGTTTTTATTGTGGACATCTTTCACTTCTTTGATTAAGTTTATTCCTAGGTATTTTATTTTGTTTGTAGCTACTGTAAATGGGATTACTTTCTCCATTTCTTTTTCAGATTCTTCACTGTTGGCATGTAAAAATGCTGCTGGTTTTCAATATGTTGATTTTGTATTCTGTGATGTTACTGAATTTGTTTATCAGCTCTAATAATTTTTAGTAGAGTGTTTAGGTTTTTCTAGATATAAGATCATATTATCTGCAAACAAAAATAATTTGACTTTTTACTTTCCAATTTGGATGCTCTTTATTATTTCCTCTTATATGATTGCTCTAACTAGGACATTCAGCATTATGTTTAATAAACAGTGGTGTAAATGGGCATCCTTGTCTTGTTCCAGATATTGGAGGAAAGGTTTTTCTTCATTCAGTATGATACTAGCTGCACGTCTTCTTTTTAGAAACAGGTAGGTCTGAACAGACCCATTCACTTTAAGTGAGTGTTTTTTATGGCTTTTCTTGTGTTGAGGTATAGTCCTACTATACCCAGTTTTTTGAGGATTTTTATAATGAGAGGATGTTGAATTTTATTATATGCTCTTTCAGCATCAGTTAAAATGGTCGTATGGTTTTTGCTTTTCATTCTTTAGATATAATGTATCACAGTAATTGATTTGCATATGTTTAGCCATCCTTGCATCTCTGAGATAAATCCCACTTGATCATGACAAATGATCTTTTTAATATGTTGTTGAATTCCGTTTGCTAGCATTCTGTTGATAATTTTTGCATCAGTGTTCATCAGGGATATTGGTCTGTAGTTTTCTTTTTTTGATGTGTCTTTGTCTGGTTTTAGTATCAGGGTAATACCTCATAGAATGAGTTTGGAAGCATTCCTTCTCCATCTGTTATTCAGAATAATTTGGGTAGAATTGGTATTAGTTCTTTAAGTATTTGGTAAAATTCAGCAGGGAAGCCATTGAGTCTGGGGCTTTTCTTTGCTGGAAGACTTTTAATTGTGGCTTTGATCTATTACCTGTTATTGGGCTATTTAGGTTTTGAATTTCTTCATGGTTTAATCTTGGTAGGTTGCATGTGTTTAGGAATTTATCCATTTCTTCAAGATTTAATTATGTATTGGCATATAGTTGCTCACAGTAGTCTCTAATGATCCTTTGATTTTCTGTGTTATCAGTTGTAATATTGTATTGTCTCCTTTTTCATCTTGGAATTTATTTATTTGGGTATTCTCTCTTTATTCTCAGCCTGGCTAACGGTTTGTCAATTTTATCTTTTAAAAAAAATCAACTTTTCATTTACTTGATCTTTTGAACTTTTCATTTAAATTTCAGTTATTTCTGCTCTGATCTTTATTATTTCTTCTCCTAATTTTGGGTTTGGTTTGCTCTTGCTTTTCTACTTCCTTAAGATGCACGATTAGGTTGTTTATTTGAAATTTTTCTACTCTTCTCATATAGGTACTTATTGCTATACACTTTTCACTTAGTACTGCTTTTGCTGCATCCCATAGGTTTTGGTATATTGTATTTCCGTTTTCATTTGTTTGAAGAAATTTTTAAATTTCCTTATTAATTTCTTCATTGACTCACTGGTCATTCAGGAGCAAGCATATTGTTTAATTTCCATGTGTTTTTATAGTTTCCAAAGTTCCTCTTGTTACTGATTTCTAGTTTTATTCTATTATGTTCAGATAAGATATTTGATCTGATTTCAATTTTTAAAAATAGTTTGAGACTTGTTTTGTGACCTGACATATAGTCTATCCTTGAGAATGATTCATGTGCTGAGGAGAAGAATGTGTATTCTGTAGCCATTGAATGAACTGTTCTGTAAATATATATTAGGTCCATTTTGTATGTAGTGCAGATTAAGTCCAATGTTTCTTCATTTATTTTCTTTGTGGATGATCTGTCCAATGCTGAAAGTGGAGTGTTGACTTCTCCACCTATTATTATATTGGGGTCTTTCTCTCTCTTTAGTTCTGCTGATATTTGCCTTATATATCTGAGTGCTCCAGTGTTGAGTGCATAGATACTTACAATTGCTATATCCTCTTACTAAATTGATCCCTTTATCATTATACAATGACCCTCTCTGTCTCTTCTTCTAATTTTTGTCTTAAAATCTATTTTGTCCGATATAAGTATAGTTATTCCTGCTCTTTTTCGGTTTCCACTTGCATGGAATATCTTTTTCCATCCCTTTCTTTTCAGTCTATGTGTGTCTTCATAGGTGAGGTGTGTTTCTTGTGGGCAATAGATTGTTGGGTCTTTTTAATTTTTTTAAAATTCATTTAGCCACTCTGTGTCTCTTGATTGGAGAATTTAGTCCATTTACATTTAATGTTACTATTGGAAAGTGAGCACTTATTACTGCCATTTTCTTGTTTGTTTTCTGGTTGTTTTGTGGTCTTCTCTTCCCTCTCTCCTTCCTCCCTCTTTCCATCCATCCTTAACTCCCTCCCTCCCCTCCCCTTTGTATTCAAAGGGAATTGAATGTTGTCTTTGATCATTGTAGCTGTATTTGCATTAAGGTGCACTCCAAGACCAATGCTGTGACTCTTTAAGACTTATAGAGGCACAACCTTAGTGGTCTTGAGTAAGATCTCAGATAATTCTCTGGATTACCAGGCAGAGACCCTTGTTCTCTTCCCTTACCTTCCCCAAACACAGTCTCTCTCTATCTGTGCTAAGCTGCCTGGAGCTGGGGGAGGAGTGACACAGGCACCCTTTGGCCACCATCATTGGGACTGTGCTGAGTCAGATCTGAAACTGGCACAGTGCTGGGTGTCACTCAAGACCTGTCGCAACCAATGCCTGGCTACTGTCAGGCCCAAGGCCTCTTCAGTCATCAGGTGGTGAATCCAGCTAGGCTTGTTTCCTTTCCTTCAGGGTGACAAGCTCCCCCCGGCCCATGGTAAGTCCAGAAATGCCACATGGGAGTCAATGCTGGAGTCAGGAACCTTAGGAATCTACTTGGTGTTCTATTCCCCTGCAGCTGACCTGGCACTCACAGAGCAAGACAAAGTCCTTCCCACTCTTTCCTCTTCTTTTCTCAACCGGAGGAGTCTTTTCACCATGGCCACCACTGCCCCAACCCTGCAGCAAGTACTACCTGCCTACTGCTGATGTTCACTCAAGGCTCAAGGGCTCTTCCATCAGCTTGTGGTAAATGCTACCAGGCCTGAGTCTCTCCCCTGGGGGCAGCAGACTCCCCTGTGGCCCAGGGTGAATCCAGAAATGCCATCCAGGAGCAAGAGAGAAGTCAGCGGGGGAGGTGCTACATGCTTTTAAACAACCAGATCTCTTGAGAACTCATTCGCTATTGTGAGGACAGTGTCAAGGGGATGGTGCTAAGCCATTTATGAGAAACCACCCTCATGATCCAATCACCTCCTACCTGGCCCCACCTCCAACACTGGGGATTACAGTTGAACACAGACAACTGTGTTTGGGTGACAACACAGATCCAAACCATATCATGAGTCCTAAATACCTACTCTCTGGAAGCCTTAGGTACTCCTAGGTAAGATAAATTACAAATTCTAGCCAGGTATGGTGGCACATGCCCATAGTCCCAACTACTCAGAAGGCTGAAGTAGGAGGATTGCTTGAGCCCCTGAGTTAGAGGCTGCAGTGAGCTGATTGTACCACTGCACTCCAGCCTGAGTGACAGAGTGAGACCCTGTTTAAAAAAAAAAAAAAAAAATCCAAATTCCTCCAGCCTCTAAAGGTACCCATTACCTTGATTGTAAGTGACTATTTTTACTGATCTAGCTCCTTCACTTGCTGTGAGCTCATCAAAGGCAAATGTCCTGTTTTGTTTACCTGTGTAGTTCCACATCTTGCCACCAACCTCCTCATCTCCCACTCCAAGTGCATCCTACAGAGCCTGGCACATATTTGAAGCTCAATGATTGCTTGCAGAATAAGGGTATACTAAAACAAGCTATTGGGCATTAGACTCCCAGAGGTCCCTATGAGAAGTGAAGGTACCTCCTCAGAGTCTTTGGTGAGTTCTACTGAAAAGCTGGGAGTGCAGTAGAAATAGTATAAGTTCTGCAGTCAGAAGATCCTAGGAATGTCATTCAATGTCATTGGTACTTAGTTTCCTAATCTGTAAAATGGAGATAGTATATAGTAATATCCTAACATTAGAATTAAAAAAGAGTTTATTTTTCCCATAATCTGTGACACATGGAGGAGAGTTCAGCCATGCATAATTTGAAAAGCTTTCACCATAGAATTCTGAGGTACTAACCCATCCCCTATATGAGACTCTCTGGTCTAGGTCTGAAGAAAAGAGAGTTGGGTTGGAATGGAGGAGTATATGAAGTTCTGGGAGAACTCAGAATCTCTAGACAGTGAATGTAAGTATTGGAGTTGACTCTCAGAAGACAGATGAAGACAGAACACATGAGAGGACAGGGTAGTGGTGAAGGAAGGTCACAGCTGGGTCTCATTATTGTCCCTGAAGACCAAAGATAAATACTAGGAAAAAGCCATGAAGATCTCATTTTGGTTGTTTTATGGATCCTTTCTGTTTCTGTGGGGTTCCATAGTCCAAATTCATGGAGAACGTCAGAAGAATGTGAAAGCATGCCTAAGATGACAACTTGGGCAGGGTTTGGGGTAGGAAGAAGCTGTGCAGGTCCTTTTATTCTGTACTGTCCTGGGAAAAAGAGAATCCAAAACTGAAAAGTGAGGGTGACAGTGAAGCAGGAGACTAGCAGGCCTATCACCTACTGTGCAGGAGGACAGGCATATGAGTACTCTGACAACCAAAAGAAAGCCCCAGAGAGGGGTCCCAGTAAGATTTTCAGGAGATGCTCTGTCTGCTGGCCTCCCACACTGATTTAGCCAAGGTCTTCATCGTATCTTTCCCGGACTGCTACAGGAGTCTCCCCACTGATCTCTGTACTAGCTATTATTGCTTCCCTTAAGCATCTACCACCAATGTTATTTTCCCCCTCTGTTGTTATAGATATATTAAAAAGTGTAATCATATATACATTTACACATACATATATATGCACATATACATATATTGCTCCTCATTCTTTTATTTAAAAGGGATTGGATTATACATAGTTTTCTGTATCTCTCTTTTCTCATCCAATAAAATCTATGAAGTTCTCTCTAAGTCTTCTGGAAATTCTCTAATTCATACTTTTTTATGGTTATATAATATTCTGCAGTGTACATAGGCCACAATGTATTCAGTTTGGGGCCTCTATAAACATCAATAACCAGTTCAGCAACTATATATATACACACATATATGTATGTGTGTGTGTATATATATGTGTGTATATATATATTTCTGTCTTTAGAAATTGCTATTTTTATTTATATAAGAGAAATTCACAGAAGTAAGTTTGCTAGATCAAAGGATATATTACTTTGAATATTATTAATAATAGATGTCATTGGCTAGCTTTCAAAATAGCTAAGTACATGACTATTCCAACCAGCAGTGTATGAGAGTAGTCTTTATTCCCCCACATCCCTGCCAGCAATAGATATGATAGTTCGTTTTTTATTTTTGTCAGTCTTGTGGGTGCATAAAGATGTTTCATTGTTATTTTAATTTGGATTTATATGACTGTCAGTGAGTTGAGCATATTTGATGCCATTTGCATATGCCCTTCTATGAACTGCATTTTGATGTAATTTGTTCTATGTATTGTGATTTAGTCATTTTGTTAATTTATAATTTATTTTCATAGTAAAAGAATTAACTCTTTAGCTACAATCAGAATAAACATTTTAATAAAACTATTGTTTATTATCTTTGTTATATCCTTTTTGCAAAAATATATAAACTAAATTTTTATTGAGACATAATTCACATACCGTAAAATTTACCTTTTTAAGTATACGAATTCATTGGTTTTTAGTATATTCACAAAGTTGTACAACCATCACTACAATCTAATTCCAGAATATATTCATCACCCTGAAGGAACCCTGTACCTATTAGCGGTCACTTCCATTTTCCTGTTCCCCCAGCCATTGGCAACTGCAAATATGCTGCCTGTATGGATTTGCCTATTTTTGACATTTACAATATGTGGCCCTTTGTGTGTCCTTCATTCGCTTATCATAGTGTTTCCAAGATTCATCCATGTATCAAACCTTTATTCCTATTTATAGCTGAATAATAGTCTATTGTATGGCTATATCATAGTTTATCTATTCATCAACTGACAGACAGTTAAGTGCTTCCATCTTTGGCCTGTTAGGAATAGTGCTGCTACAAACATTTGTATACAAGTTTTTGTACAAACATATGTTTTCAATTCTCTTGGGTATACAGCTAGGGTTGGAATTACCAGGTCATATAGTAAGTCAGTGTTTAACTTTTGAGAAACTGTCAAACTAGTTGTTTTCCAAAAAAGTTGTACCGTTTTGCACTTTCATCAGCAGTGTATGAGGATTCAAATTTTTCCATGCTTGTCATTGTCTGTCTTTTTTAGTATAACTGCATTAGTGGGCATGAAGCAGTATCTCATTGTGATTTTGATTTGTCTATTAATTTTCCTACACTGATGTTGAAATAATATTATCCATTCATATATCTTATTTGAAGAAATGTCTGTTCAAATCTTTTGCCCATTTTTAAATTGAGTTGTCTTTTAATTGTTGAGTTGTAATAGTTATTTATATATTATGGACACCAGACTCATCATTTATATAACTGCAAATATTTTCTCTCACTCTGTGTGTTATCTATTCACTTTCTTGATAGTGTCCTTTGGAGCACCAAAGTTTATAATTCAATGAAGTCTAATGTATCTGTTTTTTCTTTGATTGATTGTGCTTTTGGGTCATAGCTAAAAAAAACTGCTAAATCCAGCATTATGAAGACTTATACCTATTTTTTTTTCTAAGACATTCATGGTTTTAGCTTTTTAGGTCTCTGATCCATTGTGAGTTAATTTTTATGTAAACAGTGTTATGTGGAGTTGCAACTTAATTCTTTCATATGTGGATAGCTAGGATCATTTGCTATCTCAGGATCATTTGTTGAAAAGACTATTCTTTCCACACTTTATTGTAGTGACACCCTTGTTGAAAATCAATTGACCAAAAACATACGTGTTTATTTCTGATAAACACGTATCTGATCTTTATGTCTATGCTTATACTAGTACTACAGAGTCTTGATCACTATAGTTTTGTAGTTAACTTTGAAATTGTGAAATGTAAGTCTTCCAATCACAATTTTTTAAGATTGTTTTGGCTATTCTGGGTAATTTGCATTTCCATATTAATTTTAGTACAAGCTTATGAATTTGCACACAAAGAGCAACTGAGGTCTCACCTAACCTGTAGATCAACTTGAGTAGTATTGCCGTCTTAACAAGATTAAGTCTTCCAATCATGAACATGGGATGTGTTTTCATTTTTTAGATCTTTAATTTATTTCAAGGATATTTTGTAGTTTTTTGGGTGCAAGTCTTATACTACTTTTGTTAAAATTATTCATAAGTATTTTATTCTCTTTGATATTATAAACGTAATTATTTTCTTAGTCTCATTTTCAGATTGTTCATCGCCAGTATCTACTATTCTTTAGATCATTGACAGATTCTATCTGCTAATATTTCATTTAGAACTTTGCATCTATATTAATAAGTCATCTTTTTTTTTTTTTTTTTTTTTTTTGAGACGGAGCCTCGCTCTGTCACCCAGGCTGGAGTGCAGTGGCCGGATCTCAGCTCACTGCAAGCTCCGCCTCCCGGGTTCACGCCATTCTCCTGCCTCAGCCTCCCGAGTAACTGGGACTACAGGCTCCCGCCACCTCGCCCAACTAGTTTTTTGCATTTTTTAGTAGAGACGGGGTTTCACCGTGTTAGCCAGGATGCTCTCGATCTCCTGATCTCGTGATCCACCCTTCTCGGCCTCCCAAAGTGCTGGGATTACAGGCTTGAGCCACCGCGCCCGGCCCCCTAATAAGTCATCTTAATATATAGTTTTCCTTCATTGTTGTCTATATCAAGTTTTGTTATTAGAGTTATATGGCAGATTTTGTTTCTTTATATCATCTGGAATAGTTTAATTGCATTGGAATTATCTGTGCTTAAGTTATATAAGAGCTCAGCTTTGAGGACTGGTGACTTTTACAACAGTAGCTCACTAATCAGTTTTTCTATTTCTTCTCTAATAATTGATTGAGTCAAGATTTCCATTTCTTCTTAATCAGTTTTAGTAGAGTGTGTTATATTTGGAATTAGTTTATTTTGTATAGGTTTTAAATTTTGTTACTATACAATTCAAGCATGTAACTCTGGAACTTGTGTCTCCTTTTTTGTTTTTAATCTTGTCTACTTTTATGCTCTTTTTCCCCCACTTAATTAGGCTTGTAAGAGGCATGTCTGTTTTATTGGTTTTCTCAAAGAATCAATTTATTTATTTATTTATTCTTTCTATTTTTTGCTTTCTTTTTAAAAACTGATTTCAAACAGGAAATTTTAAAAGAAGCTATTTGTTACCTAGATACCAGTGAAAAATATAACACTTCATACAAAAATAATATAAGATACTATAAAAGCAGTACTTAATTATTAAAGAAAGATAATGAAAAATTAAGGGACCAAGTGCTAATTTTAAACTAGGAAAATAACAGTGACATAAACCAATCAGGAAAAATGAATCAATAAAGAGTAAAGCTAAAATCAAAACTCTTTCAAAACCCCAAGTTTTTCTTGCTTATACCTTTTTTCTCTACCTACAAGGTGGAGACCAAATTCTTAGCCTAAAGCATGACACCTGAACCAATTTATGTTCTAGTGCCTGTCTACCTTTTAGCTACATTAGTTGACACTCCCCATCTCACTTCATGATCCAACAATGCCACATTGTTTGAGGTTGCCAAAATACATTCTTTTCTTGCCTTCATTTAATTGCATGTACTACTATTCCCACTCGTTGGAATAAATTTCATCTTCTTGCAGCTGGTAAACTCTTTTTAATCTTTTAAGACACAGCTTTATGGCACCTATGTAGGAAGTTTCTCAACTTCTTCACCAGATAGAACAAATTGTTCTTTCTCTGAGCTACATACACCTGTATCTCTATATATCTTCACTATTGCTTTCATTGCAGCTTGCATCTGCCTCTCTTACAAGACTCTGAGCACCTTGGAGGCAGGAATTATACCTTACTGGTCTCTGTAATGACCCCTAGCTCAGTGTTTAGAATGTATTAGTAAAGCAATATTTATTCAACGAGTGAATGAATGTCATGACTGTAATATTCGATTATCCCTAGACCTTCTTTGCTGGAATACTCTCTCGGAGTCCTTTCTATGCTTGCTTTCTCTACTTTCTGGACTTTTGGCACCTCATAACCTTTTATTTAATGCCTTCTGCTCCTAGCAAATCAATAAAATTACTTGACCCAAAGTCTCTAACACCCTTCTGAGTGATGAATCATTAAATGGTTCTTTGTTTTCCCCCTGGTTTTAGTTGGCCTTCAGGTATCATTTCCCATATTAAACCCCTTTATCTTTTTACTTCCTTCATTGATTCTAGGACATCATTCTCCCTGAGTACTCATTCTAAATTTCTTCACTTATCCTCTTCTGCATGACTTACACTGGGGAGGCATAGTCGTCTTCTCCATTCTTTCTCTAAGTGTTCTCATGCATCCCCATGGCTTCTGTGTCTACTTCTAAACTGAAGATTCTCAAATCAATCACTAACTCCAGCCTGAAATTCCAAGATAACGTTTCTATCAACTTACTTGATGTCCCATAACCTCCTCAAATTCAATTGCATGCTTTTCCTTTAAGCACCTCTTCCTTTTGTATTTCTTGTCTTCAGAAATGGTGGAAATATTTCCCAAGTCACTTGATCTGTAAATGGTATCGTTTTGCCTCTCTCTTGCTCACTGCTCATGTCATCAAATTTTGTTAATGCCTCTGAAAATGCTTTTCGAATCTCTCCTTTGTCTTCATTCCCATGGATAGGGTCCTATATCCAATCTCATCATCTTTTTCTTCGACTGTAGTAGTGACATTCTAATTGCTTTCTCAGCATCTAGTCTCTTTCCATCTAATGTATTCCTTCCTCAGTTTTTGTTTTTGTTTTATTTCTAAAACACAAGTCAGCTAATGTTTCACCACTAACAAAATCTTTGTTAGTCTTTGTTAGTGCCCTACTACCCAAGGGATAAAATACACTGCAGTCAAGACACTCCACAACCTTTTGTATATTTTTAAGTTTATGCCCAGTTTCTCCCCACCACATACCTTACACTTCGGGCACACACACATGTCCACTTCCTAAGACCACTGTGTTCATGTATATGAATACTTGTTTAATACCTGTTGCCACCCACTTGACTGTAAACTCCATGAGATCAGAGACTGTCTTATTTACTATTGCATCCATAGTGATCACAAACATACCTGGCATATACCAAGTAAATAAATGTTCTTCCATTCTTCCTTGCCTTTGCTGTTCCATTTACATGTGGTGCTCTTCTCCTATTTTCTCAGTTGGGGGATGTCTACTCATTCATCCTTGAAGGCCTAGGCTAAATATTTTTTCTCCATGAAGGATGACCTAAACACATCCTTCTCCAATCCAAACAAGTAACTTTCCTTCTCTGTACACCTAAAACATTTCCGTCAGAATGTCAATTTGCATTTACCTCCTTGTGCTATAATTACCTGTGTATGCATCTCCTACTTTGCTAGATTTAAACTCTTAGGGAGGGAGAGAATGAGCCTTACTCATGTGCAGTTTCAAACATTGCACTTCACAGTGGAGAAGTTGTTTCTCAATCAACATTTGAGCTGGAAGAAGGTAGAGTCAGATTTCTATCTTTGGTGATGTAAAGTCTTGTCTCCAATTTGGACAGGGCTCCTCCTCTGCGAACCACCGCTTTTGGCTATCTCTAATTCAACTGCTGTTCCCTTTCGTTGAATCACAGAACCACAGAATGTCAACACTGAAAGGGGACACTGAGATGCAGCAGTAGAATTGACTTGTTCAAGGCACACAGTAAGGATAACAGCCCATGCTGGGGCCAGGTCGGCTGACTCTTTTAGTCCCTTGCCTTTTCGTCCAAGGCGAGCCTTGAAATGTCATGACCACCAGGAACCTAGATCCTTAAACATGATGGCAAATGACAACCTGTATCTCACTCTATCTCCTTGGCAGACAACAACTCAAAGACAGCCTCTGATTGCTGTCCTGCCCCTACCCCCTGGGCCCAGACAATTAGCAAAGACCAGCTCAAGGGGATGTCAAGTCTCAGCCATCCTCCAGTATCAAATTTAAAAAATAACAAAACTGCTCTTCCCTCAATAGATGTGTTTTTATTGTAATTGCTTGAAATTTGAATAGAATGCCATAACCATCCCCATAAATTGGACTTGTTTAGATTTATTAAGCTATTTATGAAATGGTGGGTAATAAACATTCAGGATTAACAACTCTGCAACTGCTCTGCACCAGTTACATATAGAGTTGCTAAACTCCCATAACTTAATTATGAATCAGTTACCATGCTGACAAACCATAATTGTCAAAAGTTCAATGCAGACTTAGGGCCTTATTTAAAAGTTTGTTCTTATTTGCAGCTTTGAATCTTATCCTGTCTGCTAACTCCCTCTCTCTTTATTCTTGTTTTCTTTCTTTCTTTCCATTCTCTCCATCATCTTCTCCTCTCCCACCACTTTCCCCACTTTGTTTTCCTTTATAATACATAGAGGTAGGATAGTATGAAGGAAAGAGCAGGAATATGGGGTCATATCCATCTGAGCTCAGGACAGGCCTCTGGCACCTGCTAGTGCTAGGACATGGGGCAAACCACTTCTCTTAGTCTGTGTCTCCCTAGTCATAAACATGGAGACATAGGCATAGCATCCAGGACATAATGCTTGGGATAACGTTTGGCTCCCTCCCTCTCGCCTGCTAATCCTACCCGACTCATCCTGAGCATGGTGGCCAGACTGGTCCTCCCCAGCCCACCTCTCTGTATCTCCTCCCATGGCTCTGACATCACAAATCAGCTGGGAGCTCAAGGCTCTTCGTGATTTGGCACACCATTTTCCAACTTCATCACCAACTTTATCATTTTATCTGGGTTCGTAATGTTATCTGAATTTGAATTCAAATTGAATTAAAATATTTTAATTGTGGTAAGATATACATAACATGAAGTTTACCGTGTTAACCGTTATCAAGTGTACAGTTCAGTGATATTAAATACATTCACAGTATTGTGCAACCAGCATCACTGTTCATCTCCAGAGCTCTTTTCATTTTGCAAAAGTGAAACTCTATACCCACTAAATGTTAACTCCCCAGTATCTCCTCTCTGGCTCCTGGGCAACTACCATTCTACTTTCTGTCTCTATGATTTTGGCTACTCTAAATATCTCATATAAGTGAAATCATAGAGTATTTGCCTTTTGTGACTGGCTTATTTTACTTAGCATTATGTCTCCAAGGTTCATTGCTATTGGAGCAGGTGTCAGACTTTCCTTTCTTTTTAGGGCTGAATAATATTCCACTGTGTATACATGCTACATATCATTTGTTTGTGCCTTCATAGACAAACACTTGTGTGCTTTTACCATTGGCTATTGAGAGCAATGCTGCTATGAACATGAGTGCACGGATATTTCTTTGAGTCCCTGCTTTTAAATATTTTGGGTTTATATCTGCAGAAGTGAAATTGTTGGGTCATATGGTAATTCTATATTTAATTTTTTGAGGAATCAATATACTGCTTTTCACAGTGACAAAAAAATTTGCTGAAAGGTATTTTCACTAATTTTAAGAGTAATATACATGCTTTATGAACAACTTGGAAAATATAGAAATGTCCATAGATGAAAATAAGTTGCTGATAACACTGCCATTCAGAGGTAACCTGAATTTTGAAATATTTCCATCTAATCTTTTTTCTCCACATCTTTACATTTATGAATTTACCTGAATTTATTTTCATTTTTCAAAAAATTATTTAATAGTACTGCCTATGTATTCCCATATACATTTACTATTATTATTAGGATATGGCTAATTTAGAGCAAGTGTTTATTAAAATTTATTCTTCTACAAAATTATCTTTCCTTTTTATAAAAGTTGTGTGACAACTTTAAGAATACAAAATTAATCAAATATCTTAATTTTTTAAAACGGTGGGTTCTCTCAAACTCAAAGCACCTGCCCTGCACCTCTATCCCCTACTTCTTTGATTCAAAAACAAGTAAAATGGTTATTTTTATCTTGAAGAAATAAGTAACAAAAATGTAAAAACCAATAGGGATTTAAAAAAAACCTATTATCCTATGATTAAGGAAAAATGTATAGGTTTTGTTTTGCAAGTCCTAGGTTCTTTTTTCATTTTGCATACTTGTTATAAAACTGCATTTGCCTAGTTATTAAACTGCATGAACAACTGCTATACTCCAGTCTTAATGAAATTAATTGTAATGGCTTCACACTATTATCCCAAGGTCATGTATCATAATTTACCTACCTTCAGATCTTGTTTGATTCAGGGTCTGTTTGACACAGGTGAATGGATTTACTACCCACCATCCATGGGCTTCATACTTTCTTTTATTTTCTTTTTCTTTTTTTTTTGAGGTGGAGTCTCACTCTGTCATTTAGGCTGGAGTACAGTGGCACGATCTCAGTTCACTGCAACCTCTGCCTCCCGGGTTCAAGTAATTCCCTGCCTCAGTCTCCCAAATAGCTGGGATTATAGGCACCCGCCACCATGCCTGGCTAATTTCTTTGTATTTTTAGTAGAGATGGGAATTCACCATCATGGCCAGGCTGGTCTTGAACTCCTGACCTCGTGATCCACCCACCTTGGCCTCCCAAAAATGCTGGGATTACGAGAGTGAGCCACTGCGCTCAGCCAGGCTTCATACTTTCTAAAAAGCCCTTTCTTCCCGGTTCTTCACTGCTGAGCTGTGTCTCTCTGCTCCGGAAACCACTGCCTATGTGTCTTCCCTCCTCTTGGAAGCTTTCCTTGATTTCATTTTACCCCGCTTACCTAAATACCCTTCAATCCAGTTGGCATTAAAATATATGTACAGAGAAAGACATATTATAACCAGAGAGAAACTAATTTGGGGAAGAATTTTATGAACAGTGCTGAGTTTGCATCCCTGGAATGCAAGCTCCCTTCAAATTAATGTTCTCCAAAACAAGTTATCATTGATAGAATTTCCGTTTAAGGAGTTACGTATGTGGACAACTCCCTAAACACCTGGCATCATCACTAAAGAAGAGCGTCTAACATTGAGAAGAGGACAGCCCCGAATGTTAACAAGTGCTGTAGCATGTTATCTGCATGTGATTCTTCCTAAGACCCAACTAGATTCAAAAACATTTTTAAAGAAGTTTCAGAAATGGAACATTGCCCATTGGGAAATCTGAATATCATATCTCTATCAAAACATAATGGGCCAGATTCTCAGCTGCTTCCAAATTCAGTCTAGAAAAATCTTACAAAATCTCTTCAGACAAAATAAAAAGAAAAATTCCCCTCCAAAGGATTTACATGAATAGATCACAGGTCTTTGTATTATCAAGTTTAGATTCATACCTTTTGTTTAAAAAAAATCTAGAATATGAAAACTTGGAGAGGTTTATTTCTCACGTACAATCTTGAAATTAAGAGAAATCCCCTATTTCCCATAGTCCTTAGCCAACTTTATCTCAGGAACCACCAGAAAATATCATCGCTTTAAATCATGCCAGTCCCAAAAGGGTCAAGATCAAACTATTTGCAGGTCCTGCTGCAATTAACCCGGTAATCTGACACGGAAGCATTTGTCTATATGAGGTGAGCAGACTCAAAAAGAAATGTAACTCTACTAATCAGATAAGGATTTCTCAGGTATAGGGTGTAAAGATTTAACCTATTTTCCTACTGAAAAGATTTAAGCTATTTTCATTCTAAGGTGAGTCTTATGGTAGACTCACCTTAAATTTTAAATTCATTTTATATGGTGATTTTCTTAATAATTCTTTATTTATTGTTTTATTGTTTTGTACTTGGAAAAATAAAACATTGCATTTAGTACCTATAAAAGGTGAAGGGAAGGACAGGGGTAAGAACAGAAGTTCCTAGTTACAGTGTTTAATGACATATGTCAGGGGCAAAAATGCCCCGGCCAGGAAAATCTCTGCTGAAGGTCTTGAACTTCTCTGAGATCAGAGTGTGAATTAACTTCTGGATCCAGGAGCCCAGGGGCTTGAAAGCGATAGAGCCTGACTTCCTTCGGCTTATTCTGAGGTGCTTTAGTGCCATGTGTCTAGGGTAGGTGAGAAATGGGGGGAAATCTTATTTAAAAGATCAAATACATAAAAATACAGATTTACAAATTCAAAGAGAACAGCTCTTTTTTTAAAAAATTGTGGTAACATGTATGTAACATAAAATTGACTACTTCAGGTACCTCCTATAAATGGAATCATACAGTATTTGTCGTTTTGTGAAAGGTTGACTTTATTCAGCACTGTGTCTTCAAGGTTTATCCATGTTGGAGCATATGTCAGAATTTCCTTCCTTTTTAAGCCTGAATAATATTCCATTGTATATGTCTGCCTCATTGTATTTATCCATTTACCCACCCATGGACACTAGCGTTGCTTTCATCCTTTGGATATGGTTAATAATGCTGCTATGAACATGGGTTGTACAAATATTGGACTGAGTCTTTCCTGTCAATTCTTTTGGGTGTACCCAGAAGTAAAATTGCTAGATCATATAGTATTTATATTTCCATTTTGCGGTGGGGGAACTGCCTAGTGCTATCCACTGTGTCTTCACCATCTTATAGGCCCACCAACAGTACACAAATGTTTTCATTTCTCCAAATCCTCACTAACATTTGTGGTTTTCTGGGTTTTGTTTGTTTTTATTTTTGTTTTGTTTTGTTTTGGGGAATAGTCGTATTAATGGGTGTAAAGTGGGATCTAGCTGTTTTGATTTGCATTTCTGTAGTGGCTTATGAAGTGATAAAAAGAAAAACTTCAGCCAAATTACATTTAAAGGAGTTTATTAAGCCATGAACCATTCGAGAATCAGGCAGCCTTCTGAGCCAGGATAGGCTCAGACTCCAGCACAGCCATGTGGTGGAAGAAGATTCAAAGGAAAGTGACATACAGAAAACAGAAGTGAGGCATAGAAAACAAAAACAGCTAGATTGGTGACACCTCAGCATTTGCCTTATTTGAACATGCTTCAAACAGTTGGCTACATTTGATCGGTCAAAACTCAGTGATTGGCTTAGGTATAAGCTATGGTCCTTTTATACCTCCACTTGTTATAATTAAGGACGTAGAGAAAAATCTTTAGGCTAAACTTAAAATAGGTAAGAAGGCAGCTTTAGGCTGAGCTTGATTTAATAATTCCCCTCGTTTGATCGTCATTTCAATTTTGAGAGATTGGCCTAAACTTTAGTCATTAATGTCACTATCACCATCTTAAACATACTTCTTTGGTCTTGAAACTCATTGGGAAACAGTAGAACAGTGGGTTTTGCAAAGCGAGGACAAGGACTGGCTGAAGAGACGGTATCTCCTTACACTGGAACATCCTGTTTACAGGAGAAAAAGAAAACCTGGTCTATTCTAGGACCTATGTGTTTCCCTAAAGTCTTAGTTTGATTATGTCACGTTTAGCACAAGTGACTATGTTTTGGTTTGTTTTGGTCTGTTGGGGCCTAGTGCATAAGCTCAGTCCAATACAATGGCCTCTCATAACTTTGTTTAAAAAAATTCCCTTTTGTTCAGGTTCTCTTAGGTGAGAGTGTAACCAAAATTTAGGACCTTGGCACCACTCTCAGTTATCATGATTTTGAGTTTCCAGTCTCAGCATGTCATTCATAGGTTATGGTGTCCTCATGATCACACTTTTCTTTCAGCTCTTGTCATGCCAGTTGAAGACAGACCATTTGACCTTTTAGAGATGGCCGCACGCAAACATTTAAAACCTTTGAGGGAACACAGCACACCAGGGAGACTACTATTATGACTATCGGGAGGATAATACCAAGAGTTTAGAGTATTCGACTTACCCAGGGTCCCCATAAACCAAACCACATAAAAACAAATAGATCAAAGACCGAGCTAGAAAAAGAGTCTACCTACTTAACTAAGCAGTCTCTTGGCTACAACTGAATCTCTATAATACCTGATGTGATGTATTTCTCCACAGGCCACAAGTGCCAGCAGCTGCACACATACTTCTGTTTGGCCAGTAAATAAGTAAATAATCTAGAGCAATTTGATTAGTTAGCATAACTTTCACAAGAGAATTTAAATTCTGCTATATAGCCATAGCCTTTACAGTAGAATCTGCTATACAGTTTATCATGAGGGATACATTTTTAATCATTGCTTCTTTTACCCCAAACCACGGAAAAAGGACCTAACAAATGATGCCCTTCTAGAAGAATGAAGGCCTCCTGGCAATATTCTCTTTAACTTATGATGTGAATTAAGAGGAGTGAACTAATGTTTTATTTCTGACTGATTAGGAGGCAACGTATGTACCATTAAAGTTTGTCACCTACATTGCTCCCTCATCTTTCATCCATCAAGGTGTGGAGTTATCCATGTATAAGGCTGGCTGCAAAATCCTTCACAAATAAAAGTATACCCCAGAAGTGTACACAACAGACCCCCCTTTTCACTCCTAGTGTTTATAGAGGCATAAGGAAGGGAAAAATATTCAAAGATAAGAGTCTCATGATAGTAGAGAAATCTTGATCTGTGATATTGGGAAAAGCTGCTCACATTAAGGATCCCATCTTCTGGGGAGAAACTTTCCTGGTTAGCTTTACCTTAAGAGTTCCAATGGGTGTACAGCTCCAAGAATGTGGAGGGACCCTTCTTTGTTGTGAGATTATGATCCCAAGGTTCAAGGTTCTGAAGTTTTGTTGCAGTATGGATGGCAAGGGCATCCATGGGCTTCATACTTTCTTTTATTTTCTTTTTCTTTTTTTTGAGGTGGAGTCTCACTCTGTCATTCAGGCTGGAGTACAGTGGCGCGATCTCAGTTCACTGCAACCTCTGCCTCCCGGGTTCAAGTAATTCCCTGCCTCGGTCTCCCAAATAGCTGGGATTATAGGCACCCGCCACCATGCCCGGCTAATTTTTTTGTATTTTTAGTAGAGATGGGAATTCACCATCTTGGCCAGGCTGGTCTTGAACTCCTGACCTCGTGATCCACCCACCTTGGCCTCCCAAAAATGCTGGGATTACGAGAGTGAGCCACTGCGCTCAGCCAGGCTTCATACTTTCTAAAAAGCCCTTTCTTCCCGGTTCTTCACTGCTGAGCTGTGTCTCTCTGCTCCGGAAACCACTGCCTATGTGTCTTCCCTCCTCTTGGAAGCTTTCCTTGATTTCATTTTACCCCGCTTACCTAAATACCCTTCAATCCAGTTGGCATTTAAATATATATACAGAGAAAGACATATTATAACCAGAGAGAAACTAATTTGGGGAAGAATTTTATGAACAGTGCTGAGTTTGCATCCCTGGAATGCAAGCTCCCTTCAAATTAATGTTCTCCAAAACAAGTTATCATTGATAGAATTTCCGTTTAAGGAGTTGCGTATGTGGACAACTCCCTAAACACCTGGCATCATCACTAAAGAAGAGCGTCTAACATTGAGAAGAGGACAGCCCCGAATGTTAACAAGTGCTGTAGCATGTTATCTGCATGTGATTCTTCCTAAGACCCAACTAGATTCAAAAACATATTTTTAAAGAAGTTTCAGAAATGGAACATTGCCCATTGGGAAATCTGAATATCATATCTCTATCAAAACATAATGGGCCAGATTCTCAGCTGCTTCCAAATTCAGTCTAGAAAAATCTTACAAAATCTCTTCAGACAAAATAAAAAGAAAAATTCCCCTCCAAAGGATTTACATGAATAGATCACAGGTCTTTGTATTATCAAGTTTAGATTCATACCTTTTGTTTAAAAAAAATCTAGAATATGAAAACTTGGAGAGGTTTATTTCTCACGTACAATCTTGAAATCAAGAGAAATCCCCTATTTCCCATAGTCCTTAGCCAGTTTTATCTCAGGAACCACCAGAAAATATCATAGCTTTAAATCATGCCAGTCCCAAAAGGGTCAAGATCAAACTATTTGCAGGTCCTGCTGCAATTAACCCGGTAATCTGACACGGAAGCATTTGTCTATATGAGGTGAGCAGACTCAAAAAGAAATGTAACTCTACTAATCAGATAAGGATTTCTCAGGTATAGGGTGTAAAGATTTAACCTATTTTCCTACTGAAAAGATTTAAGCTATTTTCATTCTAAGGTGAGTCTTATGGTAGACTCACCTTAAATTTTAACTTCATTTTATATGGCAATTTTCTTAATAATTCTTTCTTTATTGTTTTATTGTTTTGTACTTGGAAAAATAAAACATTGCATTTAGTACCTATAAAAGGTGAAGGGAAAGACAGGGGTAAGAACAGAAGTTCCTAGTTACAGTGTTTAATGACATATGTCAGGGGCAAAAATGCCCCGGCCAGGAAAATCTCTGCTGAAGGTCTTGAACTTCTCTGAGATCAGAGTGTGAATTAACTTCTGGATCCAGGAGTCCAGGGGCTTGAAAACGGTAGAGCCTGACTTCCTTCGGCTTATTCTGAGGTGCTTTAGTGCCATGTGTCTAGGGTAGGTGAGAAATGGGGGGAAATCTTATTTAAAAGATCAAATACGGCCGGGCGCGGTGGCTCAAGCCTGTAATCCCAGCACTTTGGGAGGCCGAGGCGGGCGGATCACGAGGTCAGGAGATCGAGACCATCCTGGCTAACACGGTGAAACTCCGTCTCTACTAAAAAAAAATACAAAAAACTACCCGGGCGAGGTGGTGGGCGCCTGTAGTCCCAGCTACTCGGGAGGCTGAGGCAGGAGAATGGCGTGAACCCGGGAGGCGGAGCTTGCAGTGAGCTGAGATCCGGCCACTGCACTCCAGCCTGGGCGGCAGAGCGAGACTCCGTCTCAAAAAAAAAAAAAAAAAAAAAAAAAAAGATCAAATACATAAAAATACAGATTTAAAAATTCAAAGAGAACAGCTCTTTTTTTAAAAAAATTGTGGTAACATGTATGTAACCTAAAATTGACTACTTTAGCTACCTCCTATACATGGAATCATACAGTATTTGTCGTTTTGTGAAAGGTTGACTTTATTTAGCGCTGTGTCTTCAAGGTTTATCCATGTTGGAGCATATGTCAGAATTTCCTTCCTTTTTAAGGCTGAATAATATTCCATTGTATATGTCTGCCTCATTGTATTGATCCATTTACCCACCTATGGACACTAGCGTTGCTTTCATCCTTTGGGTATGGTTAATAATGCTGCTATGAACATGGGTTGTACAAATATTGGACTGAGTCTTTCCTTTGAATTCTTTCGGGTGTACCCAGAAGTAAAATTGCTAGATCATATGGTATTTATATTTCCATTTTGCGGTGGGGGAACTGCCTAGTGCTATCCACTGTGTCTTCACCATCTTATAGGCCCACCAACAGTACACAAATGTTTTCATTTCTCCAAATCCTCACTAACATTTGTGGTTTTCTGGGTTTTGTTTGTTTTTATTTTTGTTTTGTTTTGGGGAATAGTCGTATTAATGGGTGTAAAGTGGGATCTAGCTGTTTTGATTTGCATTTCTCTAGTGGCTTATGAAGTGATAAAAAGAAAAACTTCAGCCAAATTACATTTAAAGGAGTTTATTAAGCCATGAACCATTCGAGAATCAGGCAGCCTTCTGAGCCAGGATAGGCTCAGACTCCAGCACAGCCATGTGGTGGAAGAAGATTCAAAGGAAAGTGACATACAGAAAACAGAAGTGAGGCATAGAAAACAAAGACAGCTAGATTGGTGACACCTCAGCATTTGCCTTATTTGAGCATGCTTCAAACAGTTGGCTACATTTGATCGGTCAAAACTCAGTGATTGGCTTAGGTATAAGCTATGGTCTCTTAATACCTCCAGTTGTTATAATTAAGGACGTAGAGAAAAATCTTTAGGCTAAACTTAAAATAGGTAAGAAGGCAGCTTTAGGCTGAGCTTGATTTAATAATTCCCCTCGTTTGATCGTCATTTCAATTTTGAGAGATTGGCCTAAACTTTAGTCATTAATGTCACTATCACCATCTTAAACATACTTCTTTGGTCTTGAAACTCATTGGGAAACAGTAGAACAGTGGGTTTTGCAAAGCGAGGACAAGGACTGGCTGAAGAGACGGTATCTCCTTACACTGGAACATCCTGTTTACAGGAGAAAAACAAAACCTGGTCTATTCTAGGACCTATGTGTTTCCCTAAAGTCTTAGTTTGATTATGTCACGTTTAGCACAAGTGATTATGTTTTGGTTTGTTTTGGTCTGTTGGGGCCTAGTGCATAAGCTCAGTCCAATACAATGGCCTCTCATAACTTTGTTTAAAAAAATTCCCTTTTGTTCAGGTTCTCTTAGGTGAGAGTGTAACCAAAATTTAGGACCTTAGCACCACTCTCAGTTACCATGATTTTGAGTTTCCAGTCTCAGCATGTCATTCATAGGTTATGGTGTCCTCATGATCACACTTTTCTTTCAGCTCTTGTCATGCCAGTTGAAGACAGACCATTTGACCTTTTAGAGATGGCCGCACGCAAACATTTAAAACCTTTGAGGGAATACAGCACACCAGGGAGACTCCTATTATGACTATAGGGAGGATACCAAGAGTTTAGAGTATTCGACTTACCCAGGGTCCCCATAAACCAAACCACATAAAAACAAATAGATCAAAGACCGTGCTAGATAAAGAGTCTACCTACTTAACTAAGCAGTCTCTTGGCTACAACTGAATCTCTATAATACCTGATGTGATGTATTTCTCCACAGGCCACAAGTGCCAGCAGCTGCACACATACTTCTGTTTGGCCAGTAAATAAGTAAATAATCTAGAGCAATTTGATTAGTTAGCATAACTTTCACAAGAGAATTTAAATTCTGCTATATAGCCATAGCCTTTACAGTAGAATCTGCTATACAGTTTATCATGAGGGATACATTTTTAATCATTGCTTCTTTTACCCCAAACCACGGAAAAAGGACCTAACAAATGATGCCCTTCTAGAAGAATGAAGGCCTCCTGGCAATATTCTCTTTAACTTATGATGTGAATTAAGAGGAGTGAACTAATGTTTTATTTCTGACTGATTAGGAGGCAACGTATGTACCATTAAAGTTTGTCACCTACATTGCTCCCTCATCTTTCATCCATCAAGGTGTGGAGTTATCCATGTATAAGGCTGGCTGCAAAATCCTTCACAAATAAAAGTATACCCCAGAAGTGTACACAACAGACCCCCCTTTTCACTCCTAGTGTTTATAGAGGCATAAGGAAGGGAAAAATATTCAAAGATAAGAGTCTCATGATAGTAGAGAAATCTTGATCTGTGATATTGGGAAAAGCTGCTCACATTAAGGATCCCATCTTCTGGGGAGAAACTTTCCTGGTTAGCTTTACCTTAAGAGTTCCAATGGGTGTACAGCTCCAAGAATGTGGAGGGACCCTTCTTTGTTGTGAGATTATGATCCCAAGGTTCAAGGTTCTGAAGTTTTGTTGCAGTATGGATGGCAAGGGCATCCATGGGCTTCATACTTTCTTTTATTTTCTTTTTCTTTTTTTTGAGGTGGAGTCTCACTCTGTCATTCAGGCTGGAGTACAGTGGCGCGATCTCAGTTCACTGCAACCTCTGCCTCCCGGGTTCAAGTAATTCCCTGCCTCGGTCTCCCAAATAGCTGGGATTATAGGCACCCGCCACCATGCCCGGCTAATTTTTTTGTATTTTTAGTAGAGATGGGAATTCACCATCTTGGCCAGGCTGGTCTTGAACTCCTGACCTCGTGATCCACCCACCTTGGCCTCCCAAAAATGCTGGGATTACGAGAGTGAGCCACTGCGCTCAGCCAGGCTTCATACTTTCTAAAAAGCCCTTTCTTCCCGGTTCTTCACTGCTGAGCTGTGTCTCTCTGCTCCGGAAACCACTGCCTATGTGTCTTCCCTCCTCTTGGAAGCTTTCCTTGATTTCATTTTACCCCGCTTACCTAAATACCCTTCAATCCAGTTGGCATTTAAATATATATACAGAGAAAGACATATTATAACCAGAGAGAAACTAATTTGGGGAAGAATTTTATGAACAGTGCTGAGTTTGCATCCCTGGAATGCAAGCTCCCTTCAAATTAATGTTCTCCAAAACAAGTTATCATTGATAGAATTTCCGTTTAAGGAGTTACGTATGTGGACAACTCCCTAAACACCTGGCATCATCACTAAAGAAGAGCGTCTAACATTGAGAAGAGGACAGCCCCGAATGTTAACAAGTGCTGTAGCATGTTATCTGCATGTGATTCTTCCTAAGACCCAACTAGATTCAAAAACATATTTTTAAAGAAGTTTCAGAAATGGAACATTGCCCATTGGGAAATCTGAATATCATATCTCTATCAAAACATAATGGGCCAGATTCTCAGCTGCTTCCAAATTCAGTCTAGAAAAATCTTACAAAATCTCTTCAGACAAAATAAAAAGAAAAATTCCCCTCCAAAGGATTTACATGAATAGATCACAGGTCTTTGTATTATCAAGTTTAGATTCATACCTTTTGTTTAAAAAAAATCTAGAATATGAAAACTTGGAGAGGTTTATTTCTCACGTACAATCTTGAAATCAAGAGAAATCCCCTATTTCCCATAGTCCTTAGCCAGTTTTATCTCAGGAACCACCAGAAAATATCATAGCTTTAAATCATGCCAGTCCCAAAAGGGTCAAGATCAAACTATTTGCAGGTCCTGCTGCAATTAACCCGGTAATCTGACACGGAAGCATTTGTCTATATGAGGTAAGCAGACTCAAAAAGAAATGTAACTCTACTAATCAGATAAGGATTTCTCAGGTATAGGGTGTAAAGATTTAACCTATTTTCCTACTGAAAAGATTTAAGCTATTTTCATTCTAAGGTGAGTCTTATGGTAGACTCACCTTAAATTTTAACTTCATTTTATATGGCAATTTTCTTAATAATTCTTTCTTTATTGTTTTATTGTTTTGTACTTGGAAAAATAAAACATTGCATTTAGTACCTATAAAAGGTGAAGGGAAAGACAGGGGTAAGAACAGAAGTTCCTAGTTACAGTGTTTAATGACATATGTCAGGGGCAAAAATGCCCCGGCCAGGAAAATCTCTGCTGAAGGTCTTGAACTTCTCTGAGATCAGAGTGTGAATTAACTTCTGGATCCAGGAGTCCAGGGGCTTGAAAACGGTAGAGCCTGACTTCCTTCGGCTTATTCTGAGGTGCTTTAGTGCCATGTGTCTAGGGTAGGTGAGAAATGGGGGGAAATCTTATTTAAAAGATCAAATACGGCCGGGCGCGGTGGCTCAAGCCTGTAATCCCAGCACTTTGGGAGGCCGAGGCGGGCGGATCACGAGGTCAGGAGATCGAGACCATCCTGGCTAACACGGTGAAACTCCGTCTCTACTAAAAAAAAAATACAAAAAACTACCCGGGCGAGGTGGTGGGCGCCTGTAGTCCCAGCTACTCGGGAGGCTGAGGCAGGAGAATGGCGTGAACCCGGGAGGCGGAGCTTGCAGTGAGCTGAGATCCGGCCACTGCACTCCAGCCTGGGCGGCAGAGCGAGACTCCGTCTCAAAAAAAAAAAAAAAAAAAAAAAAAGATCAAATACATAAAAATACAGATTTAAAAATTCAAAGAGAACAGCTCTTTTTTTAAAAAAATTGTGGTAACATGTATGTAACCTAAAATTGACTACTTTAGCTACCTCCTATACATGGAATCATACAGTATTTGTCGTTTTGTGAAAGGTTGACTTTATTTAGCGCTGTGTCTTCAAGGTTTATCCATGTTGGAGCATATGTCAGAATTTCCTTCCTTTTTAAGGCTGAATAATATTCCATTGTATATGTCTGCCTCATTGTATTGATCCATTTACCCACCCATGGACACTAGCGTTGCTTTCATCCTTTGGGTATGATTAATAATGCTGCTATGAACATGGGTTGTACAAATATTGGACTGAGTCTTTCCTTTCAATTCTTTTGGGTGTACCCAGAAGTAAAATTGCTAGATCATATGGTATTTATATTTCCATTTTGCGGTGGGGGAACTGCCTAGTGCTATCCACTGTGTCTTCACCATCTTATAGGCCCACCAACAGTACACAAATGTTTTCATTTCTCCAAATCCTCACTAACATTTGTGGTTTTCTGGGTTTTGTTTGTTTTTATTTTTGTTTTGTTTTGGGGAATAGTCGTATTAATGGGTGTAAAGTGGGATCTAGCTGTTTTGATTTGCATTTCTCTAGTGGCTTATGAAGTGATAAAAAGAAAAGCTTCAGCCAAATTACATTTAAAGGAGTTTATTAAGCCATGAACCATTCGAGAATCAGGCAGCCTTCTGAGCCAGGATAGGCTCAGACTCCAGCACAGCCATGTGGTGGAAGAAGATTCAAAGGAAAGTGACATACAGAAAACAGAAGTGAGGCATAGAAAACAAAAACAGCTAGATTGGTGACACCTCAGCATTTGCCTTATTTGAACATGCTTCAAACAGTTGGCTACATTTGATCGGTCAAAACTCAGTGATTGGCTTAGGTATAAGCTATGGTCTGTTTATACCTCCACTTGTTATAATTAAGGACGTAGAGAAAAATCTTTAGGCTAAACTTAAAATAGGTAAGAATGCAGCTTTAGGCTGAGCTTGATTTAATAATTCCCCTCGTTTGATCGTCATTTCAATTTTGAGAGATTGGCCTAAACTTTAGTCATTAATGTCACTATCACCATCTTAAACATACTTCTTTGGTCTTGAAACTCATTGGGAAACAGTAGAACAGTGGGTTTTGCAAAGCGAGGACAAGGACTGGCTGAAGAGACGGTATCTCCTTATACTGGAACATCCTGTTTACAGGAGAAAAAGAAAACCTGGTCTATTCTAGGACCTATGTGTTTCCCTAAAGTCTTAGTTTGATTATGTCACGTTTAGCACAAGTGACTATGTTTTGGTTTGTTTTGGTCTGTTGGGGCCTAGTGCATAAGCTCAGTCCAATACAATGGCCTCTCATAACTTTGTTTAAAAAAATTCCCTTTTGTTCAGGTTCTCTTAGGTGAGAGTGTAACCAAAATTTAGGACCTTAGCACCACTCTCAGTTACCATGATTTTGAGTTTCCAGTCTCAGCATGTCATTCATAGGTTATGGTGTCCTCATGATCACACTTTTCTTTCAGCTCTTGTCATGCCAGTTGAAGACAGACCATTTGACCTTTTAGAGATGGCCGCACGCAAACATTTAAAACCTTTGAGGGAATACAGCACACCAGGGAGACTCCTATTATGACTATAGGGAGGATAATACCAAGAGTTTAGAGTATTCGACTTACCCAGGGTCCCCATAAACCAAATCACATAAAAACAAATAGATCAAAGACCGAGCTAGATAAAGAGTCTACCTACTTAACTAAGCAGTCTCTTGGCTACAACTGAATCTCTATAATACCTGATGTGATGTATTTCTCCACAGGCCACAAGTGCCAGCAGCTGCACACATACTTCTGTTTGGCCAGTAAATAAGTAAATAATCTAGAGCAATTTGATTAGTTAGCATAACTTTCACAAGAGAATTTAAATTCTGCTATATAGCCATAGCCTTTACAGTAGAATCTGCTATACAGTTTATCATGAGGGATACATTTTTAATCATTGCTTCTTTTACCCCAAACCATGGAAAAAGGACCTAACAAATGATGCCCTTCTAGAAGAATGAAGGCCTCCTGGCAATATTCTCTTTAACTTATGATGTGAATTAAGAGGAGTGAACTAATGTTTATTTCTGACTGATTAGGAGGCAACGTATGTACCATTAACGTTTGTCACCTACATTGCTCCCTCATCTTTCATCCATCAAGGTGTGGAGTTATCCATGTATAAGGCTGGCTGCAAAATCCTTCACAAATAAAAGTATACCCCAGTAGTGTACACAACAGACCCCCCTTTTCACTCCTAGTGTTTATAGAGGCATAAGGAAGGGAAAAATATTCAAAGATAAGAGTCTCATGATAGTAGAGAAATCTTGATCTGTGATATTGGGAAAAGCTGCTCACATTAAGGATCCCATCTTCTGGGGAGAAACTTTCCTGGTTAGCTTTACCTTAAGAGTTCCAATGGGTGTACAGCTCCAAGAATGTGGAGGGACCCTTCTTTGTTGTGAGATTATGATCCCAAGGTTCAAGGTTCTGAAGTTTTGTTGCAGTATGGATGGCAAGGGCATCCATGGGCTTCATACTTTCTTTTATTTTCTTTTTCTTTTTTTGAGGTGGAGTCTCACTCTGTCATTCAGGCTAGAGTACAGTGGCGCGATCTCAGTTCACTGCAACCTCTGCCTCCCGGGTTCAAGTAATTCCCTGCCTCGGTCTCCCAAATAGCTGGGATTATAGGCACCCGCCACCATGCCTGGCTAATTTTTTTGTATTTTTAGTAGAGATGGGAATTCACCATCTTGGCCAGGCTGGTCTTGAACTCCTGACCTCGTGATCCACCCACCTTGACCTCCCAAAAATGCTGGGATTACGAGAGTGAGTCAGTGCGCTCAGCCAGGCTTCATACTTTCTAAAAGGCCCTTTCTTCCCGGTTCTTCACTGCTGAGCTGTGTCTCTCTGCTCCTGAAGCCACTGCCTATGTGTCTTCCCTCCTCTTGGAAGCTTTCCTTGATTTCATTTTACCCCGCTTACCTAAATACCCTCCAATCCAGTTGGCATTAAAATATATGTACAGAGAAAGACATATTATAACCAGAGAGAAACTAACTTTGGGAAGAATTTTATGAATAGTGCTGAGTTTGCATCCCTGGAATGCAAGCTCCCTTCAAATTAATGTTCTCCAAAACAAGTTATCATTGATAGAATCTCCATTTAAGGAATTACGTATGTGGACAACTCCCTAAACACCTGGCATCATCACTAAAGAAGAGCGTCTAACATTGAGAAGAGGACAGCCCCGAATGTTAACAAGTGCTGTAGCATGTTATCTGCATGTGATTCTTCCTAAGACCCAACTAGATTCAAAAACATATTTTTAAAGAAGTTTCAGAAATGGAACATTGCCCATTGGGAAATCTGAATATCATATCTCTATCAAAACATAATGGGCCAGATTCTCAGCTGCTTCCAAATTCAGTCTAGAAAAATCTTACAAAATCTCTTCAGACAAAATAAAAAAAATAATTCCCCTCCAAAGGATTTACATGAATAGATCACAGGTCTTTGTATTATCAAGTTTAGATTCACACCTTTTGTTTAAAAAAAAATCTAGAATATGAAAACTTGGAGAGGTTTATTTCTCACGTACAATCTTGAAATTAAGAGAAATCCCCTATTTCCCATAGTCCTTAGCCAATTTTATCTCAGGAACAACCAGAAAATATCATCGCTTTAAATCATGTCAGTCCCAAAAGGGTCAAGATGAAACTATTTGCAGGTCCTGCTGCAATTAACCCGGTAATCTGACACGGAAACATTTGTCTATATGAGGTGAGCAGACTCAAAAAGAAATGTAACTCTACTAATCAGATAAGGATTTCTTAGGTATAGGGTGTAAAGATTTAACCTATTTTCCTACTGAAAAGATTTAAGCTATTTTCATTCTAAGGTGAGTCTTATGGTAGACTCACCTTAAATTTTAACTTCATTTTATATGGTGATTTTCTTAATAATTCTTTCTTTATTGTTTTATTGTTTTGTACTTGGAAAAATAAAACATTGCATTTAGTACCTATAAAAGGTGAAGGGAAGGACAGGGGTAAGAACAGAAGTTCCTAGTTACAGTGTTTAATGACATATGTCAGGGGCAAAAATGCCCCGGCCAGGAAAATCTCTGCTGAAGGTCTTGAACTTCTCTGAGATCAGAGTGTAAATTAACTTCTGGATCCAGGAGTCCAGGGGCTTGAAAGCGATAGAGCCTGACTTCCTTCGGCTTATTCTGAGGTGCTTTAGTGCCATGTGTCTAGGGTAGGTGAGAAATGGGGGGAAATCTTATTTAAAAGATCAAATACATAAAAATACAGATTTACAAATTCAAAGAGAACAGCTCTTTTTTTAAAAAATTGTGGTAACATGTATGTAACATAAAATTGACTACTTCAGGTACCTCCTATAAATGGAATCATACAGTATTTGTCGTTTTGTGAAAGGTTGACTTTATTTAGCACTGTGTCTTCAAGGTTTATCCATGTTGGAGCATATGTCAGAATTTCCTTCCTTTTTAAGGCTGAATAATATTCCATTGTATATGTCTGCCTCATTGTATTGATCCATTTACCCACCCATGGACACTAGCGTTGCTTTCATCCTTTGGGTATGGTTAATAATGATGCTATGAACATGGGTTGTACAAATATTGGACTGAGTCTTTCCTTTGAATTCTTTCGGGTGTACCCAGAAGTAAAATTGCTAGATCATATGGTATTTATATTTCCATTTTGCGGTGGGGGAACTGCCTAGTGCTATCCACTGTGTCTTCGCCATCTTATAGGCCCACCAACAGTACACAAATGTTTTCATTTCTCCAAATCCTCACTAACATTTGTGGTTTTCTGGGTTTTGTTTGTTTTTATTTTTGTTTTGTTTTGGGGAATAGTCATATTAATGGGTGTAAAGTGGGATCTAGCTGTTTTGATTTGCATTTCTCTAGTGGCTTATGAAGTGATAAAAAGAAAAACTTCAGCCAAATTACATTTAAAGGAGTTTATTAAGCCATGAACCATTCGAGAATCAGGCAGCCTTCTGAGCCAGGATAGGCTCAGACTCCAGCACAGCCATGTGGTGGAAGAAGATTCAAAGGAAAGTGACATACAGAAAACAGAAGTGAGGCATAGAAAACAAAAACAGCTAGATTAGTGACACCTCAGCATTTGCCTTATTTGAACATGCTTCAAACAGTTGGCTACATTTGATCGGTCAAAACTCAGTGATTGGCTTAGGTATAAGCTATGGTCTGTTTATACCTCCACTTGTTATAATTAAGGACGTAGAGAAAAATCTTTAGGCTAAACTTAAAATAGGTAAGAAGGCAGCTTTAGGCTGAGCTTGATTTAATAATTCCCCTCGTTTGATCATCATTTCAATTTTGAGAGATTGGCCTAAACTTTAGTCATTAATGTCACTATCACCATCTTAAACATACTTCTTTGGTCTTGAAACTCATTGGGAAACAGTAGAACAGTGGGTTTTGCAAAGCAAGGACAAGGACTGGCTGAAGAGACGGTATCTCCTTATACTGGAACATCCTGTTTACAGGAAAAAAACAAAACCTGGTCTATTCTAGGACCTATGTGTTTCCCTAAAGTCTTAGTTTGATTATGTCACGTTTCGCACAAGTGACTATGTTTTGGTTTGTTTTGGTCTGTTGGGGCCTAGTGCATAAGCTCAGTCCAATACAATGGCCTCTCATAACTTTGTTTAAAAAAATTCCCTTTTTTTCAGGTTCTCTTAGGTGAGAGTGTAACCAAAATTTAGGACCTTAGCACCACTCTCAGTTACCATGATTTTGAGTTTCCAGTCTCAGCATGTCATTCATAGGTTATGGTGTCCTCATGATCACACTTTTCTTTCAGCTCTTGTCATGCCAGTTGAAGACAGACCATTTGACCTTTTAGAGATGGCCGCACGCAAACATTTAAAACCTTTGAGGGAACACAGCACACCAGGGAGACTACTATTATGACTATCGGGAGGATAATACCAAGAGTTTAGAGTATTCGACTTACCCAGGGTCCCCATAAACCAAACCACATAAAAACAAATAGATCAAAGACCGAGCTAGAAAAAGAGTCTACCTACTTAACTAAGCAGTCTCTTGGCTACAACTGAATCTCTATAATACCTGATGTGATGTATTTCTCCACAGGCCACAAGTGCCAGCAGCTGCACACATACTTCTGTTTGGCCAGTAAATAAGTAAATAATCTAGAGCAATTTGATTAGTTAGCATAACTTTCACAAGAGAATTTAAATTCTGCTATATAGCCATAGCCTTTACAGTAGAATCTGCTATACAGTTTATCATGAGGGATACATTTTTAATCATTGCTTCTTTTACCCCAAACCACGGAAAAAGGACCTAACAAATGATGCCCTTCTAGAAGAATGAAGGCCTCCTGGCAATATTCTCTTTAACTTATGATGTGAATTAAGAGGAGTGAACTAATGTTTTATTTCTGACTGATTAGGAGGCAACGTATGTACCATTAAAGTTTGTCACCTACATTGCTCCCTCATCTTTCATCCATCAAGGTGTGGAGTTATCCATGTATAAGGCTGGCTGCAAAATCCTTCACAAATAAAAGTATACCCCAGAAGTGTACACAACAGACCCCCCTTTTCACTCCTAGTGTTTATAGAGGCATAAGGAAGGGAAAAATATTCAAAGATAAGAGTCTCATGATAGTAGAGAAATCTTGATCTGTGATATTGGGAAAAGCTGCTCACATTAAGGATCCCATCTTCTGGGGAGAAACTTTCCTGGTTAGCTTTACCTTAAGAGTTCCAATGGGTGTACAGCTCCAAGAATGTGGAGGGACCCTTCTTTGTTGTGAGATTATGATCCCAAGGTTCAAGGTTCTGAAGTTTTGTTGCAGTATGGATGGCAAGGGCATCCATGGGCTTCATACTTTCTTTTATTTTCTTTTTCTTTTTTTTGAGGTGGAGTCTCACTCTGTCATTCAGGCTGGAGTACAGTGGCGCGATCTCAGTTCACTGCAACCTCTGCCTCCCGGGTTCAAGTAATTCCCTGCCTCGGTCTCCCAAATAGCTGGGATTATAGGCACCCGCCACCATGCCCGGCTAATTTTTTTGTATTTTTAGTAGAGATGGGAATTCACCATCTTGGCCAGGCTGGTCTTGAACTCCTGACCTCGTGATCCACCCACCTTGGCCTCCCAAAAATGCTGGGATTACGAGAGTGAGCCACTGCGCTCAGCCAGGCTTCATACTTTCTAAAAAGCCCTTTCTTCCCGGTTCTTCACTGCTGAGCTGTGTCTCTCTGCTCCGGAAACCACTGCCTATGTGTCTTCCCTCCTCTTGGAAGCTTTCCTTGATTTCATTTTACCCCGCTTACCTAAATACCCTTCAATCCAGTTGGCATTTAAATATATATACAGAGAAAGACATATTATAACCAGAGAGAAACTAATTTGGGGAAGAATTTTATGAACAGTGCTGAGTTTGCATCCCTGGAATGCAAGCTCCCTTCAAATTAATGTTCTCCAAAACAAGTTATCATTGATAGAATTTCCGTTTAAGGAGTTGCGTATGTGGACAACTCCCTAAACACCTGGCATCATCACTAAAGAAGAGCGTCTAACATTGAGAAGAGGACAGCCCCGAATGTTAACAAGTGCTGTAGCATGTTATCTGCATGTGATTCTTCCTAAGACCCAACTAGATTCAAAAACATATTTTTAAAGAAGTTTCAGAAATGGAACATTGCCCATTGGGAAATCTGAATATCATATCTCTATCAAAACATAATGGGCCAGATTCTCAGCTGCTTCCAAATTCAGTCTAGAAAAATCTTACAAAATCTCTTCAGACAAAATAAAAAGAAAAATTCCCCTCCAAAGGATTTACATGAATAGATCACAGGTCTTTGTATTATCAAGTTTAGATTCATACCTTTTGTTTAAAAAAAATCTAGAATATGAAAACTTGGAGAGGTTTATTTCTCACGTACAATCTTGAAATCAAGAGAAATCCCCTATTTCCCATAGTCCTTAGCCAATTTTATCTCAGGAACCACCAGAAAATATCATAGCTTTAAATCATGCCAGTCCCAAAAGGGTCAAGATGAAACTATTTGCAGGTCCTGCTGCAATTAACCCGGTAATCTGACACGGAAGCATTTGTCTATATGAGGTGAGCAGACTCAAAAAGAAATGTAACTCTACTAATCAGATAAGGATTTCTCAGGTATAGGGTGTAAAGATTTAAGCTATTTTCCTACTGAAAAGATTTAAGCTATTTTCATTCCAAGGTGAGTCTTATGGTAGACTCACCTTAAATTTTAACTTCATTTTATATGGTGATTTTCTTAATAATTCTATCTTTATTGTTTTATTGTTTTGTATTTGGAGAAATAAAACATTGCATTTAGTACCTATAAAAGGTGAAGGGAAGGACAGGGGTAAGAACAGAAGTTCCTAGTTACAGTGTTTAATGACATATGTCAGGGGCAAAAATGCCCCGGCCAGGAAAATCTCTGCTGAAGGTCTTGAACTTCTCTGAGATCAGAGTGTGAATTAACTTCTGGATCCAGGAGTCCAGGGGCTTGAAAGCGATAGAGCCTGACTTCCTTCGGCTTATTCTGAGGTGCTTTAGTGCCATGTGTCTAGGGTAGGTGAGAAATGGGGGAAATCTTATTTAAAAGATCAAATACATAAAAATACAGATTTACAAATTCAAAGAGAACAGCTCTTTTTTTAAAAAATTGTGGTAACATGTATGTAACATAAAATTGACTACTTCAGGTACCTCCTATAAATGGAATCATACAGTATTTGTCGTTTTGTGAAAGGCTGACTTTATTTAGCACTGTGTCTTCAAGGTTTATCCATGTTGGAGCATATGTCAGAATTTCCTTCCTTTTTAAGGCTGAATAATATTCCATTGTATATGTCTGCCTCATTGTATTGATCCATTTACCCACCCATGGAGACTAGCGTTGCTTTCATCCTTTGGGTATGGTTAATAATGATGCTATGAACATGGGTTGTACAAATATTGGACTGAGTCTTTCCTTTGAATTCTTTCGGGTGTACCCAGAAGTAAAATTGCTAGATCATATGGTATTTATATTTCCATTTTGCGGTGGGGGAACTGCCTAGTGCTATCCACTGTGTCTTCACCATCTTATAGGCCCACCAACAGTACACAAATGTTTTCATTTCTCCAAATCCTCACTAACATTTATGGTTTTCTGGGTTTTGTTTGTTTTTATATTTGTTTTGTTTTGTTTTGGGGAATAGTCGTATTAATGGGTGTAAAGTGGGATCTAGCTGTTTTGATTTGCATTTCTCTAGTGGCTTATGAAGTGATAAAAAGAAAAGCTTCAGCCAAATTACATTTAAAGGAGTTTATTAAGCCATGAACCATTCGAGAATCAGGCAGCCTTCTGAGCCAGGATAGGCTCAGACTCCAGCACAGCCATGTGGTGGAAGAAGATTCAAAGGAAAGTGACATACAGAAAACAGAAGTGAGGCATAGAAAACAAAAACAGCTAGATTGGTGACACCTCAGCATTTGCCTTATTTGAACATGCTTCAAACAGTTGGCTACATTTGATCGGTCAAAACTCAGTGATTGGCTTAGGTATAAGCTATGGTCTGTTTATACCTCCACTTGTTATAATTAAGGACGTAGAGAAAAATCTTTAGGCTAAACTTAAAATAGGTAAGAAGGCAGCTTTAGGCTGAGCTTGATTTAATAATTCCCCTCGTTTGATCGTCATTTCAATTTTGAGAGATTGGCCTAAACTTTAGTCATTAATGTCACTATCACCATCTTAAACATACTTCTTTGGTCTTGAAACTCATTGGGAAACAGTAGAACAGTGGGTTTTGCAAAGCGAGGACAAGGACTGGCTGAAGAGACGGTATCTCCTTATACTGAAACATCCTGTTTACAGGAAAAAAACAAAACCTGGTCTATTCTAGGACCTATGTGTTTCCCTAAAGTCTTAGTTTGATTATGTCACGTTTAGCACAAGTGACTATGTTTTGGTTTGTTTTGGTCTGTTGGGGCCTAGTGCATAAGCTCAGTCTAATACAATGGCCTCTCATAACTTTGTTTAAAAAAATTCCCTTTTTTTCAGGTTCTCTTAGGTGAGAGTGTAACCAAAATTTAGGACCTTAGCACCACTCTCAGTTACCATGATTCTGAGTTTCCAGTCTCAGCATGTCATTCATAGGTTATGGTGTCCTCATGATCACACTTTTCTTTCAGCTCTTGTCATGCCAGTTGAAGACAGACCATTTGACCTTTTAGAGATGGCCGCACGCAAACATTTAAAACCTTTGAGGGAATACAGCACACCAGGGAGACTCCTATTATGACTATCGGGAGGATAATACCAAGAGTTTAGAGTATTTGACTTACCCAGGGTCCCCATAAACCAAATCACATAAAAACAAATAGATCAAAGACCGAGCTAGATAAAGAGTCGACCTACTTAACTAAGCAGTCTCTTGGCTACAACTGAATCTCTATAATACCTGATGTGATGTATTTCTCCACAGGCCACAAGTGCCAGCAGCTGCACACATACTTCTGTTTGGCCAGTAAATAAGTAAATAATCTAGAGCAATTTGATTAGTTAGCATAACTTTCACAAGAGAATTTAAATTCTGCTATATAGCCATAGCCTTTACAGTAGAATCTGCTATACAGTTTATCATGAGGGATACATTTTTAATCATTGCTTCTTTTACCCCAAACCATGGAAAAAGGACCTAACAAATGATGCCCTTCTAGAAGAATGAAGGCCTCCTGGCAATATTCTCTTTAACTTATGATGTGAATTAAGAGGAGTGAACTAATGTTTTATTTCTGACTGATTAGGAGGCAACGTATGTACCATTAACGTTTGTCACCTACATTGCTCCCTCATCTTTCATCCATCAAGGTGTGGAGTTATCCATGTATAAGGCTGGCTGCAAAATCCTTCACAAATAAAAGTATACCCCAGAAGTGTACACAACAGACCCCCCTTTTCACTCCTAGTGTTTATAGAGGCATAAGGAAGGGAAAAATATTCAAAGATAAGAGTCTCATGATAGTAGAGAAATCTTGATCTGTGATATTGGGAAAAGCTGCTCACATTAAGGATCCCATCTTCTGGGGAGAAACTTTCCTGGTTAGCTTTACCTTAAGAGTTCCAATGGGTGTACAGCTCCAAGAATGTGAAGGGACCCTTCTTTGTTGTGAGATTATGATCCCAAGGTTCAAGGTTCTGAAGTTTTGTTGCAGTATGGATGGCAAGGGCAGTCTTTCTCTGATGTTCTCAGAAGATCCAATCTTTGGGTTCTAAATTATGAAGGGGTTGATTGTCCTCAGTCAGGGAACCATAAAAAGCTTTCCTTACCAGGTGAAATTAATTATACTGTGGCAGAATAATCTACTGTTATAACATCAGCCCTCTTGCATGGGAAAGCTTTTATACAACCAGAAAACATGCATTGAAAATGACAATTGAATGAAATTTCTCTGTAAATGTTTAAACGGCCCATCAGGTAGCAAAATGTACCTGAAGCTTTGATTGTTTTCCCAGGAATATAGGTCTGATCAACTAAACCTTAGTCATAAACTACTCCATTTAGAAGTCACCACACCAATATATATTTAATTTAAATTATTTTATTTTCCATGATTAGTCAGAGAATGTAGACCTTTAAAAACAAAAACTTTAAGAATTCAGGAAGAACAAGGCAGCTGTCCTGGTTCTGCATGAGTCCATGCTTAATTAACATTGGACTTATGTCTTCTTGAATACCAGATATTTCTCCAATTTAGGTGCATAGCACTGATGACTGATGGTTTATCATAGGTAATTTAACTTAGATCATGGAGTTCATTTAAATCGTATATCTAAACAATTTCGGTATCGGCTGATTTAGCATAAAAATCTGGCAAAGTGTTTTCTTGGTATTCAATTAATTTTGTTCTACTTGGGTTAGCAGTTTTATAAACCAGTCAGTCTTCTCATTGAAGTTCTAGGAATTCTTACCCAGTTCAAATGATATGATTTTAAAGTTATCAGAAACCTGTACTTTTCAGGGTCCTTTCCATCCTTTCATGAACCTGCTAAAAGACACCATATTCCAGGATTTTGTGTGCTTGTGAAGTTTTCAGAAACTGAATCAGCATTAAGCAATTAACTGTGGAATTGACTTTAAGTAGTCACAGTTAAAGACACAATTGATAAGGAAATTTGGTTATTTCTGTGGTTTACAATAACTTAATAACCATAATTATGATTGATAGCATATACTTGGACGTATTAAAATTTTAGAAATCCCATATAATTTTGGAACATATATTAATATCATTCACTAAAGTATAACCTGAAGAGGGTTAAATGTTTTTTATTTTGACAATGTTTCCCATGTAACTTAACATGTTGAATAATCCTGTTTACCTCTCTTTTGAATGCTTCGGGGACCCTCTATAGCATCTCAAAGTTAGACGTCAGAAAACACAATTTTGAAGCTGAAATTTGATTTTGGGAAGCCTATCAAACATGTTAAAGGTTTAAAAAACTTGATATTATGAAATAAAGTTCCAGGTTACTATAAGTCATTCACTTAGCCAAAATGAAGCCTCAAAAATTTTAGAAAGGCAAAAACATTTACTCATTGATAGAAGACAGTTTTCCAAACAGTCTGTTTCTTATCTTCCCCTTCGTTTTTTGGTATTCAAAAGGCAAACAAAAATATTTCATTATCCTTTAATACTACTTGAAACTCTTGTTTAAGAGAGAAGAGAAAGCCAAATTTTACTCTTGCAGTAGTGTACTTTTTCTTTTTTTAGACGGAGTCTCACTCTGTTGCCCAGGCTAGAGTGCAGTGGTGTGATCTCAGCTCACTGCAACCTCTGCCTCCTGGGCTCAAGCGATTCTCCTGCCTCATCAGCCTCCTGAGTAGGTGGGACTATAGGCATGCACACCACACTTGGCTAATTTTTGTATTTAGTAGAGATGGGGTTTCTCCATGTTGGCCAGGCTAGTCTTGAACTACTGACCTCAGGTGATCTGCCTGCCTCAGCCTCCCAAAGTGCTGAGATTACAGGCATGAGCCACTGTGCCCCGCCATTAGTGTACTATTAATGTTAACCCCAATCTTTAATAAAACCTTATAGACAAATTTATCAATCTTAATCAGTTTGACCATAAGGTGAGATTTTCATAAACCTTCAATAACTCTTGACAAATTTTTGTTAAAGAGCATATCAATGCTCTAAGAAAACCCTGGTGTGCTTTCATTCCAATGTTCAATTTACAGAAAAAACTGCGTAGTACCCCTTTAAATTTAGCCAATATGTTTATACACAGAATCTTTTACAATTCATTTCTCGCAAATCTTTCACAACTTGTTCAAACCTTTAGCTTTATCCTATCTCATTTAAAACAATTCTTTTTTTTTTTTTTTTTTTTTTTTTTTTTTGAGACAGAGTCTCACTCTGTCGCCCAGGCTGGAGTGCAGTGGCTGGATCTCAGCTCACTGCAAGCTCCGCCTCCTGGGTTTACGCCATTCTCCTGCCTCAGCCTCCCGAGTAGCTGGGACTACAGGCACCGCCACCTCGCCCGGCTAGTTTTTTTGTTTCACTGTGTTAGCCAGGATGGTCTCGATCTCCTGACCTTGTGATCCGCCCGTCTCGGCCTCACAAAGTGCTGGGATTACAGGCTTGAGCCACCACGCCCGGCCTAAAACAATTCTTTAACCCTCTAAACTAGGCAAAAATTTACATTCCCATGCCTTCTTATAATCTTTTACTGAAAACACATTTTATTTTCCTTACATAGCTTGCATGTTTTTCAGCAGTTTTAATTACCTGTTACAATGTTAAATCTTAGCAGTTTTTATTTTTGATGAAAAACTTGCTAAGTAAGTGATTTTAATTATGTACTAGGTTTGGAGTCTAGGACACCAGACAGAAGTACAGATAAGGTCTGTCGCTTTCTGGAATAGCTAGGGGCATGGCTAACTCCCAATGTCCTCAGGCCTTACCTAGCTGTAAGACAGGAGAGTTGAACAATTTTCAAAAGTCAAAGAAGCAGTTTATGACCTTAAAGCATTTAGCAAACCTAGTATCTGACCTGCCTAATTTAGACTAAATGTCGTTAGTGATTTAAGTGCTTGTTTTTCTTTAAGCCAATTAATTAGAGCTCTTTTATATAAACATCACACAAAAAATACATATATAACTATACACAGAAGAAGATCCAGTAGTTGTAAGATTTTTTCATTTGGCAGTTTTTAAGTGTCTTAATTGGATTACTGACTTTAGGATGGAGCCCTTCAAGGAATAGGGCCAGGAAAGCATTCAGTTTCTAGGACCTAATAAGCAAACACAGCTGGAAGTAAAAAACAGATCTGCAAAATTAAGCGTCCCACTTTTATATCACATCCTGGATCCCCCCAAAGAGGGAAATGCTATGGGAGAAGACATTGCAATGCTTTTACTGTGCATTTCATTTCATGGCAACCTAAAGCCAATGAGCCCATTTTACAATCAGCATATACCCCACAGGAGTCTTATCTCTCAGTTTGGGGTGGGGATATCTCCATCCTTCTAGGTGGCCAAGAGCATGCTTCTCTGATCCAAGGGTACAAAGAGCCGAGTATTCCCCATAAATGCCATTAGCCATCCCTGAAGTATATTTCCTACCTAATTATTACACACCAAACCTCTCTCATAATGCAAAGTAATTTCTGATACCCCTAAAACTCAAAACTGTCAAATAACAAAATGTGAAACAGAACAGAGCCTTAGATTTTGAGAGGAATCTATCCACTTTCAATTCCTAGGGTTCCATGAGGAAAACAGAGGTTTTTTACCAAAATGGGGTCTATGGCAACTCCTCTGTTTTTCTTAAGGAGTCCCAGGCTATTGGAAGTTACCTTAGGTCCTCTTATATGCGCATTAAGAATGACAAGAAGACAAAATGGAGAAAAATAATTAAGTCAACTGAGAAGAAATGAAAAACCCGTTTTCTTCAGAAAAATAAGATCCAAGAGAAGAAAAACCATAAAGGCCTTTTAAATATACATATAGCTTGGATATCAACTTTTAATTAAGCTGACTTTTAACCACAGCGCTCTCTAAAAAAAATGTCCTTTTAAATTTCTTATTACCCTACTTTAGCCAGGCCAAATGGCCAATATTTCTGGCTTTTAAACTTTACCAAAAGTAACCTCACAAGTGAAACCAACAAGCCTCAACTATGCTTATGACTTAACCGCAAGTGTATAAGGTATTTTCAAAGAGGCAGTAAGCAGTTTTTCTAACATTTAGAATCTTCAAAAGTAGCTCAGAGAAAGGAAAATTTAAGAGAAAGGAAAATTTAAGGGAAGCTAGAAGTTTTTCATGGAGAGGAAGAGAATCAACAAATTGTAAAAGTCACACAGCTGTCAAACCAGAAAGCACTCGCTCCCTAAGCCAGGATTGAACCCAGGGCCGCCACTGTAAAATGGCAAAGCCTTAGTTGCTGAGCTGCGGCATTGGGCAGCTTCCATTGCTCTTTCCAGAAGAGTCCGGAGCAGTCAATTTTGAGCTTGCACTACTTTTAACTAAAGATAATTTTTAGAGCTAACTGTGACATGAACCCCCAAATTCCTGTTCCCTAGATGGCAGAGACCAAGAGAAAGTACTGCCACGTGGTTACAAGGTCAAGGTCCCAAGGACATACACCGAGATGAAAACTCATTCAGTTCTTTGTTCATTTCAGGGACCTGCAGCAAAGTTTGTTACTGACCAGCTTGCTGTGCCATATTGAATAGCGAGCTTATGGGGTCCTAAGTCTGTGTTCTATCCTAAGGTACTCCTCTTTATGACAGAACCATACAGAATGACACTCAAACCACACAAGATTCGCTACAACTTAAGACTAGCCTCAGAATCCTTTTTTGCATTAATCAAAACTTTACAGAGGAGAGAAACTGATTTTTACCATTCATTCAGCTAATTTGCACAGAGAGAGAGGCCACAGTCTGGTAAGAAATTCTTACCCTTTTTCTAGCATGTCAGGTTTCTGGGTTTCCCCTCCCTGAGCGGTCCTAGTGACTCAGCTCACTGTATCATTGCTCTGGAGGCCAAGCCATAACACAAAATACTTTATTTGTTTCACAGAACCACAGGCAAAAGCCTGTCAATTTTGTAAGATGCTGTCCAAAGGGTTGCATGGGGTAACCAAATTAACATTTTCCGTTTTGGCCATTGCAAAATATGTGTGACAAAACATGACATTAGCCACTCTGCTTAGCACCCAATATCGAACTCGTGAAGCTCAAACTTGCCCTTGGTTTGGCCCTGTCATCTTTAATCCAACCTCCAACCAGGAGTTTCATCATGTGGTCTCTGAGCAAGGTGGTTGTCCTGAGTAACAGAAAAGATAGGCATAGGAAAGGAGAGAAAGAAAGAAAAGCATTGCCTGTGGCAGGGTGGGGAAGGCAAGGAGCTCGGGGAGGCCAGAGAAAGACCCACCCATTGCAGCGACACTGAATCAAAAGTTCAGGCAGCCACTTCTTGGTCATGAAGGGATCTTTTCCGGCAGTCCCATCATCTCTCAAGTTTTCCTCTGTGGGGAGAAAAAGTTCCCCATGTTCCTTTGTCCTGTACATGCCTAATCTTGTCATCCACAGCTATCAGCAAAGAGTACAATGCAGATTAATCCAAAGAGAATAGCAGTAAACATCCCATAGTGCCAAATCAATTTTTAACCAAGAGGGACTTTCCTGAGGGGAGGACCTCTAACACAATCCCATTCTTTACCCAAGTAAAATCTACCCATTGCTTACCGAAAGCCAGTCAATTGGTGCTGCGGTCTATTTCCTTTGGATTGGGATAGTAACTAAGCTGAAAGGTTAGCAGATTTAAGTTTTTTTAAACTAATTGCCACTTAAGCTTTTAATTTGCCTTTTGTGAAGTTTTTAAATAAAAATATTAAAATTTTTATAGAAGCTTCTGCATATCAGTAGGCATCCCTGGATGAGACTAATTTGGGAGTCCTCATTTTTAAATGCACTTCAGTGCAGTTTTGTTCATTTGGAACATTCCACTCTAAGTTATCTTTAGTAAGATTTCACCATTTCTAAGACTTCACTGTTTCTGGGGCCTAACACTTATGCATGTGTAAGCCAGGATGAACTCAGTTCTTCAGAAATTAAGGATCCCATTTTTACCTAAGATATTGGCTTTGCGCTCAGGTCTCCTTGATCAACTTAGCCAATCCTTTTTTTTTTCTACCAAGAAAAATGAGACAAAGTGATAGAACATAAAAATCCCTGTGAATTTTCAAAAGCCAAATTTTACACCCCCTGCAATATTACCATTTATTACCAGTTTCTTTCTGACCCAGTCAGACATAAGAGGCCTCTAACTGGATCCAAGCCAGTCAGATCCGATCCTGGATCCAGTCCAGTTTCTGTGGCAACTTCCAAGCCCAGTTTGGATCAAAATTTGCTCAAACTCAGAGAGCTCTGTGGGTACCTCACTTTGGTCACTCAGCACTCCTGGAGGGTCATTAGAAGCTCTACTTCTGATCCCACTTCTGACACCATCTAATAAAAGAAAAACTTCAGCTGAATTAAATGTAAAGGAATTTAATTAAGCAATGAGTGATTTGCGAGTCAGGCAGCCTTCTGAGCAAGCCAGCACAGCCACGTGGTAGAAGATTTATGGACAGAAAAAGGAAAGCAACTGTACAGAAAACAGAAGTGAGGTACAGAAACAGCTGGATTGGTTACAGCTCAGCATTTGCCTTATTTGAACACAGTTTGAATGGTTGGCTACATTTAATTGGCCAAAATTCAGTGATTGGCGCAAGTGTGGGCTACAGTCTGTTTACACCTCCACTTGTTATAGTTCAGGATGTACAGAAAAACCTTTAGACCAAACTTAAAATATGTAAGGAGGCAGCTTTAAGCTAAACTTGATGTAACAGATGTTAGGTACCTTTTCACGTGCTCATAGGCCATTTGTATACCTTTTTTGGAAAAAATGTCTACTCAAGTCTTTTGCCCATTTTTTAAACAAAGCAACTCATTTAAACGTTTATTATTTTTTATTTATTTGAGCTTCCAGTTAAGACTTGAAGAAACATTTCCACTGATGTAAAAAGGGAGAAGAAACACATTTAAATATGACTAATCTATTCCATCTCCCATTTTACACGCCAGGGCCCCTCAGCTGGGCTCAGAAGTCAGCTCTGAGAGCTCTGCATCACCGTATCCACACATGCCCCTTCATGAGATAAACTCTCAAGCATCACTTTGCTTTTCAATCATCAGAGCTAATTTTTTTCCACAGTTGTGATACAGCATTTTGCCAGCCAAATCACAGTGTTTGGCAATGTGTCAATAGATTGCAGTTTCAGACCCCTTTCCTGGAGACAAAGGGATCTGGGAAAAAGGTAGTTCTAATCCAGGAGCCCCTCGCTGCTTTGTGAACTACAGATGCAATGTCCAAGCTTAAGAAGGAAAGGAGTGAAAGCAAACGTGGTCTAAACCCCTTGTCTCAAGATTGGTTCTAGCCAGATAGCATCTCTGACAGCAAGGTGTCCCTAAACCTCACTTCTTACTAATAAAAAGAATCCAAGTGTTGGACTGAAGGGATTTAAGAAAAACTTCAATTGAAAATAAGAAAGTTACTGTGTTTATTGCATTTGACCTGTCACCTGCCTTCCATAAGCTCCTCTCCTGTGTCTCATGCTAACATACCCAGTTACTGAGTCAAACCGGTTCAGTTTGATTTCTTGGTCAATGGCACCAGAATCATTGTTAGGACTGAATGACACCTGTCTTTGAGATTCAACAAGGAACAGAAAAAGAATGCAATCCTACTTTTTTTCTTTTGGCAGGGGTGGAGGGTGGGCACGATCTCGCTCTGTTGCCAGGCTGGACTGCAGTGGTACAATCTTGGCTCACTGTAAACTCTGCCTCCCAGATTCAAGTGATTTCTCCTGCCTTAGCCTCCCAAGTAGCTGGGACTACGGGCATGCACCACCACACCCAGCTAATGGTCTCTATCTCTTGATCTTGTGATCCACCCGCCTCGGCCTCCCAAAGTGCTGGATTACGGGCATGAGCCACTGCACCCAACCACAATCCTACTTTTAGGTCTCTACCTTGGCCCGAGTTCTTCTCTCCTGGCCCAGAGGCAGCCACTTTCTAGGGAACAGGACAGCCTCCCGAGAGATCTGCTCTGCCCAGCTTATACCAAATCACAATTTTTGGTTTCTCAGGTCCTTGGGTATCAGCTAAGTTTCCAAATGTGTTTCAAGTTTGATCTAGTTTGACTGCAAGTTGTTCATTCTCAGTTATTAATAATCATAAGGTACAGGGTTGGCATAGATTATTAGAATTCATAGATGTACTTTATCCTATATGGCCAAGGTTGTAAATCCTTCCTTTGATGAGGTTTTCTATATTAATTTCATAGGGCTGCCATAACAAAGTACCACATATGGAGTGGCTTAAACAACAGTAATTATGCCATAATTCTGGAGGCTGAAAGTCTGAGATCAAGATGTTGCCAGGCAGGGCCATGCTCCCTCCAAAGGTGCCAGGGAAGGATCAGTTTCAGGCCTCTTTCCTCCATTCAATAGGAGGCCTCTGGAAGCATTAACTTCAGTCTTCACATGACATTCTCCCTGTGTACATGCCTATCTTTGCGTCTAAATTAGAAATCCCCTAAGACACCAATCATGTTGATTTAGGGCTTATCTGGATCATCTTATATTTTTGATTACCTCTGTAAAGACCCTCTCTCCAAATTAGGTCACATTCTGAGGTACTGGGTGTTAGGACTCCAACATAATCCTTGGGGTGGGGAAGGAATGCAATTCAACCCATAAAACAAGCAGAATCTTGGTTTGGACTCAAAGGGGTCAAATCAAGTATGTCAAATTAGTATGAACCTGTCTAGAACTCAACTCCTCCCTACAAAACAAAGGGCTAGGACAAGGTGATCTTAAGACTGTCTTCCAGGCCAGGCACAGTGGCTCACACCTGTAATCCCAGCTATTTGGGAGGCCGAGGTGGGTGGATCACAAAGTCAGGAGTTCAACACCTGCCTGACCAACATGGTGAAACCCCATCTCTACTAAAAACACAAAAAATTAGCCGGGCGTGGTGGTACACACCTGTAGTCCCAGCTACTCAGGAGGCTGAGGCAGGAGAATTGCTTGAATCCAGGAGGTGGAGGTTGCAGTGAGCCAAGATCACGCCACTGCACTCCAGCCTGGGTGACAGAGTGAGACTCTGTCCAGAAAAAAAAGACTGTCTTCCAGCTCTGAAATCTCCTAGTCTTAACATTTCTTTTCCCTGTCATGAAAACTCATCAATTTGATGTCCATTACCCATAGGCTCAGCTCTCTACTAAGGATTCTCTCAATAATGGGTTAAATGTTTGAAAACCATGGCAACCAGTGGCATGACATGTGCCCTACAGGTCCCAAGGCAAGGCTCATAGGCACTGAAGGGGCAGGGGGCCCTCAGAGGAGGAGTATGTTTTGAAGACAGACAGGACTTACCAGGACCCGTCAAGCCCCTCCTCCACCACCACAGGCCTCTGTGTGTCCCTCTGTGCTATTTACAGCTTCTGATCCCCAAAGACATCACATATGCCAGCCTTCTCGGCCTCAGCCTCAGCTCACTGTCTCCTCTTTATCTCGCCAGGAGAGCCACTCATGCAGAACTACAAATGTTGTCCTCCATGATAAAATTATCCTGTGAGGGCTGGGGAATCCACCCCACGCAGCGGGCAACCCTCAATTGACAATGCAGCTCCCAAAAAACACTCAGCAGGCAAGCTCTGAACAGCGATTAGCGCAAGTGTCTGTTTTGCTTACGCTTCTTCACATAGACATTTTCAGGCTGGGTAAGTGAGATGGACACCTAGCCTCATGCCCCTCCGCAGGCATCATCTGCTGTGCGAGAGACCAGTGGGAAACACTGCCATGCCCTCTCCCACTGCTGGGAGTGCATTTTCCATTTTCCTTTTCCTTTTCTTTCCCCAGCTCCTGCTCATTGTAGGAAGATTTAAAATGATAGAAACGTGTAAAGAAGGCATGAAAAAAAATCAGCCACTCTTACTATACAGAGGTAATTATTGTGACATCTTGGCATTTTTGCTTCCAGAATTTTTCTAAACCACTGTGTAACACAGCTGAGATCATATTGAATATATTATTTTGAGTCCCACTTTTTTTTCTTTTTTTTTGCATTTGATATTCTCACAGCACTTTGCCAAGGCTGGTTGTTAATCAACCTTCTAATATAATTTATTTGGGAGACTGGCAACACTACTGATGATGCAGAAGCCCCACTCAGGGTTGTTCTCCACATTGACTCTGGAATTTCTTCAGGCCCAAGAGGGGTCTTCTTTACCCTTACAACGTTTGTCTCAAGTTGCAAAACTCCCTGCCTGGCCACTGCTTAAAGGAAAATTGGCCAAGGCACTTCTTGGCACTACAGTGAGAGAAGTGGAAATCTGAGAATCCGGTCCAGGACCAACATCCTCCAAGGGACATTTCCAGCATTCTCTCAGCACCTTGGCTACCAGGAGAGGAGCATGAATTGGAGAGAAGTGGCTCAGTCTTGTCCTGAGTGTCCTGTGGGGTCTAATGGGGACAGACCCCAGGTGGGCAGTGCCCAGCCTAGGAGGAGCCTGCATTCACACACACTCCCATATCTCAGATACTGTCCACACTACTGCATTTAATCCTCAGCAACTCTGCTATGTACCAATTCATCAGTCCCATTTTAAAGACAAATTAACTGAGGCTTAAAGATTTTAGCAACTTGCCTAAGATAATAATTTCAGTAAAGGCCAAGCTGAGATTCTAATCCAACCCCAAAAGTTTTTAGATCGCACCCAAGCTGCCTCTCAAGGTCCTAAGAAGCCTCCCTTTCTCAAGGTAACTAAGTTGACGTTTGTTCATTTTGGCAAGCTCATCTCAAAAAATAAGGAAACCAGGGTGGGCTGGTGTGGATGATGGGGAGTGATGGGGAGTGACAGGAAGAACTGCATGCAGGACTGAGGTAGCTGATGCCCCACAATTTCCGCATGCTGACAACTGACACTCTCAGCTGAGTCTCTGCCCTACTGTAGTCCTTAATTTCCCTGTACTGTAAAGAACTGCCTCGTCCAGGGTCGGCTTCCTCCCCAGAGGCAGCAGGCATACAATTACCCATCCATGTTGGGGATATAAATGATCTGCCCCCTAGCCTGAAAGCACAGAGATTCTGAGGGGTCATCCGGAGCTAACCATTGGATCAGCCAAGGGCTCTGTTGCAACAGCCTGTATTGCAAGGTCTACCCAGTTCCTCCCTCTATCCAGCGCTTCTGTCTTCCTTCCCTCCTACATGCTGATCCCACTGGCACTCCCCAATAAGCCTGCTGCACATAAACCTCCTTCTCAGAGTTTGTTTCTCAGGGAACTTGACTTAAGACCATTAGTCATTTACACGGGGTGAAAGGAGGGTATGGCAATTCACATCTTCCCTCAAAGACTCCTGCGCATCAGTGCACTCCCCTTGCACTAACGGCACTGAGGGAAGAGGGTTGTATTTGAAGAAGAGGAGGGACCAGGGAGCACTCCCAGAACAGGCCTCAATGGGGTGGCAGAGTAGGGGCCTCTAGGCAGCCAGAGGGTGCAGTGTGAGCATGGAGCTCCTGGAGGTGTTCCCACCAAAGAGGGACAGGAAAGAAGGGACCCAGGAGGTAAGAAATAGACTAAACCAGGGGTTCTCAATCCTGACTGCGCATTAGATTCACCTGAGCATCTTTGAAACATATTGCCAGAAGCACACTGGCTTCACCCCTAAGATTCTGATTTGACTGATCTGGGGTAGGTCCCAGGCATAAGCATTTTAAAAAACTCTTTCCAGGTGATTCCACTATGGAGCCAGGCCTGAGGATCACGTGGCTAACAAAGATGGGCAGGCAGAGAAAGCTAATATCTTCCCTAGAATCGATCCCCTCTGGTGCTCAGGTCCTGACTTAACACTGAGGCCCACAGCCTGGGCCCCAGAGCCCATGCTCACAGAGGGGGGCCCTGGCTCCTGAGCGTTTGAAGGCCAGATGACCCCTTGACAGTGTATGTAGAGAGGGTTGCCCTTTCTAAATAGTGAGCCAGCCACAACCAGGACAAGCCCGTGGAGCCTCAAGACAGGATCCCTGGGAAGCTTAAACCTGTGGATTCTCTGGGCCCAACCTCAATTTACTAAATCAGAATTTCTAGGGAGAGACCCGGGAATGTGCACTGTTTAACAAACTCCCCAAGTGAACCTTATGCATGGAAGTTTGAAACCGCTGAGTGCTCCCTGCCAGGGCCTTTCTCAGATACACCACGTCACTTATATGAAAACTTTGCTTCTCATGTAGCCAAGGAGCCCTCGCTGCTCCTACGTTTTCCGAGGCACTCAAGTAGAGGTCATTGAAAATTCCCGGATGGGTAAATCAGCTGTTGATGAGGATCTGGGAAGATTACAAGAATTCTCTTCAGTAAATTCTTTCTGGTGAGTTTTTTCCTTTTAGCAGGTATGGTAAACATTGGTTGTGAATTGTTCCAAACATATTTTTTCTCATTGTGCAATTGAATTGGCAGTTTTGCATAATAAAAAGTTAACATAATGAGCCAAACAAGAAATGAATAAAGCTTGATTGTTCAGTTCAGAGGCAATGCTTGCACTGAGCCCTCGGTCCTTATCCTTATGTGTGGCCCATTGTCTAATGATCGTCCTCTCAAAATGTAAGTATGACTCTAAAAAGGATAAAAATTGATATTAATAGACTTGTACGGACCTCCGCAGTAGCATCGTCTTATCGAGGAAGCACAAATGTTTCTTTGACCACTCATCTTGGCTCTTTGTAATCATAACTGAGCTTGATTGAAGCCTGACCTTTACGAGGCATCTCTGTATATTTCTCATACACAGTGGTACTTGGCAGTTTTAACTTCCTCATTTAATTACTTTGTGATGGTGCGGGCATCCATGGTAATGAAATTATTTTCATTATATTCCATAGATAATGTGTCAGTGGGCAGTTAGCAACCCCGTACGGAGCCCCACATGGTTTCTCGCTGGTTCAGACCCATGGCTTCTTCCTTCTTCCCTCTCTGGAGTCCCAACCTACCTTCCTCTTTTCTTCAGGGGATTCATCTATCTACCTTGTTAGAGTTCCTTTTGTCACTCCCAAAACTGGCTATCAATGGAGACAGTCTCCTCAGGACATCTCTTTCTTTCTGTCCCCCAATATGAGCACAGGCATCCTTTAAATTAGTTTTCTTGCCCATCACCATAGGGAACAGATGGAGGAGCCAAGGAGTCCACAGAAAAAGCTGCACTTGTCCAAGCTGGTTCTCCAAGGTCATTTTGTTAGATGGTACCTGGAGGTCTCTCCCATAGGGATGGAAAGCCTTTTTTCAGGTGACTGACTCCAAAATGAGACTGTCACACCGTAGTCCCCATGGATTGGGGTTGGCACAGCCACTTTCCTCTGCTAGAACCTGCTTGCTAATCCTTTGTACCAATCCTTTGTGCCTGCCTTTTCTTCCCCAAGATCCACTCACCCCTACATAGGGCACTTTGGCTTTTCTAAGTAAATGAAACGTGTCCCCACCTGTTTATCAAACGTCCCTCCTCTGTCTGCAAGCTGTTCTGCACCAACTCAACATTTCTGATCTGTACCTGTCCCCATGCCACCCCATTCCTTTTAGGAAGAAGGAAGGGTTTTTTATGAGGTCCTTGAGTTAGCTAGATAACGATAACAGGTAGCTTATTCCAGCTCCCTTACACCACCCACATGCATTGGTTGACCTAAGCCCTCTTACCTCAAATTCCTGAGAATTTATCAGGAGATACAATCAAAGAAGGGTGTAGCCAGAACAATTCATATCCTGACCTTTTCTTCCTACCTTTGGGTTTCTAGTTAGTCCCAAGACAGAATCTAGTTCTTGTTCTGGTCCATGAGTCTTCTCAGGCTGCAGTGACAGTGACCACCCTTAGGTTGTGCTTCCATGGATCGGGTGACCACCAAAGGAGCTCACCCTGAGAGGTGCCAAGATGCAGAAAGGGGCAGAGCCAGCGCCTGCTCAACCCTGCCTGATGCAAGGCTTCCTGCTTCTCCAGCATGGGCAGGAACTTGAGTTCCTCAAGGCCTCCTCCACCATGGCCACCACATGAGAAGGAAGGAAGAGAGGTTCATTTCCTTTCAGTCTGCCCATTGCTAAGGTTTCCACACCAGTAGCAGAGCTAATTTCTTCTGTGCAACAACCTGTGGCAACACCAGAGATGATCCTATTTTGCCAGCCTCTTTCTGTGTCTTCAGACAATGCTTACAGCATACAGACTTACTTGTTTTTGAAACAGAACCTTTAAGGAGCAAATAAAAATGAGTTCTTTCTCCCGTTCTGGATTTTCTCCTGGTCAGTGTCAGTTCTTACCTCCCTGGCCTCGGTTCTCTCCTTCATCCTTCCCAGAAATGTCCTTGGTTTCTACCTTAGAAGTCGCAGCCTTCCCCTAACCTGGTTCTCATAAACTTCCACCAGCCAGATACTCAGTCAAATTTTACTAAAGAATAGCCATCATCTACTGCACACTTACTACATACCAGGCTCAGTATTCAACATTTTATCTGCCTTTGCTTCTTTCATTCTCACAATGCCCAGTGAGTTAGATTCTATTACAATCAACATTTTGGGGGTCGAGGAAATAGGCTTAAAGTTAAGTAATGTGTCCAAAATTCTACAATAAGTAAGTGGTGGGGCCAGAACAGTTGTATTGAAAGATTGAGTATTTATAATGCTTCTCTTAAAGATAATATTAGATTTATCACCTATTGCTCTGAATCTAGGAGCATGACAAGACCTATCTTTCCCAGAACCCCTGTGTGTCCACAAGAATCATCCTTCTAGAGGTCAAATGACTGATGCCCCCTCCCTCCAGTGCTTCCCTCTTTGGGCCTTCTCTGCCAGTTCCAGATTCTAGTCTGAGGACTCCCTCTAACTGTAGTTCATTCATCTAGGTAAAATAATTATTATAGCCCAAGAGAAATTAATGGTCTCCTGCTTCCACACTTGAGTAATCCACTTGGTTTACCAACTGACTGAATTCCATGCAAATTTATTGAGCACCTACTATGTGCCGCGTATCTGATAGGAGTTGGAAATAGAAAGGATACATGATCGATTTCCTGTAAGGGGCTCATGAACCAGTTGGGAAATGATCAAGTATATCATAGTTTAAGTGAGAGAACAGTATAGCATAGTACAGTATGGAGAGGTGAGGGTAGCTGTAAGATTAGGGAAATCTCCATAGTGGATAGGAACCGAAGCTTTGGAGCCAGGTTGGACTGGGTTCAAATCTGAGTGATTATGGACAAGTTATTTAACCTTTCAATGTCATAGTCCTTGTGTATAAAATGGGAACAATGATGCCTCTCTTGTAGGGTTATGAGGAGTAGTACTCCAGAAAGAAGCTATAGTTATAGTGGCAATTGCCAATATTTACCAAACATATTTGCTCCTGGTAAGTAGAAAGATTAGCAATAATATTTGAACTGGGATTTGAAATATGAGTTAGGGTTTGATTGGGCAGAGGAGAGATGATAAGAAATTATAGATATAAAAGTATCACATTTGAAGTCATAGAAACATGGAAGTGTAGAGTATGTCTCAGGATTTTCAAGTACTCTGCTGGCTGGGGCATGGGCTCATGGCATAGGGGAGAAGGAGAAATGATAGCTACATGACATGAGAACTCATAGCCTTCACTGAGGGTTTGGAGTTCATTTTCTATCCGCCAGTGCCCCATCTTCCCACCCTAGGGAAATAACACCATTTTATAACGTAAAAATACTCTAAAGATGGGGGGGAAGGTCACATGTGCTGCTGGCCAGCTATACCCTGAAGCAGTCTTTTGGAAGAATGTTTAATAATAGGAATCAAAATCCTTTATAGTGCTCATAGCTCTTGACGTTTTCATTTCGCTTTTAGGAATTTATCGTAAGAAATTCACTGGAAGCATTTGGAACAATTTGTATGCCAGGATTTGTAATGGCCAAAGGTGAGAAATAATCTAAATGTCCAAAACCACAGGATTGGCTAATATTCTATTTATTCTATTCTATTATGTATTGGTTAATATTACATTCAAGCATTGGAATAGTATACAGTTATTAAGAATCATAGTTTTAAAGAGGATTTAATGACATAATGTTCATGATCTAATTTAAAATGAAAAAAGCAGGCTTCAAAACAGTATATAGTTTAACCTCAATCTTGTGGGGGAAAAAAGGAAAGGATGTATGTGGGAGAGAGAGAAAGAACAAGAGAGAAATAGGGTGATCCTATTGAGAATAAGTTTAGATTAAGGACTTGATATTCTTTGTTTTAAGTTATGGTTGAATGTATTTATTTTCTTTAATTTTTAATTTTTATTTTTATTGAGACAAGGTCTTACTATGTTGCCCAGACTGGTCTCAAATTTGTGGGCTTAAGTGATCCTTCTGCCTTAGACACCCAAGGCGCTGGGACAACAGGCATCTCCCACCACTCCCAGCTGAGACTTGGTATTCTAAACACTGGCTTTGGGGGCACACACTTGCTCAAGTGATTTGCATGGGAGAAGGACCCTAAGAAGCTATTTGGGGGTGGAAGAACTAGGGCTAGAGACAATAGAGACAGGTCAATCAAGAGTTTATAACCCTAGGGAGGGCAGAACTTCCTTAGAGAAGGTGTAGTGTCCCCCAGAGACCACAATGCCCAATGGAACGCAGAAGATGTTCTGTGGACAGGCAGCAGACACTCCCAGGGCTTCCCAGAAATTCCCAGGGGTAGACATTGCATTTGCAGGCAAAAAGCTCCAAGCCAGTGTATTCAGAATGTGAGCACTGAGTTGACATCTCCCGCAAGCATTTGTAGGCACCAGTGACTGAAATGTCTGCATTATGTGTGGCTATGTCTAGAAAAAGGAAGACAAAAGAAAAATAGTCAGTATCTCTGGGTATAAGATTATGGTTGTTATTTTTTAACTTTTAAATAATTTTTCAAATGTTTCTGTGATGAGTGTTTTGTTTCATTTTTTTTTTTTTAAGACAGTCTTGATCTGTCACCCAGGCTGGAGTACAGTGGTGCGATCTTAGCTCACTGCAACCTCTGCCTCTCAGATTCAAGCAATTCTCCTGCCTCAGCCTCCTGAGTAGCTGGGATTACAGGTGTGTACCACCACGCCCGGCTAATTTTTTGTGTTTTTAGTAGAGATGGGGTTTCACCATGTTGCCCAGGCTGGTCTTGAACACCTGACCTCAAGTGATCTACTAGCCTTAGCCTCTCAAACTGCTGGGATTACAGGCATGAGCTACTGCACCCAGCCTGTGATGAGTATTTTATAATAAGGAACATCACCCATTTTTAAACCATCTCTGGCTTCCTTATGTTCCTCTTGCCTCCATGCCTCCTGCTGGCACCACCATGCACACACACTCTGTGTTCCCACCTACGCATAACAATGGAAACTCTGGCTTTTGTTGGGGTTCTGTCCCCCAGGGCACAAGAAGGAACTGGGGTGGAATAGGCCTGGGCTTGACTTGGTAGTTCGTAATCTGCCTAGCTGGCAGCCATGGCACAGCAAACTTGAGCTGGGTGACCGCCACTTCATACTTTTTGTCATTAATAAAAATCACCGCCCTTTGTTGACTTTGCTATTTCTACCCATAAAGGAATGTAGAATGAAATCTGCTAAATGATCCATTTAACTATGTGGTAAACACTCTGTAAACCTGTTTACCCTGCCAAAACAGTCCCCTTTGTCATATTTTACAGGGTCATTTGATTTAATTCCCTAAGTCAACACAGGGTTTGTTTTCTTATAAAGGAAAAGAGGATAAGTCTTATCAAAATTAATTGACTCAGGACAGTTTCCCTTGAGGGTAAACCAAAGGACAGTACGAGAAAGGGTGCAAAGGAGCTTCTGAGTTCCAGTAATGGTGTTTCTTAATCTGGATGCTGGTAACTTGGGTTTCCCTTTGTGAACATTTATCAAGCTGTACACAGGATTTACACATTCTCAGCACTCTCACGGCAGCCTCCCTCTCGACCCTCTCCTCCTGGCTGGCTCCCCACATCCTTCACTCCCCAGGAGGGTGTCTCATGACTCCTCAGTGGAGGCACTGCCTACTTTTTCCTGTTTGGGGGTCTCCTAGAACCTGCAAATCCCCTTCACAGCACTGATTGCAAGAGAAATAATCTGGCTGCTTTGTGGTTATTGGTTGCATGTATGTCTCTCACTAGATTCTAAGTCCACTGGGCTTGTGTGTCCCCTGGACCTGCTGCTGTGGACCCTGAGTCTGGTGCAGTGCCTGGCAAGATGGCACGAGAAATGGTTTGTAAGGGAATGACGGAGAGGCAAAGAGGGAGACAGAACAGTGGGGTTGGGGGAAGAAGACAGAAAGGAGAAGGGGAAGGAAGGAGAGAGGAAGAGTTATGTCTCTCAAGATCTGGGTATTCCGAGGCATGGCTAGAGGTGGGTGAGTGGGAGCACTCAGAAGTGTGCTGACATGATCGAGTCAGGAGTCTCTGGAGGAAAAAGTCTCTCTGAGAGGAGGTGGTCTCCCTGTGGGCACGACTGGTTCAAGCACTGTAGCCTAGGTCCTTGAGGAGGGAGGATTGGGACCCTGAGCCTAGTCTGGCTCCAATTCTCTTCTGGCTCAAAGCAATTGCAGAAAAAAGAGCTATTTCTTTGCATTTCGTTAGGACACTGAACACTAAATGTCAGCAGCATGAGTGTGGGGGCCAGTCACATGAGGGGCAGCCGTGGCATGGCAGAGGAAGTGCGGGTATAGCCACTGCACGATGGCAATGACACATTTGCTACACCCACAGTTGCACTGGAAGAGCAGCCCTCACAGGCCAGGCTTGGGCAGCCACAGCAGGATCAGTGTATTTGGTAGACACAGGTAGTGGCAGGGGAGGCCCCAGTGGGGCTCCGTGACACAGAGGCCATCATATACAGTGAAGGATGCATGCCCCAAAGGGCTGCATCTCAGGGCAGCTATGCAGTGCTCAGCAGGGAATGCCAGAAAGGCATTGGAAGGATTTAAGGGGCATGCCACATGGTCTGCAGAGTTGGAGCAAGTCCAGCTAAGAACTTACTGTTAGGTGTTGCCCAGTTTATAGCCCTTGGTTGGAATTCTCTGGAAAACACAAATCACTGAGAGTTGGCTTCTAAAGAGCACCTATAAATGGGAGGAAGAACACCAAAGAATCAAAGATGCCAGAAAAGAAAACAGCCCCTGGGATTTGTGAACAGGTGTTCTTGACAGGGTCCCTCACCTAAGCCATTCTTCCGGCACAATTATCACCCAGAGCTGCTTGTTTCTTGGCACCTAGAACACTCCATCCATCGGGAGCTGTTTCCTTTTTTAACTCAATACTCCCAAAGACTGCTCTGGGGATAACAGCTCCCACTCTCAGGGGGAAATATATCTTTTTAGAAATGGGAGATGACAAAACCATCATCAATAAGCAAGAAAACTCCCAATTATTTTTCTTGAGACACTGTCTTGTGTTACATCCTTGTGGGTAGGGCTTCCTGAAGCATTTTCTCACCATTTTTTCTGAAACTATGACTTTCCAACATTCTTCATTGCATACCCTATTAGTAAAATCATTTTGAACATGCACCACAAATATCTGCGTATTTATTCTCTGATTATATTTATGCAATAGTGTGTGTGTGTGTGTTGTTTACTGTATTTATAGTGAAAGTTCTAATAGAAGGTGTTCGCTGGGGTGCAGGCATCCCACTAAACAAACACAAGGCAGACAGGGCAAGCATCGTAATCCTCAGCTCATGGATTACTAGACTAAGCCTTGGAGGGAAACGGATTCGCCCAGGTCACATAGCCAAAAGTTGCAACACTGGGGTTAAAACTGACTTCTGTACTTTCCAGCTTCTCAGATTTTTCATTTATATGCCTGTAATACCTACCCTTGTTTTTGTTACTTTGTTTTTAGACTCTCCTTTTCTCGCTTAATCACCTAGCCTTGTTTCCACATGAATAAGCTCTCCCTTAGCTGAGAAAGCCAGACGAACTCCATTAAGCTCCATCATTTGCAAGGCTTCAAGGACTCCTTACCCGCCCCCTTCCTCAAGGAGTTAACTTGTCTAAGCAGACTCTCAACATATCAGAGTCCAATTAGCTGGTAAGATACTGAAGCAAGCGATGTACAAAGTTCCCAAGATTTTGCTCAAGAGATAACACCATAAAGCCTTGAGTTTGTGTCCGGCAGAGCCCACATAGGTAACATCTTATGAAAGATTTAGAGCCCCTGCACGTGGAAATTGTCTCTCTGTAATCATTTGTCTTTTCAACTTTTTACATGTTTTTACTTCTGTAGAATTGTTGCAACCGAGCTCCCCTCCCCTTCCTAACCCGCAGTATAAAAGAAAATCAAGCCCCTTCCTCCAGGCGGAGAGAATTTTGAGTGTTAGCCGTCTCTCGATCGCCGGCTAATAAAGGACTCTTAAATTCATCTCAAAGTGTAGCGTTTCTCTAACTCATTCAGGTACAACATGCCAAATATCCCTTTCTACTCATCAGAGTTTGGGAATGGACCAGTCATATCAGTTTTTGGTGATTTCCACATGTTTCCCTGCTATACCTATTTTATCGTTATTGCCTATAGCATAAGGTATGCTATGCCATCAGGGTTCTGGAGTTGGCTTCTAAAGAGCACCTACGAATGGGGAGGAAGAACATCAAGGAATTAAAGATGCCAGAAAAGCAAACAGCCCCTTGGATTTGAGAACAGGAAACATGCACTTTACACGCCTCATCTCTTTCTGCCCCATCCAGTAAGCAGGGATGATGCAGAGACCTTCCCTGGGTCTCGCCCTGCCCAGGAGTTAACGTGTTCTATGATGTATTTGTAGAAAGAAGATGGTCTGTCTATTAGAAAGAGATGTGATGTGATTGACATGGAGTGGCCACTCTTGACACAGGAGACATGGCAATTGTACTTCCCTGTATGAGAATGAGGCTGGAAGGAAGGTTGCTTCCTTCAGTCTTTTCTCAGCAGAGGTGTTTTATAAAACGAAACAAAACAAAACACCAATTCCCTGAAGCAGAATAAAGATAAAGAAACTGAAATATCTGGAAACAATGAAAACCACAAGAGCCAAGAAATGGGCAGCTCAGGGGCCCCAGGAAGTGAGGTGGGATCAGGCAGAAATAGGCTTGGGGCGGAGGATCTGGAAGCTACTGCTGTTTACAGCCAATGTCTTCTCTCTCTCCAACAGGTGGCAGGCCACTGCCCAGTGCTGAAGTCACTGTTTAACGAAGGTGGAGCATGCCTTTACCTGGTACACCCATATAAGGAAAAGCCTGAGGGCAGGAGCAAGCAGACACCAGCACTGCTCTTTCTTCAAGACAGCCGGCCGGCCCTGCTCTCCTCTGCCAGTCTCCTCCTCCACTCTCTATCCCGAGAGCCTGTGGAACCTGCCCGTCTCCCCTCCTCCATCAGACGCACCTGTCTAGGAAACAGGTAAGACGTGAGTGGTCATCTCCCAGAGCTGTGGACCAACGCAGCCCTCTAAACATTAGTGAGCATGTACAGTTTTCTAGAGAGCTTCATGATGTCAATTCTGAGTTCCCACCTCCCAAGGTACACATTCAGTAGCTCTGGAAACTGGGTGTTTTTGATGCAAGTGGTCCAAGGATATGCTTTGAGAAAAACTAGGGCAAAGGGGGATTTCTAAGAGAAGCTAATCCAAACTTTGCATAGTTCATGCAAAGACAGTATTTCTTAATCATTCTGTCACCTTTGATTTCTGCTCAAGTTGTGACCTTGAGGGCTGTGTTTGTTATAAGGACACATTGATGGCAGAAATCATGCCTTCTTTGCGCACTGATGTGTAGTTTCTGATAGATAGTAGGTACTTAATAAACATTTGCTAAAGGGAAGAAGGGGACCTGGGCCCTTTGCTTTCTAATCATCTGGTTTATTAGTTATAGGAATGAAGTTGACAACTCTGAGTTAATCACAAAAGACAGATCATTACAACTTCAGAGATTCAGGAGGTTCCTATATGCCCCTAGTGGTGTCATGGTCACATATGTGTGTCTCTGTAACTGCTAAAGTTGTGTAATCTTTGAGATGTGATGCTGTTCTCAGGGAGACAGTTCCAGCTGCTCCACTTGGACCCAAGTTAACGAGATTAGCATATGTGCAGATATTTTCCTCTATAGTTACAGTTGGGGCATGAACTATACTGACTGTCCCATTTGTCCTGGGTCACAAGCACAACTTTGTTTACCCCCAAGTGGCATTAACTAGACTTTCAGTCAGATTATCCTCTTGAATTGTCTCACCTTTGTACCCACCTTGACACAAGTGTTGTGGATTTTTTGTTGTTATTGTTGTTTTGAAGCTTGGAGGAGTGACAGCTGCAGGAAGGCTTACTTATTAGTAGATTGGTTGATGGATATGTAATAACCTGCCAACTGGGTTTATGTAGCATAAGTTCATTATCCCAATTTGTAGATGGAAAAAGTGAGGGACCTGGTGAGTGACTTGCTGCTAAAGTTTATTCCAGACACACATGACAGAGCTGGAGTTCTCTTGTGCCTGCTAGGTACCCTGTCTTGTCCCCTAGTTATTTGGTTGTATTTAGTTACCCTCTTGAAAGAACGCCTTAGAAGAAAAGGTGCTATGAAGAAATGCACACATAAGGCCAAGCACTGTGGCTCACACCTGTAATCTCAACACTTTGGGAGGCCGAGGGGGACAGATTGCTTGATCCCAGGAGTTCAAGACCAGCCTGGGCAACATGGTGAAACCCTGTCTCTACAAAAATAATTAATTAATTGGGGGTCTGGGAAAAAATATTAGCTACATGTGGTGGTGCACACCTGTAGTCTCAGCTACTGGGGGCAGGGGGCGGGGTGCCATGGTTGAGGTGAAAGGATAGCTTGAGCCCAGGAGGCTGAGACTTCAGTGAACTACGATCGTGCCACTGCACTCCAGCCTGAGTGACAGAGCAAGACCTTGTCTCAAAAAAAAAAAAAAAAAAAAACCAAACAAACAAAAAACACCAACCTGCTGGCCCTGAGGCTCACTCCGTATCAAGCATTGCGCTTGATACTTCCATACGGTGAGCTGTGTGATTTGGGGCATGCTCCTTAACCTCTTGGGGGTCTCAGTTTCCTCATCGCTAAAACATGGTAGCAACAGTAATCTACCCCAAAAGATCAGTGAAAGGATCAAATGAGATCGTATAGGGAAAGCACTTCGCAGTACTTGAGCATATGGCAAGTGCTGAAGACATTTTAGTCATTATTGTTGACATTATTTTAGCCTGGGCTCTCTATAAAACAAAGCCTGAGGCAAAGCTTAAGTGCTACTTAGCGCTTAAGGTAAGACACCATGGGAGTGAGAATCAGGGAAGTGGGAAATAAGAAGAGAAAAGGGGAAGCAGTGAGGGGTGATGTGCCACCACCTGGCCTCTCTTCACAAAGAGACATGGCCAGCCACTTGGCCAAAGCAGGACCCCTCTGGACTGGCACTGTAGATGCATTGTGCCTTGGAAGAGTCCATCCAAGCAAGGGTAAAGAGGACATTTATCTGTTGGCTCACTCTCTCTCTTCTATTATTGTTCAAAGCTTGCCCTATGGGGAGTTAACTGTCCTGCACTTCCAGCTTGTGTCTTCTGACCCCCCAAGGCAGCCAGTGGGAAAACTAGATCTAATTGCTAGAGGCTTGGCACCTCATCTGAGTCCAGAAGTGGTCAGAAGAGCCACTTCCTTGGATGGAGTAAAAAAGGGACCAAGAGTCCTAGAGACAGGCTGAGGCTAAGAGAACCTGAGATGGCGCCTAAGAAAGGTTTAATAAAGACTGAATTATCATTAATATCTGCCAAGCACTGTGTACGGCACCAATGTTCCTGCCTAGATGTCACCTCTTTCTCCCATGAGAAAAACCATAAAGGGGACCTTGGATAGGCTGGTCCATTCCATCTCTCCTCAGTGTTTGGAAGAAGTCAGGTTGAGGGCATCCTAACTCTCTCAGAATTGTTCATGGTGTAGCATGCCACTGATAGACAGCAAGAAAGTCCACAGCCGTGCAAAACATCAGAGCAGAATCAAGAGGAGGTGTTGATTTCCACCCTTGGGACTCTAGCTTTTGGACAAGTGTGTCCTAAAGCATGGTTTACATACAACACTAATTTTGGGGGCTGTTGCTGGGGACTCCTTGATATAAAGCATTTATGATCAAATATTTGGAGGAATGTTGCCCCCTACTCTTCCCTCCTCAGAGAGTTATGATTCCAATTTACTTAAAAAGGCTCTGTTCACACCTGTAATCCCAGACATGGGAGGCCGAGGCAGGCAGATTGCCTGAGGTCGGGAGTTCGAGGCCAGTCTGGCCAACACGGTGAAACACCATTTCTACTAAAAATACAAAAAAATTAGCCGGGCATGGTGGCATGCGCCTGTAATCCCAGCTATGTGAGAGGCTGAGGCACGGGAATTGCTTGAACCAGGGAGGTGGAGGTTGCAGTGAGCCTAGGTTGTGCCACTGCACTCCAGCCTGGGTGACAGAGTGAGACTCTGTCTCAAAGAAAAAGGCTCTGAGAAGGCCAAAACAAAGGAACCAGTCGAACTGAGTGCACTAGAGCTTCCCATACTGAACTCCAGTTGAAAATACAGCTTTGGACCATGTGTTCATGGGCTCAGTCTCTTTTGTCTTGATTCCTGAATTATCAGGGGACTCTTCTCCACCATGCACTACTTTTTGCTTTGCACAAACCCTGTAGAATAAAACACCCTGCAGTATAAGAGAAGGCTGTGTGGTCCGTGAGAAGCTTTTACCAATCTGCAGAGCTGGTTCTCCCAGGAAACAACTAGGAAAGCTCAGCCAAGCCTTGTTTCCTCGTCTCAATAATAAAGAGAGGTGAACCAGGCGATCCCCAAGGGGTCTCCCAGCCTCTTGTAATCCATGATACTCATGTTGAAAGGCAGCTAAAGGTCACCTCGTCTACCTCTTCGTTGCCTCAAAGACAAACTAACGAATAAAGAGATCCAAATTGTTAAGACAAGTTGTAGCGGTATGAAGTGGAGGTTTGTCCACTGCCGCCCTCTCTGGTGAGTTGAACATGAGATGGAATGTGTACCATGTCCCACAGTAGTGGCCGGAGTGATGAGCTGCCTCTAAGGACTTGGGCTGGAGGACAGCCAGGACTCCAGGGTTAATATCCTCACTTCAGCCAAGTAAGTCCCGAGGGACGTTTAAAACTGGGAGTAGCCAGGAGGTTTATTTCCTTTCCCTCTGAAATAATGGTCCCTCAGGCAGCACTCTGCCCTCTGATCTCCACTGGACAGCCCTGCCATGTCCACCTCCCATGCCTGTGGACCAGGGTCTGACCAGCACCTCCCACACAGCTCAGAGAGCTGAGCCAGACCCCGTCCCAGCCTGCAGACCAGAGACACAAGGGGCGCTGTCTCCATCAGAGCCACACACCTGCCTTCGGGAGATGCACCCAGTGGCCCACTAGAGACCACTGGTTCTCAAGGGCCTGAGGCCGGAGAGGTGATGGAGAGATGACAGGAAACTTTGCCCCCATTCTCCTCGCCAAACATTCTCTCTTCTCCCCAGTCTAATCCTTAGCCAGATGTGGCTGTCAACTAGCTGAACTACATATACCATTAAGCCCCATCTCAGAAAGCTCTAGCTTTCTTGCAGGAACTTAAGATACTGTCAGATGGCATGGCCCTGGGGGGAGATGAGGGCAGAGGCTTTCTGCAGGGACTGGCTCCTGGGACTCCAGCCAGAAGACCACCCCAAGCATGTTCCTGTCAACCCAGGGGCTGTCCTGAGCCAGTGCTACCATCCCCTCAGACCTGTCCTCAAGCTGTCTTCTTCCTCAGCCAGGACATCTTCCCTAGGTGGGCACAAGGATTCCCCACAGCTCCCTGCCTGTTCTGGAACATAGGCCAGACAGCAAGAGGGACGGAGGTCTCCCGGGACTGCGTGTCCCTCTATTCTCAGGCAGAGGCTCCCAGGCCTGTACCCCCTGCCCTAGGTCCTGTCCTTCCCACCATCTCCCCAGTGGGCCCTGCACAAGCTGGTTTTTAGATCATTTCTGCTCCTCTCTCTTTCCTCTATCTTTCCTTCTTGCCCTCAGCCCTTTCCTTCAGAAGCTCTGGCTCTGCCCATTTCTTAGGGCTGGAGAAGGAAAGAATGACAGAAGGAGCAAGGGAAACCTCAGAGGCCTAACCACCACCCTCACCAGCCTGCCTTTCTCTGCTTCACTCACTCACTTAGACACGTTTACATTCGCATTTACACACACACACACACACGCACGCACATACACATTCTAAGCTCCTTCCTTTTCTTGTTGCCTTTTAACATATTTAATATAGAAAGCTCTTATTTTTGAAAAACATTTCTCCTCCCACTGGTCCACACCCTTACCCCAGAGCAGGGACACCACCTGCTTGGATGGAAGCTTGCTCCAGAACAAGAAGGTTGGCCTGGGCCTCCATGGGGACCTTCATCGTGTGTCTCTGAGCACCTGGTCTGAAAAGGGAATGGCTCCTTTAGCCAACGTGCTTGGTCACTGGTACTACTGGATCTATCTCCAACCCCCCGCCACCCCTCCACCAGAGCTCCCAGTCCAGGGCTCAGCCCACTCACCTCTGCGGCCTCCACAGGTCAGGCCTGAGAGACCCAGAATAACCAGGCACAGACTGGGATGCCCAGGTATCCAGGCCAGGGGTCCAACAGCTGGCTCCACTGTCCTTTCTCTCTCCACTGTGTTGTGGCTAGAGGCAGCGCAGCGGGGTGGTGGTCTTTAAAAAGCTCCATCCGAGAGTCACAGCATCTGCATTCCTTGTTTTCCAGCCATGCCTTGAGAATTCACATCTTGAGGGATAAGAAAACAGGGCAATATATGGACACAATTCTGGCACCGTCAATGCTGGGCTGGCGTGAGAATCCCTTCCCCTGGTGGACTTTGTCCTCTCCGCATCTGGGTCATCTCATTCCTCCCACTCTCTTCCTCAGTCTCCATGCCTGCTGATTGGCTGTCCCTGGCTTCCTTTCTGTCGCCCAGCCAGTCTTTGGCTTTCTCTTTGTGTGGTTGCTCTGTCTTGGCCTCTGCCTCATTCATTTTCTTTTTCTTTTCTTTTATTTTTTATTTATTTATTTATTTTTTGAGACGGAGTCTCCCTCTGTCACCCAGGCTGGAGTGCAATATCATGATCTTGGTTTACTTCAACCTCTGCCTCCTGGGTCAAGCGATTCTTCAGCCTCAGCCTCCCGAGTAGCTGGGATTACAGGTGCGCACCATCATGCCCAGCTAGTTTTTGTATTTTAGGGTTTTACCATGTTGGCCAGGTTGGCCTCAAACTCCTGACTTCGTGATCCACCTGCCTCGCCCTCCCAAAGTGCTGGGATTACAGTCGTGAGCCCCTGTGCCTGGCACTCATCCATTTTCTGTTTCTCTTTGTCCATTTAAATGAAAAAGCCTAAGGAGATAGGCCCAGGGAAATCCTTTAAGAATAAATGGATTATATTAGTGTGGCCTCAGCTTCTAAAGAACTTTAAAAAAAAAAGGAAGGAAAAAGACCCCAAACCTAGCCTTCTGCAGTTCAAGCCTTTGGGAAGTGAGCAGGCCCGGAGCCGAGGGTCTGCCTGGGGAGTACTGGTCTGAAACAGTGGTTCTCAAGACCCTGCATTTTAACTTGGTACATGGCAGGCCCCAACTTCCTATGTCCACCAAATTTGTATTTGTTTCAGAAAAAATTTGAATTAGCTAAATGAGAAGTGCATCTCTTCTTCAAGGATGAAAAAAGAAAAAAACCGTGCCGAGAAATCTAAGCACAAATGAAATATTACACAGTGTTTCCGAGGTTCATATAGTTTTAGTTCCCAGAAAAAAGAATGCTCTACCTCGTCCTTAGAATGTAGTTGAGTCTACTCAACCCTATCATAATTGAATGACACCTATCAAATACCTCTAGGGAGAGGAAAGGAGGAGATTTCCATGCCAAGACAAGTTTGTTTTTTGTGTGTGTTGGCACAAACCTAAACTTAATTGAAAGGAATAATACATTCTGTGGGTTCCCATTTTATTGTCTAACAATATCATTGAGGCTACATAAAACCTGTCATCTCAGTTCCAGGAATACAGAATGTTACAGCAGAAAAGCACTTAGAAGAGTGGGACCAATCTTCTTAGTGTTCCAAGTGGGGAGACCGAGGCTAGGGGAGGGAGCAACATGCCCAAGGCCCATAGAGTTTAGTGGAGCTACACAGATCCTTTCTGTCAGGCAAACCTTCTCTTGGTTACCCCCAGGGTCTCCTGAGAAGGACCCGTCAGCAGAGCTCTCCAAGCTCCCTTGTGCTATGATTCAGGAAGAGGCTGGGTCCACACAGCAAGGGCAGTAGGGAGAGAAGAGGCTGGGGTTGCCTTGCCTATGGAACCTCAGAAAGTCGCTTCTGCTTTCTGCCTCTCTTGTGCCAAGCTGATGATCTCTTTGGCAGTGAGCTCCAGTGCTGAACCCAGAGTCACTGGCAGGCAATAGAGAGGTCTATTCTGAGCACTTACTTTCTGGCACCTGTTCCAGGTCTATGTAGCTGTCTACATCTGAAGACACGAGAGAGGCTTCTTTCATTTCATTTCATAGCCTCTTCCCTGGCCCTTGGTGGATTAGAGGTTATCTCAGAGGATGAGAAACACTAGCTTGCCTGTGCCCCTCTCAGCTCTGAGTAGGCACAAAGTAGGATGCCTTTGGCAGGGACAGAGGTATGCTTTGCTCACAGGCCAGATCACCCCAGCTTTGAAGCTGGGGTGGGGACAGGAGTTAAACCCAAGCGCTGCCCAAACTTCTCCTGTTTCACCTTGAGCCCCACTTTCCCCTTCTGCAAAGTGAGCCCTGCATAGTCTTCCTCTGAGGTGTGCCTTTCTGGGGGCCACTAATCCCACTGTGGTCTTCAGGCCACACATGCATGGAAACTTGCTGAGATGATTCTGAAGTACAGAGTGGCTCAAGGACAGCACTGGACTGGCGGTTAAGTTCCATTTTCAAACCCAATGTTTAAGCTCATTTTTACACTTACACCATCTCATATAAGCTCTCTGAGAAGTAGTCACATGTTCTCCCAACTTGCTGTAGATTTGTATCTACACAAAATTCTCTTCTTCCCTCTCTCTCCCACCCCCTCTCTCTTCTTCCTCCTTCCTTTTCCCCTTCTCTGTCTTCCTTCCTCCTTCCTTCTAACCCCTTCCCTTGCTCTCTTCTCTCTCTCTGCCTCCCTCTCTCTCCTCAAAGCCCTGAGGTATGCCAAGAAGGTATATAGCTGAAAGTGGTTTGCACATCCTTTTCCCACCAGAGAGCAGTTAAGTGCCTATTTTCTCCACTCGGGTAGCTAAATTATTCTCGATGTGTTAAACAGTGTAATTAAACACACACATACACACACAAGTGCGCAGACCCCTTCCCCCACCCTTGTTCCTTGTCAGCAGAGAGAGCGTCAGCCCCAGCCTTCAAGCTCTGTTAGTTTTAATTTGAGTTGTGGAATTAGTAATGGGTTTTGCTGGAACACTGTTGTGGGAAATAGATTGCTCCTCGTGCAGGGTTTGGGCACCATTTCAAACGAGTATTTGTTAAGGGGAAAACCGTCCCCTGTCGTGTTCTGCTACATTACATCAGATTTATTTCCATTGTTCTGAAAAACACCAGCCAGGAGAGGGCCGCATGCAGCACTCCTAGGCAGGGAACCATTGAATGCAGCTTCCTGTTTCATAGCTAATTGGAAACAAAATGCAAGCAAAATTACCCTTTGTTGCTGGGATATGCTAGGAGCATCCTGCGGACAGGGACACCAGGGCAACCTGTCACTGAGGCAGGGAGGTGGTCCCATCACTGGCAGAAAGTTGCTAAGTGGTTTAGCGCCCAAAATAGGACGCTGAAGAAAAGAAGAGAGAGCCCAGTAGGTTGAAGTTGGAAGGGATCTGCCCAATCCAAGGGCTCTTCTGGGCCCCCGTGTAGAGTCATCCAGCCTCTGCTCAACCATTTCCACCCAAAAGTGTTCATGGCCTTCCTTGTTCTGTGGTAGTTCATGTCATTAGCAGTTCTCTTCTTCAATACCATCCAATAAGGCTGCATGCGAATATTTACACTTAAAAGTAAATGATTTAAAATTGAATAAAAATTAAAATCCAGCCCCTGAATTGCACTAGCCATCTTTCAAGTGCCCAATAGCTACATATAGCCAGTGGCCACTGTCTTAGACAGCACAGATATAGAACACTTCCATCATTGCAGAAAGTCTAATCAAAATCACACTTCCCCAAATTTCTGACTCCTTCCACTCTCTGAACTGTACAGATCACGTGTTCTTCCTTTGCATTCATATCCTTTCCACTAGACATATGTTTGGCCCCAGGGACACCTGGCTGTCATGTAGGACAGGGTAAGCAGAGGAGGAGAAAGCCCCCTGGGACAGGGTAGAGGCTGTGGGACACTGGCCCAGCTGGAGATGCAGACGGATAGCGTGGTCTACAGCATGGCTCAGGGCCAGAGGTAAATGTGCACCCAGTGTTTCTGCCAGGCAGGTGGAGGAGGTGACAGTCTCAACACATGGAAAGAACACAACTCTGGAACCTGGAGAGACCTGAGGTTGGGAGTTCAGAGGTGACTGGCAGGTGCCTGGCATGCCCATCAGCTGGTACAGGGTTGTAGTCACTGGGCTCAAGTTCAGGGCCAGGCAGGACTCTCAAGGAGTTTCTGATAGCGTAATGGACACAAGCTTTTACTATGTGCCACACCAAGCAATTAACAAGAATCTTCTCATTTAATATCTGTCTGCTGCTACAAGGCTGGTTTTATTACCTCCACCTCCTGTCCACTTTATACATAAGGAAAGGAGGCTCAGAGATATTAAGAGTATTGGCCAAGATCATTCAGTCAGTAAGTGACAGCTGGATTCAAACTCAAGTTTCAACTTGATTCTTTGTGCCTGTGAGCACCGTTCCTTGCTGTCTCTTTTTCCTTTTTCCTTAAGACACAAGGCAGAGTTCAGTTTCCTGAACTGGAGCATAACCTTGGCGGTATGGAAACTCAGGGGTTGGGAGTACGGTTGTGGGGACAGAGGTGGTTAAATATCTGCTCTCTTAGAGCAGCATTATTCTGGAGGGAGGGGGACCTGGGCTGCAGGGCCTGAGTCTGAGGGTCACTGAAGGCCCCTCAGTCGGTCTTCTTCCTAGTAAACCTCTCTAGATCTCCAACTCTTCCTCCCAGGAAGGGATTTCCAGGCTTCCTGTCTATTTAGCTGGACTGCCTCCTGCCCGTATAGCACATTTTTGCCAGTATGAAAATTTGCCACCTCTTTCAGGTGGATATAACTGCATGCCAGGAGCCCATGCTTGCAAGCAATGGGCTTGCCTCCCTGCCAGGCACCCTTTTGTTACTCAAACACTCATTTTCAGATACCATTGAGAGCGCCGATGAGCCTCTTGGAATGTGGCCCCTAGAGCTGAACACAGATGTCCACGTGGGGTCAAGAGCGGCTTTGTACGGGGTCCTGGGGCTAGCCCGTCTAGAGCAGTGCCTTACTGCTGTTGAAGCTGGTCAGAGCCTACCACATCTTTCATAGTTTTGTCTCATTTTAAATAGGAAGTCAAGTGAGGCATACAAAATATTTTCAAAATGAAATTTACCCAAGACAGATCCTGCTCACTATTTACTTGCATAGTTAACTTTTTAAACGTAAAGACAGATTTGCAGTTTCCTTAGTTAATTTCATCTTCTTGGTTTTGAAGTCATTTAGAATTTTGATTCTGCTATCTGCTTGGTTAATTGTTCTTGATTTCCACTATTAAAAATGATGAAAGAGTTGAAAAGGATCTTCATTTTTATTTCAACATCTTCTTTAAGGACTAAGATAAAAATGTAGAATAGGACAGGACACGGGACAGAACTCTGTGACTATTACAATGCAATGATTCTTAGCTATTCCAGACCATTCATCCATAATCTCTGGGTCAAACTGCGAATTCTATTTACTACGCTGTATTCTACTTTATTATGTTAATCTAGTCGACACACAGGGAATAGGTGGAGATTTTATCAAATACATTTTAAAAATCAAGATATTTATATATATATCGTCCTTCAAAGTAAGGACTCTATTTTGGGGAAGAAAGGAAAAGGGAGGGAAAATTAAGTAATTGGCTTTGGCAAAGCTATATTTGCCAATACAGATACCAGCATTATTTTCTAAGTACTCAAAGTATTTCTCTGCAAGTCTATTTCAGAATTTTGATATATATGTTGGACTTCTTTAAAATATTATTATAGATCTATAAGAAATTTTTAAATCAGTGTTTCGGAAGAATGTGTTGATTACAAATTTTCTATTTTAAAAAGAGAATCTCTTACAAAGTTTCTTATATTAAATTCCCATAAGAATTAATATTGGCTCAATTTATAAAAATTAAACTTATAAGCAAATATTTGTAGTACATTTGTATTCGTGTAAAGAATATTGATGTTCATCAAAAGACACTGTAAAGGAGTTAAGAAGATAAGCCACAAACTGGGAGAAGATATTTACAAGACATATGACCAATGAAAGACGAATATGCAGAGTGAGTAGTGAATTCCTACAAATCAATAAGAAAAAGACAACTCAATAGACAAATGGGCACAAAATATGAATATTCATTCCTCAAGAGAGGGAACATGAATGGAGAATAAACATAGTGAGAGATGCTCAATCTTACCAGTAATCAGGGAAACAAATTAAAACCATAGGAGTTGCCACTTACTCCCACGAGATGGGTACAGATAAAAAGCCTGCCAATACCAAGAGTTAGTGAGGATATATAGCAATGACAACTCTTTTACACTGTTGGTGAAATTATAAATTGGTACAACCTTGGAAAATAATTTGGCATACTTAATGAGGTTGAGTATGTGTGTTCCCTAAACCCAAAAGTTCTACTTGTAATGTAAACTAGAGAAACTCTTGCATGTTTATCAGGAGATATGTACAATAACATTTATAGCATAATTTTTCATTAAAACAAAGAGAAGAGCATTAAACATCCATTGAGAGAAGAAGTACAAATAAATCATAGGATAACATACAGCAGTGAAATAAATGAAATCCTGCTGCTTTTTAACCATGGGGTGCAGGGGGAAGCAAATTACTGAAGACTGTATAAACTATATACAGCATTTAATTTTTGAAACAACTCTACTTAGAATATATAAAAACTGCATATATTTAAGGTGTAAACTTTGATGAGTTTTGACACGTGTATACACATGTGAAATCATCATGACACTCAAAATAAAAAATATTTCTATCACCCCCAAAAGTTTTCTCATAACCCATTCCTCCCTCTACCCGCATTTCTGAGCAACCACTGAACTTCTTTCTGTCACGGTACATTAGTTTGCATTTCTAGGATTTTATATAAATGGAGTCATATAATATGTATTCTACTTTGACTGGCTTTCACATAGCATAATGATTTTAGAGATTTATTCATGTTGTTGCATGTATCAATAATTCATTTCTTTTTATTGCTGAGTAGTACCTTATTTTATGGGTACATCACAATTTATTCATTCACTTTTGATGGACATTGGGTTGTTTCCAACTTTTGGCTATTAAATATAAGTCTGTTTTGATTATGCACAAGTCTTTGTACGAACATATGCTTTCATTTTTCTTGGGCAAATTCCTAGGACCGGAATGACTGAATCATTTTATAGGTGTATGTTTTAACATTTTAGGAAACTGCCACACTGTTTTCTAATGTAGTCATACCAGTTTACATATCTACCGAGAGTGTATGAAAGTTCCAGTTTTCCATCTCCTCATAAACAGTGTGATCAGTCTTTTTAAATTTTAGGCCATTAGAAAACGGTCTATGGTTCCATATGAACTTTAAAGCAGTTTTTTCCAATTCTGTGAAGAAAGTCATTGGTAGCTTGATGGGGATGGCATTGAATCTATAAATAACCTTGGGGAGTATGGCCATTTTCACGATATTGATTCTTCCTATCCATGAGCATGGTATGTTCTTCCATTTGTTTGTGTCCTCTTTGATTTCACTGAGCATTGCCAAGACAATCCTAAGTCAAAAGGACAAAGCTGGAGGTGTCACGCTACCTGACTTCAAACTATACTACAAGGCTACAGTAACCAAAACAGCATGGTACTGGTACCAAAACAGAGATATAGACCAATGGAACAGAACAGAGTCCTCAGAAATAATACTGCACATCTACAGCCATCTGATCTTTGACAAACCTGAGAGAAACAAGAAATGGGGAAAGGATTCCCTATTTAATAAATGGTGCTGGGAAAATTGGCTAGCCATAAGTAGAAAGCTGAAACTGGATCCTTTCCTTACCCCTTATACGAAGATTAATTCAAGATGGATTAGAGACTTAAATGTTAGACCTAATACCATAAAAACCCTAGAAGAAAATCTAGGTAGTACCATTCAGGACATAGGCATGGGCAAGGACTTCATGTCTAAAACACCAAAAGCAACGGCAGCAAAAGCCAAAATTGACAAATGGGATCTAATTAAACTAAAGAGCTTTTGCACAGCAAAAGAAACTACCATCAGAGTGAACAGGCAACCTACAGAATGGGAGAAAATTTTTGCAACCTACTCATCTGACAAAGGGCTAATATCCAGAATCTACAAAGAACTCAAACAAATATACGAGAAAAAAACAAACAACCCCATCAAAAAGTGGGGAAAGGATATGAACAGACATTTCTCGAAAGAAGATATTCATACAGCCAACAGACACATGAAAAAATGCTCATCATCACTGGCCATCAGAGAAATGCAAATCAAAACCACAATGAGATACCATCTCACACCAGTTAGAATGGCAATCATTAAGAAGTCAGGAAACAACAGGTGTTGGAGAGGATGTGGAGAAATAGGAACACTTTTACACTGTTGGTGGGATTGTAAACTAGTTCAACCATTATGGAAAACAGTATGGCAATTCCTCAAGGATCTAGAACTAGATGTACCATATGACCCAGCCATCCCACTACTGGGTATATACCCAAAGGATTATAAATTATTCTACTACAAAGACACATGTACACGTATGTTTATTGCGGCACTATTCACAATAGCAAAGACTTGGAATCAACCCAAATGTCCATCTGTGACAGACTGGATTAAGAAAATGTGGCACATATACACCATGGAATACTATGCAGCCATAAAAAAGGATGAGTTTGCGTCCTTTGTAGGGACATGGATGCAGCTGGAAACCATCATTCTTAGCAAACTATCACAAGAAGAGAAAACCAAACACCGCATGTTCTCACTCATAGGTGGGAACTGAACAATGAGATCACTTGGACTCGGGAAGGGGAACATCACACACTGGGGTCTATCATGGGGAGGGGGGAGGGGGGAGGAGGGAGGGATTGCATTGGGGAGTTATACATGATATAAATGATGAATTGATGGGTGCTGACGAGTTGATGGGTGCAGCACACCAACATGGCATAAGTATACATATGTAACAAACCTGCACGTTATGCACATGTACCCTAGAACTTAAAGTATAATAAAAAGAAAAAAAAAGAAAAAAAAAAAAAAAAAAAAAAAAGAAAACGGTCTATGGTGAGCTTTCGCTGTGGTATGGAATCTGCATTTCACTGATAACTTATGACGTGGAACATCTTTTCATGTTGGGTTATTGCCTGTTTTTATATATTATCTGGTGATGTGTCTATTCAAATCTTTTGGCCATTTTAATGGGTTTTTTTCTTATTATTGATTTGTAAGAGTTCTTTATATGTTGTGGATTCAAGTCCTTTGTCTGATATATGTGCTGCAAATATTTTCACCTAGTCTGAAATATATATTTGTGTTTTTTAAATGGTGTCTTTTAAACTTTTAATGAAGTCAAATTTATCAACTTTTTTTCTTGTATGGCTCATATTTTTTTGTATTCTATCAAAAACACATTTACCTACCCCAAGTTTGCAAATGTTTTCTTCTGAAAGTATTATAATTTAAGTTTTACCTTTAGGTCTATGATCATTTTGACTTGGTTTTTGTGTATGGTGTGAAGTAAGATCCATGTTTGTTTGTACTTTTCCCATTTAGAAATCCTGTTGATCCAGCACCATTTTTTTGGAAAGACTTTTCTTTCCCCCATTGAATTGCCTTGAAACCTTTCTCAAATTAATTGGCCATATGTGTGTTGATTTATTCTAGATCCTCTACCCTTCTCCATTGATCTATTTGTCTATATTTTTGCCAGTACAGTAGCTTTTTAACATGTGTTGAAGTCAGATTGGGTAAGTCCTTCAGTTTTTTCTTCTTCTTAATAATTGCTTTGGTTATTCTAGGTTCCTCACATTTAGATGTAAATCTTAGAATCTGCTTATCAATTTCTAACAAAAAAAAAAAAAGCATGCTAGAATTCTGGTTGGGATTGTGTTGAACCTATAGATAAATATGGAAAAAACTGCCATCTTGGCAGTATTGAGCCTTCCAATAAATGAACTGGATATATCTCTCCATTTATTTAGTTCTTCTTTAATTTTTCTCAGCAATGTTTTATAGTTTTTTGTAGATATCTTTAATATCTTTAATGTTAGATTTTTCCCAAGTATTTTGTATTTTAGATGTTACTATTCTGCTATTTTTTGTTGCTATTATATAATAATACAATTTTTAAATATTAACCTTGTATCTTGTGATCTTACTAAATTTAAGTATTAGTTCTAGTAGTTGTTTTGTAGATTTCCTACAATCAAAACACCAAAATAGGACCAGTTCTCTTCTTGTTTCTGGTCTTTTTGCCTTTAATTTTCTTGTTGCATTGGCTAGGACCTTCACAACAGTGGTACATAGAACTATAACAGTAGGCATTCTTCCCTTGATTCTGATTGTAAAGGGAAGAAAATGCATTTTCCATCATTAAATATTATGTTAGCTGTAAATTTTTCACAGATACCCTCCTGAGGATGTTACCTACTATTTCTAGTTTTCTGAGAGTTTTTATCATAAATTATGTCTTTGTAGCTTTTTACTGTGGTAGATTGCAGGTGGAGTTTTAAAAATATAAATCAACCTAACATTCCTGGAATAAACCCAACTTATGATGTGGTATTTTCTTTTTTTCTTTTTTTTTTCAACATTATTGGATTTGATTTGCTAAAATTTTAAGGCTCTTTGCTTCTCTATTCATGAGAATATTGGTCTGTAATATTTTTTTGAGGAAGAAGATTTCTTTATGAGGTTTTGTTTTTAGTATTTTGCTGAGCTGATAAAAATAAGTTCAGCCATATTTCCCCTCTTGTCTATTTTCTGAGGAAGTTCATGTAAGATTAGTGTTACTCTGTCCTTGAAGGTGTAATAGAATTCACTAGTGAAACTATCTGAGCCTGGGGGTTTCTTCTGGAGAAAGCTTTTGATAGTAAATTCAATTTCTTTACTATATATGGCATTATTCAGATTTTCTGTTTCTTCTGTGTCAACTTTGATAAATTGTATTTTTCAAGAAATTAATCCATTGTATGCAACTTAGCAGATTTGTTGGCACTGGGTTGTTCGTAATATTCTCTTATTAGCCCTTTAATGTCTATAGGACGTGTGATGATAAACCCTTTATCATATGATAATATGGGCAATTTACATTTTCTCTCTTTCACTCTTGATCAAGTTGACTAGGGGTTTATTAATGTTGTTGATCTTTTCAAAGAAGCAGAATTTTGCTTTGCTCATTTTATCTGTTGTCTGTCTTCTGTTTGATTAATTTCTGCTCTTATCTGTCTTCTGTTTTACTAATTTCTGCTCTTGTCTTTCTTATTTATGTCCTTCTGCTTATGTCAGGTCTTCCTAACTCTCTTATGATATTATGTTTGACTCATAAATTATTTAAAAGTGTGTTTAATTCCAGATATTTGAGGTTTACCTAAATATTCTATTGTTATTGAATTCCTCCTGTGAATTTTCATGTAGAAGAACAACACATAGTTCAGGGAAAAGAGAGAAACTGGGACAATAAATGCCCTTTTCATGTTTCTGGGCAGATGTAATTTAGGTAATTTATCTGTGTATTTTTACAACTATTTATTTCTGAGAGAAATACAAGCAGGTTAGGACAAGATTAGTCAGATAAATAAATAGTAATGAATATCTTTTCATAAAATATTTCATGTTTTAAATCTCCTTCCATATATTTTCTTATTTGATTCTTCAACAAAGTATCATGTGTCCATTTGACAGATGAAGAAACTGAGGTGCTTAGTGTGTACAGGGTAGAATGAAGACTTGAGTCAGGATATTCTGAAGTCACTTAATTCTTGTGCATCTTTTCCATGAAATATTTATAAAAGTTCTCCAATAAAAGGACTTATTGGTTATATGTGTGGAACACTGGGAGCAAACTTAAGTTTCTTTATCGGAGGGCTTCTTGGAGCTTTTTGCGAATTTCTATGAAGACTGTTCAGTATCAGATATTTTCCAAAATAATTTTACCTCATAATTTGTTATTTGTGGAAGGTTTCATGAAGCAACTGCATCACAGAACACATCCAAGAATAGCTGATATGTAATATTTAATCTGCTGACACTCAGGAGTTTTTTTTTTTTTTTTTTTTTTTTTTGAGGCGGAGTCTCGCTCTGTCGCCCGGACTGGAGTGCAGTGGCCAGATCTCAGCTCACTGCAAGCTCCGCCTCCCGGGTTTACGCCGTTCTCCTGCCTCAGCCTCCCGAGTAGCTGGGACTACAGGCACCCGCCACCTCGCCTGGCTAGTTTTTGTATTTTTAGTAGAGACGGGGTTTCACCGTGTTAGCCAGGATGGTCTCGATCTCCTGACCTCGTGATCCGCCCGTCTCGGCCTCCCAAAGTGCTGGGATTACAGGCTTGGGCCACCGCGCCCGGCCTAGGAGTTTTTTTGAATACCTACTATGTGCAAGGCCTGGCGCTATATGCTGGCAGATCAAGATACTGCTAAGACATAGTTGTATGGCTCAGCAGTATGTAAGACATATCTCCCATTAAGAAGCCCTCATCACGTTTCCATTAATTCAAATAATGTTTACATACTTATCACTGTTGCTGCTCTGTCATTTGTTCTTGTGTCCACTGGCATCCTCCGTCTATTGTCTGAGAACCTTACCGACATGACCCAATTCCCCTTTGATCTGCACGCTCCCTGAGGTAAGCAGCCAGGGATAGGAGAGTTGTTGGATCAGGCTGGGGTTAGTCACTGCCTTGGCCTGAATTGTACTACTCCCCTCCCCCAACAAATTCATATGAAACCCTAACCCCCAACATGATTGTAACTAGAGATAAGGTCTTTAAGAGGCAATTAAGCTTAAAAGAGATCTTAAGAGTGGGGACTAATCTGATAGAACTGTGATCTTATAAGAAGAGGATGAGGAAAAGATCTCTTCCCCACCCTCCACCACATACTGGCACTCTGATCTCTGACTTCCAGCCTCCATAACTGTGAGAAAAAATCCTGTTGTTAACCCATTTATGCCTAGTGTTCCATTATTGGAACACTAAGCATGAGGGAGTTATTTATATCATACTGCTCAAGGTCATCGCCAAGGTCTAATTGCAAAAATTCAAAAAATTGCAACCTCAGGCATAAATGCGGTTAAGCCTCGCAGTCAGTGGTATTTTACTATGGCAACCTGAGCTCACTAAGTCACCCAACTCAGCAGAGGACGCTGGGAAGCTCCTTTCATAGACACCAAGGGGAGGTAAAGAGGCTTTGTAACTCCCAGCTGCAGCTCCTGCTTGCTTCTCTGAAGCAAGCTTCAGATTCATGAAGCTTGATTCATGAGCTTACACAAGCTTCTCACATGAAGAACTTTATATCAATTATTTTTGTGATGTTTCTAGCTCCTCTTGTGTGACTTTTCTTGCAACACCCAAGAGCTGCCCCAGCAGCAAGATAAACTTTGTCTTGAACATCATGTAGGCCTTTCAGCAATCTTTTTTTTCCCCTGAAATTAACAAAGCTGAGTCTTCTTCTGCCTTTGGCTACCCTGCAAAGTGAGACAAATAGGGCAGAGAAGAGAGGAAAGAACCAGAAAGCCCTCCCCAAAAGTGACAGCAGGAAAATCAGGTGATCCTCTTCTGCTGTGCACAAAAGTGAAATGTTGTCAGGTACTGTGGGCCCTTCCTGAGAACATGAGCCTACAGGCTGTTTCCTGGTGAAGCCATGAGCAACTCAGAGAGAAAGAAAACTATGTGTGTGAAGGTGGAACAATCTTCCCCTGCCTGCTTCTCCCTTCCCCATCAAGAGTCTCCTCCCAGAGCAGCCCACCTCCTCAGCAGCAGACACCCAGCCTGCTGCCTATCCCCAAGTCTTCCCTTCCCCCAGGCCTGGGCAGCCCATGTAGTGAATACAGAGCAGTAACAGAGCCTAGGTCCCAGGTCTGACTGCACATCCTGGCCCTCGCCCTGCAGGCCCCTCTGAGCCTAGCCTGTCCTGAGTATGAGCAAGTCCTCATCTTAGACAGTGTTGGGCCTCTGCATAGTCCTTTCCTGCTCAAAATAGCAATGATCATCATCCTAATAACCAACATGCATTGGCTGCTTTCTACTTACTAGTCACTGTGCTGAGTGTTCTAGAAGCATGGTTTCATCTGAGTCTCACAGCAACCCTATAACATGTGTAATAGTATCATCTCCATTTCACAAATGAGGCAAGTGAATCTTAGAATGTGAATTCCTAAAGTGTGGCCAGTCCCCTACCCAATAGTGGACAGTGGCGGCCCCCCAGGTGGACTAGGAACCGATCCTCACATATAAGACCTTTGTATGATTCCAAAGGAGAAATAAAACAAAATTATTTAGAATTTCATTTTATATGCAATTAAGGGCTACTTACAGGCAATCCCATAATTATATTATTAAAGGTAACTACAATTTGGTTTTCATAAACCAAAATAGCTCATTGCTAGAGTTTATCACACTTTGTAGTTCAATATTTTCCTGAGAGGTAGGAGGCTTGGCAATGCTGTACTGGTTCCACTGTCCCCGAGCACACACAGAGAACTGGTAGACCCATGATTTTCACAACTCTTCATTATCGAGTGCCATTGCCTTTTGTCTTGAATTGACAATCGGTTTCTATCACTGTTTTCTTACTCTGAATGATACTTTGACATTGTAGCTTTATCACTATTTAATTTGTTGTGGGCCCTCTTTTTAACCCTATTGTGAGTGGTGAGACATACTGAATATTTTGTGCCATTATTCTCCGAGAACTCGATTGAAGAAATGGACATGTGTATTAGGTTAAACTAAACGGAACTGTTTGTATTTAACCATTTCTTACCCTAGGTTAAACCCTATGAAACTGACTATATTCAACCATTTTTGACCTACAAAAATGACAGTTCTGTATGGTCCAATCTAATTGTTCAAATGTAAATGTAAATTATTCATATCTTGTTTTTGAGACAGTTGTATGCACAATTCTCCTCAAATATGCTTGCACAATGACACTTCACTGGTGATATTCTGTCTATGAATTTGTGCTATCTAAATAACTTGCCACATGGTATTACAAGGTAATTGTAAGAAAATTGCTAAGTTATGTTAAGTTTACATACATTTTTCTAGGATTCAAAATTTTGATTATGAGTTCATATTCTTTCCTTAGAATTTATTCCCTTCCAGTCCTAGCTCCTTCATTATCACCTGCTTCCTTTTCCACTGTGAAGTGAAAATGGGTAGAACACACGGACCTTGGGATTTTTTTGTGCCATCTGCACTGACCCTGGTCAAAGAAGCTTGAAAAGTCCTACTTTAAGGACCAGGAAGGTTTTTCAATTCCCATAACTAGGAAGTATGGATTCAGGATTCCCATCCAGGCCAGCCTCACAGATGGAGGGTGTGGTACATTTTTGGTAAATGGCACCAGTTACATTCCTGTGGCTGCCTGAACAAGAAACCTCAGCCTTCCTTGTCAACTCGAGGAAAGCTAGGATGCTAACATTTATTAAGGGACTACTGCATGCCTGATACTCTGCTCAGTTGATTAGGTCAAAACTTAATTAATATCATAAAAAGCCTATGAGATTGATAGCTTCAATCCATACAGGTGGAAAAATAGGTTCACAGGCTTGAATATTCACTCCAAGTTGCAGAAGCGGTATGGAGCTGATGAAAACAGAAAGCAAACTTCAAAACTCATGTGATATTCATTGTACTATCTTTTCTTTGTTTTCTTTTTTCCTTCCCTATCCCCCATATTGAATTCTTCACCTATAAAATTACACCAAATCTGTCCACACTCCACCATCTTCCCTTCTGATGCTCTACCACCATCTCTCCTGTGGACAAGTGCAGCAGCTCCTGGCTTCCTTCCTGCATCCAGTCCCTGCCCACACCCTCTCTCTGGTCCCCAGATCGCTCCTAGCAGCCCCATTCTTGTACAGATCTGATCATGCCCCACCTCTTCAACAGCTCTGCAGAGCTTATGGGGTATAAAACATTTCCTCACCCAGCTTTCCAACCCTACCTTTCTGGCAATCTCTTCCAACACTTCCTACCCACCCCCTCTGCCCCCACCCCACCAAACCCTCCAACACCCTGTGACCTTTCCAGTGCAACTCATGGGCCTCTGTGCACTTGCTACTCAGGGAAGCTGTGGGCAATTTTTTTAAACCTATCTACCAGCTTTTCACCTGGCAGTGCTCAATAAATGTTCATGAGATGTACTAGTACCCCATAGCCTCTTGTGCACGTGAGAGCATACTGGAAAGTTGTTTTGTACAGCAGATTGAAAGGTTAGCTGGGAGTAAGGATGCTTGAATCCTAGTTCAGTCTCACTGACTGTGCCACCAGGGACAGCGAAGACTTAGTCTCAGTCCCCTACCTGTAAAGGGTGGTATATCAGAGTGCTCGTCTGGGGCTCACATCTGATGGTGCAAAGGATGATAGCTGACCGCAAAGGTATCCCTTTTTCTCACCAACAGGAAAGGACCTCGGAAGCCTTCTAAGGAGAGTCATGGCATATAACCAGGAGTCTTCAGTGGAGACCTCCATCATCAAGTTCAAAGACCAGGACTTTACCACCTTGCGGGATCACTGCCTGAGCATCCATCAGATGTTTAAGGATGATACATTCCCTGCAGCAGATTCTTCCATAGGCCAGAAGCTGCTCCAGGAAAAAGGCCTCTCCAATGTGATGTGGAAGCGGCCACAGGTAAGTTGAGCCCCACAGGAGCATACCCAGCCCCAGGGTCCTCGGAGTCGCCTGCCATGGCACCTCCAGCCGAAAGGAGGTTGGGCCAAACCAAACTGGAAGGAGAATGAAATTCACTGGGTATCTCTGCTCCAGTATTGTAGCTATTCAGCAGGATGGGAAGATGCTATAGCAGGAACCAGGAGCCTAGACTCCTGAGTTCTAACCCAGTTCTAACACTAAATATATCACTAAATTAAAATGCCTCCATTTTTCATCTAAAGATGGGAAACCATGGGTATGAAAAATTGTAGTTGTTGGAGTCTCCTCCACCCCATAATTGACCCCATCTATCACTCTGTCACCCTTTCTTCTCTTCAGGTGTCAGTATCTTTATATTCTTTTTTCCTTCCCTGTTAGAATTTGCTCAAAGGGAAGATATCAGGTCAGTCATTTACACTATAGGATGAATTTAAATAATCACCTCCCCTCTCTTTTATATTCACATTCTCGACCTTAGAGAGGCTTGACCACCTGCAAGAGAATTTTAGACATCAGCTTTAAAATTAGGGAGATATTGCAGGACAACATTCAGATGTCCCTGACTCCACAACCCCAGCAGATGGTCACTACCTCTACCTTGCAGCCAGGTGAGCCCTCCTGGTTTTTCTAGAACTATCTCAATTTTACGGCATGACACCTCCACGGAAAATGTCTCAGCTGACTCAACATTCTGATAATCTCATCAGGACTACTGTTGATGCAAAGCACCTGGATAAGGACCACTCTAAGGACCCTCCTGCCCAAACCTCTATTCATGCTTCTGTAGGCTGCCAGCATAACCTAGAATGATATAACATAATATAATGTCTAGTAAGCTAATCATTATAATATCTGCAACCATTATTGAGCACTGATTAAATGCCAAGCACTGTCCAAACACTTCCCATAAAGCCAAGGTAGGTTACAGAGTAAAGTTATTTTCTAATGGTGGCTACTAAGAGGCTATGAGGCTATGAGACAAAAGTATTTGTCTGGTCTGTGGATCTCTAATTCAGTTCTGCACATAGGAAGGAGAACTGAAGACATCAGGCTCTGGGAGGCGACACCTCTTGCCCTACATTGGGACAGATTTGAAGCTTTGGTGAAGGGAAGGTTAGGGATCGGGTAGGGTTTGTGATGCTGCTTAGAGAAAAGTGGGGTGTTTCAGCGTTCTAGGGTCCTCTTATCAGCCATTGGCAGTAAGTCCTCAACAATGACTCTCTTCTTCTAGTCTTTACCTCCTAAGGAGAGATGAAGCAGAGAATTCTATTTAAAGAAGTTCCAAGAGGTCATTTTTTTCCCTTTGCTATTTTCAGAAGCTGAGATTATTTTAGAAAGTGATGGGATTTTTTTCTCACAAGGTGCTGAGCAATAGATGTGAGACCATATTTATAGTGTTGAAGAATTTATAACACTTCTCTTTAGAAAGGACTGAGAGATTCTAATTATCTGATTCTCACAACAATTCAACTTGTGATGTCTTTTGGGGGCAAGGAGAAACTGAGGCAAACGGAAGTGAAATCACTTATAAAGAATAATGCCAGGAACCCAAAATAGAGGCAGCCAGGGGCCGAATCTGCTTTTCCCATTACTACTTTCCTCATCCAAAAGCTTACCTGAGCTCTACTGGGGGGATTGGGGGCAGGGGCATTTTTCATTCTGGCACTTCTTTTTAAATGTCATATTTCTTTGTCTTTTTTATCACAGTTGGCAAGACTTACCTTTGTATAGTACTTTCCAGAGCTTTCCATGTGTCTTCTCATACTTTATCTTCTTCGTTTTCTCCTAACTTTACAGAAAACTGACGTTCAGACAGGTGATGTGACATGCCAAGGTGACATGATTAGTGAGGGAAGGATCCAGAATTTAAATGAAGATTCCTTCCACCTGCTGCACTTTCCCCCCACTGACTTAAGTGCCTAATAGGGTCTCTGTTAGAATTTGGATGAACAAGTACATGAGTGAATGGATGAATGAAGAACCCTATCTACAGGTGCCTGATGCATGTTTCAAGTTCACATGTGCAAGAAAGAAACCTTGAGTTGACCTATTTTCCAGGTAGGACAGTACTGTACTCACCCCTTTGACACTGTGATGTCCTTGACCCACAGTGTACAGCTGTGACTGCAGAGAGCACTGGAAGAGAAGCCACTCCAGCCTGGCCCATTCCTAATAGTAATGGCCACACCCACAGAATGCTGACCATATGGGGCCTGGCTTTAGGGGCTTTGACTTGTCAATCCTCACAGTAACTCTATGATAAGATACTATTATTAGCCTCATTTTGCAGCGGAGAAGCAGAATCAGAGAGTAGGGGTACCTCTGCCCAAAGTCATATAATTAGATGATAGTAGAGCCGGAATTTGAACCCAGGAGTCTGGTTTCAAGACCTGAGCTTCTAACACCATGCTAAATGGCCCCTGTAAGTCCTCATCATAAGCTCATGTCCTGTTCTGGGTTCCTGCCTGTCACTAGTAATGTTTTTTGCACTAGTAGAATCTTCTACCTCATGTGAGTAAAACAGAAATCAATCCCTCTCTAAAGTTCATCTGTCTATGTTCTGCCCTTTTTTCCCTTTTTAGGGATAAAAATGGCACCTGTGCCACATATGATTACTTTAAGGACTAAATGAGTACAATACTTAGAACAGTGTCTAGCACAGTGTAAACACTAAGTACGCACTAGTTATTGTTACTGTGATTAATTTGTGAGAATGTCATAAGGTAGCAGCCTCAGGGCCTATTCCCTGGGATTCTTGGGCTTTCATGGTCCAGCCATCTCAGCTTCAGCCCTTGGCCAGTTTAAGAAACTCTTTCAGGGAAAAATGTGGGTCAGAGGAAACTATGTAGGGGCTGAAGGAAGGTTGGCAGGGAGTGTAGAAAATGCCTTTCTTCTCATGTTCTGCTTTTTGTTTCTTTTTCTTTCTTTGAGATGGAGTCTTATTCTGTCGCCCAGGCTAGAGTGCAATGGCACAATCTCGGCTCACTGCAACCTCCATTGCCTGGGTTCAAGTGATTCTCCTGCCTCAGCCTCCTGAGTAGCCAGGATTACAGGCATGAGTCACCACGCCTGGCTAATTTTTGTATTTTGGAAGAGACGGGGTTTCACCATGTTGGTCAGGTTGGTCTCAAACTCCTGACCTCAAGTGATCCACCCACCTCAGCCTCCCAAAGTGCTGGGATTACAGGCATGAGCCACATACCCGGCCTCATGTTCTGCTTTCTATCACTATGCTTAGAAGGTTGACTCCCAAGCTATAGAACTTGCTGAGTGCCTGACCAGAGGTCTGACCAGTGGCCCTTAAACTTCAACTATATAATGGCTGAGGTAGCACCAAGGTATTTTAGGCCCTCTCCACATTCTAAGTTGTTCCAGACAATGAGAAATCTCCTCCTATAGGCAACTGGTAAACCACAAGGGACATCATTCTGTTTTGAGTATTTATCCCAGCTGGGCAGGTTCAACACTAGCCCAAGAGTCAGGGGCATGAGAACCAGGCATAGCTTTCTATGCCTGGTGCAGAAAAGTAGTTTTGTGTCATATACCTTTCTTTCTCTCTCCTCCCCACCATCTTACCTACCCTTTTCTTCCTCTGGCTCTTGTCCTTCCTTCCTCTAACAATTAACCCAATAATCTCATCCATTTTGCTGCTGAAACTTTTTCTGAAGTAGAAGGAAGCCCTGTTCACATCCTGCTTCATTCTGTTCCCACGCCCTCCCCATCCCCCAGTCAGGCTCCACAACAGCCCATAACGGTGCCCTGTGCAAATGGCACTGAGAGGACCCGACTCCTCATCAGTCTCAATGCTTCCTACAGCCCCAGTCTCAGCAAGGGACAGTGCTAAGAAATTACACTTACACATGAGGTATCTATGTGATATTTCCCTGAGCTAAATTTGGTACTTAAAGTGGACCCCTTTTAGCAGAATTTTTGTTTCATGGATAATTTATCAAGCATGTACATGTGTAAAGTATTATGCTAAGCACTTTACATGCAATATTTCATTTAATTGGCCTCACAGTCCTGTGAGGTAGATAATATTATCATCCTCATTAAATAAATTAGCACCATCCAATAGAACATTCTGTGATAATGGGAATGTTCTTCCTGCACTGTTCAATACAGTAGCCACTAGCCACATGTGGCCATTGAGCACTTGAAATGTGACTGATGCAACTGAGGGATTAAAGGTTTAAATTATATTGAATTTAAATTAATTTAAACTAAGTATCCACATATGGCTTGTGGCTACCATATTGGACAGTACACAATGGTAAACAGTAGATCTTCACAACAATCACCAATGTTGTCAGATAAACTGAAATTTCATCTTTGTACCCATTTTATAGTGAAACACACTTTACTTCTCAACTGAAAAATGGGCTATGTGCCCCAAGCACATTGCTTAACAGGTGTTCGAAGCTCAGCACAGCCCCATTGTGGCTTCCTGCCTGTGGCCATCCTAGAGTGAGGCACTGCCTACCCAGGTGACACCTCTCCTTCCATGCAGCCAGAGCAGTTTCTGAAAGGATCATTCACTAGAAACGATTCACCTTGGGACCAAAATGTGTTCTTCAGGAAAGGAAGAGGTTAAAAAGCAGAGTTGTAAGTGCCAGTTAAGTTATGAAAACATTCCATAAGGCAATAGGTAACAAAAAATGGCAGAAAGTGACCCTGCCAACAGCCAAGTGTCATTCAGCCAGAGAACTTGGATGCCAATAAATCAAAGTCCTCTAGCAAAAATAGGAAAGGGAGTGATGCTGCCACTTGTCCCAGACTGAACTCTGGCCACCATGTGAAAGAGCCAAATACCAAAAGGCTAAACACAGGGCTCTCTTATCCAAGAGCAGCATGCCATGTGAGGATGTGGAAGTCTTTAGAGAGAATGCAGAAATATGCCGGGTGCTGTCACATTATTTCTTGGCATATTTCTCCGTCTACCTCTGGAGATGATTAGGCGAGAGCAGCTGGCTTGGGACCACATCAGAGAGGGTATTTTCTAAGATGCCAGGAGCCCTTGCATTACAAGAGCTCTGACATACCTAATATAACAGAGATTACCCCTAAGCATTGCCTGGAGAAAGGTCTCCACAATCCAGAATTAAGTTCCTAAGATTACTTAGTTTGACTATTGCTGCTGGCTTCTGCATTACTCAGGGGTCTCCAGAGAAAAAGAATCAATATATATCCCGTTGACATATTTATTGCTAGTAAATATATCAATATATATTTATATATATATATATCCCATTAACATATTGACATATATCCTAATAGATATCCTGTTAATATATTTATAATGAGAGATTTACTAGGAGGGATTGGCTCACATGCTTATAGAGGCTGAGAAGTCCCACGATATGCCACCTGCAATCTGGAGACCCAGGAAAGCCAGTGATGTAGTTAAATCTGAGTGGGAGGCCAGAGAACTAGAGAATGGATGATGTAATTCCCTGTCCAAGGACAGGAAAAGACCAATGTCTCAGCTCAAGGAGTTAGGCAAAGAAAGGGCAAATTGTCCCTTTCTTTATCTTTTGTTCTATTTAGGTCCTGAATAGACCGGATGGTGCCCACCCACCCTAGGAAGGGAATCTGCTTTACTAAATCCACCAATTCAAATGTTAATGTCATGTGAAAGCACCCTCACGGACATGACCAGAAGTAATGTTTAGCCAAGTATCTGGGCGCTCTGTGATCCAGTTAGGATGGTATATAAAATTAACCATCCCAGCTTCTTTCTGTACTAATAATGTTTCAGGGTCCTCAAAGGCCAAGTCCACCTCACAGGATCCAAAAACATAAAGGTTGAGAAGATGCTGACTGCTGGTGTGGTCAGAATGAAGAACAAGACACTATGGAGGCAGACACCTGATTCAGAGCCTGTTTCTTGTGTGAACTGGGACAAATCGCTCAACTTCTCTGAACCTGCTCCCTGGCCCTGGCTGGATCTCAGAATCCCCTGAGAAGCTATGCAAATCCTGAACACTATCTCTGCATGACCTATGAAATCACAGTAGTGGGAGGTGGGGCACAGCAGTCTCCCTGTCTGTGAAGCTGCTAGGTGATTCACAGTCGGCTGAAGACTGCCCATTGCTGCCAGTTCAGGGTGAATCTAATCTAGGTTCTCATCACACTAGCTTCACTGCCCTGATGTGCTTGGCCCATCTGGTAACAGGTGGCCTTCCCAGAGTCAGCAGAGTCCCAGTTTCCTAGCCATCTTTACCTGTTTTCTTAATGGGCCTTGTCTCAGGAAGTCAGCCTGGTAGACTAAAATGCTCCTGGGTATCATTTCTATCCCTTCCTACCATCTCTCTTTTTGGATTATTGGTCATAGCTCTAAAGTCCAGGGTCCAGGAGGAACAAGCAGCTTAGAGGACAGGGGACAGAGAAGCTGCTTTTATGCCCACCTTTGATGCAAATGATTCGTATGTTTTCCCATAAACTTGAAGTTGACTATTGATTCGTGGCTTGAAATCATCACCATTTAATTTTCAACACATTAAAATATCTTTTTGTTCCTAATTAGCTAAAATTTTTTGTTTTTAACTTTTATTATTCTAGTAAATCATAAAAAGTTGTGTGTTTATCAAATGCCTTCATAGCATTTATTGAAAGGATACAAATTTTTCTCCCTTTGGCCCATGTAAGTGCTACTTCATATTAGTAGATGTCCTGATGTGAAACCATCCTTGCATTCTGCATTTCTACAGCAAATCCTACATGATGATAACAAATTATCCAAAATCAGTCTAGTATGTATGTGTGTTTTCTCTCAGGTTGGGCATCAAGGCTATGCTGGCTTCTTAAATGGTGGCAGGATTCTTTTTTAATTTTTATTTTTACACTGAAACTGTAAATGACACTGGAATTTTCTATTCTCTGAAAGTTTGAGGGAACTCAGAGGAAAATTGCATGTACCTGTAAGCCTTTACAGGGCATTCAGGCGATACTCTTTGGTAACTTTAAAATACTATCCAAAGGCTGTTAGTCTTTTCAGCTTGTTTACTAACATGAGTCAATTTTAGCCAAGTTAATTTTTGTCAGAAAATCATCGGATTTTTTTAATTGATTGGCATAGAATTCTACATCATTATTTTATATTTCTAAAGCCCAATTTTTAATTCTACTTTTATTTGGGTTTCTCTACCATATTTGCCAAAGGTTGAGTCTATGTAACCCTCCCCCAGATATTAGGTTGGTGCAAAAGTAATTGTGGTTTTTGCCATTGAAAGTAATGGCAGAAACCATTATTAGCCATTACTTTCAATGGCAAATAATAGAACAATTTATTTATTAATCTTGCTGTTTTTCTGGTTTATAATTCACTAATCGTTCTTTTCAGTTCTTCCTCCTATTTTTGTGAGGCTCTTTTTGTCTTTCTCTTCCTAAGATCTACTGCTAAATTCATGTTTTTATTCTATCTTGTTTAATAATGAATGCATCTGAGGCTATGGGTTTGTCTGAGTATAGTCTTTTTAATTTTGCAAATATTTCAAAAGAGGGGGATCAATAACATATACTATGTCAGACACTGTGCTAAGTATTTCACATCCTTCCTCATTTGTAAATGTAAGGACTGGTCCAGCTTTGCAAGGCTGTTGGGAGCCTACCAGAGAGAATCCTGGAGCAAGGCTCCCTCAGCAAGGGTTTGATGAATGACAGCCATTGCCTTGATTGCATTGTCATTAGATTCTCTCAACTGTCCTTACATTTTGTATTATTGTTCCCATTTTACACATGAGGAAACAGGCACAGCAAAGTAAAGGGAATTGTTCAAGGTCTCAAGGTCACCCAGGAAGAAATGTTAGAGTAGGATTCCACACCAGGTCTGTCTGAATGGGTTCTCCAATCACCCCTACCCTTGCTCTAGGGATCCCTGGAGGGGAACTAGCAGGACCACAGTGAAAAAGAGCTGTGGCCAAAGTCAAGAAAATCGAGCAAAGCCATCTTTGTTCTGGGTCTGAAAATGCCACAGCCTCCATCCCTTCTTTACTTCCCATGAGTAGAGGATCTTTGACAGCAGGCCTCCTTTGAGACCTTAAGTCCCCTTTTCCAGTAGAGAGAGGAGACAAGTAAAGGTTACTGAAATGCCCTACACCATTTTAAAACTGGCTCCACTTGGAACCCTGCATGCACCTGAAGGCCCTCCGGATGTCCTTCCCTCTTTCTTGCGTTGAGGGAGATGCCAAAGTTCTATCCACCATGGCTCTGGCAGAGGGTCAGACCTTGTGCCACCCCAGGGTCCCCCTCACCCGGGAGGGCCTGGGCCTGAGAGTTCCCCTCCCAGCATGTGACAGAGTCACATGTAGAGAAAGCAGCAGGAGGAGTTTTGGGAAATGATGCCCTCAGTCAGGACCCTGTGTTTGTAGGCAGGCACACCTTCATTTTCCCCTTAGTGTGCATCTCTTCCAGAAACCTGGGCAGTTTATGAAGAGTTGGCAGGTTATACAAGGCATGTGACTCTGTACATGAATGTCTACTGAGCAAATGAATCCAATTCCAGCTTGCAGGCCTGCTCTCTGCGGACTTATTGGTCAATGTGAAAAGAAATGATACAAGGACCAATTACTAAATTATGCAAATCCAGAAAGAGCTGCACAGAGAGGAGGCTGAGGTCATCCTGGCCAAGTCTAGAGGGCTGGCTGGTGCTGGGGCAGGAGCCAGACCTGTGGCCCAGTGTTCTCCCAAAGTGCCTGGGGATCCCCTTTGGGAACTCTCACAATTTTGGTGCCTGCTGACAGTTCCTCATATTCTTCCCAGATGTGGTAGCACTGGGGCAATCATCCGTAACCACTTTCTTTGGCTGGCAGGCACTATGTGTGTTAGAAGTTAGGGAAGGACCGGGCACTGAGTACCAGCTCCTCACACAAGGGGACTGGGGCCTTCCAGACCCAGTCTGTGAATTACCCAGGGAGTGGGCAAAGAGCTGAGTTGTGTGCACCATGTATCCCTTACAGCACATGGCTAGACTTCAACCTGGAGTCCAGAATACCCATGCTCATTTCTGAAAGACACCATTTCACAACAAAAGCTTTATTATGAAAGCTATAGTACTTTATTACGTTTATAAACGTCTCCTCTCATAAATGTATTCTATTCATTTTTTATGGTTTATTTACAACATCTTATTAAAACACTGGCTTGTTGAGATGGAATGGCTATTTGATCCAAGGATTCCAAGTCCTTATTTATGTTCTCTCTTCGTGTAGTATGCTAATGCATTTATGGACTGTCTTTTCAGTTACATTTACACCCTATGATACCTGCTGCCTTCCTGGTAGCAATCAAGGCTGAAGAACCCAGCAAACTTTCCTAACTCAGATTTTAAGCACCTTTTTAAGAATTAACCTCAACCCTTGAAAGACAAAGTGAGTGATGTCACTTTGCGATACAAGCAATAAATGATGCTCATAGCTTTTCTCCCTCTTTCCTAAAGGAGTTACCAGGGGGTCCTCCTCACTTCATCCTGGATGGTATAAGCAGATTTGACATCCAACAAGGAGGCGCAGGTAAGAGGGCAACATCTTCTCTCCCTGCCTTGGATAGGAAGTGGTGGAGGGTAGTGCCTACCCACAGAGTCCTGCCCCACTTCTGAGGGAGAAAGGCCAGTTCCCTTGGTGCAGATGTGGACAAACTGCTCACACCCAGTCCTGCAGCCTGCAATGAGCAGGGGAAAAGGAGACAGGAAAAATGAAAGCAAACATACACTGACTTTCTGCAATGACCGTGCAAGACACCTTGTGTGTGCAACAACCTCATTTTATATATGTGACAGTGGAGAGTCCAAGAGGTAAAATAATTTGCTTAATGTCACACACTCAGTTAGTAACAGAGTTAAGAATTCAGCACTCTCTGACTGCTTCCCACCCCACCAGACAGCCCCAGAGCAAAGGAGCTACTGAGAGCTGGAGGGCATGGACAGGGAAACAGGAGGGGCTGCCTAAGAGGAGGTGCCTGGGCTGTTCCAGGTGTGGCCAAGAGAACCCTCAGAAAGAGAAGTCTTGGAGTGAAAGGACAGAGCTGGCTGGAAAGTGGATAGGAGTTGGAGACAGCAAAGACAACAACCTTTCTGAGAACACATTCTAAGCTTTCAAAATGTCAGCTTGCAGATGATAGGTGCTGTAATTGAACTTCGCCTGGTGAAATCACCATGCCTTGGACCAGCAATAGAACCTGCCTGGCCACCAGCCAATGCTTCCCCTATTAGGGTTTCACCTAACTGGAGAAAGGACCTCTCTGAGGCCGTCTTTGTGGCTTCTGTACTGAACCCAGTGCCTGGCATGAAATGGCATTCAAAGACAAATTGATCATGTTAGGGGTGAAGGAGAAAGGACTCAGGGAGGGGAGGAGAGGACTCAAAAGGGCTTACAAGGACATCCAAGGAGAAACTCAAGGCCATGCATCCCTCAAGGAGGAAAAGGAGAGAACACCCCCCTACTTCTGCACAGGGAGCGGCTGACCTAATAGTGAAGAAAAACATGAATCAGTTTTCCTCAATTGTACAGAGCATCGTTGCCAACATTTGCTGTAACTGAGCACCTCTGGCAAAAAGAGAATCAGAGGCTGAATATGCTGGCTCATACCTGTAATCTCAGCACTTTGAGAGGCTGAGGTTGGCGGATCACTGAAGGTCAGGAGTTTGAGACCAGCCTGGCCAACACGGTGAAACCCTGTCTCTACTAAAAAAAATACAAAAAATTAGCCAGGCTTGGTGGTGCGTGCCTGTAGTCCCAGTTGTAGAGGCTGTGGCAGGAGAATCGCTTGAACCCAGGAGGTGGAGTTTGCAGTGAGCCGAGAGCACACCTCTGCACTCCAGCCTGGGCAACAGAGCAAGACTCCATAAACACCACCACCACCACTGCCCCTTCTTTATCTGGCTTGGAGCCAGTCCCTGTGACTCCCTCCCCTGGTTCTCCTCAGAGGAAAAAAAAAAAATGCATCATTTAGAAGGAAGTGTGTGGCCTCTGGTGGTAAGGACCTTTTAAATTATGGGATGGGGTTTCCAAGTGTGTCCAGTCAGTTTTTCCTGGCTTATCTCCCCTCACAGGTGACTGCTGGTTCCTGGCAGCACTGGGCTCCTTGACTCAGAACCCACAGTACATGCAGAAGATCCTGAAGGTCCAAAGCTTTTCACAGCCGTATGCCGGGATTTTCCATTTCCGGGTACGTGTGCCCTTGCTACGCTCTTTATACTACGGGGTTCTCTGTGAGTACAGGGAAGGCGAAAGTCTTAAGTTTTCTCATGGCCTGGAAGCCTGAGATGAAAGTGACAGTTGTGTTAGTTACCCTCCCTATCTCCAAAAAAAGGATTCAAGCTTATAGTCTGACAACACACAGGGAAGATGAGAGTTGAAATGTTTTTGTGTAAATAAAAAGAAACGACAGAAATGATTAGCAAAAGAGCCACTGATCAAGAACCCTGTAACTAACATCGAATTTTTGTCTCTGTTTATTCCTGTGCCATATCGTGCTATTTTGATTACAGTAGCTTTATAGGAAGTGGTAACATCTGGTAGGATAAGTTCTCCTTCATTATTCATTACCATTTTCTCAAAAATAGCTTGGTAATTCTTTCACATTTATTCTTCCATGAGAATTTTAAAATTATTTTGTCTATTTTTTTAAAGCCACTGTGATACAGAATGCTGCAGCATTTGTGTATTAATTTAGAAAAATTACATTTTTTTATTTTAAGTTTTCCTTTCCAGAAACACGGGATACCTTTCTATTTATTCAGAACTAGTTTTATGCCCTTCAATAAAGTGTAATATTCATATTGGTGCTGTATCTTTCTTGATAAATTCATTCTCAAACATTTTATAATTTTGTGGCTCATGTAATTGAGGTCTTTTTCCCTCATTTTGTACTTGGTGCTGCAAAAAAAGAGAAAAGCTACTACTTATCGTATATTAAACTGCATCTAGCCACCTTACCAAATTCTTTTATTAGTTCTTAATTCTTTCTTTAACAGAATCTGGAATGGCTTAGTTATCTAATAATATTATATGCAAATACAGAATTTTGTCTCTCCTTTTAATATTTGTAGAACTTATTTTGCTTTCTTGCCTCATCACATTAGCTGAACCTCACACTTTTGAATGAGTGACAAGAGCCAAATCCTGCCTTCTCTTGATTTCAGTAATGTGCTCTCTTGATTCACTCTTCTTTCAGTACATTCAAGTTGCTAAAAATTATATAGGAATTTTTGTACCTATATCATGCATAAAATTGGTTTCTAGTTGATGTTATTTTTGTCATGTTTAAGTTCTGCTAGCTTTTTAAAACAAGCTGATTGAGCTTTACATACCTTGATTTGAAATAAGCAGAATAATGAAAGTTAATCATTGATTAACTGTTCTTTGAAAGTAAAATAGACAATAGTGAAATTACCTGGGCCTGCCTCCCTTTTAAATGTGATTTCTTTAATTTTTCCAATGTATTCAATAGTTATTGATCTGTTCAGGTCTCTTATTTCTACTGAAGGTAATTCTTGAAATTTATACACGACCAGAAAAATCAACTGTTTCTTTGGTATTTTCAAATATATTACCACTGAGTTGCTTATATGAATCTCTGACAATTCATTTAACCTCTTGCAATCTGTGACTAAATCTACTTTCTCAATCTGTGCTGTATTTTTACTTTTCCTTTTTTTCTTAATTCTGTTTATCCAATCAATCTGCTGTGTGGGTGGTGGTGTTGGTTTTTTTTTTTTAAACAAATCAACTTTTGATTTTCATTAATCTTTCTATTCTTTTTCTTTTGAGGTTTTGTTTACTATATAACTAATTATTTCAATCCTATCTTTATTAATTCCTTTATACTTTCTCCTGATTGTATTGTTTTTTGTGATTTTCTGAAACTGTACACTGAATATCCTTAGTCTTTTTACTTTCCTCTGAGATGTGTATCCATAGGTTTTGATATAAAAAGTCTTACTTTTATTAATTTTTAAGATAATACAATTTTAGTTTTTGTATCTTTTTTCATATAGGGGCTGTTTCTTTAAAGTTTATTTGATTTTCAAGTGATTAAGTTTTGCAAGGGGTAATCTTTTAGTTACTTTCTGTTTTATTATAATTGGAGAATCTAATTCGTAACTGTCTGCATTTGGGGAGATTAATAAAGTAGTTTTATTTCTAGCCAACCCACAGCAGTTTTTATAAATGGCTCATGGACACACAAGAACAATCTACATTATCCAATGGTTGTGAGTTTTACATACTGAATCAAGCTCTATGATTTCCAATTGTGTTATCTGTCATTATGTCTTTTATCTTTACTTATTTTTTGTCTGCTTGATTTGTTAGATCATAACAAAGAGGAGAAGTTACTCCCATAGTCATTGTTAGGAGAATTCTTCTTATGTTTTCAGGTGCTCTGGCTTTACACTTTTCCTGCTATGTTCTTTGGTGCCCAAAGGTTTATGACCTTGCTATCTTCTTCTTACAACAAAATTTGTACAATATCCCTATTTGTTGCATTTAATGGTCTGGCCTTGGATTCCTCTTTACCTGATATTCCTATTGCCACTTTAGCGTCCTGTTATGTACATTTCCCTGTTATATTTTTGTTCATCTCTTTATTGTTAATTTCATGCTCACTTGGTTATAGGTGTGTTTCTTATAAAAAGCATATTTGAAACTCACTGCCTACCACTGTTTCTCCCACCCTTCATTTCTCCTTAAGATTTTTGTTCTAATTAAACCTTTATTAGATAGAATTTCCTTGAATAATTTCCTCAAAATATGTGAGAGTTTTTCCTTTTCTCTCATTTAAAAATGATATTTCAGTTAGGTTTATGATTCTTGGTTCACGTTTCTTTTCCTGAAAAGTCTGTAAACATTGTTTCCTTGTCTTGCAGCTTCCAATGCTGCAGAAGAAAAATCTCATGTTAATCTATTCTCTGGACTTTGACTTTGTATTCAATGTGTTCTTTCCAACTGAGAGTCTGTAAGAAGTGCTGACCAGGCGTGGTGGCTCACACCTGTAATCCCAGCACTTTGGGAGGTTGAGGTGGGTAGATCACGAGGTCAGGAGATTGAGGCCATTCCTGGCCAACATGGTGAAACCCCATCTCTCCTAAAAATACAAAAATTAACTGGGCATGGTGGTACATGCCTGTAATCCCAGCTACTCGGGAGGCCGAGGCAGGAGAATCCTTGAACCAGGAAGTCAGAGGTTGCAGTGAGCTGAGATCATGCCACTGCACGAATGCACTCCAGCCTGGCAACAGACCAAGACTCCATCTCAAAAAAAAAAAAAAAAAGTGCTCTCTCTCCTTGGAGTTCAGAAATTTCTCTGGAATGTATCTATATATACACCTGCTAAAAATTCATCTTGTCTGGGAATTCAGTGATATTTTTCAATCTGAAGACCTGTATCCTTCCAGTCAACTAAGTTTCCCTTTATTATTTCTGGGCCCCTCCTTTATCCTGCTCTTGCCTTCTTACATTCAGCTATTTGCATATTAGGTCTTCTGTCAGGCAGGTGATGATAGTGCTGCTGGTCCAAGGACCACACCAGCGAGTGAGCTAGAGGATCCAGGATTGAGCTGTGTCTGGACTTGTCCCCAGGTGCCAGCATTGCTGGAGCTACTTAGGTGGTTAGGACAACTCAAGGCCCAAGACACACGCTGCCCTTTTGGGTGGTGAAGAAAGTCACACAGTTCCCCAGAAGCGGCTGCAGTCCCCTGACCTCTGTAGATCTCTTCTCATTGCTGCGAGCTTGGGTACTGCTCTCCAAAAGTTATCCAGTGCCCAGGTCACCTCAGATGCTTTGCCTAAAACACTCTGGTTTCCCTGTCAGACCACTGGGTGTTGGCAAAATGACCTCCAGCATGGTTGCTGGAAGGTACAGACATGATCCAAATGCCAGCCCTCCCCACCCAGAGGCATGAACCAGGAAATGCAGGTGGTGGCCTCATTCTTTACCACCAGTCAGGCCCTTTGCATCCTCTCTGAGAGTGGCAAACTTATCTGATGTCCCCTTTGTATAGGGAGAGCAAGTTTGGTCAGCATTACTGGTGTGGGAAGATAGGGCTAAGAGTTGTTTTTAAGATGAACTAGGCTGGGCACTAGTGCCTGTAATCCCAGCACTTTGGGAGGCCGAGGTGGGCGGATCACAAGGTCAGGAGATCGACATCATCCTGGCTAACACAGTGAAATCCTGTCTCTACTAAAAATACAAAAATTTAGCCGGGCGTGGTGGCAGGTGCCTGTAGTCCCAGCTACTCAGGAGGCTGAGGCAGGATAATGGCGTGAACCTGGGAGGTGGAGTTTGCAGTGAGCTGAGATTGTGCCAGCTGGATGACACAGCTCCAGGCTGGATGACAGCGAGACTCTGTCTCAAAAAAAAAAAAAAAAAAAAAAAAAAAAAAAAAAAAAAAAAAAACATGAACTAACCAGGGAAGCTCATTTTAGCCAGGACTTACTCATTCTTAATGTCTTACTGTGTGCCAGGCATTGTCCTAGGTGCTGAACCAAATGGCCACTGAAAAGGAGTCTCTACTCTCATAACTACAATCTTGTTTTCATAATCTCACCTTTTATGATCTCATCTGATCCTAATCACAAACTATGAGGCAGTTCTTACTCTTACTGCCATTTGACAGATGAGAAAACTGAGTCCCAGAGAATTATCTTGTCCAACATCTGTTGCTAAAGTAATAAGAGGCAAGACCAGCATTCAAGTGCATTTCCACCAACTAACTGCTATCTACTATATGCTGCCACCCAATGAAGCACAAAATCCAGATTGTCCTTTTGGTACTCCCTTCTAGGGACTGGGATTAGCTTCCCTCGGTGCTTTGGATGCATTTTGTAATCACCCTCCTAAAACCATCCCTGTTGCCTCTCATCCTCACTGCTGACACATCTTGCTGCTCACTGCAATAGGAACGCAAGTCCACAGCTGTGCAGAACCCGCCACAATGCACTGGCTCATTAGCAACTATTAAAACATGTCTCCACTGACATATCTGTCTCAATCTCTATCTCTGCTCTGAAATTGCATCCGCCGCTGGATGCAACAACCTGACATCTGGGACATCCAAATGTGGAAAAGGCCATGTGGATGAGCAATCCCATCCACCCAGCTTTCCATGGAGTCCACCCAGTGGAAATTGGCCTTCGCCAAAACTCAGGGCTGAAGCCAGAAGCCCTGCTGCTTCTCCTACACAGGGGAGGCCAGCAAAGAGAATCCAAAAAGCTGGTTTTGTTATGAATTTTCCTCATTTGGCCATGTCCCCGGGTGAACCATTTAGAGTTGAATGCTAAAGATTCAGTCTGTTTTGGAGAGGAACATCTGGTTCATTTGCACTCTTAGCAGTAGCAACAGCAGCCAGTATCCTTTCTGCTGCTATAATGGCAGGGCAGCTTGACAGGAGAAGAGAGGGGCCAGAGGGAGGCTGTCACTGCTCAGTCCTCCTGAGCCATCAATGTCATCTGTCTCCAGGCCTTTGCCCACAGTGTGCCTCCTGTCTGGGATACCTTCCCTGTATCCCTGCCACGTGCTTAAATCCTGCCTCCTCCTTCAAGCCCTCAGCTCCTGCAGGCTCTACCTCTGTCATGCTAGCCCTGCCCCCACCACTCTCCTCTGTTGGTAGCATTGCTTCCCTATTGGCATTTTGTGCACAAGAAGTACCTGGAGAGTCTCATTTGTGTCACTAAAGCTCACAAAGGACTTGCCAAAGAGAGGCAACACTTAGGAGCAAAGTGAAGCTAGAACCCAAGTCTGCTTCTTCCCTGCCTATGTCTTCCTGGACTAAGTTGGTCTGTGACTCATTTTCTCCATCTGCTGGTGGAGATGACATGCCTGTCTCCTGCCTGGCAACCTGGGCTGGGATTTTGTTCTGGATAGAGTTCGTTATTACATTGTAGAGGTCATGTTGCAACTTTTGGCTTAAGTTGGGGGACCCAGGAGCTCCCTCCTGCCTCAACTCTGTCAGAAAGCATATGCTTGGCTCTCTTCCAGTTCTGGCAATGTGGTCAGTGGGTGGAAGTGGTGATTGATGACCGCCTACCTGTCCAGGGAGATGAGTGCCTCTTTGTGCATCCTCGCTACAAAAACCAAGAGTTCTGGCCCTGCCTGCTGGAGAAAGCCTATGCCAAGTAAGTACAACCCCGCCGCCTATCAGCCCAGAGTTTCAGTGCTGGTCCTGCCTACCTGGAATGCAAACAGTCCCCGTTGGAACATTGCAGACTTTGCCACCTGGCTGGACATCTCCATAAACAGTCACCACGTGCAAAGGTCCATGTTGGGGCCATCAGGAGGATCCCACAGGCACATAGTGAAGAGTGGGCAGGGCAGGGGCTGGACAGAGATATGTATTGACAATGATATTATTGCAAGGCTGGTATCAGGGCCCAAAGAAATATATTTAATAATATCACGGTCAAAGTCTGACGAGAGGGCAGAGGAGAGAGTAAACAATTCTTACTCTCTGACTCACAGAAAGTCAGGCTGAGGCTGTGTGGAAGTGGTGGCATTTGAGTGAGACCTCAAAGGATGGGCAGGATTTCAGCAAGGGGAGAGGGGATAGGTGGGAGGAGATTTCTCTAACAATGGGAGTGATTCAAATAAAGCCATCCTCGGGGTGGTCCAGGCAGTTGGGCACCTGGTGTGGCTGCTATGAGGTGGCATTTATGTGTGGGTGTGGGGCAGGACATGCTCATTCTCATATGGTCAAAATACCATGACTTAGGGACTGCCTTTCAGTGCTGACAAGCTTAAGAACTTATAAACATCCCAAGTCACATGTTGTGCTTAGATTCTTTGGGTTGCTTTTATTCAACAAATGTTTATTGAGCATTTAACCATATGCCAGGCACTGTGCTTGGCACTAGGACAGACGCTCTCAGACTGACTCAAGTGGATGTGTGCAGGACTGTGGATGGGGGAGGTGCACGTGTGTGTGTGAGGAAGAGGGCACTGTCCAGAACACCCACACAGGTGATGAAGATACGCTCAAACTTTCCGTCATCAACACAATGTAAACGCGAAGAGTAATGACACATCCATCTCCTCCTATGAGACTGCAACAGCTGGAGAATGCCAAGTGCTCGCCAGCATGTGGGGATCCAGGACCCTCCGGCAGCATGGGAGGGAGTGTGCACCCAGGCAGCCTCTGAAGGACAACCCGACAATACTTCACTTCTCTACACGCACTTCTCACACCCAATAGGAACACTCCTGGGGGCCCTTAAGGGGACATATCTGAGGATGTTCTTGACTGCCACAAGGATGGTATGGAGTGTCCATCACTGAGGCCAGTGGGTACAATGGGTGGACACACTTCATGGAGAGCCATGCAGCAGTCAGAAGCCACAGATCCCATCTGTGCACGGTGACTGGGACGGTTCTTAGAGGCAGGGTCCTTGAGGCCCCCTAGAGGTGTCCTTAGTGGGTGTGAGACGTGCATGGAGACAAGATAAGTATTGTCAGGTTGTCCTTCAGAGGCTGCCTGTACGCATACTCCCTCCTGTGCTATTTGGGGGTTCCTGGATCCCCACATCCTGGCAAACACTTGGCACTCTCCAGCTTTCTGGCTTTTGCAAATGAGGTAAGAGGCACTGAGCAATCCCATGCACTGTTATTTATGGAAATGGAAACTCTGTGCCCTGCAATTCTCATTTCACAAGAACACATACGAACAAAAGGTGCACATTCCACATCCTGAAATGCTTGTCTTGGGGTGGAGGAGAAAAAGAATGTGGATAGAAGGAAGGAAGAAGGAAGAAAAGAAAAAAGAGAGAAAATTCATGAAATGAGATGAAACAAAGAAATATTAAAAAAAAAAAAAAAAAAAAGAACAAGACCTCGCAGTGATGATATTATGAAGGGGGAAGGCGGCACACCTGGAAATAGGATAGGAAGATACGCAGAGTCCCAAGGGCCAGAACTCTCATGGGGCCAGTCCCCAGGGGCTGGAGAAAGGCTCTGGCATTGGTTTGGCTGTAGCTGCTGTGGCTTCTGCTCTGCTCTGCTCTTCTCTGCAGCTGGCCTGCTCCTCCTCCTCCCACCCAGGTGCCTGTCTTTGCTGTGCATCTTCCTCTGCTGCCTCCTTGCTCCAACTTTCTGAGGACCCCAGCTTCCTCTGAACTCCTCATCAGGCCGCCTAGCCTCGTGCCTCTGTCTTTACCTTCTGCCGCTTTCCACCCGATTCCCCGCCCAGTACCTGATTCCAATCCAGAGAGTTGGAGTCTTATTGGTCGAGCCTGGGTCAGGACCCCATCGGTCCAATCGGCCATAACCTGGGTCAAGTGGCCACAAAGGGGCACGAGCTGGGGAGGGGACACTTGCCCTCAGAAGAGGCTGTGTGTGAGGCAGGCACCGTGAAGAGGCGAGGGAAGTGTCGGAGCTGGGTATCACTGCTAGCAGATGAAAGCAGAGAGGACCACACCCTTGAGGAGAAAATGAGTGGACAGCATCATAGATCCAGAAAATTCTGGAGATCATCCTAACCAGCCTCTTGGCCCACACATGGAGAAGCTGAGTCTCCGAATTGTGATGGGATGGCAGGTGCACGTAGTTAAGCTGGGCCTGCCGGTTCTTTACTCACCTGGCCAGGGGACATCATTATCTTCCCCATCCGTTCTGCACCCTTGCCGAGTGCAGTCCTGGGCCCTAGAGGTTGTGATAGCACCACAGTCTACCTCAGTCCCTGTTCTTCTGGAAGTCACAGTCCAAACAGCGAGGTGCCTCAAGGCCTCTTTTTGTGCATTCTTTCTTTTTGAGGCAAACTTGTGAAAAATTATAGTTTTTGTTCATTTCCAGTGTCAGAAAGAGCTGCTCATTAGCATTTGAGAATGAAGCCCAGATAATAGCCAAGGTTGTTGAACCAATCCACATGTTTGGGAGGCTAATTCACTTCTAAGCTACTTACGAAAACACTGCCGTTATCTTTTCAATACGGATTCAGCCCTCATCTCTTCAGGGCCTCGTTTTATCCTTATGTAAAAACAAGGAGACCAGTGGTTCCCTGTGAGAATTAGAAAGCTTGCAGAAGGAAATGATGACTTTGACCCCATTTTGTTAACAGATGACCTAAAGCAATCATTCAGCTTGAAAACAAATAGGAACGTGGACGTGGCATCCGCATTCCACTGCTTAAAGAAATCTAGCCGAGGATAAAATGTCTCAGACTATTAAAGCTGTTTAAAATCTCCCCCACCCCTCACTATCCAAAAAGGAAGCTCTAAAATGCAGGGGTGAATCACATAGACTTATAGTGTTTCAGAGCCAGAAAGGATGTCTGTCAGCATCAAACCCCACCTTCTTTGAAAGATGAGGAAACAGGCTCAGTGAGGTGAAATGACTGGCCCAAGATCACACTCAGATGAGGATGGAGTGAGTACAATTTTCCCTAGTCACTACTTCCCATGCCTTCCCACCATCCCTGACATTGTCAGTCCTACAGGAAAATGATTTGTCTTTTTGCTGCTTGTGGAGCTCAGTGTCTGGCACATGAGGACCACAGCCCAAATGTAGAGAGCCCATCTGTCCAGATGGAGATGGACCTCTTCCCTCCAAGGGAGCAGGCAACAGCCCAGTGAACACATGGACTCCAAACTTTCTATTCTCCTTGCAGCTGGGGAGTCTGGAAATTAATTGGTCAAGTCAAATGAAAACCATAGTTACAATTTTGTTTTCCCCAGAGGTCGTGAAATAAGAGAGGAGACTGAGGGATGAGAGCTGGTAGGCTACTTACCATCCTTTATAGAATCTCTACAGCATTTCAGCATTTGCTCCGGCTCTATCTGAATTCTTTCCTCTTTCATATGATTGCTGGACAGAAAGACATTTCCCCCAAATGAGGCTGAAGCAGAGGGATGAGGACAAGGCTGTCTCAGAATTCCTGGTTCAGGTGATGAGGAATAGTGGCGGCTGCGGTGAACACAGTTTTCTCTCTCTCCTTTCTACTTCCTGTCAGCAAAGGGGGCTAAGAATAGTTGCCATGTTCCTGAACGTCAGCAGGATCTGTGAGCTCATGTTTAGAAAGCAGAAAGATAGTTCCTTGTCAAAACACCCAGCTGCTGCTGGGACAGGTTTCATGGGCCTTGTGGATGTGTAGTAAGAGAAAGCTTCAGAAGACACCATGGGCTCTGGCTGTGAGTGGCAGGGGGTGCCTTTGGTTGTCTTGGGTGACTCCGAGGTGACTGCCGGATGCTGTGGGTGCAGGACGTCAGATGGGGCCCAGAGGCAGTGAGACAGTGAAGTGAGGGAGGGGCCAGGCCCCACTACGGCTTTTCTGGAGTGCTGTTCTTTAGCGCAGCCCTGTTTGAAGCCAGGTAAGGTGCCATGAGCATATCACCAGGAAAGGATTGTTGCAAAGAGCAGAAGGTCGCACTGGTGGGGAATGGATTCCCAAACCCCAGTCCTTGTGAATTTCCAGCACCCTCAGCCATGCCCTGGTCATTGGAACAGGAGCCAGAGCCCACGATGGGACAGCGAGGGATTCCAGAGCTCAGCCCCAACCAGGCACGCTCACCACCAAAGAAAACTCTACAGTTGACTGAGCAAATGCTCCAGAGAGAAGAAGCTAGACCCTGGGTCAGAGAGAGGGAGAGCAGGAGGATAAGGTTTAGAACCAGTTTAAAACAAGATTAATCTGTCACATGGGGGCTCCTGTAGAGACGCCCCTTCATTCTGAGAATCCTCAACTTTCTTTAATAAAAGGCCTTCTCAGCCATTCCTTCTAAGCATTCGTGCCTGGGGCAGTGTCCTGCTGATAGTGACTGCTTGATACATATGTATTTGCTGAAGTGAATCTACTGGAATTCTGTGTGATCCCCAGGAGGAGAGAATGTCAGAGGTGGAAACAGTGAGAAAGGAGTGTTGAGGGCTGATCCAGTCACCCTGCGGCTTCCAGATGAAAGGCCAAGGACAGGGAGGAGAAGGGTCTTGTCCAGGGTGGAAGACCCAATTGGAGGGGGCAGCAGGATGGACCCAGGCCCTGATCCATGTCCGATTTTGCATTACCAGAACAAAAGCTGCAGCAAGGACTTCCTCCACTGCCTACCGCCCTGCGAAGGGCTCTGCCTCTGCCTGCCCACCGGGGACAGGAACACGTAGGTCCCTTGCGAGAGTGACAGAGGCAGCAGTGAGTGTGGTTCCTGCTGGGCGTCTTTGATGCCAGGGTCTCCTGCCTGACCTGGCCTCAGTTCCACATCCTTTGTGAGCTTGCCCTGCCTAAATTTCAAAATTCCATGGAACTCTTCCAATTCACCCCATGGATGGGAGCTGAAGTTCTCAAAACACATCTGACTGTCTGGCCGCTGCGTGAGAAGTTCCATTGTGACTGATCAGGCCACCCTCTCTCCTGGGAAACATTAGGCCTCTTGGGTCTGGCTCTGCCCATCTCCCAGAAACAGAAACGCCATGGGTGGGGGTGGAGGTGGCGTGGCAGGAAGAGATGCTTTGGAGAAGGGGGTGAGGGTTTTAAACTTTTGGGGTATGTTACATAAGACTCATCCTTACCTATGTTATCTTTAGTTAAGCCAGTGATCTTCCTCATAATCTGGGGGTGAGTGGGTAATTCTGGGGATGGGAATTCTGGATCAGGGTTTGCAGAGTGAGAACAGTGGCTCCCAATGACCACTGCCAGCATCAGGGTATAGCTGTGAGTTCTTAGAGGGCAAGGACGGGGTTTTTAAACACATGCCTCTCATAGTCCCTGGCCCACAGTCAGTACTTCACACTGCTGTTAAACTGAATGGGAAGCAGGAGATACTCAACGTAGTAATATCCAGTACTCGTTAAGGGATGACCACGTGCCAGGCACTATGTGGAACATAGCCCCATGAGGCTCCTTAATGTGTCCAAGGTCAAGCAGCCAAATTTGTAGCAAAGGTAGGGTTCAACCCCTGGCCTGTGGCTCTAGCACAGGCACACCCAGCCTGTCATCAGTGCTGCCACTTATGGGACTGTGCAGGCCTAGGGGACCAGGGCAGGAAGGTACAGAGGATGGTAGGAGCCCCTGGAGCGGCAGACAGTGCTAGAATCTCCATCCAGGCAAATGGGAGGTAGGTGGCCATGGTCAGGAGTGGACCAGGCAGCCCCTCACCTGGGAAATAGGCAGAAGGTCTGTGCACAAGTTTCCCTCCCGGAGCATCTCACCAAAGGCACCACGATGGTTCATCCCCTGTTCCCCTCCCAGGCTGCTCGGATCCTATTCCAATCTGCACTATGGCTTCCTCGAGGATGCCCTGGTGGACCTCACGGGAGGCGTGCTCACCAACATCCATCTGCACTCCTCCCCTATGGACCTGGTGAACACAGTGAAGACAGCGACCAAGGCAGGCTCCCTGATTACCTGTGCCACTCCAAGTGGAGTAAGTCAACGGGGAGCCCTTTTGCATCAGTTCAAGCCTTTCCTCAGCCAGGAATGCTCAGCCAGGGGCCCATTCAGCTAAGAAGGGTATGGCAAGCTGCCACCATTAACTAACACTGATAGTGTGCTTTACCCGGGTCACCTCAATGAACCCTGTGGTAGCCTGCCTCTAAGACAGAAATTGCAGAATTCACTTCACAAAAGAGAAGGCAGGCTCAGAGGTGCTCACCATCACACAGCTCGTAAGTGGCTGGAAAAGGTTTCCAATGCTACTGCCCCAGAGCCTAGACCTACTGCTACAGCTCCCAGGCAACCAGTGGGTTTTACCATGCACTGGAGAAGGCAGCTGCAGCTCCTGTTACTGTGGACCACTCCTTTGTATTTTGCCTTAAGTTTACGCAGAGTCCCCCGGGGCCCTCTGATGCTCGCTGGCTCTAATGGCAGCACCCAAAGGCAGCATGCCTCATTTTGAAAAGCTTGGGTGACCCTCCAAATTATTTGAGTCTGTTCTGAGACATCTGGTTTCTATCCGCAGGGATGCTTCCTTCATCTTGAAACATATGGGCTTTGAGTCACACATTGCTAATCCAAAATGCCACCAGAAGCCCAAGATGCACTTTAAACCCCAGTTACTCCCAATGTGGGGGTCAAGTGATTCCTGCATCCTGCAAATGTCCCAGCAGACATATTTGTGCTGTGTCTCACTGATGACATGTGGTTGGTGGAGAGAGTAACCCAGGCCCTCAGGACTCCATGGGGTTCCTTCCATCACTCATGGGGGTGGTTCCCTGAGGCATGAAATCCCTGGGGCCTCAGATACCCAATGGCCTTCCAACTCTGCCACTCTAGAAAAGAGTTCCAGGCCATCTATCAGTCCCAAGTGAGTCAGTGGGACCCAGATGGCTCAGCGGCTGTTTGGACTGTGTTTTTCTATTTCTTTGAAGAACCTGTAGATGTCTAATGCTTGGTCTGCTTTTCTGCTTAGAAGTCAACAGATACAGCACAGGCGATGGAGAATGGGCTGGTGAGTCTGCATGCCTACACCGTGACTGGGGCCGAGCAGGTAAGGCTGGCTGCTGGCCTGTCCAGCTCTCCCCTGGCCTCTGCCCCAGCATTCCCGTTCCTTTCAATAGGGGCCAGAATCACATGAAAGGCCAACAAAGATGAAATGAGGATTGATCACCCTTGCCCCCATGGTGACATGCACCATGGACAGCCTCAGCTCCTTCTGTTCATCCGGAAGTTCTGACTCCCACTGTCTTCCTTTCCGGGAATCCACCAGAGACCTTGCTGTCCTGTTGCTGATCTCAGACAGCTCTGAGTGTCTATCCAAACTGGGAGATTAGCCCCAAAGGAGGTAGAATGAACTACCCAGTTGACTCCAGGGGGAAGTTTTGCCCTGAAAGGGGTTTTATTTGTTACATGCAAGCTAAATTGCTATAACAAAGATACTCCAAAATATAGGGTCTTAAGACAAAGTATATTTCTGTCTCAGGTAAGCAGGTGATGCCAGGACTAGTAGGTGGCTCTGGCATCCTCCACATGGGGCTTCCACCCATGAGCCCAAGACAGCTGCTCTAATCCCTCATCTCCCAGCCAGAGGAGAGAAAGAGGCCAGGGGACACTCATATATCCATATAGAAGGCATGAATTGGAAGAGGCATGCATCATTTTTCTCACATCCCATTAGTCTAAGCTTAATTATGTGACCACACCAAGGCCAAGGGAGGCTGGGACATACACTGTCTAGCTGGACCCAGATAAAACTTTATTCTCATGGAAGAGGGGGAGGTTGGCGCTGGAGGACAATCGTGCTCCTCAATGGAAAAATTGACTTTGGCTGGACAAAAATGTATGTAATCACTGTGTGCAGTATAATTTGGCCTGGAAAACACTACTGAAGTCCAACCTTCTCCATTCATAAAGGAAGAAGCTGGGGCCTGATAGGAGAGATGTCTTTCACAAGGTTAGACAGATGGCACCTGGGAGATAGCTGGCCTGGACACTCTGTCTCTTTAGTGTCTGTCTACACTTGTCACCACACTTGCGGTGACAGCACTTCCTGGCCATGGGATGGTTTCCTGCAAGTGTTCCTCGGTCTCTGTATTTCTCACAACATTTGAGGTCTAATAATGTCTTCTAAGCCCTAAGAGACCGAGTTCCAAACTCTAGGGCACATCATTTCTCTCAGGACTTTATGGACCAAGGACTGCAGAGCATCAGGCTCTATGTGTGGCTTTCTCATACTTGCCTGGCCTCTGCTCCTTTCCCACATGTTCTTCCTCTCTCTATCTGTCTTGTCTCTCTTGTCCATGGACCTGAGGCCAGTTGTTCCATTGTTTCACATTTTGATCATTGTCCCAATCACAAAACCAAGACAATATCTCCTGTCTCTAATGAATGCTTTTTGTACAATAGGTAATTGTCCAAAATTGACCTCAGCGCTTCCAGATTCATGGAAAGAGAGCTATTATCAATTAGTAATATCTATTTGGGGCATGAGATGAGGAAGTCAGGTACCTTTGCAATGTATTTGCCATTCTTGGACAAGATCCTTTTTATACATTGAGATAGCCTTTGTTTCTGCTCTGAACACAGGGGAGAAGGGACTCGTGTACCCAGAAGTCCAGATGACCTTGGAACATGAGTCCCCGCAGAGGCTGGCTGTGGAGATGGCAGTGACTGCTGGGTTGCAGAGCAGCTATGTGAACATCTAGGGTGACAGAGGGGAACTTGGGAGTCCAAGTGCTGGCTCAGCTGCAGTTTGGCTCCTGATCATGACACCCACAGCTCGAACATTTGTGCCCCCATAGTGTACACTTGGAATTGTTTTAATAATATACTGAGTGGTCTAAACAGAACACCTCCCCTGGGAAGACAGGTGATCAAGACCGCATGTCCTGTGTAATCCATCCCTGCTCCACCATTCCATGCTGCTGACACTTTGCAGAACGTGTTCTAAGAAGCACTAGCCTCTGTGAAAATGGGTTTCCAAATACATTTGGAAAATGCCACTCACTATATCCCCTCCTTGGCGATTCAGAGTGTACATTTGCATTTTAAAGACTCCAAGAGGCCTGTATGAGCAGTGCAAGCCCTGCTGGTTTTTATTGTACCATTAGCCACAAAACCATTTTTGCTAGGAATAACTATTAATGGCCAATGGAACTGGCATTCAGGATAATTCATTTGAGGAAGTACTACTGCAGGGTAGATAACTTGGGTCACCTCCTGCCCAGTAGCACCTTTCCTGAGTGCTGAGCAGGGTCAGAGGCAGAGTCAGCGTCCAGGGAGTGAAGAAGCACGTGGCCGGCCCATTCTTAGGTGTAACCATGGCCTTGGCCTCGAGTGTGACCCCTGCACCCCCAGACCAAGGCCCATGCCAGCACGAATAGGTCACTGCCATAAAGGAGGGACACAACCAAGCACTTGAGTTGGTTAAAGACTCCTCCTCCAGAGAGAGGAGGTTATAACTCTGAACCACAAGCGCTAAGATTAAAGCAGCCCATAAATGTGGCATGCTTTTTAATCTGCTCATCCTCCCTCTAGGCAGGACACAGACAGGAAGATAAATGAAATTGGCATTTTTTATGATGCACCTAGCTCAGTCGGGGATTCCCCTGGCCAAAGGGGTGCGTGTTTATCTGCATGCCTCATTTAGCCCTGCTTCCAGCCCCTTTGAATCGCAGGTTGCTTTTCTCCCCCATGCCCACCGGAGCCCCTGAGTATCTGTGAGGCACTGGGCATGGCTCATTAAGCTGTTTGGGGCACCAGGTGACCATTTCTTGTGTCCTTGCTCCATGGGCTCTGTCAGGTGCTGGCAGTTAACAGTAAACTGTGTGCAGGGCATGGGGTGCCTCAGGGTAGGGCAGACAAGGGTAGGAAAGCTGGGTTTGTGCTTCTTGGAGGCATTGAAAGTGAGAGCCCCTTCTGCTGAGGTACTGGCCAGGGAGTGGGACAGACAAGGGAAGCAACAGAAAACAGCCTTTTCCAAGCCAGGCTCCTGGGCCCGTGTGTGACCGTACGGCTCCTGCATAGCAATGCCCCACTGGTGAGCATGGGCATTGACTAGGTGGCTCAAGGGTCACAGTCGAGGCCAAGGTCACAGCCACATCCAAGAACGGACCTTTACTCATGCCCAATTCCAAAACTAGGGGCCGGGACTTTGGAAACTGACCGTGGCTAGATTGGAATTCTGCCTCCGCCACTGTCTTAGCGACCTTGAGAAAGGTACTTAGCTTCTCCGGTGCTGTTTCCTCAGCGCATCTTAGCCGGCACCTAGCTCTGAGCCCTGCCTCCACCGGCAGCTTCTCTTCCACACAGCGATAGTCTATTCTATTCAGAGTGTTGTCTTTCTTCTCTGACCAAGAATCAGGGAGCAAGTTCACCCCTTTCCTCACCCCTCTGGGCCTCTGTCTCCTCAGACAACATTAGCACAGATCGTTATCACAGCTACAGCTCAATCATATTTTAATTCCTCTCCCCACGCTGAGGGCTGCCTGCTCTCGGGGATGCAGGTTCAAGGGTTGGCTGCTGTGTTGTTGTCATTTTCTCACAGTCCTGCCCTCTGGCTTAAGTGGTGTGAGGGAGCAAAGGGGTAGACCTCCTTATCTGAAGTGTGGTGAGGATGAGTTACCCCAGACAGGGGGCAAGGAGAGAAGAAAGGAAGGAGGAAAGGAGGGAGGGAGAGATGAGGGAAGGCAGAGGGTAAAGAAGGAAGGGAGGGACGGAGGGAGGAGAAAAATGAGAGAGGGAGGAAACAAGATAAGGAAGGGGAAGAGAGAGGAAGGAAGAGACAGACGGAGGAAGAGAAGAAGGGAGGGAGAGAGAAAAGGAAAGGAAGGAAGGAAGGAAGGAAGGAAGGAAGGAAAGAAGGAAGGAAGAGAGGCAGGGAGGGAAGGAGAGAGGGAGGGAGGGAAGGAGGGAAAAATAGGAGCAGGGAAGGGAAAAAGAATAGGAGCAAGGGAGGGAGAACGGAAAGAAACAGAAGGAGGGAAGAAAGAAAGGGAGGAAGGGAGGAAAAGGAAGGAAAGAAAGAAGGGAAGACTAGAGGGAGTAAGGGAAAGAAGGAGGGTAGTAAGGAAGTGAAGGAAGAAGAGAGGGAGAAAGGGAAAGAAGGAAGGAAGGGTGGAAGGGTGTGAAGGAAGGAGGGAGGGAGAAAGGGAAAGAAGGAAGGAAGGGAGGGAAGAAGGAAAGGGGAGGAAGGGAGGGAGGGAGGAAAGGAAAGGGAAGGAGTAAAGGAGGGAGAGAGGGAGGAAGGAAGGGAGGAAGGAAGGAAGCAAGGAAAGAAGGAAGGAAGAAAGGAAGGAAGGGAGGGAGGGAGGGAGGGAGGGAGGGAGGGAAGGAGGGAGGGAAGCAGGGAAAGTTCAGGCCATTGTTGGCCATCTTCTCTCAGACCGAGGTATCTCATCAGCTCCGGGATGCAGGATGAGGAAGGCTAGCCCCGGCTAACTTGGTTCACAGGCCATCTCAGTCTTGCTCAAATCTGCCTCCTCTACCCTCCTCACTCACGACAGTGCTGTTGAGACTGCTCCATAGTTCCCACTGGGCTGCTGGCAGAGAATGAGGCTGTGTCTGTGGAACAGAGATGCCATCCATGATAGGGCTTGGAGGAGGCTGAGGACCCATAAAGTTGTCCTCTGCAGCCCGAAGCAACATCCCCTGCTGTTTATCTGCTATTAAATCTCAACTCACTCAGGTTCTGGGATGCAGTCTTAGGGAATGATAAAGTTGCATCTGCCCTTGCGAGGGGCTGAGCGGAATGAGGGGCCTTTCCTCGTCTATCTCCTTCCAACGCCGTGCAGGCAGTAGAGAGACATTGATTTTTTTTCCCCTTTCAATTTTTTCTGGTTGCAGCCAAATGAGGTCAGAAGTTAAATTGGTCCTTGGAGGTAAAAAGCAGCTGCATTCGTCCCCCTTTCTGCTGACTTTTGCTGTAGAGCACTGACAGTTTTCTTTCTGTTTTCTTTACAGATTCAATACAGAAGGGGCTGGGAAGAAATTATCTCCCTGTGGAACCCCTGGGGCTGGGGCGAGACTGAATGGAGAGGGCGCTGGAGTGATGGGTATGGCTTCAGGAAACCTCTCTCCATCCTTCACAGAGCGTTTGGTGTTGGTAGAGCCTCCTGCCCATGAGAGCAGGGGTTGTCTAGCCACTGTGCATCTCACTGCAGGCCTGTCCAGCTCACACCTACACGTGGTTATCGGTCCATTGCACGCTCCTGTGATGCCATCTGCCAAGCAACTATGAGGCACCTACTGTGTACACCCTGTACTAAGTGCACTGTGTTAAGCGGGTGCTGTGAGGTGTATACGGATGACAAGACCCAGTGCCCACCCTCCAGAAGGTTACAGTCCACAGCAGGGAATGCACATGCCTAGAATTGGTAAAAGAGGCGGGAGGCAGGGCAGGCAGGAGCCAAGCCCCGACTTGGCAAGACAGAGATGGAGAGAAGGAACTGCCTCCCTTGGAGGGACCCATGGGATTCTGATCCTGAGCATGTCACATCATCAGGGTGGAAAAGGCGTCATAACTGGGGGCAGTTGGGGAAAGTGATGCAAAGATCTGGATGATGTTTTTGTCCAATCTACTCAGCTCTCCAGTCTTGCCCTGCTGCTCCGGATGCCTATGAGTACTCGGTGCCTGGGATATAAATGATAAAGCTGCGCCTCTCCACACTTAAATCAGGAGGGACAGGAGCTAAGACATCCCATGGGGGCCCAGCTGTGTGGTCAGTGCTTTCCCCAGGGAACTGGGCTGGCATTTCCCAGCTGCCAGAGGAGTGGACCCCTAGGCCCTCAGCCCCTTGCTGACTGTGAAGGAGACAGTGGTCCTGAGAGGACAGAGGGGCCGGAACAGGTTACTTGCTCCTCTGGGCAGCCAGCGAGGCTCAGCCCAGTCGCACTCCTCCAGGGGTCTATGTCCATCCATGAAAAGTGTGGTGACACAGCAGCTGCTGCATCCTCACCAGTGGGGCTGGGGGTGGGGAACTTAATCTGAAAGGAAGTGCAGTCCGTTCAGACAAACAAGAACAGGCCCAGCACACAGTGAAATCAATACAGTGAGGACGGTGCGTTCTGGAGGCGAATGCAGAGCCAGCCAGTTCTAGACCTGATGCCCCAGGCTAAGCTGTGGCAGGACCGCTCCAATCTCCCATGACCTTGGCACCCTTGGGCACTCAGCCAGTGTGGGATGAAAGTATGATTGGGATGGAGGGCGAGGTAAGCAGAGATGGAAGATGGGAGGAAACAGCACAATGAATTCCTAGAATAAACCTAACTGTGACCTCAGACGCCCCTGGGAGAATCGGGCAGTCAAATCCCCCCAGTTTCTCCTCTCTCGCCTCTATTCTTTCTTCCTTCCCAGGTATATCCTTTGCCCTTTCCAACATAAATCCTAATAACCTCTGTCCTTTTCCAGTTCTCCTTCCCAGTCATTACTCCAAGTTGCCAAATATGGCCCAGAGTGTGACAGGATCAGCCAGCGTCCCTGATTTGAGGCTGCCTGTTGGGATAGAAGTAGAGGGAAAGCAAATGACAATGACAGATTCCCTAGGGTAGAAGAAGAGGCACTATATTCGCAATTGATATTTTGCCCGTTTCCCATGCTAAATATCAAATGACCAGTCAAGGCAACCGGGGACACCAGGGTTTGGGGGAGAGCAGCGTCCCATGAGCTGGCATGTTCAGGGAAAGCTTCATGGATGGGACCGAACTTGAGTTGGCCTTGTGGCGGAGGAAGTATGACTCACTTCAGAAGAGATCACTAGATAGGAGGGGGACGCATAGGCTATGGCACCCCTCTGGGAACATCGATAGTCTGTTCAGGGCCAACAAACCGGCCTGAAGCAGAGAAAACTGAGAGAGAGAGTGCTGGGAGCCAACACCAGACAGCCTGATGCCAGAAGTCTGGATTTATCCCCTACAGGCATGGGCATAAATGAAGGCTTTTGAACATGGCCGTGATGTGTGCAGAGCAGGGACTGGGGGAGATGGATCTAGCAGCACCTGCTCTGTCGGATCACGTATTGTATCCTCAGCTGACTGCTGAGGGTCACCACTTTGCACCAGAAACCAGGCTGGAAGGAAGTGACGGGGACTGCATAATCACTGTCTCCAAGCAGGTGGTTGATTTCTTCCCTACTTTTTAGGAATGAAGACGGATGGAGAGAACCAGATGGTCTAATCTCAGCCATAATTGAAATTTCAGTCGCACACACTTAAAGGCAAACTTGCATGAATCGATAGCGTATTGATTTACACTACAATTATTCTCCCTTACACACTGCAGAAAATGTAATTATCACTTAATTATAAAATTGCCATTTTACAATACCACATCTGACTGCTTTAGCCTGCAACCGGAAGCCTGAGTGGTGGCTCCTGCCTTGCTGTCCTAGCACAGAGGGGACCCAGGCTCCCCATGCAACCTCATCCATGAGAAAGGTCTCATTGAGCTTTTGTGCCCCTGAAACCCATTGCCTACAAGCATGCCTCCCCTCTAAGGAGTGGGCTGAAGAAGGGGCAGCTGCTGCCTTCTGCTTGTGAGGGTCTCTTCCTCGCCAGAGACCCAAGGACTGGCTTCTGGAACATATCATTCCAACGAAGTGGGCAGCATTAATTAATTAAACAAACAAAAAATCACTGTGTGCTATTAGGCATGCAATTACTTTTGCACCCACCTAATACATGCCAAGGCATGGGCGAAACACCTGCGATGATAGGATGGCCAGCCAGGCTCAGCAATCTCATGGCTCTGGGAGTCTAGTGAGACATAGCAACCAATACACAAAGTAACAGTAACACAGCGGACTATGGAAGCTCAAAAGACCTAGAACAGAGGGCAGTTGGGGGCCAAGCAGGGCTTCCCAGAGGCAATGCCCTTTAAGAGGAAAGATGAGTAAGGGCAGGTTACAGAACTGAGAGGAGGAAGAGGGCGCCAGGTGCAGCGAGCATCAGGGTGAAAGTTGGGGGTGCAGGGGGTGTTTTAAGGAAATGAAGACACTATTGCTGGAGAATAGAATTCAAGAGTGGAGGTAAGGTGAGGAAGCAAGAAACTGGTAACATCAGAGAGGGTGGCAGAGGCCAAGGTTCTCTTTAAGGAGTGTGAACTTTACCTCGAGAATAATATGGAACCACTGATATGTTTTAAGCAGGGAAATAATATAATCAAGTTTACATTTTAGAAAGATCATTTCAATGGCAGTGTGGGGAACGGATGGGAAAGTGGGCAGAACTGAGTTCAGGGAGACCAGGTGGACATCCAGAGGGAAGGGCAGGGAGCCTGAACTGGGGTAACAGCAGGAGGGATGGAAATAAGTGCCTAGCTGTGAGAGGGGTTTAAGAGGTAGGATCAATTAATGAATGCTATTTGATGATTGTTTGGATGTGTGGGTGTGAGAGAGGGACTCCTCATGTTCTCGCTCAGGCAATAGGAGGTGGCAGAGGATGGGTACGGTCAGGGACAGGTTGATTTGAGGTCACTATGGGACTCTATTGGAGATGTGGGATGAACTGCAACATAAATCCATCTAGACCTCAGGAAAGAAGACCAGGCTGGGGACAGATGTTTGGAAGTCATCAACAGGTAGAGAATAACTAGGTTCTGTCCTAAGTGGAATGACACTTGCCATGTGCTCCCCAGGAACTAATGGTGGCATGTACAGAGGGTCCCTGTTGACCCATACATGGTTGAGAAAAAATGCACTGGAAAATCTCACCCTGTGGTTTGTTTGTCCATGTTCAGGTCTCAGGAGTGGGAGGAAACCCGTGACCTGCGGAAAAACCAGCTATATAAGAAACAGGAAGATGGAGAGTTTTGGTATTTACCCTTCTTATATAACGGTGTTTTAAATCTTTAACTATTGCCCAAGTCTTCAATCACTACCCTTTTCCCTAAACATTTATGAAGATGGAAAATAGCTTTGCAGAGACCTGTTTAGAGGGAGCCTATTTTCTCTACCAAGACACAAAAGCTTTGGATGAAAAATTATTGTAGGCTCCCTCTTGGTGGGAAAGTTATTTCAGTTATGAAATGCTGAACTTTCCAGGACATTTTAATAGTAAAAGAGAATATTGGCACCAAAGGCTTGAAATCTGTGATTTCCTGGAAGCTAGGACGCATGGTTGTCATGCCCGTATCTTCTGTACCATCTTGCTGGGACCCTCGAGCTCCCCAGTTTCCTCTAGTGTGACCTCAAAAACAGCAGCAGGATGCAGACTCTGTAGCTCTGGGTGAGACATTGGCTTCATCACCCAGAAGTCACGCAGGACTAGATGTTTTGAGAACACATTCTTGACCATATGCTCACATCTCAGAGCATGACATGTATATTCCTCAGAGGGTTGTCTGTTTTACTGAGTGATGTATTTCAATGAAAATTAGCATGTGTGGAAAGGAGCATGGGTCTAAATAATTAAGAATCAGAGGGACAAATATAGATTAGAAGGAAATCTTTCCCAGTGTCTCTGGTTTAATCACAGTAGGAGATGGGATTTTAGGTGTGGAATCCAACTGTAGGCTGATAAAGACCTCAACAATAAATTTGGCAAAACAGCCTAGGGTAAAAACGATTTTCCTAGCAGCTTAGAGAACCCAGAGCAGAGAGAGACTGGCAGTCATCCCGCTGACCATGAAAGGGTTCACCATTGGATCAATGCGTTAAGGAGATGGCAGTTAATGATAAAGCTTCTGCCTGGTGACAGGCAGACCCCAGAACTTGACTGTGTCCTTGCTCTCCCAGCCACTGGAGCAGAAGGACTAAAAACACAGAAGGGTGCTTGATGGTGAATGAGCCAGGTTCAGACATTGGTCTCTGGGCAGGACAGTGGCTATGCTGTAAAGTCATAGGAACCCCCACCCTGGGGACACAACCACTAGTCACTGAGTGATGTATATCTGTTTTTAACAGGATGTCATGTCAAGATTTCCAACAGAGATTCGTCTCCATGTTTATATGTAGCCAAATTCCAATTACCCTGGATCATGGAAACACACTCCACGAAGGATGGTCCCAAATAATGTTTAGGAAGCAAGTGATTCTAGGAAACACTGCAGGTAATGATGACACGGGTGGTCACACTGCCCAGGTGGAAGCTGGCTGCCCCAGCCCAGCCCTTCCATAGCTTCAGCTCTCTCTGGCCCTTGATTCTGGGCCATGAGCCTGAAGCTGAAAGGAGGGGACTTTGTCAGCATGAAGAGACTGTGACTGCTCCTCCAAGTAAAATGATTGCTTGTAGGGGCCAAGCAGGAGAATCGCTGATGTGATTCTCCCACAGCCCTCCATGCTGTGCCACTATCCTTCCACTAACCCCCTCCCGCTTCCTGGGAGGAGAGCAGGCTCACCACCCTCCAGTAAACATCCAGGACAAGGGGGAGGGCTGCAGAAAGAACACAGGAAAATAGTTGGGGCCTAGGTTGGACCCTTGTCTTTGCCACATACTGGCCTTGTGATGTTGGAAACATAATTGGTCACCCTGTCCTCAGCCTCCCCAACACTCAGCTGTGGAATTAGTCATACCTGTCTGTCCTTGAGCCTAGAGAGCACCACCCAGACACAAGGGAGATTATCCCTGCCCTGTCTTGGCAGGTGTGTCCCTGCTGAAGTCCCACAGATAGGTGCCTCTGAGCCCATCTTTGAGCTCCCCTGAGATGAATCTTGTTGATCATGGTCTTGGGAAAGTCATATTCCCTCCCTGTACCTCCCATTCCCTGTTTGTGGCATTGATGAGTGAAACAGCTCCCTGTGAAGAGGAACCAGAGTGTGCTTATACATCCTTGATAAAAGAGGCTGCGTAAACAATGCATTTGTGTGTGTGAGTGTGTTTGTTGTGTGTTTACACCCAGGGATGTGTATGCATCCCTTCCTCTGGGCACCTGCCTGTCGAGATGGTTTGTTTGAATGAGCCCATACCCCAGGGTGTCCCTCTTTTTGACCTCCAGGCTCTAGTGATCTACAGAACTGCTGCTCAGAGAACCTTGTCACCAGAAGGTCTTGGGCAGAACCTCAAGAGCTGCTGAGTCACTCTTGGGCAGCAAATTTACTGATTCCTCTTTCTGAGCTATATCTCTCTGATTATAGGGCCAAGGCCCTCTCCCCTGGATACAGTGTTTATCAATGAACTAACAAAACCTGTACATCAGGGCCATTTTTAGTAATACCTTACAATGGAAAAAGAAAAGGGAGCCAGTGATCGAGCACCTGCATTTTAATGCACCGTCTTATCCAGTCCTCACGGCACGTCCATGCTGTGATGGTCCTCTACGCCTCCCCACTCCCTTGCAGAGCTCCCCCATTGTCAGTCCAATCTTCTGATGTGTATCAGTTCATCTCTATCTTGACTTATCTTCATTCTTCCATGTATTTGAATCTAATGGTTTTCACATTAGCTCGCTCTCTCTTGTTCTGGCTTTGATAAGCATGCTTGGTTAGAAGAGTACAGCAATTGCCATCTCTCTGCCTATTTTCCTGTCTCTAGTTGTGCTTGGGTGGTTCACGCCATTTCAAGGCTCTGATGGTTACCACTAATGCGTTAGCTCACATGTAGCTGGGAACTCTGGAATTTCACTTACCATTATAAAATAGACTTTGACTTTACAGTTGAAGAAACATTTTTCACACAGTAGGGACTATACAACCTTTCCTGTGTTTAAGAGGAGGAAGCCAAGGTTTAGAAAATAAACTTGGATCTCAAGTAGTAACTGTGAGGATTAGGACCCAGGCCTTAGGTCTCCAATCCAGAGTTCACAACACAACCCCACAGAGCTCTCTGCACTGGACGTGGTCCCGCCCGGGATTCCCAGTAGTGAAGCTGAGCTCTAGTAACAGCTCTGTCTGATGCAGGAGGACCTCGGAATGATGCTCAATTCAACTTTTCTGTGCAAGAGCCAATGGAAGGCACCAATGTTGTCATCTGCATCACAATTGCTGTCACGCCACCAAATTTGAAGGCAGAAGATGAGAAATTTCTGCTCAGTTTGCAAGTGATTCCGGTAAGGCAGCCCGCTTCAGGGCTTTCCCTTTTAGAAATTCAGTGTAAACCTTGAGTTGGGGAGAACAGCTTTGGCCAGGCCGGGAGATTTGACTATACCACAGCCTTGGAGACAGAGCCCAAAGAGGCTGTAGCATTCATCCAGTCCAAGGCTAAATGTGCAAGAAATCTGAGGCCAGAGAGATGACAATTGACCATAATTACAGTGGGACTCACCTCCTGCCCATGTCGCTTGTCAGCGTTTTCTGGGACACTGTAGAATCTAATGCTTGCTACTCAAAAAGTGGTCTGGGCCAAGACTAGCTGTTCTAACAAAGCAGATTCTGGGCTTATTCCAGACCTTCTACATCAGAATGTTTAAGGACAGAGCCTGAAAATCTGCATTTTCATAAGCTCTCCAGAGGCTTATGCACATTAAAGTTTGAGAATCATTGGCTAAACTTTGGGAGTTGTTTAGCGGGGGGAAAAAAGCTCTCTAAACTGTTCTGAGTATAAATCTAAGAGGTGTGTTTTTCTCTTATGTTTAGACCAAAGTCGAGTCATAGTTTGGTGGTTGGCATGCAAACTTCCGCTTGGCTATTCTGAGGCCAGGTTTCCCCTCCACCTAGGCTCTCTCTCCTTTCATGGTTTTATGAAACTTTTATTTTAGGTTTGGGGGTACATGTGAAGGTTTCTTACACAGGTAAACACGTGTCATGGGGGTTTGTTTTATAGATTATTCCATTACCCAGGTATTAAGCTCAGTACCCAGTAATCATCTTTTCTGCTCCACTCCCTCCTCCCACCCTCCCTCCTCAAGTAAATCCCAGTGTCTGTTGTGTCCTTCTTTGTGTTCATAAGTTCTTATTATTTAGCTCCCACTTACAAATGAGAACTTGCAGTATTTGGTTTTCTGTTCCTGTGTTAGTTTGCTAAGGATAATAGCTTCCCGCTCCATCCATTTTCCCCGAAAAAAACATGATCTCGCTCTTTTTGTGGCTGCATAGTATTCCGTGGTGTATATGTACCACATTTTCTTTATCCAATCTGTCACTGATGGGTATTTAGGTTGATTCCATGTCTTTGCTATTGTGAATAGTGCTGCAGTGCACATTCACATGCATATGCCTTTATCGTAGAATGCTTTATATTCCTCTAGGTATATACTCAGTAATGCGATAGCTGGGGGAATTCATTTTTTAAAAATACCATTTAAAAGAAAAAAGCTACAAAAGAACATCTGATATCTCTACTCCCTGCTATTCCCCCAAACAATTTGGTGCATCCCCCAAGTCAAGTGAGGGTTCTCAAATCATACACCCCACGGCTTCTTTGCACTAATGTGGATAATTAAGATCATGCACTCATTACATGCTGGGATCCTCTCTCCTCATAATAGAGTTGAAGAACATGAGGCCCCAAAAGGTGAAGTGACATGGTCAGAGTTAATGGCAGAGCTGAGACTGGCTTCCAGAGGTCCCCTAAGCCTTCAGTCAAACACACAAGTCACCTTTCTGAGCACCAGGGATATCAGAGGTCCTTTAACAGACTGGGCTAGAGCTTGAATTACAGTGTCTCTAGGAATGATTTCAGTTTCTGTTCACTGAGCTGAAGGCAAAATTCACAGCCTTGAGTGTCAGTGCATTTATGGACAGACAGGGCTCCTGGTTACCCAGACATGGCTGAACAGTCCTGTGCATTGGCTGTGGTTCACACTAATAAGAGGGCCTCACGGTGAGAGAATACAGATCGTGTCTCTCTTATCAGAAATGCTTTGGACCAGAAGTATTTCACATTTGAGATTTGGAGGATTTTGGATTATTTGCATTATATACTTACTGATTCAGCATCTCTAGTCCAAAAACTCAAAATCCAAAACGCTCCAATGAGCACTTCCTTTGAGTATTATGTCAGTGTTCAAAAGTTTTGGATTTTGGAGCGTTTTGGATTTTGGAGCATTTTGGATTTCAGATGTTTGGATTAAGGATGCTCAACCTGTACTTCAGAAGTACAAGCATGTTCACATTCATTGTCTCAAAAGCCCAATTAGCCCCACATTTGTAGGTGTGGAAGCTAAAGCTCAGAGAGGAATGACCTATCCAAGGTGCACCTTGGAGGTGACAGGGGCGTTTGATCCCAGGACTTAGGGTCTCAGGCCCAGGGCTCTCAGTAGGGCTTAGAAGCATGCCTTTCTGATGATACTCATGGCTCCAAAAACCCCAAAGATTCTGGCTCTAGCAGGAAAGCTTTTGTGTTCTGCTCTCCTTGACCATATTTCCATTTCCCAATTTCAGGAATTTGGTGGAGAGAGATTGCTGGGGTTTAGCAGAGTAGTTTTGAGGTGCCTCAAACCCTCTGACACTATCGAAGAATATCTCTTAAGGATGCAGTAGTACACGGTTGTCATTTTCATCACCACCTGGTACTGAACACTTTTTCCACCTTAGGGGAATCCTGGTGGGAGGCAGGGCCCAGCCTCCTACTGCAAGCAGCTAGAGGCCAAATATTCCCTCAACCAAGCCCTTGGATGCAAAAGTTGTAGACTTGTGACCCAGGCTTGCCCAATTAGATGCTCCCTTCATCTCCCCCTCACCCCTCATACACACACACACACAGACACACACACACACACACACAGAGTCACTCAGAGCCTTGGCACTCGAGGAAATAACTAAAACAGGTGGGAACAGCTGAGGATTATTTGCTGTGTATCCTTCTTGTCTGGCCCCTGCCGACCTCTGGGCTGCATTTTCTAGCATCCCATCGACTCTGTGAGCTTTCCTTCCAAGAAGCACCTTTCAGCCCACCCCAGCCTGCGTTAGTTTCCAGGGCTTTCAGACAAGAATTCCTGCTGACTCAGGTGCCTTCTAAGAGGACCCTCATCCTCAGGTTCTCCAGCTCTCACCTCTGGGAAGAAAAGGCTGGAGACAGAGGGAAAGATTTGGGAAAGGCTGAGAAGGAACTGAGGCCCCTGGTCTGCCCAGCCAGGATTGACCAGGTCAAGCACCAAAGAAGCCTACTAGAAACATCTCAGCCAACTCTTCCTTCTTCTGAGCCAAGACAGAAGCCCAGAAAAAGATCACAGCTGTCCCAGCACACACACAACTTCCGAGGCTCTGTTCACACGGGTGACCATGGGCCTTGTGTTGATTCACCCAAAGTCTTCACAGTTCAGGAACCCTACCGAGACTGTAACCATACGATTTTTTAAATGATATCAAACCCACTTCCCTACTTTTCTGCCAGAGATGTGTTACTTCTCACCATTCCCCAATTTGCTGAAGGAACACTCAGAGCCAAGAGCTCCTCAGGCTTCCTGGAGATCCCAGCAGATCTTGCAAGATTCTGATTGAGTTAAATGCCAAAGAACAGTTCAGACCTGGACAACTCAAATGATACTTGGGTTGCTTTCACAGTTCAGCTGAGAAACAGCAATGTACCTGCTAGCAGCCAGACTCTCAGAAGGCTCCAGGACTCACATGGTATCTGTGGCTCCAGTGCTGCCCTGCTGATATGATGATGCTCTAGCCCTGGCATGGGCCTGTGACTCCCCAGTTGCTGTGGGAGCCCTGCTCTGCTTTATGTACAACCAGACCCTGATGGGGTATGAATAGGCAGGGAGAAGACAGGACAGTGAAAAGGATGAGGGTGGATGAGCCAATTCATCCTCACCTCCCTCAGAGTTCCTCCCCAAGGCCTGGACTTTCCACCTTCCTCTGAGCTCACCCTTGGCCTCCAGATAAGTCAGCCTGGGAAAACTGAGAGGTCTGTAAACATGGGTGGGGCCCAGGGTCAACAGTGGAAAAGAATCAAGCCAACTAAGAAAGACATCACCTGGTGGTGACAGGGCTTGATTACAAAGCAAGCAGCACAGCTTGCCCTGTTCCCAACTCTGCTACTTAAACTGCTCAGCCTCAATTTCTACACCCATAAAATAGGGAGCCCAGCATCGGCTTGCAGGATTATTGTGAGTATCCAACACATTACATACAAGTGCTTTGCAAACAGTAGAGAGGCTTACAATGGAACTGCATCCTCAGGTATTCCTTCTACTACATGAAGACTGGAACATGGGTATCTCCCCATTCATAGGCACACAGACATTCCTACAAGCATTGGAGGTGGGAGTGCAAGAACAAATTCCCATCTATTTACAGTGGTCTGATAGACTAAAAGAAGTTGACTTCTCAAGGAAGCTCCCGATGTTAGGGAGTTTACATTTGCACCAGGTTCTGTGCCATCTGCAGGCCCTGTCAAACTCTCCCCCTTCCTTCCAATGCAATCATCATTGCTGTGAAGAGTAACCACACCTTGCTGGGCTGACCAAAGAATACCTCCTCCTCTCAGACACCTCCTTTTCTGCCTCAGTTTCCTTCCTCTTGCTGTCTCTGCAACTGAGTGGGTTTCATTTCTTATAGCCTCACACAGAGAATGGGTAACCGGTCATCCCAGTTCACCTCTAGGTGTGCCAAGGAACAGGCAGGCCACGCAAGGAAGAGGAACATGTTCCACTTATACATTTTTTGAGGTTATCCCCATTGATCCATTCCATAAAGCTATCAGAGGAAATCTTGACACCTAGTGGATCACCAAATCAGTCCACAAACGTGGGGAGATGTGTGGGCTGACATCTTCAGGCTGTAAAAGCCACGGCCTTGGAAAGGGCTATAAGTTCTACCACACTATTGGTGGTTCTCACCATGCAACTTGGAGAAGGTGCAATATTCTCCAATTCCAATGTTATCACAGATATAAGTAACGTTTGTAAAATTTATACCTAATAAATTTAGGAAGTCACGTCTGCTTACAGCTATTATGTTTCTGTTAAAACTAGTTTGCAGATTGGTCCATGGATGCTTTGTCGGATCATGAAAGTTAGAGTGCAACAGTGTTTGAAGACTCTAAGTGATGGTGTATCTTGTTTCTAATAAGAAAAACTTCTTTTGTCTTTACTTCATCTTATTAGAAAATGATATGTCAGTGTTTAAAACAGGCTTTGTGGCATGTTTTGTCTTTACTGCATCTTATTAGAAAGTGATATGTCAGTGTTTAAAACAGGCTTTGTGGCAGCTGGGCGTGGTGGTTCATGCCTGTAATCCCAGCATTTTGGGAGACCAAGGCAGGCGGATCACAAGGTTGGGAGTTCGAGACCAGCCTGGCCAACATGGTGAAACCTCATCTCTACTAAAAATACAAAAATTAGCCAGGCGTGGTGGCACGTGCCTGTAATCCCAGCTACTCAGGAGGCTGAGGCAGGAGAATCGTTTGAACCCAGGAGGCAGAGCTTGTAGTGAGCAGAGATTGAGCCACTACACTCCAGCCTGGGTGACAGAGCAAGACTCTGTCTCAAAAAAAAAAAAAAAATGCTTTATGGCAGGCATAATAGGTATAAAATAGGTATAAAATAAATTCTTTAAAAGAGAGGAAGAAAAGGTGGAGGAATGCAGGGATGAAACCAATGAGCCAGGCTGTTCAGTTCTGCTTGCCTTTTTGTTTGGGTCTGAGTTCCTAAATCTGCCTTTCTCCCTGTTTCCAACAGGCTGGTTCACAGGTATGGCTCAGCATCGTCCTTGCCCTGTGCCTCTGCTGCTGTCCACCAGTGAAGTGTTAGGCCACTTCCAATGCCCGTGGCCTCCACGTGTTCCATGGCTGCAAATTCAGTCGAAGTCTTACATCAGACACAGGCCTAGAATCCCCAAACAGGTTCACAAAGCAGGAGAATATTTAGCTGTCCTGGTTTGAAGCTTTGACCCTTTGAGCTGTTCTCTTGTTAACATTCAAGTGAAACCATCCTCAGGACCATGGCCTCTGTTAGAGAAGATTGATGAAGCTGGTTCCTTTTTATTTAAGATGAGAGCAGCCCTAAGGGGTACCTTGGAAAAGATCTTCAGCCTCCTAAAGTAGTCAGTCCCCAAATCCTCCATAAGCAGGATGCATGCTCTCCAAATGCGGCTTCAAGGTACATCCTTGAGCCCGTCTTGCAAGAAACTGCCACCCTCCTAAACAGATCATCTGGCTCAGGATTGGAGAAAGGTAACTTGCCCATATGAGGAAGGATGGAGAAGGACAGGTGGAGTTTGGAATACCTATCCTCACAGGCACTCAGACCCACCCCTCTGCCCATGGCTGAGAGCTCTGACCCCCCAAGAGGGAGGTGCATCTGCCTGGGGACCACAGATGAAAAGCGGGGAGCAGGATGTGGCCACAGACAACAAAGAGTGATTACAGTACCTCCAGGCCTTCCAGGGGAGCCTGCCTGTGACAGTGGTGGCCCAGCCACAGAACTGGGGTCAGGATCTGACTCTGGTCCCTGACACCACAGCTATGAAGTGGAGGGTTGGGATGGGCATTGAGAGAAGCACTCAGGTGCAAGGAGCCATCAGCATCTCAGGCCCCAGAGCTGGAGAACAAAGTGGCACTTAATCCAGGAAAAAGCACAGGACCCATCCCTACAACCTCAGAGTCGGGTCTGTGCATGACCAGTCTTGGGTTTGTGGTTTGTTGATGCTGGGTACTCTGAGCAATGGACCAAGAACCCCCACATTGTTCCCCCACACTCACACTTCTCACTGCCACTGAGCAAAGGATCAGGATCAGGAGCTTGGACAGGGCTATGAGGGGCCAACAGAGGGAGCAGGACAAGATAATGGGTAAGTAGGGAGACTCTTGCCTTCTAATTGCAGGAGGCACACTGCCCACACACCTCTGCATGCCCACTGCCTCCCCTTGCACCCACACATGCATGCACCCTCGCCCATACCCAGAGCCACGGGACACTGCTGACCCTCTGGAGAAGAACTGATTCCATCATGGCTTTTGCCATAAGGGCCCAAGCAAGTCAGGCTCCCAAACCTGGTGAGGCTATTGTTAATGTCAGCAGAATTGCATTGGAGATGCCACCCAGCCATACCCCTAGGGCAGTGGCCTATCTCCTGTTTCACCTTGGAGCCCAACCCTGTCCCTACTCCTGAAAAGAAACTTTCCCCTTTCCCATTTTCCCCGCAAGGCTTAGCTCATAAATAATCATTTCCTACTGCATAACCATTCGAAATGGAATCCCTGTGCTTGACTGTAGTGGGGAAAATTTGTTTAGTAAGGGGTTTTTATTACATAATATGTATGTGACATCTGGTAATAGGAACTGCATTATATTTATTGTTTTATCTCTAAGAAAATATTGAAATAAAAGGAAAATGATCAGGGCCCATTATTCTCCAATGAGAAGGAATCTCGGGGCTTCACTGGAGAGATGAAACAGAGGAAGTGAAAAGAATTCAATTCTGTAATAGTATAGCAGTCCAAAGCATTCTGCTAAACATTCAGGAGAGAAGGGGCTTCAGGGGCCCCGGAAGAAAATCAGTGTTGAAATGATGTCACTAGTTTCCATGGAGGTTTTCTTTCTATATAAGCAGGGAGAGAAAACTCAGAAACTCAGGATGCCGTTAGACTCAATGAGATAAAACTGTGTGTAGTATTTCTTTGCATCCATTGTAGTGTCCAGGGTCTAGATGAAACGACAGTCTAAATGCTACTGCTTTTTGAGAGTTCAGCTGAGCACCGTCTCCATTTATAGAACCTGTAATATTATCTTGGTAAATGGAGAGGGTCTAGAAGGTGGTGGGTCTTTCTTGGTGCCTGGGGTCCATGCACAGAGGGGGCTTTTTCACAATAATTTTATTTCTTCTAATTCCAGAGATACCGGGAGAAATTTCCACTCATGTTTTCTTTCCCGTTCGGCCAACGCAACTTCACTGAGACCTGCCGTCTGAGCCCTGGGAACTATGTTGTGGTTGCACAGACGCGGAGAAAATCAGTGGAGTTCTTGCTCCGAATCTTCCTGAAAACACCAGACAATGACAGGTACAGAACCCTCTGGGATTCTAAATGTTTTATTCTATTTAACTTTATAAAAACGCATTGTGTCGTTATGGGCTGTGCTCTGTGTATTCGTGCAGCATGTCACTGGGGACACGCCATTGGCCCCACTCTAGAGCAGCTCACCATAAAGGGGGAGCAAGAAAGTCTGAATCAAGAACCAGACCACAAACAGGATGGGGCCATTGCCAGATGGAAATGCAAAGTGGCACTGGAGGACTGAGTGGCAAGAGGGACTGAGAGAAATGGCACTTGAGCTGGCCTTTGAAGAAAAACATAATTTAATAGCTTAAAAGGGAAGGCAATGGTGGCCATGGGAAGGTGGGTAGAAGAAAAAAGCATGAATGGTGGCAGGGAAGTGACTGTGCACAGGGCTGCTTGGAGAGTAAGTAGCATCAGCATCTATACAGGAAGGTGGCATATCGCCAGCATGTCACATGTCCTGAAATGTGGGGTAGAGCAGGGAGACAGTGAAAGATGGGCCTGAAAGAAAGAGTCCATCACGGAGGGTCTTCCATGCCAACTTGATCATTCAAGACTGCGACCAGCAAGTGCTCACCCCGCTGGGCCCCTTGTCTCCTCTTGGGCCCAAGGCAGACATTGCCATCATTATGGCAGTCTTTGCAGCTGAGCGTGGGTGAGACCTTCTAAGTCCAGGATGGCAGGCCGCCATCACACCACCAATCAGAGATGGAACCTAAGGCAGAGCCTATCTGCCATCCTGACAATGGGGGTTGCTGGAAGTATCTGGTTGTAGAAGGAGCCATTTACTAAACAGTTGAAGACCAGACCATGTCCAGCCAAAATGCTGGGCTTGTGGCCACAGTGCTGTAGCTGCTCACTTCATGTCCTGCGGTGCTGAGGGTACCCTATTCAGGAACTTGGCATCAATATCCAGTGCCAGCTGGGTGCCCTGTATATGCAGGCCCCCTTTGAGTGGTGAGCTGGTCATCCTTGTCACACTGTCCTCTGATTTTCTAGGCACCTGAGCCGCCATTTCAACCTCAGAATGGAGGTAGGTATGCAGCAAGGTTTGGCTGACAAGCCTCATTGGCCCCATCCCATCCCCAAGAGCTTCTGTCTCCTTCTTTGTGCCTTCCCCTGCCCCCAACCAATGAAAAGAGAGACACCATGATAGGCTGATGATGGCTCAAAGGGGCGGGCGGGGTAGGGAGAGAAGACCAGACATCCAAGGCCAGGCTCCATGCAGTCCTCTTCCTTCCACAAACTTCAGTTTTCTCATTCCCCAGAAGGCTTTTTCCAACTGCCCAATAAAGCCTCTTTCTCAGATCTTGGCAGGGGTTGTTGTGCCTTTGCTGTACCAGATGTGTGGCCTCCTTCCCCAGAAGTCTAACATTGGCTATTTTCCCTTTGATCCAGGGAAGCCCTTCAGAACATGGCTTCCAACAAAGCATTTTCAACAGATATGCTCAGCAGGTATGGTACCCCAGGGGCCTTACGTGGGAGTAGAGAAAGGGGACCTGAGGGAGGGACAGCTCTTACAGGCCCTTATTGGGATGCAGACAGGAGAAGTGACTTGATAGATTATTTTACCTGCCTTTCTTTCTGGATCATCTCCAGAACTGCTCTGGCTGCCAAGCTCGGTAGAGACACGGCGCCCCACCCAGTGTCATCTGGGTGACATCAACATGGAATGTAGAGCTTAGAAAGGGAGGGGATAATTATGGGTTGTGAGGTGTATTGCCTTCTAAATCTTTAAACAAGCAATTGGCAGTACCCCTTGAAACCTTTCCTTCTTCTACTCGGCCACCTCCCACCAACCTGGCATCGTTCCTCCCGGGAGCTAGCCAGCTTCAGAGAGCACATACAGCATCCTTGCTGCCAAGCCACCTATGTGCACACAGGATTTCCTTAATGGCTTAATAAACTGTTATAAAGAACTCCTTGACTTGTCAGAATAAAATAGCTGCCAGGGGCTCTGCACAATGGGCCTCTTACCGTTAATAATTGTGTTGGTGTGGAAAGTGGACAGTGATACCGATGTGCGTCTCTACCTTGCCACCTTGAACCAGGAAGAGGCCAAGGACAGGAAGCAGGGCAGGCCCTGCCTCTGCATTCAGAGGGTCACTGGGGCAGTGGTCACCCAGAAGCAGCTGGGCCAAAGTAGGAAAACTTAGGGAAAAAAAGAGAATGTGGCTGGAATGAGAGGCTTGTGTTGCAAAGAGCAGCTGAACACAGGAACACGGACCTCCATGAAGTCAGTACCAGTCCAGGATCCAGGTCCACTATCTGGGCTGATTCAGGAGGCACTTCACTCACTGCATGACAAGGCCGGCCAAGATGGATGTCCTCAGTCTGCAAGCTCCCAAAGGCAGGGATGATATTATATGCATTCTTTGTCCCCAACACTGATCACTGTCCTTGGCCAAGGAGGTGCTCAATCATTTCTATTGAATGAAGGCAGATCACCTCCCCCAGAGCAGATGCCTGAGTGAAGGTTAGCCCCCAAAGTGGTTAGCAGGCATAATTAGGATGCCTGAGACCAAGCTTCCTTCAGTGGCAGGTGGCAAATTCTCATACATGGCCCATACACCTGCACCTCTAAAGTAAAAATGTCTGCCATATGTGAAGATGGGACAGATTTTCTAATCAGGACTTTTCCAAACAACAGCCAAATCCCTCCTCATAGAGGCTGATTAGTGGCCCATAGGGGGCTTTTGTGGGAATTAGAATAAGACCCCAGTGTGGCACTCTGCCAGATACATGGCTGGGAAGTAGAAAAGAGACTGGATTCGAGCCCCCTTTCACTTCTCGGCCAGGCACTCTTGAGCAGGACCCACCTGGCAGTATTCTGTAATCCTGCAAGCTGTCCTTAGGGTCTGTGTCCTCCAAAGAAAGTTTAAAGCAAAATATTCCTCCATGCACTCACTGTGTCCTCTCTTCTGACCTTTTCTATCACTTTAACTAGATTTAAACTAATACAATGGTTGTCAGGCGCGGTGGCTCATGCCTGTAATCCCAGCACTTTGGGAGGCCACAGCGGGCAGATCAGGAGGTCAGGAATTTGAGACCAGCCTGGCCAGCATGGTGAAACTCTCTACTAAAAACACAAACATTAGCTGGGCATGGTAGCACATGCCTGGAGTCCCAGCTACTCGGGAGGCTGAGACAGGAGAATTGCCTCAACCCAGGAGGCAGAGGTTGTAGTGAGCCAAGATCGTGCCATTGTGCTGCAGCCTGGACGACAAAGCAAGACTCCATCTCAAAACAAACAAACAAACAAACAAAAACTAATACAATGACTTGATGCTACCACTGGTTCTTCATTCACTGTAGTAGCAGTGACAGCTCTATAACCCAGGGTCTGCCTGTGGGAAAGGAAGGATCCACTTAGACTCTGGGATGAGCTAGGTCTATCCACCAAGTAGCCAGCATTTACTGAGCACCCAGTCATTACAAGTCCCACACTAAGCTTTGGGAATCCCAAGGAATAGCTTTTGGTCATCTTGCATTGTGGTGGTCGAGGCAAACATGCAATTTTTTAGGAGATTGTTTAAGCATCCCTCACCTCCATTCCTACCCTCATCTCCTCAGACTCTTTTGGTTGGTTATGGAGTGCAGGACCCGGGGCAGGCTCTGTCCTCACGTGGGAATACGGAGGAAAAAGACATGGTCCATGCGCCAAAGCTGCTTTATAGTGGATGATTCCATGGAAATCGGAACTCCTCATTAGCATGCTGACTGCTGCTCAAAGCGAGGTGTCCTGAGTCTCTGGAAGAGAAACTTAGTTGATAGTGGGCACCCAACACCAACCCAAAGTGAGATGTGGGAGAAATGACCTGAGGACCATTTTCAGGCACTGGCAGGATGTTTTCCTCTGGAGCATCCTGAGGGGTCATCCTTCTGGGTGAGGACCCTGTCAGGATGGGCTCTGGGGTTGTTTGTGCTTCCAGTTCAAGGTGGTAAGGCCAATCCTGGGAGATGGAAGGTGCTGATTCTCAGAAGACCCCCAGGAGGCACTCTCTTCTACCTGACCAGTGCCACTCCACAGGGCCACCTGCTGATAAATCTTTCCAGCACCAGCTCCCCATGAAAATGCTTTCCCAGGGCAATACCAACATAGCATCCCCTCTACCCTTCCCAGGCTGGACTTGAGGAACAGCCACATACAGAACAGCTCCATGTCTCTGTGAAATTGTCATCAAAGACATTGCCTGTCAACCTGCTGGATGACCCCAGTATAAAATCAAATGCAGTTAACTGTACCAGAAGTTGAGGCCAGGAAGAATTCCTCCCTCCCCAACCTCAATTGCTTCCCGCTCTTAATCCAAAGAAAACCATGATGTCTCCCTTTTTGCTTCAGTGGCTGGGAAAATTAATGCTAAGTAATGTGCTCAATGATAGCAGTTTCTCTTAGCCCACATTTCTGGTATTTTTAACTCCTATTATCACACACGTGCATACACACACATGTACACGGTAGTCATTATTTTTTCCTAAGTCTCTTCCTGGAAGCAGATGGAGAACACATCTGAAGGTCTGAGTTGATTCATTCAACAATACTTACCCTGAGGGGTTCCCAAATGCCAGGGATGGTGGGAAGGACTAAACTGCTTTCAGTCCAGTAATGGATAACGAGAGAAATGCAAGGTCACCTACACCAGGGGCCAAGCATCAGGAGTGACCAACACGACAGATGTGCAGGGGAGGGAGTCACTACTCTGGCTGGGAGCCGTCAGGTAAGGCTTCATGACGAGGGCAAGATGGGTACATTGTGGGGACTAAGTGCTTGGAAATCTGAGTGTTTTTACAGGGCAGGCAGATGTGCCTCTGAGATCCTGGAACTGACATAATGCCTGCATTTCTTCCTTATTTGGTTCAGAGGCTGGACATTGATGCCACCCAGCTTCACAGCCTTCTCAACCAGGAGCTTCTGACAGGTACGAGCAGCCCAAGGGCAAGCTGGCCCCACCCTCCTCCCTGCTGGCAACCCCTGCCCCACACCCCACTGTCAACACTTCAGTCCTTCCTGTCCTTCTCTCCTCAGGACCTCCAGGGGACATGTTCTCCTTAGATGAGTGCCGCAGCTTGGTGGCTCTGATGGAAGTATCCTTTGCGGTCATCCCTCCCATGCTCTGAGTGCCCCTCTGCTCTGTGGGCTTCCCCAGAGTCCTAATTAGGACAGTAGGGAACCCTTTTCTCACTCTTAGTATTTTCTCTTCTTTCCTGTCCCTGAGTTTCTGGGGATTCTCTACTAACTCACTAACGTGCCACAGCAACAATGATAATAGTTACTATCTATTAAGCACCTACTATATGCCGATCAGTGTACTGGGGTGTATGTGTGTGTGTGTCCTTATAATTCTTGAAGCAACCCCTCTGATACAAAACGTATCATCTCATCATACAGTGGGAGAAACAGGAGTTCAAAGAGGTTAAGTAATTTGCCCAGATCACACAGCTAGTCAGGACTCGTGCCCACATTTGAAGTGGGAGCTTTCAGCCTCCAAAGTCTATGCTCTAACCTTATCCTAAACTGCCCTTTATGGCACCGTTGGGAACTATTTTCCCTTTCACCTGTTCCCTTCCCACTGGAGGAGTCTCCATTATTTAAATTTCTTACTCAACAAGTCCCCAGTTCAATCAAGATAACTACCACCAAAACATGGAAAACTTCCTGGTCTACACAGCAGTTGCACCCCAGCATTGTTACCATGTTGCATTTGCAGCGGGAGAGGCTGGGCAGATGCAGTTCAGGGATTCACTCCAGGCCCGTGGCTACAAGTGTAGGACCAAGAATTGAACCCCAGGTTCCTGCCCTTCCTCCTGATTTCCATTCCCCAGTGAGCCATCCTTCTCCTGTGTACCCCTCATTTGGCAGGCAGGAGAGGCTGACTCCATGAGTGTAGACCCCCAGATGCTGCCCTGCCAGCCCCTCACTCGGCAGTGAGCTGTCTCCTGAGACGCTCTGTCCCTCTCCTGCACCATTGACAAGGCTCAATTGGGACTGTGAAGCCGGCCATTGTAAAACAAGAGGGGTTTTTTGATGAAATCATAAATCAGGCCCTGTCTCTGCTGGCTGTACTTTGGAATCTGTCAGAGACACTACCCATCTCCCACAGAGGAATCCAAATGGTCCTCATAGCCCCACGGCCCAGGGTGAGTAACCCTAGGGGAGGTCACCTTTGCTGGACCCCTGCAAAGCAGACAGGTCTCTTTCAGCCTTCTTCCTACTCACTCGCTGGCTCCCCTTCCAGTTCTCAGAAGTTAATGCTTTTCCCTTCATTAGTCATCACTGAACCCATCATACAGCGCGGCCAGGGCTGGCTTTAACATGCCCACGGGATGCGTTCCCTCTATACTTATGCGCACAGGGCTCTACATGCTTGCCTGTGGCTGCTGCTTCTGGGGTTGCCATGACCCCTTCGTGCTCCTCCCCAACTTCCAGAGCCAGAGCCTCCACTCCAACTGGTGGAGGCTGTGTTCTAGACCCCTCTCTTCCCTCAGATGCAAGTGATATTGGCCTCTTTTCCTCAGGGGTTCCTTCTTCCAATTGCCCATTTTTCTTTGTGAAGCAAATCTAAGCCAGGTCCCTTTTAGATGCAGCAGGAGCCAGCTGGCATGCAGCCACATCTAGGTGACAATGGACCAGCTGGCATGAGGCCACATCTAGGTGACAATGAACCAACTGTGTTGCTAGTGATGGATGGACCTGCTCCGGCTTCACTGGCAGGACAGCAGCCCCTCTGCACCTTGTACACTGACTGGTTCACGCTTAACTCAGTACCTAGCTAAAAGTGGATGGGCGGCTAGACCAAGAGGAGTATGCGCGACTGTGGAATCGCCTTGTTCACTGCCAGGTACGGGCACATTCTCTGTGACTAGCACGCTCATTCCGTCCAGTTAGCAAGGATTTACTGGGTGTCTCACCCTGCATCAGGGTTCAGGGGTATGAAAGAGGAGGAAATCTCACTCCTGCCCTCAAGGAGAGCTCGCATGTTGTTTGGGGAGATGTAGTGCAACTCTAGAAGGCAAAAGCAATGCCCAGCTAGGTGGCGGAATGAGGGATGCGTTGGAGGAATGAGGGATGCGTTGGAGGTGGAAGGAGAATGCTCTCCCTGTAAGCTAAAGCTGCCCACTAGCATCTCCCCCAACCCCCGCCCCTCTACCCACTGCAACACCTGCTAGCTTATCTCATCCCCGTCCAATCCATCTGCCAGAGGATTTGTTGAAAACAGTGATGTGGCCTGAGGCCTGTGTGGCCTCCCCATTTTTCCCAGGACAAAGTCTAAACCCTCAGAGTAGCACACAAGACCCTCTAAGTGGGTCCCCATTTGGGGCCCAGGAGAAGCCCTTTCCACTCATCCCACTCTCTCCTGTAGACTCCAATACAAGTCTAAAGGAGACTCACTATTTCCTGTAAACGTCACACCTGTGCCCCTTCACCCTGCCCCTCCCGTCTCTCCCCTCCCTGCACACTCAGACTGGTCAGTGCTCACCTACCCTGAGAGTCCAACCTCTACCACTCCTTCCCTGCAGAACCTTCCCTGGGGACTCTGCTGGCCCCCATGACCCCTCTGGCCCCTAACACTTGAACCCACATCTGTCAGGGCCAGTCACACTGTGTTGTCTTATCATCTTGTACTTACAAATAACATCTCCTTATTAGGAAAGCAATACCTATCAGAGTAGAAAAACAGAAAATATAGATGGGCAAAAATAAACTTAGAAAACATGATCTTGCCAACCAAAGGGAAACTATTAACACCTAGTGAACATACTTCAGAATTTTTTTTGTAATATGTATACCCACACATGCCAAATAGAAATATAATCTGTTTTTAAAAACTAATAAATGCCCATAAACACATCAAATGTCTAACCATGTCACTAAATATTTTCCTAACATGTTTAAAGGCTGGAAAAAAAGCATTCCTGTGTGGCTACTTCATTATATATCCCCAGATCCCCAACTAGGGGCCACTTGGTTTCTCATTTCATTGCAGGGCACTGCGACGGCCTGCATGTCCACTCCCCTGGGTCCCCCAGGGCAAGGGTTCCCTCATATCCATCTTTCCCCAGCACCTCCATAGTGTCTAAAACACAGCAGGGGTTCAAAATGCTGAATAAATGACCGAAGGAATTCCAAATGAACGAGTGAATACCTGAGATAATTCTAGGTCTGTCCTTGCACTCACCAAAAGCTGAATAACGTCCCCCAAAAGCTGTCCAGCTACTATTTTGTAAAGGTAGTTGTCTCCCACGGTTGCCTCAGTCACATGCCTGTGTGTGGGCACTTTGCTTTGGAGTAGCTCCTGGGGACAGCTAGGCATAGACCCAAATTAGGGTCCTGAGTTCAGTCCTGCAGCACTTACACACCTAATCCAAAGCAAAACGTTCCCTGCCTCAGCATCAGTGTCCTCATCTGTGAAGTACGATGTTGACCAGGATTATAGGGAGAATTGAGTAGAAGCAGAAAAGGCCTGGGTAGGTGCAAGAGCCGCCTCATACAAAAGTGATATGTTCCGGGTGCCGCCTTCTGCCCCCGTGCTGGGCTCCAGGATGCAATTCCAACCTGCTTTCAAGATTTTCTATAGAGCATTCACTCATGTGCAAAGCACTCCCCCAAGCACTTTATAAATATTTAGTCATTTACTCCCTGCCACGAACCTATGAGGTAGGCACTGTAATTAACCCTATGCTACAGATGAGGAAACTGAGGCCTAGGAAGATTAAGTTATGGCTAAAGGTAAAACAGCTGGTAAATAATCCACGATTTAAACCCTAGCAGTTTGGTTGTAAAGCCTGAGCTCCTCTTAACCACTACGCTACGCAAACTCTCTAGAGAGCCCTATGTTCCCCTCAAAAGCAGAAAACTGCCTTATGTGTCAGGGCTCAGCCTGGGGGCACAGAAGAGGAAGGAGCATGGGTGAGGAGAAGCGGCCACAGCCCCTCAGCAGGCAGCCAGGATGGTCAGTTCACCAGGTGTGGCCACTCTGTCCTCCCAGTCCTCAGTGCTGTGACCGTGCCTTCCTCTGAGGTTTAGGGAAGCAACTTCCCAGGATGGAAAAGGAGCATCCAGGACCTTCCCCATCTTCACAGACTTCTTGCTTCTCTTCCCCTATTAGCATGTTTTCCAGAAGGTTCAGACAAGCCCTGGAGTCCTCCTGAGCTCGGACTTGTGGAAGGCCATAGAGAATACAGGTACAATGGGGACTTTGGAGCTGTGGTGTCCGGGGTCCGGGGGTGGGTGTGATGCCCACACCCCTAGTGGCAAACCTGGAACAGCAATGCCAGGCAATCAGAGAGGAGCACTGCAGATCTGGTGTCCTCCCCAGTTCACGCTGACCCTGGGGGGCCTCCAGGGCTGCAGACTCAGACATAGTTGCCCCTGTCCGAGTTCTTACCTGCCAGTCAATTTTCCCAGATGCCTTTCCTCCCCCGCACAGCTCTAATTGTGAGAAAATAGCTGCCGCGCGATTGATACCCTACCAGGAATCGAGCTCGCCTGGAAGACGCGCTTCCAGCTCAGTATCTGGGCCATCAGGGTTAAATACCCACAGGCTGGCTGATGAACGCTCTCTCTTCACATAGAGTTTGGGGCTAAATTAAATCAAATGGCTTCTGTCTGCTTCAAGTAGGCAAAGGCTTTCAGCCCTGGGATAATGATAATAATACCTTAGAGTGCGTAAGTGCTTCATGGTTCACGAAGCACTTCTGTTAGCGTCATCTCATTTGACTGTCTGGACTACCCTGTGAACTGGGAAGGGCAGGAATCATTACCTCCACCGTCCCGATGGGGAAAATGGATCACAAAAAAAGTTGCACAAGGAAATGGTCACCTTCCTTTAATAAAATGTAAAATCACATTTTCCCGGGTTAACACCGGAAGGAGGGTCTCCATCATCCTCCCTCCCTCCCATGGCTCCTGGCCTGGAGACAGGGCAGAAAGATCAGGCTGCTGCCCCCAGCTGTAGCCCGGATCCTCCCCTTAATGCTTCATAACGTAGAGCTGGGACTCTCAAATCCGAGCTGCCTCCGAATCCCCTTCAGGGCTTGTTAAAGCCCGGATTGCTGCACCTCTGATCAGGAGGTCTGGGTGGGGCTCAGAAATTTGCATTTCTAACAAACTCCCAGGGGATGCTCATGCCCCTGGTCTGGGGACCACACTTTAAGAATCCATTAAAGATGAAATCTTTTAAAAAGACCTCACTCATGACTCCAGAATAATAAAAGAGAAAAAAGTAGAAAATTGTTCGAATTCAACTCAATAAGCCTTCAGCAGCCAGGCAGGTAAGTGAAAGGGGCAATGGAGCGCACAGTCAGAAAACAGGTGACTGAGAACGTGGCAAGCAGGAAAGGACCTGGCTTATCTAAAGGCATTCAAGTTCATGTTTTATTAACTCTGCCAGAGAAAGCATGTGTGTCTCTGGCTGCCAGAGGCTCACGGGCCACCAGGCTTGTCCCCATGATGGATGGTTTGGTTTGCAGGGTTCTACTGGCTCTCTAAATCTTGCAAAGCCTGACTGTGCGCCAGTATGTACTTGGCCCTGTGAAGTTGGTGCCTCCTGGAGCTTATAACTAGAAGCACAGGATGACAAGGCACTGAGCTCCTGCCTGCCTGAGGCCACCTTCTGCGTTCTGCTGTCCCGCCAAGGGTCAGTCTTTTCCCTGGATGGAATTAGGACTGCATCTCCTTATGCCAGGGGCCACTCCCACCTACACTAGCGGCATCCATAAACAACCTACCTACAGTCATGGGTCGGGGGAAGGTTGTCGAGGTCATCAGCAGAGAGAAGTTTGACAGGCAGGGCTAGAAGCAACCCCCAGGTGTCCCAGCAGCTCTCCCATTACGTGGGAATGATCAGATGATTGCGAAGACTGATGTGTCCCCAGAGCAGTGTCTTCAGTATCTTCACCTGGTCTCTGACCAGACTCCAGAACTAGGTTCCTGGGGCCCAGTAACCAACGAGAAAGAGAAGACACTGAAGGGAGGGGGCTGAGTGGGAGGAGGAGTTGGTGGGAGGTTGCCGGGACCTCTGAACAGGTCTCTCAGACCCTAAGAAGCAGAGGAAACCCCCCAGCCCTAGCCTCCTCTCACTCACTCGCTCACCTGTGGCCCCAGACTTCCTCAGAGGGATCTTTGTCAGTCGTGAGCTGCTGCGTCTGGTGACCCTCAGGTACAGCGACAGCGTCGGCAGGGTCAGCTTCCCCAGCCTGGTCTGCTTCCTGATGCGGCTTGAAGCCATGGCAAGTAAGTGTCATTGAGGGGCATCCCAGAGACCTTGGCAGTGACCGGAGAACACAGGAGAGGACCAGCCACCCCTTACCCCACCCCAGGCCTGCCTGAGGCCTCAGCAGCAGGGTGGGCTGGCAGCCTGCATGAGGCACCAACCAAGGCTGCAGATGGCATGACCAGCTCCCTCTGCACCCCCCTCTCCCCTGTAGTTCCCCATCCCGGGTCTCTTTTCCTCATCACCCTGCCCAGCCCCTCTCAGGAACAAGGTTAACTGAAATCATGCTGTCCCCCTCTCCAGGTTGTGTTTATCATTGAAACCTGCTCTTCAGTTATGTAATGAAGGATTTTGGTCCTTGCTGAAGGAATTTCACACACAAGTGAATAAGTGGGTATAGGAGGTCCCTCCCCAGGCTTCAGAAATCCAACTGCAGGCCGAAGTTTCCACACCTTTTAGCAGCGTGACCCTTTGGTTTTAATGAAATCTAGTGTGAAAACCCGGGCCAGAGTGGGGCGGCTGTGATTGCGGGAGAGAGGCCAGACCCCTCCCCACTCATAATCCTCTCACCACCCTGCCGTGAGGCACCGCTACAAAGCCTGCAGCTGTGAGCTGGGCAGAAAAGATTGAGGGACTAAGCCTCTGGGAGGGTAAAAAAGAAGCCCGAGGTTCAACCCACACACAGTTCTCAGTTGGTTGCACAAGGGAGGTCCCCAGATTGTATCACTGAAAGAATAACAAGCTCTCACACCCCCACAGCCTAGTGTGGATGGATGCAGGGGCAGGGAGTGCAAGGAAGCTGGGAGAGGGAGAGGCGAGTGGGAAGAGCAGGCACAGAGTCCCTCTGAGGTGGCGAGCCCTGAGTCACTCACCCTGTGCAGAGCTTGGCTGGACAGAGAAGAGGACAGGTGACAGGCACACCCCATGCAGCAGGAGGGGTTGCTTTACAGAATCACCTCCTGTGCTTCTTATGGGCCCAGGCCTGCCTCCCCTGAACTGCCTGGATTCCTCCCTCCTCAGTCAGTCAAAACCTTCCCTTCTTTTCCTAGAGACTTTCCGCAACCTCTCTAAGGATGGAAAAGGACTCTACCTGACAGAAGCAGAGGTGAGGTACCTTCCCCTCCCTGGGGCAGGCACGGTCCTAGGCTGCCTCCCCTGACTTGATTCCAGGGGGCATTTTTTTCCCTGAGGATATTGAACGGTCTGTCAAAGGCCAGCCAAGCTGTCCCCTCAACCTCCAATTACTGCCTTATATATTGCTGGCCGCCAGGCTGCTTTAGGATCTTGGCAGACAGATTTTATTTTTTTTCCAATAGCTTAATAAAGCAGAGGATTATGTGGGAGTCATAAATCCAGGAGGGAACAGAAGGACAGCCCGCTGAGCTCACCGTACATTAAACTTACTCCCATTGAGTTTTAGAGGCTCCTGACCAGCCAACTGGTAGACCTAAGATATACGTCTCACTGCCTGGTTATTCAGGGAGTAGCAGAAGATGTGCTGTGAGACAACCCCACCTTGTACCCAGCTTGGGTTGGAATTAGCTGCAAGGGGTGATGAGACTGGACTGAGGTCTTTCAAGGGAGGCGGATGGCATTTGCCCTGGTCTGTATTAAGCTAACAAGTGTAAAGAATTGTTGTAATGATGATGCTTATTTTTCAGTGGATGAACCTGGTCATGTACAACTGAAGCAAAGAGGAAAGCAGACCCCACGGCTCAGGTAAGACATGGTAGCTTTGGAGTCTTTCCCTCCTGGAAGCATGAGTCCCCCTTCTCCTCCAGGAACTGCATATAAGACTCTTTCCTTGGGACAGCCTCCCCAGGGATGACAGACCCTTACCGAAGTGAACCAAGGCTTAGCTGCTCAAGGCCCTTGAGTTTCAAGGCCAATGCTGCAGATTTCATGCAGACAATGTAGACCAATGGACCTTTATGGAAAGGCGTGGCTTGAAAGGCATGAATGAGGGTTTAGAATTCTTTACTGAAGTTCCAAAGGAAAAAAGTGATCTCTCATCACAGGAAAGGCAAGAGAAATGGTGGAAATTGAACGGTGTAGAGTAACAGAAATGGTAGAAATGGTCAGGCCTGGGGGAGAGAAGAGCGGGCTCTAGCCCCAGCTGTACCGTTGTCTCACAGTGCAGCTTTAGACAGATGATGAATATCTGTAGGCATCAGTGTTTATCCCTCTAGCATGAGTGTGCTGAAGAATTAACACTCATGTCATTTCCTCTACATTCTTTTTCATGGAACAGACCCTAGAGTTATATAGTCCACACCCCAACCCTGCTGTAGCAGAAGCCCCATCAGTCCTCTAGAATCCTTTAGGACTGGCCAGCTCAAGATGTTGTAGTTCCCGTTGTTGGACATCTCCAAGTTTTAAGTATTCCTTAGCTAGAGGCAATCATCTACTTCCCTGAAACTTTCTACTCATGCTGCTGGCTCTACTCTCTGGACCACTGTAGAAAAAAATACTGGACATGCACAACCCACAAAGGAGGATACCTTTGCTGTTTTGCCCCAAACCCCATCTTCTTTAATTATTCCTGTTGGTTTTCATCCAGACCTCCTGGTGACCATTCTCTATGTGCCAATGTACCTTTGAAGTATACAGTTCTCCACGCAGCCGACCTGTGATAATATCACCTAAAACTCGATTGTTTTTGTAAACAGTATTTAATCTCCCATTCATGTACCTTGAAGTCAAGAGACAGACACTGTCTCCATAAATAATGTTTTAGCATAAATATTTCCTGATGAACATTTGATGCTTTCTAATGATCGCAAATTAATACTGCAGAGATCATAGTTAATTTGACCCAACCATATTTCCCTGAGTTATCCTTTCACTCCTTTTTAAAAACAGAACATTTGATTATTTTCAGTTTTATTGTGCCTGTTCCAATCTGCATGATTTCTAATATCAAAAGTGATTTGTCAATTGTATATTTAAGCTAATTTGATATACAGGGCCTAAAGGCTTAAACTTTCAAAACAACTGGATTCTCTCTTATTATCTTTTCTCCTGTACAGGGTCCCAGTTCTCTCTTAACTAATCTTTCCACCCTTCCTATTTTTAAAAAATGTGTCAGAAGGAAGTATAATATTAGAGGCATTGTTGTGTTTACTTCATTTTCTTTCATTAATGCCTAGCATCACCCCCAGGAGTGCTTCCCTAGCTTCCTCATTGATCACCACCCTCTGGCATCACATCATTAAAGCACATCCCCTCACTCTTGGCTTGTGGTTTGCTTTAGAGAATTGGAGGCAGGAGGGTGAAGAAATTCTGCCTCCAAATCTACAAATCCACCTTCCTCTGTAACTATTTCCCTCCTTCTTCCTGTTAAGTTAAAGGGCACATCCCTTTAAGGACATTCTGTTTCTCATTACCCTTCACCTTCTCAAGGGCCTGATTGAATGAATTCTCTCTCTCTTCTGTCTTCTGAATACTAAACCTGTCTTTATCTTCTGGAGTCATTTAACTCCCATTTAAAAATGTGTATCTTTTAAATTTCTTTATCTCCTACCTCTTCCAGCTGAACTCCACCTCTTTCCTCTCATTACAACCAAATTTCACAGAAGAGCTCATCGTCTACACATTCTCACTTCCTACTCTCCCTGCTAACTGCTTCAGTTGAGATTTCTTAGACATCATCTTTCTCCCTGACTTTGGCATGGCCTCCCTATCTGGTTTTCCTATATCCACTCATATCCCTCAAATCAATTTCCTGCAGCCGGACTACACTTTTAAAAATTCAAATCCAATCATTACATTCTCCAGGCTTAAAAACCCTTCAATGTCCTCCCATTGCTCAAAGGAAAAATCTGCCATCATTAACATGGACCACAAGAGCCTGCCTCCTCTGGCCCCTGCCCACCATCTAACCACAACTCGTGCCTCTTTTTCCTGCTCTCTACTCCCACTACACCATCACACCTTTACTTCCTTCTATTTTCCATGCTTTTACCAGCCTCAGGCCTTTGGCCTTACTGTCTGCTCTGTCTTGGCTATCAGTCACCAAACTCCTGATCCTTTATGCCTTAGCCCAGTTGTTTCCCATGTTATGGGTTCCAATATGATTCACTCACACATCACCCCTCCCCAGTCATAACATTCAACACACTTGGTTGTAACCCATTCCTTCTTTTAAAGAAATGTATTCAGATATAATTCACACATTGTACAGTTTGCTCATTTAAAGTATAGAGTTCAATGGTTTTTAGCATAGTCAGAGTTGTGTGACAATCACCACAATATGATTGTTAGAACATTTTTATCACCACAAAAAAGAAACCCCATGCCCATCTAGCATGCCCACAGCAGTTGCTTCCCAATTGTGTCCAACCCTCTAGTCGGAGGCAACCACTGATCTATCTTCCGAATCTGTAAGTTTACCTATTTTCTGGACATTTCATATGAGTGATTCACACAACATGTGGTCCTCTATGACTGGCTTCTTTCACTTAGCATAATGTTGTCAGGATTCATCCATGTTGTAGCATGTATCAGTACTTCATTCCTTTTAAGTGCTAAATAATATTTCATTGTGGCTATACCCCATTTTTTCATCTATTCCTCAGTTGATAGACATGTGGGTTGTTTCTAGTTTTGCCTATTATTAATAATCCTGCTATGAATGTTTGTGCACAGGTTTTTGGGGGGACATATGTTTTTATTTCAATTGGGTGTGTAGTTATGAGTGGAACTGCTGGATCATATGGAAATTCTATTTGTAACTTTTTGAGGAACCACCAAACTGTTCTCCAAAGCAGCTACACCATTTTACATTCCCACCATCTAGCTGCAAATGAGAATTCCAGTTTCTCCACATCCTCAGCAACCCTTGTCATTGTCTTTTATAGCAATCCTAGACAGTGTGAAGTGATATCTCACTGTGGTTTTGATTTGCATTTTCATGATGACTAATGATTTTGAGCATCTTTTCAGTGCTTATGGATTATTTATAGATCTTTGGAGAAATGTTCATTTAGTTCTTTGTCTATTTTTAAGCTGCGTTATTTATATTTTTACTACTGAGGAGTTGTAGATGTTCTTTGTATATTGTAGACACGAATTCCTTATATACGTGATTTGCAAAGGTTTTCTCCCCTTCTGCAGGTTGTCTTTGCAGTTTTTTGATACTATCGTCTGTAGCATGTGAGTCTTTAATTTTGATGGAGTCTAATTTATCTATTGTTTTCTTTTGTCACATATTTGTGGTGGTATAGCTGAGAAATCATTGCCCAACCCAAGGTCAAACTATTTATTCTGGTTTTTCTTCAAAAAGTTTTATAGTTTAGCTCTTACATTTAGGTCTTTAATCCATTTTGAGGTCATTTTTTATGTGGTGTGAAATAGGGTTCTAATTTCATTCTTTTGCATTCATTCATTTGTCCCAGCACCAGTTGCTGAAAAAAAACTATTCATTCTCCTGTTTCTTTGTCTTGGAACCCTTTTCAAAAATCAGTTGAATATAAGAATTTATTTATGAACTTTCCTTTCTGTTCCATTGATTTATATGTGTATCTTATGCCAGTATCACACTGTGTTGATTGCTACAATTTTATCGTAAATTCTGAAATCAGGAAGTGTGAGTTTTCCAACTTTATTTTACTTTTCAAGACTATTTTGGCTATTCTGGGTTCCTTGCATTTACATATAAATTTTAGAATCAACGTATCAGTTTCTGGGATTTTGATAGAGAGTACATTAAATCTGAAGGTCAATCTGGGGAATATTGCCATCTTCACAATATAAAATCTTTTGTTCCATGTGTCTCTTCATTTTTATAGATCTTCTTTAATTTTTTTGAGCAATGATTTACAGTTTTCAGTGTAGAAGTCTTACACTTTCCTTGTTAAATTTATTCCTAACTATTGTAGTTTGGGATGCAATTTTAAATAAAATTGTTAATATTATTTTCAGATTTTCATTGCAAGTGTACAGCAATAAAAATGATTTTATATTGATCTTACATCCTGCAACCTTGCTAAACTTGTTTATTAGTTCCAATATTTTTAAAGAACTTCCTTAGAACTTTATATATTCAAAAATCATGTAATCTGCAAGTAAAGATAGTTTTATTTTTCCACTCCAATATAGAGCTTTTTATTTCTTTTTCTTGCCTAATTGTCCTGGCTAGAACCTCTAATACAATGCCAAATAGAAGTGAACAAAGCAGACAACCTTGTGTTCCTAATCTTGGGAGAAAACACCCAGTTCTTTGCTATTAAATATGATGATCACTGTGCGTTTTTTATAGATACCATTTGCCAGGTTGAGGAAGTTCACTTCTATTGGTAGCTAGCTGAGTTAACACATTTTTCATTACTTGCTTGATGTCAGTATTCCCTGCTAGACGATCAGCCTGGGTATGTCTTGTTTGTTGCTATTTCCTTAGCACAAAGCGAAACACCTATCAAAGAGAAACTAGTTGGTAACTTTCTCCCAAATAACTGAAAGAAATTGTTCTTTCAGGTTCATACCTTCCTTTGTTTTGTTCTCATCCCAACATTTGTTACTATTAGTTTACACCCTAGTCTTCCTGCTTTTTTAGCTATTGTCTATTTTATTCCCCTTTGGTGTACTGAGAGGCAGATAGTTAATATTATCTTGTTATTATCTCTAACACATCATGACCCATATTATCTTATGAAGGCCTATTTTTCCCTCACTTTTTTGAAAAATTTGAAAATTTCCCTCACTTTTTTGAAAAAGTTGAAAGTGTCCTGGTCACTTCAACTCTATCCAATATTCCCTTATTTTGCTATTACAAAGTTTCTTTCTTCTAGGAGTTCCAACACTCGGAGGTCAGCAAAGAGACTTTTATTGTTAGCCAGGATTCAATCCAGAGAGTCCCTCTCCTTGCTCACTTGATCCTCTCTGTTACAAAGTGTCACTGGAGCAAGCAAAGGCTTTGTCCTGAGTTAAGCGAGCTTCTCCCAGAGATGAGGGTTTTTGGAGCTCCATCACCAGTCTACATTTTTTCCAGGTCACTCCCTACAAACTGTGTCCAAGACGTCTTTTATCTGCCCTTGGACTCACTGGGCAAGTCGAGGTATACTTTCGTTGTGAGAATACTTCTGTTCTCATCTTCAACCCATCTGCTCTCCTCTGACCTAGCAGATTGGGTTATAGGTATATGCAACTGGGCTGAACTCCTCCTCCTCTCTTCCCATCAAAAATATTTCTTTTAAACGAAGTTTATGCCTTGTTGTCACATTGCAGGCAATACCTATATTAAAATATGTTAAAATATGAAGTTCATACTTGAAAGAATGCTAATACTTAGTTCATTGCTCTGTGCTTCTTGGACACTTGAGGCTGTATTGATTTTAATTGATTTCACAGTCTAGAGGTTTAATACACAGAAAATCACACCCTGCTGAGAGTTTGTCTAGTTAATGTCGTCTACATCCGTGTTGATCTACTGTCAATATGCCAGTAAAATGCCTTATTCTAACAAAATTGGTATTTATAACAATTTCTCACTGTATAAAAATACAGTTTCTTGAGGAAAGGGACACCTTCTCCTAGTCTGCAGGATTTAGGTGAAATATGACAATAGTGGCCCTGGTCTTACTGATGACCAACAACCATTTTCTGCAGGATGAGTCTGCTTCTAGCCTAGTAAATCCATCTCTCCCATCTCATTCTGTTCTTCAAAAGAAATTCTTTTTGAGAGATCTGGCTAGATGCTGGGTTGAAGACTGACACCCCAGGGCAGATGGAACTGTCTGAGTTTAAGTTAAACTCTCCTATACTTGTGAGTTGAGAGTTGTGAGTCTGGATGTGCCTCTGGTGATGTGAAAACGCTCAACACCATTGGCAAGCATACACCTGGTGGTTACCAGGCACCTTGAGATGCCAGGGTGTCCAGCCTTCTGGAGCTGGCTTTGGAAGAAAAATGTATCCAATGGGAAACCGACATGTACACTCCAAGGGAATAAACCAAGGAGAAGGAAGAGTTGGAATCCAGGTAACAGAAGATCCAACACTAGACAGAGGCAGGGAAGTCCAAGGACCAGCGCTGTGCAGCAGAACAAGAGAGTGAGCCATCCCAAGGGAAGCTGGAGGGCAGCCTTTGGGGAAAATGGGAGCAATCGTTGATCAGATTGCTTAATTATAGAAAAAATAATGTTCAGAGGGATTTTGAAATTCTGCTGGAGAGCTTTGGAAGAATTAGGATAACGACTTAAACTAAGCAGACAAAAAAATGAGGTAGTTATTAACTCCTAGAAGAATAAAGAGTTACAGAAGAAAGAAAATGTGATCCTAGAGTATTTTTTCATTCAGCAGTGAACAGTACATATATAATTGTAATAAAATAAAAATGGAATATTGATTTAACAAAAATGTGACATAAATATATTAGAAGGATGGAAGGAGGGAAGTTGTAGACATGAAAGGGGGCTAGAAGCAACCTCGCCCCATCTTCCATCATAAGAAGTCAATAGGCATTTAAAATTGACAAATCAAGAATTAACTGCATAGGCATATTACCTAGAAATACGGAGGTAAACATCAGAAGAAAGAGTTTAGGGAGGGGAATTTGGATAGAAATGGGACAAGAAGCTGCTATTTTCCTTCGTGCCTTGTAGCACTCTTTGAATTTTTAAATTATGTATCTTGGACTGAATTTTTATGAAAAAAAAATAGGCAAACTAGCAAGTAGTCTGTGAGACAAGAGAGAAGGAGGGAGGCAGGGAAGAAGAGTTGAGGCCTCTTTACCCCCTGGGTAGGGCAGCTGACTGATCATTGTAGAAAACGTGTCTATGCACGAATGTCACTTTAATCCAAACCCCCTGCACTTGAGAAAAACCACTCTCCTGAAGAAGTCCAAAGCCAACCATCTGGAGCTTGCATGGGACAGAGTTCAGGGCTGTTGTTACCATAGCAGCCCCCAGCCTCAGCCCTTCCAACCTGCCTGGAGATGGGAGGAACATCTCTTCCCCAAGTTTCCCTCCACTCCAGCGCCAGCGCTCAAGGTGCTAAAATGGGCTATGATATGAACTCAAGCTTGGGGCAGGACAGGTGCGGGGGTGCCCTTTAAGCAATTTTGAAGAATGGAGTAGGAACATCCATTAAGGGGCCATGGGCATGTTGGGGTCTGTCAGCCTTGCCAGCAGGAAGTGCCAGTGCTTCCTCTACTGTGGAATGATCCAGAACAGCATCTTTGGAATGGGGCCCCTCTTCTGTGGTCACTCAAAGGAAGAAGTTTCTTTACTCACCCTTGGCCTCCATGTCTTTCTCTAGGACAAGCTCCCAGTGATCACTCAAGAATCTCTCATTCTAAGAGGCTGTTCTGCCCACTGTGGTTGTGATACATCTAAACTGGCCCTGTGTGAAACGGAGTCCAAGCTGTCTTCCAACAGCCTGGGTTCGGTCCTTGGCTGGCCCAGGCCCTGGTAAGCCTGTGGCCACCGAGCAGCTTATCTGAGCACTTTGGGATGTGCTCAGCCTACATTGCCCTGGAAAATGAAGCAGGAGATGTCTCCCTGTGGGAAAGGAGAAGAGAAGTTGCCTCTGAGTCCCCTGTCACCAGTTGGATTCACTTCTTGGAAGAGCCAAAATGAGCCAGTTTGCCCACCCTCGGGTGCTATGGGTGACACAGGAGCTGTCCACTGGGTGTTTGCAGAATAATTACACTATGTTATGTCTGAATCCTGATGATTTCACAGCTAAATGGCAAAAATAAAACATGTTTCCCATAAAGGTCGCATTCAAGTTCTGTCTCAAAAATACATTTGGAAAAGAGGAAAGGTACCCAGCAAGGCAGATGTTTCCCTCTCTCCCTCCTCATCCATGGTGTGGTCACCGGGTGTCTCAAAAAGGCAAGGCCCACAGAGGATGGAAGATATTCCACAGCATAACTGGGTCAGACCCCACTAGAAAGAATTTGCAGTTGGAAAGCTCATTTCTGGATGCATCAACCCAGTAGGGGAATTGTTGCAAATGGGTGTGTCAAAAGGACAGGAAGGTGGGAAGCTTGCTGAGTGTGCCTTTCTGAGTGGCACGGTCAGAGGACAGGATGGTGTGGGCAGGGCTGCATCATCACACACAAACCCATGCCAGGAGCAAGGGCAGTGCTCGGCAGTGATTGCATGCTGTATACAAGTACCAAACACGCAGCCAAGTGACCTCATCCACAGGGACTATTGTAAAGCCTTCACAGTCATTTCAAGTAGAATAGCTGCCTGCTTAAGGAGTTGAGCTCCTCTTGCTAATGCTTTTGAATAGCGAGAGGGTCAGACACACAGCAAAGTTTGGGACAGGTCACTTTGCCTCCCAGTCCCCTGCTTGGTTAGCCAGGATAGATGCCCATGTTGTGAGCATGGACTTTGGAGTTAAAGCTAATGTCTAAAGATCCTGAATCCTGGGCTGTCAGACTGCCCTGCTACATAAGATTTTCTGCACGCAAAAAAACTGGGACTGGCAGGTCAACAGAGACTCTGATAAGTGGGAAAATCCAGAAGAATGAATAAGCCATTTCCTGCAGGATTCAAAGATGACCTTCACCCAGGCATCCAGGTAGAAAGTCTAACCCACCTGCACAGTTTGTTGCCACAACCACATGTCATCCCAAGCTCCTTTTGGGCCTCCTTGCATCCTGAAGGACAAGCAGAAATGGACGATTCTGCAGGCCTAGGGTCGGTGGCGAGCAGCCCTGGGCAACTGTACAGGCTAGACTGGTGTCCTCAGGATGCAGGGAAATTTCCTCCCTCATAGGGCTTTGCTCAGGGACCAGTCATTAATTTTCTCTTTAAACTAACAGAATTTAAAGGGGCAGGGTCCTCAATTGCTTGATTGAATAACTGACTCTCCCTGTCATGCTGGGGCTCCAGAAGGCTCAGAAAGGCTCCAGGTGGCCATGGTAGAGGGGCCCTGGCTTCCAGTCTCCCCAGGAAAGGGCAGGGCCTTGATCCTTAGCCCCAGCACAGGGCAGACCAGCCAGTTCACCCCGAGGCTGCACCTCCTCGGGACTCCCCATGTCCTTCAGCCAGGGTTGAGAAAGGGCTCCAGAACAGGGTGGGCTTGACAGGCTGATGATCTCAGACAAACCCTGGCCCTGCCAGCCTCTTACCCATGGGTCCTGGGATGGGTTGCTTTGTCTCTGCAAGATGAGGAGGTGGGCAAGGACCATGGCTGGTGCCCAGATGGAGGGGCGGGATGCCTCACGGAGCAAATGACAAAGGCTCAAGCACAAATCCCACCTGCCCCCCAGGCTCCCTAGAGCTTCTGCCGCTACAGCCACCCTATGATGGAAGCAAGGTGTCCAGGCTCTTGTCCATTTTACAGATGAGATCCCTGAGGCCTCGAGAAGAGGTGGCCATGCCATTAGAAGTGGCAGATACAATGTGCCTCTGGGATACATTTAAAGCAGTGTATAGAGGGAAATTTATAGCACTAAATGCCCACAAGAGAAAGCAGGAAAGATCTAAAATTGACACCCTAACATCACCATTAAAAGAACTAGAGAAGCAAGAGCAAACACATTCAAAAGGTAGCAGAAGGCAAGACATAACTAAGATCAGAGCAGAACTGAAGGAGATAGAGACACAAAAAACCCTTCAAAAAATCAATGAATCCAGGAGCTGGTTTTTTGAAAAGATCAACAAAACTGATAGACTGCTAGCAAGACTAATAAAGAAGAAGAGAGAGAAGAATCAAATAGACGTAATAAAAAATGATAAAGGGGATATCACCACCAATCCCACAGAAATACAAACTACCATCAAAGAATACTATAAACATCTCTATGCAAATAAACTAGAAAATCTAGAAGAAATTGATAAATTCCTGGACACATACACCCTCCCAAGACTAAACCAGGAAGAAGTTGAATCCCTGAATAGACAAATAACAGGCTCTGAAATTGAGGCAACAATTAATAGCCTACCAACCAAAAAGGTCCAGGACCAGATGGATTCACAGTTGAATTCTACCAGAGGTACAAGGAGGAGCTGGTCCCATTCCTTCTGAAACTATTCTAATCAATAGAAAAAGAGGGAATCCTCCCTAACTCGTTTTATGAGGCCAGCATCATCCTGATACCAAAACCTGGCAGAGACACAACAAAAAAAAGATATCCCTGATTAACATCGATGCAAAAATTCTCAGTAAAATACTGGCAAACTGAATCCAGCAACACATCAAAAAGCTTATCCACCATAATCAAGTTGGCTTCATTCCTGGGATGCAAGCCTGGTTCAACATACGCAAATCAATAAATGTAATCCATCATATAAACAGAACCAAAGACAAAAACCACATGATTATCTCAATAGATGCAGAAAAGGCCTTCAACAAAATTCAGCAGCCCTTCAGGCTAAAAACTCTCAATAAACTAGGTATTGATGGGATGTATCTCAGAATAATAAAAGCTATTTATGACAAACCCACAGCTAGTATCATACTGAATGGGCAAAAACTGGAAGCATTCCCTTTGAAAACTGGCACAAGACAGGGATGCCGTCTCTCACCACTCCTGTTCAACATAGTGTTGGAAGTTCTGGCTAGGGCAATCAGGCAGGAGAAACAAATAACGGGTATTCAATTAGGGAAAGAGGAAGTCAAATTGTCCCTGTTTGCAGATGACATGATTGTATATTTAGAAAACCCCATTGTCTCAGCCCAAAATCTCCTTAAGCTAATAAGCAACTTCAGCAATGTCTCAGGATACAAAATCAATGTGCAAAAATCACAAGCATTCTTATACACCAGTAACAGACAGAGAGCCAAATCATGAGTGAACTCCCATTCACAATTGCTTCAAAGAGAATAAAATGCCTAGGAATCCAACTTACAAGGGATGGAAAGGACCTCTTCAAGGAGAACTACAAACCACTGCTCAGTGAAATAAAAGAGGACACAAACAAATGGAAGAACATACCATGCTCATGGATAGGAAGAATCAATATCATGAAAATGGCCATACTGCCCAAGGTAATTTATAGATTCAATGTCATCTCCAACAAGCTACCAATGACTTTCTTCACAGAATTAGGAAAAACTACCTTAAAGTTCATATGGAACCAGAAAAGAGCCCAGATTGCCAAGACAATCCTAAGCCAAAAGAACAAAGCTGGAGGCATCACGGTACCTGACTTCAAACTATACTACAAGGCTACAGTAACCAAAACAGCATAGTATTGGTACCAAAACAGAGATATAGACCAATGGAACACAACAGAGCCCTCAGAAATAAGACCACACATCTACAACCATCTGATCTTTGACAAACCTGACAAAAACAAGAAACAGGGAAAGGATTCCCTATTTAATAAACAGTGCTGGGAAAACTGGCTAGCCATATGTAGAAAGCTAAAACTGGATCCCTTCCTTACACCTTATACAAAAATTAATTCAAGATGGATTAGAGACTTAAATGTTAGACCTAAAACCATAAAAACCCTAGAAGAAAACCTAGGTAGTACCATTCAGGACATAGGCATGGGCAAGGACTTCATGACTAAAACATCAAAAGCAATGGCAACAAAAGCCAAAATTGACAAATGAGATCTAGTTAAACTAAAGAGCTTCTGCACAGCAAAAGAAACTACCACAGAGTGAACAGGCAACCTACAGAATGGGAGAAAAATTTTACAATCTACTCATCTGACAAAGGGCTAATATACGGAATCTACAAAGAACTTAAACAAATTTATAAGAAAAAGACAACCCCATCAAAAAGTGGGCAAAGGATATGAACAGACATTTCTCAAAAGAAGATATTCATACAGCCAACAGACACATGAAAAAATGCTCGTCATCACTGGCCATCAGAGAAATGCAAATCAAAACCACACTGAGATACCATCTCACACCAGTTAGAATGGCAATCATTAAAAAGTCAGGAAACAACAGGTGCCGGAGGGGATGTGGAGAAATAGGAACACTTTTGCACTGTTGGTGGGACTGTAAACTAGTTCAACCATTGTGGAAGACAGTGTGGCGATTCCTCAAGGATCTAGAACTAGAAATACCATTTGACCCAGCCATCCCATTACTGGGCATATACCCAAAGGATTATAAATCATGCTGCTATAAAGACACATGTACACATATGTTTATTGCAGCACTATTCACAATAGCAAAGACTTGGAACCAACCCAAATGTCCACCAGTGATAGACTGGATTAAGAAAATGTGGCACATATACACCAGGGAATACTATGCAGCCATAGAAAAGGATGAGTTCATGTCCTTTGTAGGGACATGGATGCAGCTGGAAACCATCATTCTCAGCAAACTATCACAAGGACAGAAAACCAAACACCACATGTTCTCACTCATAGGTGGGAACTGAACAATGAGAACATTTGGACACAGGGTGGGGAACATCACACATTGGGGCCTGTCCTAGGGTGGGGGAAGGGGGGAGGAATAGCATTAGGAGAAATACCTAATGTACATGACGAGTTAACGGGTGCAGCACACCAACATGGCACATGTATACATATGTAACAAACCTGCACATTGTGCACATGTACCCTAGAACTTAAAGTATAAAAAAAAAAAGTGGCAGATACAAGATTGAAGCATAAGTCCCCTGATTCAGTGATTGTGGCCTCTGCAGCAACTAGGCTTTAGGCTGGTCCCCAGTGGAGCAGAGGAAAGGACTGGCAGGCTTCCCTGGAGCTAGCAGTTACCCCAGTGAGGTAGCCATCTGATAGCACGTGTGCACACACATGGTCACTCCAGGGCAGCTGGGTTCCAGACAGCAGCTACGTGTGCATAGCCAGTGGTTTGGGGGCTAGGGGACAGAGGTGCGACTTTAGCTTGGCTTTTCCCTGGGACAGAAGTGGATCTTTTGCCCCCCCCTTGATTCTCAGCATCTCCAGACCCAAAGAAGATGAAGGCAGGATTTACAGTAGGAAGTCACAGGGGACTTATCATACCTGGGCTTTCTCCCTGCTCCCAACCCCCTAGGATAGAATCCATAAGGGGCCTCACTATAGGCAACTAAATTTATGGAGAGATTTTCCAACTTTAAAAAGCATTCAGTTCACCTATGTTTTCAATCAAGAACTAAGACAATATAACACCTAAAATTCAACATTTAGAACTTGTAATTCTATTTAACAACAAGTTAGGAGGAAGGGATGGGAATAAGAAAGGGGAGAGAATACGGACTAGAGAAAGAGTTTAAATGGTGAGGAAGGAAAAGAGTGTATCAGCCAGGTCTAGCCAGGAAAAAAAAAAAAAAAAAAAAAAAAAAACAAGATATTTCAAGAAGGAAGGGATCTAGTCTAAGGAATGAGGCACTTACAAAGCTGTTGGATTGGATAAAGGAGCAAAGGCCAGGAAGGTCACCGCTAACTCCCAGGCTCACCACTAGCCTTAAGAGAACCAAGAAGCTGCTACTGCTACCCAAGCCAGACACTACAGGGAGCTGCCAGTAATGCTCCTGACCTCCTGCAGCCTAACGCCAGTGACTTGCAAGACAAAACCTCACATCTGCTGAAACACACCCGACTGCACACCCTGCTGGAGGCAGAATCATATGCCTTCTGCCTCTCTTCTGCCTTCCAAACGTCACCCACATGCATCTCGCCGGTGGGACTTAAAATGTACCTGGATCTGTCCTGGCAAGGGTATTTATCAGGCTTCCAGTCCCTGCCAAATAGGAGAGAATATAGAAAAGGGTGTAAAAGCTGCCAGGTGCCAAGAGACAACAGCCAGCACAGAGAGAAGAGGGAAATGGAAGGAGAGAGAGAAAGATGAAAAGATGGAGATGGGGACCTGAGGGAGGGAGGAAACTTTAGCAGATAAGGAACAGATAGATGAGGCATGGCCCGGAGCGATACAGACAACTTAGATGGGAGAGACAGACGATATGACAGAAATAGGAAGACTAAAACAGAAGGAAGAAGACTGGGGCCACAGGTGCTGCTGCGAGTATTGGAGATAGAGCCCAGCCACGTGAAATCCATTCCCAGTGGAAATGTTGAGTTGCCCAAAGCTCATCAGAGTTGTTTAACTCTGTTCATCTCAGACTTCTGGGGCTATGAGTTTCAACATTTATGTATGTAGGAATCGCCTTGAGTAGCTTGTTTACAATTTTTTCTGAGATCCTAATCCAGGTCTGGGACTGGCCCTGGGGATCCGTGATTTTTAAAGCCCCCAGCTGACGCACATGGTCATTGGGTGACATTTCAGGAACCACTGCTTTTGCAACTTGGCTGAATGGTGGCAATTCTCTAGAGTGCAGCAACCAGGGTGACTGTGAGATCCCTAATGAATGCAAGCTTAAGGCCTACTTTGTTCAGAGGCTTCTTACCCGTCCCACCCCAACCATACTCTGCTCCCTGGGATGTCACCAAGATCCCTTTCTACTACCTCCCAGTTCCCAGAGAACTGATGTCCTTGTTGATTTTTACCTCTAAACAAGCTAATTAAGCAATAATCTTAAAATAATCCATCACTCTGACAAGGTTGTTGATTAACAATTCCCCAGCCAAGCCAAAGTGCTTAATATCTCAGCAGAATGGTCAATAATGAGTACAGCAGTGGCACCTGGCTGCGGCAAAGCAGGTGATAGCTGTATCTGAGAAGACGGGTGCAGAATGGGTAATGGGTGCGACCTTGCCGCCTGGTGGAGGACAGAGGAGGGGAGGGTGGACGGGCTCAGGACTGCACAGATGGGACATCTCTAACCAGACTCTAGACTATCCTTCCTGAGGCCACCAAATGCCCTCAGAGGGCTTCTAAATCTCGGAGAAACTCTGGATCATAGGAGAAGGGTCATGTGAAAAGTGGTTAGACGCATGGACAATTTTGTTTTTGTTTTGTTTTTGTCTTCCGAGACAGAGTTTTGCTCTCATTGCCCAGGCTGGCGTACAGTGGCGTGATCTCAGCTCACTGCAACCTCCACCTCCCAGGTTCAAGTGATTCTCCTGCCTCAGCCTCCCGAGTAGCTGGGATTACAGGTGCCTGCCACCACGCCCGGCTAAGTTTTGTATTTTTAGTGGAGACGGGGGTTTCACCATGTTGGCCAGGCTAGTCTCGAACTCCCGAACTCAGGTGATCCGCCCGCCTCGGCCTCCGAAAGTGTTGGGATTATAGGCATGAGCCACCGCGCCAGGCCGACATGGAAAATTTTGCAGTTGTGTCAGCGATATACCTACTCAAGTTAGAGAAGAGACAGGCAAAACGATAAAATGACTGCCTTTGAGAGAACAGTGTTAAGTCCAGGCTAATGTATCTTTCTCTTTTCTACACTTAAACACTCTTATTTTAAACACCTCTCTGTTCCCTTAAAAAACATTTTCTTTCTTCCGCCTTGGAGGATAGGCTCTTTGACCAAGTGGAATGTGATAAAACACTGTCCCCTGATGGTCAGAATTGTTGCACCTTCAAATCCTCCACGGTCCGAAGATTCCTGCCCATTCAATCAATATCCAGTGTGGGCCACAGAAGGTGGAGCCTCCAGGCAGCCCAGCTGGAGCACGCACCATCCAAGCTGCCACAGCTGTGGAATTGCTCCATCATCTTCACCTGACTTCATCTTGGTCTGAATCCTGTTCTCACTTTTGCTGTTGTTTGCATAAAGATTGGATGAGCTTGACAAGTACTCTGGACCAAAAGGAAGGAAACTGGCCCCACCTGTGATCTCTGGTCACTGACCTGCCATGTCATGCCTCTTTAAGAGTTCCCAATTCCTTTCAACCACAAAGTCAGGCCCTCCCTATGGCTAAGTTGGCAACATTAACCCACAGTGTGAGTAGGGCAGGGCCTGGGTTATAATCTCAGTCTTGCAACTGCCTCTCTGACCTTAGTCAGATTCTCCAATTGGTTTTGCCTGTTCCCTAAATTCTTTCCTTCTAACTCCCTTGTTCTCTGAGACTCTGCCATGGTTTATGCCTAAAGGGCTTTCCTAGAGCCCAGTTCTCCCATTTGCCAGCCTGACACATAAAATCAATTTCGCCTCTGTTAGAGCCATTGCAACTTCACCACCCATGTATTGAGCCTGTAGTAAGTGCTCAATAGATGTTAAGGGAGAGAATGAATGAGCACATGTGGTGTAAAGATAGGCACTCCGGGGAGTGGACAGAGCACTGGGTGAGGACTCTGGAGTCTAAGGTTCAAGTCCCGGTTCTGCTTCCATCCAGCTGTGTGCCCCAGGGAAATGGCCTTCTCTTCTGGGCTTCCTTCTCCAAAAATGAAGGGGCTGGACTTGCAGATTTCTAAGGTTCCTTCCACGTCACAAACGTGGGGATCCAGCTCCTAACAGATTCTACTCCGCAATCATCAGCAAGGGGCAGCAATTAACAGCCAGAAAAAAAAAGAGCCCCTCCAATTCAGCAACAGCAGCTCTGCTGAGACCCATGCTCTCCAGGGCAGTAAGTCAAAACAGTCCTCTCCTTCCTCAGCCTGGGAGTTGCTGCTTCTCTTATGATGCTTGTGACAATGAAAATTAAAAACCTTTTCACCCACCTGAGGTTGGCGGTTAAGCTAGCATTCACATTGCTTTGGGGAGGTAAAAAAAAAAAAAAAAAAAAAAAAAAAAAAATCAGGGCACCGTGCAGTCGCAGATAATGGTGAGACAGTGACACCTAGTGGTCTTCTCCACTAATCACTGCTCAGGCCTGCCGCTCAGCACTGCAAGCCAGAAGTTTGCCAGAAGTCAGGCCCTCCATATGGCTAAATTGGCAACATTAACCCCTAGTGTGAGTAGGGCAGGGCCTCGGTTGTAACCTTAGTCTTGCAACTGCCTCTCTATCTGACCTTAGTCAGTTTCTCCAATTGTGGGTTTGGCCTGACCCCTAAAGTCCTTCCTTCTAATTCCTTTGTTCCCTGAGACCCTGCCATGGCTTATAACTTAACAGTTGGGAGTCCTAGGCCCGCGTGGAGAGCAGGATATCCCTACCAGGTAGGAGCAGCTCTGGGACCCTGGGGTTCAGCACTGGGACCCTGGGGTTCCACCCACACAGTCATGCACGTGCCTGTCCACACATTTAGTTCCATGCAGCCGCAAGGCAGGAGGACCACACAGCCAGGCCATCAACCATGGATGTTACAGCCAAGGACTGCCTCCGTTCCAGCTGCCAAGATAGGAGAAAGTAACAAAACCAGCCAGAAAGAAGCCTGGGGGAGCTGACTTTCTGTTGGTGGCAGGGGACAGTTCACCTGGTTTTGCCCACTTTGTGCAACAGAATCTTGCCCTATTGCTGGGGTCTGTAGGGTTCAGATATCCCTAAAGAACAGTGCAGATGGGTTCTTCTTAGCACATTTTACTGCCTATATGTACACCCCACAAACTACAAAGGGTGGAAAGGGGAGCTGTGGGTTGAGGCTTTAGCACCTCCCCCACAGGTCATAAGTGCTCATAATTTAGCATGGCTAGGGACACAGTGGCTAAGCTTGTTGGGTCTTTCCTGAGTTCCATATTATTCTTAACGTAGAAGAGCTGGGCTTTCTGCCGTTTCAATCCTGTTTCTTATCACCAGTGTTTGATCTGTGTTTATGAGTCTTTCTCCAAATGTCATCTGTCAGTACTGCATGGCTTCTACAGAAGACCTCGGTGCCTTCCAATATGCCCACCACCAAAATGCTGGGTGTGGCTGTGCTGATTTCCTTACCCTTATTCCTCACGGTTTTCCCCAGACCATGACCAGGAAGCATGCAGTGGCCACACTCTGTGAGCCCTCAAAAGAGGAAGTCATTTGTTCAGGTTGGGGTTGCAGACTCCAGAGCTGCCATAGTTTCTGGCGGTGTGTGGTAATTTTCCCTTGTCATTAAATGACATGTAAAAATGCTTTTCTGAGCCAGGCGCAGTGGCTCACACCTGTAATCCCAGCACTTTGGGAGGCTGAGGCAGGCAGATCACTTGAGGTCAGGAGTTTAAGACCAGCCTGATCAACATGGTGAAACCCTGTCTCTACTAAAATACAAAAATTATCTAGGTATGGTAACATAGCTTGTAATCCCAGTTACTTGGGAAGCTGAGCCAAGACAATTGCTTGAAACCAGGAGGTTTCAAGATCGCACCACTGTACTCCAGCCTGGGCAACAGAGCAAGACTCAAAAAAAAAAAAAAAAAAAGCTTTCCTGGAAGTAGAGAGAAGGTGAACTATTATTTTAGAACACCTACTATATAACAGACAGAGTCCAGCAGTCAGGAGACAAAAATCACACCCAATTTGAATAAGGAAAATTTAATATAAAAAATTATAGACCGGGCATAGTAACTCCTGCTGTAGTCCCAGCACTTTGGGAGGCTGAGACGGGTGGATCACCTGAGGTCAGGAGTTCAAGACCAGCCTGCCCAATATGGTGAAACTCTGTTTCTACTAAAAACACAAAGATTAGCCAGGCATGGTGGCGGGTCCCTGTAATCCCAACTACTCAGGAGGCTGAGGCAGGAGAATCACTTGAACCCAGGAGGCGGAGGTTGCAGTGAGCCAAGATCACACTACCACACTCCAGCCCGGGCAACAAGAGCAAAACTCTATCTCAGGGAGAAAAAATATATATATATTATATATATATATATATTATATATATGAAGTAGTAAAAGGTGTTAACTTCTAAAAGGGGCAAAAGAAGACTCTAAGGAATACAGGAATAGTAAGTGCAGGCAGCAGCTGCTACCTCTAGGGCTGGGAAGGTTACCCAGAGAAAGAGGTGAGAGCGTGGATAAGAATCCCACCTTGAGGGAGACAGTGTGGCTGCAGACCACTGGGCAGTGGAGAAGGTCCGGGGTGCCAGTGAACTGGAGCTGGAGTACAAGAGCTTCCTCTGCTGGATGCTGGAGAAAATCACTAGAGAAAGCACCATTAGATTTCCCCCTGCTGGGACAATCACACTGTGGGAGAAAAAAGGCATACTAGAGCCAAGAGGAGGAGTTGGTCCTCTGCTGTGCCTTGCAGTTTCCCTCTAGCACCCTCTACTGACACAATGTAACATTGCAACAGCTGACGAAAGAGAAATATTAACAGGGTCCAGCTCCAGTATTACAAAGTAGGGCAAAGAGGAGTGGATTTGCAGTTGAGAGGCAATACATTGACAACAGGCACACCTACTTTGCGCCAAGCCCCATGTTATGCATTTCCAGCACGAATCTCCTTTAATCCCATTGATAATTCTTTGAAATAAATATGATTCCCATTTTAATGTTGAGAAAACACTAAAAACTAGGAGAAGTAATCTGAGAAAAATATGCAGCTAGTATTACTTTAAAATATGCAGTGGGGCTGAGCTGATGGTTTCACTGATGGGTGTGTGACTCTAGAGTATGTGTTTCTGGCCGGGCCCGGTGGCTCACGCCTGAAATCCCAGCACTTGGGGAGACCAAGGCAGGCAGATCACCTGAGGTCAGGAGTTCGAGACCAGCCTGGCCAACATGATGAAACCCCATCTCCACTAAAAATACAAAAGTTAGCTGGGCATGGTGGTGGGCACCTGTAATCCCAGCTACTTGGGAGGCTAAGGCAGGAGAATCACTTGAATCCAGGAGGTGGAGGTTGCAGTGAGCAGATATCATGCCACTGTACTCCAGCCTGGGCAATACAGTGAGACTGTCAAAAAAAAAAAAAAAAGAGTAAAGAGTATGTGTTTCTACATCAAGCTAGCAGTACCTGTCACTGTAAAGGGTTAAGGGCAGTAAAATTTTGTTCTCCCTCTCTCAACTTCTTTTCTATTAAATCACATAAGCCTTCCCAGCATTGGTTCTTGGACTCTGCCTTGGACAGGCAGTGAGGCAGATGTCCTGTAGGTGTCCTGAGGTCATGATTCTCAAGCCAAAATCACTGGGAAAGTTGGTGAAAATACTTTCCTGGGCCTACCTCTGCAGAGTCCAATTTAGTAGATTTAGGGGGACTTAGACTCTGTATTTAATAAACTCCCCAGAGGACTCTAGTATACTGCAAGAGAAGAGCACCAATCTCCACTGGGCTAGGAGTGGAAAGTGAGGAGCTGCCGAGCCTTTGATGGGTGGAGGAGGGGCTTCATGCTAACAAGCTCTCTTGGCCCCAGTGCCCCATGGGAAGGTCAATATTGTACCTGGTTTTCCAAATGAAAATCAAATAAGGCACATGGATCTGCTTTATGGGTGATAAAGTTGCAATGGCTGTAACAGAGGCGAAACTGATTCATATTTGTCAGACTGGGAAATGGGAGAACTAGGCTTCAGGACCCCTTGGCCTCTTGCCTGGCAGCCCCTGTAGGCATATTTTGGGACAGGAGGTATTTCAGAGTGAGAGCATGCCAGAGGTAACTTCACTTAGCTCAGAATGGGAGCCACCAGCTTTTGAGTACCTGTCATGTGACAGGAATTAGGCTCCATTATCTCCAGCCCTTAAACCCCCTAACAAGGATTAATACCAGAATGGTCAGATAAGGAAATGGAGGGTCTTGCCCCAGGCCATGAAGACATAAGGGGCAGAGCGCGGGTTAGTTGTACTCCAAAGCCATGTTCTTTCCATTGGCCCACACAGCCCTAGGAGAGGATGACAGCTCCTGGCCCAGGCTTGCCTGCTCAAAGGAGAGCCAGTCGCAAGAGGGGCTAAGAATCTGCTGCCCTGGGCTGGGGAGGGCTACTTTAGCACCACCTGCCAGGAGGGCCTAGAAGTCTAGAGATGAGAGTGAGAGAGATTGACAGGAAACCTGGATGGTGCCTTTGTAAGGTACAGTGATCCATCTCAATAATAACTATCACCCCATCAATATTAAAATATCTGATCAGCCTTCACGAGTCACTGTAGGAATGGCCAGCTGTAAACTCACGTCTAGAAAAGGGGAAAATTCAGAAATGTCTCAAGTGCCAGCCTGTTCAGTCCTATAAACTCTTCCATGCCATGCTGCCCAATCAGTGCAATAAGCAGAAAACTCGGTGAGCGTGAGCTGACTCCAGGCCAAAACGTGCTCAGATGCGTCTGTGACTCCACGGGGCTACAAGCACCTCAAGAGCAGCAGCTCCGCCTTGCCCGGGGTGATCTCCAGGGGCCAGCTTGCGCCTGTTGCCTGGCGAGCCCTCAATAGGAAGCTGTGTGGCCTGTCCAAAAATATGCCTAAAGGAGCTGCTAGGCAAGAGGCCAGGAGGTCCTGAAGCCTAGTTCTCCCGTTTCCCAAATAGGAATCAATTTTACCTCTGTTGGAGCCATTGCAACTTCATCACTCATAAAGCAGACCCATTTTCATTGGGGAAACCAGGTACAATGTTGACATCTCCATGGGGTGCTGGGGCCAAGAGAGCTTGTTAGCATGAAGCCCCTCCTCCATCAAAGGCTCCACCGCTGCCACCTACCTCCTGGCGGTTCAACCATGGCCCTAACCTCTGGGCCTAGCTGCTGTCCTGTGTCAAGTGGGCATTTAAAAATACTACCACTTGCCCAAACCCACAGAATATACATCACCAAGAGTGAAGGAAAACCTCCGGGCTGCAAGCGATCATGCTCTGCAGAGACTCATTGATTGTGTCACACGTGCCGCTCTGGTGTGGGATGCTGGCTGCAGGGAGGCTGTGCATATGTGGGGGCAGAGGGTCTACAGGAACTCGCTGTACTTTCTGCTCAGCCTTGCTGTGAACCTAAACCCGCTTTGAAAAAAATCAAGTGTATTTAAAAGGCAGGGAGTTGGGAATACTGCCTCTTGAGGTTGCTGTGAGAATTGAATAAGATAACGTTGTTGATGCACCCTGCGTGGTCTTTGGTGCACAGTGGGGTCCATGGTAGCCGAATGAGGGGCTATTACCATCATGAGACCCAGGAGGAGGCTGAGGACAGTGACAGATGCTCACCTCTAGCACATCTCATCTCCTATCGGGAGCCCTCCAGGGTGGGGACAGGTGAAAGAATTGAGGACCAGATGATCTTGCTAGTACTCAGGAGATAGGGCAGCAAAGATGACTCAAGAGAGAATAACACGGCCATGCCTAGGATCAGCCCCTCCCTCCCTCTCTAGCAGGCAGATCTTCTCAGAGTCAACACAAGGAATGGGAGAGGACTTGGCTATTTGGCAAAAGAGGGCACAAATCTGGCTGCGCTACGCCCCGGTTCTCAAGTCCTCGCTTGCTCCACAATGACCTCGCCGGGCACACTGGCCTCTCCTCCCACTGGGTGGACCCTGCAGCCATTATGGGTACCATTCAGCCGAGTAGGAAGAGAACAGGCTGGTGTCTGCAGACCTGCATTTCAGGCCCAATTCTGTGGCTGCGTGACTTTGAAAACATCTCTCTCCTCTCTGTGCCTCCGTTTCCCCAGGCAAGTTTTTCTCCCTTCTTTCACTGAATACATTGCTGAGTGCTATCCTTGAGCCAGATAATCCCTGAGGGTCCTTTCAATGTGATATGATTTTTAAAATAATGCTTTTTGTCTTGTTTTGTTTTTGAGACGTAGTCTTGCTCTGTCACCTAGGCTGGAGTACAGTGTCTCCATCTCGGCTCACTGCAAGCTCCGCCTCCCGGGTTCACGCCATTCTCCTGCCTCAGCCTCCCGAGGAGCTGGGACTATAGGCGTCCGCCACCACGCCCGGCTAATTTTTTGTATTTTTAGTAGAGACAGGGTTTCACCGTGTTAGCCAGGATAGTCTCGATCTCCTGACCTTGTGATCCGCCCACCTCAGCCTCCCAAAGTGCCGGGATTACAGGCGTGAGCCACTGCACCCGGCTAAAATAATGTATTTTAAATGCATTGGAGAAATATAAAACATGCAGACACAAAATATACAGATAAAAATGGAAATGTTTTCTTAATCACGGGAGATGGCACTTTTCCTCCTAAGTTCTGCCTTCGAATCTACATTTCTGTAGACTTTGTGAACATGAATCCTTGCTTGGAAAGTTCCTGGATAGCTTTGAGGTCTGCAAGGCTGTGATCTTGCCCTCAGGATCTGGCTGGTGTTGGTCAATCGCCTGTCTCCTTGCAAAAGGAGGGTAATGTGAAGCCAGAACAAACATGGATACTTCCTGGACCACAGCTCTTGAGTTCCCTTGAAGTTCCCTCCACAGCCACACCTGTTCTCACTGCCAGACCCGTTCCCTGGCCCAGAGCCTGTAGAGGAACCAGATCTCTGGGGGAGGCACAGGATGTGTATGAGCTTTGAACATGTATGAGCTTTGGCTTCAAACAGATATAATTTCAATCTTAGCTCTGCCAGTGATTTGCTGTGTGACCTTGGAAGTAAGTTACCATTTCTGAACCTTGTTGTCCTGTATCTATTTAGCAGAGAGAGTAAATCTCTACCTGACAGGGTCTTTGTATAAAATGACACAGGTCATGTCTCTAGCCACGTAAATAGCTGAATCACTTTATTTAATGAGATAGTAAGAATCTTGTCCTTAGATGAGATAAACCATATAAAGTGTTAGGTCAGTGCCTAGGTAAGAACTCGCCTCTAATGGCTACTATCATCATCATCATGTTGCTCATTTTCATCACCATCTCAATCATTTTATTGCCTTCCCTGTGACCTCCAGGTGGCAGCATGGGGCCGTGGAATCACAGCGCTCCTCCTCAGGCTGTCACTTCAAAACTGTGAGCGGGCAGGACCCTTGGGTGACACTCCTTGGGTGACACTAACCTGAGCTGTCACCATGCTAGCCAAGTGGGGAGCACTTAAACCCCTTGTTTTCATCCTTAGGACCTTCTGCAGGAAGCAGTTATCCACATCGTATGTGGATGAAAGGTGGGCTCGGGTGGGAGGAACCACTAGGGGGCGTGGAGCCAGGAATCAAAGCCAGTCTCCGCTGCCTGCCGGCTGGGGCACTTGCCCACTATGCTGGAGCCTCCAAGTGGGTTCCAGCATCTCACCTGGCAGGTAGTGAAGTGAGGCCAAGGAGCGAGGGGACTAGCCCCAGGATCGGGCCCCTAGGAAGGGCTCCTTCCCACAGAGCCCAGTCTCCGGGAGTGGCCCGTCAGCCACCGCCCCAGCCCTGGCTTGAGGCTCTGCCTGGGCTCCCTGGAGGGTCTTGGCAACCTCAGGGAAGCATCCCATGACTCCTCTCTTTCCGCCTTGCCCAATGGGACCTCTTCTGATCTCCAAGTAATCTTTGCTACCAGGAGCCAAAGTGATTTGTGGAAACTTCCTCCAAATCCCCAGCTAATCCTCTTCTTTCAGCGAAGTCCTTTAGCAATCACATTTGCTGCTTGGTGGCCTCTAATCCCCTTATTCCCAAATGTCCTGGGGAGGCACATGTACAGATGTGTGTCCCTGCTGGGGCCTCTTAAGCTGGTCCAGGCCAGAGCAGCATGTCTGTGACCACCAGCTTGTCCCACTCAACTTCGATCTGCGTTCCTCCCTCCTAGGGGTCTCGCTTTAAAGTTGGCCAGGGAGAGGCCTTAGGTCTGTGCCCAGTGGTCTCTGGATAGGACTTGCTGGCCATCAGCTGAGAAGCCCCAGTCCCCTGGCCTCTCCACGCTGATTGACTCTCAGAGGGATCCTCATGTTTGAAGTTAGGGCCTCAGTTTCTTCCTCTCTTAAACAGGGATAATATTAGTTGTACTTCGAAGGCATGCAATGAGGAGTTACCAAGGTAATGTATCCAGTGAGGTTAAAGAAATCAGAATCAGTTAGCTATGGTTACCTAGAGTATCTGCCTGCCACCCCCACGCCTCAAGGACTCCGATCTCTCCTACCTCTAAAGGGGTGGGTCCTGGGGGACGCAGATGCACACGAAGGCTGAGAGATGCGATATGGGGCAGTTATTCAGCAAGCTGAGCCCACTGTGGGCTTTGCAGGTTCTGGGGAGTCCCTGTCCCTCAACAATTCTGGCTGGGAAGGGGTCCAAGAACCTGCAGCTGTAAGAAGGTGCGCTGAACGGGAGAGATTCGAGATGCGGCTACACAGGGCCAGGGAGGGAGGAGCTGGGGAGGGGTGGCATCTGCCTCCCAGCCAGAACAGAGAGGGTGGTCCCAGCAGTGCCCAGGCAGTGGGGGAAGCCACAGGCTCAGGCGGGCGGCAGGGGAGACGCAGAGGAGCTGGGCAAGGCAACTCTGTGACCTGGGATAATTTATTTAATCTTTGAGCGCAGTTACAGTATATATTTTGTGACCCACAAATCAGCAGGGTTCCCACTGTCCCCAAGAATGAGATAAGATTGGCTCTAGCTCCCTGTGAGAGTTCAAGTTCAGGTCCCTCCCAGGGATTTATGCTGGCGCCCTGGCCTCCTGCCCCTGAGCTCTCTCCCCCTCCCCTCTGAACTCTGCAGCTGCTCTCTTATCTCTTCCTAGGTGTTGGCCTGATCATGGAATCCTTTTTCCTTTCCTTATGGCCATGCAACACTGGGAAAACCTGAAAACAAAACTCACCCTCTCCAGGAGAGAAGGTTCCAGGCCTTTTCTGGGATCATGCCTTGCTTAGAACAAAGCTTAGGACCTCATCCCGGTCATCGAGGAGCTGCCCCTCCCAGGGACACACAGGCACGTCCCCTCCCAGGGACACACAGGCACGTCCTTCTCCACATTCTTCTGCCCGTGTGTCTTGGCAGCTCGTGTGTCAGATACACAAGACCATGGCTTCAATTTCCTCAGAAACGTGGCATAATGAACGTGACTGAAATCTTTCTCCTCTCTCAGCCTAGAAATCCTCAACACACTCTATTCCCTGGATTTCCTCTAAGGAAACTGACATGCAAGGAGGCAAGGAATAGGGGTCTTGCTCCCTCATCAGCCATCAAAAGTGATTAAAACATGCATTGCCTTCCATCAATAATTTTCTATTTAACTATAACAGAAACATTTTGCTCACAATAAAATTTTATGCAGGAACTCCAATACATATTTAAAACGTGAAAACAGAACTGCTTGGCTGAATCTGGGAGAGGCAGAGGGAATGATAATGCCTGCTCCTGGGCTTGTCTCTCCCAAACCCCAGGGAATCTCTGAGGCACTCTGGGCTCTGGAGAACAGAAAGAGAAATAAAAACTGTGTCTTTAGCCAATGTAAAGTCATCCAGCTTAACTCTTAGTAAGATAAATGTAAATTAAAACTGCACTGAGATACTATTTTCGCCCCATCAGATTGGCAAAGATCCAAAAGTTTGGGAATGTTTTATTTTGGCAAAGGTATAAGAAACAGGCACTCCTATGCATTTTAGGGGAGACTCTAAATTAGTGTAGTGCCTGGAAAGGGCAATATGGCAATATACATAATATAAATGCACATACCCTTAGGCCTAGAAATTTCATGAGCAAGAATTTATGCTACAGATTATCTCTGCACATAAGGGAAGTAAACTTATAGTACTGTTTGTTAACAATGTCAAAGGCAGTAAACAACCTAAATGTCCATCAATGGGTAAATAAATAGTATGTGATTAAACTAATGTACCCATACCATGGAATATTACAGTCATTAAAATTAGAAAATTCTTTGTGTTGATCAGGAAAGGTCTTCGAAACATATTGCTAAGTCAATTTAAAAAAAAAAAAACAAGAAAACAGAACAGCATGCAAAGTATGCTACCATTTAGTGTAAAAATAAGCGAGGAGAGGAGATGGAGGTATTTTCTTGTAATTGCGCAAGATATTTCTGAGAGGATAGTAAGAAACAAGTAACGCTGGCTTCCTAGAACCAGGTAGCCGGAGAATAGGGATGGGATGGAGACATTTATTGCATGCTCTTTTGAATTCTGAATAGTGTAATTGTGCATTCCTATTCAAAACTTAAAAATGTTTAAGACAACAAAAAGAAAATCATTGCATGAGAGAAAACAAAAATGTACGTTATTCTTCCGCTTTATACATAGAATAATCTGTACTCTCAATCCAAAAAGTAAAAATACAGATAACATTTTTAAAGATTACCTAACAAGTAAGCCCAAGACTCTTAAACTCCAAAGCTGTGGATTTCTGGCTCCTGCTTAGGGTGTAGAAAGCTGCAAAGGGCATTGCTCTCACCCTTTTACCAAAAGAAAAGGCGAGCAATCTGCAAAATGACTTTTCTTGATCTCATCAGAGAACTGGGATTGCAAGTAACAAACTAACCCAGAATGTAAGAAAAAACAGGCACCTCCAAAGGGAGACAGAACACAGGTACTTGCTTACATGTCAGACTCCATACAAATTGGAAAGAATTCAGCCAAACTTCCTAACAAATATGTGGGGGCTGTATAATCGTCTAGACCCCTTGGGAGCTGTAGACATAAGGGGAATCCACACTCCATTGCAATCTCTTCTCCATGGACCACACTGGATGCTCACAAGAAAGGAGGAGGGTGAGAGACATGATCAGATCTCTCTCTGGGCTCAAGAGAACAGTGTTGCAGGAAAGCTCAAAGTTCCACACAGACCCTTCTCCCTATATCCCCTATGGGGAAAAAAAAAAAAAAAAACTATTGGAGAAAAGGCAGCAAACTTTGTTGTCCTTAGGGAACAAGTGAAAATCTATCACAGCTGGGAGAAGAGAAGAGTAAAAACCCTCTGCCCTGGGTGAGGGGAAAAAATATGAGCAGACCAGTAGAGTCTGCTACAGAGAGGAAAGGGACAGGATCACTGAAATATCTCCACCCCAAGACACAGGGTCATAGCTTCTGCCTAAGACTGAAGCTGAAGCAGAATAGCAGACAATGCCCTCAACCCTGCCCTGTTCTCCAAGTTCAGGCTAAAAGGGTTAAGTAGAGGTAACAGCAATTTATTGCTGGAGGAGGATCAAGAGTATGAGGAGAAATTTTCTTGAAGGTGTAGCCACAAAGGGAAGTTCTGAAGCTGATGGTGAAACAGACATTAAGCAACACCCTCTGGCAAACCAGCTACCACCCTAAACACAAGGCACTTCAAGAGAAATTTAAAGCCTGTAATGCACTAACAGTAGCCATAGTGACAGTAAAACCCAAACACAGCTCAATTCCTGACTAGTTTGCTCTAACCTCCATAACAAAGGCCCAGAAAATGACAAGGCATGCCCATTTCCAGCCATAAAGTACTATTTACCTCAGTCTGTACTGTTCTGCACAGTATGTCTGACTTTCAACAAAGAAGTTACAAAGAACGCAAAGAAGCAAGAAAAAAATAACACCCTATAAAGAGATAAGACAATCAGCAGAACTAGACTCAAACATGCCAAAGATGTTGAAATTATCATACAAGAAACATAAAAGCACTCCAGCTAATATGTTAAAAGTTTTAGTGAAAAGGTGGGCAACATGTATAGTCAAGTCAGTAATTCCAGCAAAGAGAGCAAAACTAGAAATAAAAAACAAATGGAAATGCTAGAAATGGAAAACTATGAGCTGGAGAATGCTATTGAAAGATTCATCCGTAGAGTTGACACAGCTAAGAAAAGAAACAGTGGATTAGAAGTCAAGTCACTAGAAATTATTCAAACAGAAACACAAAGAGAAAAACAAGTGAAAAATGGAACAGAATTGAAGACCTATGGGACAATATGAAACAGTGTAACATGGATGGAAGTGAAATCCCAGAAGGTGAAGAGAGAGAGAACAGGGCAGAAGCAGTATTTGTAGGAATGGTTGCTCAGAGTTTTTAAAAATAAGAATAGACACCAAACCAGATTCCTTAACCTAAGAACAGCAAACAGGATAGAAGAAAAATAAGAGAAAGAAGGAAGAGAAAGAGAGGCAGGAGGAAGAAGAGGAGTAAGCTTAAACATATTATATTCAAACAGCTGAAATCCAAGAACAAAGAGAAAACTTTGAAGGTACCCAGGGAAATATGACACATAACATAGAGAAACAAAGGAGAGAGTATAGCAGGCTTCTTTTCAGAAACTACGTAAGCCAGAGGACAATGGAACAATGTCTTAAAGTGCTGAAAGGAAAAAAGGAAAAAAAGACTTTAACTCAGAATCTATTCTCACTGAAGATATCTTTCCAATATAAAGGAGCAATAAAAAATTTTCAGGAAAATAAAAACACCAAGTCCATTGCCAGCAGGCCAGTGCTACAAGAAATAGCAAAGGAATTTCTTTAGAAGAAAGTGTATGATAGTAAACAGAAACCAATACCTACAAAAAGAAGTAACAAGCATTGGAAATGGCATAAGTGAAAATAAATTTTCAGTTGCTCCACAGATAATTGTCTGCCTGAGGCAAAATGCTTATAATATCATGGGTATTTATAGCACATATAAAAGGAAAATATAAGACAACACTGGCACAAAGGATGGGAGAGAGAAATCAGGAATACATTGTTGTAAGACCCTTACTGTACAAATGAAGCAATATGATAGTATTTGAAGTTAGACTGTGATGAATATTTATATTATAAGTATTAGGGAAACCACTAAAATAAATTTAAAATGAAATAAAAATAACCCAATAATAGATATAAAATAGAGTAAGTAATATTCAATCTGAAAAAAAAGAAAAATAAGGAAAAATGAAATAGAAAAAAAGCTAGCAAGATTGTAGATTTTAATCCAAACATATCAGTAATTATATTCAATGTGAATTGCCTAAATATACTGTTATAGACTGAATTGTGTCTCCCTAAAACCTATTCGTTGAAGCCCTAACCACTAGTATCCTAGAAGGTGACTATATTTGGAGACAGAACCTTTAAAGAGGTAGTTAAAGTTGAATGAGATGGTAAGAATAGAGCCCAATCCATTAGGACTAGTGTTCTTATAAGAAGAGAGATACCAGAGATATGCACACACAGAGAAAAGACCACATGAAGACACAGGGAGGAGGCAGCCATCTGCAAGCCAAAAAGAGAGGCTTCAGCAGGAACCAACCCTCCTCTCACCTTCATCTTGGACTCCCAGCCCTACTCTCACCTTCATCTTGGACTCCCAGCCTCTAGAACCATGAGCAAATACATTTCTGTTGGTTAGACCACCCAGTCCATGATATTTTGTTATGGCAGCCCTAGCAGACTAATGTGTACACAAAATAAAAAGGGCAATTGTCAGATTGGATTTTTTTAAAGACAAAACTATATTCTGCCTCTTATTATATAGTTAGCATAAAACTAAAATAATGGGGAAAGATATATTATGCAAGCCTTATTTAAAAGAAAGCTGGAGTGGCCACATTAATATTAGACAAAATAGACTTCAGAACAAGAAATATTACTAGTCAGAGAGGTGGCCAGTATACAATGATTATAGGGTAATTCCACTGAAAGACATAATAATCCTAAATATGTGTACACCTAAAATAAGAGCTTAAAAATACATGAAGCAAAAAATGATATAACTGAAAGGAGAAATAGACAAATCCACATTGTACTTGGAAACGACAATGCTCCTCTGTAAATAACCAATAAAAGGAGTAGTCAGAAAATCTCTAAAGATATAGAAGTCCCAAACAGTACTGTCAATTAACTTCATCTGAGTGATATTTGTAGAATAGTTCACACAACAAGAGCAAAATACTCATTCAAGAACACATGGAATTGTCACAAAACAGATCATATTCAGGGTCAGTTTTAAAACTTATACATTCAAAGGAATTTAAATAATAGAAAATAAGTTAATTGACCACAGCAGAATTAAACTAGAAATCAAAACCAAGAAGGTATCTGGAAAGTCCTCAAATAGTTGGAAATTTTAAAACACCCTTCTACATAATCTATAAGTCAAAAGGAAGTAACAGAAAATTAGAAAATAATTTGAACTGAATGAAAATATAAACAAAATATCAAGCAATCAAACATTGTGTGATGCGTTTCAGTCAGTACCTTAAGGGAAAATGTATAGCACTAAATACTTACATTAGGAAAGAATAAAGGTATAAAATAAATGACTAGTCTTCCACCTTATAAAGCTAGAATAGAAAAGCAAATTAAACTCAAGTCAGGCAGAAGAAAGAAAACAATATCAATATAAGAAAGATTAGAAATAAATGAAATTGGGCCAGGCGCGGTGGCTCATGCCTGTAATCCCAGCACTTTGGGAGGCCGAGGCCGGAGGATGACCTGAAGTCAGGAGTTCGAGACCAGCCTAACCAACATAGTGAAACCCCGTCTCTACCAAAAATACAAAAATTAGCTGGGCGTGGTGGTACATGCCTGTGATCCCAGCTACTTGGGAGGCTGAGGCAGGAGAATCACTTGAACTCAGGAGGCAGAGGTTGCAGTGAGACGAGATTGTGCCACCCCACTCCACACTGGGGAACAAGAGCAAGACCCTGTCTCAAAAAATAAAATAAAAATAAAAAATAGAAATACATGAAATTGAGGACAGAAAAGCGATATGAAAAAGTCAGCAAAATGAAAAGCTGGCTCTTTGAAAAAAAATTAATGAAATCGGTTAACTTCTAAGCCAGACTAAAAGAGAAGACCAAATCACCAAATGCATTAAATATTTCAGTTTTTAATTCTGCAATATATGCAATATCTATATTTTGAAGTTTATAAAACACTGATGAAAGACTTCAAAGGAGGCCCAATATTAACACGTCAATTCGCTCCAAATTGATCTATAGATTTGATTCAATTCCAATAAAACTCCCTGCAAATTGTTTATAGAAATTGACAGTCTGAGGCTAAAATTCGTATGGAAAGGCAAAGGAACTTGAATGGCCAAAACAATTTGGGGGAAAACAAAAGCAAAGTTGGAGGAACCATGCTACCTGATTTCAGGACTTACTATATTTATCATAAAACTATAGTAACGAGGTCAGTGTATGATTTCAGAGGGAAAAAGAAAAAAATAGGTATGTCAATGGTACAGAATAGAGTCCAGAAATAGATACACACATATAGTCAACAAATTTTTTACACAAATACAAAGGAAAATCAGTAGAGAAAGGATAATCTTTTCACAAATGGTACTGAAACAATTAAATATGAATAGGCAAAATGTAAACCTCCAATCCATACTTCCCACTCCTATGTAAAAATTACCTTAAAATGGATCATAAAGCTTAATGTAAAAGTATAAAACTTCTAGAAGGAACACAGAAGAAAATCTTTGTGACTTTGGGCTAGGCAAAAATGTCCTCAACTCAATACTGGAAGCATGATTCAGAAAAGAAAAAAATTGATAAGTTGATTTCATCAAAATTTTAATAACTTCTGTTGTTTGAAAGACACTGATAAGAGAATGAAAAGACTAATCACAGACTGGCAAAAAAATTTTGCAAATCACACATCCAAGAAAGGATTCATATCCAGAATATAAAAAGCACCCTCAAAACTCAATAGTAAGTAAAGAAGCAACCAAATTTTTTAAAAGGGAGGACAAGTACTTGTAACAAAATAGATTTGTAGATGGCAAATAACTACTTGAAAAGGTGTGTAGTCTGGATGTGGTGACTCACGCCTGTAATCCCAGCACTCTGGGAGGCCAAGGCAGGCAGACTGCCTGAGGTCAGGAGATGGGGACCAGCCTGGCCAACATGGCGAAACCCCGTCTCTACTAAAAATACAAAAATTAGCCGGGCATAGTGGTGCACGCCTGTAGTCCTGGCTACTCAGGAGGCTGAGGCAGAATGGCTTGAACCCAGGAGGCGGAGGTTGCAGTGACCCTAAATCGTGCCACTGCACTCCAGTCTGGGCGACAGAGCAAGACTCCATGTCCAAAAAATAAAAACAAAAAATGTGTACAACATCATTAATCATTAGCGAAATGCAAAATAAAACCATAATGAGATATACAATTAAAATGGTTAAAATAAAATAACCTGACAATACCAAGTGCTGACGAGGATGCGAAACAATTGGAATACTCATTCAGTGCTGGCGGAATGAAAAAGGGTACAGCCACATTGGAAAAGAGTTTACCAGTGTCTTATAAACTTAAACAAACATCTAACATACAGCCCAGTTATTCTATTCCTAGGATTTACTGTAGGGGAAAACAGATCCACAGAGAAATCTGCATGTTTACTGCAATTATAATCATAGTGGCCCCAAACTGGAAACCCAGATGTCCCTCAACTGGGCAATTGATAAACTGTAGTATGTTCATGGAGTACTATTTGGCAATAAAAAGGAGTGAACTAACATATGCTGCCACAGGGATGAATCTCAAAAGCATTATTATGCTAAGTGAGAAAAGCCAGACATGCTTCCATTCATATGACATTCTGAAAAAGGCAAACTATAGGAGCAAAAAACAGGTTAAGTGATTACCAGTAGCTGGATGTATGGAGATCAATACAGAGCAGATGGGGAAGTGTTTAGAATCTTGGGACCATTCGGCTTATATCTTGATTGTGGTGTGGGTTACACAAATAAATTTATTTGCCAAAACTCACAGTACTGTACACTAAAAAAAAATGAATTACTCTATGTAAATTATACTTTAATTGTTAAGAAACAGTGGGTGGAGGGGATGGCTATACACCTATCTACTTATGTTCTAGAACTTCCCCATGGCCACACAGCTTATAGGGGATATAACCAGGATTCCACCTGTCCATTTTCAAAGCCCATGTTCTTTCCACAGAAGCCCTCTGCCTTTTTTTAGAGAAAAGTAAAACAGCACTTGTATTGTGCTTTACTGTTTAGAAAGCACTTGTTAAAAGTCCTTTTCCATGGCCCAGCTCATTCAATCCTCACAAAGTCCTCTGCAATATTATCACCACTCTCCTGTAATAGATGAAGAAATTGAGACCGAGAGAGGTTTGATGAGCTGCACACAGTCCTCCAGCGAGTCAGCGACAGGCCTAGAGCTTCTGACTCTAGTGATGGTTCCTGCCCCCCATAGCTGTAAACCCTGGCATGGAGGGTGCTGTCCCCAGGGACTCCCACACTGTCTGGATTCCTCTGTGACCTAGTGGCCCCTCCAGGAAGGGTCCTCATCCCAAACTCAGGCAAGCATTTACCCACTCATCCATACACTAAGTAATGTCCTATTCTCCAAGAGCCGCTGGAACCACTCTCTTGGGAAGGGCAGCTCAGGGCTCTGCAGCCCCCAGCACAGCCTGGCTTCCACTAGGAAATTACCTTAGGTTTGAGTCCCTTCGGTCAACTCTTGTCCTCTTTCTACCAGATCCCAACCTTGTCTCTCCCTTTCCCAATCCCTGGTTCATGAGTCTATAAGACTCCTTCTGCTGATGTTCTCTGGGTCTCAAATTTGGTCCTGTCTTTAGGCACACACCCACCCATTTTTCTCTCTCTCTTCAGTTGTTTGATACCTGAACCCAGCATCTGTCTGCGACTCAGCTTAAGAGACCTGGAGCCAAGTGCTTCGCCTCTTCCTCCCTTTCTGAGTTACTGCCTGGAGACCTTTGCAGCTCTGACAGTCCCAGTGCCCAGATCACACAGCGGGCACCTGCTCACCCTGTAGGTAGGAGTCCCCCAACCCATACTTGAGGCATTGGTGTTGGTAATTTAATTTAAATGCAGAACAAAAGATGCTCATCCTGGTAACAGTTCATCGTATTGTGTTTCTCAGGCTTGCCCTAAAATATCCTGAATCTTGCTTCAGTCTTCCCTTACCCGAGATCTCAGCTTTGGGTCTCCTGCAGATAGGGTACCTCTGCTCTCTGTGACTTCTTGGAAGCTAGAGAGCAAAGTGCTCTTTCTGACCTGGTTCCCCCAGCCGCTACCCTGGCAGGTGTCTCTCAGAGCTCTCTCTTGCCCTCATGCCATTTACCATAATATTAAGTGTTCAGTGAACTTGGAGGCAAAAATATAAATGAACAAACTCACAGTTTCCTCTTTGTTTCTCCTGTTCCTCCTGTCTGTCTGCCTTTCTATCCACCATGCTAGGTAAGTCTGAATCAGCCATAGAGAGTCATGGAATTTTAGCTGTTGGACCATGTGCCTGCCTCGGTGTGTGCGCGCGGATGTGCGGATGTGTATGTGCGTGTGTGTGCATGTGTGGGGGGTATGTTTATACAAAAGAAGTGTGAGAGAGACAGAAGCAGAGGCAGGAAGAAATGAATAGGAATGACACGTTTTTGTTTCTTGAAGGGAGGGAGCCAGAAATTACATCCGCTCAAAAATATCCTGCCTCTTTCATAGATAAATATAGCATCGTGAGTAGATGTATCACTGAATGATACTTTCAAAACAAATCTGGGAAAGTCACTTGAAGAGGCTGCCACTACTGGCTCTCTCCCCTTGCTCGAATGTCCCCCAGTCCTTCATTCCCTCCCAGAGCTCTCAGACTATGGTCAGGAATAAGAGGTGGGGGAAGTGTGCAGGTCCCACTAGGCATTCTGGAAAGGGGAGAATAGCAGCAACAATGGTGCTGCTTAAAACAGACTACTGGCCAGAGGCTCCGGGTGACCAAATGTCTCCCTCACAGGGAGGCACTCAAGAAGCCACGTCTCCCTGTTATAGAGAAGTACAAGCTCAGCACAGGAGGCCAGCCCCATAGAAATACATTTACCAGGTGTGCTGGTTGGTCACAGGTAACTGGAGCTTAAGAATACTTGACTTAGTTCCAAAGGGTAGAGTAAAATCGTTTAATCCCCGGTGAGGTGCAGGCAGCTGCCAGCCAGAAGGGACTCCAGCCCCTGACAATGGGAGGCATAGCGGTCAGTACCAGCTGAGCATCAGTTCCACTTAGACTAACATGCAACTGATCCTTCCAACAGCCCACAGAGGTGACACTGCCATCCCATCTACAGCTGGAGAGACTGAGGACAGGAATGAGTCAGTGATTTATCCAGGGTCTCGTGGTCAGTCATGGCAGAGCTGGGCTTTGTCTCTTCCAAGTGTCAAAGAAGGTCCCCTGCCTTTTACTCACTCCACGTGAAGGAGGTAAGAGGTTCTGCTGGCATGCCAGCGCAGCCTCACCTGTCAGCAGAAGCCCCAACCAGCTGTGATCATGGAAGGGCGGCTTCTGGGTCCTAACCCCTGTGAGAACAGAGAGCTGTCAGGTAGCTGCAGATCCTCCATGAAGAAGCAGGGGCTAGGGGCCATTTTGCAGTTCTGAGCTTCTCAGCTCCTGGCTCATGTGGAGCACCCTTCTAGTGCCTCAAGGCAAGGCTCAGTGTCGGACCCTCCAGCTTGGCTGTGGGCTGGGACACCTCTCTTACCTGGACAAGTAGCATCACCCTTTGCTGTGTGTTCTGAGCTTCTTAACATCTGTATTCATCGGCTTGAGCTGCCGTAACAAAATACCATAGACTGAGTGGCTTATTTCTCACAGCTCTGGAGGCTGGAAGTCCAGGATCAAGGGACTGGCACTGTCAGGTTTTGGTGAGGGCTCTCTTCCTGGCTGGCAGGTGGCCACCTTCTTGCTGTTCTTGCTGTGTCAAAGAGACAGAGAGAGAGAGAGAGAGATTCCATTGTTTCTTCTTATCAGAGCACTAATCCCATCTAATCAGGACCCCAACCTTAGGTCCTCATTTGGCATTAGTTATTTCCTTAGAGGCCTCATGTGCTGGGATTTAGGGCTTCAACATATGAATTGTAGGGGAACACAAAAATTCAGGTCATAACATCTTTTGGAGTCAGACTTGGGTTCCGTTTTAACCTCTTCCCCTCTCTAGCTTTGTACCTTGGAAAAGTTCATGCCTCTTATATCACTTTCCTGTTGTTGCTGAAACAATTTATCACAAAATGAGTAGCTTAAAATGACAAATATGTATGATTTCACAGTTCTAGAGGTCAGACACCAACATCAGCCTCACTGGGGTAAAGCCAAGGCAGAGGCAGGGCTGCGCCCCCTTCTGGCTCTAGCTAGGAGTGTCTTCACTTCCTTGCCTTTTGCAGCTTCTAGAGGCTGCCCATGTTCCTCGGCCCATGGTACCACATCACATGGACAACAGCTTCCATGGACACATCTACTCTCTGACTCTGACCCTCCTGCTTCCCTCTGGTAAGGACCCTTGTGATGCCATTGAGCCCACCTGGATAATCAGGGTCATCTCCCCATCTTAGGATCCTTTACCTGATCACATCTGCAAAGTTCTCTTTGCCATGCGAGAAAACCAACCCACAGGCTTTACAGATGATGATGTGGACTTCTGATTTACTTTGAGCTTTGTGGGCTGAGGGCATCCTGAAGTGGCCCAGTTTGGGGCCTCTCCATCGTTTATTAAGCTGGCCTGGATCATCCTGCACCTTGCTTCAGATTTCTCCTACACAAGGCTCCCCACTCCGTGCCTCGGCATTGGGTCAGCTGCAGTTCTGCCCTCTGGGCGTCACTGGAGACACGCAGCAATGCACAGAGCAATGGCTCCTGCTGACCCAGACCCAGATGGTACCTCCGGGGGTTTTCTCTTGCCTCTCCATGTGCCTGAAGACCAGGCATGTTCCTACTGAAGCTGGGATTTAGCAACACCTGACCTTCCTCTCAACTCCTCCCAGCCTCTGGACTGAGGCTGACCCTGAAGTCCCAAGTCCAGTTCCCAGCCACACCTGCCCCACACTGAGGCCTCAACCAGGAGGGCTTGGGGTCCATGGCAGATGGTCGAGCATGAAAATCCTGCAGGCCCAGGGCCACATGGTGTACCAGCGGAGACTGCAGGTGGGAGTGGGGTTGTCTCCCTCTTCATGGGTCTTTGCCCTGTGGGCAGCCCCTACCGCCAACTTCAGAAACCCAGCATCTTCACACCTCCCATCCCCTGAGAGCAGATGTGACCAGCTTAGCTTGGAGCTGCCTCAGGCTTTGGGGCTTGTCCCCAGATCTAGGCTACAAGCCTCCCAACGCAGGGAGTGGGGAAGGGGTTCAGGCCCAGGGAAGGGCCGCTGGCCCTGAAGCAGGCCTGGCCACACACAGCTGGTGAGGGCAACCAGGGTGACATCTCCAGACTAGAGCCAGGCAAAGCCCCTGTTCAAGGCTGGAGCCCCCAGGGATTCGTCAGGGCCTCTGAGTGGGGGCTGTGGTGGGGTGGCGGGTCAGCCTCTGTGAGTGAAACCCGTGGCTTTCCAGATCTCCCAGTGTGGGCTGGGCCTGTTGTTGCCTTCAGCACTGGAGAGGGAGGGGGGCTGAGAGAGCCTCTCTTCCTCCACAGTTTGAGCTGCGCCTTCACCAGCTGTCTGGTCGCCTGTTTCCCTTGGGCTGAAGCTACGTGGAGAAAAGGACACTCCAACTGAGCCCCTGCAGGCAGGAAAGCCACACAGGTAGAGTGACCACACACTTTCCTGCCTAGAACCTCCATGGACATCTCATGCCCAGCTTCCCAGCCTCCTCTGTCACAACTCCTTCCGTTTCCCATGAGTTCCAGCCATAACGGCCCAGTGGCCACACCCAAAATCACGCAACTCTGTGCCTCTGAAATTGCACCTCTGTGCCTCTGGAAATGCACCTCCAGGCCTCTGGAAATGCGCCTCTGTGCCTCTCAAAATGCACCTCCAGGCCTCTGGGCCTTGGCATATACTCCGCCTCTGCTTCTACTGTCTTTCCTTTGCTCCTCCCCTTCAGGGGGCCTAGTCATCCCTCAAGCCCAACTCAAACAGCTTCTTCTTCTTCTCTTTTGGTGCCCCTCTTGTACCCCGAATGTGATTACTGCTCCTTCCTCAGTGTCCCCAAAGGGTGTGTGTAGCTCTTCCCTGACACGCAGGGCGCTGGCAGAAGTGTGGTCTCTGTGTGCCTGGCTCTCCCTGGGATCGTGAGCATTGTGAGGGTGGGAAGCAGGTCTTATTTTTCGAAACCCCAAGGACTGCCACAAAACTGGACTAAAGGAGGTGTTCAGGAGAGGTTCACTGCCTTTATAAGGCACCAGCTGTGTACAATGTGCTGCCCAAAGCATTAATGTTCTGATATTTCAGCAACTTTATAAACCAGGTGGAAAAAAAAGATACCCACCCTGCCTGGCAGGAGAGGCTCTCACTAAATTGAACCAACGAATAAGCAAGATTCAAAGAAACAGAAGAGCAATGAAAGCAAGCGTAGTTTATACCGGTGGTCTCCAGAGCGGCGCACGCCCACCAAATTCATTTGTTCCCAATGCAGGATCAAAATGTGGATCCTCTGTTTACATTTATTTGTATCCTTTTACTTTTCCATGCTTTTCTTTTTTTAAAGTTTTAATGTGTATAATACACAGATCTGTACAGTACTTTATGTCATATAATTTGTAAATGAATACAATATACATTTAATGGGGCAAGCTGAAAGATGTTTTATTCATATAACTTTGGAATAAAATGGGTTTAAACTGTGCTAGGTGAGAGCCCTGTAGTAGGGGGAGCATCAGAAATGCTTCCTGGTGACGTGGGCGCCTCCCAGCCCCATTTCCCCTTCATTAGGGACATGGCCCCTCAGGGTCTGAGTTCCTGCCCAGATGACAGGCCCTTTCCATCTACTACCTGTGGCTCAGCCCCTGCCACCTGGTGCCACCATCTTTCCAAGCCAAGGCAGTGATGCAGGCACACCTTCTCCCGAACAGGGTACTTGGCCTGCCCTGCTCCCTCCTAGGGCCTCACCTCTGCCTGCAGGAAGGAGGGGTGGCTGGAATGGGTCTCTGCTGAAGCCAGCCTGGGAGAACAGTTCCAACATGGGGAATGTGGATAGAATTATTTTCTTCAGCTTTCCCAACAAAAATAACTTGGAATTTATGTCCTTGGACATGCTGTTCCATGTTTCTGCTCAAATTCCTCCCGCTGCTGCCTAGGAGCCTTTAGATTTGCAAACAACCCAGTCTTGGCATTTGGAGGTCAGAGCCATCTATCACCACTGGTCACTTTATTTTAACAGGGATTCTTTAAGTCCCCACTGAGCACCAGGCCTGAGGCTGGGCCTTGGTGATTCCAGATGAACTCAACACAGAAGCGGAGAGGGGCAGGGACCTCTTATTCGTGATTTTGTTGTCATCTTTGTGCTGGGCACTTAGTAAAAGATGAAGGCCTCCCTGCCGACCTGTGAGGGACAGATGATCATTTTCCCATTTTACCAATGAGGAAATCAGGATCTGGCAGGCTGAATGTCTATCCTCTCCCCACCCCATCACCAGGAGGGATAAGGGATCCTACCCGAGAGGCTGCAAGGCTCAGACTGGTGAGGCCAGAGGAGAGGTGAGAAAGGCCGATATTTGGCTCTGGCCCTGACCCACTGGGAGCTGGCTTCCGGCTCCTCACCTGGCAATGAGGCAGGAGGGTCGCATGTCTCCTGAGGTCTCTGCCAGCCCTGACCTTCTTGGCTCTGTCTGGGCTCATCCAACCCTACCCTGCCTTCTCCATCTTCCAGTCTGAGCCAGGAGCCCTTCAAACGGTGGGCCCCCCAACAGGGGACCTGGCACCACTGTGGCGTTTCTAAGAATTTGCAAACAATGGCGACAGGCAGTTTCCTTCCTGAGAAGTAGGGAGGCACACGAGCCTTGTTCTCCTCTGCGCCCATTCCACCACAGGTGCAGGGAAAACTGTCACCCTTTCCTTGGTCTCCAGGCCTCTGTGGCATTCTGTGAATGAGTCTGAAAACAAGCCATTGCAGGGAGGGAAAAATAAGGCACTTACCCCACAATGGCTCTCTGAAGCTCTGCCGGCCACCTCCTCCCAGGCCTTTGCAACAGAGACACCCTCGTATGTTGGCAGGGCAGGTCACCCTAGGAATCCTGCGATTCTCTCTTAGGTGTGAGCTTGCAGCACTCCCAGGAGGACAGGCTGGGTCAGGAGCCCGCCTTCTGCTCTGATGAACTCCCACAGACCCAGGATGGAGAGGCCACAGACTCCCTTTTGCAGCTTTCCCTGGTGGAGGGACAGGTTGAGGGACAGGCTCCAGGCCAGAGGCACTCGGCTTCCATCCAGGGAGAAAAGCTGTGCAGACACGTTTCCCTCACTAGTCACCAGGACTGAGAGCAGGGAACGAGTGAAGCTGGGACAAGCCAGGCCATGGTGCCAGCTGTGCCTGAAGCAAATACTAACAACAGCTATAATTAGCAGTAATGACCTGAATGGCTAGCATACTGTGCTGATGGATTTACAACAGGGGCAGTGGGGCTGTGGAGAGAGAATTCGAAAGGTCTGTGAACCTGAATGGGGAAAAAATTTACATCCTTATTTTCACTAACCTTCCACTGAAATTGAGTATCTCCTGCTCTTCTGAATGTAGTCAACAGGCCTTAGACATTTTAGCAGCATCTGCGACTTGCCACTAGAAATCAAAGTTACATTTCATATCACAGTGCACTTGTTACGATATCCAAAATTATTGTTTAAGCTAATCACTGCTTCAGAATTATGGGGATTGCTAGATCTGTCACTAGATCTTGTTTATCGTGTTAGGAAGCATCTGTGATGTGATATCAGAAATTCTAACTTTTATAAAAATATTGTGATAACTATTTCAATGTAATTGGTGTTATCCTATGTCTTCTGTTTCATAAATTTAAAAATATAGCTCTGAGGAGGCATTCAAAGCTTCACCAGGCTGCCTTAACAAGGAAGAGAGGGGCTGCTCTACTCACATGACCTTGAACAATGCTCCCAACCAGCCAGTGTGGTGGGGGCAGGGCTGGAAGGACCTAGGTTGGCCTGCATACATTTTGGGGGTGCAGGTCCCTTTGTTCAAACAAAAAGTTTTTCAGGGGCCTGGCGCGGTGGCTTACGCCTGTAATCCTAGCACTTTGGGAGGCCGAGGCAGGCGGATCACTTGAGGTCAGGAGTTCGAGACTAGTCTGGCCAACATGGTGAAACCCCATCCCTACTAAAAATACAAAAATTTGCCAGGCCTGGTGGTGCATGCCTGTAGTCCCAGCTACTCAGGAGGCTGAGGCAGGAGAATCACTTGAACCAGGGAGACGGAGGTTGCAGTGAACCGAGATCACACCACTGTACTCCAACCTGGGCGAAAAGAGCAAAAATTCCATCTAAAAAAGGAAAGAAAGAAAGAAGGAAGGAAGAAAGGAAGGAGGGAGGGAGGGAAGGAGGGAAGGAGGGAGGTAGGGAAGGAAGGAAGGAAGGAAGGAAGGAAGGAAGGAAGGAAGGAAGGAAGGAAGGAAGGAAGGAAGGAAGGAAGGAAGGAGAGAAAGAGAAAGAGAAAGAAAGAAGACTAGGAGAGAGAGGGGTTCCTAGCCCAGAGGGCAGAGGGCTCTCACCAGCAGCTCAGGAGTTAAAAACATGGACTTAGAAAACTCTAGGTTCAAATACTGTTCCACCGCTTACCAGTGGTGTGTGCTGTCCAGCCTCCATTTTCACCTGGTAATTAGGAATAATAAAATTTCCCACATTTAAAGGTTGTTTTGAGTTAAATGAAAAAATGCATGTAAAGAGCTTAGCCTGACCCAGCAAACACTCAGTAAGTGGCTGTTGCTACCTGAGCCCTTTCTCTGGGGAAGATGTTTGCACCTGCCACAGCCTCTGCCCTCGTCATCCTTTCCCTCTAAGGCATCTCCCCACTGGAGACCACCTCCAGGCTTGTTTTCACCCTCCAGGCCTGAAACTCTTAGTTCTTCCAATCCTTTCCAAACATGTCACTTGGCATTCTTGGGGTGTTTTGGTAGCAGCAGTCACAGCTCACCCAGACAGCACACACTGTAGCTATTATCTAATCATCTAATAATTAGCTTGACATTTATAAAGGGCCTTGAGGGATAACTGCTTGGGATAACTGCTGTTTTCAAATGCGAGGGTACTGTAATTTTGCACCTGTGCCAGGCAAAATGTGAGCAGGAGGGAACAGTGACCCAAGCCTCTGCCTGCCCTCAATTGTCCTTAGTATGTTTAAGCAGAAACAGATTTACCCAGAAGCTAACAGAGCATAAACGTCAAGACCCCTTACCTGCACGGTCCTGTGTTTTCTGTAAAGTTTGCAAAAGTGGCATGTTTGCTTTTTTTGTTTTGTTTTTCTAAAGAGGTGCTTCAAAATTGTATGAGCTGCAGGCACCACAAAACCTAACCTACTCCTGGGTTTAAATCAGAGCTGTCTCTTGGATCAGTCCTGCCTGGAAGCCTACTTCTCCTATTGTTGCCATTAAGAACTGGCAAATGGGTTTGGGGCAGACAGGTTAAGGAGGGGGCTGCACTGTGGGCTAAACATGGTGATTTGCTGGATCAGAATGGAGCTCCAGACTTTCCAGCATTAGGGAGTCAGAGTTCCCTGCTCTGCCACCTGCTGGCTGGAAGACTTGGGTGCAGCCACACAATCTCAGTCCAGGAGTCCTCAGTAAATTGCCATTTAGAAGCCTGACCTGCCCATAGCACAGCCAGAGGTTACTATGAAGAGCAAACAAGCTCTCTGTCAATATGCTGAGGTGGCTGTTTGGTGGTGACTGCAAAAACACACAAAACATTGAGTTAGGAATTAAAAGGCCAGCAATAAACTCCCTCCCCAGCCCATAGCAAGTAAGTCATGCATGGAATGAGGTACATAGCTTTCGTGTGCCTTACTCGACTAAGAAATAAAATAGGGAAAATACTCCCTAGCCATCATTAGTAGGAGCACAGGTTGTGAGAGGTGAAAGCAGTCATCTGCCTGGACACCTGGGGGGGCCACAGTCTTCCCACTTCTACAGCCTCAGGCCTTTGGGAGTAGCCCCCAGGACAGATGATGAGGGAAAGGATATGGCTTTGACCAGGACGTGGAGGAGAGGGGTGAGAGGTAGATAAAAGCTCCCACAGCAATAAGGGCAGGCTCTCATTACTGCTGTTAGTGGCCCCACCTCCCAGCTGGGCTCAGACCCCAATGCCCTCTGATACCTTCCCTTCTGGTTTCCCCACATCTTATTAGTTAAGTCCTAAAATCCCCACTCTCAGTATCTGCTGCTTCATCCCCTCCCTCCTATTCCTACAGGCCATCTTCTGCTTCTGATCTGAACTGTAGCAACAGACATCTAACACAGGGCTTCCAACAAATGGGCTACAGGTATGCTAGGGTTTTATATCCTTGGCCCTGGACACAACCAGACCAGGCTTGGGGAAGCTGGGGCCTCTGGACTAGCATCTTGCAGCCCGGGGAAGCCTCCTTTGGTACTCCCAGTATGCAATGCAAATGTCATCATTTTTATATTGCCTCTATGTGGAAAATCTGGGAAGCGCTGACCTCCCAAGGCCCCCTTTCTGCCCACTCAGACGCATCCTGGGCACTGTGGCCACGTTTATTTCCATGGAGTCCAACTATAATAGTGCAGCTCGCCTTCAGAATGGCAGTCAAGATTCTGCACCAAATGACGGTTGCAGCAAGGCACACCTGGCCACAAGGGCAGGTGAAAAGACCCAATGCCAGGGTCCTTCTCACAGCGTGGTCCTGTGAGTTGCGATGTGTGGAGAAACATAGTCTGGGAGCACAGCAGACTACGCTCCTTCTCCTAGGTTGTGGTTCTCAGATTCTATGGCGTACGTGCATCACCTGCTACACTTTTGAAAAATGCAGATTCCAGGGCCTCCTCCCTTCCCCCTACCCCACCCCCAACTCCCCACCAAAATGTTAAACTAGGGGGTTTGCAACTAGTCCGAGAAATTGGCATTTTTGAGAAGCATGCTGACTATGAATGCAGGTGTTACACAAACCCTACTTTGAGAAACAGTGCCCCAGTGACCACAGCCAATTGCAGATTTCACCCAGTCAGCCAAAAGATGAAACCCCTCAGATGGACAGGAATTAGCAGTAAAAACTGTGTTTCAGCCTAAAACTTGAAATCAAATACATCACTTGGTATAATTCCATAAGAATAAGAGATCATTAAAATATGGAAAGTGGTTGAAAGGAAGACCATCTGTGCAAACCAAAGCATTTTCGAGGAACTGAAATAAGTTACTCAGACCCAAGAGCATTCTCCCAGAAGGGCAAACCACATGAAAAATACAAAGTGTAATCCTAAAGAAAAAGGAAAGTCTTGAGATTCTGAAAATAAATTTTTTATAATCCATAACCAAAGCAGCCCATTGGGCAGACAAATACACAAACTGTTCTCTACAGTGCGAGCAGATGGAAGACATTGAATACGCACATGACCAAATATGAATGGCACGAGTTCCTTTAGGGGGTTCCCAAAGTGGAGTGAACTTCATCAATGGCATTATCATCTGCGGTGGGGATGATGCTTCAGCAACAATTCCAGCAGCTCAGGGACCTGTCCTGTCCTTCAGCTGGGAGGCTCTACAGGCTGTCACCACCTTTTCTGATTCCCAGATGGAGGCACAGTCGGCTCACAAGAATACCATAAATTTGTATCAGGCAAGTGGCACTGAACATCCGAAATCAAGACTGACTTGAAAAATAGAGATTGCACGTTCACCATAGTGTTATGGGATATTTGACCCTCAGTCGGCAGATGTTTGCCATCCTCATGGGTTATTCCTGCCATTTGCTCCTTTACTTCCTTTTGCCCACCACATGAACCATTTCATCACAATTCGAAACTCTGCTCAGTATGTGGAGTGGAGCGGAGGGCTCAGGAACCATTCTAGGTGGTAATGGACTGTGACTAAATAGAGACCCAGGAGTGACCACAGAGTCCTTTTAACCAGGACAAAGCTGTGGTTCTTCCCCTTTGCTCGGGGACAGTGGAGACCAGAGAAAACAAGGAGATGGTTCTGGAAGGGGTGACTACACCTGGTTTACTAGCACTTTATTTGGGCTGGTTCACACCCAGGGGATGGGCGCTCACTGACACTGTTTCCCCACAGGAAATGTAGGACTTATCTTAAAACTTGGCCATTTTGCATTTATCAGGATTTTTTTTTAAATTATTATAATTTAAGTTCTAGGGTACATGTGCACAACGTGCAGGTTTGTTACATATGCATACATGTGTCATGTTGGTGTGCTGCACCCGTTAACTCATCATGTACATTAGGTATTTCTCCTAATGCTATCCCTCCCCACTACCCCCAGCCCACAACAGGCCCTGGTGTGTGATGTTCCCCACCCTGTGTCCAAGTGTTCTCATTGTTCAGTTCCCACCTATGAGTGAGAACATGCGGTGTTTGGTTTTCTGTTCTTGCGATAGTCTGCGACAGTGATGCTGATGTTGTCCATATTATTAATCTTTCCTTTCTCTTGAACTAAAACAATTCCTTTTTAACTCCTTGATATAAAGAATTTCCAACCAGGACTTCTTAAAAGCCTCATGGCACATATTAAGTTAAATAACTAGAAGTGAAAAGTAGCTCTTACAGGTTAATTCTCCCCACCTGAGCGTAGGATCTACCCTGAGACTGCAGCGAGGATCAGCCTACAAACAGGGGCTCATGGGCTCTCAGAGAAGGGGTCTTGGAAGCTGTAAAAACATCAAGCCAGACAAGCCACTGCACTCAGCAGAGGAGGGAAGCCTAAGAGTTACAAGGTATTTCAGGTTTTGACCTGATTATGTAACCCTGAATAGAGCAACTGATCATCAACTGACCAATGGTGATTCAAACTGACAGGTTTAAACTAAATATGCAAAAGGCATTGCTATACACTGAGAAGAAAGTGAAGGCAAAGGTGCTACAGCCAGAAAGTGCTGAGCGTGGACGACAGTGGTCATGGTGGGCTATCTGGAGGAGGTGGGGTATGCCCCAGACCTGAAGGATCCTGCAGGAGTGGGTTGACTGACTAGAGAGACGAAAACATTGGCTGGTTGCGGGGGCTCATGCCTATGATCCCAGCACTTTGGGAGGCCAAGGCAGGTGGATCACAAGGTCAGGAGTTCGAGACCAGCCTGGCCAATATGGTGAAACCCCATCTCTACTAAAAATACAAAAATATCCGGGTGTGGTGGTACGTGCCTGTAGTCCCAGCTACTTGGGAGGCTGAGGCAGAAGAATTGCTTGAACCCAGGAGGTTTTAGTGAGCCAGATCTCACCACTGCACTCCAGCCTGGGTGACAGAGGGAGACTGTCTCAAAAAAAAAAAAAAAGAAAAAAAGAAAACATTAACCACTGATTCCTTTGCAATTCCTGACCAAACACATCCCTCAGAAGTAAGCAACACAGTTTACTAAACTAAAAGACAGCCAAGGGAAGAAAGGGACAATAACTCGGCCCTTGTGTCGTTCATGAATTTTATCTCACTGGTGAAGATCCTGAAGCACATCATTCTGTGACTGCCCTAGGTCACATTGCTGGCTGATGGTAGGGTCAGATAAGCAAGGGCAATTCCAAGTCCCATAAGACTCCACGGGCCCCAACATCTCTTGTAACATAAAAGAGCTGCCTTCCTTTCTCCTGCTAATAGGAGAGTTGGGTTTGGCTATATAGTGAGGAGTTTGGCTTGGTTAGATTCTTTGAGCTATCTCTGTTTTGTTATATTTTGTTTTGAAGGGTGATTTGTCCCCTCCAAATATCACGCTGGAATGTGACCTCCAGTGTTGGAGGTGGGTCTAGCAGGAGGCGTTTGGGTTATGGGGGAGGATCCCTCATGAATGGCTTGGTGCCCTCCCCATGGTAATGAGTGAGTTCCTGCTCTATTAGTTCACACAAGAGCTGGTTGTTTCAAAGAGCCTGGCCTCTCTCTTGCCTCCTTCTCACCATGTGATATGTCTGCTCCCCCTTCGCCTTCTGACAGGAGTAAAAGCTTCCTGAGGCCTCCCCAGGAATGCTGATGCCATGTTTCCAGTACAGCCTGCAGAACCTCTTTATAAAATTATCCGGCCTCAGGTATTCCTTTATAGCAGCACACAACAGACTAACACTAGGGGTTAGTGGAGGAGGGAAAGGGCAAAGAAGTCACTTCATTTTTTCCCTGGTGGTAGAACCTAGATGCAGGCAAGAAAACCTGTGCCCCTGAGCAGCAGTGCCATGGCCCCCCCACTTGGATCACGCTCCTGTTGCCGCTAGAACAAGTTCCCACAACCTTAGTGGCTTAAAGCAACACACATTTACACCTTAGAGTCCCTTGGTCAGCAGTCTCACCGGACATCAGCAGGGCTGCGTTTCTTCCTGGAGCCTCTCAGGTAGATTTCGGATTTTTTGCCCCTTTCTGCGTCCTCTTGCTTGTGGCCCCTTCCTCCATCTCTGAAGCCAACAACAGCCAGTTAAGTCCCTCTCACGTCGCATCCCTCTGACCCGCTCTTCTGTCTCCATCTTCCACTTTTACGGACCTTGTGATTATGCTGGACTCACCCACCTAAGCCGGGATATAATCTCCCAATCTTAAAGTCAGCCACATCCTTAACATTATCCATAACCTGAATCAAACATAGCATATTTACAAGTTTCAGGGATTAAGATGTGGACATCTTTGTGGGGAGCAGGCACTATTCCACATCACAAATGCTAAGGTCAGAGGATAGCATATATTTTTTTATTTGACAATCTCCTGACTTGGTTTGTAATTTTAAGTATTTAGAGACACGGTATGTGGCCTCCATTTGCATGCTTGCTCTAAGTCTCACAAATGTTGGGGGTGCTCTGGTGGGAGCAGCGTTTGTCGCAAGGTGACTGTTGCTACGGCAGGTCTTGGTGGAGTGGGAGGCACCAAGTACTCAGCTTTGGCCAGCAGCTGCCCCCACTGGAAGCAGTTTCCAAGGTGCCCCCAGCCCGTGGGCCTCCAGAGGAGCAGGTCATCTTCCTTATCTTATCTCTGCCTCAAACCCAATTCTCTGCTCCCAAAACTGCTCTCTTTATAATGGCATTTGTCCCCCCCCAAAATAAATTTCCAGTTCTTTTCGCCTTTTACTTTTACGTAAAAAAAGGGAGACACAAGGAAAGAAACATCCTACTTATCCCAGCCCTCGTAGTACAGACACATCAAAGCATGCCAAGCCCTTCCGGAAACCAGAGCATGGCTGACATCATCCTGCCCACATCGCTAAGCAACTGTGGGATCAACATCTGTTTCCATGGAGATGTCTCATCATCACCATTCGCCAGGCAGTGCTGAGAAGTGCACCAGGAGGAATGAATATGCTGGGCTGCGCCAGGGAATAACAAAACCCGGTGGCCATGAGCAAAAAAGCAATCATGAGGGTGAAAGGAGGATGAGAGAGATGCGAGGAGGAGGAAGAGAGGGAGAGTGGTCCTGAATGGGGTTCAGCAGGGAGTCACTGGCCAGAACCAGGCCAAGGTGGACATCACCAAGCCCAGCCCTCTCATTGCCTGAGAGAACCCCAGTTTCAGACTGCTGCTCTGTCTTGCACACTGCTTCACAGGCCATGCTGGGGCCAGAACCCCAGCCCTGTGCCTCCTAGCCCACGATTTGTCTCCTTTAGAATGAAGGCACTGAGGAGCAAGGATGCTCTGTCTCCTGTTGGTTCCAGGCAAGCACAGATGGTTCCTACTCCTTTTCCTCTGCCCCTTGCTCTGGTTTGCGTAGCATAGTTCCTTCCTAGGATGGTGGCTCCTGCTCATCCAAGGCACCCCCTGTCTCTGCAAGGCGTGGCCTCTGATGTGAAGGTGGTAGAGGGGAATGGAAGGGAACTGACTTTACTGAGAGCTCACTATGTGCCAGGCACTGTGTCTCGTGTTGATTATAGGCCATCTCTATTCATCCTTAAATTCCTCCAGTGAGCACTAGAATCTCGTTTAACACGCAAGAAACTGACCTCCTCTGAGTTCTTCTTCAATATAATGATAAGAAGAGAAAACACTTAGAACTCACGTACTATGCACTGGGCATTGTTTGAAGCTTTTTCAGATATTAATTCATTTCATCTGCACACCGAGCTGTGAGGGGAGGAGTATCATCTCTCAGTTAAATAGATGGCAGGGGGAGGATTTGAAGCCTCGAGTGACCTTCCCACTGTAGTCAGCTGACCCTACTGTCCTCACTGAAGAGAACAGCTCAGGAAGTTCAAGTCAGGTACACTAGAATGAGCTGATGATGGACTGGATGTTGGAACAGGAAGCCAAGTGGGATTTTTCCTTGTGTCTCAGAATTGCAGCCAGTGACCAGAGCTGACAGTGGAAAGCACTGAAGACCCAGCAATCCTGAGTTCAGAAATCCACCTGCAGTGGTGCTGGCTCCCACCTACAGACCCGGGGAGAGATCTGTCTCCCAGCAAATGGCAAGTGCTCTGCCTGTCTTCCCACTGGCAGCGTTGGAAGAGGCAAGGCCTCCCAGGGAGGGCAGGGGTTGTGGTGAGAGGCTACTCCCATGAGGCCCAGTGGGAAGGCCTGAGATTCCCTTGTTCCTGGGGTGTCTGCAGCAAGGGAGGCCAGTGGCTGGTCCCCAGGCTGGGCCAGTGTTCAGCAAGCCGCAGACCCAAAGCCAGCTGTGGAGCTGTCGTCAGAGCCTCGGGCGCATTCTGGGAATGTGTGTCTGATACAGGGTGTCCCACACTGTGGGGAAGAAGAGGACCCATGGCTGGCTCCCTTGACATTTTGGGGTTCACTTGGACCCCGAGATCAGTGCCTACCTCTGGTCTAGAGATTTCCAAAGGCAGAGGCCTGGTGATGTGGCCTTGGCCAGCAGGGCTCAAGAGCAACAGAGATGGAGGGTGTTTCTGGGACCGTACCTATTCTTCTAGCTCTCAGAAAGTCCAGATGAACACCCTAGAAGGTCCCTGGGGTCTATGTAAAGGGTCCCTGGGGTCTATGTAAAGGGATCCTGGGGTCAGCATGGAGCAGGAGCCGCATAGGTCACTGGTGTAACGGCACTCCCAACCCAGGGTGGGATTTGTGGGTGCTCATTTGCTGTCAGGGCCGAAGGTAGACACAGCTGCCCTTGGGAGGAGTGTGGGACTCAGCTACAGAGGGGACCACGGGGAGCTGACCACGAGCCCCAGAAAATGTTGTGCACCATCTATGCAGAGAAGACCACCTCATCAGCACCACCAGCATTGGCCAGAATCAAATGAAGCCGGGGACACCAAGGAGAGAGAGAGAGAGAGAGAAAGAGATGACAGAGACAGTATGTGGTCCGCAGCACTTGAAATATTTACTATCTGACCTTTACCAAAAAAGTTTGCCAACCTTATCTGTAGCCTGATTGGGTGGGGGTGCAGCTATAAACAAGGTAAAAGGTTCACATTTTAAGTTCTATATAAATCCTTCTGTCACTTCTTTCTTTCACTCAGCACTGTGTTTTTAAAACACCGCTGCTATAAGTGAATATATTACAGTTTATTTATTCATTTTCCTCAGTGATAAATATTTAGGTTGCTTTCAACTTTTTGCTATAAAACTGCTAGAAACATTCTTGTTCATGTCTCCTTGTGCCCATGGGTAAAGTTTCTTGGGGATATATACTTACAGGTGGAATTCCTGGGTCGGGGAATATAGACTGCTCCAACTTTATAAACTGTGGCCAAATCGCTCTCCAAAAATGTGGTATCAATGTCTGCTTCCACCATTAGAATTTTCAAGTTCTCTTTACTCCATGTCTTCATTCCACTTGGTAATGTCAGCATTTAGAATTTTTACTAATCTAATCATGTGAAAAGAATATCTCATTATGGATTTAATTTGCATTTGTCCAGACATAAAGCGGATGTGCTTTCTCTTCTGTTCATGTCTTTCGTTCATTTGGGGAGCTATTTATTTCTAGGCATTCTTTATATATTCTGTATATTAATTCTTTTTTAGTTTTATGGATTGTAAATATCACCTCCCAACATGTAGTTTGTGTTTTGCTTTGATTTCAATGTTTTGTGAGCAACAGAAATGTTTTATTTTAATGTAGTCAATTCTCAACCTTTCTCTAAAGTTTATAACCTCTGTGTCTCTTTTAAAAGATTATTTCCTGCACATGCCTGTAATTCCAGCACTTTGGGAGGCTGAGGCAGGAGGATCACTTGAGCTCAGGAGTTTGAGACCAGCCTGGGCAACATAGGGAGACCCCCATATCTACAAAACATTTTAAAAAATTAGCCAACCATGGCACACACTTGTGATCTCAGGTACTCGTGAGGCTGAGGTAGGAGGATTGCTTGAGCCTTGAGAGGTCAAAGCTGCAGTGATTTGTGATTGCACCATTGCACTCCAGCCTGGGCAACAGAGCAAGACCCTGTCTCAAAAAGGAAAATAAAATAAATTATTTCCTGGGTCGATTTGATATAAAATTATCTTATAACACATTTTTAAGCTCTGCTTTTCCCATTTGAATCTCTAATCCATCTGGAAATTATTTCTTTGTGCCTCAGTAAATAAACATTATTATTTTTTCACTGAGATAACCAAATATTACTATAATTTGCCATTGACTTATAGTGACATTTCTGAAATATGTTTAGTTTCCACTCGACTATTGATCTATCCATGTGCCAATACCACACTGCTGTAATTTACTATATGTCTTAATATCTGGTCAGAAGAGTTCACCCATTCCTCTTCCAAACACCTTTGAAATTTTTGGTCCTTTGTTCATCCAATTAGATTCTACAGTTGACTTTCAGGTTCCATAAAAAACAATGAGATCTTTATGAAGATTGCATTGAAAACATAGACTAATTAGGAGATAATTAACATTGTTATATATGTACTTCTTCTACCTGTGAGCATGATGTATCTCCCCACTTATCATGTCTTCTTTGGTACATTACAATAACTTTTTTTCCCACAAAAATCTTGTGCAACTTCTACTAGATTTATTTCTAGGCAAAAACTTTTTTTTTCTTATTTTTTATGCCATTTGTAAAAGAATGGATAGCTGTCCACCATAAGTCTATAACCCTCTTGGATTATGTGAGGTTGCTGCTGGAGGCAACTGCACAGTCAGAGGCTGAATACCTCATCCCTCCTGGTATCCAAGTGTGGCCATGGCATTAGTGGTACCTGAGGAATATGAACAGAAAAGCAAATGGGTCCTGCCCTCTGGCCCCTGCCATATGGTTGTAGAGGACTTCAAAGTGTTAGAGGGCAGCCAAGAGAGGCAGAGGAACCTAAGTCTCTGAATCACCAACAACCAGGAACACCCACTTTGAAACTTCTCTGTATTACACAGCAGACTGAAGTCTGATACAGCAGTTGGCTCTCTAAGTAATACACTATTTGGGTAGAGTTTTAACTGTTGTATAAAAACTATCTTTTCTGGCCAGGTGCAGTAGCTCATGCCTGTAATCCCAGCACTTTGGGAGGCTGAGACAGCCAGATCACTTGAGGTCAGGAGTTCAAGACCAGCTTGGCCAACATGGTGAAACCCCGTCTGTACTAAAAACACAAGTTAGCCAGACATGGTGATGCAAACCTGTAGTCCCAGCTACTCAGGAGGCTGAGGCAGAAGAATCGCTTGATCATGGGAGGTGGAGGTTGCAGTGAACCAAGATTGTGCCACTGCACTCCTCCTGGGCAACAGAGTAAGACCCTATCTCAAAAAAAAAAAAAAAAAAAATTATCTTTTCTACTCAATGTTGTCAGTGAATTTAAAAAATACATGTAAGTGGTGGCTCACGCCTATAATCCCAGCACTTTGGGAGGCCGAGGCAGGCGGATCACGAGGTCAGGAGATCGAGACTATCCTGGCTAACACAGTGAAATCCTGTCTCTACTAAAAATACAAAAAAATTGCCGGGCGTGGTGGCGGGCACCTGTAGTCCCAGCTACTCGGGAGGCTGAGGCAGGAGAATGGTGTGAACCCAGGAGGCAGAGCTTGCAGTGAGCCGAGATCGTGCCACTGCACTCCAACCTGGGCGACAGAGCGACACTCCATCTCCAACAACCAACCAAACAAACAAACAAAATATATGTATATGTATTTTGTGTACATTTGTATATTTTTTATATTAAGAAAATATGCTGAAGTGTCTAATAATTTCTATTCTCAGATTCTATGTACAGAGTCGTGTTATCTGTGAAAGCGATAACTTTGTTTCTTCCTATTCACTTCATATACTTGTATTTCTTCTTCTCATCTCCATCCTTTGGCCAGGACCTGCCTTTCTCTCCTCTCCCATATAACAGTAATATTTCTCATGTTTCATCATTAAGTATGAAGTTGTCTAGGATTAGGGATGGATGCCATCTGTTGAGTTAAAGAAGTTTCTTCCTACTCCTAGGTACCCAGTCATTTTTATTACAAATGGCTATTGAATCATAGCAAGTGCTGTTGCTGCATCCTTTGAGATAATACATACATTTTCTCTTTCATCCCTTCATGTAGTGAATGACTACATAATCTAATATTAACTCATCTTTACAATCCTGGGCTAACCTTGGTCATGAAGAATTTCTTTTATACATTAATTAGTTTCTTTATCTCATAATTTGTTTAAGATTTTTGCACTCATGTTCATAAGTGATGTTTATAATTTTATGTTCTCTTGTTTTCTTGGTTTCAGGATGGTTTTGCTAACGTTATTAAATGAGTTAAGTTAAGGAGCTAATCTCATCTGTTTCTCATCTCTAGGACAGTTTGTATTTTTAAAAGTATATATCTAGTCCTGAAATTTTATAGGGGGAAGGAAAGGGAATGATTAGCCTACTAAGCTGTCTGGTGAGAGTTTCTTCTTTCTTTTATTAGGTAATTATTTAATTTATTTAAATGTATATTCAGATTTTATATTTCTCCTTGAACAATACTTTTAATATTTTCTCTGAGGTGTCTATTTTGCCAAAAAGTTAAATTTATTCCCATAAAATTGTCCATAATTATCTTGTTTTTCTAAAATCTCTATATTTTTGTGTTTTTTTAAAATATTGTTTATTCATGCCTCCTCCTTTTTTTCCTTGATAAATCTTACTGGAGACTTTTCTACCTTATTCATCTGTCCAGATAATCAGCTGTGGGCTTGATTTTTCTCTAATGTACATTTTAATTTCATTGTATTCATTCCTGCTCTTAATGCTATAGTTCCCTTCCCTCTGCTCTCTATTTGGATTTACTCTATGGTTCCTTTTCTTATTCTTAAGTTATTAGCTTGTTAATTTTTAGTCTTCCTAACTTGCTAATATAAATACTACATATCTCTGTCATTTCCACCTTAGCTGGATTCCATACCATTTTGTTTGCTTGTTTGTTTTGAGATGGAGTGTCTCTTTGTCACCCAGACTGCAGTGCAGTGGCACAATCTCAGCCTCCGGAGTAGCTGGGACTACAGGCACCTGCCACCACCCCCAGCTAATTTTTTGTAATTTTAGTAGAGACAGGATTTCACCCATTAGCCAGGATGGTCTTGATCTCCTGACCTTGTGATCCGCCCACCTCAGCCTCCCAAAGTGCTGGGATTACAGGTGTGAGCCACCGTGCCCAGCCTTCCACACCTTTTATTAACCATAATATATTTACTTTGGTTCTAAGAATGTCTACTTTCCATTATAATTTTTTAATCCATGAATTAGTAGAGGGGTGTGTGTATGTGTGTGTGTGTGTGTGTGTGTGTGTGTGTTGATTTCCAAATGTGTGAGGAGATTTGTGTTATTTTTTGTCACTGATTTCTAACTTAATTTTGTTGTGGCCAGATAATATGGTTGGTATGATACCGATCTTAAGAAAGTGGTTGAGACTTGTTTGCCTCATTCATAGATAAATTTCGCAATTTTTTTCATATAGATAAATGGATATATGAATGGATGGATGGATGGGTAGATGGGTAGATAGATAAATGGAGACAGACAGACAGACAGACAGACAGACAAATGGAGAATGCTGTAATTTGTTATAAGGGAATATGAGAAAAATGTGTATTTTCCAATTGGCGAATGCAAAATTCTTCATGCATCTATTTAAATCAAGTTTGTTACTGGTGCTGTTCATTCCCCAATATCCTTATAGGAGTTTCATGATTTAACAATGATGAGATATGCTGAAGTGCTAAAGGAACTCACTGTGAATTCAGATTTCTCAATTCCTCTTTTCCGTGCACTTAGGCTATGTCTATCTTTTCTTGTAGTGCTGTAGCTAGATAAGATTTCTTTTTGTTAGTGTTTCATTGGTGTATATTTTTCCATCCTTTTACCCTTTGGAGTTCTTGGGTTTTTTAGTATGTTTCTTTGGAGTCCTTAAGTTTTTTATATGTCTCTCGTCAACAAAATATAACAGACTGTTGTTTCAAGTAGTCCAACAATTTCTCTTTAAACTGGAAACTTTCGTCCATTTACATTTACTGAGATGATTAATAAATTCAGATTCATTTCTAGCAAAGGCATGTTGGCTTCTATATATATTGCTTTTTAATTTAGTTTTGTTTTTTCAAAGTTTATTGAGATACAATTGACATACAATAAACTGAACAGATTTAAAGTATACAATTCGATAAGTTTTGATATATGTATAAACCCATGGAGCAATTAGCACAACCAAGATAATGAACATATCTATCATTCTCCTGAGGCTTTCCTATTCCCCATTGTGATTTCTTCTTCCCACCCTCCCCAGGCTCCATCCCTGAGCAAACACTGATCTGTTTTCTATCACTATAGATTAGTTGACATTTTCTAGAATTTCAGATATACGTAATTATGAAATATGTACTCGATATTGTTTAGCTTCTTACATTCAGCTGTAATTACTTTGTGGTTGACCATGTTCATTCCTTTTTATTGCTGAGCAGTGTTGTATTATGTAGATATTCTTTAATGTGTTTATCCACTCCCTTGTTAATGGGCATTTATTACAGATAAAACTGTTATGCGCATTTGTGTACAAGTCTTTGTTACAGACATATGTTTTCATTTCTCTTGGTAAATACTTAGGAGTGCAATGGCAAAGTCACATAAGAGATATATGCTTAACATTTTAAGAAATTGTCAAGCTGTTTCCCAAAGTGGGTATACTATTTTATATTCCCATAAGCTGTGTATAAGAGTTCTACTTTCTTCCATATTTTTACTAAAATTTGGTAGGGGCAGTCTTTTTAATTTTCTCTTTTCTAATAGATGTGTAATGGTATTTCACTGCAATGGTTTTACTTTGCATTTATAATATAGTGATTTTAATTTGCATTTACCTGGCTACTAATGATGTTGAGCATCTTTTCATGTGTTTGTTTGCCATCTATCTATCTTCTTGGTAAAGTGTCTGTTCAAGATTTTTGCCCATTTTAAATTAGGTTTTTAGTTTTATTATTGAGTTTTGAGAGTTTTATATATTCTGTATACAAGTCCCTTATCAAATCTTTCCTTTGCAGATACTTTCCTCCAACCTGTGGCTTTTCTTTTCATCTTTTTAACAGTATCTTTTTAAATGCAGAGGTTTTTAATTTTGATGAAGTCAGGTTTGTGCTTTTGGTGTCATGTTTTTTAAAGTCTTTGCGAATTCAAATTTACGAAGATTTTCTCCTATATTTTCTTCTAGAGGTTTTATAGTTTTAAGTATTACATTTAGGTATATGATCCATTTTGAGTTAATTTTTGTATATAATGATATATATGAATTAAAGTTTATTTGTTTGTTGTATGCAAATGCATATCCATTGTTCCAGTACCACTGAAAAGTAGAGACCTTATTCTCTATCTATTTAATTTTGGATAATTTCTGTTGCTGTCTTGAAGCCCTCACTCACAAGCTCTTTACCATGACCTTCCATTAAGTACTTTTGAAACAGAATGGGGGAAGGAGATGACCTTTCTTAATGGCAATAGGTTTAAAACTTGGGTAATCCACTCCCACTGGAGGATAGGCACAAAACTCCAGCCACTTCCCAGACCCTTCTCTTTTACAGGGAAAAAGCCTTAAGATACTGGAAAGATGGAAATTAAGGTCCCAGGAGAAAATCACTTTCCCTGGCTGAAGGTAAAAGCAAAGGTCATTTGACGTTGGAGGAGGGGTCAGAAATTCTTCTGCTCCTCATCTACTACTGGTGAGGGAAGAAGCCCACTCTGTCCCAGGATTCTGTACTGATACAAAGCAGAGGTCTGATATCACTGGAGTTGGGACCATGGTGAGGCAGGCAGCTCTCCTCTGTCTAAGATGCCCCACAGGTATGAGGCAAAGTATAGATTCCACTAAAGGGAGAAGCAAGAATTATGAGGGGCAGGTGCACAGATCCTGCCTAAGACTAAGACTAAATGAGAAAAATGGAGAATCCCCCCTGCCCCCAGTATGAGCCTTGTGCTGAGTAACGAGCAATAACAGAAGAACATAGAGGGTTCCCCTCTGTGGTGGAGGCATGCCGGGTCCCCTGAAAGCTAAGCAGGAAGTAGAAATACTGAGAAAGATCTTCTGGCTCCCCAGGCCCTATACTAGATACGAGACAGCAGCAACCCACCACTGGAGGAATTTGAAGTTTGTGTTGCCCTAAAGTAAGTCATTACAACTACAAAACTAAAACCCAGCACAACTACTGATTTTAATTGACTCAGCCCCCCACACTAACAGCCTGGCAGATACAGAGGGATACCTACTTCCTGGCATAAACACACGTTACCTCAATCTTTACTGTAATTCATACACAGTGTTTGGAACACAATTTTTAAACTACAAAGACACCCTCATACACACATTTATAAGACACACAAAAAAGCCAGAAAATAAACAACTTATTGTAAAGAGATAAAACAATTCACAGAACCAGACCCAGAGACAGTACAGATGCTGAAAGTATCAGGGGCTTTAAAATAATTATGATTATTTGGTGGAAAGGGGTCTAGTGGAAAAGGTGGACAACATATGTGAACAAATGGAGACTTTCAGCAGAGATGGAATTATAAAAGATAATCAAATAGAGACGCCAAAATAAAAAAAAAGATATAGAATTTCTTGAAGGCTTTTAAGCAGACTGTATGCAACAGAGGAAAGAAACAGTAAATTTAAAGATAGGTCAATCAATAGAAATTATCCAAATTGAAACACAAAGAGGCAAAAAATGGAAACAATAAAAATAACAATTGAGAAAAGCATCCAAAAGCTGTGGACAATATCCATATCAATGATCTAACACTGGGATCCCAGAAGAAAAAGAGAGGGAGGGCCTGACACCATGGCTCACACCTGTAATCCCAGCATTTTGGGAAGCCAAGGCAGGCAGATCACCTGAGGTCAGGAGTTTGAGTTCAGCCTGGCCAACATGGTCAAACTCTGTCTCTACTAAAAATACAAAAATTAGCTGGGCATGGTGGTGTGCACCTGTAATCCCAGGCTACTCAGGAGGCTGAGGAAGGAGAACTGCTTGAACCAGGGAGGCAGAGTTTGCACTGAACTAAGATTGTGCCACTGCACTTCAGCCTGGGCAACAAAGCAAGACTCCAGCTTAAAAAAAAAAAAAAAAAGAAAAAGAAAAAAGAAAAAAGAGAGGCTAGAAGAGAACTATTTGAATATACGATGTCCAAGAACTTTCCAAAATTAATTAAAAGCAAGTTTCCAAAATTAATTCATAGTTCCATGAATCTTAGCAAACTCCAACAAGAATAAATAAAAACAAAACAAAAATTAAGCTCATCATAGTCAAACCACTGAAACCCAAAGATAAAGATAAAATCTTGAAAGCAACCAAAGAGGAGGGTATCATGCAAACAGGAGTAAAAGATTAGAATTATAGCAGACTTTTAATCTCTGCAATCCAGAGCTAGAAAAACATCTTTAAAGTGCTGGGGAGGGCAGCGGCAGAAAACCAAAAACCTGTCAGTTCATAATTTTATACCCAGCAAAAATATTTTTTGAAAACAGAAGCAAAATAAATACTTTTCAGGCAAAGAAACCTGAGGGAATTCACTATAAAAACTTGCAAAGGAACTTTTGCAGGCAGAAGGAATATATCAAATGGAAACTTGGATCTCCACAAAGAAATGAAGATTGCTGGAACTGGTAAAAATGAGGGTAAATAGAAAAGACTTTTCGTTCCTTTTAAAAGTCTCTTTACAACAGGTAAAATGTATGACAAAAAATAGCATAAGGAATGGGAGGAAAGAAATTGGATTATACTGTGCTGAGCTGCTTTCACTACTGTCTAATGGTACAATGTTATTTGAAGTTGTTTATTGTAAACTCAAGAGCAGGACTGTAAAAACAAAAGTAAAAATGGAGATATGAGTCACAAGTCAAATTGTAAACATATCTTTTGACAATATATAGTTAATACAATTATTTTAAGTGAAGAAGAGCGGTAAAAAAATACTGGAAACAAAGTAAGTTTTGCTAATCGCCTTCTCTGTAACATGTGATAATGAAAAAAACTTAATAGTTAGGCAATAGAAGTATGTGCATATTTAACATGGTGAAGATAAATGCAAAAAGATAATTTCATAAACCAGGAGAGCATTGTAGAGGAAAGGGAAAAGGAGGCATGCTAGTTTTATTCTTATTTATAGAAAAGAACTAAAATATTCTGCCTAAGGAACGCTAAGGCCATTACACAAAGCTTTAATCTTAAAGATAAATACTAGAAAAACAACAACAATTCACCTTCTTAACATGAGAAGAACCACATACACAAAAGAAGGCCAGAAGGAAAGAGAATAAAAGAATAAATAAAAGAATAAAAAAAGAATAAATAATATAATAAAAGCCACAGGGTAAAAAACTAAAAGATAAGTAAAAATTAAAAGTAAAAACAAGAAACATGATACAAAATTATATGACAAAGCTAGGCATGGTGGCTTGCTCACACCTATAATCCCAGCACTTTGGGAAGCTGAGGCAGGTAGGTTACTTGAGGCCAGGAGTTCAAGACCAGCCTGGCCAACGTGGTGAAACCCTGTCTCTATGGAAAAAATAAAAATAAACATAAAAATAAAATACAAAAATTAGCTAGGCATGGTGGGGCACACCTATAATCCCAGCTACTTGGGAGGCTGAAGCAGGAGAATTGCTTGAACTCAGGAGGCAGAAGCTGTAGTGAGCTGAGATTGCACCCCTGCACTCCAGCCTGGGCAACAGTGAGACCCTGTCTCAAAAAAAAAATAATTATATGACAAAACCCCAAACAAATGTATTTGTCATATCTATAAATGTAAATGAGCTAAATTCACCTCTTAAAAAGATTTCGGATAGACTCATAGAGCAAAACCCAACTCTGTGCACCGTACAAAAGCTGTACCTACAACCAAATGATTCAGGAAGGCTGAAAATGGAAGAACGGGCAACATTACACTCGGTAAATGCCAGTAAGAAAAAAATCAAGATTCACGAAGTTAATGTAAGGAAAGGGAGGATTCAGAAATCACTATACAAGACAAAGACACTTTATAATGCCAAGGGTTATAATTCACAACTCAGATGTAAGAATTATGAACATGCAGTCAACACAGTAGCAAATTTTGTACAGTAAGAATAATGGAAAAAATCAGGAGAAATTGATAAACACCCATAACAAGAGATTTAAATTTATGTCTTGGTCTAGGGCAGATCAAGAAAACAAACAAAGAGAAATAAGTCAAGTTATAGTCAACCTTAGTAAGATCATAGGGCAAGTACTGTACCCTAATACTAGAGAACACACCTTTTCAATGCCAAGTGAAGATAAGCACTCATGAAAACTTTACATTAAGCCACAAAGAGAACCTCAATAAATAATATAGGTGATGTTCTCTAGTCACAATAAATGTAATAAAATTAAAAATGAATAACAATATCCTGAAAACATTCCTTTCATCTGAAAATTAATAAACTCCTTTCTAAATTAATAAACTCATTACTCTTAGGTTAAAGGGGAAAATAGAAACAAATAGAATTAAGTATGTGTATTTAAAAAAAGTACACATGTTAAATCCAATGAAGATATAAATAAAGCAGTGCTCCGAGGAAAATTAATAATCCTTGACAGATATATCAGTAAAAAAAAAAACAACAATAAAACAGGCGAATAAGATTCAATTCAGAAAGAAAAGGAAAAACAGCAGGAAGGAAAATATAAAAACAAAGTAATTAATAACAGAGAAACATAGGACCAATACATAAATCCAAAAGGTGATCCTTGGAAAAGAGTAAATTGAGAAATGAAAAAGAAGACACAAATAACAAAGAAACAGGGGGAATAAACATAGAAAGGAAAATTAAAATAATCATGTGAAACCACTTTGCATGCTATTAAGTGAATATATCCTAAAACCTGATATAATGGAAGTCAATTTGGGCTGGTAAGAGGAAAAAATTAGATAAATTGAGCAGAGTATTTGAACAAATAATGATTCACGAATTGGGCAGTCCTCAGAACCAGGAGAGGTTCAGAGAGCTATACTTAGCAACGTGAGCAGGCAGTATTTACAGATAGAAAAAAGGAAGTGGCACACAGAAAACTCTTGATTGATTACAGCTGGGCATCTGCCTTAATAAGGACATGATCTGATCAGTTGGTAGCCTGTGATTGGCTGAAGCTCAGCTGCTCTAATTGGCTGAAACTCAGATATTTTTTACAGGAATATACTCTTCATTAATTTGCAGTTTGTTTACATACAAAGTTAAGTTGCAGTTTGCTATGTAGGAACTCAAAGTAGGAAGGCAGCCTTAGGCCAAATTTAGTTCAGTTTAACAGGGCTCAGAGGGGTTGCATGAGTAACTAGTAGAGCCAAGACTGTATCCAGTCTTGTGACTCCCAAATCAAAGTTTCTCAAGCACGTCCACTGTCTTCTGCCTGCAGCTTCCTTGGACAAAAGCTGGGAGATCCGGATCCTGTCTAGGGTCTGCAGGAGGGGAAATTGGCAGAAAAGGCTGGCTCTGGATTTGTTGAGCCTGTGAAAAAAACCATCATTGGCATCAGGGACCAAGAGGCCTAGCTAGACAGAGTCCTCGCTCTTTATGGAAGCCCCAACCTGCCCACCAGGATCACCCAGCACACAGTGCACACCACCCCATAGCTTTCTGGCTCTACTGGACTCTGACCTCTCCCCTTCCTCAGCCTGGACTGCATCTTTCATCTGTCTGGGGTCCTCAGGACAGCACTCACTTCTGCCACTTCCCCACCTTGTCCACTTCTAAGAGCCAGATCCCAGCCAGCTGTAATGCAGGCCATGTTTCCTCCAGAAACTGATACAGCACCCAAGAGGTGAGGGGCAAACCAGCATCCCCAAACCCAAGTGTGGAGTCCACCCAACAGAGAGTGGGCTCCAAGAGAACTGGAACGTGGATCAGCAGCCCATAAGGATGCAAAATTAAGGCCAGGCTGACAGACACCAAAGATACCCACCATATTGGGTTCAGTGGAAGAGAGAGTTGTGGAACAATGCGATTAGTGTAATCTACTTTGTAAACCTTTTTTGCTGGTTGTAAAAGTAGGATGATGGGGGGGAGAGAGGAACACATGAAGTGAAAATATATTTTCCTATCACCCAGGAATCCCCAGCCTCTGTTTCTAGGAGGCAAGCTCAATTTTCATGTCTGCTGTATTCTTATTTTTCCATATATGAAATAGCATGTAAATATTTATAAATAGGTTATACATACACATACTTTATATTAAAATTTAACACCAAATGGAGCCATTCATTAATGTGTTCATTCAGTCTTCCATTTTAAATGGATTGGATGCCAAAGATCTGATGATGAGCAAAACAAGGGCCAGTCCCTGCTCCCACAGAGCCCAGCGTGGATGCGACCATCAAATATCCACACAAAGGAAGGTATAATTAGAAACTGAGATCCAGTGAGGAAACACATGTGAAAGTCTCAACAGTGAAGCTTTCCACAGTGGCAGCCACAACTGTCATTGTTTAAGAGACAGTTACCAGCAAGCTGGGCATCGCAGACTTGGCCATCAATGCATTCTCTTCAGGCCTCTACTCTGCTTCTGATTGAGAACCAGAGCTGTGACTCACTGCCCTCCACCATCTGTTGGAGGGGCTCAAATGACTCAGCCCCACCCCACCCCACCCCATCCCATCCTCCAGGAATGCTTCAGAGGAACAAGAGACAAAATTATTCCATGTGACTCAGGCCCAGCCTGGCCCACACCCTCTGCCCCTCTGTGCCTGAGAAGCAGTGGTGGCCATCGCCGTGCCCCTGAAGGACACATCTTTTCAGGTAAGCAATGCACTTAGGGAGATTGTCTTAGCCTGTTTGGGCTGCTACAACAAAAACACCACAGACTGGGTGGCTTAAATGACACACATTTACTTCTTACGGTTTTGGAGTCTGGGAAATCCAAGATCCAGGGAGATTCAGTGTTGGCTGAGGACCCACTTCCTGGCTCAGGGGTGGCCATCTCCTCACTGTGTCCTCACATGGCTGAAGGGGTAAGGGGTCTCGCTGGTGTCTCCTTTATGAGGGGACTAATTCTATTCATGAAGGCTCCACCCCACCCTTGTGACCTAATCACCTCCCACCTCTGCATGCCATCACATTAGTGAATACCATGCTAGGATTTCAACATACAGATTTGGGGAGGAAGCATCTCCAGAGAGGGATCCTCACAACACAAGCTGTGATGAATTTCTCAGGGTGGAGCTGAGCTTGCCAGTGGAGCAGTGAGGAACCATGGCTCCACTCCACCTCCTCCCTTAACAGGGCCCTTCTGACCACACCTGTCCCCGTGAGTGTCATCTCTGCAGAGAATCACACATCTGAGTCTCCAGTCTCTGCCCAGAACCTCAAACTGCATACGCCAGAGCAGAACCCACCATCCCCTTCCAGAGCCCCTTCCCGTGCCCAGCACTGCCTCGCACATCTACCTCCTCGAATGACTCTACCTTCTGCTCTGAATCCTAATCTTGAAATCCTGGAGTTCACTTCAGCTTCTTCTCCCTCTTCTTCACTCTCCTCACCTAATCCATGATCAAAGCCAGTCACACTTATGAATTTCTTCCCAATCTGACCTTTCCTTGCTTCCCCTGCTTCGGCCTTCTGGGCATCTCATTTTCTACAAGGACTCTTTCAAGAACACCTCGCTGGCCTTACTGACTCCAAGCTACACACTTCTCACTGTGCTCAAAATATTTTCCTAAACACAATGAGGCGGGAATTTCCCACCATCCATTGGCATCGCTGGCATCTCCTCAGGGTCTACAGCAGATACCACAAACTCCATGGAGGGCAGGCAGATGACCAAAGGGATGCAGGCCGGGCCGAGTTGATAAAAGGGCCACCACAGGGAGTGGTGAGGACTGTGGCAGATTGGAGGATGCTTGTCCTGCTTAGGAGCAGCCACTGCCCAGCTACAGCTAAGTATAGCTGTAAGAGAATGGAGACCCCAAATTGCCAGACTTGTTAGAGTTTCATAGGATGCAAGAACCCAACTTTGTCTATGAAATCTCTCTTTTTTTTAATAAAAGTTGGTGACTAATTCACAGGTAAAATACTATCAATAATTTCCTTATTCCTGCCATTTTGGGCCCTCTCTGGTCTGGGTTTACATACACTTCCAGCACCATCCTCCCTGTTTATGGCCAAAACCATGCCATGCTCCAGGACACTAGGCTCTTTGCCATTCCCAGGACATGGCTTGCCTGGCACATTCCATCCCCTTCCCTGCAGATGCTGTTCCCTGTACTGCACTGTGCTATCCCTTCCAGGCCTATCCAAATCCTACCCCCCTATGAAGGGTCACCTCACTGCCACCTCCTCCAAGGACTTGTCCCATAGCCCTGAGACCAATGACTCCATTCTGCTCCACTTTGTTTCCCCTGCATGTTGTACCCCTGCCCCAGTGCAAGACACAATCTGACCTGTTTATCTTTGGCTGTGCATGTACCCATCACCCACATGGTTGGAAACAAGAATGCAGACACTGTGTCTTAGTCACAAAGCCTGCACACAGTAGGTGAACTACAGACATTTCAGGAATGCTGCTAATTAGAATTTAGGAAAGGGGACTGATGCCACAACAGAGCATGGACTTGGGAATTTGGGGTGTCCATGTCTTTGCACAAGTAGGGTCTTCTCAGCACGAAATTCCTGATCTGCACACTCAATGTCCCTGAAGCCTCCAGCCCCTCTCCCACCCCAGCTTGTGTGAGGTGGAGCCCAGCACTCTGAGGAAGTTCTGAGTCACTGTCTGAGCCTCGGCCTAATGCACTTTGCAGGCTTTGTCATTAGTAACCTGGCCCACTCCTTGCTTTGCAGTTCCCCCTGGTTTATGGCTAAAAACATCTGTATGAAAGTGGGCCTTGCCAAAGTGTTTGCAGCTACTCCCCATTCCTCCTCCTGCACCTGAAGTCCTGGTCCCCTTCCGGCTGTTTATGACTGTTTGCTGTGGAAACGACTGGATTCATAGCCCAGGAGGGAGCAGGTGCAGAGGCGACAGGAGAGCAAATGAGTTCACTCAAGTCAATGTGCCTGCTTCTCATTCTGACCCTGAGGGGCAGGGAATGCGGGCCAGACCAGTTAAGGGAGGACGTGGAGCAGGATGAAATGCAGGCTGCTTTTCCTGGAGATGTGAGCTGGATGTGAAATGGCCTCCAGATGTGGGCTGAAAGGTCCTCTAAAGTTTGAAGCTGAGCTTTTAACAGTCTCCCTGTGGGGAATCAGAAAAGCCCTCAGGCTGAGGAAGCTTTGTTTGTTTCATTACACACCGTCCTGGTCTCACAGTTCCTACCACTGTGTGCAGCTGCTGGGCCTGGGTTCCTGAACACCCACATGGGCCCTGGACATTTGGTCATCCAGGAGGACACAGAGCCATCCCACCTGGTCAACTTCCTGCGGAGGCGGGAGTTTTCACCCCTGTGCTTGGTTAACTTATAGATGAGAAGGGTTGTTGTAAGGACCAAGTGAGAGGGTTTGCTGGGCACTGGGGAACACTACACAAATGCAAGCAATCAACTCACTAATTATTGGTGGTAGTGTTAGTAGGCCAATGAGTTGTCTGGAAGAGACAGACACAACTTACTAAGGGACCAGCCCCTGCTAGTTCAGATCTTTCATGCAACAAGCTATTTTTAAGCTCCTACTATGTGCAGGGCATGGTACTGAGCTCTGCAGGAGAAAAAAGTGCAAGTTAGGGGTCCTGTTCATAAGACCCTTAAAACCTGCTAGCAGAGTGCTACGCTAATGAGAAAGGAGCTAGGAAGGGAGGGAGCACTGGTTAGTGTGAGAAGAGCACCCGTGGGGACAGCAGACAGGAGTTTGGAGTCTCCTGTGCAGCTACTGGGGAGGGGTGTTGGCGAGCAGAGTGCAGAATGGGAGCAAAATGGAGACGGCAGAAGGTGGAGGGGCAGCTTGAGTCCACGAAAAAGGTCCAGGAAAGCTGCCTCTTCAAACACACCTGGCCACTGGCTTTGTGTCTTTAGCAGTTGGTGAGACTCCTTTTGTGGGATTCCCTGAATAGAGATAGTAGCTGGCAGCTAATGAAAGAGTTGACTGATGAAATGGAGATCTCCTACTTTTGGGCCAAGAGTCTGTTTCATTGCTGGCATGGAATCACAGCCCAGTCATGGACAGATGAAAGGGTCATCCCCTCGACACCATCTTCTTTGGGAGTCCAACTCTACCAGGTCCTTGGAACTGGGATGTTGACCATAAGGTCGAGGCCAGATCCAGCTCTTTCTGCTTGAAGAAGTAGGAGACTTTTCCTCCAAGCAAGTAACCTTTCACTCTATATAGCTAGAGCTTCTATAATCTCATGAACAATCTTGCTGTTTTTTTTTTAAATGGATGCTGGGTAGTTCTAATAATCTTTCTACTCAAGGTCAAGGACATTTAGCTGTACAGTCAGAATTTACACAGTTTTTTCTTGATAGTTAGGAATTGCTATCTTAGCCAAGCTGAGGCTCAGATCTTCAACTGCCATCCCCTCTCCCAGAGTTGTGGTGAGTACTTTGTCTTCTCTGGAGTACCCCTTGCCCAGGAGTTGAAGGGCTGACTTTTGCTGAAGGTGGAGATGGTAATGTCAATCCTGACATGAGAGAGTTTAATGATTGCTTCAAAGACTCCTTACTTAAAGTTCCCATAAAACCTAGCAGGTTTATGCAAATTTAGTTCTCCTTCCAATTCGCTACCCCTCATCTTATGCTAGAGTGTTTGGGGGCAGGTCAGTAGATCAGGCGCTACTCTGACCCAAAGCCACACATTTAATGAAGAACAGCTTCATGGTTCAAGTAGCATCATGTGCTTTTACTTGATCAGCTTCCCAGCACTGCTAATAAAAGCTTTACCCAAAGAGAAGCCTCATGTCCTGAACTAACTACACCCAGCACAACAGCTGTCAGGTCAGATAAGGCCTGTACTCTGTGCAGCCTTCTCATTTCAAGCTAAGTGTTACCAACCTCCATGAGCTGCTTCTGTGATCAACTGCATACTTTTGCACAAGAACTCAGTAGGAATGACTAACCCCATGGAACGTTCACATCTGAGAGAGACCAAGTGCTTTTCAGAGGGTACGGGCATCACACTGAAAATGTGATCACACTGATCACATTTTCAGTGTGATGCCCGTACCCTCTGAAAAGCAGAGTGACATGGAATCTGTTCCCCATGGAGAGTTGTGTATGACAGGTTCGGGGAGGGCCAGCACGCCACCCATGGTCATCTCAGGAGCTTAGGGAGTCACAGACATCATCAGCCACCCCTCCCCACCTTCCTGCTGTTTGCATGTTCTTTGCCAGGTGCCACTTTTCAGTGTCTAGGAATGAAATTTAGTTGAACCAGGACCATACATTTCTCTGGAATGATACCAAGGGATGATTGTCAAATGATGTAGGGACCTCAAATAAAATGAACCATTCCTTTCTGAAACAGCCAACACCTGCTTTCTAGGGGCATTCAGAGTTTGAGCCTCATTGACCATATGGCAGAATGGCTTCTACAATTTTATTATTGATCATGGAAAGTAGCCTTTTATTTTCCCTCTCTCTTTCCTTTCCAGGCTCTACTGTGGAATGAGTTCATGTCCACTGATCCAACCACAGCTTTCATGATTTTTTTTTCACCTTAGCTATCTTACCCTTTGCCCCTATCTTTTCCATCACTAAAGGCCTAACTTCTCTAGTTTATAAGGCGCTGATTAGAAGTTCTCTGTGAGCATTTGCTCTCAGTGTCCTGGGTGGCCTTTGGAAGTCTCCCTTCATCCTGCCTTCACAGTTCTGCCCATGGCTGTTCAGGGTGGGAATAAACACTCTCCCAGCCAGGGGTGGCATCACAGTCCCAAGGGACAGGGTGCCTGGTGCACAGTAGGAGCTCAATAAGAGTTGCTGTTGTGTGGCCTTGGATGAGTCACCTGCCCTCCCTGGGCACTACTTTTACCATCAGCTCTCATTTTTGCTAATAATGATGATGGAGGAAAAAGACAAAGAGAAGGAAGAAGAGAACACTAAGAGACACATACGAAAGAAGATGTAGTGCATGATATAGTGGTTGGGGGAAAAGAAAGAAGAAAGAGAGGAGGATGGAAAAGCCAACCTCGAAACATAAGAACATAACAAAGAGGAAGATCTGCAGGACCACAGGAGTCCCACAGGCACCCCTACACCAAAGGGCTCCTGGATTCCAAGTATTTGCTACATTGGAAGGAAAGTCCCCAGCCTTGTCTTTCCTTTAGCTCAACAATGGAGCCCTCCTTCCACTCCTGGAAACATGAGAGGTCACATCTCATCATGTCTCAAGCATGTCTTCTCATGTCTCATCGCCCTCCACCTTGCTAGAAGAGGGATTTGTGAGATTTAGGGTGTGGGAACCTGGCCTGGGAGAGTACTGAGAGATTCGACACCCTTTAGTGCTGACCTCTGCCTCCCTCCAAAGATCAGAGCCTCAAGGTCATGCTGATGGCAAGAGCCAGAGCCTAGACTGAACACCAAGGGTTCTGATTCCCCAGCTAGTTCTTCATCCTATCTCCCGACACCCTCTACTTATGAAGGAACTGCTCTCAGCCCTTGCATTCGGAGAGGGCTTCCAAGTCATGGCCACTTTGACCATTTTCAATAATTCACCCTGGGAAGTGGGTGTCACCTCCTCATTTTGCAGATCAAGAAGCTGAAGCTCAGGAGGATTAACTGACTTGCTCAAGTCTTGAATTCTGCCTCTTTCATACATAGCTGAACCACTTCTTTATGGCAAACTCTGCACCATGCTGAGCTCAAAGTGGCTTAAATTGGGTCTTGAGTCCTGAGTCGAGGGAATGATGCATTGATTCTTCCTGTGGTTCCTGGAAGTCTTCTAGCTCTAAGGAGACATTGGCTGCTGTCTTCAAGCTCTGTGACTTGTCTCTTCCCAGGGCACTGTGGAGGAACCTGGAGTCCCTGGTACCCACTTGCTTGACCTGGGGGCTATAGGATATGCCTTAGGCTGTGACTCTTAGGAGTCCATAACAGCCTCATCTGTACTTTGTGAGTCTCACTTCCATCTTCCAGTCCTGGCCTGGGGGAATCCATTTTCCTACTGTTCCAGAGACTTCCACACTGAGTGTCCAGAGGGCTGGACTTCTGCAGAGGGTTTTTTTCCTGTGGTATGGGGATACCATGCCTGTATAAGGTCTTGGCCCTGGAACTTTGGCTACCAAGATGCCAAAATCTCTTTATATTTGAGTCTTTATAAAACCAAAGTTTCTTCCAGAGGTGATCTCATGTCACAATATATACCAAAAACATGACTTGCACCTTTGCATTTCTCCAGTCCCTGGGGTGAAACAACAAAGGGGAAGTTCATAGAGAGGTCTATGGAAAACTGATGGCTTCACCTGGCTACCTTCTCTGCTGGTCCACAGTCAATCTTCTGGTTGAGGGCCTGGAGCCTTTACTAGTCAGGAGCACCGGAAGTCAGAGTGACAAGCTAGATGGGAAGCAGAAAAGAGCGAGGACAAGCTGGGATCTGCCAGACACGTTTGCATCTGTTTCACACCATATGCAACCATGACAATCATTCAGAGAGTAATGGCCTCTGCTCTACTTCTGTCTTCCAAATCTCATACCAGTTGCCATTTGGCTGACTCTATATGGCTCCAATAACCTGGAGCCTTACAGGGAAGATAATTCTGGGAGTATAGCCCCCAGCTTAACCAAATTAACACAGCACCATCCAACATGGTGTACTTTAGCAACTCACTTCCCTCTGAGTCTTTATTCCTCTTCAGTTAAACAGGGGAAAAATACTAACAATAATCTAACTCAGACTGTTGATTAAATAAGAAATATATGCATAGTCTGGCATATTCTAAGTACTCAGTGCTAATATGGTTTGGCTGTGTCTCCACCCAAATCTCATCTCGAATTGTAGTTTCCACAATCCCCACGTGTTGTGGGAGGGACTGGTAGGGGGTAATTTAATCGTGGGGGTGGTTACCTCCATGCTGTTCTTGTGATAGCGAATGAGTTCTCACAAGATCTGATGGTTTGATAAAGAGTTTCCCCCCACTTTGCTCTGCACTTCTCCTTGCTGCTGCCATTTGAAGGACGTGTTTGCTTCCCCTTCCGCCAGGGCTGTAAGTTTCCTGAGGCCTCCTTAGCCATGCTGAATTGTGAGTCAATTAAACCTCTTTCCTTTATAAATTACCCAGTGGTGGGTATGTCTTTTTTAGCAGCATGAGAACAGACTAATACAAACGCATACTATTTTGCTTACTATAGAAGAAACTCCTACATACTTGTTGAATGAATGAATTGGAACTCTTCGCAGAGGTATAAAGGGGACAGGAAATAAGTCACCAGCCAGAACTTCAGGGCCAAGCTTCCTCTTGTGGGAAGCTTGTGACCAGAATAAATCTAGAAAATGTCTGTTTAGACATCATCTGGGTGGTCTGGCACTGAGAATTAGGCTGGGCTAGGGAGCTCAGCCCCACTTCACTTGCCTCTATCAGTTCAGCTCTTCTAAGTCCAGAAAAAGGCTTCTCAGGAGACCAAGCTGTCCAAGAATCAGAAAACCTGAGTTCTGGGCTGGTTATGGTGGCTCAGCCAGTCATGGTGGTAAGTGGTCAGGAGTACACAAGGGGAGAAGCAGCACCCAGGATGAGCTCATTATATGGTGTCAGCTAAGCACCGAACCCTGAGATAGGGGCTCCAAGACAAGGGGAGGGTTCCTCACTTTCTATCTTCAGTGGCCCAAGGAAAAGGAGGGGAAAGAAGGCACCTTTATTCCTTACCCTATGGCCTCCTTGAAGGTCTTGCTCCATAATGGGAAGTTTGCCAATGTGGGACACTTCCTCCCCCTGAAATTCTTCAAGGCTGCCTGGAATTTCAGAGATAGGAGCATGTTATCCCCTGGGTATCTGCAAACAGTGGGTGGAATGGAGACCAGGTGTGGCTACAAGGGCGGGGTCTGGGGCCTGAGAGCCCAGTGCTTGCCTTTGCCTGGGTCTGCACACAGCAGGTTTTTGACACACCACCGAGAGCTGGTGGGATGGATGGGAGGAGGGTGAAGTCACCAGGCCATAGAACAAGGAATCCAAGGAATTCCATAGCAGGTTTGGCAGACAAGTAGGGAGTGAGAGATGCTGGTGCTCCCTGTTATGTGGTGAGTAGTGGCCTTCGCCCAGGTAACTGTCCAGAATTCATGAGCTGATCCTTCAGTTCTACTCTAACCTCTATAGCCCATCCTTCATGCAGCATGGGAGTGATCTGTTTATTTAAAACATAAAGCAGGTCGTGTCATTACTTGTGACAACTCTCCAATAGACATACGCTATGCAATGGACATTTTTCACAGCTGCCTGCAAGGTCCTATGTGAAGCGGCCCTGCCCTCCTCCCCTCCAACCACTCTCAGCTCAGTGGCTTTGCCGCAGAACTGCCCACCCTCACGGCCTGCAGCCATAGCGGGACACAGAGGAGACTCCATGATGCTGACTGAGTGAGTGAGCAAGGACAGCTGAGATGCTGATCAGAGTGTATCTGGCCATCCCCATATCTTCCTATCCCCACCTGCTGAGCAAAAGACCTCACTTTGGAGCCGCCCTAGTTCTGCACATTCTCCTGCTAGCTTTAACCAAACTCCTGCTTCCTCTTCCCAACATCTAGAAGAGGTTCTTAGGAGGCTTCTCCAGGCAACCCACCATCATGATGCAGTGAGCACTTGAGCCCTAGAGAGGGGAAGCAACTTGGCCAAGGTCTTTCACAGAGTTTGGTGGAGGTGCAGCCAAGTCTGGTGCTGGCTGCCCCGCTGGAGGGCAGTGCCCCCACTGCCCCTGTAGCCACAGGGCCTGGGCTGCAAAATCAGGGGATGCCCCAGGACTCACAGCAGCCCAGAGGGGCCCCTAGATGGAGTCAGTGGCCTCATGATTCCTCTGGGGCACTGAAAGGACCTGGGCCCCAAAAGGCTGAGACCCCACATGGGATCAAGTCCAGCCTCAGAATGCCCTGGTTGCCCCATAGTTGTTCTTGGCTGAACTTGAACCTCTGCTCCCAGGGGCCTCTGAGAACATCTTGAGGCAGCCCCAAGGAGGACAGCCTCATGGTTCTAGGGAACAAGGAGAAAGCAGGGAGGAAGCTGAAGAGGAGAGGGGAGGGGACTTAAGCTCACTGTGTGGTGGGAGAGAAAGACCATTCCAGCGGCAGCACGTCACAGTTGGCCAAGGAGGCAGGGGGTGGGGAGGGGGGTTGCTGGGGTGGGTGGGCCGGGAAAGGGGATGCAGCAACATTTGGAGCTTTACAGGGAGCCTTGCCTTTGCAGCTGACCAGTCCATACGTGAAAGAGTGAAAGCAGGGACCCCGGAGCCAAGTCTGCCAAATCTTTCCATCTCGGCTCAAACTCTGCCAATTAGTAACTCTGTGACCTTGGTCAAGTCACTTAACCCTTCTAAGCCTCAGTTTCCTCACCTGTAAAATGGGGATAGCAGTAGTCCCTATCTGCAGAAGGCTGTTTCTTGGTAGCTCCAGTGAACCATGCTGACTCTGGGACAAGCTTTGACCAAAGGTGATGCAAACGGAGGTTTGGCAAACATTTGCACATCGGAGCTCATCCTTTGGAATATTCCTTCTTAGAACTCAACCACTACACCATGAGAAGGCCCAAGCAGGCATGTGGAGAAGCCTGTGGGGAGGAGAGTCAAGGACCCTGGCCAAGAGCCTCGCTGAGCTCCCAATCAGTGGCCAGCACCGCCTGCCAGCCACATGACTGAGGCCACTGCAGAGCTCACCCAGCACCACAGGAGGCAGAAAAAAATGCCTTGGCAACCCACAGAGCTGTGAGATAATGAGTGATTCTTGTTATGAAGTCACTAGGGCTTTAGAGGTTTGCTACACAGCAATAGAAAAACTCAAACACTGTCTCGTAGAGTTATAAGGAGGACTCAAAGAGATGATTCACATGTGTACACAGCACAGTGCCTGGTGTAGAGCAAGACTATATATGCAGCTATTATTTGCACTGTGGTCATTTGATCATCATAGCAAGCTGTGGAATAGTGACCCTTATTGCTGCCCTTATACAAATGCTAATAAGTAGCAAGCATGATACTGTGCAGTTTGCAAGTCGCTTTCTCATACGTTATCCGTATCATGGCAACATGAACCCTGAAAACGTTAAGGGCTGTGCCCAAGATTACACAGCTCCTAAGTGGCTGAGCTGGATTCAAACACATACCTCCATAGCCCAAGTATAGCATCAGTGAACCCAAACACTGCCTCATGGGCCACAGTGACTGGTCTTGGATAATATGCAACAGTACAGAGACTTAGCTGCTCCCCAGAAAAGCTGACTTGGGATTGAGTCCTAACTATGTGATCTTGGGAAAAAACTTAAGCAAGTCTTAAGTTCCACATCTGAGAAAGGGACATAATATGCTTGGTCCAGCTTTTCTCCATCACTGAATGCCGTGAGATTTGAATCAAAGAATGGGCGGAAAAAGGTAATGGATTTTTAAATATATTTTTATATTTTTTTAGAGACAGGGTCTTGCTATATTGCCCAGAATGGTCTTGAACTCCTGGGCCCAAGCCATTCACCCGCCTCGGTGTCCCTAAGTGCTGGGATTACAGGCATGAACCACGATGCCCAGCTGATTTTCTTTAGTTTTCTGTAAAACTCTTTGGCAGGGTCTGAACTCCTTCCATCATTATAGCAGATGTGCATCCCAAACAGGACAATTTGGGGTACAAATTGGTCTGTGTGCCCTTTCCTCTGATCAGGGAGAGCCTGGAAACATCTGGCCCCCAGTGGTGAGCTGAGGGTGGAGGGTGCTCTTGGCCAGCCCTGGCTAGGCCTGACTCTGGCCCTGGGCCCTGGGCCAGAAGTATGGTGGATGGAAGCTGCCTTTCGTCCTGCCTAACACTACCCCCATTTGGATATTTGCAGGCCCCTCTCATGGCTCATATCCCCTGACCTTCTTTTCATCTGGCCAAGAACCATGGTGGGTGCACTGGCCCGGCCCCTCCCCTGCTTGATATTTTCCTTCTCGCTCTCAATGAGAAGTTTGTGGGATGCTTCTGAAAAGTGAATGGGGAGCACAGAGCTTGGTTTAATGACATTCTCCCTTGGTGGAAAAATTGATGGCATCTCATGCCTCAACATATCTGAGTAAAGACAGGAAGAAAATGAATGAACAAACCACGCGAATATCTGGGAAAAGAGTGCCCCCAGCAGAAGGAACTACAGAGCAAAGAATCTTGAGGCAGGAGTGTACACTTCTCTCAGCTCCCCTAAATGCTGCCATCTTACATAGCCAGAGTACAGTTATTAAGCCCAAGAAATTAACACTGACGCAATATGATTAACTTATCTACAGAGCATATTCACATTTCGCCAGGATCCAATTCAGGATCCCACATTCCATTTAGTTGTCATGTCTCCTTAGTCTCCCCAGTCGACAACAATTCCTCAGCTTCTGTCTTTCTTGACCTTGACACTTTCAAAGAGGGCTGGCCAGCTGATTTGTAAACGTCTCTCAATTGAGGTAGTCTGAAGTTTTCTCAGGATTAGATTAAGTATTTTTTGCAAGAATAATGTTGTGTCTTTCTCAGGGAATACCTGACGTCAATATATTTTAGGCCTGGTGGTTTTGGCCTTGATCACTTAAGATGGTGTTTGCTAGACTTATTCTCTATAAAGTTATTATTTTTCCCTTTGTAATTAATGCTAGCTCCTGGGGAGACACTGCAAGGCTATGCACATATTACATTTCTCATATATTTTTACTCAATTCAGTATCCATCAATGATTCGTGTCTGCAATGATTATTACTGTGGTGTTTGCCAAATGGTGGTTTGCTATCTCCATCATTTTTCAACATTTATTAATTGGAATGCTACTGTAAGGAAGAGTGGCTCCTTCTCCCCATTTACTATGTATTTAATTTTTTGTTACTATGAACGTATGAATATTTCCTGTACCCTGTGGGTTATTCATTCTATCATTATTTATTTTGTTGCTCAAATTGTTCCAGCTTTGATGTCTGGGTTCGCCTTTAGGTTGGCACTTGTGACCTTTCGAAGTGCCACATGGGGAGCTTTTCCGGATACTAACACCCAGCTTCACATTCCGATACCCTGATACCATCAGTCTGGAGCGAGGTCTGGCTTTTGGACATTCCCACAGCTCTCCAGGTAGTTCTATTATTTAGCCTGGGTGAAATCCTTTGGTGTAGCTCCATGTCATCAGTTTACAGATGAGGAAACTAAGATGCAGAGAGCTGGGAGATGGGAAGGGACGTGCTCAGTGTTACAGCTGTGGAGTGAAGGGAGCTGGGCCCACAGCCCTGTCTCCTGATCACTAGGCCTGGCTGTCCCCAACTCCTCCCTGTCTTTCACAGCCCTGGCTGCCAAATCACATGCCAGGCACAGACATCCAGAAAGCAGTTCCTACACTGGGGACACCTGTTGTTCCTCCCCAAGACCTATTCAGGGAGTCCATCAGGTCAAAATGGTATTCTCTGCTCTCTGATTGGGTAGCATCAGGGGAAATACTAAGATGTTATTTGCCTTTTTCACTCTCATTTTCTCAAAAGTGTACAGTGGCGTTGTCCAGAGGCTATATGACATGCAATATTCAGCAGGTTGACTGTGGAACAGGTATGAGAATTTAGCCTCTAGTAACCCAGACATTGAAGAGACGGGCAAAATGTAAAACAATGCCATACTTCTCGCTAAATTTTTGTTTTGGAAAATAGTTATTTTTGATAAAAATTAATCATTTACTTTAACATAGTATAACATTTATTTTAAATATATACACATATATTCATAAACATAAATATATAAACATATGTAATATACGTATGAATATTTGTTACAGTAAATATTGATGGATATAATCCACATAAAGTTCTTTAGAGGCTGCAATAATTTGTAAGTGTGTAAAGAGGTCTCAGGACCCAAACGTTTTTCTAGAATATTCTAGAAATAGTTTTCTGCTTTTTCTAGAGTATTCTAACCAAATGGGACATAACAACTTATAATACAACAGGACCTACCCTCTACCACCTTCAAACCCTTTGGCACTGCTGGAATCTCGGAAAGTCTCCATCACCCCTTGATCTATCATCACCTGTCCTCACGCTAACGGAGTCTATTTCCACCTGGGCTGTGTGCTGCGTGAGAACAGCAGGCTCCTCATCTCTAATGCCTTCTGCAAAAATAAACACAGAAAGACTGCACAGAATGCACGAGCAAAACACAGTGCACTTCACACGCGTGAAAAAAATAGATATTTCAAAATTAAACTTTTTAAAGTTTCTGAGAAACAACAGGACAACTGAAATATCTGAGAAGCCAATTAGGCTTTGAAGGAGCTGTACTAGAAATGTAATTCTCAAGTAGTAGCTGGAGCTCAGGAGTAGCAGAGGAATTTCAGCCGGAGATGAGAAGTCCTTCTTTAGCATCCACACTCCTCTGGCTAGTAGGAGCAGTTTGTGCTAGTGAATCATGAGGTGTTTTAGCCCCACAATTTAAGGAGGCAATGAAAAAATTCAGAGCTCATATTGTTGTTTAGTTCAAACAAGTTAGAGGGAAAATAAGTTTCTTGAGCACCAGCTGTGTGACTGGTACAAATATGAGTAAGATCCAGTCCTGACCTTCAGGTCTGTGTGGTCTCCAGGAGACAGGGGAGAGGCCTTCTGGACAGCATAGTGGGCTCCATGACGCCAGACTGCACAGTGAGGCCTCTTCAGGAGCGGGTGCCACAGCTCAGCCAGGGCTGCTTACAGGCTATAAGCAAGGGAGCATCATTCCTCGAAATCCACATTCTCCAGCCTGGCTGTGCATGAGAATCACCAGGGAGGGTGCCTGTCTTCATTCTGGGGTTGGGTGGGAAGGCTGGCTGCCTATAGTTTTGAAAAGTGTCCTGGGTGATTTCCATGAGCAGCCAGGGTTGAGGACCATGATTCTGAATCAGACTTTCCTCAGCCTACTATAGCCACCAGCAAGGACCAGCTGCAAATATTTGCAAGACTTGCTGCAAAAACAAAATGGGAGGTCCTTTGTTCAAAAACTATTGAGAACTTCAAGACAGCAACAGCAGAGCATTAGGCCAAGTGTGGGCCCCTTTTGAGGGCAGGGCCCTATGCAAATGCACCAGCTGCACACCCATGAAGCTGACCCTGTCTCCAGCCACTATTCCCCCCACAACTTCCCTAGAAGGACCCATGGCTGACTTCTCATCCTCAGTGGCTCTCCTGAGCAGGACCCCGGGCTGGCTCATCAAGGCAGCTGGCTCTACATCCATCATAGCCTCAGGATGAGTGAAGTCATCTCCACCGGAAGAGGCAGGCGGGGGACATCTTCTTGGCTCTGCGCACCCTTCTCCTTCTTGGAATGATCTCATGCTTCCTCAAAGCCCGTGCCTGCTGTCGCCTGGCTGAAGGCCCAGCCTCACATTTGTCACTGTGCACTCGCACCCCCTGAGCAGTCCACCCGCTTCCTCGGCCCACTCCCTGCTGCTGAAGGAACCAACCCTGAGGAACCAAGTCTGCTGCTCCCTTCCCTGGCAGGTGCTGGCCATAAGGGGTTATTTCTTAGATGGAGTTTCAATCTTACAGGATGAAGAGTTGAAGAGAAGAGCCCTTTCTCCAGCCAGTCCATGGGATAGAAAATTCCCATTGTCAGCAAGGTGGATATAAAGGGTTACAGGGAGCAGGCAGTGGTCATTTGTATTTCATAATGGTTTCTGGAGATTGCACTGCCAGCTACTGTCCACAACACCTACTTAGCCCCTGGGCAATGGACAAGGTGGTAACAGGGTCGGTGCCCTGGGCTCACCAGATATGTCTGGGAAGCCTTCAGGCCTGCCTGCACCCACATTTTTGTACCAGATACACGGCTGTGCCTTCGCACAGGATGCCCTCTTGTTTATTTGCCCTCTTCACTTCTGTCTGGTTGGCTTCACATTTGGAAGCTAATGCTTCATAAACACTGGGTTTTTTTTTTTGGAAGGAAAAGGGTGCGTGTACACATACACATGTGTGCATAGGGCAAAGAATAAAGCTTATTTCTTTTTTGAGACAGAGTCTTGCTCTTTCACCCAGGCTGGGGTGCGGTGGCGTGATCTTGGCTACTGCAACCTCTGCCTCCTGGGTTCAAGTGATTTTCCTGCCTCCTCCTCCTCCCATGGGGGCACTACAGGCACATGCCCCCATGCGGCTAATTTTTGTATTTTTAGTAGAGGCGGGGTTTCGCCATATTGGCCTTGAACTCCTGACCTCAAATGATCTGCCCACCTCGGCATCCCAAAATGCTGGGATTACAGGTGTGAGCCACTGCGCCCAGCCAAAGAAAGCTTATTTATCTTTGCACCGTCCCTAGTCCTAAGCCAGGCTCCCACATCCAGTAAATAGTTAATATTTACTGAATGCCATCAACTTATAAATTACCTCGGCTTCCAGAACACTTACGACCAAATGCTCATTTTGCAAATGAGGGACCAGGGGCCTAGAGAGGGGAAGCCCTGTCTGAGGTCTTAGAAGGGCGGGCACCCTGGCTGCTCATGAAAATCACCTGGGAGCTTTTACGGCTCTGGAGGTTCAGGCTGCACACCTGACCAATGAAGTCAGGGTCCTGAGGGTGGGGTCTGGATGCAGGTATTAAGGTTCTGCAGGTGATTCTAATGCACCTGGTTTAAGAGTCCTGGCCTGGGAGGGAGGAGACAGAGCCTGGCGCCAGGCTGGAGAGAGCCCTGTCTGTTCCCTGCTCACTCCCCACAAGCGGGGATGCTTGAGAGGTCATGTCAAGGGAGCTTTTGGGGAGAGCTTGCAGAGGGAGGTCTTTGGGGAGACGCTATGGTGGGAGAAGAGCTGACTGGATTTGGTGAATGTTTATCTGGAACTCTTCCTGGCTCTGCTAAGGGACTGACACTTTGGCTGGAAGACCCAGGACTGGATGAGGGGTGGCAATCCCCCTCCTCCACTCCCCCAGAAGGTTCCTGAATCCCCACAAGCTCCCCCAGGCAGACGGCTATGGTGGGATGGTCTTCCCACACACCAGCCACTCAGCCGGCACGACGACTGCCCAGGACTGGCTGACCTGCTGCCTGCATTGTCTAGGTGGAGCCCTACACCAATTGCTTCAGAAGTAGACTCGAAACTACTTACCGTAAGTAACAAAACCCTTAAGCTTATGTAGCACTTACCAGACTATTAGGAAGATGAGCTTCCATTTTTACTCTTAACAAATATACCCCAAAGTAGGTATTATCTTATTTTTTTGGTGATTGACTTATTTCACTTAGTATAATATCCTCCAGATTCATCCCCGTCATAAATAATGGTTCCCTCTTTTTAAGGGTTGACTAATATTCCAGTGTCTGTGTGTATGCGTCTATCTACACAACACATTGTGTTTATCCATTCATCCACCAATGGATATTTGTGTTGCTTACTCCTTTTGGTGCTTGTGAATAATGCTGCTATGAAGATGGGAACAGATAAGATGGTAACCAGTATAATTGTACCACGGACTATTCAATCAGTTCCCCACCACAGACATTTAGGTTGTTTCCAGTATTCTTATGGAGAGGGCTATGGACTTTTGTTTATGCACCTTACAATTATCTTTGTTTTGGCCAGTGTATTGTTGGAATAGGTTCTTAGAAGCAGCATTGTGGGACAAGGGTAAATGTGTAACAATTATGTTAGACCTTGGCGAGTTCTCCTCTGCTCAAGTGTAGAAGAGGGCATGGTGAAATCACCTGACCTAGGCTTCTTGAGGGCACACATGTTGAGCCCACTTTTCTAACAGTTCAGATACTAATATTTTGGTGAATCATATCAAAATAATTTTATTCTTATCAAAAACTCTATTTTCCAGAAGTAGATGGGCTTGTGCTTCTATTATTATTATTATTATTTTTTTGAGACAGAGTCTTGCCCAGGCTGGAGTTCAGTGGTGTGATCTCAGCTCACTGAAACCTCTGTCTCCTGGATTCAAGCAATTCTCCTGCCCCGGCCTCCTGAGTAGTTGGGATTACAGGTGCCCACCACCACGCCCAGCTAATTTCTGTATTTTTAGTAGAGACAGGGTTTCACCATATTGGCTAGGCTGGTCTCAAACTCCTGATCTCAGGTGATCCGACTGCCTCAGCCTCCCAAAGTGCTGGGATCACAGGCGTGAGCCACCGCACCTGGCCTTCAATTATTATTTTTAAATTTTAAATTTGTAAACTTCTCCACCCAGCTTTCATTTAGAACAGGATGTTTTATGAGTAACTTCAAGCAATTATCATTAAGAATGTATTGTGCAGAAAGAATGGCTGAGTTGAACACTGTTTGGGGTAAGAGAAATATTAGATACCCTTATCTAGGCTTTCCAGAGGCTTATAATCCAACGGAGGTGATAAGACTGAAAAATAACTGTAACGTAAGACAGCTTGTAATACGGTCAACCGAGAGCTGCAGAGAAATATCACCAATGATAGGAGGAGGACATTTCAAGCTAGATTGATCAGGATAAGCTTCAGAGAAAAAGTGGGGTTCAACTAGACTTGGGCTGGTTAAGAAAGCACCTTTCACAAATGAGAAATATGTGCAAAGTTGGGAAAGGGAGAGGGGAAATGAGGAGGTTTGGGCAACCAGTTGCGCTGGTATGAAAAGGTTCGCGCAGGAGAAAATGCCTGGGAACAAGGTTAAGGCTGAGCTAGAGGACGCATGGGAGGCAGAGGAGTCTGGACCATCCAGCAGTTGGAAGGAAGCACTGAGTTACAAGAAGGGAAGCTCCATGATACAACTGGTGTCGCAGTATGATCAAGGAACAAGTCTAGTGCACCAAGACTGGCGTGGGGAGAATGTGGGAGCAGGAAACTGGTGGGATGTTGCCAGACCTGCCCAGGTCTGATGCAATAGTTGTGGTGTGCAGAACAGAAGTAAGGACGGCCCTGAAGAGGAAGACGTGGCTGGTAGTGACAGCTTGAGTGTCAAGGAAGGAGGAACACTGCAAGATTCTGAACCTGCAGCATTGGGAGAATGTGAACTGCCTCTGCCAACAGGGAGAGATGTTAGAGCTGTAGTATTTACACTTCAAGAAACTTCCCATAAGGAAATGCTCTCAATACTGATCTGTGTGGGGGCAATGACTGAATAATTCAGACGGACCAATTGTTGATGAGACTGTCCAGACACAGCTATGGAGAACCCTTAGGTTCCCAGATATCCCCTGGTGTGGATGGACAAGGCTGCCCAGCCTCTTGATATCTCTCACTGCATAGGAAATCACATTCATTTGCTCCAGCCTCCCTCCACTGGGAGGTTGGGAAGTTTGATAGTTGTGGTGGACATTTGTGGTCATTTGGCCATCCAGTGTCAGTTCATCCTGTTCTTGATAACAAGTGTTTAATTTTTGTCTTAAAATTCATCCCTCCCCCATCCATGCAGTCCAGGTTACTCAATAGGCTCCGCAAGTAACCCTGGGCTGTAATACACATCATGTATCTGGGCAATTGACTGGTTCAGGAATGGGCACTGAAACCCAATACGGGGTTGTCGTTGAGCCACACGGGCAGCAGTCTCTCTTGTTCTTTCCCACTGGACTTGAACCTGAGAGGATGCAGGGCTGAAGTGGCTGCAGGCATCATGCCACCCCACATGGATCCTGCAGATCAACCCAAGGACAACACAAGCTGTCTCTTTAGTAATTTAGTTTAAAAATATTTGAGTATGAAGAGTGCACTGTCTATGTGTGGATTAGTATCTTATGTCCATTCTAGGATGTAGTAGCCGGAATTTGAAGCCCTCACTAGAAATCCACCCTCCAGAGAGGGTTGCTTAAGCCTTTTACATAATTTATCAGTGAAAAGAAGAATGCTGGAGGTAAGTAGGTGGTGAGAAACAAAGCCCTCCTCTTCCTTTTGCTTAAACAGAGGACAGGAGTCCCACAAGCACTGGTGCTCTTGGGGCCGGGCCTGTGCTCTTCTGGTCCTGCATTCCCCTTTCCCAGGGAATAACGTTGTAGACTCCCCTCCACATGAATCTATCACACAAGGTGCTCACTTGAGAAGACAGAGTGGGGCATTGCAGAAGGCCCCATTACAAGAGACTCCATGATTCTCATGTGTTTGTTTGCTAAACACATTTTTATACATTTGTCAGATTTGGGTCCAAGATTTGCTTTCATAGTTATATACTCCCCAACGTGAGGTCAGGGACCGGGGCACAGAGTCCCATTTATCTTAGCTAAGAGTTGGTGATGCTGATATTTATGTAAGATCCCACATTTGTGGAACAACCAAATTGTTCTCAATAGCAAGGCTGTGCTAAGAGATGGAGGAAAAGCAAGTTCTGATGACATTCGTTGAGTCCTGAAGTCAATTGTGGTGCCTGGACTTTTTCAGTTATGGAAGTAGTACATTATTTTCTTGATTAGGCCACTTTTCTTGATATCTGTGGGAAAAAAAAGAGACCTATCTGGCCAGCTTTTTCCTTAACACTAGACACTGCAATGCAAGGCATTGCGGGGAAAAAAAGTAGCACCTTCACCTGCAGTTACTTGTCGTTCCTGCAAAAACAGAATGTAACACGCATGCAAACTATTTAATTCACTCCTTTATTCTGGGATGTGGATTACAGATACCACAACTCACAAATACACCGTCAGACATCGACAACTAAGGCCATTCTGTGAGTTATTTTTAAAACTTGGTGTTTTGCACATAATGATCTTAAAAAAAAATGAATTACCAAAACCAAGATCCTCTTCTGAAATGAAAATTTAATGTAGGTACAGGATAACTTTAGGGCTATAACTAATCTGAAGCTTATCAGGTAGCAAAACCATTTTCGTTTTCTACAGCATAAATAACAGCTCTAAGGCAACCACTACCTCAGCATGAAGCTCACTTCTCCACATTAGAGTAGTGTTTACCTGCTACAGTGACCAGTGTTTAGAGACCATTTCCCTTTCAGTAGCAAAGAGAGACTTTACCTAAGAAACAGACTACATACTACAGAATCCTTGGAACAAGAAAAAGAAAGGGAGCTGTAACTAAGGCACTGAAAGCACATTATTTGTATAAAGAAATGTAAACAATTTAACACCAACAGGCTCCCTCCATTGGAGTCTTTATTGTAAATGCACACAGGGCATCATAGTCAGGGCTAGAGTTTGAAGTCTGGGTGAAACAAATGTTTCTGCAGAGTTCAGAGTCTTGGCTGCCAATATATGATTTCTAACATGGTGCTGTTGAATTAAGTAATTTCAAAGTGACTCAAGTGGAAGCTGTTATTTCCCTTGAATCTGAGTTTTAATAGCATTAACAAACAAGGATTTTATAGGAGTACTAAAATTACGGGCTCTTTTTAACATTTATTTGCATCTTTTATCAAGTTCTTCTAATGAATTTTAGGATTATTTTGGCTTATTTCATCAAGGAAGTTTGGTATAAGAACTTGTTACCTAATGAGTGCCCTTCCTTGTGAGTTCATATTCTAAGTAGCATGGTTCACGTCATAAATAAACCACACTTGCTTTAACACCGTTCAGAATGGTACATTTAACAATTGGACATATAGCACTGTAAACAATTCAAAGTCCACTGAGCTTACCTTGAAAGAACTGAAAGTGCGTACGTAGGAACTTGTCCTGCTGCAGACAAGCAGCTGCTCTGGCTCTGGTGTGGTGAGGTGGGCAGGTGTGGAAGGGAGAATTCCTGAGGCCAGTCACAATTATTGAAGCTAAATTAATTTCTTCCTGACACTTTAGTATAAATTCTAAGTAGTTCTAAGTTCTAAACCATTAACTGTATATTTCTTTAATTTTTTTAATTCAAAGAAGAAAAGACTTTCACACAGATGAATGTATAGGAAAACATATAATGACAATTTTCAAGAGCCTTATTGCAAAAAAAAAAAAAAAAAAAGAAAAAGAAAAAAGGACAATTATTTTTGGAGTTACTATCTCTAATTCTTAAAAAGCAAGTACAGTGTCTATATCCCTAAGTTTTAGTGCTATACAGCACTAAATGTATTTTATGAATTTGGGGTAGGTAAAGTTTGTATTTTATCTTAAACATGTTTTCTATGATGAAAAGGAACAAAACTGTAAAAAATGAGATTTTCCCTTCTAAAGGTTTCAAAGCATTAGAGGGCACGCAATGAAATGTTGTTACACCTTGAACAATGAGCCTCTTGAGTTTGTAGGAAGGGCAGACGGGCTCCATTACCAGCAACTTTGGGGTAGAAAGCACCGCTCTCCTCTTACCCAGCAAAAATGCAATCCTGATTATAAAACTATTTGTGCTCCTAAATACAACCAAAGGAAATCTTAGAGAAACATGAATTAGAAACCTCTTTTATTAAGGGGAAACAACCAAAAAGGTGCTTTAAAAAAAAAAAAAGAAAGAAAACAAGCCATAAAACCATGAAGTTAAAGAGCTGGGTCTGGAGCAGATGTGCATAATAACTAGCTGCTCCCAGCAGGATCAGAAACAGCTTTGGGGGAGCTGCGGAATAAGAGTTGGTGTGTTTCAGAAGAGGCACCAGTTAATACTCTTCCAATAAAAATGATGTGTGCAACAGTGTTCAGCCTCGACCAGTGCTTTCTCACAGAATCCGCTTGGTAAGTTCAGTTCACAATGTGTTTACCTTTCATGGCAATGCATGATGCAATTATTGGGTAGGTCACTGTCAAGCAAAAATGAGATGTAATTAAAGAGAAGGCATTCATGCCCAAAGAGTACATAAAGCAGTTAGTAGCTTCTGAGGCTGGTTCAGTGCAGAAGTAAAACTGACAGGTTTGCTAACAGCTAAAGACTTTTAATTGCCTCATATTTTCTGCTGCTCTGACCAGCATCCCTCTTACATGACAAAAAAAAAAAAAAAAAAAAAAGTGTGCAGCTCCAACAAAGTGAAAATGACAACAACACTTTTCTTCTGCCTCAGAAGGAGACTGGTGCTTGGTGTGTTGGATTTTCCACTGACTCCAAATGACAAGAATATTTGGGCAAACAACTGGTCAAAAGGGGGTTTAAATATTACTATTGAAAAAGGAAGGCTAAAACTAAAAAGAAAGGTCACTTGCTATCATTATAAAGGATTAATTTTTGTGTTTTCATTTTGGTTTTAAGGTAAAATTTGTCAAGGCTACAAGGGGTTGAATAATTTAGGATAAACCATTACCGCCCTGTCTGCAAGCCATTTGTTGTTTTAATGGTAGATGTTAGATACCCACACAAATGTAGAAAAAACAACTTTCCTTTTTTGGTAGGTTGTAAAGAAATACTTCAAAAGACGGTTTCTGACTGGAATAACAGAATGTTCTAAGTGTTCCTTTAAAAAAGTATGTGACTTCATGTATACCATTTTTAACAAAAAAAGCTACACCTGCCAAAATGTTGTAAGGAAACCAGCACTAAGCATGCAATACTGAGTGTGAGAAAGGAACTTAAACTGTATTACTTCCTATCTTTTAAAATTCAAACTAAAGTTTCAAAGTGGAGAGCCTGTGGTTGCTCCCTGAGTCCAGGTTTTATCTTCCATGAGAGAAAAGGGCACAGGTGGTTTTCTGACGTCTTGGTCAGCACACGATGTTATGAATAATGAAGGGCTTCCTGTCAAAACGCATGATCAGTTTCACGACAAGGGGGTTCCGTTTTCTGATCTTAAGGATGAGATGGATTTGGTGCAGGAAGAAGTGTGCCAAGGGAGGGAGCCTGGGCACCACCTGCCTTAGTACCTGGAGGAACAGCACTCACCTCAGTGAGGTGACCTGGGCAGTCCAGTAACAGCATGTGATCCGGGCCATTGCTGATGAATTCCAGATCTGCCTCTGGTATGGTGAGTCTGTTAGGATTGGGCCTTTAAGAAAAATGTGTGTGTTCCTTGTCTGCTAAAAGTCTGATGATTGTTTAATAATATTCTGGCCCAAGTTATTTCACCCCGATCACTCCCTGCTATGTACACGGTATCGAAATTACATTCAGAGATTAAAAAAAAAATTGTAGCAATATTTTTCCCACAAAACTAAGTGCAAAATATCTTTAACAAATAATGATGGCAGTAAGAAATATTCGACATAGTCATGCAAAAATGCATCTGAGCTTACAAAGGTTTAGAACATTTCCAAAATATGCCCTAGGTTTTTACATGGTAAACCTTATAATCTTACTCATTTTTCTTTGAATTTAAATGTGGCTGTTTGTGTAAAAGTCGGTAACATGCAAGTTCTATGATCTCCAGTCCACCAAATATTCTCTCTTGCAGCACAAAGATTACAATGGTGATTATAAAATACCACCGAACAAGACCGTACAAATATATGAGTAGGCACATTGCAGGGCTGAACAGGGTCCAATATAGTATAGAGAGCAATTTGACCACAAAGACCCTGAGTTCAGACTTGCAAGGTGGAATGACACTCTGTCCAGTAAAATAAAAATTCTTCTCCCCTTGATAGAAGGAACGCAGCCTCTCTTCTTTCTCTTCCCACCGTTTGTGGCACCAGAGTTGAAGGTCCTCCTTGGATGTGGGGAGGGTGTCTACTGGATACCGGTGGACGTGAAAGTGGATTTCCCTGGGAAAGTCTCCTTGGAGGAGGTGCTTCTCTGATTGAGGAATGTTGTGAGGATACGCCACAGTGATATCATGTATAGCATCAAGGTTCTTACCTAGGTTTTGAAAAGATAAAAACATAGATTAAGCAGTGCTCAATTTGGGTGATAATGCTGATTCACACTGCAGGGCAGCACCAGAAACCGAAAAATCAGAACAGTGTGAACCACAATGAACAAACAAAGGTTAGAGATACTGGTGTTCCTGGACACCTAGGGTCAATATTTACCAGTCATCTTTAGTTTTATTGCCTGCTTGCTAATTACCACAACAATCTTTAGAAAGAAAATATCTTCATTTGTAGAAACAATAATCTGCCATTCTGAAACCATTAAGCACATTAACTCAAATTTGAGATGGGAATTAAACATTACAGGGCTAGCTCCTTAAACACCAACAGAATTCGGTTTTGATACCTCCTATTAATATACCTATCTCTCCAAATAAAAGTAGACTTTCTCACCTTTAACCCAATGTTACCATGATAGCTACTGAAAAGAAAAACTTAAAATCAGACTTAGGTAGTGAGAAACATGTGAAAAGTTCCATATACTTTTTTATTTTTAAAAACATCAACTTGAGCCACAGGGGCACACACCTGTAGCCCAGGTACTCGGGAGGCTGAGGTGGGAGAATCCCTATTGCCCAGGAGTTCAGCCTGGGTAATATAGTGAGACTCAGTCTTTAAGAATAAATAGATAAATAAACTTGAACTCCAAGTAAGATCCTGATCCTGTATCCTGTCATCCTGAATTTAACTTAAGGGGTTAAGTGTTTTCACTTATGTGTTTTCAGCAGTCACAGGCCAGATTGCTAGACGCTGGAGATAGACAGTCAAGTAAGACATGGTCCTAAACCTCACTCAAGATGTTCTCAACATAACTGGGGAAGCAGGCATGCATAAAGGCCTAAATAGACCTTATGGGAACACATAAGGGGTTAGTAAAGGAGAGTAATGAGGTGGGGTAGTGGCAGAACAAATGTTTCAGCAGAAAAGCACAGTGGGGGATGGGAACACTAAAAGGCAGCAGCCATGTGTTCCAGGCCCTCATGTTATCATTCTTCAGAATTTAAACTCAATTCTGTAGGTAGCAGAGAAGGATCTTAAATGGTGGAGAACTACTTAAGGATTTCAGACAGAAGGGACCCATATGTTTCATTTTAGCAAAGATTACTCTCTGGGGGCAGTGACCAGAATGGTTTAGAGAGGACCAGAGGTAAAAGAGAGAGTAGTTTGATGGCTGTTACAGTACAGCAGGCAAGAAATGAAGAGGAGGTAGGGGCCAAAAAAGACATGTCCAAAAAAGTTACAAGGAAGAACTGATGTGATACTGTACAGTGGTCAACTGGATGTGGGAGAATGGGGAGGAGGAGCAGGGAGGAGTGAATCTAGGTTTGTTTCTGGCTCAGGGTACCGAGTAGATGGTGGGGCCATAGAGATTAGAAATGTAGGTGGAGTGTTGGACCTGTAAGGGACCTTGAGGATCACTTAATCCAATTCTTTATATGAGGCTGAGAAGTTTGGTATTTTGCCCAAGGGCACACGGCTTGTTGGTGTGGAGTCTCTAAATGTTACTTTCTTCTGAACCATGTTACCTTCAGTGAGAAACTTTTGATGAGGACTTTGATTACTTACAGAACCATATGATGCAGACAAAACTAATCTGTGCTGATAGAAATCAGAACAGTCAGTGGGAAACAATGAGAAGGGAGCATAAGGAAATTTTCTGGGTGACACACTCTAGATTCAGGTGTGGATTACATGATGTTTACCTATGTCAGAATAATCAGATTGTACACTTAAGACATGCACATTTCACGTTTTACATTTTACCTCAATAGCAGTAATAAAGATATGAAGCAATTGCCCCATATTTACCCTTTCCACTGAACGGGTTAGGTTATATTCGCTTTTTAAAAAATGATTCTTCAAGCTTTCTGCAAATGTTTCTCAGTCTTCATTACTCTGTGATTTACTTTAGGGTAAGAACCAGGCTTCAGTTTGGTTTCATAACTGAATTATAAAATAATCAGCACTCAATGAGAGCTACTTTATAAATGAAAAAGCCTACATCAACAGGCTTAGACTCAAAGTGGAAAGGAGAGCCCTTCAGGAGTGCTGTATATTGTTCGTAGCGGGTAGAGGAAGTGCAAATGAAAGGCTCATTGAAGAAAGCTTCAGTGGAGCTGTATTTGAAGACAGACTAGGCCAGACCTGCTTGGCTCCAAAGAAGAGAACTGGGGGCTGGGTACGGTGACTCACACCTATAATCCCAGCACTTTGGGAGGCCAAGGTGGGTGGATCACCTGAGGTCAGGAGTTTGAGACCAGCCTAACCAACATGGTGAAACCCCATCTCTACTAAAAATACAAAAATTAGCTGGGCATGATGGCGCATGCCTGTAATCCCAGCTACTTGGGAGGCTGAGGCAGGAGAATTGCTTAAACCTGGGAGGCAGAGGTTGCAGTGAGTTACGATCATGCCACTGCACTCCAGCCTGGGCAACAAGAGTGAAACTCCGTCTCAAAAAAAAAAGAACTGGGCCAGCAGTCAGAAGCCCATGGGAAAAGCTTTGTGACTTAGCTATCAAGAGGTGATTTATTTACCATTTGAGAAAGGGCTGGCTGACCACTTGCCTTGTATGCTACAGTGGGAATTTACATGCTGAAAGGTGGGCCGTCCGATCAAGCATCCAAAAAAGACCCTATTCCATCGCTGATAGACTATGATACATTCCATAAGATGTTAATATGTCTCACCTGTTAACTCACTTGCATTAAAAAACCAAGCAATCTTTCGTCTGTATTACTTCATGAGAGATGAAGCTTTTCCTTGACTAGACAGTACAAGCTAGTTTAATATTTTAGAGCACTCTCTATCTGCAGACCTCAGAGGCCATTCATTTCTGCCCATCAACCGTGACCATAATCCTTGTTTTAGTTGCCTTACCTCAATGCCACTCACCCTTTTCTTTCTCTCACATGGAGGTAAATAAGATGTCTTTGCCTCCTGTAACTTGTCATGCCAATTAGCCAGATTCAGAACTATGTTCACATTTCATTTACTTTCAAAACTCCTCTGGAATCAATACTTCTGCTTCTACCTTCTGCCCAAATACTTCTCTCCTCAATCAGGATTATAGGTCTTCATCAATATCACCTTTCACAATAGCCTTGACCAATCTCCTTTCCCCACGTAGCTCCATCTACCTTTCTACTCAGTCATTCTACATGACTGTCACAGTCAATCTTAAAATCTTAGGAACAGCTCATTCATGTGGCCCAGCCTTTCTCATACAGGTGGTTCCTAATGCTTACGGATCAAATACAGTCATGTGTTTCTACAGATAGGTATTAAAATGGTGAGAAAATGCCCCTTTCTTTCTTCCTTCTTCTTGACGATCTACAGTAAAGGTGTGTGTGTGTACCACATGTGTCTGTGGGATTATAAGGTTCAGTATAGAAATGGCAAGTTTTGAGATGGCAAGTTTGATGGCACCACTGAGAAATTTTCCTTGATGAAAGATTTTAGATTCATGGCAGCACCGAGTGTGGAGGGCTGTGGATACAGACTGCCTGGGATCCTGGCTCTGCCTCTTGCTGAGTTACTCAATCTCTCTATGGCTTACTTAGTTCCTATATCTATAGATTACCTAAGAAGGTTGTTGTGAGGCTTAAATAGCAAATTCTCAATAAAGGTTGTTTACTAGGCTGTACTCTTTTCCTCTAACTTTAGCTCCTGGAGTCCACTGATACCAACATAGTATGTGGGGGGAAATTACATTTCAATACTGTTCCCATACCACTGTCAACAGCACTATTTGCCTGGGCCCTGAGAATGCCAGTTAGAGACCTCCTAATTTAACTTTTCTATTCAACACAAATATTCTAACGAATATTTCACAAAATTGCCAAAAATACTCCCTCTGCCTCAAATATTCAGCCTTTTTTCCTGAAGTATTTCATCTCAAATCCCTTCAATGTCTAGTTCAAATGCCAAGGGTTCTAAGAAGGAGCTTGTTCAAGTACCAAGGCCCAAAGTGGCCTTGCCTCCTGTGAATGCTTAAAGCACATGCACTGATAACCTCATTTGGGTACCTGGTTGCCATCCTGTGCCCTTACTAGATGCTCAAGTACATTAAGGGCAAGGACCATGTCTTTGCTTTTTTAGACTTAGTAACTAGCACAGTGCCCTCCACTAAAAAGGTTCTAGAAATGAGTAATTGACCAATATTTGTATGGTCTGCTATCTTCTCATCTAGAAATATAGAAGACAATTATAATGCTCTCTCCATTGAGTTGTGTTGACAATTTGGTGAGCTAATGTACGGTGAGCTCTTTGGATAATACTTGCCACATAGTAAGTTCTTGGATGGTAGCACCTACTACAATTTCTATGACTTGTTCCATGGTATGTTTTTTTTTCAACTTGGGTTCTACAAAGTCTTGGTTCTGAAAGAATTATAACAATCTTGTGAAGGGGGGGAAAGGGTTCACTTTACAAAAAGGTAACATTCCAAAAGTTTTTAAAAATTGCTTGTTTAAAATCTATAAGTTTGGAATGATATTATAATTTAATTAAAATGCCATCTATATTATAAGCAAGTAAAGAGTAACGCTGTAATGTTAGAAACTAAAAAAGACAAAGTGATTAAGGGAACTAGGTGTGGAGAGAAGGAAGACAGCTTATACCTTGACACTCATTTCTCTGAGCAGTGCTGGCAGCCTAGGCTTTCCTTAAGCATCATAGAGACTCGAAAATGTGTTAACTCCAAAAGCAAGAGAGGAGGAAATGGAGAATGGCTTTTATACATGGAGAGAGAGAGTTGACTATCTTGACACTTTTAATATATATATATATATATTCGTGTATGTATATAGCGACAGGGGTCTTGCTCTGTCACTCAGAGTGGTCTTGAACTCAAGTGATCCTCCCACTTCATTCTCCCAAAGTCCTAGGATTATAGATGTGAGCCACCACGTCTGGCCTGTCTTGATAATTTTAAAGCTTTATATTAAGTAAATGTCTCCAAACACAAAAGCCACAAAGCCACATGTAACTCTGTACTTCTTGACTAGAAGAGCCAAATTCTGTAGAAGAAGAACTGATTTCTCATATCCTATCACGACCTTCTGGCACCATGGCCTCTGGCACAGGGAGCCAGTACCAACAGACAACTAAGCTTCCCCGTATAGGGAACAGGTAAAAGAGGGTAGCATGGCCTTGGGGCTTGGTTCATATGAAAGTGACAATAATGAAATTGATAGTCAAAAGTTGAGATGTGCCTCTTTCATTTACCATTTATAACTGGGCTAAAATACTGTAATATATAAGAAAAAAATGTTCCTGCAGTTACAAAGGATTTATACTGCCTTTAAATCTTTTGGTATGAAAACAACAGACATTTAAAAAAGGCAAATTAAGGTGGCTGCCACCAGTAAAAGCCATTTTTAAAAGATTTCATTGCTTTTTAGATGCTTTAAATTATTTTTTATTTTTATTTTGAGACGGAGTTTCACTCTTGTCGCCAGCTCACTGCAACCTCCACTCCTGGGTTCGAGTGATTCTCCTGCCTCAGCCTCCTGAGTAGCTGAGACTACAGGCGTACACCACCATGCTCAGCTAATTTCTGTATTTTTAGTAGAGATAGGGTTTCACCATGTTGGCCAGGCTGGTCTCAAACTCCTGACCTTAGGTGATTAGCCCACCTAGGCCTCCCAAAGTGTTGGGATTACAGGCGTGAGCCACCGCGTGTGGCCAGATGGTTTAAATTATAAATCTAGATGCTGTCTATTCTGTCATCTGCCTATATGGGGTTTAGAAAATGGGTTCTGTTTCAGACACTGTGACTATTGGAAAGTTTAATATTTTAATATTTTATAAAGCCAGCACTGTGTTAGAATAACCACACTCACTGGGGCCCATAGTTGTTTATTCCCTGGAAGAATGAAGCACTTGCTTAATATTTCAAATCTTAATTTTTAGTCTCAGAGTGAGGAAATCTTGAGTACTTTATTCATGTTTAAGTAACAGAAGCTTAAAGGCTATGACTGAATTTTACGAATGTAATATCCAGCATGAAGTGTCTCTAAGCACATCAAGCTGAGCCCATGACTATTACAAGAGTCCCAGCTCACTGAGAATGGGAGGGAGCCCAAATCCTTACACATCTGTATGTTTAAAACAAAAGAATGGAAAGAGGTTTTGTAGTCTCTACATGCACAGTACAGTGAAGAAATCCAGGTTTGTTCATGCCTATGTATCGGATCCAATTATACAGTCCAATGACAGATTAACACATTTTAAAAAAATTATTATTATACTTGAAGTTCTAGGGTACATGTGCATAACGTGCAGGTTTGTTACATATGTATACTTGTGCCATGTTGGTGTGCTGCACCCATCAACTCGTCAGCACCCATCAATTCATCATTTATATCAGGTATAGCTCCCAATGCAATCCCTCCTCCCTCCCCCCTCCCCATGATAGGCCCCGGTGTGTGATGTTCCCCTTCCCGAGTTCAAGTGATCTCATTGTTCAGTTCCCACCTATGAGTGAGAACATGCGGTGTTTGGTTTTCTCTTCTTGTGATAGTTTGCTAAGAATGATGGTTTCCAGCTGCATCCATGTCCCTACAAAGGATGTAAACTCATCCTTTTTTATGGCTGCATAGTATTCCATGGTGTATATGTGCCACATTTTCTTAATCCAGTCTGTCACAGATGGACATTTGGGTTGATTCCAAGTCTTTGCTATTGTGAATAGTGCCGCAATAAACATACGTGTGCATGTGTCTTTATAGCAGCATGATTTGTAATCCTTTGGGTATATACCCAGTAGTGGGATGGCTGGGTCATATGATACATCTAGTTCTAGATCCTTGAGGAATTGCCATACTGTTTTCCATAATGGTTGAACTAGTTTACAATCCCACCAACAGTGTAAAAGTGTTCCTATTTCTCCACATCCTCTCCAACACCTGTTGTTTCCTGACTTTTTAATGATTGCCATTCTAACTGGTGTGAGATGGTATCTCATTGTGGTTTTGATTTGCATTTCTCTGATGGCCAGTGATGATGAGCATTTTTTCATGTGTCTGTTGGCTGTATGAATGTCTTCTTTTGAGAAATGTCTGTTCATATCCTTTGCCCACTTTTTGATGGGGTTGTTTGTTTTATTCTTGTAAATTTGTTTGAGTTCTTTGTAGGTTCTGGATATCAGCCCTTTGTCAGATGAGTAGATTGCAAAAATTTTTTCCCATTCTGTAGGTTGCCTGTTCACTCTGATGGTAGTTTCTTTTGCTGTGCAGAAGCTCTTTAGTTTAATTAGATCCCATTTGTCAATTTTGGCTTTTGCTGCCGTTGCTTTTGGTGTTTTAGACATGAAGTCCTTGCCCATGCCTATGTCCTGAATGGTACTACCTAGGTTTTCTTCTAGGGTTTTTATGGTATTAGGTCTAACATTTAAGTCTCTAATCCATCTTGAATTAATTTTCATATAAGGAGTAAGGAAAGGATCCAGTTTCAGCTTTCTACTTATGGCTAGCCACTTTTCCCAGCACCATTTATTAAATAGGGAATCCTTTCCCCATTTCTTGTTTCTCTCAGGTTTGTCAAAGATCAGATGGCTGTAGATGTGTCGTATTATTTCTGAGGACTCTGTTCTGTTCCATTGGTCTATATCTCTGTTTTGGTACCAGTACCATGCTGTTTTGGTTACTGTAGCCTTGTAGTATAGTTTGAAGTCAGGTAGCGTGATGCCTCCAGCTTTGTCCTTTTGACTTAGGATTGTTTTGGCAATGCGGGCTCTTTTTTGGTTCCATATGAACTTTAAAGCAGTTTTTTCCAATTCTGTGAAGAAACTCATTGGTAGCTTGATGGGGATGGCATTGAATCTATAAATAACCTTGGGCAGTATGGCCATTTTCACGATATTGATTCTTCCTATCCATGAGCATGGTATGTTCTTCCACTTGTTTGTGTCCTCTTTGATTTCACTGAGCAGTGGTTTGTAGTTCTCCTTGAAGAGGTCCTTTCCATCCCTTGTAAGTTGGATTCCTAGGCATTTTATTCTCTTTGAAGCAATTGTGAATGGAAGTTCATTCATGATTTGGCTCTCTGTTTGTCTGTTACTGGTGTATAAGAATGCTTGTGATTTTTGCACATTAATTTTGTATCCTGAGACTTTGCTGAAGTTGCTTATCAGCTTAAGGAGATTTTGGGCTGAGACGATGGGGTTTTCTAAATACACAATCATGTCATCTGCAAACAGGGACAATTTTACTTCTTCTTTTCCTAACTGAATACCCTTTATTTCTTTCTCTTGCCTGATTGCCCTAGCCAGAACTTCCAACACTATGTTGAATAGGAGTGGTGAGAGAGGGCATCCCTGTCTTGTGCCAGTTTTCAAAGGGAATTTTTCCAGTTTTTGCCCATTCAGTATGATATTGGCTGTGGGTTTGTCATAAATAGCTCTTATTATTTTGAGGTACGTTCCATCAATACTGAATTTATTGAGCGTTTTTAGCATGAAGGGCTGTTGAATTTTGTCAAAAGCCTTTTCTGCATCTATTGAGATAATCATGTGGTTCTTGTCTTTGGTTCTGTTTATATGCTGGATTACGTTTATTGATTTGCGAATGTTGAACCAGCCTTGCATCCCAGGGATGAAGCCCACTTGATCATGGTGGATAAGCTTTTTGATGTGCTGCTGAATCTGGTTTGCCAGTATTTTATTGAGGATTTTTGCATCGATGTTCATCAGGGATATTGGTCTAAAATTCTCTTTTTTTGTTGTGTCTCTGCCAGGCTTTGGTATCAGGAAGATGTTGGCCTCATAAAATGAGTTAGGGAGGATTCCCTCTTTTTCTATTGATTGGAATAGTTTCAGAAGGAATGGTACCAGCTCCTCCTTGTACCTCTGGTAGAATTCAGCTGTGAATCCATCTGGTCCTGGACTTTTTTTGGTTGGTAGGCTATTAATTATTGCCTCAATTTCAGAGCCTGCTATTGGTCTATTTAGGGATTCAACTTCTTCCTGGTTTAGTCTTGGAAGAGTGTTAAGTGTCCAGGAAATTATCCATTTCTTCTAGATTTTCTAGTTGATTTGCATAGAGGTGTTTATAGTATTCTCTGATGGTAGTTTGTATTTCTGTGGGGTTGGTGGTAATATCTCCTTTATCATTTTTTATTGCATCTATTTGATTCTTCTATCTTTTCTTCTTTATTAGTCTTGCTAGCGGTCTGTCAATTTTGTTGATCTTTTCAAAAACCCAACTCCTGGATTCATAGATTTTTTTGGAGGGTTTTTTGTGTCTCTATCTCCTTCAGTTCTGCTCTGATCTTAGTTATTTCTTGCCTTCTGCTAGCTTTTGAATGTAACACATTTTTTTAACCCAGTGATCTCGTAACAACTAAAATTTTTCTTTCTCCATTCCATAATCAAATATATGCAGATTACATAAACATATAACTTATTTTATTTATTTATTTATTTTTGAGATGGAGTCTCGCTCTGTCCCTCAGGCTGGAGTGCAGTGATGCAATCTTGGCTCACTGCAACCTCTGTCTTCCAGGTTCAAGCAATTCTTCTGCCTCAGGCTCCCGAGTAGTTGGGACTACAAGTGGACACCACCACGCCCCACTAATTTTTGTGTTTTTAGTAGAGATGGGGTTTTACTATGTTGGCCAGGATGGTCTTGATCTCTTGACCTCGTGATCTGCCTGCCTCAGCCTCCCAAAGTGCTGAGATTACAGGTGTGAGCCACTGTGCCTGGCCAAATGTAACTTATTTAAGATTACATTTTAACACCTGCTTTAAAAAAATTGAAATAAAAATCTATTTTCTATCTTCCAGATCTAAATTCACAAATCTAACTGCATGGATTAGAGTTTTGAGTTAAGCAGCTTGTCATCTAAGATGCATCTGTGTTAAAAGGAAATGCTGAGGCTGCTGATTTTGTACATTGTTTTTCAAATTAAAAAGAAAAATTACTCCAAGAAGATAAAATTTGGATTTAGTAACTCAGCAATCATTCACTGTGCCACTTTGACACAGACATGTAACAGTACATAGCTAATAATGAAGCATGACAGATTGGCACTAGTCAGTACATTTTGAAGAACAGTCTTGAATGGACTAATTCAGATATATTTAGACTAAAAATACCAATAAATAATATACCTTTCAGCTTCAAAATAAAAGGGTATGCATGAAACACTTAAAACCAACTGGTATTAAGGCTCAAACAGTACCATTTTCTTTGAGTATTAAAATACTATTGTTTCCTACTAGGAACATTATTCATTTCTCCTTCTACATAAGTTGAATACTTAGGGAACAAAAGGTGCAGTCAGGCAGCTCTCAGTCCTGCCTTTGACCAGCTCTATGACTTTGGCATGCTCACTATGAGCCTTGGCTGTAAATGGACACAGCAGTCCCTACCCTCATAGGGTTTTGTGAAGAGCAAATGGGATGTGGACTTTACAGTGCTTAGAGAAGTGCCTGGCACGTACTCTTCACAGGTATCATCATTATTCTTCCTCTAGGTGGGATAATCACTGTTCCTACTTCATGTGAATTTAGATTTAGGTTGCTATCCTTTACCTTCCTTCTTTCTCTAGATTTACTTGTCCTTTGAGAGAGATGAGTCTGTTATAGGGCATGATGTGGTTTATTCTCATCATGCAGTCTACTCCGCTCCCACAGCACCGAAGCAAAGCTGTTTAGAGGACTGACTCTGGCTCTGAGCCCTATGATGTCTGGCATATATTCCTCTCCATCCCTACTAACTCACTCCTTAGACATTTTAAGCGAAGCGTAGACATTAAATTGTCCCATGGCATTCAGAATTAGAAGTTGATAATCTGTGCTCTAGGATCACTGGCCACCTGTTCCATCTTTTTGTTGTTGTTCTTTATTAAGTCAAGGATAGTACTCAATCTTTTTCTAAATAAGAACCATCTTGAGCTTCAAAGTTAACCTTCAGCTGGAAAGTTAAAACTAAAAATGGTATACTTGTGAACAGTCTTGCTTATTCAACTTCAATTTGATTCTTTACAGATAGTTTTAGAGACAGCTATTTTCACATTTCTATCCTAAATCTGTTGCACTTTTTGTGTTTTGTATAAATGGTGAATCTTTTCAGTGCTGTTTATCTCTCCCAGTGAATACTGGTTCTCTAGATGTTCAAAACAAGTTTAATTTTCTAGACAGAATAGAAATATGTCAACATGTTCCAAAATTTGACTTTAATACATTAATGGATCACTGAAAATCTGAATAACAGTATGCACTTGCTGAGGCTGAAGTTAAAAAAGAAGCAATGTGAAATTTAAATCACAGCTCTTGGAACTCTCACATATAAAAATGAATAGCCGCAAGTGCCTAGCTATTAACAGTACTTATCTACTATGTCTATATTTTACTGATAATTTCTACAATTTATCAGTTATCAACCATGGAAAGTTAAGGCTGAGTACATGTTAATTTCAAGCTTCTTCAGTAAAAACATCTGAAATTTGCAAGGAATATTTTTCACATAATGCATTAAAAATAAAAGGAAAAGTAACTTTGCTACTATATTGAGCTTCCTAGCAAGTGTGATAAACATTGACCTCTACTGGATCTGGCAACATCTTGATACTTCAAGGACATCATATTATAATCACACTGGCCCTTCAGCATCCTGAATATTTCCTTTGTGAGAGATGCCAAGTGTGGTGTAGGGCATGCTGTCGTTTATTCTCTAACATTCAGTCTACTCATCTCCCACAGCACAGAAGCAGAGCCTTTAGGATACTGACCTGAGCTAATCATGGCAACCCTATATCCCTTACTGGGGACTGGTTCAGGAATAAGTTCACCACTCAATTTGGGACAATGATATATGAAGGTGTATGTCTAGGACTTCTAGAGAAAGTTGCCTCGCTCCCAAGAGAAAGTCCTAAGAAAATCACATACAGAAAGCCACAAGAAAACCACATACAGCTGACATCATAGAGGTCAGAATGGAGACAGAAGGTACCAGGACCTTGCTCAGATGGCTGGGTGTCAAAATCTAACCTTTAAACGTACCCTATTGCTAACATTGTGGCTGTGTCAATGCATTTCCTTACCTTTCAACCTGGTTTGAATCAGGTTTTTGGCTATAAGCAGTTAAAGTACACTAACTGATACAGTATCAACTGGTGGGAGTTAATCATCAATTACAACTTACAGGAGAAACTCTGGCATTTTCTATTTTTGAACAGGCTTTCCATTTATTTTGAGTGTTCTATTTACCTTCTACTGTTACCCTAACAGCATGCAAATCCGACTGATATATATGTGGACCCTAAGGAAGCATTTCTCCAGTATCACAAAGATTCATACTTTATTTCAAAGTATATTTTGGTTCATATGAGGTCAAGTCCCTTTTAGGTGACTCAATGCCATTCATCCTAAAAAGCCAATGCTGAGAAATGGACTTTTCTTAAGTGAAGAGTTGGGGTTCATAACAACTACAGATAGTCCTACATGTGGGCCTTCAAGATTATTTGAAAAAAGTAGGCTGTTTTCTCTGTGCTTCATATTTAGATATAAAAGTAATTTTATATTAGCATTAACACTTACTTTTTTCATGTGATACTTTACTTCTCTGAATTCGAAAAAAACATTTCCCTTATTACAAAAGGTAACAGAAGTTACTGTAGATAAGTGAAGAAAATGCAAGTTAAGTGTATAGAAGAAAAAAACTGGAATCATACCAACTGATTTCCTTTAAGGTATATATCCTTCCATTTGTTTATTCCTCCCCAAAGTATAGGTGATACTTATACACATAAAACATCTATGGAAATGGATATTGTTATAAACAATTGTATCCTCAAAATTTATGTTGATGCCCTAACCCTCAATGTGACTATACTTGGAGATAAGCCTTTAAAGAGGTAATCAAGATTAAATGAGGCAAAAAAAGTGAGGCCCTGATCCAGTACGACTGATGTCCTCATAAGAAGAGGAGGGGACACCAGGAGTGTTCATGTCTAAAGAATATCATGTGAGGACACAGTGAGAGTGGCCATCTGCGAGCCATGAAGGAGAGTCTTTAGGAAAAACTGACCCTGCCAACACATGATCTTGGTCTTCTGGCCTCCAAGACCAAGATAAACAGGAAATTCCTTTTGTTTAAGTCCCTCAGTCTCAGTCTGTGTTATCGTTATGGCCTCTCCAGCAGATAAATACACACATAACATATGCCTTGGAAAAAAAAAATCTAGAAATGGAACCATACTGTAATACTGTTGTATAATTAATTTTTCGTGCATCTTTCCATTGATGTTGTTAAAGACTTTCTAAAACATGTTATAGACGCACAATATTTGATTATATAGATATCACATAAAAAAGTTGTTTTCATATTTCTAAGTTGTTTCCATAAAAGTCACGTTTAAATAGATACCTTCATAACAAGAATATGAACACCTTAATAAGCTTTAGCTACATATTGGAAACTGACCAGAAACATCAATTTAAATGCACACCAAGAATGTATAATAGTGCTTTCTTCTTCACACTTTTACTAATGCCTGGTATTGTAATTTTAAGAAATTTGCCCAAGTATATCATTTTGTATATTTTTTTTCTTTTTTCTTTTTTTTTTTTTTTTTGAGATGGAGTTTTGCTCTTGTTGCCCAGGCTGGAGTACAATGGCGCAATCTCGGCTCACTGCAACCTCCACTTCCCGGGTTCAAGTGATTCTCCTGCCTCAGCCTCCTGAGTGGCTGGGATTACAGGCGTGCACCACCACGCCCAGCTAATTTTTGTATTTTTAGTAGAGACGGGGTTTCACCACGTTGGCCAGGCTGGTCTCGAACTCCCGACTTCAGGTGATCCACCTGCCTCAACCTCCCAAAGTGCTGGGATTACAGGGGTGAGCCACCACGCTCGGCCTCATTTTGTATTTTTATGTCTTTGATGAGAAAAAATAAGCTTATTGGAAAAACATAGTAGTAATATAATGTATTTGTCATCTTATGGCTTTGCAAGAGTTCTTTACCCTCTACCATATATATAGTAAATGTTTTCTACATATTTATTTTGCCATATAGCCACTCTTGGGTTTACTTTGTTGGATTTGCTCCTCTGTAAATGCAGCTTCATTTTCTTTATCCATTTTCTATAAGTTGTTTGTCTCCATCTAGTCAATTTGCAAAGTCCCTTCTTTAGCACAGATTATTAGTCCTCTGTACACTGGGTGACAAGTATTTTTATAAATCTATTATCTATTGACTTCATGGCATCTTTTCCAACACGTGTGTGTGTCTAGTCAAGAAAATTTCTGTTATAGCTTCTGGATTCCTAGTCTTGTCTGTCAGTCCCTAAATTATACATGTATCCTATATTTCTCTGAAAGATGAAACACGTTTTTTTCTTTTAGCTTTATAATCCAGCTTTACTTTCTTTCAAATAGGTATCAGTTTTTCAAGCAAAACAACTCTTTTCTCCTTGTATTGAAATACCAACTTGGTATTTCAATTATGGCACCAATCTCCTTTCCTCTTGTATTAAAATACCAACTTGGTCATTTATTAAATTCTCACATATGTAGATATCTAGTTTCCCTTCTCTCTTCTGCTCCACTGATCTGTGAGTATTCCTGCTTCTAGACCACACTGTTTTTCTTAGTGACTCAATATCTGGTAAAGCAACTGTGCCTTTGTATTCTTTTTCAAACTATACTTGGCTTCTCCTGGGAAACTGTTTTGCAAAAACAAATACCTTATACCCTTCCCAAAAAACCTGTCCTGCAATTGTATTTGCAGATATTTACATAACAATTTTGGAAGAATTGGCAATTTTCTGTCGTCTTCTCATCCAAGAAAATGGCTTCTCTTTCCATTTGAGCAAATGCTCAAATCTTATTTTATGTCTTCTAATAAATTTGTTTTCTTCACATAGCTTCTGTGACCTTTTTAAAAAAATTTATTCCTAAACAATTTCATAATTTTTATCACATAACTGTGAATAGAACATAATTGTGAATACAAGTGTTTCTATTCTGTTTTAAGGTAATCACTGCTAGAATAGGGACAAATCTATTGTTGTATGTTCATATATATACAACTTACAAATTTTTTTTATTGTAATTGAACTTTTAGTAGACTTTTTGACCTTACAGATTGCAGCAAAAACAGTTTTATGGTCAATTTTACAGTCTTTTGGTAGTTTAATTACTTTCATTAACGTTTACTTAAAGTTTTGAATTTAAAATGTGGGTTTTAAAATGAGATCTTTAGCATATAAGATGCTTACTGCTGAGTTTTGGTAAAACTCAAAGTAGTTAACTTCTATTTTATTTTCCTAGTGTTTATTAGGAATGGCTTGACTTTATCAAATATCTTTTCAGCATCTAAGAGTAGAATTTTGTTTTAAAGACAATATTAGTCAAAGACCTATATGAACCAAAGTCTTAGTAGTTAAAAGGAAAAAAGGAAAGAAGTGCAAAGAGAAATTGAAAAATAATAAAATTATAGTGTAGGCTTCACTACTTCTACCGTAACTGAACAACTCCAGTAGATAAAAACTAGTTAAATAAAGGAACTGAATAGCTATTGATAAATTTGGCTTAATAGATTTATACGGACTTGTGAGAAAATATTTTAAATGGTCCATTTTTAAGGCATGGTAAGTCTAGGTACTGGCAGCCAGCCTGCAAACATAACAAACTGCATGGCTCATGCACCTAGAAGGTCACAATAAGCAAACAGAATGTAGAGGAGGGGTTAGCCTATAAAAAGGAAGAAAGTTTCGTTATTGGGAAATCGAAACTTAAGTGGAGAAGGGGACCAGGGTATAACCTTGGCGGATAAATGAAGGCGGATAATGAAACTTAGGTGACATCAGAGAAGATTGTAACCCCATAGTACTCGACCAATGGGGAACTGGGGGAGGGACTTGTGTGCTAGGAGATAAATTATCTGCTGTAGCTGCCCTGGGTGTGCCTGCCCACCAGACACTCGATCTTGCAAGACGCTATTAAAAAGTCTCACTTTTGCTGTTCTTTGTGCCTCCAAGTCCATTCTTTGGGTTTGGACGGGTGAGTGTGTTTCTCACAGACCCATTTGATACTCAAAAATATTTTAAAGGTGTTAGTAACCATGAACATTTATAAAAATCTGATTACTTACCTAGTGGCAAGACAATTTAAACACATTTTGTAAAAACTGAGACTTTATGATGCACATTCTGACATCAAGATTCCATAAAAATAATAAAATAATATTTCTCTTTTAATAAAAAGTTTAGATAAACCATGGATAAAAGATAAAAGGAAAATTATGAATTATCTAAAAAGGAATGAAAAAGAGAATCTATAGGATACAATGAAGACAGCAATAAAAAGAAAAATTTATGACCTTACATGCTTCATTACTAAAAGGGGAAAACTCAAAAAGAGAAACTACTCATATTGAAAATTAGAGGGAGAAAAAAAATTACTAAAGATAAAAAGCAGCACTTAATAAAATAAAACTAAAAAATAAATACAGAAGTTAGTTATTTGATAAGATGAAGAAGATACTTAAACCCTATGGATCTGACTGAGGCGAAAAAGCATAAATATTTAAGATTACAAATAGTAAAGGAAACTAAAATCATAATACAGAAGAGCTTAAAGGATTATGAAAACATGAATCTACACATGTGATAATCACAAACTTGTATACAACATTACATGTGTAAATTCATGCATTCATAATCCTTTAAATTAATATACCTTCTTTGTTTTCAATATCATTTTTGAGAGAGGGCATTCAAAATTCAATGTGAAAACAAAAGCAGTTAACAAAGTATATTTCATCTTACTGTTGGGCCCAACAAATTTGTTTACAAGTTGCCAAAACCCCTGCAAATGAAACAATAAAAGCCTAAAAGAAGCATGAGCATGTGCATAATCTACTAATTTGCTGGTCTTTGAAATAAATGAGACCAGAGACAGCATACTATTATAGTTTCTATGCTCTGATGTTAGGACTGAAGATGATTAATGATGCACATGGCTATTACTATTTACTGAGTGCCTCTGATGTGCCAGGCATTATTCATGCAACAAATTATCTACAGAGCACTCACTGTGCCAGTCACAGCTGTAGTCATCTGGGGTACATGGGTGAACAGAAAAAAAATGCTTGCCCTTACAGAGTTTATCAGTGCACACAGTCACTTTTAAGTATCGTAGGAGCCCTTGAGAGATTCTTTTATAGTTGCAGAAACTGAGCCACAGAGAAGTCATTTGTTGAAGATCACAGTTAGTGGTCAGTTCTGTGTGACTCCAGAGCCTTTCCACTATGCTACTCTACTTTCTAAAAATGGCATACTAAGAGCAGGAGCTACAGAGTCAGACTGATCTGGTTTTGTACCCATCAAAACCATAGCAGACTGTTTAAATTACATTCTTGTAAATCTGCGTAAAAAATACGCCCCAATATAAAGTCTAATGTTGTTAATCTCCCTACCATCTTTCTGTGTGATTTTGCTTATAACAGAGTTTACTACAATTTCTTTTCTCCAAAGAGAGGAAAAGTAAATTTGGCTGAAGATGGGATATTATCAGTGAGGTAGGGGGCAAGCTGCTGTCTTCAGGAGTAAGACAACTAGATAGTAGAAGGTGAATGTCTCTGGTTAAGTTACAGATGGCAGTTTTGTCTTTTCCATGGCCCTGGTTGTAATAGCTCTCATTTCGTTTCTAACTGAGCTTATTTGGATCTTCTCTCTTCATTTTTTGGTTAATCTCACTAACGGTCTATCAATCTAATTTAACTTTGCAAACAGCCAGCTTTTTGTTTCATTTATCTTTTGTATTTTGTGTTTGTTTCAGTTTCATTTAGTTCTGCTCTGATCTCGGTTATTTCTTTTGTTCTGCTGGGTTTGGGTTTGGTTCTTGTTTCTCTAGTTCTTTGAGGTGTGACCTTAGATTGTGCTCTTTCAGACTTTTTGATACAGGCATTTAATGATATGAACTTTCCTCTTAGCACTGCTTTTGCTATATCCTAGAGGTTTTGATAGATTGTATCACTATTATATTTCAGTTCAAATAATTTTCTAATTTCCATCTTCATTTCATTGTTGACCTGACGATCATTCCGGAGCAGGTTATTTAATGGTCCATGTATTTGCATGGTTTTGAGGGTTCCTTTTGGAGTTGATTTCAGTTTTATTCTGCTGTGGTCTGTGAGAGTACTTGATATAATTTCGATTTTCTCAAATGTATTGGGACTTGTTTTGTGGCCTATGATACAGTCTAGCTTGGAGAATGTTCCAGGTGCTGATGAGTAGAATGTATATTCTGCAGTTGTTGGGTAGAATGTTCTGTACATGTCTGTTAAGTCCATTTGTTCTAGGGTATAATTTAAGTCCATTGTTCTTTGTTGACTTTCTGTCTTGATGACCTGTCTAGTGCAGTCAGTGGAGTATAGAAGTCCCCCACTATTATTGTGTTGCCATCTGTCTCATTCTTAGGTCTAGTAGTAATTGTTTTACAAATTCAGGAGCTCCAGTGTTAGATGTATATATATTTAGGATTGCAATAGTTTCCTGTTGGACCAGTCCTTTTATCATTATATAATGTCCCTCATTGTCCTTTTTAACTGGCTGTTGCTTTAAAGTTTGTTTTGTCTGATATAGGAATAGCTACTCCTGCTCACTTTTGGTGTCCATTTGCATGGAATATCTTTTCCACCCCTTTACCTTAAGTTTATGTGAGTCCTTACATGTTAGGTGAGTCTCTTGAAGACAGCAGATACTTGGTTGGTGAATTGTTTTCCATTCTGCCATTCTGTATCTTGTAAGTGGAGCATTTAGGCCATTTACATTCAATGTTAGTATTGAGATGTGAAGCACTATTCTATTCATTGTGCTAGTTGTTGCCTGAATACCTTTTTTGTTTTCCTCATTGTGTTATTGTCTTATAGGTCCTGTGAGATTATGCTTTAAGGAGGTTCTATTTTGGTGTATTTTGAGGATTTTTTTCAAGATTTAGAGCTCCTTTTAGCAGTTCTTGTAGTGTTGGCTTGGTAGTGGTGAATTCTCTCAGCATTTGTTTGTCTGAAAAAGACTGTATCTTTCCTTCAGTTATGAAACTTCTTAGTTTCACTGGATACAAAATTCTTGGCTGGTAATTGTTTTACGAAGGCTAAAGATGGGACCCTAATCCCTTTTAGCTTGCTGGGTTTCTGGTGAGAAATCTGCTATTAATCTGATAGGTTTTTCTTTTACAGGTTGGTTTCCTGATGCATTTGCCTTACAGTTAAGATTCTTTCCTTCATCTTGACTTTAGATAACCTGACGACTATGTGCCTAGGTGATGATCTTTTTGCAATGAATTTCCTGAGTGTTTCTTTGAGCTTTTTGTATTTGGATGTCTAGATTTCTAGCAAGGCCAGGGAAGTTTTCCTTGAATCTTCTCTCAAATATGTTTTCCAAACTTTCAGATTTCTCTTTTTCCTTGGGAACATCAATTTTTCTTATGTTTTGTTGTTTAACATAATCCCAAACTTCTGGGAGGCTTTTTTTCTTTTTTCTCATTCTTTTTCCTTTGTCTTTGTTATTTTTGAAAGCCTTGTCTCAGCTCTGAAGTTCTTTCTTCTACCTGTTTGATTCTATTGCTGAGACTTTCCAGTGTACTATGCATTTCTCTAAGTGTGTCCATTTCCAGAAGTTGATTGTTTTTTTATCTATGCTATGTATTTCTCTGGATAGCTTTCTGTCCATATCCTGTCACATTAAAAAATTTTCTTTGAATTGGTATTCACCCTTCTCTGGTGCCTCCTTGAATAGCTTAACACTCGACCTTCTGAATTCTTTTACTGGCAATTCAGAGATTTTGCCTTGGTTTGGATCCATTACTGGTGAGCTAAAGTGATATTCTGGGGCTCTTAAAGAACCTTTTTTTTATCATATTATCAGAATAGTTTTTCTGGCTCCTTCTCATTTGGATAGACTACGCCAGAGGAAAGACTGGGGGCTCAAGAGCTGCTGTTCAGATTCTTTGGTCCCATGGGGTGCTCCCTTGATGTGGTACTCTCCCCCTTCCCCTAGAGATGAGGCTTCCTGAGAGCTGAACTGCAGTGACTGTTATTTCTTTTCTGGGTCTAGCCACCCAGTGGAGCTACCAGGCTTTTGGCTGGTTAATGGGGAATGTTTGCAGAGTCATGTGATGTAATCCATTTTCAGGTGTCTCAGTCGTGGTTACCAGCACCTGATCGGGGAGTGGACTCTGAGGGTCCTTGGTTGTAGTTTTGTTTAGTATGCGTTTTTTGTGTTGGTTCCCTTCCAGCCAGGAGGTGGCGCTTTCCAGAAGGCATCAGCTGTGGTAGTATAGGGAGGATACAAGTTTGCCCTAGGGCCCTCTGGATAAGTATTTGGGTTTCTCAGGTGGTAGGAGGGACAACAGAGCTCTCAAGAAATTTATGTCCTTTGTCTTCAGCTATTAGGACAGGTCTCAGAGAAAGACCATCAGGTGAGGCCAGGGTTAGGCTGGTCTGAGCTCAGGCTCTACTTGGGCAGGGCTTGCTGTGGCTGCTGTGGGGGATGAAGTTGTGGTTCTCAGGCCAATGGACTTACGTTCTCAGGAGGATTACGGCTGCCTCTGCTGTGTTACACAGGTCGCCAGGGAACAGTGACACCCAGCTCCCATGCAGCCTGAAAGGCTGGTCTCACTCTTCCGGTGTCCCCTCCAAGTTTATTTCCAGGCAGCCGGTGAGCAGGGTTGAGAACCTGCCCCAGGCTACAACCCCCCTCACTGAGAAAGCAAGCAGGCCTTTCAGGTTTTGTACCTCCCAGTCTGCTGCATCTTCTGTGATCATATCTGCACTCCCTGTTTGCCACCTTCACCAGATTCTGTCCAGGAAGCTTCACATTCCATCAAAGTTGTTACAAAGTTCAGCTGGAAGATTCCTTTTCCCTGTGGTCTTTCCCCAATTCCACTGGCAGTCCTCCCCAAGGACCCCTGGGAGACAAAGTCAGAAATGGCTTCCCTGGGAATGAGAGTGCCCACAGGGCTCTCCCCACTGCTTCCTCTACCCCTGTATTTTGCTTGGCTCTCTTAAATTCATCTCAGCTCCAGGTAAGGTCAAATCCATCTCACATGATCTGGACCTTCAGGTTCCTCTTCTCATACTTCGGTCGCTCACAGTTTTTTGGTTGTCTCACGGAGCCTGCAGTGGCAAGCTGCTTCCTTCAAGGGGTCTGTGGATTCTCTCAGCTTTTATGTTTCTGCAGTATTTCTTGGATCGAAAGCCCACAATGTGAGTCTCTACAGGCTGCTCTGTCCATCCAAGTCAGAGCTGCGAGTTAGTTCTGCCTCCTACCTGCCATTTTTTCCCCCTGTCCCTTCTCATAAGGGCACTCATCTCTTTCATGAGGGTCTCCATTCTTATAAGCTAATTTCCTCCAAAGGCCCCACCTTCTAATAAATATGTCACATGGGAGATTGAGGCTTCGATATATGAATTTTGGGGGAACACAAACATTCATTCACTCCACAGCAACATCAAAACATTCATTGTAGTAGTAACTTTTTGTTTAAATTCAGTTAGAACATGAGAGTCAACATCTGGATGAGTAGTTACTGATCCTAAAATTTAAGCAGGGAGAATAACAATACATGAGGGGTAAATAAGAACTTTTAGTGGGTTGAACAGTGTCCTACCAAAATACCTGGCCACTGGAACTTAAGAATGTAACCTTATTTGGAAATAGGATCATAGCAGATTTAAGGTAAGGATTGAGATGAGATCATTGTGGATTCAGGTGTCATCTAAATCCCAAAAAGTGTCTTTACATATAGAAATATAGTGAAGACAGAGGCAAAGGTTGGAGTTACGCAGTGACAAGCTAAGGTATCCCAGGAGTTGCTAGAAGCTAGAAAAGGCAAGGAAGGATTCTCCCCTACAGCCATGGGAGGGGTTTGTGGACCTGTCAGCATCTTAATTTTGAATTTCTGGTCTCCAGAAGTATAAGAAAATGAATTTTTTTTATTGTTTTAAGCCACAAAGTTTGTGGTAATGTTTTATGGCAGTCTAGAATACAGTATTCATTAAGAAATATCTAATGACAAGGATTGTTTTTTTCGTAGTCTTGATTTTGGGGAAGAACATTTCTTCTAAAGTTTTATTGTAGTTTTGAATTATAAAGTGGTATATTTTGAGAAGAAGGAAGCATGATAACCCAACTATATAGAAATAGCTATATACAAAATGGAGACTTTTAATTTTCTGAATCTGTCTGAACAGGTGAACTGCAGGTTCCTATGGAAAATAGGTCCCTGCGAAGCTGCCATTTTACAGCAGTTACTACAAACTACAGAGATCTGTTCCTTAGTTGAGGAAGAGAGGCTATGACAGTAGTTCTCAAACTCTACTTGCCTATGAATACTTGGAGAATTGAAAATGAGTCCTGGGCTTCATTCCCAAAGACTCTCCCTTAGTTTGTAGGGCTGGGATGAGGTAATTGGTATTTTAGCAAGCACTCCAAGAGATTATGATCAGATACAGGGGTTGGAAAGGCCACACTGGGGAAATACATATTGGGTTATGGGGATGGTTTTCAGCAGAGAGGACCATGGGAAGTTGTATTCAAAAGCTGGGTTCTGGAATCAGACAAAACCCTAGGTTTTTTTTACTTAATTCCACTCCTTGCTGATGTATGGCCCTGAGAAACATACACAACCTTGGGGAGGATTAATTGAGATTATCCTAAGTAAGTGATCAATGAATGTTGCCTATTAAAATTATTTTAAAATTTATTTAAGGCAACAACAATTTTAACTTACATGATAGAGTGAATTACTCAGTAATAACAGTTAACTACCATAACTTGTGCTCATATAGTAGGAGATTTGTTTAGGGCATTGGAAATAGTTTATTCCCACTTTGGAACCTGGTAGATAAATCTTGCTAGATATGATTTTGGATAACTCTGGGACACGAAATGACTAAGGATTGGAGGAAAAACTTAAAGGGAAGAAGGCAAAGATAAGCTTTGTCGATACTGCAATTTTGCCTGAAGATCCTGGTGGCTTCTAAGTTTAGTACTCAGAATGAATTCTTGCTGCATTTGGCATGCTCAGCTTATTAATGACAAAGTTACGTACCTGGGCTGGGTTGAATAGTGGCCTTCCTCACCTCTAATTCAGCCCAGTTTCTCAGTTAACCCCAAACCTTTTTTCACAAGGAAAACATCCAGAAATTCTTTTAAAAATAGGTGCACGAGTAAAGTATCTTCTTTATTAGCACTAGAATATCTTGTAAAGTTTCATATCTGTAAAAACCTTCATAGGTGGGATAAGACAGAAAGTGAAAGTGGCAAGGAATGCAGACACTTTATAGAGGTTTACTGACTAATGCCAGGGTGAGCTGGAGAGCAGATCTGGTGGTCTGGAGCCTGAATCCTGAATCCAAAAGAGAATGCTATGGTCTTGGTGTTAGAGCCATGTGGGAAGTAAGTTTCATATTACCATCTTTTCAACACCAGTATTCACTCGGCTAGGGCTATAATTACAAGCAAAATTTTTATCTAGTTCTAGTGTCTATAAGTAGTATATAAAGATACAAGGTTAATGTATAATCAAAACTAGTGGTTCTCAACCTTTTTCCTACTCCTAGCAGCTCACTAGGGCAGAGATGCTCAACCAGGGATTATGTAGGAAGATGTGTTTGAAAAATTACCCAAGTCATTAGGTGGACTATTCTTGGTCTTCTAAATTCCACATATCTCAAATAACATTAAGAAGCCATGTAGCTCTACTATAGCACTTGTTACCTGACTTGTTACCATCTACATGATAGCACTTGTTACCGGACACCTGGCACTAGAGATTCTAATCACTGCAATAAGGCAAAAACAAATAAGGGCATACAGATCAAAGTAAAACTCTTTATTCACAAACTATGATGTAGAGAATCCTTAGGGGTCTACAAAACTACTAGAACAGGTAAATAGATTTAGCAAAGCTACAGGATACAAATTCATTATTAAATCTATTTCTGGATACTAGCAATGAAGAACTGAACACTGAAATTTTATTTTTTTAACTTTTAGGTTTGGGTGTACATGTGAAGGTTTGTTACATAGGTAAACACACGTCATGAGGGTTTGCTGTACATATTATTTCATCACCCAGGTATTAAGTCCAGTACCCGATAGTTATCTCTTTTGCTCTTCTCCCTCCTCCCACCCTCCTCTGTCAAGTAGACCCCGGTGTCTGTTGTTTCTTTCTTTGGAACACTGAAATTTTAAAAATACCATTTACAATATCAAATTTATGAAACACTTGGTAGTAAATTTTATAAAATATGTGCAAGAATGCAAACTATAAAACATGACTGAGAGAAAGACACATATAAATGGAGAGATATACCATGTTCATAGACTGGAAAATTCAGTATTATTAAGATGAAATTTCTCTACATTGCTCTATAGATTCACAGCAATCCTAATAAAAACTTCTGGTCTGTTTCTGTGTATAAATTAACAAACTGATTCTAAATTTTATATAGATGTGCAAAGGAACTAGAATAAGAAAACAATTTTGAAAAAGAAAAAGGTGGAGGCTTGGCATTAGCTGCTCATTTCAGGACTTACTATAAAGGTTCAGTAATCAAGACGATACTGTACTGGAGGAAAGTTAGATACACAGATCAATGAAATAGAACGGGGTCTAGAAACAGATGAACACAGAAAATCTTTGTGAACTGACTAGGCAACAGTTTCTTACATAGGACACTGAAGAGCACAAATAATAAAATAAAATTGAAAAATTGTACTTTGTCAAAATTAAACACTTCTACTCTTCATAAGACAGTATTAAGGAAATAAAAAGGCAAGCCACAGATTGTAAGAAAATGTTTGCAAATCAAATATATTATAAATAACTTGTATCTAAGATATATAAAACATTCTTACAAGTCCATAATAAAGTAACCCCATGTTTTAAATTGGATAAAAAATTGGAATTAACATATCACCAATGAAGGTATATGAAAGACAAGCCCAGGAAGATATGCTTAAATTAACACTTTAGTTACTATTAGGGAAACATAAATGAAACCACAATAAGATTCTAATATACATTTACTAGAATGGCTAAGTTAAAAAGGCTAACAGTATCAGGTTTTGGTGAGGATGGTGAACAAATGGAACCCTCAAATACTACTAATGGAAATGTAAACCAGTCTACACACTCTGGAAAACCAGAGAATGACAGCATAGGTATGTGCCCAAGAAAATATATGCCCATACAAATTTTTGTATTAATACACAAATGTTTGTAGCAATTTTATACATAATATCCTAAAATCAGAAATAACCCAGTTGTCTATCAGTCCATGAATGGTTAAAGAAACTGTGGAATATTCCACACAATGCAATACCAATCAGCAATAACAGGGAATAAGCTACAGATTCATGCAGCAATATGGATGAAACTTAACAGCATTATTCTAACTTAAAGAAACCAGACACAGATGACCACATATACTGTATAATTCCATTTATATGAAAATCTAGAAAAGGCAAAACTATGGTGACAGAAAGCAGATCAGTGGGTTCCAGGGACCAAAGTTCAGGGAAGGGGCCTGACTGCAGAGGTACATAGAGAACCTTTGGGGGTGATGGACATGTTTCATATTTTGACTGTGGGTAGATATGTGGCTCTATGCATTTAACAAAAGACATCTAACTCTACACTTAAAATGCCTACATTTTACAGCAAGTAAATTCTACCTCTCAAAGCTGTTTTATTAAGGCATCTCAAATATTTGACCTAAAAAAATTTAAGTGATATAATATCACAAATCTGTAATATGTGCTATAGTCTAAACAGAGCTTTCTAAAAGGTTACATGGATTCTTGTCAAACCAAAATGTTAGAAAACATTATTTAGAGTTTGAAACAAATGTATTCACATGTATGATTTCAATTTTTTGGTATTAGAATTTATTTGAAACAGGATGTTTTCCTATTCATTCAAATAAGCATTAACATATCCCACAAGGTTTTCATTATTATTTTGCATCATTTTTCCTTTCCTGGTTAATGCAAGATATAATTCCCTAATTAAGGGATCACTTTAAGTGTAAGCTGACATTTAAAAATTTCTAGGACGTTAATTTCCTTCAGGGTCACAAATAATAACTACCATGTTTTCTTGATACTATCTAGAAAGGAAAAAGATTGCATCAACATACTTCTGAAGCAGTTACAAACAGTTCAATTAGAATTCACAGAGAAAAGAAGAAAAATATTAGAAGTGAGAGACAATGTGTTTTGCAATCAGTATTTTAGAAGCATAGAGCTCTAATTTATTAGATTGCCACAGTAGTAGCAGGGCTTAGGTGTATCAAACAAAACAAACACATACACACACTCTTGCACCCTTCAATTCCTCCTGTAAAACTCAGAGCAAATATTACAATGACAGTGTGGCATCTAATCTGTTTGGTTCAGATTTGAAGGATGTATTTTTGCTTTTAATCAATGCTATGATACAGAAACTCAACACATTTGGAAACTGGTTTAAACATCCATTTCAACTTTCTCCTGCTAAGTACTCCCTCAACCAGCAACCAAAATACAACAACAAAAAAACCTTCACTTACCGTTGCAATTCAACAGCAACATTCCCTATTAGCTGTGCATATGGTGTGACAGCTTGTATCAAAATCACCTTTGAGTAGCTTCTAATTACTCATGCACAATTCTTATAGATGAAACTTGCCTGGGTAAACTGTGAAGGGTAACTCAGTGGAGACCACAACTCTCCCTCTGTCTAGTGCCTTCTACCCATTTCCAAGGTAGGGAAGGGTCTCATTTCAACCCCTTACACAAGCTGCTCAATTCACTGATTATACTCCAAAGTGAATAGATGTCATAAGTCTTGATCATTCAATCAGTCTTAAGACGTAACCGGCAAGTAATCTGATTTAGTACTCTTGATGTATTTTTTGCAGTATATAATGTACCTTTCCCAGATAAATTCCTTACCACAGACTCAGAAAGTGCATAAGCCAAACTAGATTTGAATGCCCAATTCCTAAGGTTTTATTTCCTTTCACTTTACACATTTACGTAGGTCTTATGGCTAAAGGCTTTTTGATGTGTGGTATCCCTTTTCTCCCAGAAACTTACTTGAGCCTATTAGGCACATGTTTTGGTGAAGTATTTAAGTTTTTCGGCAGGGAATGAAGGCTACTGGGAGTCCTTGGTAAATTCCTGATCACTGGCCAAAAGCAGCCCCTTAGTACTGTTCAACATACATATTTCCTTAGTCCATTCTGTGTCCCAATTGCTTGGATTTGAGGACGTCATGACTCTGCTTTTCTCAAGAACTTCCAATAACTTCCTCACCATCCTTCATTCTCATCCTATTTCACTGGGAAAAATCAATAAAAAGACACTCGCACAAACTCGTACCACCCTATCTACTCTCCTACTGCTCTGTGAGTTTGTACACTTTGCCTTCTTTTCTTTATAAGGACGATCTGTCCATGCACGTATTTAGGGCCAATCCCTCCCGCTATGTCCTCTATCTCACCCGCTCTTGCCTACTCAGGAACAGAGCCCCAGCAGTTCCCCTTTAATCAGTCATTCTGTCTTGACCATCAACATATTATAACTTCTCCCATCATTCCCTCTTGGCTCACCTCTCCTTCTAGTGACCACTCATCTCTGTGCTCACTTACACAGCCAAACTTCCTGAGCTGTCTATACTCACTGTCTTCAATCCTCTTTCTTTTCTCTCTTGAACCCATGCCATTAGCTTCTGCCTTCATCACTCCACCAGAACTGTCCTCAGTGACCTTTATGTACCAAACCCAATGCCTCCCTCCCTCTTGGCTTCCTGGCCACCTTACTCTCTTGGCTTTTCCCCAACTTCACAGGGCACTCTGAAGTCTCCTTTACGGATGGCTTGGTTCTCCGATCCCTAATACTATACTGCCTACTATTAACTAGGCTGGGATCTTACTCTTCTTCATCCACACTCATTCCCTAGGTGATCTCTTTCAGTCTTGCAACTTTAATGATCATATGTGGTCATGCCTACCAAATGTGTATCTCCTGCCTCTCTCCTTTCTAGACTCACATATTTACTAATTTCATAACTCCCTATGGATGTCTAATAAGTAGCTCAAACTTAACATGGCCTAAATGGAACTGCTTTTTGACCTTTCCCCCAAAACCTGTACTTCCCACAGTCTTTGTTGCAGTTAAAAGGCAAAACGGTCTTTCCTTCAATTCAGGCCAAGAACCTTGCAGCCACACTAGTTCCCTCTCATTTCCTTATACTCCACCCATCAAAAAAATTCTATTGCTTCCACCTTAAAATATATCCAGAATCCAGCTATTTTTTTTACAACCTCATTAATTTTACCTCACTTTCCACTTCTCTTTCCTGGAGTATTATAAATACTTTTCTAATTGATTTCTCTGTTTGCCCACCTCCCCGACCCACAGATTTTTCTTAACATTACAGCCAGCGTAATCCTTTAATAATCTTAATCACAATCTTATAACCCCTCCCCCTTCACCTTTTCTCCCCAGTGGCTGCCCATCTCGGAGAGAACACCAAACTCTCTTGGTGGCCTATCTGGCCAATATTTATCTTTTTGCCTTCATTCTGTGCTACTATTCATGTGACTTGATGTGGTCTAGCCACACTGTGTTTCTTGTTCTTCTCTGAACACACTAGACACACTCTCATCTCAGGCACGTTACTGTTCCTTCTACAAGGGATCCTCTCCCCCAAATTCCTCTTTTCAGGGGGGGGCCCTGACTACCCTACTTCAGTCTTCCCTCTTCCTAGATTTATTTTCTCTGTAAGCCCCATCATCTGACATCTAAACTTATAAAATAAGTTTATACTATAAACTTATTTATTGTCTGAATTTTTGTTTATTTTATTCATTGGGGTATTCCTGTGCTGCTTCAGTGAGCTCAGGAAATATATAAATTGAATAAGCAGAAAAGGGGAACTGAGCTGAGCTTCTCTCTGGGGTACTTCCTGGCAGAGAGCCTAAGAATAGAGCCTTCCCTAACAGCCTGCAGTAGAAAGGTGCATTATGAGAGACTGTCACTGGAAAGTAATTGTGATTAATGATCCTCCAGACCATGGCAGAGAAGGCAGACAGGAATTTATGCTTCTGCTCTGGAGCATGAGACATTCTTTGCTAAGCCTTAGATACTCTGCAGTTCTGCCATTCGCTATCTGTGCAATCACTGTATTATTGTTAAAGCACTGGGGTTCTTCATGAATTGTCAGGCAAGCTGAGATAATAATGTTTCAGAGGATATGGTGGGAAGTCAAGGTCACATGTGTGTGGTGTTAACAGCAGGTCAAGGGCACTAACTGACCAACATCCGAAGAGGCACAGGGCGCCACAAGGACAGGAAGCTAGAGACCTCTTCAATGATGATAAGTGCCTTTTATAGGTTTAAAGAGCTTATGTGAGTTTGATATGCTCCTCTTTTCCTCTCCCTTCAAACCCTGAGACAAATACTCTTTAGTTTATAAAGCATATTTGACCATGTTAAAACATATAGTGTTATTTTTAAACTAAAATTCTTTCCTGACATTCTGGAATGCAATCCCCTGTGCTTGCTTCATTTTCTCTATGATAACAACAGAAACTTCATTAAACATTCCCGAATAAAGCCTCTTCATTAATCATGGTATTACTGTAGAAGTATTTGTTTCCTAATCAATTCTCAAGACTATGTCTTTAGAACCACCAACCTCCTCACAGGAAGTCTTCATTTTCTACTGTGCTATTTTTTTTTTTTCTTTCTATCCATAGAACACATGGGAGTCCCACCAGCTTGAAAAAATATTTCACAGAGCTGGCATTTCTATCAGTGCAGACACGGCTCTGAAAACAGTAATTGCTGCCTTATGGACATGATACTCTCATTTCTACTCTGACCTCCTCCCAAGAGAATCTCTTCTGCAAATGACCACAGTACTTCACTTGAGTTCTGCGTCATCCTCCTCCTATTTGTTCAAGTGGTCTGCTAAGCGGTTCATGAACCACTTCCCTCAGCTGACCCAGATGAAGTAAGCTCTTCTTTGCTGCTATGCCCAGAGCCCAGACAAGTTAAGAATCTCAGCCTGACTTGGCCTGTTATCCCTCAGCTTCCAGTCCTGACTCCAAGATACCTTCTTTCTATAAGTCTTCACCCTACTGACTCAGGTTCCTACCATACACACCACTGTCTTCTGAGAACAGCACACATGGGGCAGAGCAGAGTCAAGGGGAGAGAAAGAAGAATTAACAACTCTCAGAAACCTGAAAATAAAGAGGATGTGGCTGGAAATGGGACCTCAGAAAGTTCCACATGCTAGAATGTCTTTCCTTTTGCTTTCATGGCACCCCCTTTCACCCTCAACTGAAAGTGTGAGTGTATATACACATACTCGCTGTTCTCTGGGATTTCCTAAAACTGGAGCTAAATTATAATTAGGACAAATTATATAGTTTATTTTCAGGAAATAAGAATAGCTCCATAAGTACAGACTGATTTAATTTAATATGATTTATCCACTTGTGTATCAAGGTCTGGTGGAAATTGTTTTTAACACCAGAGGATTGTGAATATTAAGATCATCTTTATATTCACAGATCTCTCAGGTATTTAAGACCTTGTTGTTTGAATAGTTATATAAGCCTAGTTATATAATGCAGCCAATTAGAATATATGCTTTGGTTTCACAGAATTAATTCATGTAGCTTTATGATGTTCACATACAGCAATGTAAACATTCTCATGCACATATAATGAAGAAGGAAAGACTATAAAAGTACCAAAAAGAAAAAAAATGAGCAAAAAGGTCAGAAGAAAAAGGCTAATGAGTCTGTCGACTACTGATAGGACAAAGAAAAAAAAAGCTAAAAGTAGAAGAGCAGGTGGTGAAGCCAGAATTTAACAAATTAAGGGAGGAATATTGGGGGAAAAGATGATCAAGGAAGACGTGGAAAAAAAAATTAAACTCAGTATTTGGTATCTATTACATGGCCAGCATTAAAAAAATAGAAGAAAAGCATAAGGATGGTAACAGGTGAGGAAATAATAACCATTAAGTCCAATAAATTTTTTAAAAAGTTATATTCATGTCTGTGGAGGCCCTTAATTCAGAATATATATCTATGATTTACTTGTTTTTAATAACACTGAACTTCTGGTAAAACAGAAAAGACATTAAATGTGTTGGACCAACCAGTTGGAATGAAAATTGATTCCCAAACCCAAGTAACACAAGAATGTACTAACTCTAAGCTCCAATATTTTAATATAAAACAGAATCTGTATTGTTTTTAATGACAGCCTGTTACAGCACTTGAGATACTCTTGAATTTAGCAGAGTGACATCAGACCTAGGCTTATATAACTATTCAAACAACAAGGTCTTAAATACCTGAGAGATCTGTGAATATAAAGATGATCTTAATATTCACAATCCTCTCTGGTGTTAAAAACAATTTCCACCAGACCTTGATGCACAAGTGGATAAATCATATTAAATTAAATCAGTCTGTACTTATGGAGCTATCTTAATCAGAAGGAAATTTGATGAAAAGCATTAGCTTAGATGAATACTCTAATTATTATAGGCTAATATTTGTCCACAAAAAGAATTTGTTTCAGGATTAGACAGAGACCAGGAGAAGCCAGAGGCATCAATTCAATAATGGAATGCCTAATTAAATGATAATGAAATCCTAATTATAATGTATTGCTTTGCCCTGCATATAATTTATTTAGCACATTGCTTTTCACAGGGTTTATTAAGGAAACCTAAAAAAAGTGCAATTAATAAAGAAGGAAAGAAAAAATTAGTAAACTAAAACTTTTTAAGAAATAGAGGAAGATGTGACAAAGTTCTAGTTATTAAAAAATGCAGGGGGTATGCTGTGTTCAATTTGTACATGTAGAAACTGCATATTTGTCCTATATTCTTCAAAAAAATTGGTCATTGCCCTTATGTGCTTAAAATTATGTTAAGACATGCATTCATCACATCAAAAGTATCGATAAAAGAGTTAATTAATTGTAGTGAGCAATTACTACATCATGTAATTGTAGTGAGCTCACTACATCATGGTTATGATAATGATTGTAAGTCCTGTGCTAGCTATAGCTACCATGGGAGATTTAAAGACATGGAAGCAATTCTTGCCTTTCAGAAGTTTATAATCTAGTTGAAGTACACGATATAAACATGTGAAAAGTTAAGTAATAACACAGGAAATGAATACAAGTTAATATAAAATTTTAAGAGAAGTGAGGTGAGTGTAGTAGAGAATGAACACTATGAGTTCAAAGGAGGACAGGATTACTGTGGGCTGAAATGCCTAAACAGCTCAGCACACAAAAAGGCTATCCTGGTATAATACATGCATAAACTAGGTCCTTGAGATTTAGAAGAAACTGGGTCTTCACTATGGAAAATACATTCTAAAAGAATCAAGTGGTTGTAGAAAAACAAGTATCAGAATGGAGTTCAAAGTCATTCTCATGAATATATGGGGACTTAATATATGATAATGGTAACATCACAAATCAACGGAGAACAACAGATTAAGTACACAGTGTTGGAGAAAAATAAAACCAGATCCTCACATCAAACAACACATGTAAAGGACTCCAGATGGATAAAGCTGAAATGTAAAAAATTACACAATTAACAAAAGAAAATGGAGACGAAGTAACAAGGAAGGTTTTTAAAAACAAGACTTCAACAGCATAGGTCGTAAGACAAAAACTTTTTGATTACACTAAGAATTTCTGTTCAATGAATATGTAATAAAATGGAACATACCTGCAATGTCTAAAATTGAACAAGGGATTATATCTAGAACATAAGAACTAGTGAGAATTAACAAGTCACTATAGTAATCCCAACAGAAATATAGACAAGATATAAACAGGAATGGATAGATGAGGAAGCCCAGAAAATAACAGGCATGTGAAAATCATTTGTAATCCGACCAAACCAAATTAAAATATACCTATTTGACTGGCAAGGATTAGAAAACTGGATGATACCAAGTGTTCATAGGAATGAGAGGAAACAGGCACCCTTGTGCATTGCCAGTGGGTGTTCAGAGGTGATTATCTATTATGTAGTATAATTTGGGGCTGGTCAAATTAAGGTTACCAAACCCTATGACTTGGCAGTACTACTCTTGGACATACAACTATGTGTCACTTGACAGGGATATGTTCTGAGAGATGTGTCGTTAGGCAATTTTGTTGTCATGGGAACATCATAGCACATACTCACACAAACCCAGACAGCATACAGCCTATGACACACCTAGGCTATAATGGTATGGCCTATTGTTCCTAGGCTACAAACCTGTACAGCATGTTACTGGACTGAATATTATAGGCAATTGTAACATAATGCTAAGTATTTGTGTGTCTAAACATAGAAATGGTACGGTAAAAATACAGTATAGAAGATGAAAAATAGTATACCTCTATAGGGCACTTACCATGAATGGAGTCTGCAGGACTGGAAGTTGCTCTGGGTGAGTCAGTGAGTGAGGGTGAGTGAACATGAAGGCCTAGGACATCACTGTACACTACTGTAGACTTTATAAACACTGTACACTTAGGCTACACTAAATTTATTTAAAAAACTTTCATCAGTAATAAGTCAACCTTAGCTTACTGTAACTTTTTTACTCTAAACTTCTGAAAAAGTTTTTTTTTTCTTTTTGCGATGGAGTCTCACTCTGTCACCTAGGCTGGAGTGCAATGGTACGATCTTGGCTCACTGCAACGTCTGCCTCCCGGGTTCAAGTGATTCTCCTGCCTCAGCCTCCCAAGTAGATGGGAATACAGGCGCCCGCCACCATGCCCAGTTAATTTTTGTATTTTTAGTAGAGATGGGGTTTCACCATGTTGGCCAGGCTAGTCTCAAACTCCCGACCTCAGGTGATCCACCTGCCTTAGCCTCCCAAAGTGCTGGGATTACAGGTGTGAGTAAACTTCTAAATGTTTAAAACTTGACTCTTTTATAACACTTAGCTTAAAACACAAACCTATTATACAGCTGTACAAAAATATTTTCTTTCTATCTTGATTCCATAACCTTTAATTATAAAAACTTTTTTTACAACTTTTTGTTAAAAACTAAGACACACGCACACACACGCCTAGGCCTACACAGGGTCAGGATCATCAATATCACTGTCTTCACCTCCACATCTTGTCCCACTGCAAGGTCTTCAGAGGTGAAAACAAGCATAGAGCTGTTATGTCCTATGAGAGCAATGCCTTCTTCTGGAATATCTCCTGAAGGACCTGCCTGGGGCTGTTTCACTGCTTTTACTATAAGCAGAAGGCCTACACTCAAATAACAATAAAAAGTATAGTACAGTAACTATGTAAATCAGTAACATAGTCATTTATTATCATTACTTACGGTATATAACTTTATGTGCTACCATTTTATACAACTGGCAGCATAGTGGTTTACATCAGCATCATCACAAACATATGATGCTGTCACTAGGTGATAGGAATTTTCTAGCTCCATTATGATCTTATGATCCTGCCATCATATATATGTTTCGCCACTAACTAAAACATCATTATGTGTTGCACGACTGAATATCCCAAAGGAATTCTTACACAGGTACACAAGAAGGCATCTATAAGGATATTTCCTGTGATGCTTTTGTAATGGAGACAGTTGTAGGCTACACGGGTGTATGCTTTTAGAAACCTGAATAAGCAAGAGGTGGAAGGGACACAGCATGAGAAGCTGGTGGTCGGAAGCCAAGCACTAGACAGGCTCAAAATAACACAAATGTATCTTTAAAACAAAATGCTAAGTGAAAAGGTGACATAGGAATATAAAACAAAACAAAAACATTTCACAGAAACACAAATAACCAAAAAAGATACACGTTACATATATCAGAATGACTACCTATGGAAGAAGAAATGGGAGTAGTATATAGGGATAAAAGAGATCAAGTAAAAAATAGTAAGAGAAACCATGCTCAAGACCAATAATGATAATGCCCTGTAAAGAGGATGACTCTTCTTCTGAACCTGAGGTCTTCATTAAGTAATTAAGAGTATTCTTAAATAATTAATAGACACTTGAAATACAAATCAGGCCCTTTATATAGCCACACACACACACAAAATCTTTAGCTATGTTATCCCCTCAAATAATGGCATATTTAGAAAGGAAGAGCTAACACACAATTTTCAAAGCAAGGATTTAAAGGTCAACCTCCCACTGCCATGGAACACTACATGTTTAATACACATCATGGGAAAAGGAGGAGGGGATGGTTTGTCTCAGCCAGTGAAACCCATTCTAAACTGGAGTACTACAAGTTCCTAGGACAATATTATTTATATCTCTTTGGTTAAGTGCATCATTTTAGTTTGTGGTTGTAGATCAAGTGATACAATGGAAGCCAAATATTTTAAATATAGGAATGCGTCTGTTGTGACCTCTCAGTTTCCCTTAATTCTCACATATGAATCTATTATTTTACTACAAAGGCATCTGAACTCTAGAATTTGATAAGGTGTATTAGTCTGTTCTCACGGTGCTATAGATAGCAAATACCTGAGACTGGGCAATTTATAAAGGAAAGAGGTTTAATTGATTTACAGTCCTGCAGGGCTGGGGAGGCCTCAGGAAACTTAAAATCATGACTGACTGGGCAAGCAAACATGTTCCCCTTTACATGGAGGCAACAAGGAGAAGAAGCACTGAGCAAAAGGGAGGAAGCCCCTTATAAAACCATCAGATCTCGTGAGAACTCACTAGCATGAGAACAACATGATGGTAACTGCCCTCATAATTAAATTACCTCCCATTGGGTCCCTCCCACAGCATGTGGGGATTATGGGAGCTACAATTCAAGATGTGATTTGGTTGGGGACATGGCCAAACCATATCACAAGGTATATGTGGTCGTCTTTCTGTAAATCTCACAGCTCTTTATGTGGACCTCTCTTATAGCACTTAACCATTTTTTTAGTTTATGTTAAGTGTTACTGTCAAACCATAACAATTTCTTGGATTAGATTATATACTCCTCATGGGCAGGCTGCATGTCTTTCTTGTTTTAATTTTCTCCATGTTGTTTTGAACATACTATGCACACAAATACCAGTTGGAGGAATAATTCCTTTATATTTGATGACTAAGAAAAAAGAAACAAACTGACTGCCAAATAGCATGCTAAGTACTTTCTCGTAAGATTTTATTCAATATTCAACCCCATGAAGTGGGCCTTGAGATTTGAAACTCAGGTTGATTAATTTATAAAGCCTGTAAGGGATAAGGTAATGGTTCTAACCTAGGTCCATTTGGTTCTAAACAGGCCTAAGGGTTAGAGACAAGAATCTGATATTGGGAGATAATTCAGAATTTCTCACTTCAGTTTCATAAACTGAAGGTTAGAGGGATTAAGTGATTTTCCAAAGATGTTTACAGTTTGCTGAATAGAAGGACTACATTTAAAAACCAGGCTTCCTGCCTCCCAGCTTCAGTTGGCCTTTTCCATTACATCAAAGGGACTGGAGCAAAGTCCTCCAAATTGTGCTTTGGTGTTCTCAATAAGCACAGTTTTTAAAAGTTACAATCTGGAAGGATGCAGCTGGTCTTAACATTATCTTTTCAAAAGTCTCTCAAAACATTAGGTTCAGCAGCAAAAGTGTTTTAGGCAAACGTACACATCTTAGTTTTATTACACTGCAAATCTAACTGAAATTCTTTCTACTTCTGAAACAAAACACCAACTAATTAACATTTACCCACAGCAGATGAAACACATTGTTCTTTTCCAACAGTAAAGCACTAGGCTATGGTATGTTTTGCTGCATATCGTTCTGAATGGAAAAGCTTTCCATTACTCTTCCAGGTATGATTATGAATATCTAATTCTGTTTAAAAGAATTATGGCCCACATGTGAATTTTTAAGTGGTTCCTTCATTTACCTGCAATAAAGTGAGAAATTATATGGTTGATCACATTCTCAGGGTGAGCTACGTTATCTTTTATTCCAATGAATTTATATTGCTTGGAGTAACTTTGCTACTTAATATGAGTAAATCTCTTCTTCATAAAAAAAAGAACCCAAAACTTTTATATCCAGTCTGACAGAGAAAATTAAATGTTTATAAATGAGTAGGATGACCATAAAAACTAATATTCTCCTGTGATCATTAATCTTTTTCTACAGTTTTATCTTTATGGTGCTGCCACTTAGCCAACATTCTCATGAAAACCCATCAGTGGCTCTTGGGGTGATATCTCCTTTTCTCTCTACAGAATTTCTGTTATAGCTGACTCAGCTAGAGTCCTGGTACAACTTCAGATTTCTCTGACTTGATTCTCTTCACATCTTTCTTTAGATGCAGCCTCCAACATTCTTATCCATGGGTTTATATGTGAAAATATTGCCCACACTGAGAAGGTTAGGAAAGACAACTTGATAACAAAAGTACACTCAACAAGACTCACTCAGAAACATTTGATTGCACATATAAAATGAAAGCTAAGCTTACATTCTGGTGTGCCTTTCAGTCTAGGGAAGCAGCTAAGTGATTCTAAGGCTGTTTCATATACTGCAGCAGATGCAGCTGGTTAGAGCTCACTTAACAGTGTCAGTGGGGTAGGGGTGGGGTGCAGATTCTGCCCTAAACTCTAAGGTCAAAGTCGGTTTCATATTAATGTGTCTATGCTCAGGGGTTCCCTGAGAAGATGTCATTCTAGATCCTATTAGTGTTTAGGGTTTAAAAGAAGTCATAGAATCAGGTCTAGACTCTGATGAATATACTCAAATGAGAACAAATACTTGATACTGCCAAATATAGTTGTAGACTTTAGGAATTCATCATTCAATGATATGGAAGGAGGAAGCTTTTAATCTCATAATTTTTTAATGCATATAATTTTATTTTCTAGAAGGAATTACGAGGAATTATTAATAACTATCTTTTGGAAGAAGGATTTGATGGGTTAGGAGAGGGCGGCTTTCATTTATTTTGTTCCTTTGTATATGTGAGTTATTTTAAAGTTAGTGTGTCTTATTTTTATCATTTTTTTTAACTTTTATCTTAGGTTCACAGGTACATATGCAGATTGTTATATAGGTAAACTCATGTCACAGGGGTTGGTTGTACAGATTATTTCATCACCCAGGTACTAAGTATGGTACCCAATAGTTATTTTTTCTGATCTTCTTTCTCCCATCCTCTGAAAGGCCCCAGTATCTGTTGTTCCCTTCTTTGTGTCCATGAGTTCTCATCATCTAGCTCTCACTTACAAGTGAGAACATGCAGTATTTGGTTTTCTGTTCCTGCATTAGTTTGCTAAGAATAATGGCCTCCAGTTCCATCCACGTTCCTGCAAGAGACAGAATCTTGTTCTTTTTCACGGCTGCATGGTATTCCATGGTGTATATGTACCACATTTTCTTTCTTTTTTTTGTGGAGTGGGGAAGACAGAGTGTCACTCTGTTGCCCAGGCTGGACTGCAGTGGCATGACCTCGGCTCATGGCAACCTCTGCCTCCTGGGTTCAAGCGATTCTCTTGCCTCAGCCTTCTGAGTAGCTGGGACTACAGGTATGTGCCACCACACTTGGCAAATTTTTGTATTTTAAGTAGAGACAGGGTTTCACCATGTTGGCCAGGTTGGTCTCGAAGTCCTGACCCTCAAGTGATCCACCCGCCTAGGTGTCCCCAAGTCCCGGGATTATAGGTGTGAGCCACTGCACCCAGCCGCCACATTTTCTTTATCCAATCTGCCATTCATGGGCATTTAGGTTGGTCCTACATCTTTGCTACTGTGAATGGTGCTGCAATAAACATTCACATGCATGTGTCTTCATGGTAGAATATTAATCTCATAATTAAAAAAAAAACTCACCAACTCAATTATTAATAGAAATTGTATTAAATTATATAGGTTTGTTGAGAGTAATGTCTGAGTATGCCATATGGTATTTAGTTCAATGCTGACTTATTATAGACATCTGATAAATATCTGCTGAATGACTGCAGAGCTGTTCTACTTAGCTTACTGAAAATGTCTCAACCTTGTTAACTATTATTTTCACTGAAGTATCCACAAGAGATATCAAACTGTCTTAAAATAGTAACTTTAAACTTATGTGGTACTAATGACTCATATGTCCTAGTCACCCAAGACAACTGGTGGTAATGGTATCAGATCGGTCAAAAAGTTAAAAAATTAAAATTCCCTTTCTTTTTGCATCTGAAATATAGTCAGGCCTCCATCTGTGGGTTCTACATCTGTGGATCAAAAACATTTGGGAAAAAAAATGTATGGCTGCATTTGTACTGAACATACACAGACTTTTTCCCCCTAAATAATACGTACTATTTTATAGCATTTACCTTATAATAGGTGTTATAAATAATGTAAAGATTTAAAGTATACAGGAGGATTCTCAATAGGTTACATGCAAATAATACACTATTTTACATAAGGAACTTGAGCATCCATGGATTTTGCTAACCTTGGGGATCCGGGGGGTCCTGAAAGCAATCTCCCACAGATACCAAGAACCCACTATAGTTGTATCTGATCTTCAGTCATGTATCTAAGAAAAGAGCTGCATGATCCACTCAGTGAGGAAATACAGAATGGAACGTTACATGCTAAATTCTTACTTAAAAAATTAACTAAGGCAGTTCTACAATGGGTCTTCAAAAAGTTCATGCAATATGCCTATTATGAAAAAACTACACATGGATTTCAAAGTTTTTGACACCAAAATAAACTCATACCAAGTTGTTATAACATGTCTGAAAGGATCTAGTTTGAGGCACTAAGAAGGATAAGACATCAAGTTTGAAAAGATCCCCTGTCAGAGCAACATGAATCCTGCTAGAAGTGCAGCAAGAACATCATCAAATTGACGGTGAAGCTTGGATGGAAGAATGGTGAAACTATTGATGATTTATAAAAAGATTATGGAGACAATATCCTGAAGATATCAGCTGTTTACAAATGGATAATCTGGTGTATTTTTGTGACAAGGTCTTGCTCTGGTCCAGGCTGAAGTGCAGTGGGGCATTCTGGCTCACTGCAGCCTCAGTCTCCTGGGCTCAAGCTGTCCTCCTGACTCAGCCTCCCAAGTAGCTGACACCAAAGGCACATGCCGCCACACCTGATTTTTAAATTTTTTTTTTTTGTAGAGACGAGGTCTCACTATGTTGCCTAGGCTGGTCTTGAACTCCTTGGCTGAAGCAATCATCTGGAATCAGATAGTTTGTTCTAAGGGATGAGTCAATGTTGAAGATAAAACCCACTATGGCAAAGAATCTACATCAATTTTCAAAGAAAAAAATGCATCTTATTTGTGCCCTAACTGAAGAGGACCAATGATTAACAGCAGAAACAATAGCCAACACCATAAACATCTCAATTGGTTTAGCTTATACAGTACAGGCTGAAAAATTAAAATTGAGCAAACTTTATTTGATGGGTGTCAAAAGCACTATGCCCAGATCAGCTATAGACTTTTGTCTACTTTCAGTAGAAATTTTTTAAAAGTGCAATTGAGATCCTGAAGCATTTCTTCAAGGAACTATAACAGGAGATGAAACATGGTTTTCCCAGTGTGATCCTGAAGATGAAGCACAATCAAAGCAATGGCCACCAAGAGGTGAAAGTGGTCTGCTCAAACCACAAGCAGACTGGTCAAAAGCAATGGTCGCTGCAACCATTTCTGCTTGTTCACTTTCTGGAGGGCCAAACAACAATAATATCTGCTTATTATGGGAATGTTTTGTGAAAGTGAGTCAAAGCTTTAGCAGAAAAACACCTGATAAAGCTTCACCAGGGAGTCTTCCACTACCACAACACTCCTGCTCACTCCTGTCATCAAATTAGGACAATTTTGCGAAAGTTTTGATGAGAAATCATTAGGCATCTACCTTATAGATGATATAGTAGATATGGCTCCTTCTGACGTCTTTTTGTTTCTTAAAATCATAAAAAATATTCAAAGGGTAGCCACATATTTTCAGGTAATAATGTAAAATGAACTACATTGACATGGTTAACTTCCCAGGACCTTCAGTTCCTTAGAGATGGACTAAATGGCTGGTATCATCACTTATAAAAGTGTCTTGACCTTACTAGAGCTTATGTAGAGAACTAAAGTTTATATTTTTTATTTTTATTGTTTAATTCTATTTCCATGAAGTCCTGAGGTGATAACAGATGAACTATTTTATTTCTGCATTAAATCTTTGTGAACTACCTCATGGAATGCTTCTAGCTTGAGAATATCTAAGAATGGTGGCACTACTGAAGAGGAACGGGAAGCCAGGGAGAAAGCAAGGAGTTTGGTATTAGATAGACTGTATTTCGGGTGACAGAGCAAATATCTAAATAATATTATCCAACCCACTTACTGGAGACACAGATCAGACCTTTGGATACAGGTTACTGAGAAGCATAAATCTGGGAATCATGTGCAAACAGATGACAGTGACAGTCACAATCAGGAAGATACACTCTAAGGGAGTGACTATTAGAAGAGCTGGGCCAGGCATGGTGGCTCACCCCTGTAATCCCAGCACTTTGGGAGGCCAAGGCGAGTGAATCACTTGAGGTCAGGAGTTTGAGACCAGCCTGGCCAACAGAGTGAAACCCCGTCTCTACTAAAAATACAAAAATTAGCTGGGCGTGGTGGCGGGTACCTAAAATCCCAGCTACTTGGGAGGCTGAGGCAGGAGAATCACTTGAACCCAGGAGGTGGAGGTTGCAGTAAGCTGAGGTTGCGCCATTGCACTCCAACCTGGGTGACAAGAGCGAAGCTCTGTCTCAAAATAAAAAAAAGAGCTGAAGGCAGATGACTGAACTTTAGGGAATGATTTTTACCCCGGAGACCAGTGAAGGAAAGGAATTCTGTAAAGGAGACCTAAAAGAAGAAAACAGTTATGAGGAAAATCAGCATGATGGAAAGATACTGAAAAATATGTGAAAGGGAAAGTATAAGATAGATACTCACAGAGGTCTAGGCATACAGAACATTTGAATCTGGATTTTATGCAGTACAATCATTCTGATAACTGGTTTGGGGGCACTGACCGGAACATCCTTAGTTTCTGTCAGGGCAGCAGCAGCCTCTTGGTCTAGCATAACCTTCCCTTGTGAGAAGTCAGTCAGAATTCAAGATTTGGAGAAGTTAAAATGTAAGCTTGGTATTTACACTGGCGCTTTCAAAACATAAAAGATAATTTAAGGCTGGGCGCAATGGCTCAGGCATGTAATAACAGCACTTTAGGCAGGAGGATTACTTGAGGCCAGGAGTTTGAGAACAGCCTGGCCATGGGGGTACATGGCTGTAGTCCCAGCTGTTGGGGAGGCCAGGGTGGGAGGGTTGCTTGAGCCTCAGCGTTCAAGGTTATTGTGAGCTATGGCTGAACCACTGCCCTCCAGCCTGGGCGACAAGGACTCTGTTTCAAAAAATAAGTAACTTAGAGGCCCTCACACTGTGGTAGGCCAAGTCTCACTGAGTGGTTAAGTTAAATATTAAAAGCCAGTGCCCTTATACAAAGGCTGGAATGTAACAGAAGCCCACCAAGAGTTTTGCCCAGGACTTTCCTGGACCTTAAAGCATGATTGAACAAGTTTTATTGGGGATCTGAAGAAACTCCCCAAACCTCTGTGATTTAGCAGGAGACAAGACAGGGGTAATCACTCCAGCACCTGGACCCATTTAGATTAAATTTACTGAGGCTCCAGAGGAAGGTCTTCAAGACTCAGACCTCAGTTACAGATGAAAAGAAGTTAATCACTTATGTCTTTAGATGAATGCACCCTTACACATAGACACATAGTTTAGAAGGTATATAAGCTCTGGAAAACTTTGTAATTTTGAGTTGGTCTGGTGGTAATTTCCAGGCCTTCTCCATGTAACTGGTTATAGAAAATAAAAACTCTCTCCCCCCACCAGTTCATCTGCATCTCGTTATTGCGCCAGGAGAAACGGCAGCCCATCCCTCAGTTTGGTCCGGGAACAACATGACATAAAACAGGGGTCCCCACTCCCAGGACTGGTATCAGTCTGTGGCTTGTTAGTGAAACTGCCTTTGCAAAATTATAACTAAGGAAATTATGACAGTGAAAGAAATCAAACCTAAAGCTATCCTTGTTCATTCCCGGGCATCGGCCAAACTAACTTTGGGAAGGAATTCATTTCGTGGTTTGACTCTGAAACAAAACTGAGAACAGCCCTTTCCCGAAAAGACCCCTTCTTGCCTGGGGACCAGTCTGCCTTTGTAGGACTAACAAATTAGCTACAAGATTAGAAATTACAGTTTAGGGGTCATATGCAGCCTCTGGCTCTAAGAGTCTGAACTTCCCCAAATTGCTCCTGGGGATGACATCACTATTGTAAACCCTAAGATCAGTGCTTGAGAGATTCTGCAGACCCTGCACTCGATGGATCTGTTGACACCACCTGGACCAGTAACCTGGCTCAACTAGTTCTGCTATCCCACCCAGGAACAAAGACAGCAAGAAAAACTCACTTCGACCCCCTATAATTCTATCTCCAACCTGACTAATCAGCACTCCCCACTTCTGAAGCCCCTATCCACCAAATTGTCTTTAAAAATTCTGATCCCTAAATGCTCAGAGAGATTGATTTGAGTAATAATAAAACTCCAGTTTCCTGCACAGCCGACTCTGAGTGAATTACTCTTTCTCCATTACAATTCCCCGGTCTTGATAAATCGGCTCTAAGCAGCGGGCAAGGTGAACCCATTGGGCAGTTGCATCAGGAACCAGGCCAAGTAGCAGGCAAGCGAGCATGACCGCCTGCGTTCTACCTCCTGCCTGATCAGCGGAGTGTGGAGCGGGGAGCATTAGATTCTCATAGTAGCAAGAACCCTCCTGTGAACTGCGCAGGCGAGGGATCTAGGTGGTGTGCTCCTTATAAGAATCTAGTGCCTGATAATCCAAGGTGGAACAGTTTCATTCGGAAACCATCCTCCTGACTCCTTCCCTGATCTGTGGAAAAATGGTCTTCCACAAAACCAGTCCCTGGTGCCAAAAAGGTTGGGGACCACTGACATGAAAGATTTGCTCATCCATTTCGCTATTAGGCGCTAGATTCACTCTGATCATTCGCTAAAACTGCTATTATACCTTTCTTTCTTTAAAAGTGCAGTTTCAGAGTTGTAGGGGGAAAAATGTATATTTCACTCTTAGTGGGAATCATATCACTGATGAAGAAATTAAGCTTTCTCAGAATTCTTTTAAAATTCATTTTAGGTTGAAATTGCCTTACATATCTAAACGTTTGAACACTTTCTTAAACACTAAAGCAGTTCTTAACAGCAATACAAAGAGAAAGTCTGAATAAACTAAAAGCACAATATGCAAATTGGTCTGCTTTAGAATAAATCTGCATACAGTGTCCTGCATTGGTACATTTTATAAAGGGAATTAAAGCCATGAAATTAACATTTTAATGAAGCAGACAGACTACTGACGTCAAGACTACTCACTGATTGTAGCTTCCAGGTGGCCTAATGTGATAAAAATGAAGTTTATACCTTTAGCTGGTCTAAGCAAGGGCTGTTTGGATATTATGATTGAATTTAAATTAGAAAATACTGCTGTGTGCAAACATGTTTAGGTTAGCAAGTAGTCTCTGTAAATCTCCACACTATAAATGCTTAATTTAAAATAGTTAAGGCAATACACACAAACGTTTTGGTCTTTTTTCTAAAGCACTGTCCTAAAACTGGTGGGAAGTTACTGTACGCTGGAAAACAATACAATGGTTTTATCAGAATGACCCATGTTAACTGTGTTACAGGTCCATGTAATGTAACTATGAAAAGGGAGCATAGAGGTCATCTAGTGCAACCCCCACCTCTGTGTGAGGGCGACAAGGACAGAGATGCCTTGAGGCAGCCTTTTTCCTGGCAGGCAGCTCTAATCTGTAGAAATGCTCTTATTACACAAGGAAATTTGAGGCTGAAGTTTATCCCTCTGGGATTCCCACTCCTTAGTTTGTCCTCTAGAAACAAACAGTATGATGCTTTTGACTTTTGTGGATAACAATCCTTCAAATATTAAAGCACGGGTTAGCAAAGTACAGCCCATGGACCAATTCCACCTGTGTTTGTACAACCTGAGAGCTATGAATGATTTTTACATTTTTTAAATGGCCGGGGAAAAAAGCAAAAGTGTAATTTTATTTTATACACCTGAAAGTTCTATGAAATTTAAATTTCAATGTCCATAAATAAAGTTTTATTGGAACACATATTCATTTGCAGTACAACAGAATTAAGTAGCTTGGAAAGTGACTGTATGGCCTGCACAGCCTAAATATTTACTACCTGGCCCTCTACAGAAAATGCTTACCAATGGTGATTAAAAGACAGCTGTCAAATCTTCTCTTAGTTGTCTTTTCTCTAAGCTAAGAAGTCACAGTCCTAAAGAACATAGAAGAGATTTCCAGACTACTGGATACATTCCAATTTATCCCTGTCCCTTGCAAGTTGCTGAGGCATGGGAAGAGGGGACTGAAGGGTCACACTGTTATAGCCCCAAAATGACACTCATTACATCTGCTCTCTGGCCAGAGTTAGTTGTGCCTTAATCAGAAGGGCACTTGGGGACGTGTGTTTCTGCTGTCCCCAGCCAAGAGAGAAGAACTATGTTCTTCCATGGTCCAAATATAGTTATATCATAATTCTTGGTAAGTTCAATATTTAGTATTTATATTATACAGCTAGGTAAATATTCACAGTATAATTATGTAGTAGCAATTACATTTCTTATTCCATGAATCATTTTTCCCTGGTTAATAATTACCTTAATTTTCTCTTAATTTTCTAGAGACCTGTCACTAATTTAGACCCAAACTCTCTGCTAGAAGTACGAATCTCCTTCCCATACATTCAAATATGCCAGATGATCTATCACTTTCATCTTCTTGGGGCCATTCCTCCTGGAACCCTTCATGTCCCAACTCTGATCAGGACTATAATCTTACATGCATGTTGCACAGCTGTCATCCTTGGATCCTCCTTCAACATAATAATCCTGGAGATTATCTTCATATGTTGTTTTCCTTGCTTCCTAAATCCTTGAGCACCCTTTTTGGTTTATTCTTTTGTTGCAATACATCCTTCAACAGTTCGCCAAGAAAGGTGCAAAGGAGATAAATTTTATGAGATCTTGAATGTTTGAAAATGCCTATTCTGTCCTCTAATTTGATTGAGAATTTGAGTATGCTCGGAATTCTCAGTTGGAAACCATTTTCCTTCAAAAAAAAAAAAAAAAAAAATCAAAAACAACAACAACAAAAAAACAGCAAAAATTAAAGGTTTCCTCCACTTTTTCTACCAGTGTTGCCTTGGACAATGTGATGTCATTCTAAGTTTTGATCTTCTCTTTGGAAGCTTTTAGGATCCTTGCTTTGTTGCTGGTCTTCTGAAATTTAATGATGATTATGATCTGTGTTAGGTCTTTTTCTTTCATTGTACTGTATCTCTAGACACTCTAGACACATGAAATTTCTAAATTCTAAAATTTTTTAAAATTCTAAATTTATTCTTTTTTAAATTCTAAAATTATTCATTGAATAATTTATTGTTTATTCTCTGTGGCAAAGGCTGCAACATTCAGAAAACAATTCTCTGAGTATTTACTCTGTGCCAGGTACTGTGCCACATATATTTTAAATTTCTTACATGTATTATTTCACTGAAGCAGCACAATAAGAATGTTAGGTAAAGTTTTATTATCCTCATTTACCAAGAGGATGTTAAATGTACCACCCTAGGTCACACAGCTAATAAGACATGAAATTATGATTCTAAATCAGTTCTTTCCAGTTCTCAAATCCATGCTATAAACTGTTCCACTGCTCCTGGAAGGAAGTTGTACAATCTGCACTTCTAGACATCTTCTTATCTTTGTCTAAATGTATATGTATTCAATCAAAAGACAGGGATGGGAAGCCAGGGCTTAGCTAATACTGAGCTAGTGTGAAGAGCAGCACTCCAGGATCAACCTGCTATCAACGTAGATGGTCACGATGCTTAAAAACTTTCCACCATTAGAAACACTCCTTTATTTCACACCATTAAAATAAAAGCTGATATTAAATGTGCATAATATAGAGAGAGGAAGAAAAAAGTCATTAGGAAGGAACTGATTAATCTGTGTGTGAAAAACTTTAAAGAAATGAGACAGAGAGGCGATTATTTTGGATGGAACAGAGTACAAAACAATTCCCAGTGCAGGTGTGTCTAGGCAGAAGTCTAAGACGGCCAAAAAACAGCAGGATCTCAGTCAATGATAGGAATTACTGAAAGGGTAAGGTGGTGACCTCTGAAACAAAACTCACATTGCAGCCATTTTACCAAAGGCTGGCTTCCTGAAAATTTCTCAAAGTTCTCTTTAACTCTTAGAGTTAAAATACTTTGGACCTGGTATTCTGGTGCAGAAGGAATGAACTATAACTCCTCCTAGTGTGCATCTTCCAATTTGCTGGAAAGATCTAGTAAGATACACAGTAACAGAAAATGTCTGGTTTTAAAAGTTCAGCAATCTATCTGTTACACTGTTAACACAGCTACAAGCAGCATCTTTCTCAAACACACTTATCACCCTTTATTTGCCCATGAAAGCCCTACAGGTCTTTCATTTATTTGTTTATTTGATTACATCTAACTATTGCCTGTCACCTGAAATCCTATTGAGAAAGAAGCTGGGTGAAAACCAACCAAGTCTCCTACCTAATAAAAGGAAAGCTTGTCAGATGCCTCGTCCCCTCATCGTATCTAGGCAGCCCACTGTTGGAGTTGGCCCCAAATGTGATTTGTTCTCAATTTTATACTATTTCTTAATTGAACTGTTTTGAAGTTTTTATAGTTTAACAATCATTACATATATATATATATATATATATATATATGAATGACATGCCAATTAAATTATACTATTTAAGGAGAACTTATACACAACATTTATGTCACTTTGTTGGTATATCTCTGGCACTGCATTAAAGGAAGTAAACCTGCCAAAAAAGTGCTTTCATTAAAACATATTGTTTTCTGAAACTATTAATCTTGGGATCTGAAGCTTGCACTGCTGACCATGAGACTGTACTAAATTAGTCATATTCATGTGAATACTGTAAGTATTTGTTGGTGTATTAACTGGCCCACATGGGAATAAACCCACAATCTTGTTCTTATTGGTCCTTAACCAAAATAAATAATACACTGAAGTGAAGTTAGTGTTCTGCTTCGTTGTTTTACCACTTGAATAATTATGTTCACTTACAAAGCAACTTAGTGTTGAAAAATAGCCTAGAAATATTACAACAGCTACTGGCATGTAGAAAAGGAGTAACATATAGTATTCAAATTTAGAATCCCAAAATTCAGGAGCTCTTTTGCAAAACTGTACAGATTATTTGAAACCCTTGTTATAAATATCACTTTGTTATATGGGTAATAATGAACTTCACTGAGTTAAAGGAGTATGTTCTAACCCAATGCAAAGAAGCTAAGAACCACGATAAAATATTACAGGAGCTGTTAACCAGAATAACCAGTTTAGAAACGAACATAAATGATCTGATGGAGCTGAAAAGCACAACACGCAAACTTCACAACGCAACCACAAGTATCAATAGCTGAACAGACCAAACGGAGGAAAGGATCTCAGAGCTTAAAGACTATGTTGCTGAAATAAGACAGGCATTTAAGGTTAGAGGGAAAAAAATGAAAAGAAATGAACAAAACCTCCAAGAACTATGGGATTATATAAAAAGACCAAACCTACGACTGACTAAGGTACCTGAAAGAGAGAGGGAGAATGGAATCGAGTTGGAAAATATACTTCAAGATATCATCCAGGAGAACTTCCCCAACCTAGCAAGACAGGCCAACATTCCAATCTCAGGAAATCCAGAGAACCCCAGTAAGATACTCCATGAGAAGTACATCATAGACCAAGACACATAATCATCAGATTCTCTAAGGTCAAAATGAAGGAAAAAAAGGTAAGGGCAGCCACAGAGAAAGGCCAGGTCACCTACAAGGGGGAGGCCATCAGATTCTCAGCGGAAACCCTACAAGCCAGAAGAGACTGGGGGCTAGTATTCAACATTCTTAAAGAAAAGAATTTCCACCCCAGAATTTCATATCCGATCAAATTAAGCTTCATAAGCAGAGGAGAAATAAAATCCTTTACAGACAAGCAGATGCTGAGGGAATTTGTCACAACCTGGCCTGCCTTGCAAGAAAGGAAGCACTAAATATGGAAAGGAAAAACCATTACCAACCACTAGAAAAACACACTGAAGTACACAGACCAATGACAGTATGAAACAACTACATTAACAAGTCTGTAAAATAACCAGCCAGCATTATGACAGGGTCGAATTCAAACATATTACCTTAAATGTAAATGGGTTAAATGCCCCAATTAAAAGACACAAAATGGCAAGCTAGATAAAAAGACTAGACCCATCTCACATGCAGACATACATAGGCTCAAAATAAAGGGATGGAGGAAAATTTACCAAGCAAATGGAAAGCAGAAAAAAGCAGGGCTTGTAATACCAGTTGCTGATGAAATAGACTTTAAACCAACAAAGATCAAAAAAGACAAAGGGCATTATATAATGATAAAGGGTTCAATTCAACAAGAAGAGCTAACTATCCTAAATACATATGTACCCAATAGGGGAGCATGCAGTTTCATAAAACAAGGTCTTAGAGACCTACAAAGAGACTTAGACTCTCACACAATAATAGTGGGAGACTTTAACATCCCTGACAGATCAAGACAGAAAATTAACAAAGATATTTAGGACCTTAACTCAGCTCTGGATCAAGTGGACCTGATAGATACCTACAGAACTCTCCACCACAAAACAACAGAATACACATTCTTCTCAGTGCCACATGGCACTTGCTCTAAAATAGACCACATAATTGGAAGTAAAACACTCCTCAGCAAATGCAAAAGAACTGAAATCATAATCGTCTCTCAGACCACAGCACAATCAAATTAGAACTCAGATTAAGAAACTCACTCAAAGGCCGGGTGCAGTGGCTCAGATCTGTAATCCCAGCACTTTAGGAGGCTGAGGTGGGCAGATCACTTGAGGTCAGGAGTTTGAGACCAGCCTGGCCAACATGGTGAAACCCCATCTCTACTAAAAACACAAAAATTATCCTGGCATGCTAGTGCACGTCTGTAATCCCAGCTACTTGAGAGGCTAAGGCAGGAGAATCGCTTGAATCGGGAGGCAGAGGTTGCAGTGAGCTGAGATCACGCCACTGGCACTCTAGCCTGGGCCTCAGAGTGAGACTCTCTTTCTCTCTCTCTCTCTCTCAAAAAAAAAAAAAAAAAAAAAAAACTCACTGAAAACCATAATGGAAATTTTGAACAACGTGCTCCTGAATGACTCCTGGATAAATAATGAAATTAAAGCAGAAATCAAGAAGTTATTTGAAATCAATAAGAACAAAGAGACAATGTACTAGAATCTCTGGAACACAGCTAAAGCAGTATTAAGAGGGAAATTTATAGCACTAAATGCCCACATTAAGCTAGAAAGATCTCAACTCGACATCCTAACATCACAACTAGAAGAACTAGAGAACCAAGAGCAAACAAACTCCAAAGCTAACAGAAGACAAGAAATAGCCAAGATCAGAGCAGAAGTGAAGGACACAGAGATACGAAAAACACTTCAAAAAAAAAAAAAAAAAATCAATGAATCCAAAAGCTGGTTTTTTGAAAAAGTTAATAAAATAGACTGTTAGCTAGACTAATAAAGAAGAAAAAAGAGAAGAATCAAATAGATGCAATACAAAATGATAAGGGGATATCACCATTGACCCCACTGAAATACAAACAACCATCAGAGAATACTATAAACATCTCTGCAAATAAAAACAAAAAAACTCTAGAAGAAATGGATAAATTCCTGGACACATACACTCTCCCAAGACTGAACCAGGAAGATGCTGAATCCCTGAATAGACCAATAATGAGTTCTGAAACTGAGGCAGTAGTAACCTACCAACCAAAAAAAGTCCAGGACCAGACAGATTTACAGCCAAATTCTACCAGAGATACAAAGAGGAGCTGGTACCATTTCTTCTGAAACTATTCCAAACAATTGAAAAGGAGGGACCCCTCCCTAACTCATTTTATGAGGCTAGTATTACCCTGATACCCAAACCTGGCATAGATATATCAAAAAAAAGAAAACTTCAGGCCAATATCCCTGATGAACATTGATGCAGAAATCCTCAATAAAATACTGGCAAACTGAAACCAGCAGCCTATCAAAAAACTTATCCACCATGATCAAGTTGGCTTCATCCCTGGGATGCTAGGCTCGTTCAACATATGAAAATCAACAAAACTGGAAAAATTCCCTTTGAAAACTGGCACAAGACAGGGATGCCCTCTCTCACCACTCCTATTCAACACAGTGTTGGAAGTTCTGGCTAGGGCAATCAGGCAAGAGAAAGAAATCAAGGGTATCCAGTTAGGAAAAGAAGTCAAATTGTCCCTGTTTGCAGATGACATGATTGTATATTTAGAAAACCCCATCGGTCTCAGCCCAAAATCTCCTTAAGCTGATAAGCAACTTCAGCAAAGTCTCAGGATACAAAATTAATGTGCAAAAATCACAAGCATTCTTATACACCAGTAACAGACAAACAGAGAGCCAAATCAGGAATGAACTTCCATTCACAATTGCTTCAAAGAGAATAAAATACCTAGGAATCCAACTTACAAGGGATGTAAAGGACCTCTTCAAGGAGAACTACAAACCACTGCTCAGTGAAATCAAAGAGGACACAAACAAATGGAAGAACATACCATGCTCATGGATAGGAAGAATCAATATCGTGAAAATGGCCATACTGCCCAAGGTTATTTATAGATTTAATGCCATCCCCATCAAGCTACCAATGAGTTTCTTCACAGAATTGGAAAAAACTGCTTTAAAGTTCATATGGAACCAAAAAAGAGCCTGCATTGCCAAGACAATCCTAAGTCAAAAGGACAAAGCTGGGGCGTCAGCTACCTGACTTCAAACTATACTACAAGGCTACAGTAACCAAAACAGCATGGTACTGGTACCAAAACAGAGATATAGACCAATGGAACAGAACAGAGTCCTCAGAAATAATACCACACATCTACAGCCATCTGATCTTTGACAAACCTGAGAGAAACAAGAAATGGGGAAAGGATTCCCTATTCAATAAATGGTGCTGGGAAAATTGGCTAGCCATAAGTAGAAAGCTGAAACTGGATCCTTTCCTTACCCCTTATACGAAGATTAATTCAAGATGGATTACAGACTTAAATGTGAGACCTAATACCATAAAAACCCTAGAAGAAAATCTAGGTAGTACCATTCAGGACATAGGCATGGGCAAGGACTTCATGTCCAGAACACCAAAAGCAACGACAGCAAAAGCCAAAATTGACAAATGGGATCTAATTAAACTAAAGAGCTTCTGCACAGCAAAAGAAACTACCATCAGAGTGAACAGGCAACCCACAGAATGGGAGAAAATTTTTGCAACCTACTCATCTGACAAAGGGCTTATATCCAGAATCTACAAAGAACTCAAACAAATATACAAGAAAAAAACCAACAACCCCATCAAAAAGTGGGCAGAGGATATGAACAGACATTTCTCAGAAGAAGATATTCATACAGCCAACAGACACATGAAAAAATGCTCATCATCACTGGCCATCAGAGAAATGCAAATCAAAACCACAATGAGATACCATCTCACACCAGTTAGAATGGCAATCATTAAGAAGTCAGGAAACAACAGGTGTTGGAGAGGATGTGGAGAAATAGGAACACTTTTACACTGTTGGTGGGATTGTAAACTAGTTCAACCATTATGGAAAACAGTATGGCAATTCCTCAAGGATCTAGAACTAAATGTACCATATGACCCAGCCATCCCACTACTGGGTATATACCCAAAGGATTATAAATTATTCTACTACAAAGACACATGCACACGTATGTTTATTGCGGCACTATTCACAATAGCAAAGACTTGGAATCAACCCAAATGTCCATCTGTGACAGACTGGATTAAGAAAATGTGGCACATATACACCATGGAATACTATGCAGCCATAAAAAAGGATGAGTTTGCGTCCTTTGTAGGGACATGGATGCAGCTGGAAACCATCATTCTTAGCAAACTATCACAAGAAGAGAAAACCAAACACCGCATGTTCTCACTCATAGGTGGGAACTGAACAATGAGATCACTTGGACTCGGGAAGGGGAACATCACACACTGGGGCCTATCATGGGGAGGGGGGAGGAGGGAGGGATTGCATTGGGGAGTTATACATGATATAAATGATGAATTGATGGGTGCTGACGAGTTGATGGGTGCAGCACACCAACATGGCATAAGTATACATATGTAACAAACCTGCACGTTATGCACATGTACCCTAGAACTTAAAGTATAATAAAAAAATTAAAAAAAAAAAAAGAAAATCAACAAATGTAATTCATCACATAAACAGAGCTAAGGACAAATAGTTATCTCAATAGATGCAGAAAAGACCTTTGATAAAATTCAATATTCCTTCATATTCAAAACTCTCAATAAACTAGATACTGAAGGAACATACCTCAAAATATTAATAATAGCTGTTTATGACAAACTCCCAGCCAGTATCACACTGAATGGGCAAAAGCTGGAAGCATTCCCCTTGAAAAACCAGCACAAACAAAGATGCCTTCTCTCACCACTCCTATTCAACCTAGTAATGGAAGTTCTGGCCAAGGCAATCAAGCAAGAGAAAGAAACAAAGCGTATCTACATAGGAACAGAGGAAGTTAAATTGTCTTTGTTTGCAGATGACAGGACCCTGTATCTAGAAAACCCCATCTCTTCAGCCCAAAAGCTTCTTAAGCTGATAAGCAACTTCAGCAAAGTCTCAGGACACAAAATCAATGTGTAAAAGTCACAAGCATTCCTATACACCAACAATAGATAGGCAGAGAGCCAAATCATGAATGAATTCCCATTCACAACTGATACAAAGAGAATAAAATACCTAGCAATACAGCTAGTGAGGGAAGTAAAGGACCACTTCAAGAACTACAAATCACTGCTCAAGGAAATCAGAGAGGACACAAACAAATGGAAAAACATTCCATGCTCATGGATTCGAAGAATCAATATTGCCCGAAGCAATTTACAGATTCAGTGCTTTTCCCATTAAACTGCCATTGACATTCTTCATAGAATTAGAAAAAACTCTTTTAAAATTCATATGGAACCAACAAAGAGTCCATATAGTCAAGACAATTTTAAGCAAAAAGAACAAAGCTGGAGGCATCACATTACCCGACCTCAAACTACACTAGAGGGCTACAGTAACCAAAATAGCATGGTACTGTTATAAAAACAGACACATAGACCAATGGAACAGAATAGAAAACTCAGAAATAAGTCCACACAACTACAGCCATCTGATCTTTGACAAACCTGACAAAAACAAGAAATGGGGAAAGGATTCCCTATTCAATAAACGGTGCTGGGAGAACTGGCTAGCCATATGCAAAAAACTGGAACTGGACCCCTTCCTTAAACCTTATACAAAAATTAACTCAAGATGGATTAAAGACTTAAATGAAAAACCCAAAACTATAAAAACCCTAGAAAAAAAAATCTAGGTAATACCATTCAGGACATAAGCATGGACTAAGATTTCATGATGAAAACAACAAAAGCAATTGCAACAAAAGCAAAAATTGACAAATGGGATCTGATTAAAGGGCTTCTGCACAGCAAAAGAAACTATCATCAGAGCAAACACATTCTAGAGAATGGGAGAAAATTTTGCAATCTATTCATCTGACAAAGGTCTAATATTCAGAGTCAACAAGAAACCTAAACAAATTTACAAGAAAAAAAAACAGCCCCATTAAAAAAGTGGGCAAGGCACACGAACAGACACTTCTCAAATTTATATGGCTAACAAACTTATGAAAAAAAGCTCAACATCACTGATCATCAGAGAAATACAAATCAAAACCACAATGAGATACCATCTCATACCAGTCCAAATGGTAATTATTTAAAAGTCATGAAACAACAGATACTGGCAAGGCTGTGGAGACACAGGAATGCTTTTACATTGTTGGTGGGAATGTAAATTAGTTCAACCATTGTGGAAGACAGTGTGGCGATTCCTCAAAGACCTAGAACCAGAAATGCCATGACTCAGCAATCCCATTACTAGGTATATACCCAACGGAACATAAATCATTCTATTATAAAGATACACGCATGCATATATTTACTGCAGCACTAGTCACAATAGCAAAGACATGGAATCAACCTAAATTCCCATCAAAGACAGACTAAAGAAAATGTGGTACATATACACCATGGAATACTACGCTGTTATAAACAGGAGTGAGATCATGTCCTTTGCAGGGACATGGATAGACCTGGAAGCCATTATCCTCAGCAAACCAACACAGGAACAGAAAACACTATATTTTCTCACTTATGAGTGGGAGCTGAACAACAAGAACGTATGGACACAGTTAGGGGAACAACACACAACACACACTGGGGCCTGTCGTGGGTGGGAGTGGGGAAAGCTTCAGGAAAAACAGCTAATGCATGCTGGGCTTCATACTTAGGTGATGGGTTGATAGGTGCAGCAAACCACCAAGGCACACATTTTTCTATGTAACAAACCTCCACACCCTGCACATGTACCCTGGAACTTAAGATAAAATTACTTTGATATAAAGAAACCTCGTATTTGCAATGTACCTATTAAATTCAGCAAAAGCTCAAAGCAGCTAGGTGCTGAAGGATACTAGGTAAGAATGAAATAGCGAGGAATGGGTGAGAAAGGCATTGCAAACCAGGGCACAGGTTCTGGTTGGGAATGGGCATAAAGTGTTCAGGAGGCACTAAGAATCCAAGTTGAGCAGAATAGGAATAAGGTGGAGGCGTCTTGATCGCTCAATAATGCTTGGGACATAATTACACTCAAGATGTTAGTGATTTGAATGAATTACTAAAGCCTAAGAGAAGAAAACATGTGGGTCCACTATAAAAATCAAAAAGAGGGCCGACTTAAGAGAAAGACCTGGAACGGGGAAGAAAAACCCCACAAAGGATAGTGGTCAGGAGGGCTGCTGTAAACCAGTAATAGCATATTACAGAGCAGTCCCTAGGAAGAAAAGAGGTAAGAGACTGGAGAGTTTCAGTGATAAGAAACGGGTGTGTACCAGACAACACAGGGAAAACTGATTCAAGTTTCAATGAATAAAGGATACATAATCTCTTATTCACAAAAAGGCTATGATTCAAATTAATGTTTAAAAAACATAAATGAGAAGAAAAAGAGGTAAAGACAAAACCAATAAAGTCACCAGGCAATCATTTCTGGAGACTAGCATAACTGAATGGGATAGGCTTTAGGCATATGATTTATTGGGAAAAGACAGGTATATATTAAAATAATGCTTATTTTATACTTGAGTAAAATATCTGAGGGTTATACAGCAAGATTCAAATATAGCATAAACTTTGTAGACACCTTTAAAAATATCCAATAAAATCTGCTTGGTTTTTTCCTAGAGAAGTATTAATTACGCATTGTTTCATTTAAATTAACATGGAACTCCTAAGAGAAGAAAAGAAAAAAATTACAATTTTATACATTGTGCTGAGATACAAGAGACTCTCCCACATAATAGTTAATCCAATAGTGGTAACTGGCTACTTTGGTGTAAACACCTGGAAATTCTGGTTGTGAAAATGTGTGTATACACACATACACATGCACACACACGAAGGAATCTTAGTCACACAGAGCTAAATGAAACAGCAATAAAACTTGATGCAAATTAAGAAAACAAGCCAAAAAAGAAGGAATTCATAAAAGAGCTCTAATCAAGGATAACACTCATCTAATCAGTTCTCTAAAAGAAACAGATACTTGATAACGGAAGTAAAATAAATGCTTGGAGGAGACTCTAGGTGGTGTGTGTATGGGTGTTTGCTGTAAGCCTCTTTGAACTCTGCTATATGTTTGAAAATTTTCCCGTGAAAGTATTGGAAAAAACTATACGAATCAGGACTGAATACGGAGAAAAACATGTATTCTGGCAGGAACAAGTTTATGAAACTTGATTTTTTAAAATTTTTATTAGAATAACATATAGACTAAAAATAACATAGATTAAAAGGTCAAATAGCACAATAAAGCTTATAATGAAAAAGGCTCCTAGCACATATCTGAGTTTCCAGGCCCTAAAAACAAGTGCGAAACTATGAAAGCTTTATTAAAACATAAAATCTATATTACATTTCTTATGTAATTTTTTACTGTATAGGTGGAATAAAATGAATTGGGGAGTCAGTGGAACGACAAAATTTTAGAATTAGAATTTTAATGTCTTTTTTTTTTTTTGGAGACAGCATCTCGCTCTGTTGCCCAAAGTGGAGTGTGGTGGCGCGACCACAGCTCACTGCAGTCTCCACCTCCAGGGCTCAAGCAATCCTCCTGCCTTGGCCTCCCAAGTAGTAGGGACTACTAACTAAACCTTTAATCTATGGCCATTCAATACCAAGAATAGGGCATTTAAAGCTCTTTAAATGGATTAATTAGAAAGAAGAGAAACTATTTTCCAGTTCATACTTTTATAAGAATCTTTACTTCAAGTATAGTTTATTAAAGAAAAGTGCTAGTAGTATTTCCCAAAGCAATTTGCAGGTTAATACAATCCCTATCAAAATATCAGTAACATTCCTCACAGAAATAGAAAACACAACACTAAAATTTGTATGGAATCACAAAAGTCCTTGAATAGCTAAAGCAATCCTAAGCAAAAAGAACACACTACTTGATTTCAAATTATGCTGCAAAGCTAGAGTAACCCAAACAACATGGTACTGGTAGAAAACAGATGCATAGATCAATGGCACAGAATAGAGAACCCAGAAATAAATCCACACACTTAAGAGCCAACTTATTTTCCACAAAGGTGCCAAGAATATGCACTGGGGAAAAGACAATCTCTTTAATAATAGTGCCGAAAAAACTGAATATTCATATGCAGAATGAAACTAGATACCCATCTTTCAGCATACAGAAAAATCAATTCAAAATGGATTAAAAACTTAAATGTAAGACCTGAAACTACGAAATTACTTCAAAGAAACACTCGGTGAAATGCTACAGTTTTTTGGGGTAAGACCTCAAAAGCCCAGGAAACAAAAGCAGACAAATGGAATTACATCAAGCTAAAAAGCTTCTGCACAGCAAAGGGAAACAAATCAACAAAGTGAAGAGACAACCTATAGAATAGGAGAAACTACTTGTAAACTATCCATCTGGCAAGGGATCAAGAACCAGAATATATAAAGAACACAAACAACTCAATAGCCAAAAAGCACATAATCTGATTTTAAAATGGACAAAACACCTGAAATAGATGTTTCTCAAAAGATGACATAAAATACCCAACAGGTATATGAAAAAATGATCAATATCACTAATAATGATCAGGAAAATGCAAATCAAAACCACAATGAGATAGGTGGTGGCTCACACCTGTAATCCTGGCACTTTGACAGGCCGAGGCGCTTGGATCCCCTGAGGTCAGGAGTTCGAGACCAGCCTGGCCAACATGGTGAAACTCTGTCTCTACTAAAAATACAAAAATCAGCTGGGCATGGTGGTGGGGGTCTGTAATCCCAGCTACTCAGGAGGCTCAGGCAGGAGAATCGCTTGAATCCGGGAGGCAGAAGATGCAGAAAGCCGAGATTGTGCCACTGCACTCCAGCCTGGGTGACAAGAGTGAAACTCATTTCAAAAAAGAAACCCAAAAAAACAAAAACAAAAACCCTGGCATTTCACCTCAGTTATAAGGGCTGTTATCAAAAAGGCAAAAAATAGCATGCTGGTGAGAATGTGGAGAAAGGAAAATGTTCATACATTCTTGGTGGAAATATAAAGTAGTTCTATACTGTTTGCCATTATAGAAAACAGTGTGGCTATTATTAAAAAAAAAAAAAAAAAAAAAGATAGCAAGTGTTGACAAGGATGCAAAGAAACTGGAACCCTTGTACACTGTTGGTGGGAATGTAAAATGGTACAGCCACCATGGACAACAGTATGGAAGTTCCTCAAAAATAAAAAAAAAAATAGAGCCTACCAGATGATCCAGCAATCCCACCTCTGGGTATATATCCCAAAGAAAGGAAATCAGTATGTCAAAGAGATGACTGCACTCTCATGTTTATTGCAGCACTATTCACAACAGCTGGACTCAACCTGTCTATCAACAGACGAATGGATAAAGAAAATGTATTCCATATACATAATGAAATATTATTCAGCCATAAAAAGAATGGAATTCTGTCATTTGCAGCCACATAGATGGAACTGGAAGTAATCATATTAAAATAAGCCAAGCACAGATAGACAAATATCTCACATTCTTACTTGTATGTGGGTGCTAAAAAAGTGGATCTCATGGAGGCAAAGATCAGAATTATGGTTACCAGAGGCTGGCAAGGGAAGGGGAAGGTCGGAAGGGATGTAGAGAAGTTGGTTAAGACGTACAAAAGTAGTTAGAAGGAGTAAGTTCTAGTTTGGTAGGGAAATTATAGTTAATAATTTATTGCATATATTTAAAATAGCTAGAAGGGAAGAATTATTAGTATAATGTTTCCAATGCAAAAAGATAACTGTTTGAAGTAATAGTCCAATTATTCTGACTTGATTGTTACACATTGTATAGAGTTATCAAAATATCACATATGCCCCCCAAAATACACACAACTGTTACATATCAATAAAAATTTTTTAAATGTTAGTAGCAGACTGGTAAATAACAGGTCCTATTGGACCTACTTTAATAAGCAGATGATTATTTGTAATCAATGTATAACTACATTTAAATAGATGCTACTAAAATGTTTGTAATGGATTAAACAATCTTCAGTAGTGTTGATCAAATTGTTACTCTGCTTAGCAACCCTGTCTTTGAAATAATGACATGATAGTTCAGTTTTATAAACAACATAATTCATTTTCAATTGAGAAACTGACATTACTAGGACTTTACTATACATTAATATATCTCTTTTTTTTTCTTTAGACAGGGTCTTGCTCTGTCACCCAGGCTGGAGTATGATGGTGCAATCACGGCTCACTGCAGCCTTGACCTCCCAGCAAGCTCAACCCATCCTCTCACCTCAACTTCCTGTGTGGCTGGGATTACTGACATGTGCCACCATGCCTGGCTAATATTTTATTATTTGTAGAGACAGGGTCTCCCTATGATGCCCAGGTTGGTCTATGAATATAAGTTAGGAAAGAAAAATAATGCTTTCCTATCAATTGAACTGATTTTTCAATTTTCCTTTCCATGCTTGAGTTTTGGTTCATTTCTTTGATGTTCTGTCAGTGTCTTTCAAAGATGCATGTTGGAATATGGGAAAGAGATTGAAGAAGGCAAAAAGGTTGACAGTATCCATTCATTCACATTTATGGAGTGCTTTGTAAGTACCAAGTTCGGCACTAGGGCTGGGATCACAAAGATGAACAATACCTCTCATGACATTAACAGTCTGGTAGGGGAGGTAACATGTAAATAAACAAATTATTATACTGTGTGATGAGGACAACAATGTAAAAACGTAGAAGATACAGGAACATTCAATGGAAGGAATGACTAACTATGGTAGAAGGGGCAAGGCAAGAAAGTTTCTAAGAAGGGCAATAACCAAGCCAATTTTCAAAGTGTATAGGTATTCAGCTGTGGACTAGATAGGGTATTTGAGGCAAAGGGATAAGTAAAGAAAGTTGAAATAGTGTGCAGGGTGTTATTAACTGTTCACATGTCTGTCTCCCTTAATAGACTGTGGGCTCTCGTCTATTAGGGAAGACATGTCTGTTTTCTTAATTTTGTTTTTACAGAGCCTGGTCATAGCAAGTGATCAATAAAACTTTGTAGGAATGATTATTCCATCAGTAATGTAACACACATAACATGAATATACAGAACAGTTGTTTCTAACAGTTGTAGACAATAACTTAATTTAAAAATTAAACATACTACTTTGTTTAAAGTAAAAAACAACAACAACAAAAAACCAGTTCTAAAAGCACTCTTTCATTTGTTGACTTTAAAGGATGCAACGTAAATATTGTACTTAAGGCCACTGCTCAAAGCTCAGCAGCTGGAAATTATCCTTCAACAGTTCATTAGTAATAATTTTGGTGATGTGTGGAACACTAGGGTGGTCTCAGTACTGAGCGAGGCTCTTTACACAGAAGTCATTTGTTCCTGACAGTAATCCTGAGGCAGGTATTTTCATTTTACAGATGTGACCACTATACTCTAGTTTGGAAAGTAACATTATTTTCCTCAATAGCTATAATATTTAGTTCCACTTTCAGTTGTACAAACTGTTTTTCTAATGCCCTAAACTGCAAAAGTCACAATACATGTATCAGTTCTCCAATTTTACCTGGAAGTTGAAGGACTGAGAAGAGGGAACATTTAGGACAGCAGAGCAGCTTTGATGTTACAAATCACCCAGTATATTTCATTGTGAAATGAAATGTCTTGGCTAGGCATTTCTTTGCTGGTTATTAGTACTTAGTATTTATTTTAATGATATTTACCACCTTTGAACTTTGTTTTATTTGTGTAAAAATAAAAGTAACCTGGCCCTTTTCCATGCTCAAGTATCAGAGTTTTCTATGTATATTTAATATATTTCCATGCCACTGCTGCTAGATAATTAGTTTCTGAAACTCTTACTGAGCTTACAGTGAAACATAAGATGATCTGTTTTAATGTCAAGTTTCCATTCCAAAGTAAATATGTAACTTGCTTCTTTATTTTCATCCTCCCTGTAAAAGCCTTGTCTCATCACTCTCAGAATATAATAACATATTAGGTCCATTTCACAGAAGAATGGGTAATAAATAGGTTTACTGCCTCTTGGTAGGGTAAATAAAATCTTTTATTCCTTCTAATTCATTCTTCACTGCTTTTTAGAAATCAAGTGATTTCCCTGCCATCTATAAAGTTGTTTCAGCTAGGGAATTGACTACCGTTTCCTATTTCCAAAAAAAATCTATCACAAGCCTTAGTTAGAGTATTTTCAAGTCAATAATTAAACTTAAAATAGCTGGCAAAAATTATTTTTAAGTGAGATTTCAAGATACATCTTCACTCACAAATGTTCTCAAATCACTAGGCATTTATTTAAATGAAGGACTTTCCTAAGCAGAAGGATCCAGAATTCTTATGGACATAACAGATTCTAAAAACTTCTCTAGATAAAGTCTGAGTAGGATGATTATGTAAATGAAATGAAATGTACCAGAAAGGCAACACTGAAGGCAGACAGATGTCCTTGAGTAAGGAGACATGATTATCACCTCTCAAAACAAAATTCCATAAAATAGAATTTAAAATGCCATACAGAAGGCAGAAAAACTTAGTCTAAATCACCTCTTGGATGCTTTGATTTATTACAGCAGACCCTTTCAAACACTGGATGAATGGAAAAAGAATCCTGGCCTATTACTAAACATTGGTCAAAGACATGAGTAGGAGCAGCAGACCCAAAGAAAACGAACTAAAAGATTAGTAGGTAAAAGTTCACCACTCATAATTGGATACTTTAATATGCTTTGAATATCAAAGATAAAATAGACACCATTATAAATAAAAGCTCCCTGTGTATATACACATTTGTGTTTTTCATTTGCTTTTCAAGAAGTACATTCAATTCACTCCAACAACACTAGTGCTTAAAGACATCTCATCAACACTTTCACAACTTAGGAATGAGATGAATAGGAGAAAGACATTCTTATTCTGTTGTATGTCTAATTTACATTTTCAGTAGGCAAGTGTCCCTCTGGATGACAGCAATATACTGTCCTGTTTCTCTGCTTTTTTTTCCCCTCAACATGACATCCTTCAGTCACTCTCCTGATTTAGGATAAATATACTCCAGTTATCCACCTTTTTCTCAATTCATCCAACTGAAAATAAAGTCAGCATCCAGCTATGTTGGACAGTACTCTAACACAACATCCTTGAGGAACTATTGTAATTGTGTTGCATACACCTCCCTACCAGAGAGGACACATTTTGTTCTCAATAAAACTAAACATGGAACAATATTTCAATTGGAAGACATTATTTAATATTTTTAAAACTGTTTTGTGAAGTTTACTGTCATGAAAGAACTATGGCTGTAGGAAGTCCCAAGTGAACCTAACTGGAATTTAGTATCTAATCAACTGGAAAGCACGCCAATTTGCTAATGGGTCAATGCCAAACAACCAATTTACAGAATTTACAAAATGTACTGTTTACCAAAATCTTGTCTATCAAGTTTATAGCAATTCATAATGTTAAGTTTTTTTAAGTAACCTTTGAAGATTTCTGCAATTTTATTTGACTGGATTTAATTGGGTCTTTTATTAATTCATTACAGCTGAACAAACTAGGGCATTAAAGTGGCTGGGTGCTGCGGCTCATGCCTGTAATCCCAACATTCTGGGAGGCAGAGACGGGTGGATCACCTGAGGTCGGGAGTTCGAGATCAACCTGACCAACATGAAGAAACCTTGTCTCTACTAAAAATACAAAATTAGCTGGGTGTGGTGGCACGTGCCTGTAATCCCAGCTACTCAGGAGGCTGAGGCAGGAGAAACGTTTGAACCCGAAAGACGGAGGTTGCAGTGAGCTGAGATTGTGCCACTGTACTCCAGCCTGGGCAACAACAGTGAAATTCCGTCTCAAAAAAACAAACAAAACAAAACAACAACAACAAAAAATAACAAAAAACAAAACTAAGGCACAAAGAGAAGAGAGTTTGAGGACTCAGAGTCTGGTTAGTACTTCTGGCTCTTAACTGCTCTAACGATATCTGCAGTATAAATTTTCATCCACTCTCCTCGTCCCCATGTATGTGCATGAATGATATGGCAGTGGGGAAGAGGTCTCTGAAGAGGATGTTTGGGGACACAGCCACATGAGCAGAACCTGGTAAAAAGGACATGAGAGGAGAGCAAGGTGTTTATCCCCAAGGATATGGTCTGAGTCCTAGAGAAAGAGAGAAGATTTGAATTAAAAGCTGAAGGAGATGAAGAAGTGCTTCCCAGGAGGGATCTCCTTCAGGACAGAGAGAGGACAGAATCACTTGGCCCTTAGAGGGTTGAAAATGTCATCAGCGCACAGAGCCATGCCCTAGGTGTGAAGCAATGTTTCTGGCCTATACAGCCCGCTATGAGGTGACCTGATCAAGGTGGCTTCCTCACATGGATTTTGCAAGGAAGACTTCTACCAGAGGGCCAGAGCTCAGGAGACAGAAATACTTGGAAATTATTGTTGGACATTTGGGGAGAGATGCTGAAGTTTGGCAGCTAGGCTGAAGAAGGCTTCCAGACAGAACTTTTTTGGTATTATTATAATCTCATCTGTATCTTTAGGCTAGGAAGACTTAGGGACATTTGGAATTACTACAACACTTAAAGACTGGTCAATTATCTTTTAATCATTGATCTTGGATAAAAATCAAATTGTTCTACTTCCAACAGAGTTCAACTATTTTTCTAAGAGGAGAGCTCTTTAAAAAAAAGTTACCATAAACCAATGAGTTATTCATACTAAAGATATTGTTAGGAAAGAAGAAATTATAAACGATTCAAGTTTGCTTAACTTTTACAACGTTTAGTTTCTTCTTTCTCTTATATTACAAGTTCACCATCCTGTTGTCTTTGAAAAATCAAATTAGATAATAAGCCTATTTTTATAAATATAAAAACCTTATAATGTTACAAGAGGACTTCTCAGACTTCAGAACTTCAAAAGACTAATTTAATGCATCAAAGTCTATATCTTCAGATCTTAGGGTTTTAAATTCAGTAGAGCTCTTGTCTATTTAAAGTTTCCCTAGAGTGCTTTTCTATTTCTGAGAAATTTAACAATAACAAATAGTTACCAAAAATAATCGCTTTGAAATTACAGTAACCGCATGAGAAAGATGTTGCACCCCATAGTCTCAACATCATAAAAAAAGCACTATCATGTTTAAATAACTACAAATTGCCTAGACATTCTATTAAAAAAAGAGAACAGAAGATTCTTGAAATCTCAGAAAATGATCAAATATTAGAATTAAAAGAGATCTCGTAAGTCTTCTAGTGCTATCCTCTTCACTAGTTCTCCCTAAGCTGGTCTCAAGGCAGAGAATGTTTCTAGAGGAAGGGGGTGTCCATTAGGATCAAGTGTTAGTGACAGAGCAAGAAAAGACAAGGTCTGGAATTTACCACAATGTCACTTGAGAGAGTGTTCGGGTTTAGTGGAATCTAAGAGGTAGAAGACTGATCACAAAAAGTTCTGAAGTTATCAGGGAATAAGTGTGCAGTGACAGTTCATCAACAGCTCTTCTAAGAAGCTTATATCTGAAGCAAAGACAGATGTAGTGTAGAAGCTTGGAGTAGGGGTGAATGGTGAAGGGGCTATAAAAAGTGTCCGTGTAGTTGCATAGTTTTTTTTTTTTTTTTAGTCTTTTTTTTTTTTCCTTTTTAAAGACTAAAGACATTTGAACAACATTAAATGCTGACGATAAGGAACGATTTGTAAGTTAGAGCTTAAAGAGAAGAGAAGCAGGGGCAAGAGTGTTGAGGATGGGCAGCGGAGGCTTGAAATTGCTACTGCAGAGAATGGAATGGTTGACTAGGGAAACAGAAAAATGGTCAGCCAGCATTGAAGTCAGCAACCGTACTGTGTTGAAGAGTGTCCCCCAATTTAATGTCTACTGGAATCCCAGAATGTGACTTTATATCTGCAAAGAACCTATTTCTAAATAATTAGTTAAGTCACAATGAGGTTATTGTGGATTACGGTGGGTATCATGAGTGGCATCCTCAAAAGTGGGGAGTCACAGGGCAGAAGGCCATATAAAGATGGAGGCCATATAAAGACTGGAGTCATGCTGCCATAAATCAAGGAATGCCAAAGACTGATAGCAACCAAGAAGAGGCAAGGAAGGACTCTTCCCCAAAGCCTTCAGAAGGAGCATGGCTCTGCCAATACCTTGATTTCAGGTTTCTAGGCTTACAGACTCTGAGAGAATAAATTACTACTTTTTTTTTTTTTTTTTTTGAGATGGAGTCTTGCTCTGTTGCCCAGGCTGGAGTGCAGTGGCGTGATCCTGGCTCACTGCAAGCTCTGCCTCCCGGGTTGATGCCATTCCCCTGTCTCAGCCTCCCGAGTAACTGGGAGTACAGGCACCCATCACCACGTCTGGCTAATTTTTTGTATTTTTTTAGTGGAGACGGGGTTTCACCGTGTTAGCCAGGATGTTCTCAATCTCCTGACCTCGTGATCCACCTGCCTCAGCCTTCCAAAGTGCTGGGATTACAGGTGTGAGCCACCGTGCCTGGCCATTCCTACTGTTTTAAGCAACCTAGTTTATGATAATTTGTTACGGCAGTCCTAGAAAACTAATACAGCAACCAAGAGTTTATTTTGGCAGTAATCTGCATGGTTTAGGGGATTTTCTCCAGCAGAGCTAAAAGCCAGTGCAGATAAAGAGAAGGCAAGCAGCAGGCAAGACCCAGGAATGCACTTCTGCTGACTGTGTGCCACCCAAGGGCAACAGGGCTAAGGTGTTCAAGATACTAGCAAGAGTTTGGTTTAAGCAATGGACCACAGAGTATAACTGAGAAGAGAGAAAAGCATGAACACAGAAGGATGATTATGGATAGGGAAAAAGCATAAGGGCATTAAGGGGAGATCTTAATGAGACTAAAACTAGCCTAGAGAGTGAGATGTTGCAATTTAACATTTAACAGGTGGAGCAATTCCTGAAGACAAGATCCAAAGTATGAAGTAGTGCGAATAATGAGGAGATCATGGAACTGGCATGAGTTATCACACAGACAGTGAACTTACCTAAGAGGATGGCTAGACTAGGGAGGGAATGGAAGACTGAGCCACGTGCTAAGTCTCCTCTCTCCAGTGAAACAAAGGCTGAGGCACAGGATGTAGTGAAGGGTTGACTGGTATCTGAGAGAGGTAAAGGTTGCTATATTTAGATGACAAAAGGCTCAAAAAATGTTTTTTGACTCAGGGTATTTTTTGTTTTTTAACTCCAGGATGGATAAATCAGAAGTAAATTAAGAACATTATATGGTGGTGAGATACGAGAGAATGAACAGCTCTTACTTGAGAGGGAAACAAGGAAGAGGTGTGGAGTCAGGAGACAGCTATGTGTGAATGAAAGCAATAAGGCAGATAGCATGGTCAACACAGAGGTAGTTTGAAAAATGAGCCCATCATCCCGATGATCAAGATTATTTCTCATTTACCCCATATTTACAGAGACTGTAACTTGGCTACAGCATCACTCTGATATATAAAACCTTACCTCTACACATGTCCTTTAGGTAAGCCTAGAGGGTTTTTTTTTTTTTTTTTTTTTTTTTGGAAATATAGTAATATTGGTTCCTTATCGGGGCAGCAAGTGGTTCTTCCACTGGCAAACTTTTCCAATCACCCAAATCACCAGCACCAAGGAACATTGTTGGAGGGATCACTGATGCTTTATGATGTGCTTGAGACATCACTGAAGAGCATAAAACTTTTATAATATATTAGAGTCTAGAATATAGCCAGTTTTTATGGATTCTAATTATTACAGAGGCCTGATGGCCCTGAAGAAGATAAAAGTTGGACTAACTGCCATCATAGAACATTTTTTCTAAGCTGCATCAGTATCTACAACTAAATTCTGCTACTTAGAAAGCACTGTCTAATTATACACAGAAAATAAACTAGAAAGAATTACAGCAAGAGAACCTTCCAGGATACTGTCAGAGTGTGGCCATATACCATCAAGCTCTATACCACACAAAGTAGTGATATTCTTTAACCCTCTTCAAGACTGTGACATCTGTACCTACCATATACATTATATCTTGAATGAATTCATTAAAGTCAACAAGAAGCCTTCCTTAGTATTAAAGCCTTTCTAGATGTGATTCAGCCAGCCAGAACAGTTAATAACAAGAACAACTGCAACAACAAGAAAGCTATTTTTGGCTAGATGCATTGAGTGCGGGTAAAAAAAGGAAGCAAGAACAGGGTAGTCAACAGGCTAACAGGGTAGAGAAGAGAGGTTCATGCATGCAACTACAACACATCCTGAGGAATCTTAATAGAAGTATAGTTAAACTGCTCTAGGGATTCAGAAAAAGAAAAGACAAGTTTGGCTGACAGGATTCGAGAAAGTTTGACGGAGGAGACAGTCCCAAATAGAAATAAAAACAAACACCGCATGTTCTCACTCATAAGTGGGAGTTGAACAATGAGAACACATGGACACAGGGAGGGGAACAACACACAGGAGGGCCTGCTGAGAGGTGGGGGGCTGGGGAGGTAACTTAGAGGAAGGGTAAACAGGTGCAGCAAACCACCTTGGCATACGTATCCCTATGTAACAAACCTGTACATTCTGCACATGTATCCCGGAACTTAAAGTAAAAGGAAAGAAAAGAGCCCTTCCCTTATCTTCTTGTTTATTTCAAACATCCCCACGTAATTCAACAGGAAAAAAACCAAACCAAAGCAAATCTAAAATCCTGAGTGGCTATACAAACACCACCTATAATATACATACCAATAATTAGGAGCCTGAAAAATCCAATGGGTAGAAATTTAACAGTATTGGTAGAGACTGCCATTCTTGACGAGTGATGGCAGCTCACTCGTCAAGATTCATTTTCTTCTTTTCTCTCCATGTGCTATCACTTGATATAATACACTGGCCAAATTCGGACAATTTCAGCAGATGGACCTGGAAGCTAAGGGTTTTATCTTTTCCAGCCACCGTTCCCCAAGGTGAGAGTATAATGTTTCAGCATTATCTTGCCAGACAGAAACTGCATTGGGGGTTGTGGCGGGAAATCTGTTTACAAGTGGATGGACTAAGATACTGAAACAGAAAAAAAAAAAAAAAAAAAAAAAATCAAGTATGTGTTTTTTAGGCCTTGGGTAAGGACAATGGCAGCCAGAGGACAACACTGCTATTGTGGTGATGTAGAACACTATTTTTGGATGGCACTTTAATGAAACAATGAAACCCATGATCTTGAAGTTTACAGAAATGAAATTTGAGTTATAATTGCTATCTATCTCTATTCCCAAGACAGCAGAAGAGGCATTAGATGCATCTGAGAAACTTCTGGTTTAGCTTGTCAAATTGCAAATTAAGATCTAAATACTGAGTTTTATTTTAACAATAAGCCATACTATCATCCTTTTGATTAATACCCAATAGCTAGTCATATCTGTTGGCTAATTTAGCTTATCTTAAACTTGTGTGCCAACACTTTAAATAAAAACACTTTGGATAAAGAGCTAATTAGAGTATAAAATAAAATGAACTGGTTTATAGTGCAGAAAAAATGGTCAGCAGAATACAAATATCTGAATTATTAAAAGTTGTGAAGTCATAAAAGAGGATGATCTTTATAAAAGAACAGCAATCTGCTTCAATTTATGTAAATGTTACAAGCTATTAGCCAATGGAACTTAAGGCTGCATAAAAGGTGAGAATTCTCAAGCATATTCCATCATACTCTGTGACACCTAACATTCCCATTTTCTGTAATTGCTGCCTCTTTGATATTTTCATCCTGAGTTTTCCTCTCCTAGCCAAACCTTGTAGGTCCAATAGAATACGATGTTGCACTTGGTATACAAAGTTCCTTCAACACAGCACAGTGAGTCAGTGAGTGAGAAATAAACTAAAATAAAATTTTAAAGGAAGGCTACGAGGATGAAATTTTTAAAAGGAATCTGGGCTTATGATACATTATGGCATTTACATCCAAACTACTAGAAAAGTTGCTGTAAAAGCTACATAATAAGCAAAGTTGGACAACAGAGATTGTGCTTGGCATAAGCTCCTTACGGCTAGGAGAGTGCAAATAAGCCAAATACAAAATATCCTGAGCCACCAAGTTAGGATAATCACCTACAAATACAATATATTTCACTGCCATTGTAGAGGAGTTAGATATCCTCATAAAATAATGTTCTTCAAGGTGATGCCTGTGGGTTATTAGCCTCGTAAAGAATTCTGACAAACATATTCCTATAGAAGTTCACTGATCTCATATACAATTTGATTGTAGTATATGTTACATTCATTAATACATTCATTTAATACTTATTGAACAATTTAGCACCACTGCCCTGGGTGGGCGGTGGGGCAGGGGCAGGGGTGAGGAGAGGGGGAAAGGAGAAACAGAGACTGACTGATTCAATGCTTTTACTGTGGTTTTGGAAGCTCCTTGACCCAAAGGAGCTTACACTCTAGTAAAGAGGAAAAAATATATTTTCTAATTACATGATTATTCTTGCTTTCTAGTATTTTTAAATGACAAATAACTGTACCTATTTACGAGGTAGTGTGCTATTTTAAGATATGTATGCAATGTGTAATGATGAGATCAGTAACTGGCATATCCATTACCTCAAACACTTACTACCTGTGTTGAGAACACTGAAAATCTGTTCTTTTGGCTATTTACAAGTATACAATCAATTACCGTTAATTATAGTCACCCCACAGTGTTATAGAACACTAGAATTTATTCTTCTTATCCAGCTGTGCTGTTGTATCCATTAACCAACCTTTGGCTACTTCCCTTCACTTTTCCAGCCTCTAGTAACCACTATTCTACTCTCTACTCCTATGAGATCAACTTTTAAAGCTTCCATATATGAGACGATGCAGAATTTATCTTTCTGTGCCTGATTTATTTTACTCAACATTATGTGCTCCAGGCTCATCCATGTTGCTGGGAATGATGAGATTTCATTCTTTTTTATGGCTGAATAGAATGCCATTGTATATATTTACACATCACATTGTCTTTATGCATTCATCTGATTATGAACACTTCGGTGGATTGTATACCCTGGCTATTATGAATAGGGCTGCAATAAACATGGGAGCGCAGATGTCTCTTCAACATTCTATTTTCCTGATCACCCAGAAACTGTGTGAGTCTTAAGATGGGTTCAACTGTTGTAGAAGACTGGAGGGGGACTGATAGGACTTCCAGCTGAAGAGATCAAGAAATGATCTTCCTGAGATAGGCATAAAGGAACAAGGGTATCTGATCAAAAGCAGAAGAGATGGGAGTACTGCAGGTGGTGGGAAGGAGTGAGCCACTGTGAGACATGTGAAGTCACCACTTTGGATGGAACTTAAGTAGAGGCAAGAGCCCAGATTGGCTCTGTAGCCCAAGGTTTGAGAGCTTAGCAATGCTCTTACTTGGTTTTAGTCAGCTTCCTTTTCTCATTTACCACAACAACTATTCCAAACTCTTATTAATCACCTCTGTCCCCTTGTACCCCACCATCAACAGATTACCTAACCTCTGATCTGACAGAGAGCACAGGACCTTCCTGCAAAGCATCCCTCACTTTCTCACCACCTACTCCCAACCATAAGATACTATTTTGGGATAACTATGATGATGCTAAAGCCAACAGGTCTTTTATCTTAGAACAAGTAGTAAACTGCTTAGGAAGATAATAAACTCTCTTAGAATACTACGAAGGGAACAATTTACTCACCAGGCTTGGAGTATTTATAAAGTCAAACAAAAATATATATTCATGCTGAACCTTGCCTCCTGCCTTACAAAATGAGGAGTCCCTCTTAACCTGATTTCTGTTCCTATCCTCTCCTGATTTCTCAGAAACCTGCTCCATTGTTAATCCTTTCACGTTCAGCTGTTCTTCTACATAATCTTCTCAGCATTTAAAAATGCTAAACTCTCTTATTCATCCTTGATGCAGCTTCCCCTTTCTGTTGTCTATGCCCCAGCCCTCTCCCCTTCATCAGGAAACTCCCTGTAGCAGTCATCTAAACTAGCTATCTCCACTTACATCACTCTTCACTTACATCTGGTTCCTGTTGCCTCCATTCTTGTAAAACTATCCTCTCTCTAAGGTCACCAAATACATTATAGTTGCTGCACCCAAAGGACACTTCTCAGATTTTATGTTCAAAGATGTTACTAGTACCTAAAATCCAGATAAACCACTGATATCTTATAGAGCATACATCCATTACAGCCCGTGGATACCTAACCTTGCAAATAGGCCAACTACGCTGGAAAAGTTTGATTCAGATCAAATTGATATTTGCAAGTATAAAATTATGACCATTTACAGCCATACACAGAAAAGACAAGATTTATTTGTTTAAGTCTCAAAACCATTAGTAAAGACATAAGACATTTCTCCAGAGTTTCTTTCCAAGGAAACATCTTTGTAATTGGGATGAATCATAGTCTTTTTCCTACTATATGCCATCATATAGTCTGTAAATACCTCATTCATGGATCAAAGGAAATGTAAAAAACATGAGGTATAATTACTTTTACTGAGTCTCTTTTAACTGAACATAATTCATGCAGAAGTCTCAAAATAAGACACTATTTTGGGATAACTATCATGATGCTAAAGCCTTATTCTAAAGGTCTTATTTTATCTTAGAACAAGTAGTAAACTGCTTAGGAAGATAATAAACTGTCTTAGAATACTAAGAAGAGAACAATGTTCTCACCAGGTTTGGAGTATTTATAAAGTCATAAATACTAGAACTTTCACAGTTCCCACCCTTTCCTATATAGTTTGTTAGAAGTGAGACTTCATGACTCTTCTCTAACTTAGTTCTTGCCACACAAAAAGGCTGGTCTCCACTGCTGAGTATCTAACCCTGACTATACTCTCCCAATTTCTTTACCAGTTCAAATCCTGCCATTCCTCCAGATCGAATTCAAAGTCCTATTCCCTAAATTCTCTTAATCTGCCAGCCACAACTCTTTTCTACTCTGCACTTGTATGCTGTTTCTGTGACACTGGATCACATACTAACCTCCCAAATTTATGCATAAAGATGTGTTCGTTATGCATTTTTATTCTGATACTGTCACTAGTATGCCTTGATCACATGATATTAACTACAACACATAGGACTTACCTAAGATTCAGATCATATGCATTTACAACAAAGATATTTTCTTAAAAATACTTAAATATAAACACCTTTTGTGTATACAACTTTAAAGATAGTATGTACAGGGCAAGCTTTTTGTAGTATGTTTCTCCTTTGCCTAAACTCTATTCATCTATCAAGTCTAAACAAAAGTCACAGTATTTCCTGTCAAGTCTTTCTTAATTTCAGTTCTTACTAATGTCCATCCCTAAAGTTTTAAAATAAAAGCCTTCGTTAAAACTAATCTAGGCATATAAGAGTGGCTACTGTCTCCTTGAATTACAAAAGGAACAGGCCAGGCGCCATGGCAACAGAGACCCTTTCTAATGAATTTAATAAGTAAAAAATAAGTATGAATGAATAATAGAACCAACATGGTAAAGATGCTTTTTACTGATCCAAAAGGTTATTAATAATTTCCATAACTAAAATTAATTGGTAAACTATTTAGTAACTTCTTTTGGATTTAACATTATGAACCTGTTGTGGTCATTAAGACACCATTCTGAATGAAAACAAGTAAATCTTATGAGCTAGAAAAAAAGTGTTCAATTCTTTTTAGGCACCATGGATTATAGATTATGAGTAATTTCCATGTACTCACATAAGGAACAGTATGAAGTTCCTCTCCTGAAACATATGGTCAAGTTGGTAGATCTTCTATAATAATGACATCTAAGATCAGTCCACAAAAATAGGAACATTTGTTTTTTAGCTTTGAGAGATGCTAGGTAACTGAACGTAGATCTGCTGCCAATGAGTGATAACTGTGCCTAGAAAAGGCATTGACTAACACTTCTTCTACTATAAGTTAGCTCATTACCACTGTAAGTCACCAAGAACTTAATGCAATGAGAAAATTACAGGAAAGACCATTTTGCCTTGACTTCTAAAGAGATCGGTGCTAAGGCTCAATGTTTGACTAGGAGGAGCAGCTTTCCTTAGCTTGGATAATATGCTTTCCTTTCCAGTCCTATGCACATACATACTTTATTACCTGACTTTGGCACGCTGGGCCACATTTCACTTATTTATCTTCTGCTAAAGGCCATTTAAAATTCTATGATGAAACAAGGAAGATATAAGTCATAAATAAACTAGGAATATACAATAGGATTTTAAAACTTTGGTACTGCAGTCTCACAAGTTATCAGAATTTCCACATGGAACCCCAAATTACTTTCAGCCTACATTTATACAATGCAAAATTAATCCAAAGCATTCTAAGTTTTTGGAGAAGAAATCTGTCACTTCAAAGAAAGTGGTTGTGAATGTAGAGATAAGACAAACAACTATCAACATAAATTTCTCACATTTAAGGTCTAAGAAATTGTGTGGCAGCCTCACACTTTCAAAGGCTAAGTGTTTAAAAGTTTACAAATACCCATGTAGTGTATGTAGACTATTTAAAAATGTTATATATGGTAAATAATAAGGAATCACAGACAGATGTTTACTTAACAATACTCAGATATTTCTTAGTGAAAAATATTTCGGTCATCAAAATCAGGCAGGTAGCATGAACAACAGAGGTAATTGCCATGGTCAAAGACAAGAAGAAGAATAGCACAAATATGAAGCTTGCTGTCAAGAGAGTAAAGACAGTAATCTTTTTCCCAAGGAAAAATATTGAAATGAAAAGATGCAACACATTGTAGATTACTGTCTGTTAGCGTATTATAACCAAACGAGACTATCACTGGAAAAGGTACTTCATAAAACATAAATTGAGAAACAAATGTAAATCAGTGGTTTCATTTTAATTTCCTTTTCAAGTACCATTTCCTATGAAAAAGAGATGAGTGAACCACAATGAAATTATGTGGATTAAGTTATTAATTATCACAAAATACAACACTTAAAAATATGCCTTTTGTGTACATATGCACTTCTGATAGATTCTCAACGTCAGTAATCTTACCAAGTAGGATCATCCTTGGAATTTACCCCACGTGGCCAAATGCAATACTCTTGTGTGGAGGGAGTGAAAGTCACTGAGAACACTTAAGCTTTACTCCCCTACGTAACTTCACTAGGGAAAGTTTGCTGATTTAGAAGTTACTGACATTCTTTCAATGTCTTACACTTTATGCAGTGCAGAGTAGCCAACGCAGGATAAATGAACCTGGACTAGTTTTGCTCAGCCCAGATTCTATGACAAGGTGAGTTTGCATGCTTTTTAGCAGTCAGATATGTATAGGGAGCCTATGTGGCAAAATATATATAATAATATATTGTTATACGATGTATTAATTTTATATAACATAAAAATATAATCTATGCAAAATAAAATGGAAAAAACTACTTTCATTTAGAGAGCTGTGCAAATAACTTTCAACACTAATAAGTAAACAATTTCTGTATTTAGTTTCATATTTTTTACAAGTGAGGTATATGAATGTGGTTTTGCATGTGTACACACATATACACTCCAGCAAGTGAGTACTGTTTTAATATTGCTTTGCAATACTCAACACAAATATCAATTATGAAAAAATGCAAAAAAAAAGGTTCTAATAATTGGAAAAATGCAGACAGAATATTTTGAATAAGGAAGAAAAAATCGATAAAGCTAAAAGAAAAGGTATAGACTTTAAAAATAATGAAATGGACATATGTCAACAACAAAGAAGAAAAAAGGTAAACCTTTTTTGGACAAACCCAAAAAAGAAGCATATACATTCACAATGAAACTGCATACTGTATAAAACCAAAAGGCAGGCATAAGCTCCTGTTAAGATGAATTTCTGGATTCAAAGGTCCACGGGGTTTAGACTCAGGTCAAAATCTCACCTTGGCTGAGAATTTTGCTTTTCATATGAACAGGAACCTAAAGTATATTGTTACATACATTTTGCATATTCACTGAAACTCTCTTCTCTGTTTTACTGGAAACGAGATTCTAAGTACATAAACACGTAGTGCCCATCTGCCACACAGTGAGTAAACAGCATTGTGATGACACAGCTACTCACACCTTCTGTAGTTGTTTTCTATCTCTCACTTTTGCCCTCTAATGGGAAACCGACAAAATTATTTCAATGTATGTAACAATATTCTTTATGGTCAGTGTACAGTCTACAGAAAGTCATCACTCAAAGGCAATTCCACAAATTTTACTCACAAAAGCTGCTTCCAAAATTCTGAATTTTGAAATAAACACATTTTGTAAAGGTCACAGTTATCAGCATTTTTCAGTGTGTCATTCTTAAAAAATATATTAAACATTATACAGGGCACCAATATTTAGGCACAGACATGCCTTATGAATGAGTAAAATACAACTGTATATAATTTTCACTCATCTATGAAAATGGTAATCTAATAAAGAACATATATTTTGAAAATTTTTTATTAATGGTGCCATAAGACACGCAATAATTATAACCCAGACCTACCTTTCACAATAGTAGGCATTTTTATAGCTGGCTGGTGGTAGAGAAATAGTATATAATAAACCCAGGGCAAAATTTTTCTCCTATTGAAGTCAAGTGGTACAGAGAAACACAAGGTTGCAATAACTATCTGTTTAACACCATATTAGAATCTGAAACTCATTGAGATACAAATAAAGGAAACATTTAATTAAGAACCACATTTCCATATTGAATTTTACATGATCACATGCCAAGACCTTATTCATTTAAGTTACAAATAACGTTTTTCTGTAATTCTCTTCTAATAGTATACATAATCTAGAAAAAAAGTACCCTTTTATCCTCCAGTAGTTAAAAAAGAAGAGAGTGTCTTAAGATAGTTATTATCTGCTGTGCATCTACCTCAGGTGGCCCTCTGGCACTGCCATAAATCTCATCTCTGTTGCAATGAAAGGACTCCATATAAATTAAAATCTGTAAGTGTCTGATCACTAGACTGAAGGGGGTAGGAAGAATTGCTAATCAGATGTGCATATGTGTGTATGAGAGAGATGCTAAAATTAGGTCATCTTTAAGAATTTGTACCAAACTATAAATTTATTGAGTATCTATAATATTCCTGGCATGGTATTAGGACCTCAGATATAAAAACAAATACGGCACAGTACCTCGATCCTAAAGGAGCTCAAGTCCAATGAGAGAGATGGACTAAAAAAAAAAAAAAGCCACTAAAAAACTACTGGTTATTAACAGAAATGTATAGATCATGATGAGAGTAAGAAGAGGGAACTCCAATAACCTGGAGAGGTCAGAAAATTGTTTGAAGTGGAAAAGACACTTAAGCTGTCTGGAGGAACCAATGGGAGCTAGCCAGATAAATAGAAACAGTTTGGGAGAAGAAACAGCATGAGTAAAGTGTATCCCACATGACTGGAGTGAAGAGAGGGCATGAAGTCACAGCAATAAACAAGACCAAAAGAGCCACACAGACCAGGACCTGAGCTTTCAGCAATGGTCCACTTACTATGTGCAAGCATTGCAGAGGATACGAAAAACACATACTCCTCACTGTTTTCTAAGGACATGCTGGCAGATCTCAGTTTGGAGGTAGGCCTTCAATTCATGTGTGAAATCTCAGTAAGCTCTGTAATTTCCCTCAGTCCAACTCCTAGATCCACTTACTACTATCGCCCTTGACTCTGCAGCGCTTTATGACACAAAGTATCTGTAGAACAGATGCCTTACAAAGAATAATCAAACTCAGCATGAACTAATTGTCATCCAATCCTCAGTGAGTGAAATACTTTTTATGGAGAATCGTTTGAAGGACATGCAGTCTATCTATACCTTTAGAGTTGAGACACTCTAAATCCATATAGAGTCTCAGTGTTTTGAGCTTTTGTGAGACTGCTCTTTCTCATGTAATGGAATGTGTTTATTCCATTAGCCAACATGGACAACCATGATGAGTCAATGTGGAGTAGTCCTAAAAATTTCATTATATTTCCCATAAAGATGCTGTTCAGGATCTTGGTCATGAAATGTACAATGTGCTCTTTGTGAAGAGCCATGGGAGATATTCCAAGTTTTTCAAAAATGCTTCTTTTAATCATCTGGCTTGCTTTGACCTTACACACATGGTCAATGATACTTCAGTTTCCTTGTATAAAAGGTACAGAAAGCTCAGGGCCAATGTTTGGACTCGTATTATACAGGAATGTAGAAACTTATAACATGTTTTGTATAGTAACCTCACATCTAGTTTTTAAAAAATTTACCCCTATTTTCCCTCACCTTGATTTCTTCTCTTACTTTTGGTGCTGCTGTTATTATTATTATTATTATTAATTTTTTTTTTTTTTTTTTGAGACAGAGTCTTGGCTTTGTCACCCAGGCTGGAGTATAGTGGTGCAATCTCAGTTCACTGCAACCTCCGCCTCCCAAGTTCAAGCAATTCCCATACCTCAGCCTCCTGAAGATCTGGGATTAAGAGGTACGTGCCACAATGCTTGGCTAACTTTTGTATTTTAAGTAGAGATGGGGTTTCGCCATCTTGACCAGGCTGGGGCACTGCTATTATTATATGATACATATTCATGTTAGCCATTTTAAATCTTTACTGGAACACAGGGTATAAAATTACATTGACCAATTAGTTGATTGGCTCAAAAAATTTGAAGGGTATCTATTATATGCCAGGCCCTGTGCTAAAGGCTTGAGAAAAAAACAGTCAAGGAGATAAACAACTAAACAAGTGATACTACAGTAAGAAAAATTTACATATAGCTAGTAGGAAAAGCATTCATACAGGGAATATAAAGCAAGGCACCCAACCAAGCCAAACAAAATCAGGAAGGTTTCCTGGATGACCTGTTATCTAAGGTGACATCTACAGGTTGAGGAAGAGGATACCGTGGGGAAGGCTCAGCATACTGTGCATTCTGGGAAAGAAGTGTGGTTCAATAAGGCTAGAACAAATGGTACAACTAGGGAGACAGGAGATACGGCCAGAGAGGTAGGTCATAGAAGGCCTGGGTAAATCATCTTAGAGTAGATTTAACCTTAGAATTCTGTGAGACCTGACTCCAGTGCCTGGACACCTACCTCAGTGTGCTGCCACCCTCATTGAGAAAAAGGCTTGACTCTGGCTACAAAGTGGAGAAAGGACTGGTTAAGGCAAGACCAGAGCCAAGAAAGACCAGCTGAGCAGCTGTATGATAATTCAGAGAACATACAATGAAGGCCCAGACCAGTATGGCATTGCGAATGAAAAGAATTAATTTGAGAGATCCTTAAGGGGTAGAACCAAAAGGCCTTGTTTGGGATTTCACAGCATGTGAAAAGCAGAGGGGGGTAAGCCAAGAATGACTCCCAGGTTTCTGGCTTGTGCAACAGGGTCAATGCCTTTAATTTCTTCTTTATTAATTTTCCAATTTTTTAACAGTAAGTACGTTCTGTTTTTACAATTAAAAAACTATTATCTATTTTTAATAAAAAATGAACCAGTGTTGAGAAAATGAAGTCATCAAGCTATTTCTGCAATTTGATGGCAAAAAGAAAGAAAACGATTGAACCACAATTTTGTTTTCCCTCTTTCAACCCAGGTTCTGCCAGAGAATGGAACCACAATTTGAAAGGACAGATAGTTTGAATGTCATGTTTTGTTTTGTTTTTTTAAAGATTAGAGAAATGGAGGAGGAACTGGTAAAAGCAGAAATCGGAAAAATAAAAGAGGCTTACAAAAAGAAAATCCTTTATATATATATTTTCATTTAAACAGAACTCACAGTAGAGCCAAGGATATCAAGCAGAAATCTTGGAAATAGAAAACAAAAAAATCTACAAAGAATAATTTTTTTTTTTTGCATTTGAAAAACTGTAAGCTTATTATAGAGTGGAAAGAACATGGGCACTGGAATCAAAAAGACTTGAGTTTAAAGTTCCTCTGCTCAGCAGCAGTATGACCCTGCGAAAGTTGCTAAACGGAGCCAGGCTCCACAGGTGCAGCACAGGGCAAACTACCACCTAGCTTAGGTAGGAGAATTAGGGGATACGTATGAGTGGTGAAAGAAGTAGCTATGAGCCTAGGTCCCCATCACCAGATTGATTCAATAGGTCTGAGCTTGGACCTCAGTATCTGTATTTTTAAAAAACGCTATGGTTGATTCTACTGCATGGGCAAGGTAAAGAAACATGCACAACTCAATACCTGACACATCGTAAGAACTTGGTAAGTGTTAGATGGTTGTTTTTAAGTATATAGATAGGCTTCTATCATTTTTCATTAAGGCTATCATGACTTTTTTCACTCAACGCAACAACAAGATCTGTCCTAAATGAGCAGCTCAGATTTTTCGCTGGAGGGAAAGGGGGTGCGAAATGGGCAGTGACTAAAAGGAACAAAGAAAACAATATGAATTCCCTTTATGGTCTAAAGCAATACCATGGCATTTGAAAATTCAACATGAAGAGACATCAAAGGTCTCTGGCATACAGTCATGTATACTTCTCCTGAGGCAAATCTGAAGAATTTCTGCTTCATGATGTGCAGGTCACCAGGCCACTTAGGTGATCTGGGTGCTTATCCACTGATCAGTGTACAAATTTCATTTAGGTTTTGTTGCACTCTATCATGTTCCTTGTAAAATGGTCTCAAAAGCTACTAATCCACAAAAATATTTCTAAAACTGAGGAAATGGAAATTGTCTCAGAAAATATTCTAGCAAATGTCAAAAGTCTACTGTACAACCACATCTTATTTCACATAACGGAAAGGTCTTATCCAATTTCATAGTTTCCAGCAATAAAAGGCTGTATGAAAAGGTCAGAGTGCATGATATATAATGCACCCAATATTTCAATAATTTGTCTTTCTTCCTTGCCTCCTAAAACACGCTGGCTGTTCAAAAGAGTAATTGAAATGCCACCCTGGGAGAGGCTTGCTGACTATTATAAATGCAATGTGCGCCACAGAGAGGTGTTTCTATTGGTCACCTTTAGTCCTCCACTGTAGGCCACAGACAGATTGGATTGTTAGCTCTAAGCACTAAGCAAAAATCTAAGAAATTAAAATAGTCTAACAATGCTACTGAAGACTACGCTGTCTATGATTGGTATACTGCTTTTATTTCCTAGGTAGCCATCAACTTTCTCAGAGCACATGAGAACTATTGTAGACAAACATCAAGAGTCCCACAAACAGGACTATTAGACACTAATTATGTAATCTGCATGTTAAGTCAGCAATTCTCTCTCCCTGAATACAAACTGAAGAATTTGGTTCAGCTGTGCTGATCCAAATTACCTAGTGGGAATTTAATTTTTATTTTGTGTTAACCCTGTATTCCCCTAGAGTAATAGTGGAAAGATTACATCCTTCATTCCTTTATATTTAGAATTTAAGCATATGAGTTAAGTATGGATTGAAATATAAACTGCTTTCTTTGAATTCAAAAACAAGTATTTCAAACCTAAAACTCAAATAAATCTGTATGATGATCTAAAGTTTTAATGAGCTTAAAGATCAGAAAGCCAGGCTGGGCCCCTTTCTGAGTCTTAGATTCCCATTCAAAAAGGGAACTCTGGACTAGATGACCTCTAAGATCCTCCTCACCTCCGATCACTAATGAAACTTCTTCTCTTTTTATTCACTTAAACCCCCAAGAAATGAGAGTTGCCCTCAACTCCCCACCTGATGCCTCCTTAGCCTCTGCCTGCTCTGCTCCCCCGTTATCTCAGGCAGCATCACAACCACCCGCCTGGTGACTACCATCTCTCCGTGTTCTGGCCATTTAGCTTCTTTTTAAATTCTTTTCCTATTAAACTCTTTCTTAAAGAAAATATTCCAGCTCACTAGTGTTAGAAAGGTGCTTAATGATCTGGAGATTTTGTTAACTAAAATCATACTATAAATACAAGCAGCAACTAGTTACAGTAGAAAGAACATGAGCTGAGTTAGACAAACTGTATTCCAATAATTTTGATGAGGTTCTTTACCTCATTTCTGCTTCAGTTTTGCACAATGAGATAAATATTTATAATGGTAACTACCACGTACAGTTGTTGTGAAGATGAATTGATCATGGGCATATAAAACACACAGCATAATGCTAGGTACCTAGTAAATGCTCAGTTAATGTTAGCTGCTATACTATTATAGTTATTCTCGTCATATTTTTTATTTTTATTATTATAGTATACAAGTCCCATTCTATGTTTCTAACAAATAAAATCATCTAACTGTTGTTTTCTAACTGAAACAAATGGAATCATCTATGTTTCTTTTTACTGATATAGGAGGAATGTTGGGGAGACCGGCTGCCACAACTGGAAGGAAAAATTACATATTGTAGTTGCTGACTAGTGCTTGGAGTGAGGACTAATACACATTCACCAAAGTTATAAATCAGTTTGCTACTAAAATATTTTCCAGATTTCAAAATAGAGCTCTATAGATTGTTCTATGATGTCAGAAATACCTTTAAAGAAATCATTAAATACTGTAAAATAGAAAAACATTGTCGAATGAGAAGGGTGAGTCTAAGTTACATGCCACAGTAAATGGTATCAAATTAAAATAAAAAAAAAAAGCATCACTACTTGAATGTCTTCATGCCTCTCCACCCTACTCCACAGGCATGAAGAATTGTATTCTCCATGAACTTCTATGGGTAGATGGGCACTCACTAATCACATCCAATAGGAATGTCAAGCCCACAAGTCCATGTGATATTAGTTGTAATCACAGAACTTCAAAAGCAAACCAAACTAATATGGATAACATTTTTGGTTTACCATAGCATGTGATTTTGAATTGATTGTGAACCTTTCTTTAAATCATGGGTGCTTGGTTATAAATATGCTTCATCTTGGCAGGTTATACTTTTTATCTTAAAGCATATTAAATCCTAAAAGAACAATAGTGATGCCATTTAGGGAAAGAAGAACTTCGTACCTTTTCTTGCATAATGGTTCAAGACTTTTCATGTTATGCACAGCAGTTTTATGAAAATGTATCAGTTACCAGATGAAGGTGGTAATTTGTCATAGAGATCACCATTACAGAATATGCTTACTGGAAATCAGAGTGAAGAGCAGAAATGTGCAAACACAGTTCTTCTGTTAACTGACTGTGGGCTTTGAATTGTTATAAAATTAACACTTCAGTATGTTTCCAAATAGTTACTTCATATATGTGTTATTTGTATGTACAAATGTGTATAAATATATAAACTTGCAAATATGCAGAACTATAATTAAAAAGTACAATTGGTTTTCATTTACATCAAAACTTAAGCATTTAAATGGGTGTGACATCATCAACAGAATCACTTTCTGCTCATATATGCCCCCGAATAGACGTAGTTTGAAAGAAGTGTGATATGAGTCACAAATAAGGAAGCAGAAGAAGGAGGTTCTATCCCTGACTCAAGTAACCTGTGAAAATGTACTTACCACACTGGATGCCAGTTCTACTTAACTATAAAATAGTAAAGGTAGTGGCACTTCCCTTCCTACCAACCAGTTACTTGGTGGACTGAGTGAAATGATTAAAGTAAAATTATTTTTCAGATTGTTATATTTCTCTATAGCTTAAAATAGTAAGAGAATGATATATTCTCAAACCCTAAGAGCCGAACATATGGTTAGTTTAAGTGATAAGATTTTTCTCTCTCTTTTTTTTTTTTTTTTTTTTTTTTGCTTTTCATGAGTACTAGTGGAATGGATTAAGTGATAAGATACTCTTAAGACACTTTTGGCCGGGCACAGTGGCTCATGCCTGTAATCCCAGCACTTTGGGAGGCCAAGGCTGGTGAATCACAAGGTCAGGAGATTGACACCATCCTGGTTAACATGGTGAAACCCTGTCTCTACCAAAAATACAAAAAATTAGCTGGGCGTGGTGGCGGGCACCTGTAGTCCCAGCTACTCGGGAGGCTGAGGCAGGGGAATGGCATGAACCTGGGAGGCGGAGCTTGCAGTGAGCCAAGATAGCACCACTGCACTACAGTCTGGGCGACAGAGCGAGACTCCATCTCCGAAAAAAAAAAAAAAAAAAAGACACTTTTGCCACTTGGAGAAATATCCTAAAATGGAATTATAGCCTAACTCTATATATACATACATACATATATACACACACACACACATACATATGCACATATACACATATGCTATATGTGTGTGTATATATATAAAAGTATGTAACATAGAGTTATGTCTGTTCCAAAAAAGGGGAAAGAATTTTTTACAGAGATCTCTTTTATATCTCTCAAGAATACACGGCAAAACATTTTAGTACATAGGTCAACTTGGAATAAAAATACAGTACCTCATTTCTTGAGATAAAGTATTAAAAAATCTTTTATAAACTCTAAAGGGCTATATATAAAGCTTAGCAATTTTTGCCACTTTCATTAAAAAGTACATTTTGAAATGGGTGCTTACCTTCTCTTAGACGGTCTACCACGAAAGTAAAGCCTGTAGTTCTTGGATGTAAAACATATTCATATTTCTGAAGTCCATTCTTTTCAGCAAACGCATTACTTCGAGCCTTGCTGTTTTCTAAACAAAACAATGGACCATTATAAATCATAAACTAAAGGAAAATAAATGAGGTAAGGAAAGAAGTACAGAATTTTTTGATAAAAATAGCAGTTAGTTATTCTATAATGACTGAATACTGAGTCAAATGAGAAGATACAAACATTACAGATGATCCGTTATCAAGATCCCAGACCTACTTATGTAACCAGACCCAGGTTTGGCTATTTGCTGCTCGAAAGGCCAAGTTTGGTGGGAGTGAAAGAAGGTTTTAAACAGAGAGCCAGCAAACTGAGAAGATAGGGAACTAGTGTTCTAAAGTCCCATCTTAAGTTTTAAAATTTATCATAGTGTTTTTAAAAGGAAACTTGCTATGGGAGATGTGTGGATGGCACAGGGTCTGTGTGTCTTGTTCTGATGGCTATCTCGGGTAACTGGCCATCCAGAGGTCCACTTGGCATTATTTGACTTCAGCCTGGTGGTAGTGGACTAATTGTTCACAACTCCCCCTAAGTGGGAGGATTCCACAGGGCCTCCATGCCTGGTTTGTTTCAAAATTAGCCTCTGGAATTTCTAAGTAAGCATATAGTAGATAAGCATACATGGTGCAAGGAAGTGTCTAGTGGAAAAAGAAGGAAAACAGAGTTTCAAAGTACATTTCGAGGCTATATTCTAAGACTAAAGAAAAAAAGTGTTAAAATGCATTTCAAAGCTGAGATGCTCGGTTATACTTACTAGAATTAAAAAAAATTATAACAAAGGCATAAACAGATTTTTATACATTTTCTGAAATTCATATTCAAATATTTTAATTTCTTTAAAAGATTTCATAAGTCAATATTCTATGAAAATTAAAATGCTAATAAACTAAAATTTTTGTCAAACAATCCCTATGTAAGAAAATTGAAATATTAAAATATAAAATGCTAATAAAACAAAACTAAGACACTAACAAAATATAATGACCTAGACATCCAGAAGAAATAACTAGCAATCAAATATATCGGATCAACATTCTTTAAAACCCAATAATTTAAGCCTTCCATGTAAACTGAAATATCTGCCTTGCTCAAGCACAGAGTATGCTAATATTACTAACCCAAACCACTGCATAACGGAATGGGCACATGATTAGCACATCATGTACAAACATCTGAACATGGTTTGGCTGAATATAGTTACGGAGTCAAGTACATGTTCCAGTTGTTGGCAAAACCTTCTTTTTCCATTCCATGAGGTAACTTTACAAGTTCCAAGAAGAACCAAACCCATTATTCAGCAAATACATTTGGAAAAAGTAAAGTGTTCAGAAATTTGGCCTCAACTGCTGGGAGAGATCATGAAATACTTTCTGATGACAGCAGATATTAGAACCCGCAATCCTCAGCTACATTCCGAAATTTATAAACTATTATTCCCAGTTACAAGAAAAATACCTATACTGACACAACTTTACTAGGAGTGAATTTAAGATCACTGAATCCTCAAAGTCTCCAAAAACCATAGATGCCTTCCATAACACTGAAATATTCAAAGAACACTCCTATAGAAGGTGTTACATCATTTCATGATAGAGGAATTGAGCCAGGCAAGTCAAAAGTAAAGCCCCTACACATGAAGAGTAGTAAATTCCTCTCATATTCATTTGAGGATATCCTGGGCATGGGGCTACAAAACAATATTTATATTATAGACAGCTGACAGGACCTTAAATGGGATTCGGAATCCCAGAGACACCACAAAGATGAGTAGTAACTACCCTTTAGTTTGGTCTTTCAGTTTATAAAACTCTGGGGATTCTGAAAGCAAAACTGAACTGTTGTAGAATGTGAGTACAAGTATAAACAGCTCTAAAACAAATAGTCACAATGTGGGAAGGTAAAAATGATCAGAAATACAGAGAGATTAGAGATGCAGAGTTTTCCATCTACCCCCTAGTTCATCTACCCATCCCCAGACTCCGTTATTGCTAATAAGTACACTAGCATCCCACTTTCTGACCACAGCCTGTCTTGTCACGTTTCTCCCTGTAACTATCCCACTCCTGCACTCCTTCCACCCATGGGACTACTAGCAGCTGTTCTCAAACCAGCTGGGCATGTTCCCACCTCAGGATCTGTGCAGTTGCTGTTCCTCCCTTCACCCAGAATGCCTTTCACCCATACAGCTGCATGGTTTTCTGCTTTGTTCATTTAGTCCCTACCTAAATAGAAACTTAATAGAGAGGCTTTCCCTAACCATCTTGAATAAAACAGCACCCTACACTCCCTCTATGACTCTCTATCTCCTTATCCTGCCTTATTTTTCCGCATAGCACTTAGGATTGACATATTTTTATTAACTTATTAGTTTATCACCTGTCTTTCCTCATAGAACATAAACTTCATGATAGTAGGGATAAAGATCCAGGCACTCATATATGAATTAAAAAGAATAAGTTGTATGTATATAGTAGGTGTTAAGTTATATGCAATAATATAATTGTTAGAATCCTTCCAAATCAGGGAAATGGAACTCAAAATCATCAAATACTAATTGTGATGACTAATTTTATATGTCAACTTGAATAAGCCATGATACTCAGGTCGCTCGTCAAATATTATTCTAGATGTTTCTGGGAAGGTGTTTTTTAGAAGAGACTAATATTTAAATTAGTAGACTGAGTATAGCAGATGACCATCCACAATGGGAGTGGGCCCCATCAAATCAGGTGAATGAAGGCCTTAACAGAAAAAGACAGAGGTGCCCTCCTCTCCTCAACAAGGAAGAAAGAATCTGCCTCTAGACTGCCTTTGGCCTTGAATTTCAACTGCTTCCTGGGATCTCCACTCTGCCGCCCTACCCTATAGATCATGGACTTACCAAGCTTCCACAACTGTAAGAGCCAATTCCTTAAAATAAATCTCAACCTCTTTCTATATATATACATCCTACTGGTTCTCCTTCTCTAGAGAACCCTAACTAATATGCCAATACAATATAGAACTCCCTAACCCAAGAATAAAGAATAAATATGGATGGGTGCACATATGTCTGCATGTGACCAAATGATTCAAAAGAAATGGACCAACATTAAAATAGTGTTCACTTATGGGCAGTGGGATTATAGCAAGTTTTGTGCACACTTCTATGTTTCCAAATTTTCCCTAATTAACATATATTGCTTCCATTAAACAGTTATAACCAACAATAAAATATGAAGATAGAATATATGTAAAGTTAGATTTAAATACACTAATTTAAATATACATGCCAGCTAGATTGAGAACTTAAATTATAAAACAGTCTCACTGGGCTGAAAAACCCAGTTTAAGGTTAGTATGGTAGTAACTAAACACCTTTTAATTAACAGATACTTTTCCAAACTTCCATACTTTTCCAGATATTTTGTTAGCCTATTTTTAAAAATGATCTTTTTTTAACCAGCTCAATAAAATTATCTGTATTATACTGTTAAAAAAATATTTAAAAGCTTCAGGATCAGTCTGTTTTTTCTCCTTGGCAAAGTCTAGCTTTAAAGGTAAATATCATTTGCATTTAAAATACATATGCAACTACATCATGTAATGGTGAGCACTTTGGACTCCAAAATTATGTCACTATATGTAGAGTTCATCACCTATAACAAGAAACCTGAGAACAAATATAGAATGAAAAAAGTTTTACATATACATTTTATGACTCTGAAGGTCTAATGTATGAACATATTAACATTAATGTAGCAGTAACATATGACCTTTCTTTCATTAGTTTTTGTTTACCAAATAACTTTCAAAGTTGGCATTCTTTGGTGTACATTTTTGCATTCACAAATATAAATCTATCATTTCAGTAAATGGCTTTCTATACTCAAATAAAGCTGGTATTTCAATATCGAAATTTAGGTATTATACATTCTAAATATTATAAAATTTAAATATGGCCGCCTATCCCTTATAATTTCCTAATGATAATTTAGTTCTGGAAATCAACTTACAACTTACAAGAATATATTTTCAAGCTTTAACAAGCAGCCATTATTATCCTCAGTATTATCCTCTGTGATACAACCACTTTTAGAATCGCAACTATAAAAATTCAAATATATACTACACAGTTGGCATATGTTTTAGAGATCTGACTAGTATATAAAAAGTGTCACCGTTCATTTAGCTCAGTTCCATCTGCAATAGATGTGTCAAAGATCTCTTAATTGCTACCTCCAGTAAATCCTAAAATACCTTAATTTCCCTTAACAATCTATTACGGCTCAGTCACCTATTCACTTGCTTAAATATGTATGTAGTGTCTATTTTTCATCTTGAACTCTCTTTTGTAATGAGTTCCATAAATTACTATGTCCACAGTGTGAACAGTACATTCATTTACCTGTTCTCCTCTCTTAAATTCTAAGGATTGCCCTTCTTAGTCTATTACCAAAAATTTGGAAGTTCAGTTCATGTTCTACCTCTCCATACTACTTGAGATTTTCGACTTCAGTTCTCTCCTGCTTCAGCCTGTCTTCCCTTATACAGCAGAGCTGTAAGATCCACTGAATCCTTCTCAAATTCTGCTGTATTTTTTCTGAAGTTATCAGGACTATTAAAAGTAAATTTTGGTCTTTTGAGTCCAAAGATTCTACAGAAGTACTTTCTGTCTAAGCTATGGCCCCACCGCCACTCCTCCCAGTATCAACCAGAACAGTTCTGCTTTTATCTGTCTTATCATCTAATATCCTTGATAGAAGGCTTCATCTGCAAAAATAATCCATGGTTTAAAAAGTGTGAAAACTATTGATTTAGTAAGGATGACAGACTGTTGAGTATTTTGTTTATAGTTTTTGTAAGACTTTCTTGAAATCCATTGGCAATTCCTAGCCTATACGGTTTAAAATCTGGTAGCCAGGTGTGGTGGTAGTATCTGGTATAGGCCCAAATACTATAGGCTTGAGCCCAGGAGTTCAAGGCTGCAGTGAACCATGATCATGCCACTGCACTCCAGCCGAGGTGACAGGCTCAAAGAAGAAGAAGAAAAAAAAGAAGTTTAATATTTAGGAAGGCAGAAAAGTTATAAACATGTCTTCCTGTGTCCTCGCTACAACTCAATGATGGCTGAGTTTTCTTGAAGAAGGGCAAAGCTATTCCTGCTTGTAGCAAGGATAGGGCTTAAATATCAGGAGACGGGTAACCTGTTAATGTAAATCAACAATAACTGAAATTAGTTACTATCAGATCTTTTTCTTATGAGGAAGAAGCTGAGGAGTAGGAAGGGTTTAATGGATAAATACCTTAGAAGAGGATAAGAGAATATAAACAACAGGTAGGGGGAAAAAAAAAACCCAGGTAGAGGAGGATAAACATTATCTAAAACATGATTTTAAAACTATGCTTACATAAGGATAAAAGCCTGATATTTTAAAATATATTCTGAGGCTTAAAATATAAAGTTCAAAGATGGCAAGTATGAATAATATGACCTCTTGGAGTTGCCTACTATAAATTAAATGGGCTAGAAACCAAGAGTTCTGAGTCCTAACATGCTATTGATTAACCGAGTGACCTTAGGGATGAGCCATTAATTTTTTTGTTTTGATTTGTTTTGTTTTGAGATGAAGTCTCGCTATGTAGCTCAGGCTGGTCTCAAACTCCTGGACTCAATCCATCTTCCAGTCTCAGCCTCCTGAGTAGCTAGGGTTCCAGGCATGGACCACCACACCTGGAAGAGCCCTTATTCTTATTGGTGTTCAGTTACTTCTTCTAAGAAATGAGAAGTTTAGACTACATGATTTCTAACTGTGCCAAACCCAGGCTACCTTACCTGTGAGATCAGTCCCTTCTGGGAATATGAGGAGTTGAAGTGGTTCGTGAATATCACAAAAGTAATCAATCATGTCTTCAAAATGGCTCTTGTCATCCTTCCATTTCCTATGAATGAAGATATAGGCAGCAGCCTGCATGGCCCAACCTAGAATCAATTTAACAAGTATTTACCTATAATTTTATTGCCAATATCCACATATTATTGACTACAATATTTCAGTTTTCTGGTTTTACTATAAATTATTATCATAAATGCTTCATGATATACCATAAATTCAGCACTGATCTTGGCTTAAATAACTAACATATATGTATATGAGAAGATCCTAAAAGAGATTTGGTAATCATGAGGTTTGCAAAATTCTCTAAATTATCTTTTCAAGCGAAAACTAGCTATTAAAATATTAAGGAAAGAATTTTTCCTTAGTATTTATCACTAACTTATCCAAAATTTTAACAATCCTAGCTAAACAGATATTTTAACCAAGATACCTACAGGAGATAAAAGAATATGTGTTGACAGCTTACAGAGCAGTAAGCAAAAGACTATTGTCAAGTGTATAAGCATTCTCTTTAATATTTCCCTTCTGATACTACTCAAGTCTCTAAATCCAACTGCTATTTTCAATGTTAGCCACTTTCTATTGCACTGAAAAGGGAAATTGTGTAATGGTACTAAACACACTAATCAGAGTGTACACTGTGACTACATTCCTTTTCTCTAGGGCAAATCACCCTTGCTCTTTGAAGAGGGAGTCCTAGATGTGCCATGTTTAGATGACCAGCCATCTCCCCCTGGCCACAATGACCAGAATTACTATGGTAGATACCTAACGGAGGCAGCCAATCCAATAGTCTGTCCAATAGGCCACAAAGCATGAAGAGCTTGGGCAAACACAGTAAATACCTAGGCCAACCAAATGTTCCCCCTCAGAAATTTCACCTAGGACCACAGAGAAACCAGACAAGTTGGTAGCACACAGTCAAATGGACAGACCAAAGAGCAGAGGGGCTGAGGCAGGATAAAAATAGCATACAAGAGGCCACGTGCAGTGGCTCATGCCTGTAATCCCAGCACTTTGGGAGGCCGAGGCAGGCGGATCACCTGAGGTCAGGAGTTCAAGACCAGCCTGGCCAACATGGTGAAACCCTATCTCTACTAAAAATACAAAAAATTAGCCAGGCGTGGTGGCAGGTGCCTGTAATCCCAGCTACTCAGGAGGCTGAGGCAGGAGAATCGCTTGAACCCGGGAGGCAGAGATTGCAGTGAGCTGAGATTGCACCATTACACTCTAGCCTGGGCAACAAGAGCGAAACTCCATCTCAAAAAGAATAAATAAAAGCATGCAAGAGTGAAGGGCAAAAGCTCCAGATGAGCCAAGCCCCCTAAAGCTGACTATGATTCATAACAAAAGACAGTTTTAATCGCCACAAGTCCTGGCCAGTCTACAGATCCACCTCTTGGATATCCCTGAGAATCCACCTCTCTTCCTGCCATGCAGGAATAGAGGAATAATAAACTCTCATTATTTCAGCTGGTGGTTCCTTGCAAGCAAAGAATGCAACTAAGACAATAGCTATCATCATTTGGTAAATACAGCAGTACCCTGAGAATACATAAAAATAATGTATTTACCAGTGATTAAATACACACATAGCCGGGCATGGTGGCTCATGCCTGTAATCCCAGCACTTTGAGAGGCCGATGCGATGGATCACTTGAGGTCAGGAGTTCAAGACCAGCCTGGCCAACATGGTGAAACCCCATCTCTACAAAAATACAAAAATTAGCCAGGCATGATGGCGGCTGCCTGGAATCCCAGCTACTCGGGAGGCTGAGGGGGGAGAACTGCTTGAACCTGGGAGGCAGAGGATGCAGTGAGCTGAGATCGCACCATTGCACTCCAGCCACATAACAACGTAGTTGGGCAATGGAGCAAGACTCCACGTCAAAATAAAAAATACACACACACACACACACACACACACACACACACACACACACCACTTTATTTGGTTTGGGTAAGTCCAAACTAGAATACTGTATTTTACATATATAAATAAGCATGTATTAAAAAGTTCACTTCAGTGTATAGGTCTTGCTGATAAGCATTCAGTTACTAGTCACTATAATGTCAGTCTCATCCACCAATATTGGACGTGACCCCACACTGCCTGCTCCCACACATCTGTCCTTCATTGAGGACACTTAGGCCCACAGAGCAGTGTGTGTAAGCAGTACAGCTCTGCAGTTAAACCACCACAAGCCAGCTGTTCACCCTTCAGACCCAAATATAAAATGAGCACAATGCAACACTATTTACCTGAGGGGGATTGATGTGAGAAACAAGTAAGATTATTTAGCACAGAGTGTTCAACAGGTAGGCACTATTGTTATAATTAACAAGTTACAATAATACCAAGAATATAGCATCAAGGATTGTAAAATGTAACAAACAGCAAAACCAAAATGTGCAGAAATAAACCTAATTACCTTGCAAGAGTCACATGAAAACAATTACTTAACTAGAAAGAGATGGAGAGATTACACAATGTTTTTGAACTCAACCAGTGATGCCAATGATCTCCAGTGAAAATTTCAATAGCATGAGGGTGTGTGAGAATTTGGCTATTTGACAAAGCCAAAAACTAAATAAAGCTACAGATTATCTATAATAATAAAAAGGTGAGAATATTCAAGATAACTTTGCAATAGAATAATAAGCAAGAAAGACATGAACCATTAAACAAGTGTATTATGAAGCAACAATGATTAAATCAAAAGTACACCTGCAAAAATAGGTGAATGGAAAAGAATGCAAGACTTAGATAAAAGTCCTTGAACATGTTAAGGATTTGGTACATAATAATGACAGAATTTCAGATGAGTGGGTAATGACTGAGTTGGTGTTTTTTAAACATTTTTATAGAGGTGTAACTCACAGTGAAGTGTGCAGACAGTAAGTATATATAGGTATAGAGCTTAATAAATTGTCACATATACATATATGCCTGGCTGTCACCCAATTAAGATACTGAACATTTCTAAAATCCTCAGATGCTCCCATGTGTCCCATTCTCAGTCAATACCTAACCTCCCAAAAGAAAACCACAACTCCAACTTCTAACACCATAAATCATATAAGTAGAATCACATAGTATATATTCTTATGTATTTTGCTGCTGCTTCTTTTTTTTTTTTTTTTGAGACCGAGTCTCGCTCTGTCACCCAGGCTGGAGTGCTGTGGCCAGATCTCAGCTCACTGCAAGCTCCGCCAACCGGGTTCACGCCATTCTCCTGCCTCAGCCTCCCGGGTAGCTGGGACTACAGGCGCCGCCACCTTGCCCGGCTAGTTTTTTGTAGTTTTTAGTAGAGACGGGGCTTCACCGTGTTAGCCAGGATGGTCTCGATCTCCTGACCTCATGATCCGCCTGTCTCGGCCTCCCAAAGTGCTGGGATTACAGGCTTGAGCCACTGCGCCCGGCCTGTATTTTGCTTCTTATGCTCAATAATTTTGTCTGTGAGATTCATCTATGTTGTTGTGTGGCAGTATTTTCTTCTTTGCAATGCCAGTATTGTTATAATTGCTGGTGTCAATTATATAAATATACCACTGTAGACCAATATACAGTTTATACTTTTTATGAAGATTCCTTGTCTATTAGGAATAAAGCTAATACAGATAATCTTGTACCTGTCTTTTGTTGAACATGAGCACCCAACTATGTTGAGTAGATAACCAGCAGTGAAACTGCTGCCTCATAGGGTTTATGTCTGTTCAGCTTCAGTAGATAGCACCAGTTCTTCAAAGTGATTATACCAATTGGCACTCCCACCGGAAATGTATGATCGTTCCAACTGCTCTATCTATATTTTCCCCAACACTTAATCTTAGGAGTTCTTCTCATTTTAGCCATTAGAATTCACGTGTAGTAGTTCTGATTCGCATTTCCTGTATAATAATGCTGAACACCCTTTTTTATTTATTTATTTTATTTTCGAGATGAAGTCTCGCTCTGTCACCCAAGCTGGAGTGCAGTGGTGTGATCTCGGCTAACTGCAACCTCCATCTCCTGGGTTCAAGCAATTCTCCTGCCTCAGCCTCCCGAGTAGCTGGGACTACAGGCACCCGCCACCATGCCCGGCTAATTTTTGTATTTTTAGTAGAGACAGGGTTTCGCCATGTTGGCCAGGCTGGTCTCAAACTCCTGACCTCAGGTGATCCAACTCCTGGGGTCAGGTGATCCAGCCACCTCGGCCTCCTTAAGTGCTGGGATTACAGGCGTGAGCCACCATGCCTGGCCAACAGAGCACCTTTTCATATTCAAATTAGTGATTCAGATTTCTTCATTGTAAAGTACCTCTTCCAAACCTTTTTTTTTTTTAGTTGATTTGTCTGTCTTTTTCTTAGTTTTTGGAATATGAAGTCCATCAGCTATAAACACAGACACACACATATACATATACAGAATATAAACATATAATCTTCTCCATGTACTTGGTGTTTTCTGTGTCCTGCTTAAGGACTCTTTGCCTATCCCAAACTCATTCATGTGTTCTTCTACTAGCTTTACTGTTTTAACTTCCACTAGTTTATGCTTGATCCATTTCAAATGAATTTTTGTGGATTATGTGAAGCAGAGGTTAAAAATTCTTTGTTTTCTGAATGGACATTCAGTTGACCAGTGGTAATTATTTAAAAGGCCAAGAGATTATTAATTTAAATAAAACATTTTAAAAGCATTATAAAAGAAATACATGTACTGTAAAAAAAAAAAAAAGTCAAATAATACAAATGTAAGTAGACTAAAACATAAAAATACTCCTTTATCACTACTTCCCTCAATCGTGCTCTACCAGTCATAATCTCTTATTTGTAATCATGATTAAAAATTTGATGTGGGCAGGGCACGGTGGCTCACGCCTGTAATCCCAGCACTTTGGGAGGCCAAGGCGGGTGGATCACCTGAGGTCAGGAGTTCGAGACCAGCCTGGCCAACATGGTAAAACTCTGTTTCTACTAAAAATATAAAAATTAACAAGATGTGATGGTGCACGCCTGTAATCCCGGTTTCTCGGGAGGCTGAGGCAGGAGAATTGCTTGAACCTGGGAGGCAGAGGTTACAGTGAGCCGAGATTGTGCCATGGCACTCCAGCCTGGGTGACAAAAGTGAAACTTCATCTCAAAAAAAAAATTGATGTGAATTTTTCCACTCCTTGAAAATTTGTTATATATATGATTGGTGCTTTTAAAAAACATGTTAATTCCAGTTAAGACTGGTTGTAAACACACACACACACACACACACACACACACACACACACACACACACAGGATCATACCTTCTACACTGTCCTACAATGTGTTTATTTCATTGACCATGTGTATACATAGGGAACTACTTCATTTTATAAATAACTGCATTGTATTCTCTAATAGCAATTCTCAAACCAGTTTTCTCTTTTTAATTTTCCAAACTTGAATGAACTGAGTTTTGTGAAATTCAGTGAGTTAGTACAAAAATAATCTCACACATGGATGTGGTAACAATGTCACATTATTATAAGAGTTTCTAGGCCTAGCGCGGTGGCTCACGCCTGTAATCCCAGCACTTTGGGAGGCTGAGGCAGGCAGATCACGTGAGGTTGGGAGTTCGAGACCAGCCTGACCAACATGGAGAAACCGCGTCTCTACTAAAAATACAAAATTAGCCGGGCGTGGTAGGGCATGCCTGTAATCCCAGCTATTCAGGAGGCTGAGGCAGGAGATCGCTTGAACCCAGGAGGTGGAGGTTGCAGTGAGCCAAGATTGGGCCACTGTACTCCAGCCTGGCCAACAAGAGCAAAACTCTGTTTCAACAACAAAAAGAAAAGTTTCTAAATACTTACTCTAACTTACTCTGTTTCTGTTCTTATCTTATTGTGGAACTTAACAGTTTGCTGACTGGTATTGTTACACAAATCATACTTCAATAGCACTGCTCTATGGTAGACATACACCCTGATTGTCTAGTACCCTGTTATCATTCAGGCTACGTCCTGAGAATTTCTTCTCTTTATGATAAAAGTTTATGCTGTTCACATTTATTGGGATAACTTTTTTCTTTTCCTGATATCTCATTTTATGTTTCCTGTTTGTTATACTCCCTTGCAGTTTTTTGCTCCCCCTACCCTGGTCCATTTTTCTCCCATTTTCTGTCTTAATTGAAATTAATTTCCTTTGTTCCCTCCCTTTGTTCTCTAATGCGGAAAGGAGCAAGCTACAGCCCATGGACCAAATCTACTCTGCTGCCTGACTCTGTATATATGGCCCACAAGAAGAATGTTTTGTGATATGAAAAAATTACATGAAATCAAAATTTCAGTGTTTATTTATAAATAAGGTTTTACTGGCACTCAGCCATACCCATCTGTTTATGTATATTGCCTGTGGCTGCTTCATTGTTACAATGAGAGGAAATAGGTACAACAGAGATAGTATGGACCACAACCTAAAATATTACCTAGTCCCTTACAAAATAGTTTTTTGACCCCTATTGTAGTGGTTTGGAAATTGTATACCCCGTTTTCTTCTTTTAGAATTCGCCCTTTAAATATTTTCACCCTTCCATTTTTGACAAATGTATTTAAACATCTAATTCTATCAACATTGGGTTAATAAATAATAACCCCCGAACAAAAAAGCATGCCCTCAATTCTATCACTAATTAGAGCTTAGTTAAAATTTAAATTTCTTAAAATAGTAATAATATTAAAAAGGATATGCTTTCTTCTTGCCTTTCTTATAAGATTTGTAGACATCACCCAACAGCTGCAAAAAATACTATTTTACTGCAACAGCAATTATATAATAATTACTGTAAGTATTATTATAACTAACACATTCCTTAAACTTGACAGAAACATTTATTATTATTTAGATTTGACCATAAGTTTGCTGGCTTCTTTGCTCATCATTTCTTCTTGTTGCCTATGTCTTTCTCTTAGTTCTCCTCAAAATAATTTATTTTTAAAAATGTTTGAGTCTTTGCATTACTGAAATGTATTTGTTTTGTTCTCAAGTTTAGAGGCTAGTTTGGCTAAAAACTGAATTTTGCGGTTCCAAATCATTTTCTCCTCAGAATATCAAAGCAATTTTCTGTAGTGTTCTATCATTGAATATGGCTAGTAAGAAATCTAGCTATACAAATTTGTACAGATAACTAAGTTTTCCTAATTGGGTAATTTATTTATTTCTTCTGGAAGCTTTTATAATTTTCTCTTCACCCAGAGTTTTATAGAAATTCATTAGTGTTAGTCTAAGTATGGAACTTTTTTCATTAATTCTGCCCCACAGTTGGTAAACTCTTCCAATATTTGAGTCTTTCTTTAATACAGAAAACATTCCTTCCATTTAAGAAGATATATTTTTTTATCTTCATTCTCTCATATTTTCACCTGGAAATTCTGTTAGATGTTAAAACTTCTGGATCTCTCCTCTCATACTTTTCATTTCTTTGCCATTTGACAACTTTAAGGATAATCCCTTGGCTTGATCATCTAACTAATTTGTCAGCTAGCTATACCTGTTCTAATTTAGTTTATTTCAAAAATCATATTCTTAATCTTCAAGATTTGCAAGTGGTCTTTTTCATAGCAGCTATTTTTAGGAACAAATTGTGTAATTATAATAAAAAGGTTTACTGTGTGCTTACTACATGTCTAATATTGTTCCAAGCATTTTTCACTAATTCAATTAATTCTCAAGACAACCTTATAAGTAAAATTATTATCCCTATTTTATGAATGAGGAAACTGAGAGACACTGAGGGCTAAAGACATGGTAAGTGGTAAAACCAGATTTTAAACACAGGCAGTCTGACACCAAACTTGATGTTTTTAAATCACTGTACTAAACAGCCTCTCTGCATAGATACTTCAATCTTTCCACAGGTATTAATTACACATAGTTTAAATTGTCCTGAGAGAATTATCTATTCATCAGAGATTAGATTTTCCAGTTTTTAGTACTAGATACTGTTTAACATTTTCCTTGAATGTTTACTAATTCTGCAGAGTCTCATACTTGTAAAGGATGTTCTAGACTGAACAATACTGACAGGTCGAATGTATTTCAGCATTCCAAGTGAGAAAACCTCTTGCTCCCCATGTGGGATGGAAGTGGTGGCAATACCCATGAGGTTTTGCTATAAAACTTTTCTAATATTTTGTTCTATCTTCTAGAAACCCCAAGCCAATATTTCTAAATATTTTTTACTTCCTTTAGCTTAAATGTTTTTCTCTTTTTTTTTCCCATACAAAAAAATCACAGGAATACCTGGCAAGGGTTTTGGGTTTTTTTCCATTTCATTGTCATCAGTGCAAATTTTATCCATGTTTAAAGTGTTACTCAGATTTTTCTTAATGTTGAGATCCTCAAAAATTACATTTTAATGACATTTATTTCATATTTCTATGAGCTCATGATAGTGCAACCTGTATCGTTAAAATTAGCATATATAATTTGTCTTTTTCATACTTTTCCACTGCGGGATATTCTGTCTTTAACCTGAATCTCTCAGATGAGGGCTGGGAGTCTGGCAGGTTTATAAAGATAGAATCTGTATATTCTGGCACAGCTCCACTACCGCTATCTTCTTTCTAAAACCTCATTTATGTTATCAGCATTGCCTTCTCAAAGCAGTTGTAAGTAATCCCTGGGCATACTCTATTGTCCAAACCTAGCTCATCATTTTAGAACCTAGTTTTGACTTACATTCCCTTTCACCAAGTTTTAGAGTTGCCTAGGGAGGGAAAAAAATAACTATACTTGAATGTGTATTTTGGCATTATGCATTCTTAATAAAAAGTAAGGCTTTTCACAACTTTCTTTTTCATTTCAGTGTAGATGAATATAATTTAGGGAGTAACGAAAACATCAGCACTACTCACCTAATGCTCTAATAACTGAATCTCAACAATAGGGTAAAATTTATCACTGTTGTACTCATAGTAACTCACTATGGCATCTACTATGGCACTATGAATATGACACCAGAAGCAAAAAGCAAGGCAGAAGAAAGATAGACAACTGCTCCTTCAACATTATTTTCAATTCTGAATAAAGGATGTGGACGCAACCAAGGAAATGCTACCCATAGTCCTCTATTAAATGAGAATGAACAATAGAACAGATGCAAATTTTATATAAACTTTTATCACAAAGATCATAAGAAAATACTGTATTTACTGAGTGTGGATCTGTCCATAATAATAGTAGTTATACAAATAAATCAGGGAATTAAGTAATAAGTAGTTATACTTTTCAGAATTTCAACTTTTATTAGGGTGCTAAATGCTGGATAGACAAAGTTAGGGAAGATCTATCTTTTCTGAACTCACATTACAAACTGGGTAATGCTCTCCACATCCCTCTTCTAAGATGATTAATTTCCACGAAGGCTTTTAAAAACTCTGATGAGAGGTAATTTTATGACCTTTTTGCAGCAATAATCCTGTTGTAGTATGCCTGTATCGTTAGGTTTCAAATGTGACTGTGCTGAAAATACAAGATAGAAATCAAAGTATAAAATACGAGCAAGTAATAATTACATAATATTCTAACAAACTTAATTCTAAATATAATTTCAAACTTGAAACACCAAAAAGTGGAGAAAAATGGAGAAACCACTTGTACTACAAATTTCACTAGACTCCACAAACATAATCATATATACATGCAGATAGTAAAAATTCTTGCTTGACACTGAGGCTTCTTGGTTGTGATTACAATTTTGGGGTTCATGTTAACATGAGAGAGACCAAACTAATCTTTCATATTATGAGATTGGAAATTTGACCAATTTTCTTAATGAGTTATTATCTGAGATATTTCTTCCTGTTGCAAAACTGATTCCTAAGTACACTGCTAGCTGTGCACACTAAGAGGACCTATAATCAAAGACATCCCAGTAGCGATTAACATATGGTAGGCAGAATCATCATCCCCCAAAAGATGTCCACATCTTAATTCCTGGAACTGTGAATGCACCGCGTTATACAGCAAAGGAAAATTAAGAGTGCTAATCAGATGAATTTAACATAGTGAGATTAGCCTAGATTATTCTGGTGGGCCCAGTGTAATCATAAGTGTCATTAAAGGTGGGAGAGAAACCCCATAAATATATATATACCTACTATGTACCTATGAAAATTAAAAATAATTTTTTTTAAGTGGAAGAGGGAGGCACAAGATGACTTAGTACTGATGTGAGAAGGACTCAACCAGCCAATGCTGGCTTTGAAGACAGAAGAAGGGGCCACAAGCCAAGGAATGTAGGCATCCATTAGAAGCTAGAAAAGGCTAGGAAACAGATCCCATACCAATCCTACAGAAAGAAACCAGTCCTGCCAATGCCTTGATTTCAGCTCAGCAGAACCCACATCAAAGCTCTAAAACTGTTATATAATACATTTGTGTCCTTTAAACCACTCTATATTTGTAGTATAAGCAGTGATAGGAAACTAATAAAGAGCATAATAAGTGCCTAGATTCTAGCTTCTCACATCATTCTTCAAAAAAAGGGATCTAGGGCTCCTTAGAGAAATGCTGAGTCTAGGGATGGGGCAAGGAAGAATACAAGATGAACCTGGAGAATTTAAAGTGCCAAAAAATAAGTGGTTAAAAGAAAAAAGATGGTAGTATGTCAAAAGGACACAAGAGCCAACCTTCAGGAACTCCCAGGCTGGGTGCAGTGGCTCATGCCTATAATCTCAGCACTTTGGGAAGCCAAGGCAGGAAGATGGCTTGAGCCCAGGAGTTCAGGACCAACCTGGGCAACATAGCGAGACCCCCACTTCTCTACAAAAAAAATAAAAAGTTGTTTTTTAAAATTTATTTTAAATTAGCCAGGCAAGGTGGCATGTACCTATAGTCTCAGCTATTAAGGAGGCTGAGGCAGAAGGATTGCTTGAGCCCAGGAGGTCAAGGATGCAGTGAGCTGTGAACGCACCACCGCACACCAGACTGGATGACAGAGCAAGACCTTGTCTCAAGAAAAGAAAACTCCCAATGGCCAAAGCTAGCCATTACTTTCAGTGGCAAAATAATGATAGTACCAGATTAAAAAATAAAATAAATATCAGTGAGTCCATATTGATATAATTAAATTACCAATTAAATAAATGGGAGTAGGGGCAAATTTTTTTCACAGAGGTATGAATAATATATATAAATACTCTATGCTCCAGGAGGTGGAGCTTCATTCCTTTCCCCCAACAGCCAGCCTTTGAGTGTGGGCTGTGCTTAGTGGATAGAGTATGTAAATATAAAGGGGAAAACAGCATCTTCGCAGTAGAGAAACCTGACAGATACCACCTAACTAAGTGATTAAGATTAACATCACCAGGGATAAGTCAGGCTGATATCATGAATCTCTCTGATATGAGAAGGGTACTTCACCTCTGCAGTATTCTACCCCCAAGCCTACAGCTCTAGTCTAATCATGAGAAAACATCAGAAAAACCCAAACTGAGGAACATTCTACAAAATGTCCAACCAGTACTTTTCAAAGGCACCATGAAAAGCAAGAAAATACTATCACAAAATGAAGGAAGACTACGGAGATACAATGACTAGAAGCAAGATGGTATGCTCAATTGGATCCTAGAACCACAAAAGGACATTAGTGGAAAAATTGGTGAAGTCCGAATAAAGTCCATTGTTAATAGTATTGTATCAAAATTAACCTCTCGTTTTGACAGATATACTATATGTTAACATCAGAGAAGCTGGATGAAAAAGATAGGAAAATTCTCTGTACTGTTCTTACAAATTTTCAATAAATCTAAAATGATTCCATATAAAAAGTTTACTTTAGAACATCTATTTGTTGATGCAAACTTCTGTTTGACTAAAAAAAATACACAATTAATGGCCATTTTCCATTCAAAATCAAGACCTAAATAATCTTATTTGGAGTTTGCTTACTATACCATATTACTTGGTTGTAATAACTGAAGATTATCAGTAACAGCATTTCTAAAGATACAGTTTTGACATTATTTTCATTGTGGAAGAACATTTTTAATTCTTGGCTACATAATATGTCCCTGCCTGGTATTCATTACACAACAGTGTAACACTCAGAAGCATCTGACTTCAAGCATAAGGAAAATATTTTCTGTAAGATTTGTTATAAGAAATAAATGGGGAAAAGCCATATATTTTTAATGACATATAAAATAAATGCAACAGCGAATTCATTTTTCCCCCAAGTCTTACAATGTTGCCTTTCTCTTTTAAAATAGCTGCACAATTTACAGATACTTAGCCACAAGACAAAGAACAACAAAGGAGGCACAGGAGTCAAATTATCTATTAAAGTTACCAACTCTGAGATACAGCTGGGTTCATCTTGCATATCTTTTCTATTATTATAGCAAAGTGCCATTTCAAAGTTGGTTCAAAACTGATTATTATATGATTTATTTCATTTGTGTTTTTCCATCAAATACAAAGCAGATTCAAAACCCTAAATCTCTCTCCAAATTCTGTATTTCTTTCTACTGAAGTTACTGTTATAAAAGCACATCTTTCAGATAATTTTAGAATGTAATTATTAATTTAAGCAAAGGAATTCCTCAATTTTCAGCAGACCTGAGGGTACTAAAAGTAGCAGAGGTGAAATTCGCTTCCTAGCTCACATCTGGGATATCTAGCAGCCTAACGCAATGTAAATCTGCTGAGGTATTAGAAACAGTACACATCAACAGGATATCCAATTTAGGTAACCAATTGCATTAATGTCAGTAAGTGATTGATTAGATAACCTTAAAGCTCCGAGCCATTTCTCCTGGCCAAAGAAACTGTCAACTTCACACAGCTCAGGGCTTGAGCTCTATTCAGAAGTCAGCTAACACATTCAAAACAAAAGCTTCATTTAAGTTACTTAGATTTCAGTGCCATCCTAAAAAATTACTTAGTTCTCAATGTCATTCTAGAAAAAAGGGTAATCCTGGTAAACTGCCTGGAAGGTGATTTAAATGAATTGAACCTTTCTTTTCTTCCCAATGGAAGAAAGTGAGGACTAAGCTCTAATTTTTTATCTTGCTCAAATTCCTTTCTAAGGGATCTAGAGAATCACGCCCTACAAACCATAAATTCTCATCACATGAGCTTTGTTTAACCCTGTATATTGTGACTTACTTTCCAGTCTTACTCAGGCATAACAAGGGAAAAAAATCAAAATATCTTACCCCAAAATATATTACCTTGCCATACCTTGAAATTGCCTTGAAAAGTCTTTTGTGGGAAAAATCCACATTCTATAGAGAATCCCCATCACCCTTTGTTTTCCTTCCTTTCTTTCCAGATCTAGGAGATAATCAACTAAGAGCCAGGCACTCTTTTGAATCTGATAAGAAACATTTTACAACCTGCTCTCTCTCTCTCTCTGAAGTTTGCTATCTGAGAGATTCCTCTGCACAAAAAAAACTTGGTCCCAGCAATCCTTTACCTTAACCTAAACAATCCTTTCCATTTATCTCAGGTCTTCACATAAACTCGGCCAATTGTAAACCAGTAAATGTTTACATTTACCTAGAGCCTGAAAGCCCCTGCTTTAAGTTGTCTTGCCTTTCTGAACCAAACCAATGTATTTCTTAAATGTATTTGATTGACGTCCCATGGCTCCCTAAAATATATAAACCCAAGCTGTACCCTGACCACTTTGGGCACATGTTCTCAGGACCTCTTGAGGACTGTGTTATGGGCCATAGTCAGTCACATTTGGCTCAGAATAAATCTCTTCAAATATTTTACAGTTTGACTCTTTTTGTCAACAAAAGTGTATCTCCACTACTTACCAGGCCATGCATGAAAACTCATCTCAGCCAAGCAACGCTGGCAACCAAAACTACAAAATCAATAATTACCAAAACTTATGTTTCAAATGCCAGTAGAATTACTAAAATGAAATAATTTGTTATATATCTAAAAATAAGCAGAGATGTATGTGTGTCTTCCAGGCAACAGAACTAAAATATGTTTAATATATTCTACTTTATTTGATGGTTTTCATAAAAATTTTCATTCATGACTAGCATTAATAAAATTTACTGAATGAGTAAATCAAACAATGGATACATTTCTTATGGCTTGGTGAAATAGGGGAAAGCAAGTTACATCAGGATGCTTTTGGCTATAAATAACAGAATACTAATCTAAAAGTCATATAAACAATTTGGGTTTATGCTTCTTACATAAAATAAAGTCTGGCCCCAACGCTAGTTCAGGAGCCAGGATCTCCCATTCTACTATGCCATCCTCGTGATGTCTGAGGACCTCCCCCTCTTTGAGGGAATGTTTGCAAAAGCTGCAAGCCTCAGGTGCTAACACAATACTGACCACAAGCCGAAAAGGAGTGGCACTGGCCCTTCACTGACTTCTTTCATCTTATTAAGGAGGAATATCTTTTGCAGAGACTCCAACACTCTCCCATAAGACCCTTTGGTTAGACTGGCTCAAACAACCATCCCTGCTGACAGGAGGCTGAGAAAGCCAGTATCAAGTATATTCATTCTCTGCCATAGGATGTGTGCATCACAGTGGTTCACTGTTAAGATTAGTAAAATCCTACTTCTGGCCTTTAGTTGTTAATATGTGGAATAATACAGGAGAAGAAGGCTGTTGTGAAGCTCTATATGATCAGTTAATAGGATATCATAATCTAATCAATGCAATAAAGAAGGCCAGGACATCAGAAATTTTGCTGTGACAGTAATAGCTATAGCACAGTTAATAAGTAGCCAGGAATCCTTGACTAGAAGCCCTCTTTGAAGAAAGAGTCACAGGTGGAGCTTCAAACACACTAGCTGCAGAAATTCATTCCAGGAAGGCTCGAGCTGTTGTTACTTTTGGGTAATAAGGCACCTTTACCTAGTGTAGGTAGAAAAACTGATGCCTATGATTGCACTAAAGGAACTGGCAGGAGTGGAGTGTTACTGAGTCCCATGGGGCGTCTTCCACCATTTGGGAAGGGACAACTAGCACGTACGTTTCCTGGCACAAAATCACCAATAAGATGAATCTATTCATCTTAACAGATTCATCAATAAGATGAATCCATTCATCTTATTCTTCTTGTTATGAGCAGGAAAGCGGCATGAAATCGTGTTGAATTTAAAAAAGAACCCACCAAACTGGACAGAGTTGAAAATATTCATGACTTTGTTCTAATTTTAGTGAATGTCTGTTTTAAGTAGGAGGAAGTTGGTAAGAAAGGGGGAGTTTTCTTTCTCACAGGAGGTAAAGTTAGGCATTATAAATTTTAAATATGTCAAATAGACATCTATTCTTTGTGGTTAACATGTGATAGTAAATAAAATTAAGGTGACTTCAATAAATTTAGTAATTCTTAAAACTGTGTTGGCAATGGCACATTTATTTACACAAATTTATAGTAATGTTTATAAATACACCAATAAACTACAGATCAAACCGGAAATCTGACCACATGAGTCTTTCCAATTCCCATATCACTGTATTGAACCACTTTCATGTTAACAGCAGCATGCATTACAATCATGTTCCTATAGTGTACTAAAAAGGTAAACAACACATTGTAACTGAGTTGTTTTTATTCACGATCTTTAAAAAGAAAAATTCATATGTAAAAATACCAACAGCATGTAAAATAAAATTCTAATCATTTCATCAGATTTGACTAAAAAAATTATTTAATATTTTGGCAGTTTATATTCTGGCAGGCTGAACTTCTGAACAGCTTCCTAACCAGTTTCCATTATCCTGTGAAAGCAAACCACTACAGGAACTTCTGCATATCCAGTAACAGTCTTCGTATGTCTTGAAGAACTGAGAATGGATGAAAGCATTCATCAGAGGCCACGCTGTTCCTGCTGGCTTCTCTCTGATCTCACTCTGAATAATCCAGATATGTTACAATGTGTGACTTTCCTAGTTTTCACCACCACACTACATTGCAGAATGTAATGCTTTAGAATTCCAGAATTACATAACAATTTAATATGAAATCATGAGGTCATATCAGGAAAATTTCTGGCTTAATCCATGACTTGGCCAGGTTTTAAATCACTATCTCTTTAATATTACTCTCCTTTTCATGCTTTCTAAAAGGCTCAAACTCTTTTCTCACTCTAGAGTGATTAATGATCCAGAGAAACCAAGAAGCCATGAGTTGGGTACGTACAATTGGCACATGCACTTCCTGGCACAAAATCACTAGGCAAATGGACTTTTTATGACAGTTTTAAGTTTAATATTTCATTTCACTAGTTATTAAGTGGTCATAAAATTGGCTAAAAGTAAAAAATCTACATATGCAGTACCATCAGAGAGATGGTAGAGAGTTGAACTCTACGAAACATTTTTTCTTAAAATCCATTCTGTATATCTTAATAAATTCTAAACAGTTTAGTTAATTTAACAAACTCTTTATAACTTGACCTAAAATCTAAATACCCACAATGATTTATTTTCTACCCTGTTACATAGGTCTGTTGCTTTTATACTTTAAGAAAAGAACTTTCTATTCTAAACTCTCATCCATTTCCCAATCTGGCATTACAGATACAGTGTTTTCCTTTAGTCATTTGCACAAGAATTAAATAGACCAGATCATTATATTCTAAACATCTGGTAAGCAAACATTTATTTGAAAAAAAAAAAAACGTGAACAGCAATCTTAAATACACTCCCTAAAATTACACCAAATTGTCAACAAGTTAAAACCGGTATAGTCTCAAACAGTATATAGTTGACCACTACAATGCATCCATTCTTTTCCCTATCATCTCCTCCTACAAACTCCAACTTTAATTCCCTTTTTAACTCTCATTGGCAAACATGCTGTTTTGTTTGCTGCTTACACTTACGCCTTGCTTAAATTACTCTGTATTTGTTTGCTTTCGAGGTTCTAAAATCTTTTTTTCTCCAATCCAAAATCTGTTCCCATTAGTAGCTTGCATTCTCATGAAATCCTATCAAGCTTACAAATAGTTAAGAGCCTACAATGGGTAAGATGCTCTATAAATAGCTTATAACTCAGGAAGGAAAAGAAAATAAACAAATGGAAAAGTTAAGAATGAAATACTTAAACAGGGGCTCAAGATGAATTTTCCTCTTGTCTTGCAGAAGGACAGGTTTGGAATGATAAAAATGACTATACCAGTACAGAGTAGGAGAAATAAACACTCAGTGTTCAAGGAAAGAGATTATGGACCATAAGTTTAATATGAATTTCTGTAAGGTAAGGGGTAGGAGGGTATATCCACCTTCATAAACCAATATCCAAAGTGGGCCTCAGGATAAACAAGAGAATAATCCCTTAGGCACAGGACATACATCAGGTATTCAAAGCTGATAGAAGTAACACACAGAGGGGAAGTTGAGAAGACTCTAGCCCTACTGGGTATTTAAAGGCGGGACTGAAGGAAGGAAAGGATAATCCAAAGGACCAAGCTATCAGGAGCTCAGCTGTAACCTGGAAGCTACTAACAGCATAATTGGCAACAGAACATTTTCATATTTTGAGAAAAACTAGGATTTGGTAACTAATTGAAGAAAGAATGAGTCAGGAATGATTCCTGTATTGCACAGAGATAAACTAAGTAATCTCTAAATTTTATGTCAAGTCTAAAATCCTATGCTTCAGGAATCTTTTTCTTAACAGTTAAAAAGGAAAAAAGTCCTTAAGCAGTTTCCACTTTCTAGCATGATGGAGTTAAGACCCTATCGGTCAAATCGTCTCTGTAGAAAACAATGACAAAATTTGGACATAAGATAAAGGTAATCATCAGAAGGTACTAGAGAGGGAGCAGAATCAGACAGACTGGTGGGAGCTCATGTTCACTTGCAAGAAGGAAGATGGAAAGCTCTAAGAGTATGTTCCCTTCTCCAAAGCTTTCAGCCTCGGGCTAAAGGCAGTCCACAGAAAAATATGTGGATACAACACACAACTACAGCAGTGCTGAAAGAAAATGTATGGTCCTGAACACCTGTGTTAAAAAAGGAACATGGTATCAGATCAATGGCTTAAGCTTCAATATTAAGAAACTAAAAAACTTTTTAAAAAGCAAATTAAGCCCAGAGAACATAAAAGTTAGGAAATAATAAAGATAAGAATAGAAATCAGTAAAACTAAAAACAGATTGATGAGGGGAGGGGAAGAAATCAATGAAACCAAAAGCTGATTATTTTAGGGGAGAAGGACAAATCAAAAAAACTGACAAAACTCCAGCTAGATTGAACAAGAAAAGTGAGAAATAAAGGAAGGGATTAACTACAGACTCTTTAAGCATTAAAAAATTAACAAAATATTATTAACAACTTGATGCCTTAGTTTGACACTTCAGTTTGACAACTTAGATAACACAATTTCTTGAAAAGAAAAATTACAAGAAATAGAAGTAAAGAATTCTATAACAACTCAAAAAATTGAGTTTGTAATTAAAAAGACACCCACTAAAGAAAATTCCATGCTTAGATGGCTTCACTGGTGAATTCCTTTAATCATTTAAAGAGGAAATAACATCAGTCCTATACAAACTCTTAACAGAAAACATGCAAGGAGAGAACACTGACCATCTGATTTTATGAGGTCACAAACAGATACGTATCTCACAAGAAAAAAGAACAAAATCCCTAATGAACACAGATATAAGAACCCTTTAAAGCTATTAGCATATTGAATCCAACAACATATAAAAAAGTTAAGTGGAGATAATCCTAGAAATGTAAGGTTAGTTTACCATCAGAGATTAACCAATGCAATTTAACATATTAATAGAACAAGGGAGAAAACTCATCTTATCATTTTAATAGGTACAGAAAAAGCATTAAAACCAAATTCAACACCATTTTATGATAAAAGTCACAGCAAATCAGGAATAGAAGGGAACTCCTCAACCTAATTAAGAGCATCTGTGAAAAATCTACAGTTAGCATTATACTCTACAGTGAAAGGCTCAAGGCTTTCTACCTAAGATCAGGAACATGGCAAGGATGTCTGCTCTCAACACTTCTACTTAACATTTTACTAAAAGAATAGCCACTGCAGTAAGGCAAAAAAACCCAAAAAGTATAAAAGTTGAATATTAAAATTAAAATAATATTTACATACAAGCAATGTGATTATGAATATAGAAACCCTAAGGAACCCACAAAGCAGGCAGAATAGTTGAATTTAGAAAAGTTGCAAGATACAAAACTCAACTGCATTTCTATAAACTGGCAGCAAACAACTGGAAAGTAAAAATTTAAAACAACTCCAAAATAGCATGAATCAAAACTATGCAGAAACAAATCAAATGCAAGTTGTGAAAGACCTTTATATGAAAAACTACAAGTACTGCAAAGGGAAATTAGATTGAATTAAATCACAATAAAAATCTTGAGGATTTTTTGAAGAAATTACCAAGCTTATTTTAAAATTTTAATGGAGAGGAAAAATACTCAAATAGTTGAAAAAAACTTTAAAATAACTGTTGATTTCAATTCTTGCTATAAAATTACAGTATCATGACAGTGTGATATTGATGAAATAACACTTACCGGACAACTAATTTTCAAAAAAGGTGTTAAGTTAGTTCAGTGGATAGTGGGCAGACTTTTCAATAAAAGCTGCTAGAAAACTGGAAAGCTGTATAGAAAAAAAATAAACCTTGACCCTGACTCACAATAAAAATTGAATCAAAATGGGTCATACACAAAGTTAAGAAGTAAGACCATTAAACTTCTTGGGAGAAGAAAATATTTGTGACACAAGGTGAGACAAAGAAAGAACAATAAGAAGAAATGGATTAAAAAGACCTCATGAAGATGAGGTGTGCTCTTTGAAAGACAGGTTTAAAAAAAGTAAAAAGGCAAACCATAGTCTGGGGTAAAAAATTGCAAAAATCATATCTATAAAGAACCTATATCCAGAATTTTCGAAGAACTCTTATAGAGCAATAAAGAAGAAACAACCCATAAAGGAGAAAAGATATGACTAGAAATATCACAAAACATGCTGTATGAATGGCCAATGAGCACATGAGAAGAGGATCAAAATCCCTAGTCTTGAAAGAAATGAAAATTGAAACCACAGTAAGTTGCCACAACAAAGGCACAAAAATAGCTGAAGTCAGAAAGACTGATAATACCTAATGCTGACAAGGATATGGGACACCTGGAACTCTCTCTTACATTACTGGTAAAAATGTAAAAGGGGAAAAATTGTATGGAAGTAAGTTAGAAAGTTAAAGACACATTTACCATATTATCCAGGGGTTTGGGTGCAAAAGGGCACAAGGATACAACTAACTCATCTGTTGTGAGTCACATGACGATATGCAATTTAAAACTGGTTAATTTTATTGAATGTAAGTAATACATTAAAAGTAATAGAAAGGTATGGTAAATAAAACAGCATGGTACTTATGCATAATTAGATCAACAGAAGAGAACAGAAAGTCTGGAAATAGACCCTATAACAAATGGAAATTCAGAATAAAATAAAACCTGATAAAATGTGACATTTTCAAACTAATCAAGAAAAGATTACTTATTCAGAAAAGAGTACCGGGCTGAGTAGCTATTTGGGGCGATAAACAAGAAGTCCCTTTCCTCTAGATTTTTTTGTTTAATAACTTTTTTTTTTTTTTTTAAGACACAGGGTCTTACTCTGCCACCCAGGCTGGAGTGCAGTGGTACAATCATAGCTCAACGTAGCCTTAAACTCCTGGACTCAACTCCTCAGCCAACCAAAAAGCTGGAATTACCATGCCCAGCTCTCCTAGCTTAGACCAGAATAACCATGACAAGTGAAACCATAAAAGCATGATGGAAAAGCTAAGTTTGCTATAAAATCCAGATGACATAAAAGATTAATCAGTTTGCATAAAAACATTATTTCCACTAGAAAAAAAATAACTTAAACAAAGAAAAAGGACAAAAGACAGAGAAAATATTAGCAACTCACCCCAGACAAAATGTTAATATTTCTACTAAGAATTCGTATAACCCAAAAGGATAAAGACTAACATTCCAATAGAAAAATGTCCAGCCTCTGCCGGGCACGGTGCGGCATGTCTGCAGTCCTAGCTACTCGGGAGGCTGAGGCTGGAGGACTGCTTGAGTCCAGGAGTTCTGGGCTGTAGTGCGCTATCCCTATCAGGTGTCTGCACTAAGTTCGGCATCAATATGGTGACCTCCTAGGAGCCGGGGACCACGAGGTTGCCTAAGGAGGGGTGAACCCGCCCAGGTCGGAAACGGAGCAGGTAAAAACTCCCGTGCTGATCAGAAAAATGTCCAGCCTCATCACCTTTAAGAAAAATAAATATGGCCGGGTGTGGTGGCTCACGCCTATAACCCCAGCACTTTGGGAGGCTAAGGCGGGTGAACCACGAGGTGAGGAGTTCAAGAACAGCCTGGCCAACATGGTGAAATCCCGTCTCTACTTAAAATACAAAAATTAGCTGGGTGTGGTGACAGGTTCCTGTAATCCCAGCTACTTGGGGGGCTGAGGCAGGAGAATTGCTTGAACCCGGGAGGCGAGGTTGCAGTGAGCCTAGATTGCACCACTGCACTCTAGCCTGGGGGACAAGAGGCAGACTTCGTCTCAAAAAAATAAATAAATAAATAAATAAATAAAAATAGAAAGGAAAAGAAAGAAAAATAAATATAAACCTACACTGAAATATCTTCTTTATTTAACTATAAGTTTGACAAAGACCCAGGTATTTCATAGCACCATGTTTTTGAGAGTGTAATGAAACAGCATACATATCATTGTTTAAAATATAAATTGATTTAATCCCTATGGATGGATATGGACAATATCTCTCATATTCTGATCCAGGTTTCAACTCTTGCTGATAAATTCAGTTTTATGTGAAATACTGCATAGACAAAGAAAATCACTGCAACATTATTAGTAAGTGCTGAAGACTGGAAAAAATTAAACAGTGGATGGGTTAAAAATATCATGTATCCTTAAATACTATGATATCATTTTAAAATAATGCAGCAACAGATACACTGACATGGAATAATTTCCAACATATATTGCTAAATACTTTTAAAATAATATGAAGAACAGTGTATGTATTTTGTTACACCCATTTCTATTTAACAAAATTAAGTGGAAGAAAACAATCTGCTTGTTCATGCATGCAATAGCTCTGAAAACAACTGCTAACCACTGTTTTGGGGAAACCGAATGACTACAGAGCCAGGATGAGACAAAAATTTATTTTCTGTATACAACTCTTTGTAGCTTTTGATTTTGTACAATGTACCTGTTAGTTATAATACATAAAAATTTAAGTAATTAAACATTTTATTTAAAATTAAATACTTTTATGCCTTGACTCTAGAACTAAATAGACCCGGTTTCATAATTTATTGCCACTCCATAGTATCTATGTGGAACAAGGCAAATTATTTAACATTCTTAAACTCCATTTTCTTTAAGAGGATTATGTTATGATATGCAGTTGTGACCTTTAAATAAGATAATGTACATAAAGTCCCTTACACAGTATTCTGCACACAGCACATAATAACAAATTAAGAGATTCTTTTACCTTTTCCTTCTCCTGAAATTATACCCAAATTGAATTACTCAAATTTTTTTTGACATCTAATTTAAGATAGAGCATGATTAAGAAATACAAACCATTTATCCAAGAGAAGATTTCTTAAAATGATTGGCGGTTTACTTTAGCATGATCCATACACAGTGATATAAGGTTTTTGTTTATATAGTTTTATAATACATGTTCTTAAATAAATTGAAAGTAGACCAGCCAAGCCTGTTAACACAGTATATATAACATTAAAAGAGAACATTTAGTGGTGTCTAGATCCTGACTAAACATGCTTGGCTCTAAAGTTTTATTTTTTAAAAAATTAGCCAGGCATCATTGTGCAAGCTTGTAGTAACAGTTTTAGCTACTCAGGAGGAAGGTGAGGTGGAAGGACCACTTGAGCCCAGAAGTTCAAGACTGTAGTAAGTTATGATCATGCTACTGTACTCTAGCATGTGTGAGAGTGAGACTCTTGTCAAAAAAAAAAAAAAAAAAAAAAAAAAAAAAAAGGCCAGGCGTAGGGGCTCACACCTGTAATCCCAACACTTTGGGAGGCCGAGGCGGACAGATCACGACGTCAAGAGATCCTGGCCAAAAGGGTGAAACCCCATCTCTACTAAAAATACAAAAATTAGCTGGGCGTGGTGGAGCGCATCTGTAGTCCCAGCTACTCAGGATGCTGAGGCAGAAGAATCGCTTGAACCAGGTAGGTGGAGGTTTGAGTGAGCCAAGATCGCACCATTGCACTCCAGCCTGGGCGACAGAGCCAAACTCCATCTCAAAAAAAAAAAAAAAAGTTCGGGGGAGGTTGGTAGAATTCAGTAGTAAAGCCATCTGATCCTGAGCTTTACTTTGCTGGGAGATGTTTTTAATAATTGATTTAATCTCATTACTTGTTATTGGTCTGTTCGGGTTTTCTGTTTCCCTATTTCAATCTTGATAGTTTATATGTTCAAGAATTTATCAATTTCTGCTATGTTTTCCAATTGACTGGCATATAGTAACTCATAATATTCTCTAATGATCTTTTTTATTTCTGTGGGATCAGTTGTAATATCTCATATTACATTTCTAATTTTTTATTAAATTTCTAATTTTTTTAATTTTTTTATTTTTTTTTTGAGATGGAGTCTGGCTCTGCCACCCACACTGCAGTGCAGTGGTGCAATCTCAGCTCACTGCAACCTCCATCTCCTGGGTTCAAGTGATCCTCCTACCTCAGCCTCCCAAGGAGCTGGGATTACAGGTGCCTGCCATAATGTGAAGGGGTGGCCTGCCCCTCCACACTTGTGGGTGTTTCTCGTTAGGTGGAAATGAAAGACTTGAGAAAAGGAATAAAACACAGAGACAAAGTGTAGAGAAAGAAAAGCGGGGCCCAGGGGACCGGCGCTCAGCTTACAGAGGACCCACGCCGGCACCGGCCTCTGAGTTCCCTTAGTATTTATTGAGAATTATCTTAGTCATTAAAAGGATAAGGGAGTGGCTGGACAATAGGATTATTGTAGGGAGGAAATCAGCAGTAAGACATATGAAAAAATCCTTGTAATATGAATAAGTTTAAAGGAAAATGCTGTGCCTTGAGATGTATATGCGACATCTCCATAAACCTTTTAGCAGTATTGCTCCAGCAAGTCCCACCTTATTCCTAAAGGCGGTTTCTCCTCACTCAGTAAACAAGGCACACAATGGGTATTACCCGGAGATGTTCCATTACCCAGGGAAGGGCGGGAGACAAATGTTTTTCTCTTTCTTGAGATTTAAGAGAATGGTGATGACCTTTAACCATAAGCAGCCTTTAGGCACTTGTTTAACAAAGCACATTCTGCACCACCCAAAATCCTTTTAACCTTAAGTCACCACAGCACATGTCTCTTGCAAGGACAAGGTTGAAGGTAAGGTCACAGATTAACAGCATCTCAAATACAGAACTAAATGGAGTCTTTTATGTCTACTTCCTTCTATATAGACATGGTAACAAGCTGATCTCTCGTTCTTTTCCCCACAATAATGCCCGCCTAATTTTTGTATTTTAGTAGAGAGAGGGTTTCATCATGTTGGCCAGGCTGGTCTCCAACTCCTGACCTCAGGTCATCTACCCACCTTGGCCTCCCAAAGTACTAAACGCATGAGCTACTGCACCTGGCCTAATTTTTTTTTTTTTTCATCTTCTCTCTTTGTTACTTAGTCTAATGGTTTATCAGTTTTATTTATCTTTCCAAAAAAATCAACATTCCGTTTCATTGCCCATTCGTATGTTTTAGTCTCTATTTTGTTTAGTTCTGCTCTAATCTTTCTTATATCTTTCCTTTCGCTAATTTTCAGTTTGGTTTGTTCTTGCCTTCCTAGTTCATAGAGGTGCATCAGGTGATTTATTTGAAATCTTTTTACTTTTTTGATGTAGGCATTTACTGCTATAAGCTGCACTCTTACTACTGCTTTTGTTGTATCCTATAGGTTTTGGTATGTTATGTTTCTATTTTCATTTGCTTCAAATTTTTTTTATTTCCTTCTTAATTTCTTCACTGACCCATTGGTCATTCAGAAGCACGTTTAATTTCCAAGTATTGGTACAGTTTCCAAATATCCTCTTGCTATTAATGTCTAACTTTATTTCATTGTGGTCTGACAGGATACTTAACATAATTTCGATCTTTTTAAATTTGCTGAGACTTGTTTTGTGGCCTAACACATGATCTGTCCTGGAGAATGTTTCATGAACTGATGAAAATAATGTACACTCTGTTGCTGTTAAATGAAATATTGTTTAAATACCTGTTAGGTCCACTTGGTCTATAGTGTAGTTTAAATCCAGTATATGTCTTGGTTGATTTTCTGTCTGGATCATCTATCTGTTGCTGAGAGTGAGGTGTTGAAATCCCCAACTATTACTATATTGGGGTCTAAATATAGATATATTTGCTTTGTATATCTGGGAGCTCCAGTGTTTGGGGTGTGTGTGTGTGTGTGTGTGTGTATTGTTATATCCTCTTGCTGAATTGATCCCTTTATCACTATATATTAGTAATTGCCTTCTTTGTCGCTTTTTATGTTGTGGGTTTTTTTTCTTTTTTTAACTTGAAGTCTATTTCATCTGAAACTCTATACCTACTCCTGCTCATGTTCGGTTTCCATGTGCATAAAATTTCGTTCTCAATTCCTTCATTTTCAGTCTATGTGTATCTTTACGGGTGAAGTCAGTTTCTTGTAGGCAGCATATAGTTGGGTCCTGCTTGGTCTTTTTTTAAAAATTCATTCAGCCAGTCTACATTTTTTAATTGGGGGAATTTAAATGCTTTACATTTAAGGTTATTAATAGGTGAAGACTTATCCCCACTACTTTTAAATTGATTTCCAGTTATTTTGTATATCCTTTGTACCTTTCTTCCTGTCTCATTGTTTATCTATGCAATTTGGTGATTTTTCTGTAGTGTTAATGTTTGAGTCCCTTCTCTTTTTCATCTACATATCTGTTCTATCAGTGTGTTTTATCTGCATGTTTTCATAATGCTTAGATATCATTTTTTTACTCCAGATGCAGAAGTAATTAATCATTTCTTTTACAGTCAGTCTAGTGATGATGAATTCCCTCATTTTCACTTGTCTGGGAAAGACTATTTCTCCTTTATTTCTAAAGAATAGCATTGCCAGTTATAGTATTCTTGGCTGGCAGTTTTTTCTTTCAGCACATTGAATATATCATCCCATTCTCTCCTGGTCTGTAAAGTTTCTGCTAAGAAATCTGCCATTAGTCTGATGGGGATTCCCTTTTATGTGATTTGACACCTTTCTCTAGCTGTTTATAGAATTCTCTCTTGACTTTTGAGAGTTCGACCATAAAGTGCCTTGGAGAAGCCCTTTTCAGGTTCAACCTATTTGAAGATCATTGAGCTTCCTGTATCTGGATGTCCATATCACTCCCAAGACTTGGAAAGTTTTCAGCTATTATTTCATTAAGTAGGTTTCAATGCCTTTTTTCACCTCTTCTTCTCCAACTCCCATAATGCAAAAATTGATCACTTAATGGTGTTCCACATGTTCTGTACGCTTTCTTCATTCTTTATTTTGATCTGACTGGGTTACTTGAAAACACATGTTTTCAGGTTCAGAAATTCTTTCTTCTTCTTCATCTAGTTTATTGTTGAAGCTCTTGATTTTATTTTTATTTCATTTACTGAATTTTTCAGTTTTGAGATTTCTGATTCTTTTTATGATATCTACCATTTTCCTGAATTTCTCATTCAGATCATGAATTGGTTCCTGATCGTGTTGAATCCTTTATCTGTGTTCTCTTGTATTTTGCTGAGTTTCCCTAAGATCTTTATTTTGAATTCCTTTTCAAGCATTTGATAGGTTTCCTTTACTTTGTGGTATATTAACTGGAGCATTTTTGTGTTCCTTGGAAGGTATCAAGTTTCCTTGCTTTTTCACATTTCCTGTGTCCTACACTGGTATCTGTGCACACAATAGAACAGCCACTTTTTCCAATTTTATGATATAGCTTGTATATGGAAAAACTTTTTCCTGTAGATATGTTGTATAGTCTCAGTTGGGCAGGGTGCTTTGACTTTGGTTCCGTGCAAGAACAGTAATATAGACTCCATATGATTTCTTCAGCTTTCATCAACATCAGTGGTGTCTACTGAGTGCCTCACTGGCCTAGGCTGCAGCTGTTTGTGGATGCTGTGGTGTGGCTTTACTGGAAGCAAGAATGCTGGGAAGGCAAATGTTTTTTGACCCTGGGGGGTGAACACACGCATGCACACAATGCTCTACCACTAGAAGGGACAGAATTGCTGGCAAGCCCCAGGTGCATGCCATTCTACTCTTAATCTTCTTCTTCTCCCCACTCTTAGCACTCTTAAATTCGTAAAGATGGGAGGGTAGAAGGAAATGTTTTGGAATTTACTTCTCTTCATAAATCAATTGAAAGCTTATGGCATTATTTGTCTTCTCATACTAAAAGACATAGGTGATACATGGTTTTCTTTCCTCTCCTGCTTGATTTCATAAATTTTTTAAAATTAGGGAGAAGAAAAATACACAGCTGCCATTGTCCTTCAAAAACCTCTGTAAGAAGACTTTTAATTATGGATTCAATCTCTATTAGACACATAACTGTGGCTTTTTCATTTTCTGTTGATGTCAGATTTTGTCAGTTGCATTTCTGTATTTTTTAAATCTCATATACACTTTTAAAGTCATTGGCATAATGTTATTCTTAATATCCTGTTGGTATATCTCATGTAGAATCAATCTTGCTACTGGTAATATGTGCCTTCTCTTTTATTTATCAGTCCTCTTAGGGATGTGGCAGTTTTTAAATACTGAGATCTTTGACACATCTTCAATCTGTGGGGTCTATGCTCCGTCCTCTAGAATCTTTGAGGATAGTAACTGCTTCCACCAACATAACATACGGTAGGAGTGATGTTGTTTGAATTCTAAGGCTAGGTCATAAAATACCTTGTAGCTTCTTGCTGGTTCTCAAGTGAGACTGTTCTCTAGGGAAAGCCAGCTGCCATGTAAGAAATCTGACTACCCTGAGATCACTATATGGAAAAGTGGCAAAGAGAAAGATAAAGCTATAAGTACAAAGGCAATTAAAACACAAACAGTTGACCAGGTGCGGTGGCTCACGCCTGTAATCCCAGCACTCTGGGAGGCTGAGGCGGGCAGATCACAAGGTCAGGAGATCAAGAGCATCCTGGTTAACACAGTGAAACCCCGTTTCTACTAAAAATACAAAAAAATTAGTCAGGCATCATCGTGGCGGGTACCTGTAGTCCCAGCTACTCAGGAGGCTGAGGCCGGAGAATGGCATGAACCTGGGAGGCGGAGCTTGCAGTGAACCGAGATAGCGCCACTGCACTCCAGACTGGGTGACAGAGAGAGACTCCATCTCAAACGAAAAAAAAAACAAAAAAAAAAACAGTAAATCAACTACAAACACCTTACTAGTCTATACTGTGAGGGCCTGCCCTTTGCCCTCACAAATCATAAACCATGTCAGTACACTAATAGAGGCATGGTTTAAGAGGGTACATAATTTAAATAAGTAAGAAGTGTTACCTAGGTAAACCACAGAAGTATAAATGTAATTAATGAGGCTGTCAGGAGGATACAGTGGGTACTTCATATACCCATGGGAATAACTGATTTGAATATATTTATAATCTTTCCCCTCCCTTATTTCACATTAAGTAGCAAGCTGAGAAAGGAGGCCATTTATTTTTAACATGCAGTGCTGAAATATCCCTACTTCTCCAACACACAGTGAACATGCTGTATTCCTAGCCATTTAAAATAAACATTTCCAGGAACTTTAATATTATATTACACAAGCAAAATAAAAAGACTTTTAAAAAAATTTAAAGTTATAGATTGGGAAGTTCAGAAAGTACTAGCACCTAGTATAATGAATGCTTGGAACCTAGGTATTCAATTAATATTTACTACATGCATATCAATCAATTAGTCAATGTCAAGTAGTTTATCAGCACAGACCAGTTTCTGGCCGAAATCACAAGTACTACCTGCAATAAAAAGTTACTAAACTATTAATTCATATTCTTCAATGTGGTGGTCCTCAGATACTATATATCCATTTCCTTGAGAACAGTTTATTTTCTCTTTCAGCGTAAGATTTTTTAAAAAGAGATTAAAATGAAGTTATCTGCCATAACAGATCCACTAAAGACAAAAGAACCTGAGATTGTTTCTAGCCCAATGAGGAAAAAAATGGAATTGCTTTAATGCTTACGTCAGTTTTACAGCAAAATGAATAAGCCACTTAAAATAATGTATGAATAACCTACCAAATCCAGGAACACTTTTGAGACTGGCTTTGAGGCAAATTTTCTCCAATCTGAGGTAGCTATATCTCATCAGACAATTCCACAGGAACATCCAGTCCATTCTTGTCCGATGGTTCATTATAATGACACTTCTTTCTCCAGGAACAAATGCATCGCCAGTTATAATCACTTTTACACCAAACATGGTCTCCAATAATGCCTAAGAAAATAATGCAGATATAGAGAAAAAATATGATTTTCCATAGGTAAGTTTTATCATGCCCTATAAATAAATCTTAAGATTTCTAATATACAAAAGTTAGTATTTCCCATGATCCTTGCTTCTATAATAAAAAATTGGGTGGTGACGTTATCTAGAAGAGTAAGAATATCAAGCACTATTTCTATTTTAAGTTTCTGTGATTTCCTAATTTAAAAAATGCTAATTGTCCTTGAAATCAAGATACCTTATTAAGTAAAAAGAAAGTATAAAAGGTGTATATCAAGATTCTACTGTGTAATATTTTAAGGATATAGATATGTAACATTATTACCTTTTTTCTAGAAAGAATAGTCAAAAAGAATTAGCACTGAGTACAGGGGAAAAAAAATCCCAGAAAGTTAAACTGTTCACTTTATAGCTTCCTGTACTATGATGTTTTAAAAACAAAAACATAGATCTTACTTATTTTGACACTATATAAAGAAAAAATTAACTATACATCTACTAAAATACTACAAGCCTTAGTACCTGGAACACAGTAATGTTCAAATATTTGCTGAATTTGCTTAATTCACTTTTCTGATGGGCCAGGTATACAATACATATGAAATATTTAGAAAAACAATATATTACAGACTTACGAGTTCTTGAAAGTAAAATAACAGATTATAATAAAACCTGATTATTGATTTCAAACTCTTATTTGAATTCTCAAATTATTCACATGTAACAAATTTACTAGTTAATATTTGACTTATTAATAAAGAGAGAAATTTATCTAAAGGCAAATATACAGTACAGAATCAAAAGTTCTCTTGGCGAATATCATGATAATCTTAAACAAGGTACACCCAACAGACAAACTGTGGTGTACTCATATAATGGAAAAATGATACAACAATGAAAGTAGATGAACTACAAGTACCTACAGCAACATGAAAGATACACAGAAGCATAATTTTGAGAGACAGCAAAACAAAAATATATACCATAAATGTCAATATACAAGACTTTCTAAAAGATTAAGATATTTTAAAGATGATTATATAGATGCTAAAATTATAAAGAACAAGAAGAAAATAACTATCTTAAAAGTCAGATGAATAACTATTTCTACCAAAAGGAGGGTGTTTTGATTGGAAGTCTAGGTAGCTTGCTGGAGAGCTGACAATGCTGTATTTCTTGACCTAGTTGATAGTTACACTCAAAATTTTTCATTAAATTGTACATTTGTGTTTTAATAACTTTCTGGTATGTTTGCTACACTTCACACACAAGAAAAGCATTTTTTAAAAAATGAAATAGGAAACAGTAAGACTTTGAAAAACATAACAGGATCAATAAAACACAGGTTCAAAATAATACTAGCTAAAGAAATATACTAGACAATAAAAAGAAATTAGAAAAGTTGTATGTCCAAATTGCTACAGAGTCAAGGTGTTAACATCTTGATACAAAATCATTTGGACTAAGTAGCTACAGATATCCCATAGGTCCTCATTAAGTTACTTTCCCACAGTTGAGGTTCACTTTCAGCATGGGTATTTAATCCAGTACCTATTATGTCCTAGAAGGATGGCCTCCAAGAGGTCAATAAAAATGTATTCCTCTTAAGCTGTATATAAAGATATGTCAATGTGTACACATACTTTGTTAAGTAAAATGCTTGCAGTTTTCATCAGATTTTCAAAAGGGTCTATAACTGCTCAACTAATTATAACCCCTACTCTAAAAAGTCCCTTGAAAGTGAAATACCTACATGTAAGACGTCCTGGTAAAAAGGATCATGGCAGAGTCCTCCAGGCTTGGACCCACAGCAAAAAATATCATTTTTTTTTCTTTTGAGATGGAGTCTTGCTCTGTCGCCCAGGCTGGAGTGTAGTGGCGTGATCTTGGCTCACTGCAACCTCCGCCTCCTGGGTTCACGCAATTCTCCTGTCTCAGCCTCCCGAGTAGCTGAGATTATAGGCACCCGCCCACCACGCCCAGCTAATATTTTGTATTTTTAATAGTGACGGGATTTCACCATGTTGGCCAGGCTGGTCTTGAACTCCTGACCTCGTGACTCGCCCAACTCGGCCTCCCAAAGTGCTGGCATTACAGGTGTGAGCCACCGCGCCTGGCCAAGAGTTAAAAATCTTAAGCCTATAAATCCCAAACTTCATATCTAACCCTATATATGCAATCTCTAACATATGATACCTATGGACTCCAAACAATCCTTTGCTTTTCATTATGAAAAATAACAAAATTTAAAAATCCAAGACTGGGATGGGTGTGGTGGCTCACACATGTAATCCCAGCACTTTGGGAGGCTAAGGCAGGAAGATCGCTTGAGGCCAAGAGTTCAAAACTAGCCTAGGCAACATAGCAGGACTCCAGCTCTACAAAAAATTTTTAAAAGCTAGGCATTGTGGCACATGCCCAGAGCCTTAGCTACTCAGGAGGCTGAGGCAGAAGGATTGCTCAAGTCCAGGAATTTCAGGTTACAGTGAGATCTAACCGCACCACTGCACTCCAGCTGGGCAAGAGAATGTTGTCTCAAAAAAAAAAAAAAAAAAACCGCCGGGCGCGGTGGCTCAAGCCTGTAATCCCAGCACTTTGGGAGGCCGAGACGGGCGGATCACGAGGTCAGGAGATCGAGACCATCCTGGCTAATACGGTGAAACCCCGTCTCTACTAAAAAATACAAAAAACTAGCCGGGCGACGAGGCGGGCGCCTGTAGTCCCAGCTACCCGGGAGGCTGAGACAGGAGAATGGTGTGAACCCGGGAGGCGGAGCTTGCAGTGAGCTGAGAGCCGGCCACTGCACTCCAGCCTGGGCAGCAGAGCAAGACTCCGTCTCAAAAAAAAAAAAAAAAAACACCACCACCACTACCACCAAGACCAGGTGTCCAGGAACATCTCATATAACATGACATTCTCTCCTTTGATATCCAGCATTCTATCAGAATATGCCTGAAAGTTATAAATAACCTTTTGGGCAGCCAAGATCTCAAGTCCACATTAATCAGTTGTAATACCAGATGAGACATATCCAGTCAACCTTATTTACAGCTCCTGCAAAGGCAGAAAAACAAATATACTACACAGAAATAAAGTTGTAATATCTATAAAGAACTCCAGAATTCAAATAATCCAGAGTAAAAGACTGGGAAAAAAGACACTATTCTCATATTTCTCATGTTTATTTTATTTCTAGTATAGGAGAGGGATAATAGTGTCAACAGTAATAAATCTTACAAAATTTTATAATGCATTGTTTCTTATATTGAAGAGTAACAATTCTGATAATTTTTACCTAATTGGTCAAAGATTTCTCTGTGTATTATTTAATAGAAATATGGAAGCATTTTCCAAGGATCTTTTATATACCACTACTTACTATGTCCAAGTGTTCCATCGTGTATAAAAACACAAAGATGAGAGTGGTTCCTCTCAAGATGACAGAGAAAGTTTTGCCATCATGCCTGCTGCTCTCACTCTCATTTATCATTCTGATGGATCTTTATTTAGTCTGAGGTAATAACAACTCATCTCCCCATCTGCTTTTGCTTTTCAGGCTCAGCTTAGGTCTGGTTCCCCAAATCTACTTGAGGCTTTGCAATCCCAACTCATTCTTCAAGACACTGAGCACCCACTTTGTTAAGAGCAACAGTACAAACAAAAATCACATTCAGCAATCTATGTTTATTGAACACCTGTTTTATGCTAGGACTGGAATGGTATCAAAAGATCAGAAGGCTGTGGAAGAAACTTGTGCCCTAGGTAGACAGTTAGAAAATGACCTCTAAATTCCTAAGGCATGATTTATGGTGAAAGAACAGAACTCCAAGTAATTTTCATAATCCCAGGTAGTAATCAGACTGTTTGGTTAGAGTTAAAATTTTGAGAAGCAAAAACTGCTCTGAGCACATGCTGAGTTTGACCCTTACAATATTGATTATGTTGAACAGAACTGTCCAAAAATGAAAGGAACAAAGACATGCACTCCAAATTATAGAAACATTCAAACAAAGACTGAATGGTCACCCTGCAGATTGTTCTTGAAGCGATTCTTGCCCACAGAGTTAGGTTAGACAAAGTGACCTCTAAGTCTCATCTAATTCTAAGATTCTAAAACACTTCACTGCTATGCCTCTTTTAGCACAGAAAATGTGCTCCTTAAAAATAGTAAGACAAGAAAAATCTTGCCAACGAAATCATTTTAATCCACAAGAGAAACTTAACGAAAGAGAAGATCATTTTGTGACTATTTTTGTGAAGCAATAATTAGTTTAAGTGCATTTATCCTAATTTATTTTTAGCGGAAAATTATTTTTAACTGTTTGGGATTGCTTAAAATAAAGTACATCAATAAGGGATAAGAATAAATTTCAGATTAAATTCATTCTGGGCCGGGCGCGGTGGCTCAAGCCTGTAATCCCAGCACTTTGGGAGGCCGAGACGGGCGGATCACGAGGTCAGGAGATCGAGACCATCCTGGCTAACACGGTGAAACCCCGTCTCTACTAAAGAAATACAAAAACTTAGCCGGGCGATGTGGCGGGCGCCTGTAGTCCCAGCTACTTGGGAGGCTGAGGCGAGAGAATGGCGTAAACCCAGGAGGAGGAACTTGCAGTGAGCTGAGATCCGGCCACTGCACTCCAGCCTGGGAGACAGAGCAAGACTCCGTCTCAAAAAAAAAAAAAAAAAAAAAAAAAAATAAATTCATTCTGAATTTAAAAATAATATATTTTATTATTGCTTAAAAACTCCTTTAGCTCGCTGTACAAGTATGAGATAAAAGGCGATTAAAGACACCCTTGATAGTTCTTCTCTGTTTCTTTCAACAGAGACATTCACTATCTCAAAACTAGGATATCAATTTTTCTGTAACCTAGCTATAAGGAATTCAACATCTATACATTTCTTAACTAAAAAAACGTTCTCTGCCTGATACGCTGTAACTAGTAAACTAAACAGCTGAGTGACAGCAGTTTTCCAAATGTATACTAATTTTTTACTAGTACTGTGGTAGTTAAATCTTACCTATGTGTTAAACTGTCCAAACAGCTAATAAGACAAAAGTTAGGAATAGGTGAAATTATCTTTGAAAATCTCCTAGGATGGTACATCTCAAAAGATCACACTATCAGTAAGTCCAGCTCGGCCAATCTTCTCCCAAAATTGTACTATATTGCTATTACCCTACCTGACCATCAGACAAAGTGATTGGTTTGTATATTGTTTAAAAATATCTATCTTTAAACATAAGAATCATACTCAGTAGAGAACCACTCATACTTCCCATTTCATCTCATATGAAGCAGAAAAAATTCATTCTCTTCTCTGCCCACTCTTCCCTTACCTATCTTAGTGTATATAATTGAAACTGTACAAATACTGTGGGTGTATAATGTAATTCTGCAGTAATAGTAATGCTACTAATATTAATAACAGTAGAAATAGCTATTGCAGAATTTGTTTAGTAACTTGTCCTATGAATACCAGCATTTCTTCCAGAGTAAGTTTTAACTGTGTACATGGCTGCCCAGAAAAAAAAAGATATTTCCCAGATTCTACTACAGTTTTTAGCTGCTCTTACCAGTAGAGTAAGCAAAAGTGATATGTGCAACTTGCTATGTACTAGACACGTGAGTCACTGATATAGAAAGAAAGCATTTGCTCTGGACTTCCTCCAGAGTGGGGCAAAGAAGTGGCAGTGACCCAGTCTTGACCAAATACAAGAAGACATTATACCAGGCTGGAGGCCAAGCTAGGTGGATTAATAGGATAGAAGACATCTGAACCCTTGATGACATCAGGACCCTTTGATGACATCAGAGACCATAGGTACCTTGCCAGCCTGGACCTGTAAGTCAATACAGTTCTACTGTATTTGAGCTACTATATTTTGAATTTTCTTTAAAACACCAGTTTAGCCTAAAATATAAAAGCAAAACTAAAACTAAAACTAAAATTAATATAATACCAAATATTTACTGTGTATCTACCAAATGGCAAGCATTATACTAAAAAGGCTATATATTTATTATCTCGTTTAATCATTACAATGACTTTCTGATATAGGTAGGTAGTATTAAGATCCCTTTTTATAGAGACGAAGAAACAAAAGCTTACAGAGAGGCTAAGGAGCTTAGCCAAGTTCAAATGACTAGAAAGTGGGAAGGCCAATAGTGAAACCAAATACCTGTCTGCAATGTCTGTGAAAATAAGCACCCTGCTTATGCTCGCTCTCCAAAAATTAGTGACTGGACACTGTAAAAGCATTACAATTATATTAATTTTTACCAATTCTCAGAACTCTCAAGGTTTTGGCAGAAAGATTCAACAAAAATGTGTGGTTCATAATTAAAAGATCATATACTACAGAAAACTGATGACATTTAGAAAATGACGTACAGTAACAATACATGACTATTACAAAAAATCATTTACCTCTGAATGTTTGCTTTACAATCAGATATACAATTCTGAATCTAGAATAGATCTCAAAGATCATTTACTCCAATTTATTTTACAGATGATGAAACAAACACTAAAAATAGTTATATAAATGACACGAAAACAGTCAAATGTCTGTTTTGTAAAATCAGACAGTAGGAAATGTCTCTGATTTTACGATGACAGTAACATTACTTAGCATACAGTTTGTAGATGATGTTTTAGAAGTATCTACTTGTGATGATTAATATTATGTAAACTGAACAGTATTCTTATTTTACTTAATATATGTATATAGAGAAATACCTTGTAAATAGAGAGTGATAGTGGTTAAGCAACAACATAAAATGAGTATTTTATGGTAAATGGTATATATTTAGGGTTGCAATGAAACACTGGGCTTCATATCATTAAAGCTAATTTAAAAATGTAACTCTAAAAATTAATGGTCTGGGAAGTCAACTTCTGTCCTCTAAAAGAAAAAGAGTTTTAGTCAAATGAAAGCCAGAAAAGAAATTAGTCAACTCTGTTAATTGACAATTAGGATAAGACATTTTAGGTAGAGGACTATTATCTTCACAAGGACAGAGATCGTATCTGTCCTGTTCATCACTGCATCCTAGCAAAATGCTAGGTACATGGTAGACAATAACAAGTTGCTGGATGAACATTAAGAGATCCTGCCAACTACTCTTGCAATCCAATCACAAAACAAAGCATACTTACATTAAAAAAAGCAAGAAGAAATTTTGCCTAAAAGACCAGCCCTAACAGAGTAAGAGGTACTAGACATCATCCAGCTGACTTAAAGGAAAATATGGCTATAATTAATAAATAGATGAGAAATCTCAGGAAAGTAACAGAACCAATAAAGAACCCTTTTCAAAATAAATTCCAGAACTTAATAGTATTTTAAATAAAAATTCACTAGATGAACAAACACCAGATTAAACATGATAGAAGAAATGGTCATTGAGCTTGAAAACAGATAAATAGAAATCATTCAATATGAAAAATACAGGGGAAAAAATACAGGGGAAGAAAAGGAAGAGAGCCTTTGTGACATATGTGACAAGATAATCAATCTAACATACATATAACTGTAGTTCCCAAAATGAGGAGAGAGAGAATAAGGCAGAAAAAAATGTGAAAAAAATAATGGTCTAAAATTTCCCAGTTTAAAAAAAAAACAAAAACCAACCAACCTATAGATCTAAGAAGCCCAATGGAACAAAGCAAAACACATTCAGCCCTCTACATCCTTGGGTTCTGCATTTGTGAATTCAACCAATCATGGGTCAAATATATTCATGGGAAAAAAGGATGGTTGAGCCTGTACTGAGGATGCACACACTTTTTTTTCTTGTCATTATTCCCTAAGCAATACAATTCCCTGACAGTAACAACTACTTACATAACATTTATGTTGTATTTGGTATTATAAGCAATCTAAAGAATATATAAAGCATACAGAAGGATATGCACAGTATATGTGCAAATACTGCAGAGACTTGAACATCCATGGATTTAGGTATCTCTCAGGGGTAGGGGGCTCTCTAGTACAAGCAGATAGTCTCCTCTGGTGTGTAACTTACCGCAGGTAGGGTGAGCCATGTTGCCACAAGGCGGTTGTTGATCCAGCGATACCAAGACGGGTTTACAAACATCAAAGGTAAAAAGGGACCCAGCATGAAAATGCTTCCAAAAAAGCTTCCCCAAAACAGAGTCAGTATAAAGTAAATCCCTTTCCATGACGCCATGATTCTGAAAGATACAAAAAAAAAAAAAAGGATATATTTTGTTACTATACATTTAACGGCTCGAATTCAATTTCAGGATGATGGAGCATAAAATGATCACTAATTTTAGGGCTACAGAAAGGCTCTAATAAACAATATAAGAGGTGACCCTCCTATATGCTCTACTGGTCTAACAAGTTGCCAGTACATTAGAAATTGATATTCTCTGGTCAGGTGTGATGACTTACGCCTGTAATCCCAGCACTTTAGGAGGCTGGGGGGGCGGATCACTTGAGGCCAGGAGTTCGAGACCAGCCTGGCCAACATGGTGAAACACTAAAATACATCTCCACAAAAAATACAAAAATTAGCCAGGTGTGGTACTGTGCCTGTAATCCCACCTACATGAGAGGCTGAGGTAGATGTTACAGTGAGCCGAGATCGCACCACTGCACTCCAGCTGGGATGACACAGTGAGACTGTTTCAAAAAAAAGAAAGTGATACTCTCAACAGAGCAAATATCCGACCTCCAAAAAGAGTTATCTAGTTTAAGAAGCCTTTTTTTAAATCATAAAACCATGTATTTTCCTTTCTAAGGTGTTATCTAACACAAACTCATAAAATATTCCAGAGTGTTTTCCTATCCAGAACTAGAAGCAATTGACTAAAAACTACAGACAAGTTTCCCAAGTTGAGTATAACAGTCCCCACTGTGGATCCATTCCAAGACCCCCAGTGGATGCCTGAATCACAGACTGTATTAAACCCTTCATATACATTACATACATACCATGATGAAGTTTAACTTACCAATTAGGCGTGGTGAGAGATTAATAATAACTATTATTAATAAAGTATTATTAAGTAAAATAAAGGCTCCCTGAACACAAGCACTGCTATACCTCGACAGTCAATCTGATCACAGAAACAGCTATTAAGGGACTAACAGGCAGGCAGGATAGCATATATTGCATCAACGCACTGGACAAAGGGATAATTCACATCCTGAATGCGACAGAGAGGCATGGCATCAGATTTCATCCCGCTACTCAGAATGGTACACAAATTTAAAATCCATCAGTTGTTTATTTCTGGAATTTTCCATAAAACATTCAAACCACAGTTGACTTTGGGTAACTCAAACTGCGGAAAGCAAAACTGTGGCTAAGGAGGGGACTACTATACACCTAAAAACAATGGCAAGTTAGCAGAGTACACTGAAATGTTTTAAAATCCAGAAATATTAATTCTTTATATTAGAATCTGAAAATAACATCTTGGGTACTTGGTTTTTAATTGGCTTTTTATGAGTTGAAGGGTTAAGTAGAACTTAGACTCTTCACTGGCTATTTCCAAAGGATTACCGTAGGGGGTCCTCATAACCAGAACATCATACTGATGTTTTAAAATAAATGCTTGTTGGAAACATAGTCTAATATGAATAAACATTTGATTTTACAACTTAAACTATGTTAGAGAAAAACTGTGTTTTGCCTCAGAATAAAATTGTTAGAAACACTGAAATGATGAAAAAAAAAACGGCCTTAAAATCTATGTAGCAAAAAGGTATCTCAGAGATCAAGACCTCTGAATATTTTGGAAACAGAATACATTTTCAAATGTCATGGTGCTTTTTAAAAATATCAGACAAACAACAAAACAGGTCAAATCCCTTAAAACACACAACCAAGACTGACTACTAAATTTTGTTTGTTTGTTTGTTTTAAGGCGGCGTTTCACTCTGTCGCCAAGCTGCAGTGCAGTGGCGCGATCTCGGCTCACTGCAAGCTCTGCCTCCCGGGTTCAAGAGGTTCTCCTGCCTCAGCCTCTGGAGCAGCCAGGATTACAGGCGCGCACCACCATGCTCATCTAATTTTTGTATTTTTAGTAGGGACAGGGTTTCACCCTGTTGGCCAGGGTGGTCTGGATCTCTTGACCTCATGATCTGGTCGCCTCAGCCTCCCAAAATGCTGGGATTACAGGCGTGAGCCACTGCGCCTGACGGACTACTATTTTTAAATTTCTACTGATACTTGACAGTACCGTGTACAAAATCCTTCAAAGTACAAACTGAATAAATATCAACTAAGAGCTGGCTTTTTGCTAAACTCTAGATCTAAACTTTTAAGAGGTGGGGTAATGGAGTAACAATGGTAGAGAAAAAGACTACTGGAAAGCAGCAGGCTGAACAATTCCCAGAGCTCACACATGGGGCCTGGAGTGGTCTGTTACCACCTATCCTCAACTTTGCTTTCTCTGAGGCTCAGGTCCTCCTCTTTGCATTAATGACACTATAGCTAGCTTCTCCCCAGAAAAAAGAAAAAAAAAAAAACACCCCTATAAACATCTAAATTTGGTATTCTCAATGCCTACTTCCTTTTATACACCCACCCCGCCCCCCAGTCCTGCAATGCTGCTGCTCTATTTGAAACCCCTGTAACTACCTTTATCTAATGTTTTTTTTTCTTCTGCCAATTAGTGATTAGCTAGCTCTATGTTTAGACACTCACCCCTCAACTCCCTGCAGAGCTACACTTCACGGTGTATCCATATATAATGCTTCCCCCATCAAGGCTCTGGCATGCTTCTTCCTCACCAATTTCTGATTTGATGTGATTAACAGAAAAAAAATATAAAGTAACTTGGCTATCATATAATAAAATATTTTCATTATGCAGTGATGAAGCTGAGGCTTAGGAGAGTTAAGAAGACTTTCCTAAATCCACACAACAAATTAGTAGCATCAAATCTTTTCTGCTCACTGCTGCTTCTGCTATATCATGCTCTCTTTCTCCTATTAAGGAGCCAGAAATTAGCCCTGAAATATGTCTCTAAACATAGACTTAAACGGGTAGAAAGGTGTGTGTCACATGAATATACTGGGATTACTCAGACCAAATCTAATCTAAAATTATTTCCATCCTACTTCTATTCCTTCCCTTTCAATCATTTGTTGATTTTCAATGATTCAATAAACATACAAAGATATCCCAATTACTGTGTGCCAGACACTATGTTAGTCATCTGGAGATTATAACAGTGAATATGACAGAAATTGCAAAGCTCTCACAAATCTAATGGTCCCTCCATCTCTTCCTTATGAGCTCCTATGTGGCTCTGCATTTAATCTAGCCCTATTCTGTATCTTCTTCCAAGTCTCAAGAGTTTGATGGACAAACTTGGTTCCAAATTATGCTAGCTATATACTTATTTGGAATAGCTAAAAAAAATTTTTTTAAAAACAATAAAACTACTGACAATACCAGGAGCTGACAAGGATATGCAGCAACCAGAACTTGCAAACACTGCTGGTGGGAATGCAAAATGGGATGGCCACTTTAGAAAAGTTGGGCAGTTTCTTAAAATGCTAAATATACACTACAATAAAACCCAGAAATTCTACTGAATATCTAAGACAAATGAAAATGTATGTTCACACAAAAACCTATATATAATTATTTACAGCAGCATTATTAATAATTACCAAAAACTGGAAACCACCTAATTGTCAGTCAGGGAGAATGGATAAACAAAACCGTAGTACATCCACGCAATGACATACTACTCAGAATAAAGACAAACTATTGATCCATGCAACAAATGAGTTAATCTCAAATGCATTATGCTGATCAAAAGATATGGTTTTAAAATCTTTTACTGGATTATTTCATTTATATGACATTCCAGATAAGGCAAAACCAAAGGATAGGGAAACCGATCAGTGGTTGGCAAAGATTAGAAGTAGGGAGATGGTTTGACTACAAAGAAACAACACAATATAAGTTTAGGGGTTGGTCGGGCACGAGGTGGCTCATGCCTGTAATCCCAGCACTTTGGGAGGCCGAGGGGAGCAGATCACAAGGTCAGGAGATCGAGACCATCCCGGTCAACATGATGAAACCCCGTCTCTACAAAAAATACAAAAATTAGCTAGGCATGGTGGCATGTGCCTGTAATCCTAGCTATTTGGGAGGGTGAGGTAGGAGAATCGCTTGAACCCGGAGTCGGAGGTTGCAGTGAGCTGAGATGGCGCCACTGCACTCCAGCCTGGCAACAGAGTGAGACTCCTTCTCAAAAAAAAAAAATAAATAAAAATAAAAAAAGAAGAAGTTTAGGGGGTTGAGGAAACTGGAAACTATTCTATTTCCTGGTTAGGTTATGTTACAGGAAAGCTATCCTGATCCAGACCCCAAGAAAGGGTTCTTGCATCTCACACAAGAAAGAATTCAGGGTGAGTCCATGATGCAAACTAAAACCAAGTTTATTACAAAAGTAAAGGAATAAAAGAACGGCTACTCCACAGACAATGCAGCCCTGAGGGCTGCTGGTTGCCCATTTTTATGGTTATTTCTTGATGATATGCTAAACAAGGTATGGATTATTCATGCCTCCCCTTTTTAGACCTTATAGGGTAACTTCTTGACGTTGCCCTGGCATTTGTAAACTGTCATGGTGCTGATGGGAGTGTAGCAGTGAGGATCATCAAAGGTCACTCTTGTCGCCGTCTTGGTTTTGGTGGGTTTTGGCCAGTTCCTTAACTGCAACCTGTTTTATCAGCAAGGTCTTTATGACCTGTATTTTGTGGTGACCTCCTATCTCATCCTGTGACTTAGAATGCCTTAACCATCTGAAAATGCAGCCCAGTAGGTTTCAGCCTCATTTTACCCAGCTCCTATTTAAGATGGATTTGTTCCAGTTCACACACCTGTGACAGTCACAAGACTATACACATTTGTGAAAATCCATAGAAAGTATATTTTTTAAAAAGGGAACTTTACTGTTTGTAGATTTTTTAATAAATTTTTAAAAAATTATGCTATGTGATATAAAATCTGACAATATTTACTGTTCTCTTATAATATGGGGAATTCTAATTTTCTGGATTATTTCAATTACAGTAACACCTAAAATGTATCTAGCTTTTAAAATATTCCAGGCACTGTTTCATATATTTTACATGCCGACGTGTTCACCAGTCACAGCAATCTCATAATGTAGGTATTTTCATTACCTTAATTTTACATATAAAGCTATTGAGGCAGCAAGGGGTTAAGTAACTTACTTAAGGCTACACAGCTAGTAAATAACAAAACTGGAACTTGAAGCCAGGTAACTTGGTGTCAGCGTCCACACTCGGGCTAAAATGTTACACTATGCTTCCTTTTCAAGAATATATTATATCTGTAGTTAAATATATACCTGTTTTTAAATAGGCTATAAAATAAAGATTTACAGTTATAAACCAAATTTTTAATACCTCATACAAAAATTATTCTGAATTTTAGAATTTATAGAAACTTAGTGAGAAAGCCTTATGTCTTTCTTATCTTACTGTTACTGGCAGGTCTTTGTTCTTAGAGCTCCCAAGATGGTGGTGGGCCGCTCCCAAGATGGCAGCAAGCCTACTGCTCTCTGACCTGGGGGGTTCTTGGCCTCACGGATTCCAAGGAATGGAACCTTGGGCCATGCGGTGAGTGTTATAGCTCCATTAGAAGCCGTGGGTCATGGAGGAGAACCATGGAACCCAGCGACTAGTGTTCAGTTCAGTTAGGACAAACACACACACTTAACCACGCAGAAACAATGGCGAGCCTCTAGCCTGATCGGGAGTGGCAATGGGCGCCTTGCTGGATCAGAAGCACAGCGGACACCGTGCCGGATCCAGAGGGGTGAAAGTCAATGGTGGGTCTGCAACAGCAGCGTTCAGCAGTGGTGGACGGCAAGCGAAAGTTCAGCTCGAGCCCTAACAAACATGGACCAGAAGAGTGTGCAGTTGCAAGATTTAATAGAGTGAAAAAAAGCTCCCATACAACGGGAGGGGACCCAAAGGGGATTGCCACTGCCAGTTCGAATGCCTAGGTTTACATCCTGATCATTGTCCCTCCCCCTGTGCTCTCAGGCGATAGATGACTATTTCTTTACCTCCTGCTTTTAGCCTAATGGTTATTTTAGTGAGCTCTCTTTACTACCTGATTGGTCAGGTGTGAGCTGAGTTACAAGCCCCGTGTTTAAAGGTGGATGCAGTCACTTTCCCCAGCAAGGCTTAGGGATTCTCAGTCAGCCTAGGAAATCCAGCTAGTCCTGTCTCTCAGTTCCCCCATCTCAAAAGGAAAACCCAAGTGTGTTGGGGAGGTTGGCTGACAACCACTCTAACTGCTTCCTGCTGAACTGGGGCATAGAAGGGGGCATGCAGTTGAGATTTCCTCAGGAGGGGTGCCTTTGATGTCATCAACATCAGAGCATGGGCTAGCAGGCCAGTCCAGGGATCCGAGGTAGATCTTAGTCATGGACTGCATCTGGGGCTCCATTTAAAGAACTATTTGTAGTTTTACAGCATCGATTCCAGAAGACACAAACTTAACAGGAGGTTAAAGATACAGGAATTGAAATGTATGGCCTGAAGTGCAGGGGGAGGCACATCCAACAGTTAGTAGGGTTTGGGGATGAGCATAAGCCAGTATAGGCTGGATGTGTTCCTCACTGAGGGCCCAGGTGCCTTCAGATAACTTTAGCCCTACGTATTTAACCTGCTGTGAGCAGAGCTGAGCCTTTGGTTTGGATACCTTGTAGCCACAGGTGGCAAGGAACTTTAAGAACGTTTGGGTGGCCTGATGGCACAAGGTTTCTGAACGGGTGGCTAAAAGTAAATCATCCACATACCAAAGGACAAGAGTGTCCAAGTATGAGAACTGGCTCAAGCCTTGGGCTAATGCCTGTCCAAATCGATGGGAGCTATCCCTGAACCCTTGGGGTAACAGTCCAGGTGAGTTGAGACATTGGGTTTCAAGGATCTTCAAAGGCAAACAAGAATTGAGAGTCAGAATGTACAGGGATGCAGAAAAAGGCATCCTTAAGGTCCAGGACTGTAAACCACTCTGCTTCCTCTGGTATTTGGGAAAGCAGAGTATGACGGTTAGGTACAGCTGGTATAGAGGGACAACAGCCTCATTGATAATCCTGAGGTCTTGCACTAACCTCCACTGTCCGTTGGGTTTCTATACTCCTAAAATTGGAGTATTGCAGGGGCTATTGCATGACCTTGGGCTTTTAGGTCCTTAACAATCTTCTGGAGTCCTTGTTGGACCTCAGGTCTAAGAGGGTACTGCCTCTGGTAAGCAAAGGAGGCAGAATCCTTTAGTTTAACTTGAATGGGACGGGCATTCTTCACTCGTCCATATTGTCCTTCTGTTGCCCAGACTTCAGGATTAATTCCTTCCTCAAGTAGGGGACAACAAACAGGTGTTCCTTCTCCTATGTTCAGGTGTATAATGGCTCCTACTTTTGCTAGGATGTATCTCCCTAACAAAGGAGTGGGGCTTTCAGGCATAATTAGAAAGGCGTGTGAAAAGAGTAAAGTTACCCAGTCCCAACTTAGCGGCTGGGAGAAGTATCTAATGACTGCCTGTCCTAGGACCCCTCAAATAGTGACAGGTCTGGAGGACAGCTGTCCGGGACAGAAGAGTAAGAATGAGAAGGCTGCATCACTGTCCAGGAGACAGTTAACCTCCTGGCCCTCAATGGTCAAGCATACCTGGGGCTCCGTGAGGGTGACGGCATGGGCTGGCACTTGCCCCAGGCACCCTCAGTCCTGCTGCTGGATCATCTGGTTAATGGCTTCTGACTCAGAGGACCTTCATCTGCTGGGGCAGTGGGCCTTCCAGTGATTCCCCTGACATAAGGGGCATGGACGAGGGGGCGGCTTATTTCTAGTCAGACAATCTTTTTTAAAGTGTCCTTGTAGACCGCACTGGGAGCAAGCCCTGTTAGGCATTCGATTTGCCCAGCCTTTCCCTTTTCCAAAGCCTCCAAAGTCCACTTGCCTGAGGGCCATGACTAAAGCAGTGGCCTTTTTTTATTCCATTTGTCCCATTCCGCCTGCTCTTCCTCATCACTATTATAAAAAAAACTGAGGTTGCCAGGTTCAATAGGGTTTCCAAGTTTTGCTCTGGGTCTAAGGCGGACTTACGAAGTTTTATTCTAATGTCTGCAGCTGACTGAGTGATAAACTTATCCTTTAAGATTAGTTGGCCTTCAATAGAGTCAGGTGACAGAGAGGTATGCTTCCTCAATGCCTCCCTTAGTCTCTCCAGAAAGGCAGTAGGATTTTCTTCCTTTCCCTGTGTTATAGTGGACATCACTGAATAATTTATAGGCTTCCTCCTAGTATTCCTTAGTCCTTCTGGCACGCAAGTTAGCAAATGTCTGCGGCACCAACCTCCATGTTCTGATTCTGTGTCCCAGTGAGGGTCTACACTGGGAACTGCCTGCTGGCCTGTGCGGAATTGTTCTCTTTCCTCTGTTGTCATCCTATCATTGACCTGACTGAGATACCAGAGATCGCCAAAGTCTTGGGCTGCAGTTATGGCGGCACTTCTCTCATTTGGGGTTAGTGTCTGATCTAGCAGTAACATTATATCTTTCCATGTCGGATCAAAGGATTGTCCTAATCCTTGTAAAATCTCAATATAGCCATCAGGGTTATCTGAGAATCTACCTAGGTCTATTTTAATTTGCTTCAAGTCTGAGAGGGAAAAAGGTACCAGCACGCTGGCTGGGCCGAATTCTCCTCCTCCCACTGCTTGGAGGGGGCATAATCAGGGAATACTGGCACTCTCTGGTTCATTGTTTACCCCTTTGTCTATCTCCTTTGGAGACAGTTTGGGTTGAAGGGAGATCCTTATTAGTTGGGAAAGGAGCCAGGGGGACACCGGAGTAGGGAAGTAGACTCTGAGGGCTTCCTGTACGGCATAAATTACACTTTTTACATAATTGTGAGTTGTCTCTTAATGAAAAGAAAGTTTGCACATACGGCACTTCACTCCATTTGCCCTCTTTTCTACAAAAGAGGTCTAGCTGTAAGATGGTGTTATAATTTATACTTTCCTCAGGAGGCCAGGTTTCTCCCACTTGAAGAGGATATCATGGCCAGGAGGTACTGCAGAAGAAAGAATATAAGTCATTTCTCTCTTAGCGTCTGAGGGTCAAATTGGTCCCAGTTCTCCAGAATACATCTTAGGGGCGTTTTTGCGTTGGGGGAAACGTTTCCCATCTGGAAAAAGAACATAGGGGTGCCAGCACCCCTAGTCATTTTCCGATGAGCATTAGTCCTACGGCGTCCTCTATGGTCCTAATGCTTATTCCTTTCCAGGGTGCGTAACTACCATGGACCTCTGCTTATCAGATTAGTTACGCTACTGATGCAGCAGTCCTGCACCTGTTTTCCCGCCTTTCTTGACCAACAAAGAAAGGGGTCTGGGCTGCTGGATTCCAGTGGTCCTTTACCAGCGTGCCCAACATTGCCTTTGTGCTCAGGGTTGAGTTCTAGAGCTAGGATGGGTTCCTGAGTGCTTCATAACAAACCAGTTGCCCCATCAAGGTGCATTCCCATAAACAATAGTTCCTAGAGGGTGTAGATAACCTTTTGAGTCAGGATTGAGATAATTTTTTTTTTTTTTATGATAACCATTTTTATCCAAAGCAAACTTCCTTCATGCCTGGGGACTAGACCGTCTAAGGCCACAAGATTAGCAGTTAGGATAATACGTTACACTGTTAACTTTTAGCAACTTTACTTTTGTTGAAAACCTTGTAAGTCTGGAATTTCAATTATCCTTTGCTATTAGTAAGACTTTGTTTAGTCTAAATTAACTTAGAATTGGTATAGATCGTTCCTTCCTGGTTCTGTAAGTACTTTAAGGCTTGGCTTGGTGCAAACAGCTCACACATTTGAGCAGACCAATTATTAGACAATTTTTCTAACTCTGCTTCTACAAGTTTCCCTATCAATTACTGAATACCTATTCTGTTTTTTTTCCCTCAATTACCCAGGAGGAACCATCTATCGTCCTGTCCTGAAGGGAGTTCCTCCTAGGTCTGGTTGGAACTTTGTATGGTAATTAAGATTTAAATCCCCTGTTAGGAAATCTGCTGGTTTAAGGGAATTTTCAGTGGTTAATATTAAATCATCTTCTTCTAACAGAATAGCCCCATACTTTAATATTTTTGAGTTAGTAAGCTACCTTTTTTACTTAGGATATTTCTGAACTGGTGAGGTATGCTCACAATGAGATTTCCTCTAAAAGTTATTCTTCTACTTTCTCTGCTAGCAAAGAAGTTGCCACTACAGATTGAATGCATTTGAGCCATCTGTGGGTTACTGGATTAAGGATTTTTGATAGGAAGGCTATGGGTTGTCAGTGGCCTCATTGCTTTTGGCTATGCCCTTGTTAACACTGACAACAAGGTGGGTATTAGAGTGTTTATAGGGTCAAGGAGAAGACCTTCAATTATCAATTATAGGTTTTAAATTTACCCTGGCTTTTAAAGGAATAGGGTACACTGTTTTTTCTTTACTACTTCTCTTTCTCTCTTTTTGACTTTCTCTCTCTCTCTCTCTCTCTGACTCCCTTTGTCTCTCTGCCTCTCTCTTTTTCCCCTCTCTTTCTCCCTTCTCTTTTGATAGATGGATTTTGGGAACACAGCAGAATGATATTCGCTTGTTGCCCCCATTTGCTACTATAGGAATATGCTCTTCCCTTTAATTTACTCAATTCGCTTTCATCCTGATCTGTTACGTTGTCGTAGACCCAGTTCCAGTTGTTAAAGTACTGGGTTATCATTCTAAGGCCCTGGCCAAGGAGTCGAGGCTTGGAGATTGTATTGCAGGGTGGGGAGGGGGAAAGGCCGGTAAGCTGGGTAGAAATTGGGAGAGGAGAGCATCTTAAAACAATGGGAGAGCAATCTTCCCAGCCATTTACAAATTTGGGGCCCTGGCAAGGGTGGTGGGGAACGGGTCCCACATAACTGCCCATGTCAACAGCTGTATACCTAAATTGGGAGGGACACCAGGGACAAGACTCTCTGGGTTCATAGCCTAGATGCCTAAGGACACAGTGGAGAGCTTCCTCAGATCCCTTTGGAAATACAACTTGCTCTAATACTTGGGAGAGAAAATGAAAGCCTGAACCATTAGTACCTAGGAGGCAGGGATCGGAGGAAGTAGATTCAGAGGTAAGGAGAATTTTCGGGGCTACACTTTCAAGAAAGTGGTGGTCGGGACCCAGGAGGTATGGGTCAGAAGGAGAGGTAGGGGCGCATGCATCAGCGACTGTGGAGTCAAGACTTCTAGCTGCACCATAATCTCGATTGGCCAATGTCAGGAGTTTGGGATGACAGCTTTCTGCCTCTAATTGGCCCTCGGCTTCCCCAGGAAAACTGTAAAAGCGGAGGCTGGTTCCAGGCAGACCAACGCTCCCAATCCAGAAGGGTTGGGGGCTGTTAGCCTTTTCTCCAAAAGCCTCACACCTGAGTCTTAAGTCTGGCAGCCATGCTAATCATTTTTAAATGGCTGACAGGTGCCCAGTATTTTCCTCCAATTCTAACGAAGGATAGGACAGAATAGCAAGTGTAAGTGGTCCGATATTACTCAAGGGTTTGGAGAATCCCTGTACAGGCCACCAGATGTTACTGGTGGGTCTTTGTTCTTAGAGCTCCCAAGATGGTGGCAGACCACTCCCAAGACGGCAGCAAGCCTTTTGCTCTCTGATCTGGGGTTCTTGGCCTCACGGATTCCAAGGAATGGAACCTTGGGCCATGCAGTGAGTGTTATAGCTCTATTAGAAGCCACGGGTCATGGAAGAGAACTGTGGAACCCAGCGACTAGTGTTCAGCTTGATTAGGATGAACACATGCACTTAGCACGCAGAAACAATGGCAAGCCTCTAGCCTCATCAGGAGTGGCAATGGGCGTCTTGCTGGATCAGAAGTGCAGTGGACACCGTGTCGGATCCGGAGCGGTGAAAGTCAGCAGCGGGTCTGTGATGGTGGCGTTCAGCAGTGGTGGACGGTGAGTGAAAGCTCAGCTCGAGCCCTAACAAACATGGACCAGAAGAGTGTGCAGTTGCAAGATTTAACAGAGTGGAAACAGAGCTCCCATACAACGGGAGGGGACCCAAAGGGGGTTGCCACTGCCGGTTCGAATGCCTGGGTTTATATCCTGATCACTGTCCCTCCACTTATGCTCTCAGGCGATAGATGATTGACCATTTCTTTACCTCCTGCTTTTAGCCTAATGGTTATTTTAGTGAGCTCTCTTTACTACCTGATTGGTCAGGTGTGAGCTGAGTTACAAGTCCTGTGTTTAAAGGTGTGAGAGGTCACCTTCCCCAGCTAGGCTTAGGAATTCTTAGTCGGCCTAGGAAATCCAGCTAGACAGGACTATCATTACCATCCCTCAATACCTAATGTAATGTATATCACACCAAAACTTGGGGAGGTGCAAGGAATGGGAGTTGCCAGCTTCTGATGGAAGAAAGTTGGGTTAAATAACTGACAAATTAAATATTTAATCTTTTAAAAACCCTTTAAAATAAAAAAGGCGATATAATTGAAAAGTAATTAAAAACACTGCAATTTAGTATCATGTTTTGTGCATTCTTTGCATAATACTGATAACTTTTTTAAAAAGACATTTGAAAACTAACTGCAGTTTTAAAAGGGCATATAACATTTTATTAACAAATAACAGAGATAGGTATAACAGAGATAGAGAAGTGAACTGTAGATAATCCTGAAAAACTATGCCTACTTCAAGTGTAACCTAACAAGTTTTCCCAGATGACCACTTTCCTTTCAGTGAATTAACAATCTTAATAACCTCACTAATTTCCTAGCTCATAATGTGATTATGCTGCTTACCCATGGTGTCTAACCACCTATGGTTCAAACCATTGAATCACCAAACAAAAGATAAAATAGAACACATGAACCAAAATACTGCCCACCTAGACTTCTTACTGTTGTGTATGTTATTCCTAGAGCATGACAATGTGGGAGGACACTCCCTGACAAGATTAATGGACTCCATTATGGATACCTATAGTCCCTTGCTCAGGAAGGAAATATTTTCATAGAATCTCCCTAGTTATTTTATTCACATAACAAGTCAAGTGTTAGCAACTAGCGTTACTCTCAGAGTCTAATAGGGAAGCTAAGTATGAAAATAAATTATTGCAATTTACTATGATACATGCTGTAATAGAGGGATAGGAGATATGCAACAAGTGTTAAGGGTAGATCAAAGTAGATAAGATGAACTCTGCTAATAGGGATTAAAGAAGGCTTTAGACTCTTGGAGGATAAGTGGTTGTGGGAGGGGAGAGAATACTCCAGGCAATAACCTGCAGAGTCACAGAAATTTGAAACAGCACGGCTTAATCAGAAAACTTTTAAAACTCATATTACTGAGGTACAGGGTACACGATGGGGGCGGGGGAAGCGGGGGTTGCAAGAACATAGGCCTGAGGGAGAAAGTACACATAGCCAGGCCAGGATAGCCAAGAAAACCACATTTGACAGGTCACTAGGGGTGGAGGAAAAATATCTAAGGCATATGAGTCATGTTTTAGGATACATGTTAAAAGTGAAATGTATATAAACGTTTCAAAAGTGAAATGTATATAAACATGAATTCAATCAGTATACAGATTGATTTTATTAAGAGCTTTCTCTGGATCTAAAGAGAGTGCATGGGACTTGTTGGCAAAAATCCCAGGACTGACAGACGCTGGTATCACAGAGGTCTGTGATGCAGCTCCAACACTCAACAGCCAGAGGATCACAACCACATTACTTAACCTGGACACTTCACTTATAAAGTTAGGAGGTTAGGGGAAAACGTCTCTGGGGCCTCTACTAACACAGAAATTCTAAATATACGCTATCTTTTGCCCACCGAATACTTATCAGGAACTTTACAGAGGGCTCTTGGCATTTACATATCTAACACCTAGAGATTCAACTATTCATGAATAATCCAAAGGTCAAAACATGGAAGTAATGTGCTGAAACTCAAAGCTCAATTGTGAACACTGCAAGGCTGATGTCAAAAAACAAACCATTTAGGTAGTAATTAATGACTCTGGCCAACTGTCTAGTATCCTAATCTCAAAAAGCCTTGATTCTCTTCTACTTACTTCATATGCACTTCTTTGGGGAAGTGATATGCTTTCATAGATTTGTAAATGTGAAGGTTCAAAAGGACCTTGTTATATCCCTTGACAATGTCAAGTATGTCCTAAAATTGGCACTTTACATTCTCACCTCATCCAAACAAAAGCCTCAAAAGCAAGCTGTTGATTTATCAGTAGTATTTACAGGTAAAGGAATGAAAGACTTAGTTCCATTAACGAGTTCCTGACACTGTTTATATTGAGTGAGGTAAGAAACCTATAACCGAGAAGATTCTCAGAAAATGCAGTGTGAGCCCCGAAAATTTGAGACAGATCTCAGTTAATTTAGAAAGTTTATTTTACCAAGGTTGAGAACAGGCACCCGTGACACAGCCTCAGGAGGTCCTGATGGCATGTGCCCAAGGTGGTCAGACCACAGTTTGATTTTATACATTTTAGAGAGACATGAGACATCAATCAACATAGGTAAGATGAACATTTGGTTCCATCTGGAAAGGTGGGACAACTGCAAGCAGGGAGGGGGCTTCCAGGTCATAGGTAGATAAGGGACAAATGGTTGCATTCTTTTGAGTTTCTGATTAGCCCCTCCAAAGGAGGCAATCAGATATGCACTTATCTCAGTTTGCAGAGGGGAGACTATGAATAGAATGGGAAGCAGGTTTGCTCTAGGGAGTTCCCAGCCTGACTTCTTCCTTTAGCTTAGTGATTTGGGGGGACCAAGATATTTTCCTTTCACAGAGAAAAGAGTTCAAATGCAGAGAGTTTAAAGGCTAAAAAGTAAATAATGAATAATAAAATCATATAACAAATTAAGCATATTGTTTAAGCAAATGCAAGCTCATTTATTCATGAGACTAGGGGTCAATAAAGTACACACAAAACCACCCAACTGCATTATACTACAATTGCACTTCTTACATTTTACTCTAGTAACCAGGGAACCCTAGAAATTCCCCATTTTTTCCAAAAGTAGAGGAAAATGAAAAATTAACTTGTGCTGACTTAAATATAATTTATTGATATTTATGTATTTAAATACATATAGCTAAATATAGCAAAATTGTATATTTATATATAACTACACATTAATAATTAATCTAAACTCAGTTTAGATTCAACAAATTTTCCAATGAAAAATCCTAACACATCTTTTGTGAAATATGTTCATTAGTGATCAGTAAAATATAAAGTACCATTTTCCTTCTATCTCATTAGAAAAACTGAAAATACTCACAATATTTAACATTCGCAGGGTTACAGATACAAATGTATTTTTCTCTCTTGCTACTAAGATTGTAAATTAAGTACCACCCTTTAGGTTAGTAATAAGGCAGTACTTGTCAAGACAAAATGTGCATGTTTAATTAATAATTATACTTCAAGAACTCTATCATGCAGAAATATTTATAGGAATACACAAAGAAATGGGTACAATATTGTTCATGTAAGTATAATTTGTAATAATAAACAGTGGGCAATAATAAAGCCTACCAATAAGAGAAGGGGGAACATTTATTTTAACATTTATTTTGAAGTACTAAGCAGGCATTCAAAAGAATAAGGAAATTCACATCATCTGATATGATAGGGTATCCTTGATGTGCAGTAAATAAAACCAACTGCAAAATATAATAGATGGCATGCTCCCATTTTTGCCTTAACAAGTCAATTTTTTAAAAAATGTATACATCTGTGTATATCTGTGCATGTCAGTACATGTATTTCTAGGTGTATTAATAGGTCTGATTTTAATAGAGGGGCATAGTAAGCTCAAGACTATGCCACAAAGAGGCTATCTGGAGATAAATATCCTCTCCTTAATCTGCATCCACCCTTTTACCTCCTGTAAGGACTTCCTTCCCCTTGACCTCACCCAGCTGGAAATAAGGGAAAAGTGCACCCCGGGGTCTCCTGAGGCAGACAAAAGAAAAGAATGGTGAGCGTGTCCAGAGGGCAAAGAGAAGATATCCAGTAGAACAATATCATCATAAGGAAAATGAGGAGTTACAAAGCATTATCTAGAATATGATAACCTTTTACACATACATTATACAGTGTCAGGCCTCTGAGCCCAAGCCAAGCCATCGCATCCCCTGTGACTTGCATGTCTGCCCAGATGGCCTGAAGTAACTGAAGAATCACAAAAGAAGTGAAAATGCCCTGCCCCGCCTTAACTGATGACATTCCACCACAAAAGAAGTGAAAATGGCCGGTCCTTTCCTTAAGCGATGACATTACCTTGTGAAATTCCTTTTCCTGGCTCATCCTGGCTCAAAAAGCTCCCTCACTGAGCACCTTGTGACCCTCACTCCAGCCCGCCAGAGAACAACCCCCCTTTGACTGTCATTTTCCTTTACCTACTCAAATCCTATAAAACGGCCCCACCCTTATCTCCCTTCGCTGACTCTCTTTTCGGACTCAGCTCGCCTGCACCCAGGTGATTAAAAAGTTTTATTGCTCACACAAAGCCTGTTTGGTGGTCTCTTCACACGGACGCACATGACATTTTGGTGCCGTGACTCGGATCAGGGGACCTCCCTTGGGAGATCAATCAATCCCTGTCCTTCTGCTCTTTGCTCCATGAGAAAGATCCTTGGGTCCTCAGACCCACCAGCCCTGGGAACATCTCACCAATTTTAAATCGGGTAAGCGGCCCCTTTTTAACTCTCTTCTCCAACTTCTCTCACTATCCCACAACCTCTTTCTCCCTTCAATCTTGGCGCCACCCTTCCATCTCTCCCTTCTCTTCATTTCAATTCCTTTCATTTTCTGAAAGGAGACACGTTTTATCCGTGGACCCAAAACTCCGGCACCAGTCATGGACTGGGGAAGGCAGCCTTCCCTTGGTGTTTAATCATTGCAGGGACGCCTCTCTGATTACTCATGTTTCAGAGGTGTCTGACCACGCTGCAGGGACACTTGCCTTGGTCCTTCACCCTAAGTGCTAAGTCCCACTTTTCTGGGGGAGGGGCAAGCACCCTGACCCCTTCTCTCCCTGTCTCTACCCCTTCTCTGCTTTTCTGGGGGAGGGGCAAGCACCCTGACCCCTTCTCTCCCTGTTTCTATCCCTTCTCTGCTTTTCTGGGGGAGAGGCAAGAACCCCGACCTCTTATTTTTGAACCCTGACCTCTTATTTTTGCACCCCAACCTCTTATTTTGCGCCCCAACCTCTTTTTGAACCCCAATCCCTTATTTTCACGCCCTGACCCCTTTCCCGCTTCTCTGGAGGGCAAGAATCCCCAACTCCTTCTCTCCTTGTCTCTTTCTTTTCTCTGGGCTTGCCTCCTTCACTATGGGCAATCTTCCACCCTCCATTCCTCCTTCTTCTCCCTTAGCCTGTGTTCTCAAGAACTTAAAACCTCTTCAACACACACCTGACCTAAAACCTAAATGCCTTGTTTTCTTCTACAATGCCTCTTGAACCCAATACAAACTCAACAGTAGGTCCAAATAGCCAGAAAACGGCACTTTCAATTTTTCCATCCTATAAGATCTAAATAATTCTTGTAGTAAAATGGGCAAACGGTCTGAGGTGCCTGACACCCAGGCATTCTTTTACACATCGGTCCCTCCCTAGTCTCTGTTCCCAATGTGACTGGTCCCAAATCTTCCTTCTTTCCCTCCCGCCTGTCCCCTCAGTCCCAAACCCAAGCGTCGCTAAGTCTTTCCAGTCTTCCTTTTCTACAGACCCATCTGACCTCTCCCCTCCTCACCAGGCCCAGCTAGGTCCCAATTTTTCCTCAGCCTCCGCTCCCCCACCCTACAATCCTTTCATCACCTCCCGTCCTCACACCTGGTCTTGCTTACAGATTCATTCCTCGACTAGCCCTCCCCAACCTGCCCAGAAATTTCCTCTTAAAAAAGCGGATAGAGCTAAAGGTACAGTCAAGGTTAATGCTCCTTTTTCTTTATCCCACCCCTCCTAAATCAGTTAGCGTTTAGGCTCTTTTTCATCAAATATAAAAAACTTAGCCCCAGTTCATGGCCTGTTTAGCAGCAACCCTGAGATGCTTTTCAGCCCTCAACCCTGAAAGGTCAGAAGGCCATCTTATTCTTAATATGCATTTTATTTTATTACCCAATCTGCTCCCAACATTAAATAAAGTTCCAAAAATTAAATTCTGGCCCTCAAACCCCACAACAGGACTTAATGAACCTCACCTTCAAGATGTACAATAATAGAGTAGAGGTAGCCAAGTAGCAACTTATTTCTAAGTTGCAATTCCTTGCCTCCACTGTGAGACAAACCCCAGCCACATCTCCAGCACACATCTCCACAACTCCAAATGCCTGAACCGCAGCTGCCAGGGGTTCCTCCAGAAACTCCTTCCCCAGGAGCTCGCTACAAGTGCCGGAAATCTGGCCACTGGGCTAAGGAATGCCCACAGCCTGGGATTCCTCCTAAGCTGTGTCCCATCTGTGTGGAATCCCACTGGAAATCGAACTGTCCAACTCGCCTGGCAGCCACTCCCAAAGCCCCTGGAGCTCTGGCCCAAGGCTCTCTGACTCCTTTCCAGACCTTCTCGGCTTAGCGGCTGAAGATCAACACTGCCCCATCTCCTCGGAAGCCTCCTGGACCATCACAGATGCTCTGGGTAACTCTTACAGTGGAGGGTAAGTCCATCCCCTTCTTAATCAATACGGAGGCTACCCACTCCACATTACCTTCTTTTCAAAGGCCTGGTTCCCTTGCCTCCATAACTGTTGTGGGTACTGACAGCCAGGCTTCTAAACCTCTTAAAATTCCCCAACTCTAGTGCCAACTTGGACAACATTCTTTTATGCACTCCTTTTTAGTTATCCCCACCTGTCCAGTTCCCTTATTAGGCCAAGACATTTTAACTAAATTATCTGCTTCCCTGACTATTCCTAGGCTACAGCCACACTTCATTGCCGCCTTTTCCCCCAGTTCAAAGGCTCCTTCATATCCTCCCCTCGTATCCCCCCACCTTAACCCACAAGTATAGGACACCTCTACTCCCTCCTTGGTGACTGCTCATGCACCCCTTACCATCTCATTAAAACCTAATCACCCTTACCCCACTCAATGCCAACATCCCATCCCACAGCACGCTTTAAAAGGATTAAAGCCTGTTATCAGTCGTCTGCTATAGCATGGCCTTTTAAAGCCTGTAAACTCCCCTTACAATTCCCCCCATTTTACCTGTCCAAAAACCAGACAAGGCTTACAGGTTAGTTCAAGATCTGCACCTTATCAACCAAATTGTCTTGCCTGCCCACCCCGTGGTGCCAAACCCATATACTCTCCTATCCTCAATACCTCCTTCCACAACCCATTATTCTGTTCTGGATCTCAAATATACTTTCTTTACTATTCCTTTACACCCTTCATCCCAGCCTCTCTTCGCTTTCACTTGGACTGACCCTGACACCCATCAGGCTCAGCAAATTACCTGGGCTGTACTGCTGTAAGTCCTCACAGACAGCCGCCATTACTTCAGTGAAGCCCAAATCTCTTCCTCATCTGTTACCTATCTCGACATAATTATCATAAAAACACATTCTCCCTGCTGATCGTGTCCAGCTCATCTCCCAAACTCCAATCCCTTCTACAAAACAACAACTCCTTTCCTTCCTAGGCATGGTTAGTGCGGACAGAATTCTTACACAAGAGCCGGGACCGCGTCCTATAGCCTTTCTGTTCAAACAACTTGACCTTGCTGTTTCAGCCTAGCCCTCATGCCTGGGTGCAGCGGCTGCCACTGCTTTATTACTGTCAGGGGCCCTAAAAATCACAAACTATGCTCAACTCTCTACAGTTCTTATAGCTTCCAAAATCTATTTTCTTCCCCCAACCATTGTTCAAGACAACGCTTATGCTGATAAGGTAGCTAAAAAAGCAGCCATCAAAAGGCATCAGATCTCATCGCTCAGGACAATGCTTATGCTGATAAGTTAGCTAAAAAAGCAGCTAGCATTCCAACTTCTATCCCTCAAGGCAGTTTTCCTCCTTCACATTGGCCACTCCCACCTACTCCCCTGCTGAAACTTCCACCTATCAATCTTTTCCCACACAAGGCAAATAGTTTTCAGACCAAGGAAAATACCTCTTTCCAGCCTCACACGCCCATTCTATTCTGTCGTCATTTCATAACCTCTTCCATGTAGGTTACAAGCTGCTAGCCCGCCTCTTAGAACCTCTCATTTCCTTTCCATCGTGGAAATCTATCCTCAAGGAGATCACTTCTCAGTGTTCCATCTGTTATTCTAGTACCCCTCAGGGATTGTTCAGGCCCCCTCCCTTTCCTACACATCAAGCTCGAGGGTTTGCCCCTGCCCAGGACTGGCAAATTGACTTCACACACATGCCCCGAGTCAGAAAACTAAAATATCTCTTAGTCTGGGTAGACTTCTGGGTAGACACTTTGACTGGATGGGTAGAGGTCTTTCCCACAGGGTCTGAGAAGGCCACCGCAGTCATTTCTTCCCTTCTGTCAGACCTAATGCCTCAGTTTGGCCTTCCCACCACTATACAGTCTGATATCAGACCAGCCTTTAATAGTCAAATCACCCAAGCAGTTTCTCAGGCTCTTGGTATTCAGTGAAACCTTTATATCCTTTACCGTCCTCAATCTTCAGGAAAGGCAGAACGGACTAATGGTCTTTTAAAAACACACCTCACCAAGCTCAGCCACCAACTTAAAAAGAACTAGACAATACTTTTACCACTTTCCCTTCTCAAAATTCAGGCCTGTCCTCGGAATGCTACAGGTTCCAGCCCATGTGAGCTCCTGTGTGGACACTCCTTTTTATTAGGTCCCAGTCTCATTCCAGACACCAGACCAACTAGACTGCACCCCAAATAACTTGTAACCCCTACTATCTTCTGTCTAGTCATACTCCTATTCACTGTTCTCAAATACTCATAAATGCCCTACTGGTGTTTACACTGCTAGTTTACACTGTTTCTCCAAGCCATCACAGCTGATATCTCCCGGTGCTATCCCAAACCGCTACTCTAAATTCCCTCTTAAAGTAAATAAATAATCTTTGCAGGGAAGGGCTATGCTGAGCCTCCTTAAGCACTCTCTAATTAGATGTCCTAGGTCCTCCCAATTCTTAGTCCTTTAATATCTGTTTTCTCTCCTCCTTTTATTCAGACCTTGTGTCTTCCGTTTAGTTTTTCAATTCATACAAAACCACATCCAGGCCATCACCAATCATTCTATGCAACAAATGCTCCTTCTAACAACCCCACAATATAGCCCCTTACCACAAGATCTCCCTTCAGCTTAATCTCTCCCACTCTAGGTTCCCATGCCGCCCCTAATCCCGCTTGAAGCAGCCCTGAGAAACAGTGTTCATTCTCTCTCCATATCACCCCATAAAAATGTTCACTGCCCCAGCACTTCAACACTATTTTGTTTTATTTTTCTTACTAATATAAGAAGGCAGGAATGTCAGGCCTCTGAGCCCAAGCCAAGCCATTGCATCCCCTGTGACTTGCAGGTCTGCCCCGATGGTCTGAAGTAACTGAAGAATCACAGAAGAAGTGAAAATGCCCTGCCCCGTCTTAACTGATGACATTCCACCACAAAAGTAAAAATGGCCGGTCCTTGCCTTAAGTGATGACATTACCTTGTGAAAGTCCTTTTCCTGGCTCAAAAAGCTGCCCCACTGAGCACCTTGTGACTCTCACTCCTGCCCGCCAGAGAACAACCCCCCTTTGACTGTCATTTTCCTTTACCTACTCAAATCCTATAAAACGGCCCCACCCTTATCTCCCTTCGCTGACTCTCTTTTCGGACTCAGCTCGCCTGCACCCAGGTGATTAAAAAGTTTTATTGCTCACGCAAAGCCTGTTTGGTGGTCTCTTCACACGGATGCGCATGACATACAGTGGTTAATTTTTTATATTTTTGCTTACATGTATTTGTTAATTTTGATAAAAACAAATGTGTCATGAAATAAAATAAGAATTCCAAAAAACTAAAAACTAAAAAGGTCTGAAGAGATTTCACATTAAGATGAAATATCTAATTTTGCTCTCTCAAAAAACACACTAAAAATCCCACACCTACAAAGAATAACCAAAATAAAGAACAGTATTTTAAAAGCTGGAAAGCAGAAAGCCAAATGTTGACTATCTTGGCAGACCTGAAAAGACAAAGTGTAAGCCAGCAGAGGAAAAAGTTGAGAACAAACCCACAGAATCCTCCTAAGGCCTGGGAAGCGGAAGCATCAGGTACTGCTGGAGCTAATGGAGATGAATGGCAGTGTGCCAAAATAAAGACGATTAGGTAATGAGGGAGGGGCAGGTGGATTCCTATATTCCCTTCTCTCTCTGCACCTCTGGGTAACTGTCCCTCTCCTACCCCAGCATAAACCTGCATGTCTATTCTCTAGAGAAGGTAAAACTGAGTTTCCCAATTAGGAAATGCACAGTTTAGGGCATGGTTACCACTCTAAGAACAGTGGGATTGAGTGACCATATACACACTCAATCCTGAATGCTAAAACCTCAGACCATCTTCCCTGGATGAGCTCTCAGATGGCTGGCAACAAGATCCTTAGTCCTATGCCAGTTGTCCTACAGAACATTCTGCAATGATGGAAATGTTCCCTAGGTATGCTTTCCAAAACTGCGGCCATTAGCTCCATGTAGCTACTGAGCATCTGAAATGTGGCTAGTGCCACCGAGGAAATGAATTTTTAACTTAATTTTATTTCAACTTAAATAGCTACATGTGGGTAGTGGCCACAGGATTGAACAGCACATTTCTAGGCAGAAGACAGGAGTATACTCTCTGAGAAGCCTGACCAGGTTATGAGGAAAGACGGAAATACAGAAACAGGCCAGGCGCGGCGGCTCATGCCTGTAATCCTAGCACTTTGGGAGGCCGAGGCGGTCAGATCACTTGAGGTCAGGAGTTTGAAAACACAGAAACATTGAGGGATTCCCTAATAAACAGCTCACATAAATCACCCCTCAGTAAAGCCCAAAGTTCACAAGCCTCACCTATGTGCAAGCCTCTACTGGCTTTCTAAGTCACCCATTTTTTATTAGGAACAGATAATGAGACTTCCGAGCAAACACTCTAACATGACATTAGAGACTAAATTAAACAGGAAAAAACAAAGTATACTTGAAGGAAATAAACTATTCAGGGGAAAAGAAAACTATAACATTTTCAAAAAGACAATAAATACTGCAATCAGGAAACAATAACATATTCTTGTGGGAAAATAAAATGAAGAAGGGAAATATCCAGAGAATAAAAGAGCTACTGAAAGTTTAAAACAGCAAAAATGATTAGCAAAAATTATATACAACTAAAGAGTTAGAAAATAAAGTTGAGAAAAATTCTCCCAAAAAGCCCAGCAGAAGATGAAGAGATGGAAAGTAGAAAGAATATATGAAAGGGCCAAGACATGATGTCCCATATGCCAGTAATACAAGGGCCAAAAAGAGAGTTGTGAGAAATTGGAGGGGGGGAAATCATTAACAACAATCTCAAAAAAATCCCCCAGAACTGGAGAAAATGACATTCCACATTAACAGAGCCTACTAAAAGCAAAGATAATGGATGAAAACAGATGTTCACCAAGGAACACCACTGTAACTTACTGAACAGTGGAGACAAAGAATGTTCCACAAACCTTCTAGAGAGGAAAACACAGGTCACATACAAAGGATTAAAAATTAGACCAGCTTTGAACATCTCAGCAGCCAATACCAGGAGCAAGACAAAAACAACAATGACTGCAAGACTCTAAAGAAAATTATTTCCAATCCGTCCCTGTAGCAAGTGTTAGAATAGTTAGTAGAAAAACACTATCAGACATGCCAGGTGTAAAAGTGACTTCCCATAAAATCTTTTAAAAAGAAGCTACTGGGAAATGGGCTCCACTAAAAGAAGTAAACAAAGACTAACAGAGATTTGAAATACAGCAAACAAGAGATCATCATAGATGAGAGGTCAACAAAGATGATCCTGAAAGGGAGATTTCAGGATGACAACTATACATTAGGTAGAGAAGGCATTCAGTCCAAATTCTGAGAGGATGGCACAAGAGGAAGACTCTCTGAAAGCTGTATCACCAAAATCCTTGCTACTAAACAAACCATCTGTTTGAGTCAAGAATAGAATGCCCAGGTGAACCTGGCACAAATTCTAATCTGTACTTGGCTTCTTGACAATGTACTAATAAATTCCTGCTCTCCCTGCCACATTTGGCTTCCACATCAGCTGATAACACTGATTTTATCTGTCATGAAGTACTCTGCTTTGTTGGGCGTGGTGGCTTACGCCTGGAATCCCAGCACTTTGAAAGGCTGAGGCGGGTGGTTCATTCGAGGCCAGGAGTTTGAGACCAGCCTAACCAACAAGCGAAACCCCGTCTCTACTAAAAATACAAAAATTAGCCAGGCATGGTGGCGCGCGTCTGTAGTCCCAGCTACTCAGGAGGCTGAGGCAGGAGAATCATCTGAACCCAGGAGGCGCAGGTTGCAGTGATCAGGCCACTGTACTCCAGCCAGGGGGACACAACGAGACTCGGCCTTAAAAAAAAAAAAAAAAGTACTCTCTGCTTTGACCTAATCCTGAAATATGGAGACAACACATGGTGAATTTAGAAACAGAAAATATATTCCCACTGGACAGCTATACTATTCAACAGCCCATTCATGTTGAAAACTCTCAATAAACTGGGCTTTGAAGGAAAATGCCTCAAAATAATAAGAACAGTCTATGATAAAAACCACAGCCAATGTCATACTGAATGGGCAAAAGTTAAGGCATGCCCCTTGATAACTGGCACAAAACAAAGATGCTCTCTCTTACTACTCCTATTCAACATAGTATTGGAAATCCTGGCTGAACAATCAGGCAAGAGAAAGAAATAAAGAGCATCCAAATAGGAAGAGAAGAAGTCAAATCATCCCTGTTTGCAGATGACATGAACCTATATCTAGAAAACCCCAAAGTCTTGGCCCAAAAACTCCTTAAGCTGATAAACAACTTTAGCAAAGTCTCGGGAAACAACATCAATGTATAAAAATCACTAATATTCCTATACATCAACAACAGTCAAGCCGAAAGCCAAATCACAAACACAATCCCATTCACAACTGCCACAAAAAGAATAAAATAGGAATACAGTTAATCATTAAGGTGAAAAGATTTCTACAAGGAGAACTACAGAACACTGCTCAAAGAAATCAGAGATGACACGAACAAATGAAAAAACATTTCATACTCACGGATAGAAAGAATCAATATCATTAAAATGGCCATACTACACAAAGTAATTTATAGATTCAATGCTATTCCTATTAAACAACCAATGACATTCTTCACAGAACTAGAAAAAAACAATTTTAAAAATCATATGGAACCAAAAAAGAGCCCAAAGAGCTTTTTGCTCAGGCAAACCTAAGCGAAAAGAACAAAGTTGGAATCATCATGCTACCCAACTTAAAACTATATTACAGGGCTACAGCAAACAAAACAGCATGGTACGGGTACAAAAACAGACACATAGACCAAAGGAACAGAATAGAGAACCCAGAAATAAGGCATCACACCTACAACTATCTGATCTTCAACAAAGCTGACAAAAACAAGCAATGGGGAAAGGACTCACTATTCAGTAAATGACTCTGGAAGAAGATTGAAGCTGGACACCTTCCTTACACTATACAAAAAAATCATCTCAAGATGGATTAGAGACTTAAATGTAAAACTCAAAACTATAAAAACCCAGAAGGCAACATTATTCTGGACATAGGAACTTGCAAAGATTTCATGATGAAGATACCAAAAGTAACTGCAACAAAAGCAAGAATTGACAAATGGAATTTCAGAAAACTGAAAACTTTTGCACAGCAAAAGAAATTATCAACAGAGTGAACTAATGGAAAGGGAGGAAATTTTTTCAAACTATGCATCTGACAAAGGTCTAATATCCAGCATCTATAAAAAACTTAAACTTACAAGCAAAAAAATCCATTAAAAAGTGGGCAAAAGACATGAACAGGCACTTTTCAAAAGAAGACATACATGTGGCCAACAAGCATATGAGAAAAAGTTGAACATCACTGATCATTATAGAAATGCAAATCAAAACCACAATTAGATACCATTTCACACCAGTCAGAATGGCTATCACTAAAAAGAAAAAATAACACACGCTGGCAAGGTTTCAGAGAAAAATGAATGCTTATATGCTACTGGTGGGAGTGTAAATTAGTTCAACCATTGTGTTAAACAGTGTGGCAATTCTGCAAAGACCTAAAAAACCCACAAATCCCCTTACTGGATATATACCCAAAGAAATATAAATTGTTCTATCATAAAGACATGTGCATGTGTATGTTCACTGCAGCTATTCACAATAGCAAACACATGGAATCAACCTAAATGCCCATCAGTGGTAGACTGGATAAAGAAAATGTGGTACAAATACACCAGGAAATACTATGCAGCCATAAACAAAGAATGAAATCATATTCTTTGCAGGAACATGGATGGAGCTGGAGGCCATTATCCTAAGCAAACTAATGCAGGAATAGAAATCCAAATACCACATGGTCTCACTTATAAGTGGGAGCTAAAGGCTGAGAACACATTGACACACAGGGGAACAAAACACACTGGGACCTGTTGAAGGGCAGAGGGTGGGAGTGGATCAGGAAAAATAACTAACAGGTACTAGACTTAATATCTGGGTGACAAAATAATCTGTTTAACAAACCCCATGACACAAGTTTACCTATATAACAAACTTGCACATGTAAGCCTTGAACGTAAATAAAAATATTTAATAAAAAATTTCAAAAGACATCAATTAATCCCTGTTGGAATTATTTTTTGTTATAATCTCTAATCAAATACTCTACTAGAAAAGCAATCCTTGGGAGTCAGTTAAAACAAATATATCGGACAACTTTATAATTTTTCCAAGACAACTATAAGCAACACATTGATTTTGATTCAAATGACAAAATCAAATACACAAAATTAAAGTGAACACTAATGTCAATTATTGCATATAAAGTATATGCATATACAATAAGTCATTATTACAAAATTATCATTAGCAATAAAAATAGAAACATTTTAAAAGACAGCTAAAATAATCAGAACCTGATTACTGAGATTATTCTGCAATCTGAAGGAATTTAACTATATTCATTATTTATGTACCACTCTTCTTGTAAGCTTCAGAACTAGACACAAACTGTTTTTTTCCACAAACATTAGTGAAATATTTATGAGCTAATTAATTTCTTTTAAATCTATAGATGGTAATTTGCACAGCCTCATGCTGATGAACATATCTGTATTTTCTAACTGCTGTTAAAGAGTTTATGCAAGCCTTTCTGTGCAATCTACAAGAATCCAAGTAATTTTCTTTCAGAACTTAGTAACATAAACTGTCCTCCCTGAAGAAATGGTATGCTTCTTTATTCCCCCAATGAGAACCATATTTGTTTTCCTTTTGAGTCTCAAATGCTCATAGCTAAATTTAACATTCAATTCCAGGAAGAAAGATTGTGGCTATTACTATCTCTTTCTCCTCTTTCAATCTTTTATTTGTATTTTTAATAGCATTATCACATGTGTCTTTTATTATTAAAAAACTTTACTTTTAGGAAGCGACTATTAATTAAAAATAGAATGTCACCATTAGTGACCTTACTCATCTTTACTTATTAATTTTAAAACAATGTCTCTATTAAAGTATGGTTTTGAGAAACCACTAGAAATATTTAAGAATTTATGTTAAAAATATTCCAAAGACAGAAAAGTATACTCCTTTAATAAACAAATCATCAAAAAAAAAACCTTTATCCCTCTGGAAAAAAGAAACAGACAACAGGAAAGGAACAAACTACACAGTTTCATTCTTCCGGAAACAGTACAAAAGAATAATACTTTCTTAGGAACAAAAAGAAGTTACAAGATAACAAGCTTTTTAGTTAGGGAGAACTTAGCAGAAATAAAAGCCCAGTTCACCAATTCTGAGCAAACACAGCAGGACAGTTAAAGAGCAGAATGGGGCCAAACTTCAGTTATATGTACCCAAAATGAAGCAAGGAAGGACTCTGAACCATTAATGGATTCAATAAACAAGCTTGATAATTCCCTGGGGGGAGTCTATTCTGAGAGTTCTTAAACCAGAACAAAGTTGGTTAGGTTTATCTCAAAATGACATGATGTATCTCTTATTACTTACCTCTAGAGGTTTACTGAAAGGTTTAGTGTGAATTAAATATTCACAGTTCTCTAAACCCTGATATAATTATCTTGCTTAAAATTCAAGATAATACATAGAAGCCGAGTATATGCTGTATGGTTCTACTTATCTGAAGTTCAAGAACCGATAAGCTACATTATAATGTTACAAGTCCGAATATTGGTTATCCTTGGGAGGTGTGGAGCAGGTGTAGCAACTGAAAGCACTAGGGACCTTTTAAGATTTTGGTAATACTCTGTGTCTTGAATCGGTTGCTCGTTACACAGGGTGCATTCACTTTATTAAAACTGAAATTTGTGATTTATGTACTTCTCTATATGTATATTATAACAACATTCACCCAAAAATGTTACATGTATAAAATAATTTAACCTGGATATTTTATAAATCATCTAATTAGACATATGCAATTTATAGGAAGAAAATACAAACGGTCAATAAATATACAAAGAAATGTTCAACTTCACTATTTTCAAGAAAAACAATAAAACTTGATTCCCCTCTCCTGTAGATTGTTAAAAAAAAAAAAAAAAAGTATACGTTTTGCCCCTGATATTCTAAAAATCATTGTTGGTGTCCTCGCCTTCAGAGCTGGAGAGAGTATCAAGTGGAATACCCAATTTAGAGGGCAAACTGCTAAGTAGCTACTGCTATTCTGAGAACCATTAATTCCCTCTTAGTATTTACCCTAGAGAAATATTCAACTGAATGTACAAAGATGTTTCCTTGCAGCATTGTCTGTAACAGAAAAAGGAGAAACATTAATGTCCACTGATGGAGAGAGAGCTAAACTAACTATGGCACATCCAAACACTATGACACAATATGCAGCAGCTGGAAAGAATGCAGTCAAGCTGTATTTTCTAAATTGATCTGCTCTCCAAGATGTATTGCTAAGAGAAAATGCAATACCATTTTTGGAAGGAAGGAAACCACACCCTCCCCCCAAAAGCTTAATGCCATATGGTTTATATAAATATATATAACACATGACACATACGGCTGCCTCTATGGGATGGGACAGCTGTGACTGAGGATAATGGTCAAAGGAAATTAAACCTTTCTCTAATGTTTCATAGAGAACATTTCCATTTGTTACTTATAGGGTAAAAAGGAAAGAAGGGAGAGAGAAAAAGAAGGGGAGAGAAAAAAGAAGTAGCTTAGCCATAGCCAAAGTAAGCTGCCTGCTAGTAACTGCGATTTTTCCATGATCCCATAATCAAAGCAAAAATGATTAATGTTAAGGTAGAAACAACCCATACCGGCTTAGGCAGATGATTGCTTGCCATACATTAAGCCCAAAGTAAATTTTCAGAGACAAATTAGAAAGACTGAAAACATAAATTGAGATAGGAATGATAAAAGTATCTTAGTAAACTAAAACGACATTGGTACCACCAAGGATCCTGAGCCTAATAAAACTATCATTTGGTTTACTGAGTAGCATTTATCTCTGTCCACTTGAAGTTTAAGCTCATGTTTTATTTTTCCCTTCATGAGACACAACCAGAAAAATATATAATAAAATAACTAAGTTATGAAGGCATATAGACTGTCAGAAAGCAGGTTTACTGAAATTAAATACATCTACACAAAACATGAGCCCATAAATATATGTTACATGTAACATGTTATATATATGTAACGCATATTATATGTAGTATATGTAGTATATATGCTTATGTTATATATATGTGTAATATATGTTTATATATACACACACATATATAAACACACACACACACACACACACAAGTCCCTTAAGCATGAAGAAAGTTCTAGCAGAAAATAGATACTTAAAAAGTCACCAAAAACAGAATGGTCATTCCTGACTATACTCATGTTTACTTTAGTCAAAAGCATATACTTGAAAAAAAATAAAAAGGAGAAAGAATCTGTCTAAATTTACCAAGTTAATCATTTCATTTAAACAGCAAATAAGCATCAATCAGTCAGTCATATATATTATTTGTACTATCAAATATTAACCATCTTTGGGCAAAGTACAAGGATAGTAACATGGAGTCTGCACCCTCCTATGGGTATCACCTAGGTGGGGAGAGAATAATGTATTTCAATAAGGGAGGAAGGAAATGACAAAAAAGAATATATTAAATGCCACATTCTGAGAAAATAAGCAGGTATGTGATAGTGAGTTCATAAAATCTTACAGGCCTAGATCTACAACTAAAATCACTGAGCTTTAAACATCTTTCGGCACACCTATGAAGGAAGTGAGCAGCCGGAAGGTTGAAGGTCCTGGTTTGTACTCACAGAGGCCAGTTGTGACAGTCAGGCTAAGACCTCACATCTCCTGTGACCGGCTAAGTGTTCTTTCCATTAGAAAGGGGCCTTTAGAAGGCTAAGGAAAATCAACTAAAACACAGAAAAGAAATTAAGATACAAACAAGGCCTAAGTCTTGAGGGAGGACAGTGCTCAGCCAAGCTAGGACAAAATGCAAAGACATAAAGAAGCAGACTTCTTGACATTATTTTTTATGGTACACACTGCACAGTGATTGGTTTAGTCACAAGGAAGTTTTTCCATGGTCTCAGATTTCTGTTTGGTTTTGTTTTCTCCGAATTGTTTCAAACAATCTGAATTATTAGCAGCAAACTTTTTAAAATATCACCATTTTTTTCTGCACAAATAGCAAGTACACTATATTTCAACAACTTCCTGTTACTACACAAAGTTTCCTTATGAGATGTAGAAGTTAAAACCACATAAACCCACACTAAGTGGAACTCTACTATGTGAAACCATTTCAGAATGATTAGGGTAACTCTATTATATTCCACCTAGCTGTTATTTAAGGGACTACTTTTCAAATTACTTACTATGGTCCTCAAAATGTTAAACACAGAGTTACAATATGATCCGGCAAGTCCAGTCCTAGATATATAAACCCAAGTGAAATGAAAACATATGTCCACACAAAAAAAATATGAGATAGGAGACCCGCAGGACTTGTTTTCTGGTCACAACCCTACTGGTCAAAACAGGATCTGGCCCAGACAGGATGAAGTGAAAAAACAGGCAGTCATCCAAAGATGGCAAGGAAAGCAATGCCTAGCTGCCCTCATTGTCCATTAGCATAAGACACTCCCACCAGCGCCACGACAGTTTATAAATGCCATGGCAATGACCTGGAAGTTACCAACCCCTTCCTTGGGAAGGGCCTGGAAGTTATGGCTCCTTTCCTAGCAAGTTCTAAATAACCTGCCCCTTAATTTGCATGTAACTGAAAGTAGGTTTAAGTAAGTATAAGTGCAACTGCCAAGAGACCATACGTTGCCTACTCTGGGCCCGCTGCCTATGAGTTAGCCCTGTTCCGCAAGGAACAGTACTGCTCAATAAATGATTGCTGTCACTGGCTCACCCTTAAATTCTTTCCTGGGTAAAGCCAAGAATCCTCCTGGGTTAAGCCTCAATTTGGGGGCTCACTTGTCCTCCATCAATAGCAGCACTATTCATAATAAAGGTGGAAACAACCCAAATAGCCTTCACTTGTTGAACGGATAAACAAAAGTGGCATATCTATCAGTAGACATTATACTACAAAAAAAAGAGCAAGAGAGAGAGAGGAGGTACTGACACATGCTACAACATAGATGGACTTTGAAAACACTATGCTAAGTGAAAAAAGCCAATCATTAATGGCCACATAGTAAATGATTTCATTCATATGAAATGCCCAAACCAGACAAAGCCACAGAGACAGAGAGCAGATCAGAGGTTCCCTAGGGCTGGGGCTAGGGGGACCGTGGGAATGTGAGGTATACTAATTAGTACAAAGCTTATGAAGGGGGGGGGTTCTAAAATTAGACAGTGGTGATGGTTGCACAGCTCTGTGAACAGTCTAAAACCAATTGACTTGTACAGTTTAAATGAGTGAATTGTATATGTGAATTATATTTCAAAACAAAAAATAATAATATGTTACTTAGCTGAGAGATTACCAAGACATGAATCGAACGAACCAATTCTGCCCTGGAAGTCATGAATGCCAAAGGAAAAGAGAAACTGTGAGGATACCCATCGCCTTACAAATTAGAAACAAGAACAAACACAAGTAAAGCAAGAGAACAAAAAGGGACCAAAAACTAAAGAGCTAAAGAGTGAAATCACCGAACAAAAAAAGCACTAGACAGAAATACATCAAAATGTTACCAATGGCTGTCCCTGCATAGTGAGACTATAGTTTTTTCCTTCCTCCCTTACTTTTATTTTGCAAATTGTGTGCAACTAGTATTATTTTTACATATTAACAAAAAATATCCCAGCAACATCTGTTCTGAAGAGAAAAATCAGAAGTTGGAATTTCTTATATTAAAGGACTGGACAAAAGTCCATCACTAACATACGTATCACTGAGGGTAGCACTAGCCACTAACATAAAGTATAAAATTTGAATTATACAATGTTAAATGGGTCCAATGTTTTTCATATATATAAAAGTTGATATTCAGACATTAATCTTTTTTTCTAATATAAAATCATTGATATTCACTGGAAGGCATAAAATACCACTGTTTCAGGGGAGGGCATCCAACAAGTGATTTGACTAGACAAGGAATAAAATGCTTTCCTTCATGTTTCGTATTATATCAATTATTTTTTCTTTTCTTGAGACAGAGGCTCACTCTGTCACCCAGGTTGGAGGGCAGTGGTATGATCTTGGCTCACTGCAACCTCCACCTCCTGGGTTCAACTGATCCTCCCACCTGAGCCTCCCAAGTAGCTGGGACCACAAGCATGGGGCACCATGCCCAGCTAATTTTTTTTTTTTTTTTGTATTTTTTGATAGAGACAGGGTTTCACCATGTTGACCACCGCACTCAGCCTATAATCAAATCTTTAAAACACAAACTGCTCATATTCTTTATAAAATCTATAGTTATGTCATTATCTTTAATAAAAGACTTTTCTAAAGTTACAGATTAATGCAAACTGAATGAACACACCACCATTTTGCCAAATAAAACAGACATCTGTTACCAAAGCACTGAGGGTTTAGTCTAGGTCCCTGCTGCTTGCAGCACAGAAAGCCAATCACTGAGATGAGTATTGCCAGAGAAAAAGGCTTTAACTGGATGTGCAGCAAAGGAGATGGGAGATCAGTCTCAAATTCACCTTCTTGCCCAACTAGAATCAGGAGTTTATAAGCAGGAAAGAAATGTAACTACACACACACACACACACACAGAGAGAGAGAGAGAGAGAGAGAGAGAGAGAGAGAACAAAACAAAAAATGGAATTAGGGAGTGGTAAGGAAGAGGAGACGGGCAACAGGCAGCAGGTGGTTGGGTCAGTCAATCATGACGGGTGAAGAGGCTGGTGTCTCACTGTCCAGATACGGTGATTTCGTAAGTTTCAGTTCTCTTTATACTATCTGGGAGGCCTGATGGTTGGTTTCCTGAAAAAGGAACTCAGATAAGACAACAGTAACTTTCTCGGGTTTTAAGCCTGGGAGGGTCAATTTCTATGTTTATTCAAAAGAAACTATAAAATCAGTTCCATGGGACAAGTGGGCTGGTTTCACATCTGTCATTCATATTATTTTTTCTTTTAACAGATACAAGCAAAATGATGAAAATATTTAAATCCGTTTCCCTCTTACAACCTGTTTTTCACACAGCAAAGGGTAGTTTACCCACAGTGATTCATGAAATGTCTTCAAGGGTTTGGCCCCCTAACTCTGTTTACTATGTGTAAGTATTTTTCTGCAGAGAGGATCCCTAACATTTTTCAGAGGGGTTTGTAACTAAAAAGAATTAAGGCACTATTGCTTTAGAAAAACAATTCAGCAGCAGCCAAAGAGAGTCTTCTGCTAGAAACAAATTCTAGAGACGTGCTTAACTCTCATAAAAGTATACTGTGTAATTTTCATTCATGAAACAAGCTTATCTAGGCAATGAGGTAGAGCCACAGATAAAGTATATACAGTCACTATTCTACAAAATAATTCTAACCTGAGAAGTCAAAAAACCATGAAGTACTGAAGAAAAAGTAGAAATAAGAGATCTATTTCTTATGTATATATTATAGGTAGTATTATTTTGTTTCTACTTATTGGCATTAGGTTTTGTTTATTAAATACTTGAGATGCTTTCATGATTAACATCTCATAATATGAATGGAATCAAATAATTTTTTATTCAAAGCATTTCTGATTGAATTCTATCAACCAAGGAATTCTGTGTGAATGTTACTAATGTTAATAAAATGGGTGGTTTTTTTTTACTTATTCTCAAAGACAATGGCTTTATATAAAAGTATATTTTGTACAAATAATAATAGGGTTAATTACTGAAACATCTGCTTGGCTATTAAAATGCTGACCCTTTTATTCTCTAGATTTATAAAAATCAAAGTTAAGTAACAGATGGAGAATGACCATAGAACTCTATTTATCCTGAAGTGTTTCATGTAGCCCATTCTTACCATTAATAAATAAAAACATAGATAGTTAATGTGACTGCCAATAAAAAGACTTTATTTGGTAATAAAATCTCATGAAGACTTAAGAAAGGTAATTGGTACTCATAGGATGTTTTTAAAATTATTTATAGGATATACAGATGTAAATCTTTGATGGACAAAAAGAGACTATTTTCAGAACAGTATAATCATTAAAATACTATGTAAGACATCCTTGAAAATCTGATCTAAAAACCACATTGCTTATACAATCATATACCATGGAAATTCAGGGTTCAAAGAGGCTTTAGAGATAACTTAGTCCACTGGCTTGCAAACTTCTGGATCATGAAACTCTTCATCCAAAAATCCCACCAAGAAGTCTCACATAAAACAAGTAAAAATACAGCAGCAGGCTGGGAGCGGTGGCTCAATCCTGTAATCCCAGCACTTTGGGAGGCCAAGGTGGGTGGATCACCTGAGGTCAGGAGTTCGAGACAAGCCTGGCCAACATGGAAAAACCCCGTCTCTACTAAAAATACGAAAAATTAGCCAGGCGTGACGGCGGGCACCTGTAATTCCAGCTACTCAGGTGACTGAGGCAGGAGAATAGCCTAAACCCAGGAGGTGGAGGTTGCAGTGGACCAAGACTGCACCACTGTACTCCAGCCTGGGCAATAAGAGCGAAACTCCGTCTCCAAAAACAACAACAACAACAACAAAACACAGTCTCTATTTCAGAGCCCAACTCCACTCCTCACCTCTGTCAGGACCTCTCCTTCTTAGAGGTGTTAAAGAACATCATCTGAAATCAGTGGCCCAGGTAAACCCTTTCTATTCTAGATGAGGTAACAGAGATCAGATTCAGTGTTGACAGTTTATTTTCTTACTGCTAAGAAAATTTTTATCCAGACTGCCTGGTAGTTGTTTTACACCTTATATAATCTTCATTTAAAGTTAGTCACAAACATATAACTTTAGAGATAGAAGGAGCCTAAGGGCAGGCTTCCCACTCTCAGTCTGGTCTCTCCAGTCTACTCTACCTGTATTAAAATTGGTTGCATTAAAAATGAGTATTTTTTCAGAAATCATTAAAAGACATGGAAGAAAAGAGAAATACCGTATAAAAAACTTTACATACAATATTCCAATTCTTACAACTCTGTAAGGTGGTTAACCATAATATCCATTATACAGATGCAGAAAGTGAGTTCAGAAACATTTAAACATGCCCATGAGAGAGGATAAAGTAAGAAACCATGAGAGAGGATAAAGTAAGAAACCCGTCAGGCAGGCAGTTGGGGTGGGTCCTTGCTTGTTAAAACTCCTTCAAACAAAAAAGCCTGAAAATCAAACTGCAGGCCCCACATAAGAAAGAGCCCATGTCCTTCAATGGAATGCTTACTCTGTGAACCCAAAACCCTTTGACACATTTCCCTCCCCTTGGCACGCCTTAGTCTCTTACTTTTTTTTTTTTTTTTTTTTTGAGACGGAGTCTCGCTCTGTCACCCAGGCTGGAGTGCAGTGGCCGGATCTCAGCTCACTGCAAGCTCCGCCTCCCAGGTTCCTGCCATTCTCCCGCCTCAGCCTCCTGAGTAGCTGGGACTACAGGCGCCCACCACCTCGCCCGGCTAGTTTTTTGTATTTTTTAGTAGAGACGGGGTTTCACCGTGTTCGCCAGGATGGTCTCGATCTCCTGACCTCGTGATCCGCCCATCTCGGCCTCCCAAAGTGCTGGGATTATAGGCTTGAGCCACCGCGCCCGGCCTAGTCTCTTACTTTTATCTACTGACATATGTTTACCTTTCTGTAATCAGCCACAGGCTAAGTCTTCATTTATATACGGTGAATCATCACACTTCAGCCCCTGACTGGTCCCAGGCCGAGGTCCTGGGCCGAGCCTCCACCTCTGCCTCCAATTCTTTACACTAACATACCTCTAAGTGGTGCTTTCTCCAAAACAGCCTGCAGACCAGTCAACACATTCCTCATCTTTCCAGTCCATAAAATCCCTGGACTCAGCCTCACAGCTGGCAACCCTCTTTCAGGCCCCCTCTCAGTTGTAGAGAGTTTTTCTCTTTTGCTTATTAAAACTTTTGCTCCAACCTCACTCTCGGTGTCCACGCTCCTTAATTTTCTTGGTCGTAAGACAAAGAACTCTGGGTAACACCTCAAACAAGACTGCTTCACCTAGACCATATAACTGGCAAGCAGCAGAGACAGGATTTAAACCTACATCCATTTAACTCCAAATCCTGAACTGTTTCCAATAAACAACTTTACATTTGTGTAGCACAAATTCCAGGTATGAAAGAAAGGAGGACTCCATGGTGCAGGCAGAGAAAAATGCCATATATTGTTCACAATAATATCAGAGTGACAGTTATCTACTAATATGAATACCCTAAGTTACTGGCATTGCTGAAATGAGGTGATGAAGAGTATGGCTGACAATGCATTAAAAACTAAGAAGAAACAAAGTAACAAGAAGACCAACAAAGCAAAGCTCAGTTTAAATAAATGAGGCCTAGATTATGAATGTAAAGAAAGTTTTAAAAATAACTATTCAAAGAATCAACAATGAGAAATTGAATCACTAAACTTAAGCAAAAGCATTAAGCCCAAAAGTGAATGAGAAAAAATTTGCCAGAGGCTGCTACAAATGAGTAAATTACAATTTATTTGCAACAAAATTATTTACAAAATAATAAAATGTTTTTCAGATACTTAACAAAATGCTACAAAAATAGTTATTAATGAAAAGTCTACCATTCTTAATAAAAATTCAGTTTTTCTCTAAAAGATTTTTATCCTTGATTATACCTAGAATCCTGATAAAAAAGCAATTCAGTGTAAAGATTAAAAAATATAAAAAGTTAAGCTACTAAAATTCCACATAATAATTACAAAAGCAACATTCTAGAAGTTATTGGGGATGGCACTTCTCCAAGAAATTAAATGAGTTAGTGGGATTAAAGTAAAAAGGAACTGGTATTAGGGTTGCCTTGTATTGTGTTTACTCCAAGCACTTCTGGTTTATATCAGAAAATGTGGAGTCTAGAGGATATATACAGGGCATCTTCCCTAAGTATCAGTTTTACTATATTTTGGAAAGAATACTTTTACCTTCATACACAAGCACATAAAGTAGATCATAAAAGTCTCATGAAACTTACAATCTAGCAGAGGAATCTAATTCTGAAATAAGTAAATAGTGACATTGTAATAAGGGCTATGAAAGCTATAACAAGAGTTATATGCTCTTACAGGAAGGCCAGAAATAATAACAGTAGTAGAGCTAAAGTAGAGAAGTTTTGTTTTGGTTTTCAGCTTTTGTTTATGGGTTTACTGGGGGCTGCCTAGGTGGAGATAGGGCTGAAGAAAGCAGAGTGTGTATGGTATCCCACATCCCTGGGCAGGTAGGTATTTGTTAGGTTCAAGGAACTGAAATGAGATTCAGATAAGCATTTTTAATAATAAAAAATAGGACCACAATATCTTTATAACTCTAGAGCGAGAGGATGCTAGGCTTAACACTAATCCATTGCATTTGCATATGACACATTACATAGAGTTTACAAATCACTTTCCATTACACTCTCATTTGACCTTTGCAGCAACCTACAAGACAGAAAAGGTAGGAATTTTACAAATGAAAAAATGGGTTTGTGCCCAAGTCATAAAGCCAGATAATAGAAGCACTGGAGGTATCGCTGATCCTACTGAATGTCCTCTAGTTATCATACGCATGTCCACATGTCCATCACCTATACAATACCCGGAAGAAAGACCCCAGGAAACTCCACTAACTGAGAGGCTACTCTGTGCCAAGGACAGAATCAGAGGCAAAAGGCACAGTGAGCTGGCCTTACCCTACAGGATTCCTGCAACCAACTAATTCAGAAAGAGGGATCCCGATATGGTTTGGGTCTGTGTCCCCACCCAAATCTCGTGCCGAATTCCAATCCCCAATGTTGGAAGAGGGGCCTGGTGGGAGGTGACTGGATCATGGAGACAGATTTTCCCCTTGCTGTTCTCATAATAATAAGTTCTCATGAGATCTCGTTGTTCATAAAAATGTGTAGCACTTCCCCCTTTCTCTCTCTTCCTCCTGCTCTGGCCATGTAAGACAATCCAGCTTCCCCTTTGCCTTCTGCCAAGACTGTAAGTTTTCTGAGACCCCCCCAGCCACGCTTCCTGTACAGCCTGTGGCACCATGAGCCAATTAAACCTCTTTTCTTTATAAATTACCCAGTTTCAGTTCTTTATAGCAATGCAAGAACAGACTAATACAGACCCCAGTATATTATGTGTATCTCCACAGCAAAGAAGTCAAGAATAATACATAACCACCTATCTCATCAAAAAACAAAAAATGTTTTCATGTAAATCTTTAGAAAAACCATGAGGCAAAGAAGTTTGATACCTACTGACTGCTTCGACTTATACTCCAGGACTCACACTCTACTAACAACCACACCTGTGTAATCCATCCAACACCCTCTCCTCTGTCCTTTCATTCCCCACCCTTACTTTCTTTACCTATGAAATGAGAAGACTGGGGCTCCATTGGTGGTTCTCAACAAAATGGCACTACCCCTCTAAGAACATTTTGGAATCTGTTGGTGATTTTTCTTTCTTCTGTTTTTTTTTAAACTTCTAGCATAATCATACCTTATATTGCATTTTAAATTATATTCCTTTTATTTTTCCTTTATATTGCAATTAGAGAATTATTACTATATTGATTCATTTTTTTATGGGGTAAAAATTTTCATTAGGAATTTCATTTCAGGACACTGAGAGTATTAGAGTATTAGTAAGGAGAGTATTAGAAATATTTAATATGAAAGGGGGGCTTTGGATTAGACAGAATTAAACATTAACAGACTAGATGATCTTGAAGGTTCTTTCCAGTTCTATAATTTACTGATTTTATGAATATTTGGAGCACAAATAATGAGACAAAGAACACTGATAAAGAGAGTGTACATAATGATTTGTGGGCAAGAACAAAAAATCCTAAATCTCCTTCTGCACTTGATTAAATAAATTTGTAGGAAAGCAATTACATCTTACTGCCTAAAATATTACATATCAGAATACTGTGTACTTTACTTTTAAGAAAAGATTAAAATGTCAAAAGCAAAATGATCTTATAATAGGAACTGACAAACACAAGTTCAAAAGCGAGTTCTGGGATTGGCAAAGATTCAGCCCATATGCTCCAATGATCAATTAAAAAAAAAAATCACACTTCATGGAATGGTTATATCGTGAAATGAACCTGGATTCATTAAGATAAATATATAGATTTAATATACTTCCCTCCACCCGCAAACAGAAAAATTGGTGATACATTTCAAAAAAAGTATCAAAAATGATTAAAACAGAAAGATGAAGCTGTGAGGATCAACTGATCAATTTTTCCATGGGAAGAGCAGGGGAGAGAATACAGAAATTAAGAAGACATGGCACCCCTTTAGCAAGCCAACATTCCAAAGCTACTGCAGATTTTTTTTTTTTTTTCAAAAAAATAAATAAATAAAAGAATGCCTACTATAGGTTAGGCACCCCCCATACACACACTTACATATATGTATGTATACTTATATTTACAGGTTTATATTTTTGCATATCATAACACTTAATAATCATAACCTTTCAAGGCAAATATTATTGTCCACTTTCACTTAGGAACAATATGAGGTTAAAAGACAATACAGGGATTTCCAGCCATCAGGACCATGTGAAACAAGTCTTTCAAAAATAAGCCTAAAAGCCTCTGAAGAAAAAAGCTCTCGAAGTTTACACAAACTTGACTCTGTAGAAGAGTTCTGCTAAACTTCACCCACTGACTTAACATTGTATATGAAACTATTTTGTTTTTGGTTTTGGTCTTTTTGTTTTTTGGTTTTAAGACAAGGTCTCGCTCTGTCGCCCAGGCTGGAGTGCAGTGGCGCAATCATAGCTCACTGCAACCTCAAACTCCTGGACTCCAGTGATCCTCCTGCCTCATCATCCTGAACAGCTGTGACAACAGGCACACACCATCATAACCTGGCCAATTTTTTTTTATTTTTCTATTTTATTTATTTTTAATTACTTAGTTGGTTATTGAGTTATTGGACTGACTGACTGTAGAGATGGGAGAATCTCACTATGTTGACCAGGCTGATCTTGAACGCCTGGCCTCAAGAGATCCTACCACCTCGGCCTCTCAAAGTGTTGGTTTATAGGCACGAGCCACTTCGCCCAGTCAAAACTACTTTTTTTTTTTTTTTTTTTTTGAGACGGAGCCTCACTCTGTCGCCCAGGCTGGAGTGCAGTGGCCGGATCTCAGCTCATTGCAAGCTCCGCCTCCCGGGTTCACGCCATTCTCCTGCCTCAGCCTCCCAAGTAGCTGGGACTACAGGCGCCCGCCACCTCGCCCGGCAATTTTTTTTGTATTTTTTAGTGGAGACGGGGTTTCACCGTGTTAGCCAGGATGGGCTCCATCTCCTGACCTCGTGATCCACCCGTCTCGGCCTCCCAAAGTGCTGGGATTACAGGCTTGAGCCACCGCGCCTGGTCAAAACTACTTTTTAAATAACTAATGCCTCTATGTACTAAGAACTTCCATGACCATTACCTAATTTGATATTTCAACATTTTATCTTAGTTGGTATCATATTTAAGATATTCATCTGATTTGACAGCCCCCATTATTCTAGTCCATAAAGGAAAAAGGAAAAAGATCAGTGGTACCAGGGATTAGGGAGAGAATGTGACAATAAAGGGATAGCACAAGTTTTCTAGAGTGACAGAACTGTTCTGTATCTTGACTAGAGTTGGGGGTTACACAACTACACATATACTAACACTGATGTATGTCAAAAGAAAAAAAAAGTCAGTTAAAAAAATTTAACTGCACTTCTTTAACAGCATGATCTAGAACATACTTGGTATGACAATATTCCTCCTGGACTTCATTTGCTTTCAATGCCACAGTTTTTAGCTCATGAAATAAAATGACTTTGTAGAAATACTTCAGTCCTTTGATTGTTCAGTTTTTTAATGTACATTCTCATGAAACAGTTGCCAATTTATTTTTTAAAACATCACTAAGTTCTACTGATATATCAACATTTTAAAAATCCGAGTTACAACAAAGTCAGACTTCACAAAAGTTACTGCCTTCCAAATTTCCTTGAGCTCCACTATATGAAAATCTGTATTAAATAATAAGAAAGTCTATTTTAAGTCTCTGCTCACAACCATTTCAATCTTAGGAGGGAGGGAGACAAAATTTACTGAGTACCTCCACGTGTGTGCCAGACATCACTGCAACTGTCTTGCTTCACTAGACAATCTCACCACCCCTGGGAGGGCGGTGCCTTTCCAGTTTTACAAAGAAAAAACATGGGGTTCAGCAGGTTAAACAATGTAGCCCACAGGTCTGGGCTAATAAGGTAGTGGTGCCAAAATAAGCCAGAGCTTTTTAAAAAAGTGTGCCCCAAAAATAAAGGGATAAATTTACAGTATGTGGAAATGTATAAATGAAATTCACAGAGTCAGTGCAAAATACTGATTTGTCATCTCTAAAAATAGACAACTGTCAAGTTATTTGCTATGTGATAAAAATTCTTCCAACCAAGAAATCTGAGATTATGCTAACAAGTCAATTTCATGCACTAGATTTTACTAGTAACAAAGAAAGCAAGCTCTTCAGTATTGCTAATTACCAAGAACTAAAAATATCTAGCATTTTAGGTCAAGAACATAACTTATTAGTGATGTCCATCACATAAGCAGTAACTCAAGGAAAAAGTATCCTATACCCAAAGGGTTTTTTTTTTTTTTTCTTTTCTGTTTTTCTGCCCCCAACTCTTAACTTCTTAAGGAGTCCAAACTCCTACTGTTAAAATTCAAGGTATTCTACAGTCTGGCCCCAAGTTAATTTTTGAAATTTCCTCTAACTATTCAGCTTCTTAACGCTATACTCAAGCCACAGCTGAATTCTTTCTATTGCCCAAGCTCAATTTATACCTCATGTCTAAGCATCTGCTCATATACCCGCTTTACTCCTCTTAAGGAAATTCAACCCCATCCTACAAGTCCAGCTCAATTCTCTCTTCCTACAGTAACCCTACCCAAACCATCAGTTCAAAAAAGTCTCCTTCTTTCCCTAGAAGTATAAGACTTATCTATTCATAACGTACATAGTGTTATTGTGTTAAACTGATATTTATCTCACTTTTTTTCATGTATGTCTTATTTCTACATGTCAGAGACCTGTTACATCTATTCTTGTATGATCCTCACCTACTGTGTAGCCAGAAAATGTGTATTTTTTAAAATTTTAGGTTACAAGTTAAATAAGATGGTACTTAAATATATGTATTGATACATATGATATATACATGCCTAATGTATGCTCAACCTAGACATAGCATTACAGTTTCCCTTTAGGAATAAAAACATTTAAAACACACATTTTTTATCTTTTTTGCAATTAAAGGTTATAAGCAGAGTAAATCCAACAGCAAATTCCTATATTCCCTTTTCTTATCACTAATTTAAATTATTATTTGGCCATGTACATTTCTCCCTGAAAGTACAGTTACACCATCTACATATAACATACAAAAGTTGTGGAGTACTACCACAAATGCAATTAATAGGCTAAAATTAAGGCATAAACAACCAGCCTTAGAAGTGGTAGCTATAAATAAATATTCACTCTTGGGAAATTAAAAATAAATCTACAAGCAAAATATAAATACAAGCTGGTACTAAGGCCATCTGCTAAGCTTTTAAATTCTAGTGGGTTATCTATGCACATACTACCATATGAAATAATGAGAGTCAGAAATACAGTAAATCATAAGGTCACCTAGTTTAATGAGGCAATACAACACAATGGTTGACAGCACAGGCTCTGGAAGCAAACTATACAGACCCTAACTCTATTACTCACTTCACTAACAATGTAGCCTTAAAAGCAAGTTAACAACCTCACTGTGCCTCCATGAGTAATAACAGTACCTACCTTACGACAAGAATTGAGTTAATATATGTAAAGTGCTTACAAGAGTGGCTGGTATATGATAAGTGCTCAATAAATAAATATACTACTGAATTACACATGGCACTAATATATCTATTGTTTCAATGAATATATTTTATCAAACATATACTTTTATCCATGGCCAATATATTTACAGATGTACTTGGGCTTACCAGATACGTACTATCTTCTGTCTATTTCACCAGATGAGTTTCCTTCCCATATAAACTATACCTTCTTTCTCATTTAGGACTTTCTACAATAGCAATATCCAACAGAAATATAATGTAAGCCACAACCATAATTTTAATTCTTCTAGTTGCTACGTTTTTTAAAAGTAAATATATATTTAACCTAGTATGTCTAAAATGTTACCATTTCAACATGTAATCAATCCAAAATAAATTATTAACAAGACACTGTACATTTATTTTTTCATACTAAGTCTTTGAAATCTGGTGTGTATTTTACACTTAAAACATATCTCAATTTGACTAGCCACATCACAAATAGTCAATGCTATGTATTAGTCTAGTAGATGCCATATTGGACAGTGCTGCTTAATATACTTCTGCACATAGGTGTGTATACTGCATACTGATGACTACAAAATTAAATATTCCATGCTGTATTAAATTTGTTGAAAACAAGTAACAATTTGGTATTATAATTCAAAATCTTAGACTTTTCCAACAGGAAGCATTTAAAATACCTAGTTTCTCAAAACTCTACTTTACAGATGAAGAAACCCAGAGAAGTAAAATAATTTAGTGTATTGTAAGGGTTACCAGGAAAATTTCCTTTTTTGAGTCCTAGTCTTCCTACAATCAAACTCCTCTTCAAAATCAGGGTAGCCCCGGGCCGGGCGCAGTGGCTCGCACCTATAATCCCAGCACTTTGGGAGGCCGAGGCAGGCAGATCACGAGGTCAGGAGATCAAGACCATCCTGGCTAACACCGTGAAACCCCATCTCTACTAAAAAAAATACAAAAAATGAGCTGGGCCTGGTGGCACGTACCTGTAGTCCCAGCTACTTGGGAGGCTGAGGCAGGACAATCACTTGAACTCAGGAGGCGGGGCTTGCAGTGAGCCAAGACGGCGCCACTGCACTCCAGCCTGGGCGACAGAGTGAGACTCCATCTCAAAAAAAAAAAATCAGGGTAGCCCCTAAATTAGCTAAGACTGTGGTCAGACTATTCAGGTTTGAAGCCTAGCTTGGCCACTTAATAACTGAAATTTCCAACCTGTTACTTCCTCAGTTGTAAAAAACAGAGGTGATAATAGCAGTACCTACACATCAAGGGGTTGTGAAAATCAGATGAGTTAATACATATAAAGTATTTGGAACAGCAACTGGAGCAGAGTACACATACTGAGTAAATGCTGGTTATTATTAGTTATTAAAAGGAGGCTGGTATAGCTAAATTAAGACACATCAGTTTGGATTTAGACACAAACGCTTCACGTGAAGTTTAAGAGTGTGACCAGTTTTTTGCATGTTTTAAGTGCAATGGTGGGTTGCTTGTACGAAGCAACTAGAGTCCTCACTGGCTCTCTTCAGGATGGGGCGGGGCCACAGAGCACTCCCTGATCCCTGCCTTACAGACTTCTTAGCAGAATTACCCTTTCTTCCTTGACCAGATGGGACAGAATAGGCTCTTTCCCCACCTTGTCTTGCCTATGTAGTAAGAAACCGTGAAGAAGTTGTACTTCTTGGAGTGGAAATTCCTCCCTTTCTTCCCCACTGAGTCTAGGAAAGTAAAGAAGATAACATTAAATACGCTTTCACTGTACTCACATGTTGAGAACTGTATTCTCCAAGCCCACTCACTTGTGTGGTACAAAGGTGGAAAGGGGAATGCTGCTATCAGAACTATATCTGAAATACAAAATGTCTTTAATAAGATTAAGATACTTGCCAGGGTCACATTGTAGCAGATCTAGGGCTAGATCTATAGTCTAAGTCACATGTTCTCAACTGTAAACCAGGATGAGGTCATATGCTAACATATCAGTACAATGGAAAACTGATCCTGGGCCAAAAAATGATTACAGATTGAGAGGAAATGATTTGATGGTTTAAGATTATACAAAGTTCGAGTCCATAATTTTAACATTGTAATAGGATCTGAAGAATCTCCTTATGGTCAAGGTGACTGTCTTGGGGGAGCATCATTTGTTAATTCCTTATGGAAATATAGTAATGATATTGGGAAACAGACATTGAGGACAGAATTCAGGATTGCTGAGAACCTAACACAAGCCTTGCACTGACTTGTTACACAACTCTGCACTCCAAGACTCTTTCTAGCTCTACAATTCTCAGTGTCTAGGGAAAGGGGTCTAAATTAATGCAGCCTAGGTGGCTGGAATCTGGAATGTGGGAGTTATTGAGTGCTAAAACTTATTTCCAGAGGAAATAATGAAAGATAATATCTAAGAGTCTGAATCTGAAAAAGCAAGAGTCAGGGACAACCAAGCTGTTTTCAATATAAACCATTAAAAGAAAATAGAAAATAAGGACAGTTCCAAGGACAGTGCCATCAGGCACTTGCCATGTTGGTGAGGGATGTGGCTGCAAAGTCAGCACAATCTCAATCTCAAATCAGTCATTACTGAGCATGAAGCCAACATTACCTTTTTTCTCCAAGTTATAAATGGATAATAATCTACTGTTACTTTAGCAGCAAGCTATGAAGATTGCACATACATGACCAAATTTTAGTGTTGGAAATTTTAAAATCTTACAGCCAAAGCAATCTGATACAAATTTACTAATACTCCTAATGATTGCTGTGATTCACGGTGTCTAGACCTAACTGGAAAAAAATTCATGTGATTCACTGTGGTAACTACAACTACTACAAAGCCAAACACTCTAAAAAGGGCAGTAAGGAAACCAGGGTTTTCCCTGGGTTAATGCTGAAGACCTCTAATCCTTTGATGGTTTTTCTTTTTAACAGCTTTATTAAGATCTCATTCACATACCATAAAATCTACACTTCTAACGTGCACAACTCCATGATTTTTGGTATATTCAGAGTAGTGCAATAATCACAATTTTAGAACACTTGCATCACTCTCACCCTGGGTTAAGGAGTGCTTGTGGTCTGCTCTCCTTAACAGCTCTTTCTCCAGGTAGCCACATGGTTTCTATTCACCTGGTTCAGCACTTAGCCCAAGAGTCACTCCCTCAGACAGGACTTTGCTGACTGTACAACTCAAATTATAACACCAGTGTCATGTAACACGCTTCAACTCCACCTAACAAATCTCATCCCCATTTAACACACTTCAAGCACCACTCATATTGCTGCTTACTCACCCTAAATCTCTATTTTTCTTAGGACTGGTTGTATTTAGCATTTCAAATGTTTTACTTATTTTCTGTTAACTCTGAAAGGCAGATTTCTGTTTGTTTTATTAACTGCTGTACTCCCCGGGGCCCAAAACATGACACATTGTAAAAGTTTAATGTTTACAGAAGGGAAAAAGGGAGAGAGAGGAAAGAAGGAAATGGCTGCCGTACCACAAATGTCATTATTTTATGTCTGTTTCAATTTATTAAATTATAGATTTTCTATATCATTTTTCTCCTTTATAATCAAGGACACCTAATCAGAGAAAACTAAAATAAATGAAGTTCACTGAACTTGACACCATTGCAGACTCCAGTATCTATGCTTTAAAGATTTGTTCCCAACTTTGCATTCTTTCAAGTCTTTACTGAGTGCCTTAGCTGGGTACCATGGGAAATACAAAAGAATTATAAGGCAAAGTCACTTTCTTCCAAAGGCCTACCATCTATGTGAGCAAGACTTGTATAAATTAAATGCATACCATCTTTCTTTCTGCCTTTGTTTTCAGTTCTTAAAAATGTGAATTAAAAATACCTAGTAAATATCATAGAATTTTAGGAGAAAAAAAATAATAATCTACGTGAACTAGCATGGTCAGGAACTACCTCCTAGAAAAAGTAGTGTTATTAGAGTAGGTGGAACTGAAGTAGCAAATAGCACCAAACACATTATGGCTTAACAAAGTAATTTACCTCTTGCATATGTAATAATCACAGGGTGGAGGAGGAAGGCTCACATTGGTGGGGCAATTCTCTTACATAGTCATTCAGGGACCTAGGCTGCTTGCACTGTGGCTCTGCACTTCCATGGTTTCACATCACCTAGTAAAAAAGGAAAGAACGTGGAGGAACACTACATATCATTTTCCACTCACATTCCATTGGCTAGAACTCAGTCACAAGGAAAACAAGAGCTAGCTAGCTCCAGGTGCAGGATGAAGAGAACAAATTCTAGTAGGAATTTGGTAGTCTCTGCCACTGGAGGATTTGAAATGAACAGTGGAGGATGGGTGGCACATAACTGGGAAGGAGGGAACCACATGAACAAAAACAAGCAAATCAAAGCTAAGTAACAGTACAATGGAAGAGTGAGGACAAGTCTGGCTGTATTCTGGGGAGCAGCGAGAGAAGAATAAGGGTGGTTAGTTCAGTGGTTCTCAAACTCTAAACTTAAAACCAATCCCCAACATATGTCAAATATTCTACCATTCTACAATGAAATGAGAATAAATACAAGTTCATATCTTGTTAATAATGCTGAATTTTATAATTCAACTTCTGTAACTTATATATAATGTGATAACAATATAAACATTTCATGCTTTAAGTTTTTATATTAAAAAAAATTTTAACAGGTCAGTTAAGGATGTCAAAAGTTCTTTCTAAGATAATGCTCTTTCCTGACTATAACAAAGTCAGTCTTTATGCCATAGGCAATGAGGATTTACCGTCACTTTCCAGTTTACCATGTATTTTTAGTGGTTTAATATTTTCTAACAAGCCTGTATTGCTTTGGAAATTAGAAAAGATTTATTCTTAAAAGCCGTAAGGGTTTAAATATACAAGAGTTATCTGGGAGTGAGCAGAAAGGCTTACCAGACCACACATATAAACTATACTCAAAATATATGCTGAAAAGGTAGAAAGGTATCTGACTCTTCTGAACCCAATTTCAAACTATTCTATAAATATATAACATATATGACAAATACTAAGCCAAAAAGGGAGTTTAAGAAAGTAGCAAATTAGCATGCTAAAAACAATCTGCTATAGCATTAATCCAGATGTTCCTATAGCATTAATCCAAAGTTCCATTCCTAAACGAACTACTTTTCATTAAAAATGGCATAATCTACTATTTTCCTATTTACTACAGGTTACAGAGGAAAATGTTTAGTTAACATTAAAGATAGCAATGAAGAAAGTAAAGTGCTCTTTTTGCTAAGGAAATTCAAATGTCATCATTCAACCGTGAGATAAAAATAAATTTTATTTGGAATGAAAGTGTTAAACTTTAATCTTAAAAAAAAGTGAACACTTAAGAGGAACCATTTATGACAATGGAAATGTGAATTTATTAAAGAAAGTTATTTCCTAATCTCTAATAAAATAATAGTTCTATAAAAAAACACTTCTTCAACCTTTCTTCCTTACATATCACTAATGGCAAGTATGGAAAAAGATGACACTGCATATGACACCTCCTTAAAAATGAGAAAAAAGCTGTCCAAAAAATTAAAACGGTACAAATTCCATTAACTGAAAGTCTAGTGTAGTGCTTCATTACGTTCCAAACACATCATGTAAATGTTAGCCATATATCTTTCCAGTCAGGTTAGAACTATTCGGCTAAGGGGGAACCAAACCAAATGAAGCCGACCATGCATGGAAAACATCTGCTGATAATTTCTAAAGTTAATGGTTTCTAACAGTAGTATATAACTCTTATCACAATGCTTTCCATGGAAAATATGCAATTATTCACTGGTGAAAGATCACACTAAGTGACTTGTTAATATTACAAAAACCAGTAGTGGTACCATATAGCAGTCTGTTCATGTTTGGATAATTTAATTAGTCAGGGTTTAATAAACTTTCTCCTTAAGTGAGTTACTGTTTTTAAAAAATTTAACATACATATACCATACCACACCATAGTAAAAGATGTGCAAAGTTATTTCTACAAACAGAATTTTAGGTCACTGAAATTCAATTTAAAACACATATGGAAAAATGAAATATTTAATAAATAGTTCAACTTAATTATTTTAAAATGAAATCACTTTTTTTAAACTGTCAGTCAAATATGTTACTAAATGTTACACTCTCAAATGTACACACAGTTAAACACTCTGATCATAATAGTTCTAGTCATATTAAAATTTGATGGCTAACATTTATACAATGTGTGGCCAAGCTTTCTGGACAAAGAAACAGAAACTAGATCTACATTTGAGATTTTATTCTGCACAACACAGTTCTTGCCCACAGTACTTTCCTAGTGCTATTATCTTAAAATTACAATAAAATAATATTGGTTAATGGCAAAGCCAGGAAGTTATAATGAAACTGAGAGGACCCTAAAAGTTTAAAAGTCTCAAAACTAGAATCACATTGTACAATGAGTAAATACACTAAAAAAAAATAATAATAATGCCAGAATTATTTCCAAAAGAGCCCTGTGGCTTTCAAAATGACTGATTTAGGAAGGCCACAATACTTACTCCCACAATGCTGTCAATACTTATAATATTTTTAGAACTCCTTTATGGGAAATCCCTGCAGAACTTTTAGCACATTCTATTAATTATCCTCAATGAATGGTAACAAATCTCCAAACTTTGAAAGCGAATTTGAGTTTCTGAAGCAATTAAAGAGTCTCATGGGGCCTAATACAGAGAATATGATGGATCAGCAAGCAGGGCCACTTATATTTGGTCCGAAATGAGATGTAAATATGAGTAATAGACTAATTTTCCTAGGAGGCCTCCTGGGAAGGCAAAACCTCTAAGGTGACTGCTCTGAAGCCCATTTCTCACTTAGATATCAATGTAACTCAATTTCACAAATAAATAGCATCCAGTTCAACATTCTCATTTTACTAACGAGAAAATGAAGTTTCTAAAAAGGTAAAAGAAATTTCCCCAAATCACCGAACTATTTAGTGGCAAACTGGGGCCTAAAAGTCAGGTCTCCTAATGTCTATTCAGTACTCGTTCCCATTCACTATGCTGCCCATAAAATTTAAGGCTTGAGAATAAAGTAGAATTGCTTTTGAAATCCATTAGGGGCTGGGCGCGGTGGCTCAAGCCTGTAATCCCAGCACTTTGGGAGGCCGAGACGGGCGGATCACGAGGTCAGGAGATCGAGACCATCCTGGCTAATACGGTGAAACCCCGTCTCTACTAAAAAATACAAAAAACTAGCCGGGCAAGGTGGCGGGCGCCTGTAGTCCCAGCTACTTGGGAGGCTGAGGCAGGAGAATGGCGTAAACCTGGGAGGCGGAGCTTGCAGTGAGCTGAGATCCGGCCACTGCACTCCAGCCTGGGCGACAGAGCGAGACTCCGTCTCCAAAAAAAAAAAAAAAAATCCATTAGGAGTTTTAGTTTTAAATTCAAGTTAAGACAACTGGAAATGGATATGGTAGGTCTAGACCCTAAACTGGGTCTGGTTTGCAATGCCAGATCTCTTATAGCTCAACCAAAATGTAGGAATGTGGGTTTGCTCATGCAGACATTAAAACAAAATTAAAGATGAGTTTTCATCATCACTAGTAGCACTTGTTGAGCATTCACTATGCCAGACACTTTGCCAGGCTCTTTTGCTTGCAGTGCTTCATTAAATCCTCAGAAGAACCCTATGGAGGTAGACACATTATATCCTCACTTTAAAGATAAAGACAGTGAGGTCTACTAAGGTTAAATCATATAATCAGAGTTACGAAGTACAGCAGGTTGTATTTTCTAAAGATGGTTATAAAAATACATTCTTTTTCTTATAAACTTTTTTACTTTAGAGTAGTTTTTAATTTTATTTCATTTTATTTTTATAGAGACAGGGTCTCCCTATGTTGCCTAAGCTGGTCTCGAACTCCTGGGCTCAAGTGATCCCCCCAACCTCAGCCTCCTGAAGTGCTGGGATTAGAGGTGTGAGCCACTGTGCCTGGCCTAGAGTAGTTTTAAAATTGTGATGATAGGACAGAATTTCCATATACTCTATACTCAGTTTCCCCTAATATTAATGTCTTATATTAGTAGATACATTTGTCACAACTAATGAAGCAATATTATATTTGTATTAACTAAAGTCCAAATTTATCTAAATTTCCTTAGCTTTTATCTAATGTTATTCTGCACCAGGGTCCCATTAGAATACCACATTACATTTAGCCATCATGTCTCCCGTGGCTCCTCTTGGCTATGCCAGTTTCTCTGACTTTCCTTGTTCATGATGATCTAAGATTCTAAAAAGCTGAGACCGATCCCCAAGTGTATCTTACACCAGAGAAGGTGCTCCTTAACCATACTACTAAATAATGTCCTGTAATCCAAACTGCTTGTCCTTACGTTTTTTTTTTTTTTTTTAAATAGGGACAGGATTTCACGATGTTGACCAGGCTGCTCTTAATCGAACTCCTAGCCTCAAGCAATTCTCCTGCCTCAGCCTCCCAAATCACTGGGCCTAAATTGGCAGACATATCACATTTGGAAAGTAGATCCTATAGCAATGCTTTTTCTTCCAGTAACTACATTACTACATAGTATATTCAAAAGAATATATGAATGAGCTATCATGGCATATAAGACCATGTGGCTCCAAAATATAAGTAACATCAGTCTCAGTGACAAGACCAAGCAAGTTATGTATTAATATTTTTTTAAGAGCCATACATTCTGGCTAACACGGTGAAACCCCGTCTCTACTAAAAAATACAAAAAACTAGCCAGGCGAGGTGGCGGGCGCCTGTAGTCCCAGCTACTCGGGAGGCTGAGGCAGGAGAATGGCGTGAACCCGGGAGGCGGAGCTTGCAGTGAGCTGAGATCCAGCCACTGCACTCCAGCCTGGGCGACAGAGCGAGACTCCGTCTCAAAAAAAAAAAAAAAAAAAAGAGCCATACATTCTTTCCACACAGTTTTGGAAAGATATACACTAGAGATTTTTTAAAATATTCAAATAATTCCTGCTTTCATTTAATGGCAGGAGTGCTTATAAAATATTATTAGATTTACTATACACATTTTAGGATTAAGTTGTAGCCAGTGCTAATTATAACATGCCTGGAAAAATATCTAACCTACACTGATTAAAATTCTATTTATAAAGGAAAAATCTAAACCACAGAAACAGTGCTTAGTTTAGAACAAGAACATGTACATAACTGCCAAATGCAATCCCTATTTAGATGTCTGTCTTACTGAACACTGTAATCACAAAAAACCAAAATGAATTTCTAAGTGTTTCAAGATGAAATAGCTTTTGCATAACTTTCAAGGCTTGTAATTACTTCCTTGAAAAGGTAAACAATCCAAGTTTCAATTTATTTATAATACTAGTTCTCTAGAAGTTAACAAATTGAATACTCAGCTTTACTATACATGGAAGCCTCCTACAAAATTCAGAATCTCTCAAATTAACAATTAAATGCTAACCAAAGAAAAATTACTGGAAGTCAAAGGCCAATACTAAATTCCTACAGCCATTTATGGATAATGCAAACCCCTAGGCTTACTGAATGAGTTTTTAAGACTCCTCAAATACTTGGGGGTAGCAAAGTATAAATCTAAACTGATTGTCCAGAAAAATGAATCATTAACTACACACACAGTCTCTGCTTCCTCACTTCCCATTCCCTCTTCAATCAACTTCCCTCTTTAGTCAGCTTTCGGCCTCTACCATTCCACTGAAACCACTTTGGCAAAACAGTCCACTTTCATGTAGCCACATCCAAGAGCTACTTCTCTGTCCTCATTTTACTCTACCCTCTTGGCAGCATTCCACACGCATGGCCACTTCCTCCTTGAAATGCTAGCCTCTCTTGGGGTTTGTGACACCACTCTCCAGGTTTTCTTCTGACGTCGGTGATCCTTCTCTCCTGGTTGGATTGGTTGGCTCCCCCTCCTCTACCGGACCTCTAAATGCTGAAGCTTCCTGTCACTCAGACATCAGTTGTCTTCTCTCTATCCTCTTCCTCCTTCCTCTTTCCTTTGTGCTATCTTTATGCTGATATTACCAAAATATCTCCAACACATTATCTTAGCTCCAGACCCACAGGTTCATCTACTTACCCAACACTTGCGTGTAATCTTACAATGTAAATCCAGTTACACAATTTCCCAGTTTAAAAGCCTTTAACAGCTTTCCACTGAGCCTAGAGTAAAAATCGAATTACCACTCCTCTTCCACCTCCGTGCTAACCTCTTCTGCCAGGTTCTCCAACAGGCCACTTCGTACCTCAGCGCTTAGTACAAATTGTCCAGGCTACCTTCTCAGACTTTGTTTCACTACCTCTGTTTCTTCCTTGAAGTTTTAGGTGTCAGCTTAATGTCAACTCCTTAAACAAGCTCTCACTAAGGCTGACCACTACTTAAAACAAGTTCCCCTCAATAGTGATTCTGTCTCAGTCCTGAGTGCTTCGTTTATGGCTCTTATTACAGCCAGCGGTTGTTTATTCATTTGTCTGTTTCCTTGTTTTCCACCTGTCATTCCCTCTAGAATCTTAGTTCTATAGTTCTGTAGTTGTAAGGACCATATTGATACTGTGCACTATTATATCCTCAGCATAAAACCCCAGCACACTTTGAAAGAGCTCGAATTTTCCCCGACCCTAGAAACAGGGTCTCACCCTATTGCCCAGGCTAAAAGTGCAGTGACGGATCACAGCTCACTGCTGCCTTGAACTCCAGGCCTCAACTGATACCCTCGCCTAGGCCTCCCAAAGAGCTAGGATTGCAAGCATGAAGCATCATACCCTGCATGAAAGAGCTCAATTTCTACTTGATGGAGGGCTTAATACAAAAAAGAGAAAAAGTCAGATAAATTGATCCTGTCACTTTATATTTTTTCCAGGAATTCAAAAGCTAGTATAGACCAGGTGCAGTGGCTCACACCTGTAATCTAAGCACTTTGGGAAGCCAAGGTAGGTATATCACTTGAACTCAGAAATTGGAGACCAGCCTGGGTAACATGGCAAAACCCTACATCTACAAAGAAAAAATATAAAAATTAGCCAAGCATGTTGGTGTACACCTGTAGTCCCAGCTACTCAGGAGGCTGAGGTGGGAGGAGAGCTTAAGTCCAGGAGGGGCACGTTGCATCAGCCAAGATTGGGCCACCGCACTCCACCCTGGACGACAGAGCAAGACCCTATCTGGAAAAAAGAAAAAAAGGTAAGTGTAACAAATGTGGTTCAGCTGACCAGTCTTTGGCCCTTTTGCTATTTTTATATGGGGTCCTTTTTATTAAACAGAATATTAATACAACAAGTATAAAAGTATGAACAGGAAAATAATGTCACTTTACATCCAGAATATTTTTAATAGCCTCCAATGTGCTTTCAAAGGTTTATCTGTATGATGTAATGAAACGCAGTATAAAAGGATGAAAGTGGCCGGGCGCGGTGGCTCAAGCCTGTAATCCCAGCACTTTGGGAGGCCGAGACGGGCGGATCACGAGGTCAGGAGATCGAGACCATCCTGGCTAACACGGTGAAACCCCATCTCTACTAAAAATACAAAAAGCTAGCCGGGTGAAGTGGCGGGCACCTGTAGTCCCAGCTACTCGGGAGGCTGAGGCAGGAGAATGGCGTAAACCCGGGAGGCGGAGCTTGCAGTGAGCTGAGATCCGGCCACTGCACTCCCATCTGGGCGACAGAGCGAGACTCCGCCTCAAAAAAAAAAAAAAAAAAAAAAAGGATGAAAGTGTTTACCCTAATTGAAATACAGAAGGCAGGGATTATTTCCATTTTACAGATACAATCACTAAGGCAAAGAGGTCAATGAGTTACCTAAAATCACAGATGTTTAGTGGTGGAGCTGAAGTCTGATCTCAGTTTTCCTGGCTCCCAATCCAGTCAATCTTTTGTTTTTTACTTTCTTCTTTTTTGTGTTTCATTTTGATACACACTTTCGGCCTTCTTAAAACTGCAGTGTTCAGTAAAATATACAAATCCTAAGTATATGACTTAATATTTTTACAAGTCAATATATCCAGACTGAGACAAGAGTACTGCCTGCAACCCAGAAGCCTCCTTCATGCATGTCCCTTCCCAATAATTAACTACTCCACTGGTAACCACAAGTCTGAATTATATGACCATCATTAGTCTTACCTGTCTTTTAACTTTATCTAAATGGAATTAACAAACATAGACACAGCCAGGTGTGGTGGCTCACACCTATAATCTCAGCACTTTGGGAGGCTGAGGCAGAAGGATTGCTTGAGCCCAGGAGTTCCAGACCAGCCTGGGTAACATGGTGAGATCCCATCTCTACAAAAATGGGAGGATCGCTTGAGCGATCCTCCATAGATGGGCATGGCAACGTGCGCCTGTGGTCCCAACTACTTGAGAGGCTGAGGCAGGAGGATCACTTGAACCCCAGATTTGGAAGCTGCAGAGAGCTATGATCGCACTACTGTAGTCTAGCCTGGATGAGTGAATGAGCCCCTGTCTCAAAAAAAAAGGATATACTCTACTGCATCTGGCTGCTTTTATTCAACATGTCTGTGAGAGTCACCCATATAAGTAAGTGCCAAAATGGTTTCTTCTTTTTCATTGCTATACGGTATTGCACTGTATAAATATCCCAAAATGTATTTATTCTGTTTGACATCTGTGTATTTTTCAAGTTTGAGCTATATGAATAATGCCATTACAAACATTCTTATTTTGTAGATGAAGAAACAAAGGCCCTAAAAGGGAAAAAATACTTAAAGAAACACAGCAATTGGGCAACCAAGTATATCCCTGGAGGCCGATCACCCTTTTACAATGTAACACAAGTCAGCAAGTCCATCTGAATCTTAACCTAAAGATTTTTTAAATTATTGCACAATATAAAACCAAGTCTTAAGTTACAAATACTATGCCAAAGATTACTGTAGTTTCTGGTTATGAAAGTTACTTTATTTGTGTATGTGTGTCTATGTCTGGTTTTTTAAATCTATCTAGCTACCTACTTACCTATCTATCTATTTATTGACAGGCTGTCATTCTGTCATCCAGGCTGGAGTGCAGCGGCACAATCATGGCTCATGGCAGCCTCAAACTCCTGGGCTCAAGTGATCCTCCCGTCTCAGCCTCCCAAGTACTAGGACTATAGGCACACACCACCACACTCAGCTAAGAAGTAACTTACTTTTATACATGTAACTATTCTATAGAGATTTACCTCATCTACAGTCAAATAAAATTTTGTTTCCCGGATTAGAAATGAACCAAATTGGGAATTCTATCAAAATATGAACAGAGACAACAGTCCCAACTTATGAGCAGGTAGCATTCTAAAATTCTACATTTAAATCAGCTGTTTGGAATTCAGATGCATTTTCCCAAACAATTACATTACACAAAGTGATTAGGTTTTCAGGTCAGCCTACAAAAGCCAACTTCACAAAAATGTACCTGAAAATAGCACTAATAACAGTCTTTAACCACTATGAATAAATGCTTAACTTCAAATAATGAGTTATAAAACTATCTCCTAACACCCCAATCTCTTGTTTTAACTCCTAAAGTATGGGAGCCCCAGTTCCAAACGCTTCTGTAACTGGCTTACGCCTTTTTTTTTTTTTTTTTAACCCCTCACTAACACTTTTAACTTTATGTTTCCAAATCCTGGGCCACAGAATTCAGACCACAGAATTCCTTAATTCCTATCCCTTAAATAACCCTTTGAGATTTTTCACTGCTAGAGAAACTTTCTGCGGGGAGAGAGAGAAATTAGAAAAATAGAAGGAAAATAGTAAAATTTCAAGAAGTCTTAAAAAGTTGTTCTGTTTTTACCAAAACGGGCATGGAGTCAGGCAGGATTTTCCTAACCTCCTATTTGCATTAAAATATTCTTCTCGAGAGCCCTGTTCAATCTTTCTAGACTTCTTAAAATCCTAGGCTGGGCACCTCTGAGTGTCTCTCCTTTCATTAGGAAAGTCTCCAATTTAATTTCTTCTCACATTCCTTCTCATTACTCAGTGATAGCCTAAATGGAAAGATAAAGTGATATGTTGATAACATCAAGTCTTTAGGTATGCACAGAAGTGAAATCAGGGAGAGATGAAGACTAAGGGGTGCTCAGGCCATTGCGGTCACAATCTGTGACTTAGTTGTGTACCCATTAAAGGCTATATACAGATACTTTGAAGCAAATAAACCATTTCATAAATGGACACCAAAAAAGTTTCCAGAAATGAGAACAATCTACCTTATATACCACAATATAATATTCCTTTCTTCTTTAAGGCTCACATTATCTTTCCAGTAATAAGACTGAAGATATATTCTATATTTTCTCCATACAACAAGCACTGACCTGAATACACCACAAACAGGTACAATGCAAAGCATCAAAAGGCTAGCTCTAATTTGATGAAATTAATTTACCTGCAAATGGAGAAATCGATTTCTATTTAGTCTAGGTGATAAAAACTAAAAGAACAACAGCTACCCTGGCCTTAAAATCCAATAAAGAGCACGGTAAATGTCTCTGAAAATCAAAAGAAACCTACAAGTCATAAATGCCCTCAAAGGATTCTTAGGCATAGGAATGAGGAGTTGATTCACTAAACCTCAAAGAACAGATGTTTTAAAGGAAAAAGAAGATAAGACTGTGTCATTTTATCAAGTCAAGTCTTTACAGTAAGTAAAATACCTTATGGGCCAAAAATTAAAATGAACTGCAAAACTTATGTACAAATTATTAACTATCACTTCTGTGACTGAAGTTAATAAGAGAATCATACACTTAAGTGTAACAATGTAAAGAGGTATCCAAAAGTAATTTGAGCTAGCTTAATATAGACCACTAAATACACCCTCAGAGAGCTGACAGCCTGTAAACCAGCAGTCCCTGGCCTTTTTGGCACCAGGGACTGGTTTCACGGAAGACAATTTTTCCATGGAGAGCAGGGGCAGGGCAGGGGTGGTTTCAGGATGACTCAAGCACAGCGCATTTATTGTGTACTTTATTTCTATTGTTATTACTACACTGTAATATATAATGAAATAATTATACAACTCACCATAATAGTAGAATCGACGGGCGTTCTGAGCTTGTTTTCCTGCAACTAGATGGTCCTATCTGGAGGAGTGGAGGATATGAGACAGTGACAGATCATCAGGCATTATATTTTCCTAAGGAGCATGCAACCTAGATCCCCTGCATGCACAGTTACAGGGTCTGCATTCGTATAAGAATCGAACACAGTGACGGATCTGAGCGGAGGTGGAATTCAGGCGATAATGCAAGTGATGTGGAGTGGCTGTAAAGACAGATGAAACTTTGATCGCTGGCCTGCCATTCACCTCCTATCCACTATTATTTTACATAAACGAGTCCTAGTTCCACCACTTACTGTGTGAGCTTGGGCAAATTATTTAACCTCTGTGGCCCCAATATCTACAAAAATAAATTGGACTAAAAGTGGTAGCTACTTAAAGACTATTGTGAGGATTAAATGACAAAGTAACTGTCTTCAGCAGCTCCAGCAACAAAGTAAATGTTCAATAAAGGTTAGTTACTATTATTTTATCCTCTTGATGCATTAGTTATTTGAAATCACATCTATGACCTATACTACTTTTGGAACCCTCACAACCCTCCAGGACAGTGCTTAAGGCCCAGTGAATGTTCAATATTTATTGGCTGAGGACTACTGGTTTATATGGAAGCTAGAACCACAAAGCTGAAGAAGACTTTAGAAGTCATCTGGAAAAGTTTCACTCCATTCAACAATAAGACTCATAGGGGATTATCACATCTTTGCTTGAACACTTACAGCGACAGAAACTTGCATCTCCACAAAGCATAAAGGAATAGTTCTAATTATTAGAATGTTCCTTGAGATTTCATTACACTGACTACCGCTTCTCAAAATATTTCTCCAAGGCTGAATTCACTAGAGGGCATCACATATTAGGAGAAACTATATCAGAAATCATCACTAAAAGGAAGGAATCATTCAACATTTATTCTGCCTAAAAGAAAAATACTGGGCTGAGTTGTATAAAACAGGCATGCCAATTTAAACTTTATTCTATTTAAACATGCATTAAAATGTTCAGAATGAATTAAAATGAAGATTCTGACAAATTAGGTCGAAAATCATAGTAATTGCAAATGTTGTTGTATAGGTCAGTAATACAGATTAACACAGGGCTGGGACTCTTTCCAACACCATTATATAGCCTCCCAATAATTGTATACAATTTCAATGGTTACTTGTTTACAAAAAAAAAAAAAAAGCATACAGTACTAGTTTACATTTAATACTGCCCCTTGCAGCCAGCCTCCAAGTTACCACGAGCTATCCAAAAAAAGACCCAGTGCCAAAAAGAAAATTGTAAGTTTCTATAAGACTAGTAAGGGACCATGACTCAATTTTGTAATCCCAGAACTATGGAGTCTGAGACAGAAGTATCACTTGAGCCCAGGAGTTCTAGACCAGCCTGGGCAACACAAAAAACTTTACAAAAAACTTTTATTAGCCAGTGGTGGTGGCACATGCCTGTAATCCCAGCTGCTTGGAAGGCTGAGGCAGGAGAATCACTTGAGCCCAGGAGTTCAAGGCTACAATTGTGCCACTGCACTCCAGCCTGGGCAACAGTGAGAACCTGTGTCACACACACACACACACAAAGACTAGCAAGGTAAATCTGAACCTGGATTTGTGTATAACTAACAAATCTAAGGCCAGGTGTGGTGGCTCATGCCTGTATTCCCAGCACTTTCAGAGGCCAAGGTGAGAGGACTGCTTGAGTCTAGGAGTCCCAGACCAGCCTGGGCAACAAAATAACACCTCATCTCTACAGAAAATTTTTATAAAATTAGCCATGTTTGGTGGCACACACCTGTGGTCCCAACTATACAGGAGGCTGTGCCAGGAGGATCACGTGAACCCAGGAGGTCAAGGCTACCGTGAGCCGAGATTATGCCACTGCATTCCAGCCTGGGTGACAGAGTGAGGTCCTATCAAAAAAAAAAAGTTAAATTATTTAAAACCAAATCATTAAAACTGTTCATTCATTAACCAGGTAATGGTACAATTTTAAAACCTCATCATGCTCAAAGAGGATCCAGAACTGTACTCAAATATCTGTGGCACACACTTGTATTCCCAGCTACTCAGAAGGCTGGGGCAGGAGGATCACTTGGGCCCAGGAGTTCAAGTCCAGCTTGGTCAACATAGCAAGTCCCTGTCTCTCAAATTTAAAAAAAAATCTTTTAATCCCCACTCACTGCAATTCACAGTAATATGTAGAGAAAAACATGATGGAAAACTAGGCATGATTTATAGCACAGTTCTATACTTTATCAGATTCTGTTTGATGGGAGCTATTTTACAACTCTGTAGGCTATAGATTAACTGAGGGACATGTAAACTCTATCCTGTCAGGCAGGAGGTTCAGTTGACCTCCAGGGTCTCTCCCCAGCTCCCCTTCCCCAACAAACCAGTTTTGTCTCCATTTGGGTTCATTTCAACATTTCTTTACTCCATATAAATTTGTGGGTTATTTTACTTTTCTATTGAACCAGGTATAACATTTGTCTTCTTCCCTGATTATGAGTTTTTCTTTTACACATGTATTTTCATAGCTGCAAAGTCATTATATTAACACACTACACAGCTTTCTTATTATTGGTAAGATGTTGTTTGATACTCCGATACCAACACAAAAACAATCCAAACAGCGAATTGGACTGGAAAGGTCCACTGCCCATGTAAATTAACAAACAAGCCTTTGGGTTTTGAAAATCAATCCCTTATAAATTTCACTGGTATAAATTAAGTCATGAGCACCGCATAAAACTAGGAAACCAGGTTTCAGAACCTTCAGAGCCAATATTCAGACTGCAGATAATGGTGAAGACATGAACTCTAGCAACCACAACCTGTTGCTCACTCATCTTCATTCCCTGTAAACAGTTAAAACAACTGAGGAAAATGGTCAATCCAACAGCACAATGTGCTTCAGATGATTTAAAAAATTAATTTTGGTAGACTCTGCTCCATAGAATGCATCCATGTTCATTTATCCATTTATAGAAGTAGGTTAATTTTTATGTCACTGAAGAAATCAACACAAAAAGTCTTTGTTTAGGTTCATAAATTATCAAGATTATAAGGAATTAGAGAAGAAATAAAGGGATGAAAAAACATGTTGATAACCAAATTAAAGAGGATGTTTCAGATGCGGGTGACCCAAATCAGGAGAATCAGGTGGCTTTTAAGCCTACCAGATTCTCTTCCATCTAACTGCTCTCTTTATCCCAAGGACACTAACTTAAAACAATGTAACAGATTCAGATTCCTTTTACTATAAGAAGCATATAACCTTGTTCTGAACTTTTTATATATGTATACACACACATATATGTCTTCATGTATAGCATATGTAACTGTCATATGGTAGTTATATATGTAATATAGTTAGACACATATAATTGTCTAACATATGTAACTATCATACACATATAACTGTCATATACACATAATGAATTAATCAGAAACATTCACTCCAGACAAACTATTTTCCAAGATGGAAATCTGCTCTCCCCTGACTGGTGAGGCCATGGATACATGGTACACAAATATCAACTATATTCACAGACAACAAATCATTTTTTTTTTCAACTCCAGAGAAGATAGAAAGGTGTAATTATAATTTCATGCAAAAATAGTTGCAACACACTATCCACAGCCAATCTTTTTTCTTTCTCATCACTGTGACTTAAAAGTTTCATCTAATGCATAGCACAAAATGTTCCATTACAAGGTATGGTGGGGGGCAGGTAGGAGGCACTGGCAAGACTTGTGGACACAAAATATTCTAATAGAACCTGGGTTTCTTCCTATAAATATTTAGGAAAACTGAAAATTCCTGAAATTACTTGGAAAGGTAATCACCTCCTGACTCCCTGCAAAAAATATTTTTAACATCCGGCCTACCATAAATATTTTGCATAAAACCTATCTGAATGGCATTAAAATGCCTACAAAAAAGACAATAGAACACTTTACCAAATGCAAGAATAATGTGCATTCTAAGGCACTAGGGGCACTTCCACTTTTATAAGAAAAGAAAAAGTTTCCATTTGTCTGAGCAACTTCTGATGCAACATTAGTAATTACGGTCCTTTCCTCCAGTGTAGGCCTCAGAAACAAAAACTGGTTGATGTTTACGAACATTTATCTCAAATCAAGAAAGAAATTAACACAAAATAAAACATCAAAAGGCTTAATCTGGACAAATTTTCCAGTTTTACAAGCCAGTGACAAAAAGTAAAGCCTTAGAGGGGGATTAATTGTCAACTCCAACAGTTTAGAGAGTAAAGCCAAATAAACAAGTGGAACCTTCTACTCAGTGAGTTCTGAAAGTCTTGTCTCCTTTTAACTCCTTTTCCATAAATGCTTTCTGTATATTCTTGCCCATGTAAGCCCTAAGGACAAAAATTATAACTATGTGGATGTTTCTTCTGTTCTGAATTTTGAAACTATGTCCCATAAACTAGCAAAAACTTTAAATTAGCTTCTTTAAAGTTTTCTAGTTAACTCCACTCAGAAGAATGTTAAATATTTAAAAGAAAGAAAAGGACACTATGAAAAACCCACAGCAATGGTTCATAACAATGATGTTCATACTTCATACTCAGGGAAAAAGTGACTATAAGCTTTCCTGCTAAAATCAGGAATAAGACAAGGTTGATTGCTTTCACCATTGTTATTCAACATTGAACTAGAATTTCTAGTAAGAACAATTAGGCAAGAAAAAGAAATAAAATTCATCCAAATCAGGAGGAAGAATTTGCACATGACATGATCCTATGTATAGAAAATCCCCAGGAACCCATAAAAAGACTACTGAAGCTAATAAACAAATTCAGCGAAGTTGAAGGGTACAAGATCAACACACAAAAATCAACTATGTTTCTATACACCAGCAATAAACAAATCAAAAGGAAAATTAATAATTTCATTTACAATAACATCAAAGGAATAAACCTAGGAATAAATTTAACCAAGGAGGCTAAAGACACTTTGAAAAACACAAAACATTAACAAATTAAGGAAAATCTAATATATGGAAGGCTACACTGGGTTTAGGGATTAAAAGACAGTGCTGGCCAGGCACAGTGGCTCATGCCTGTAATCCCAGCACTTTGGGACACTGAGGCGGGTGGATCACTTGAGGTCAAGAGTTCAAGACCAGCCTAGGCAACATGGTGAAACCCTGTCTCTCTACTAAAAAAACAAAAACGAGTCGGGTGTGGTGGCACACACCTGTAGTTCCAGCTACTCAGGAGGCAGAGGCAGAAGAATCACTTGAACCTGGGAGGCAGAGGTTGCAGTGAGCTGAGATCACACCATTGCACTCTAGCCTGGGCAACACAGTGAGACTGTCTTAAAAAATAAATAAATAGGCCGGGCATGGTGGCTCACGCCTGTAATCCCAGCACTTTGGGAGGCCAAGGTGGGTGGATCACGAGGTCAGGAGTTCAAGATCAGCCTGGCCAAGATGGTGAAACCCCGTCTCTACTAAAAATACAAAAAAGTAGCCGGGCGTGGTGGTGGGCGCCTGTAATTCCAGCTACTCAGGAGGCTGAGGCAGAGAACTGCTTGAACCCGGGAGGTGGAGGGTGCAGTGAGCCAAGTTCGCACCACCGCACTCCAGCCTGGGCGACAGAGCAAAACTCTGTCTCAAAATAAATAAATAAATAAATAAATAAATAAATAAATAAAAGACAATACTGTTATGGCAATACTACTCAAAGCAATCTACAGTTGCAAATCAATCTCTATCAAAATTCCAATAACTTTTGCAGAAATGGAAAAGCCAATCATCAAATATGAATGGAATTGCAAGTGGTTTCAAATAGCCAAAACAATACTGAAAAAGAACAAAGCTGGAGGACTCGTGCTTCCCAATTTCAAAACTTACTACAAGGCTACAGTAATCGAAACAGTGTGGTACTGAAACTACCTTTGCAAAATTGTAACAGTGAGAAAACCCTAACATAGCTGACTCCATCTTGCTTCTAACCTCATAAGCTAACTGTCTTTGCTCATTCCTGCACATAGGCCAAGCTAACTATGGGAGGAATTTAGTTTATAGTTTAACCTTAAAGCAAGTATAATAATAGTCCTTTCCCAAAACTAATCCCCTCCTTGTTTAGAGACCAAAACCATCTTTGTAAAAACTAACAAAAGGACACAAAGTCCGAATTATGGTAGGGGCCTGAATTCTGCTAAGACTTAGGCATAGTTAAATAATAACAAGACATTATTTTGGTTGTCTTTTTTGTAATTACTTACTAGACAAGAGTCACTAGCCAGTGGTCATAAGACATAACTTCCCCGATTACCCCAATAGATTACCTCATTATTGTAAAACCCAAGGCTCATTCTTGAGGTATTTTTCAGACCTAGTATTCTGGTGGACCAACTGACGCCACCTGGGTTACTCATAACATGAAATTGGCTCAACTGGCCCTGTAACCCCCACCCAGAAACTGACTCGGCACACAAGACCATTTTGACACTTGTGTGATTTCATTCCTGACCCAACCAATCAGATGCAGATTCTTGCTGGGCATGGTGGCTCATGCCTGTAATCCCAGCACTTTGGGAGGCTGAGGTGGGTGGATCACTTGAGGTCAGAAGTTTGAGACTAGCTTAGCCAACATAGCGAAACCCCATCTCTATTAAAAAATACAAAAATTAGGGCCGGGTGTGGTGGCTCACGCATGTAATCCCAGCACTTTGGGAGGCCAAGGCAGGTGGATCACGAGGTCAGGAGATTGAGACCGTCCTGGTTCTCTACTAAAAATACAAAAAATTAGCTGGGCACAGTGGCACATGCCTATAGTCCCAGGCGGTTGTGGTGGTGGGCCTGTAGTCCCAGCTACTTGGGAGACTGAGGTCAAGACCTGTAGACCAATTAATTGAGAGTCCAGAATTATGACTATACATCTATGGCCAACTGATTTTCAAGACAGGTGCAAAGACCATTCAATAGAGAGAGAACAGTATCTGTAACAAATGATACTACTGGCTAGCCACATGTAAAAGAATGAAGGTGCCCTCAAACTCACTCAAAATCTATCAGCAACCTAAACACAAAAGATAAAACTACGAAATTCTTATAAGAAAACAAGGGTAAATCTTCACAACCTTGGATTTGGCAAGGGATTCTTACATGTGACACCAGAAACATGAGCAACAAAAGAAAAAAAAAATCAATTGGACTGCATCCAGATTAAAAACTTTTGCACATTGAGACTACCATCAAGAAAATTAAAAGACAACCCACAGAATGGAAGAAAAATCCACAAGTCAAGGGTCTGGTACCCAGTATATATAAAGAACTCTTACAACTCAACAACAAAAAGACAAATAACTTTTTTAAATGAGCAACGGACTTGAATAGACATTTCTCCAAAGAAAACATACAAACGGTTGACAAGCAATGAAAAGCTACTCAACGTCATACATCATCAGGGAAATGCAAATCAAAACCACAATGAGATATCACTACATACCCACTAGCATGGGCACAATTTTAAAAATGGAAAATAACAGGCATTGGTAAGGATATGGAAAATCCGCAATCCTCATATATTGCTGGTGGGAATATAAAATAGCAGTTTCTCAAAGAGTTAAATAAACCTTGAAAACATTATGCTAAGTGAAGAAGACACAAAAGGTCACATATTGCATAATTTTATTTATATGAAATATTCAGAATAGGCAAACCCACAGAAACTGAAAGCAGACTGGTGGTTGCCAGAGGCCGGGGAGAAGGGAGCAACTGCTTAATGGTACATAGTTTCCTTTGGGGTGATAAAAATGTTTTGAAACTAGATAGCAGTGGTGGTGGCACAACACATGAATGTACTAAATGCCACTGATTTGTCCACTTTAAAATGCTTAATTTCTTGTAAATTTCACCTCAATTAAAAAAAAAACCAGATATATATCAAATGGCTATTTTTTCTTCCAACTATCCACAGTAGAGGTCATTTACAAATGACCACAATGGAAATTTCAATTAATTTTGCAAGGCAAGCTTCTGATTACGACACAATAAAACTAAGAATTAATAATTCAAAACCAACAACCCTAATGATTAGAAATTCTTAAGCCTTCCTATATAATTGCTGAATTAATGAAAAAAATTAAAAATATACAAGACTTGTAGTTCCCAAATGCTGATGTGCATTCAGATTACCAAGGGGTGAGGAACTTGTTAAAAACGCAGAAGCTCAGGCCCTACACCCAGAGTGTTAAGCAGAGTTGGAATATCTGCATTTTTCATAAGCCTGCCAGCTGAGACTGATATTCACCAAAGTTTAGAACCAGTGCAAGAGAATATTTAGAAAAAATATAAAGACATCACATATCAAAAGTTACAGGATTCATACAAAGCTGTACTGAAATACTTTCTAAAATAATATTTAAATAAACAGAACATAAACTAAGCAATCCAAATTTTAAAATCAAGCAGTCGAAATTTTAAAATAAAAGGTATGATTAAAAAACAAAAATAGAAATATGGATGACAGTAAAAATGATTGATTAGATAACAATACACAGAAAGGGTCAGGCACCTTGACTTACACTTATAATCCCAGCACTTTGGGAAGCCAAGGTGGGAGGATCACTTGAGTCCAGGAGCTCAAGACCAGCCTAGGTGGCAGTGAGACCCTGTCTCAAACAAAAAAAAAAAAAAAAAAAAGGAAAAGAAACATAAAAAAACAGCGGAACTTTAAAATGAGCTTGGTTCTTTACGAAAAAATTTACAAAGTCCCAAAAATTCTAATAAAATAAAGAATTATCAAATAGGTAAAAGCAGAATTAGTAAATTAATCATTTGTAATCAAGCAAGAAAAATAAGTTTGTCAGCAAAAACAGGTAAAAGCAGAATTAGGAAATTAATCATTTTTAATCAAGCAAGAAATATAAGTGTCAGCAAACTGAAAAAAATACAACTTATCTAGACAACTCTTGAGTTACTTTATCAAAAATATAAGAAGTTATATGTCGTTAAAAAACAGAAAAAAATTAATTGCAACATTAGTTATATAATCTACCACTTGGTTGAAAAAAATAAAATTTGTACAGCAGGGGGAAAGTTTTAACAAAATGTAATGGACTTGAAATTCTTTCTGTTAAAGAAGACTTTTGTTCTTTCTTCACTAATAAGAGAAATAAATAGACTTTATTGTCCTCGATTCAAAAGCAAATCTCAAAATAATATAAATGATTCTAAATTACTCATTTTCCAGGCTTAAAAAAAGTCAAAATATTTCCCTATGAACTTTACTATTGAGGTTAACTTTTCATTTTAACATCATTGTGGTCGAGTGTTTAGCCTGTTATTCAACACTGAAAATCAGTAAATAACGGTGATTAGCAAAGAGGAGATAAGAATTAAGAGTCATTCACAATAATTAACATAGTACATATAATGAATCTTTGTTTAATAAAAGGGAGACAGCCCTTTTGTCTTTAGGGTGTTCAGTTGTTTCCTATGGCTGCTGTAACAAATTACTTGGTGGCTTAAAACAGAAAGTTATTCTCTTCCACTCCTAGAGGCCAAAAAAGTCTGAAAGCAGTATCATTAGAACAAAAGCAAGGTCACACTCCCTCCAAAGGCTCCACGGGAGAGTCTGTTCCTTGCTTATTCCAGCTGTTGATGGCTGTGGGAATGAATGCCTTGACTTGTGGCCCTAACACTCAAATCTCTGCCTCCTGGTCACAGTGCCTCCACCTCCTCTGTGTATGTATAATCTCTCTCTGCCTCCCTTTGATAAAGATACACAGGATTGCTTCTAGGGACCACTCAGATAATCCAGGATAAGTGCCCTAGACATCAACATCCTCAATTTAATTACAAAAACCATTTTCTAACATACAAGGTAACATTTCACAGGTTCCAGGATTAGGACTTGAATATTTTAGAGAACCATTTTCAGCCTACCACAGATGGTCTCTTTAAAAACCTAACAGGCCTGGCCAGGTGTGGTGGCTCACGCCTGTAATCCCAGCTCTTTGGGAGACCAAAGAGGGCTGACTGCTTGAGCTCAGGAGTTCGAAACCAGCCTGGGAAACACAGCAAAACCCCATCTCTATGTAAAAAATAAAACAAAAAGTAAGTAAAAATTTAAAAAGAACAAAAACAAGAAAACCCTAATAGGCCAAGCTTTTTTGTCAGGAATTAGATACTATCTTAGTTTCCAGATTTACAATGCCAAAGTCATAAGCCTTCTGACCCTAGACATTGCAAACAAACACCACTGAAATTAACTCGGGAATTTCATCAGGTGCACAGGAAACTATCACATTTGTCCCAAGAATATAAGGGAAGTTTTGTCTGTTTGACTGTATGAGTTAAATTCTGCTCAAATTTTGTAGTCTCAAACTACCTATCTGCATGTATCTGACATGCAAATAAAAACAAAGCGTTCTTTCTCTTCTATATTGGTAAGAAGGGGTCTTTTTGTTGGTAAGATTTTCTTATTGCTCCAACATACTTTATAGAGTTGGGTAATAATAAACTAAGTTTTTAAATAAATTTGAGACAAACTACTTTCCAAAGGCAGCAAAATTTATTTTTATCCTCTAAATTTTTCCAGACACACAATTTCAAGACCCACTAGCCCTTGAATCTCCTCCAGAATCAAGCAGTTTCATTCCATAAAATCAAAATAAATTCCAGATGAATTAAGAGTTACATGTAAAATATGAAAACATTATAGAATTACAATAGGAAAATGAGCCAAGAATCAAGAGTCATATACAAAAAGGAACACTAAAAATAGGCAAAGAAATCAGACTAAAGTAACATGATACCATGTTTCCAATTACTTTTTCATATTTGACAATGATAGTATCCAGCAAAGTGAGGGTATAGGAAAATAAGGCCTCAAACATAAATTGCTAAGAGAATCAACTGATAGAGCCCTTTTAAAAGGCAAATTCAGCATGGCTGGCAAATTATAAAATGCATATACATTTTTACCTAGTATTTTCTTTTTTTTTTTTTTTTTTTTTGAGACGGAGTCTCGCTCTGTCGCCCAGGCTGGAGTGCAGTGGCCGGATCTCAGCTCACTGCAAGCTCCGCCTCCCGGGTTTACGCCATTCTCCTGCCTCAGCCTCCCGAGTAGCTGGGACTACAGGCGCCCGCCACCTCGCCCGGCTAGCTTTTTGTATTTTTTTAGTAGAGACGGGGTTTCACCGTGTTCGCCAGGATGGTCTCGATCTCCTGACCTCGTGATCCGCCCATCTCGGCCTCCCACAGTGCTGGGATTACAGGCTTGAGCCACCGCGCCCGGCCTACCTAGTATTTTCATTCTAAACTTGTATCCTACAAAAGTACTCATAAAAGTAAGAAAAGATAAGATAAAAATGCTCATGGAGGCACTATTTGTATGTGAAAATTAGAAATAGTATAAATGTCCATCAACAGAGAAATGGTTAAATTATGGCATAGCCATATAACTGGAATATTATGCAAGCAGTTTTTAAAAAGTGAAGCACAATCGTCTCAACATCCATGGGGGATCTGTTCCAGGGCCTCTTGAGGACATCAAAATCAACAAATGCACAAGTTCCTCATATAAAATGATATCATATTTGCATACAGCCTGCTCACATCCTCCAACATACTTTTCCCTAAATTACTCATAATATCTAATACAATGTAACTGCTATATAGTTATATTGTTTAGAGAACAATGACAAGAAAAAAGTCTGTACATGTTCAGTACAGAGACAATTCTTTTTCAAATATTTTTGATCCATGGTTGGTTGAATCTACGAATGTAAAACCTGTGGATACAGAGGGCTGACTAGATATTAACATAAGCAGTCATTCAGAAAGGCAGACATGACATGTGAAATGAAGAAAGCAACTTACAAAATAAATGACTGTTTTTAAAGGAGAAAACAAAAAGAAATATCTATGTACAATAATATGTTTATATATTAATAGAAACCATGTTTTCGAAAAATCTTATGACATAGAAAAATCCTAAATTAATATAAAGTGAAAAAAGTAGGCTACAAAATTGTATAGGTAATAACATAAATAAAAGTGGCACTATAAAATAAACAGTTATCAACTATCTCTGAGTAATGTAATTCTGATCTGTTCTTTATATATTTTTTATTTTCCAAAATGTATAAATATTACTTATATAGCATTCAAGTTAACTTTCTTTATTAAGAGAGAGGATCTTGCTATGTTGCCCAAACTGGTGTTGAACTATTAAGCAACTAAAGCAATCCTCCTGCCTCAGCCTCCCAAGTAGCTAGCACTATGGTCAGGAGAGATTCTAACCCTAAAAAATACCAAGAGATTGGGTATAATGATGTGAGTTCATGTACAAAGAAGACTTTTTAAAACTATCTATTTACCAAATCTTATCTATGCTGAAGAATGATCCCTCATTCAGACTGGTTACCTTGAATATGTTTATTCTCATGTTCCACTACCAAAAATATTTTTGAACTTTTATAGTTTAAAATTTCCTTTGATCAGCTCAGGTAACACCAAAAAAGGGTAATTCTTAAAATTAGTATTAACTAACATAATCATCCAACCTCATCACATAGGTTAGCCCTGAAATAGATTTTGGTTCATTCTAAACAACTCTAGCTTCAAAGGACAAAGATTAGCACAAGCTCTGTCAGTTAAAACACTATGCTGCAACTTTCAACTTGTCTGGGGACAAGGAATAGACCCTGGTTTCAGAAGTTTCCCCCAGGTAAACTTAAGTATTCACTGTCATCAGCACTGTCTTTCCAGTTCACTCATGGTCTTCCTGAGCAGAAGGGGCCTACCCTCAGTCACAATTCTCAAAATCCTACCATCTCTTCAATGCTAAGCTCAAGATACACCTGTTTAGTGAAGCTGTGCCTCTTTTGAACTCCAGAAGCATCTTCTCGCCTGTACTACTGACTTGGTCAGCATGTGTTATTTTTACACAGACCTTCTTTTCATATACTCTAACTTTCCAGTTATACTTTACAAGTAACTAGAAGACACAGTTTCATCTCCAGTGCAACTTGCTGGAGATAAAAACTGAGTGGCCTATCCAAGAAACACAATAGGTGTTTGTTTTCTTTTGTTGTATATAAGGACTGGGACAGCATTAATTTGAGCCTATCGTACTCCAGTGGGCCTTGAATGGCTGCCTGCAAATCATGGGTTTTATCCTACAGTAATGGAGAGTAAAGTTCTGAGTTCAAAAACGATGTGATAAAAGTTCAATTTAGAAAAAGTGGTCCACCGCAGCCAGATGAGAGGAGGGTAATAATGTCTACAGCAAGGAAGATAGTTGGCCTAACATAAAGGGTTAAGTAAAGGGCTTTAAAGTCAGAAAGCACTGACTTCGCCAACACTTCCTTGCTCTCTGACACTGGGAAAGTTATGGCTTTCCTTTCCTTACCAGTAAAACAAAGATGATAAAACCAGACCTGGGCCACACCTGGTGGCACACACCTGTAGTCTCAGCCACTCAGGAGGCTGAGGCAGAAGGACTGCTTGAGCCTAGGAGTTCAAGACAAGTGGGGGCAACATAGTGAGACCCCGTTTCAAACAACAAACAAAACAACAACAACAAAAACACCAAAAACTAGAAACAAATTTTTAAAACCCTAGGTCTTACCCAACCATAGTGGACATTACATGAAATAATGCACACAGCACACATGCCACAATGCCTGTCAAAGGGTAAGCACACTGCACTCTGAGACCAATTCTCTGACACCAACTAGGTGTTCTACAATTCAACTCAATTCTGATACTACTTGGAGTTAATATCAGATCCCACAAGTTAAAGAGCAAGGTTTCCAACAAGACTGCCCTCACTTCAGACATCCCCAGGCTATCCACACTAATGTCCAACTTGGCTACAAATTCAGAGATTCCCAAAACCTCCCTTCAGTTTCAACAATTCTCACAGAAATCACTGAAAGCCCTATACTTAAATAATCACAGTTTCATTACAAAGGCTGCAACTCAGGAACAGCCCAATGGAAGAGGTACACAGAACAAGGGCAAGGTCTAGGAAAGAGGGCAGCGGGACGCAAAGCTTCCCTGCTCTCTCCTGAAGAAATCCAGGTATCATCCTCCTAGCAAACCAGTACATTCACTGCTATTCCAGGGTTTTTATGTGGGGCTTGATGACCCAGGCATGAGTGATTAAATCACTAGCCAGATGACTGGGCTTTGCTATCCAGTCACTGTCCCCTCCACAGAGACCAGGCGATGGGGCTAAAAGTTCCAAGGTCTCTCTGATGTGGACAGCTCCTTTCCTGAACTATCTAAGGGCCCACCCAGAGTCACCTATCAGGATAAACTCAGGTGTAGTCAAGAGAGACTCTTGTTATGAATAACAAAAGATACATCTATAAGGAAATTCCAAGATTTTTTGAAGCTCATTGTCAGGAACCAAAGACAAAGGCCAGATATAATAGATTCTTCATCATATCACATACACAAGAAATGGAGACTATAATTTCAGAAACTGACTAGTAGATTACTGAAGTAATGCAAAGCATAAAGATCAGGAGAAAAAACATCAAAAGCATTACAAAAGCAGCAGCAATAGAAAAAGGCTGAGGGGGATGGTGTCGAAATTATCTACAAAGGTTCAAGCCTGGACAATTAAATAGACAGAGACAGACATATCCTGGCAGGAAACCGAATATGGGATTGAGAATGAATTTAGTTTTAATCAAATTGAGACTGAGGTGACAACCAGAGATTGCAGATGAACACTGGGCAGATGGAGATCATGAGCCTAGAGATGAGAGAGGATATGGCCAGAATCAGTTGTCAGAGTTATCCACATAGATGGAACGCCCCCCACCACAAGACTCCCCAAACCCTCACAAAGGAGGATACCAGCTAATGGTGCCACTTAAGCTTGCTATGTCAAACAAAAGCAAGTTACTGCATGCAGCAGAGAGTGTAAGGGATAACGTCTAAAAGATTTAGTATTTTTGACTCTAAACAAAATGGTACCTAATCTTTAAAATAAAGATCCAAAAAGAATAACACAACCAAATGCCAAACAGAAATGCTGAGTTTGTTCTTTCACAGAAATGTGTTACTTTATTTTCTAAAAAAGGACATTTATCTCCCTCCAACAGAAATAAATACTTATTTTTCAATGAAAAGGTTACAGAACAAGCATAGAACATGTCAACAATACAACATAAACAGGAACAACTATGATCAATTCAAAAAGCGTTGTGTTCAGATACATGAAGCAAGACAAAAAACTCAAGCATCTAAATCATTACAAAGACTTACCCAGAGCTTTTAGAGTCCTGCTTTTTAAAGTACGTTCAGTAGCTAGAAACTGTCTCGTTAACTGACCATGGGTTCAGAAGCATCACAATTTACTTTCCCCTGGAATGCATATATCACATCATCCATTTGTTGCCAGCTTCCCAGAAGAGAGTACCCACTCTGTATTTCAGCCTGTGAACATGATAAATGGGAGAAAAAAGAGAAAGCAGAGTTTGGGAACAGTGCACTGGGCTAATCAGATGGTTCATGGAGTTATGGGCCCAGGGACCTGAAACATCTGACTACTGAATAGATTAACGCACAGGGCAACTCAGGAAGCTGGGTCATAGTGCTTGGGAAGGGAATGCCAAAAGACTGAGGTGAGAGCCCAATATGCGTGCCACCTCTGTAAAGATCCAGAGAGAGAGGGCAGCTGAAATGTTAACACTGGCCAGGTCCTTGGAACTTCCACTTCTCCCTGAGCCAGAATTGAACAGCAAGGGCAAAATCACAGCCTAGATCCCGCCCCAAGTGTCAGGCCTCTGAGCCCAAGCTAAGCCATCATATCCCCTGTGACCTGCACGTATACATCCAGATGGCCTGAAGCAACTTAAGATCCACAGAAGTGAAAATAGCCTTAACTGATGACATTCCATCATTGTGATTTGTTTCTGCCCCATCCTAACTGATCAATGTACTTTGTAATCTCCCCCACCCTTAAGAAGGTTCTTTATAATTCTCCCCAAAACATTGCTCTCAACTCTACCGCCTATCCCAAAACCTATAAGAACTAACGATAATCCACCACCCTTTGCTGACTCCTTTGTCAGACTCAGCCCGCCTGCACCCAGGTGAAATAAACAGCCATGTTGTTCACACAAAGCCTGTTTGGTGGTCTCCTCACACGGACGCTTGAGACATTTGGTGCCAAAGACCCGGGTCAGCGGGACTCCTTCAGGAGACCAGTCCGCTGTCCTCATCCTCACTCCATGAAGAGATCTACCTATGACCTTGGGTCCTCAGACCAACCAGCCCAAGGAACATCTCATCAATTTTAAATCAGGTAAGTGGCCTCTTTTTACTATCTTCTCCAATCTCTCTCAATATCCCTCAACCTCTTTTTCCTTTCAATCTTGGTGCCACCCTTCAATCTCTCCCTTCTCTTAATTTCAATTCCTTTCATAAATTCCTTTCATTTTCTGGTAGAGACAAAGGAAACACATTTTATCCATAGACCCAAAACTCTAGCACCGGTCATGGATTCGGGAAGGCAGCCTTCCCTTGGTGTTTAATCATTGCGGGGACGCCTCTCTGATTATTCACCCACGTTCCATTGGTGTCTGATCTCCGCAAGGACGCCTGCCTTGGTCATTCACCCACGTTGCCTTGGTGGCAAGTCAATTGCGGGGACGCCTGCTTTGGCTGCTCACCCATGCTGCAGCCCAGGGCTGCTCCCCACCCCCTTCTTCGTGTCTCTACCCTTCTCTTTAAACTTGCCTCCTTCACTATGGGCAACCTTTCACCCTCCATTCCCGCTTCTTCTCCCTTAGCCTGTGTTCTCAAGAACTTAAAACCTCTTCAACTCTCACCTAACCTAAAATCTAAGTGTCTTATTTTCTTCTGCAAATACCGCTTGGCCCAATACAAACTCGACAGTAGTTCTAAGTGGCCAGAGAATGGCACTTTCGATTTGTCTATCCTACAAGATCTAGATAATTTTTGTCGAAAAATGGGCAAATGGTCTGAGGTGCCTGACGTCCAGGCATTCTTTTACACATTGGTTCCTCCCCAGTCTCTGCTCCCAATGAGACTCATCAAAATCTTTCTTCTTTCTCTCCTGTCTGTTCCTTCAGTCTCCACCCCAAGCTCTGAGTCCTCTGAATCCTTTTCTATGGACTCATCTGATCTCTTCCCTCCTCCCCAGGGTGCCCCTCGCCAGGTCAAGCCAGGTCCCAGTTCTTCCTCAGCCTCTGCTCCCCAACCCTATAATCCTTCTATCACCTTCCCTCCTCACACCCGGTCTGGCTTACAGTTTCGTTCCACGACTAGCCCTCCCCAACCTGTCCAACAATTTCCTCTTAAAGAGGTGACTGGAGCTAAAGGCATAGTCAAGGTTAATGCTCCTTTTTCTTTATCCGACCTTTCCCAAATCAGCCAGTGTTTAGGCTCTTTCTCATCCGACCCCACTAAATATATACAAGAATTCCAATATCTAACTCTGTCCTACGATTTAACCTGGAGTGACCTAAATGTCATCCTAACTTCTACCCTCTCCCCAGATAAACAGGAAATAGTTTATTCTCTAGCCCAATCTCACGCTGATAACCACCAACTTCATGAGCCAGACCTCCAGGAAGGCATTAGAGCAGTTCCCTGAGAAGATCCCCAACGGAACTATCAGGCAGATTCCCTAGGTATAGCTAGGCGAGATTACATGGTTTCCTGCCTAGTTGAAGGGCTTAAAAAGGCAGCTTACAAAGCTGTTAATTTTAACAAATTTAAAGAAACTACCCAAGGTAAAGACGAAAACCCAGCCCAGTCCACCCTGGACCCAGAGGGGCCAGAAGGCCACCCTATTCTTACTATGCATTTTATCACCCAGTGAGCTCCTGACATTGGAAAAACCTCCAAATATTGGAATCCGGCCCTCAAACCCCAAAACTAGGAATTAATCAACCTCGCCTTCAAGGTGTACAATAGTAGAGAGGAGGTAGCCAGACAGCAACGCATTTCTGAGTTACAGCTACTTGCCTCCGCAGTAAGACAACCCACAACCACGTCTCCAGCATACAAGAACTTCAGAACCTCCAAGCCAAGGCTCCCAGAGGCTCCTTCAAAACATCCTCATGGACCTTGCTTCAAATGCCAAAAGCCTGGCCTCTGGGCCTTAGAATGCCAGCAGCCCAGGATTCCTTCTAAGCCGTGCCCTGTCTGTGCGGGCCCCCACTGGAGGTCGGACTGTCTGACTCATATCACTGCTGCTCCTAAAGCCCCTGGAGCCCAAACCCAATGTTCCTTGGCTGATTCTTTCCCAGATCTCCTTGGTTTAGCAGCTGGAGACTGACGCTACCCGATCACCTCAGAAAACTCCCTGGACCATCAGGTAACTCTTACGGTGGAGGATAAGTCAGTCCTCTTCTTAATCAATACGGAGGCTACCCACTCCACATTACCTTCTTTTCAAGGGCGTGTTTCCCTTGCCTCCATAACTGTTATGAGTATTGAAGGCCAGGCTTCTAAACCTCTTAAAACTTCCCAACTCTGGTGCCAACTTACACAATACTCTTCTAAGCACTCCTTTTTAGTTATCCCCACCTGCCCAGCTTCCTTATTAGGTCGAGACATTTTAACTAAATTATCTGCTTCGCTGACTATTCCTGGGCTACAGTCACACCTTATTGCCGCCTTTTCCCCCAGTTCAAAGCCTCCTTCGCATCCTCTCCTTGTATCTCCCCACCTTAATCCACAAGTATAGGATACCTCTACTCCCTCCTTGGCAACAAATGATGCACCCCTTACCATCCCATTAAAACCTAATCACCCTTACCCCACTCAACGCCAGTATCCCGTCCCGCAGCACGCTTTAAAACGATTAAAGCCTGTTATCACTCACCTGTTACAGCATGGCCTTTTAAAGCCTATAAACTCTCTTTACGATTCCCCCATTTTACCTGTCCAAAAACCGGACAAGTCTTACAGGTTAGTTCAGGATCTGTGCCTGATACAACAAAATTGTTTTGCCTATCCACCCCGTGGTGCCAAACCCATATACTCTCCTATCCTCAATACCTCCTTCCACAATCCATTATTCTGTTCTGGATTTCAAACATGCTTTCTTTACTATTCCTTTGCATCCTTCATCCCAGCCTCTTTTTGCTTTCACTTGGACTGACCTTGACACCCATCAGGCTCAGCAAATTACCTGGCCTGTACTGTCGCAAGGCTTCACAGAAAGCCCCCATTACTTCAGTCAAGCCCAAATTTCTTCCTCATCTGTTACCTATCTCGGCATAATTCTCATGAAAACACATGGGCTCTCCCTGCTGATCGTGTCTGGCTAATCTCCCAAACCCCAATCCCTTCTACAAACAACAACTCCTTTCCTTCCTAGGCATGGTTACGTACTTCTGCCTTTGGATACCTAGTTTTACCATCCTGACTAAACCATTATATAAACTCACAAAAGCAAACCTAGCTGACCCCACAGACCATAAATCCTTTCACCACTCCTTTCCATTCCTTAAAAACAGCCCTAGAAGCTGCCCCAACGCTAGCTCTCCCTAACTTATCCCAACCCTTTTTCATTACACACAGCCAAAGTGCAGGGCTGTGTGGTCGGAATTCTTACACAAGAGCCGGGACTGCGCCCTGTAGCCTTTTTATCCAAACAACTTGACCTTACTGTTTTAGCCTAGCCATCATGCCTCCGTGCAGCCGCCCTAATACTTTTAGAGACCCTCAAAATCACAAATTATGCTCAACCCACCCTCTACAGTTCTCGTAACTTCCAAAATCTGTTTTCTTCCTCACACCTGACACATATACTTTCTGCCCTCCCCAGCTCTTTCAGGTCTACTCACTCTTTGTTGAGTCTCCCACAATTACTATTGTTCCTAGCCCAGACTTCAATCCGGCCTCCCACATTATTCCTGATACCACACCTGACCCCCATGACTGTATCTCCCTGATACACCTGACATTCACCCCATTTCCCCATATTTCTTTCTTTCCTGTTCCTCACCCTGATCACACTTGGTTAATTGATGGCAATTGCACCAGGCCTAATCGCCACACACCAGCAAATGCAGGCTATGCTATAGTATCTTCCCCATCAATCTTTGAGGCTACTGCTCTGACCCCATCCACTACCTCTCAGCAAGCCAAACTCATTGCCTTAATTTGGGCCCTTACTCTTGTAAAGGGACTATGCATCCATATTTATACTGATCTCATATCCTACACCACCATGCTGTTTTATGAGCTGAAAGGTTTCCTCACTACACAAGGGTCCTCCATCATTAATGCCTCTTTAATAAAAACTCTTCTCAAGGCCGCTTTACTTCCAAAGGAAGCTGGAGTCATTCACTACAAGGGCCATCAAAAGGCATCAGATCCCATCGCTCAGGACAATGCTTATGCTGATAAGGTAGCTAAATTGCAGCTAGTGTTCCAACTTCTGTCCCTCACAGCAGTTTTTCTCCTTCTCATCTGGTCACTCCCACCTACTCCCCCACTGAAACTTCCACCTATCAATCTCTTCCCACACAAGGCAAATGGTTCTTGGACCAAGGAAAATATCTTCTTCCAGCCTCACAGGCCCATTCTATTCTGCCGTCATTTCATAGCCTCTTCCATGTAGGTTACAAGCTGCTAGCCCGCCTCTTAGAACCTCTCATTTCCTTTCCATCGTGGAAATCTATCCTCAAGGAAATCACTTCTCAGTTGTTCCATCTGCTATTCTACTACTCCTCAGGGATTGTTCAGGCCCCCTCCCTTCCCTATATATCAAGCTTGGGGATTTGCCCCTGCCCAGGACTGGCAAACTGACTTTACTCACATGCCTCGAGTCACGAAACTAAAATACCTCTTGGTCTAGGTAGACACTTTCACTAGATGGGTAGAGGCCTTTCCCACAGGGTCTGAGAAGGCCACCGCGGTCATTTCTTCCCTTCTGTCAGACATAATTCCTTGGTTTGGCCTTCCCACCCCTATACAGTCTACATATTTATTTGGAGATGGGGAGGTATTTATACCAGTTTCCTGTGGCTGCCATAACAAATTACTGCAAACATGGTGGCTTAAAACGTCAGGCATTTATTTCTCAACGTTCTGGAGGCCACAATTCTGAAATCAGTATCAGTCAGCCAAGATCACAGTGTCAGAGGGCCATGCCACCTCTGGAAGATCTGGGGGAGAATCTGCTCCTTGCCTTTTCTAGCTTCTGGTGGCTGATGGCATTCCTTGGTTTATGGTTGTATTATTAATCTCTCCTTCTATGGTCACATTATGGCCTTCTCCACTTCTGTCTGCAGTTAGATCTCCCTTTTAGGTTGAGTGGCTCACGCCTGTAATCTGGGAGCCCGAACCCATCCTCTGGGAGGATTGCTTGAGCCCAGAAGTTGAAAACCAGCCTGGGCAACATAGGGAGGCCCTGACTCTATAAAAAAAAATTAAAAAGTTAGCCAGATATGGTGGCATGCACCTATAGTCCTAGCTACTTGGGAGGCTGCAGCAGGAGGATCACTTGAGCCTGCAGTGAGCCGTGATCATGCCACTGAACTCCAGCCTGGGTGACAGAGTGAGACCCTGTCTATAAAAAAAAAAAAAAAAAAAAAAAAAATTGGAAGTGCTCCCTATGCTTCTGTTTTCTGGAAGAGATTGTGTAGAATTGATCTTAATTCTTTAAACATTGGTAGAATTCTTTAAAGAAATGATCTGGGCCAGATTTCTTTTTTGAAGGCTTCATTCAGTTTCTTTAACAGTTATTAGGGCTATTCAGATAATCCATTTAATTTTGGGTGAGTTGTGGTAGTTTGTGCTTTTGAGGAACTGATCCATTGACACACAAAGTGGACGTCCTCATTACTGCTGGGCAGTTGTAGGGTAAAGGACTGGCCTTTACTAGTCAAATCACCCAAGCAGTTTCTCAGGTTCTTGGTATTCAGTGGCACCTGGTTTTACCTCAAACCGCCACTCTTAAGTCTCACTTTAAGTAGACAGAAGATCTTCAGTGACAAAGTACACTCCAATACTTTCACCCTGATGAAGTCCTATAATTTACTTTTATACTTAACTCTTATTCTCGTTTCCATTCTTACGCCACCCTCTACCTATCCCCAGCTATCTCCATCACACTATCAATCTCAGTCACTCTCTCCTAGCCGTTTCTAATCCTTATTTAACAAACACTTGCTGGCTTTGCATTTGTCTTTCCTCCAAAATCGCAGAGGCCTTGACTTACTCACTACTAAAAAAAAAATAAAAAAGTGGGGGGGGGGGGGGACTTTATATTGTTAAATGAAGAGTGTTGTTTTTATCTAAATCAATCTGGCCTGGTATATGACAACATAAAACTAGCTCCTACAGTGTCTTACTGGCCAATTCATGCATCTCAATTTCTACCCTATGTTTTCCTCCACAAAAAAGTAATCCCTGTCCAACTTTCGCTTCCAGCAAGATCAAATAGATGTAGTTTTTCCTACTGCTCTAGCTAAGTACAACTAAAAATCCTAGCCATTATATGTAAAACAAATATGGGAAGACTCTGGACTCTGAAGATACAGATAAGGCAAACCAGATAGGCACCTTGGGACCCATGGAAAACATGGTGGTGAGTTCCCTGGGTTTTCTTTTCGCCTCAACATATACCACAGACAACAAGCTTAAAAACAAAAACAAACAAAAAACAAAACACAAACCCCTGCTCTCCTAAGCCAAAGAACTGAACAACAACATGCCCTCCAGCCAATACCACAGAAAAAAACTGGCCCACCCCCACCCACAAAAGCAAAAGCCATGTGGGGAGTCTAAGGCAGTAATGTTGTTCAGGTGTGTCTGCCCCTTATCCCTACAGGGGAGATATTAGAGAATTCTAGAGTTCCTTCCCTGCCAGGTGGTAATAAAACCACCTTCCCCTGCCAGGAAGTATCTGTGGAGACACCTGGAGAGCCTGGGTTTCTCCTCCCACCTGGCAGTAATGAGACATCCCTTCTGATCCCCACTGGCGTGGTATCTATCAGAGGAGGCCTAGAGTCAGTTTCACCACAGCCCAGGGGTAAGAAGGCCATCCCCTCCCAGTGGTATTAGTAGAGTCCTAAAGAGGGGCTCACACTCCTACAACTGCCCAGCAGTAATGAGGACGTCCACTTTGTGTGTCAATGGATCAGTTCCTCAAAAGCACAAACTACCACAACTCACCCAAAATTAAATGGATTATCTGAATAGCCCTAATAACTGTTAAAGAAACTGAATGAAGCCTTCAAAAAAGAAATCTGGCCCAGATCATTTCTTTAAAGAATTCTACCAATGTTTAAAGAATTAAGATCAATTCTACACAATCTCTTCCAGAAAACAGAAGCATAGGGAGCACTTCCAATTTTTTTTTTTTTTTTTTTTTTTTATAGACAAGGTCTCACTCTGTCACCCAGGCTGGAGTTCAGTGGCATGATCACGGCTCACTGCAGGCTCAAGTGATCCTCCTGCTGCAGCCTCCCAAGTAGCTAGGACTATAGGTGCATGCCACCATATCTGGCTAACTTTTTAATTTTTTTTTATAGAGTCAGGGCCTCCCTATGTTGCCCAGGCTGGTTTTCAACTTCTGGGCTCAAGCAATCCTCCCAGAGGATGGGTTCGGGCTCCCAGATTACAGGCGTGAGCCACTCAACCTAAAAGGAAGATCTAACTGCAGACAGAAGTGGAGAAGGCCATAATGTGACCATAGAAGGAGAGATTAATAATACAACCATAAACCAAGGAATGCCATCAGCCACCAGAAGCTAGAAAAGGCAAGGAGCAGATTCTCCCCCAGATCTTCCAGAGGTGGCATGGCCCTCTGACACTGTGATCTTGGCTGACTGATACTGATTTCAGAATTGTGGCCTCCAGAACGTTGAGAAATAAATGCCTGACGTTTTAAGCCACCATGTTTGCAGTAATTTGTTATGGCAGCCACAGGAAACTGGTATAAATACCTCCCCATCTCCAAATAAATATGTATTTATTTATTTGCATACATATATGACTAGTCTTAAGTACAAATGCAAAAGAGAAAATCAGATACAATTTCAGAGTTCCCCATTCAAAATGATAATATAACACCCCTAATTCTTTTATAAAGTATAGATAAAAAGAGAAATAAATACAGCTTTGGAAATTATATCCACTGGATCCAATTATATCCAATGTATACTCAGTTCCCTGAAGATTAGCCTACTCAATAGACAAGAACTGTTTATCAAGTAGCCTAGCAAAATTGAAGACTCAATCTTTATTAACTCTGACTTCTAGTATATTTCTTCTCTGAAGGAAAGAGAAGCTAAATTGTATAGGTTTCATTACTACCATAAAGAAATTCAACAAAATAAGGTCACTCTGGCACTCCTTGGAGTCCTCTAGATTATTTCCATCCTGCTTCTCCACCGCCTTCCCATTCTTAGTGAACAAAGCAAACATAATCCTTGCTTTAATTTAATCAACTGGTCTTAATGAACCACCACGTTAAAAATGTAAACAACCTAGGGCCAGGTGCAGTGGCTCACGCCTGTAATCCCAGTCCTTTGGAAGGCCGAAGAGGAAGAATCACTTCAGCTCAGGAGTTCGGGACCAGCCCAAGCAACACAGAGAGACTTCATCCCTACAAAAAAAAAAATAGAAAAATTGGCCAGGTGCGGTGGCACATGCCTGTAGTCCCAGCTACTCTGGGAAGCTGAGCTGGGAGGATCACTTGAGTCCATGCATTCAAGGTTACAGTGAGCTGTGATCAGGCTACTGCAATCCAGTCTGGGCAACAGAGTGAGACTCTGTCTCTATAAAAATAAAAAATAAAAAAACCTAAGTTTAAATCTGTAGTCACTCTCATTAAGAAGTATGTTAACCCAGTAAACTCTTCAGGTTGAGCACTACATCATAAAATTTCATTATGTGTATAACACAAACAATAAACCTGGTAATATATTTTACTGAATTTCGAAATGATATAATGGAACATGCAAGACTATCAAAACAATCATTATAACACATGAAAGGGGAAAAGGCAAAAAGGATGTCTCATTTAAATCTCCCACATTATAGACAGACTCACCCTAAGTAGCTACAGTAAGTTACATTCAGCATGGATATTCAGAAACTTTGGACATAACTTGTAATACAAGGCACACTCACTGAAATAATCCCTTACACTTAAAGCCACACAAGTACAGTATATTTTAAATTTACAGTACATTAAAACAGGCATTATAGCATAGCAATTAAGAGCACAGACTCTGAAACTAGACTGCATAGGTTCAAATCCATGCCCTGTACCTTCTTTGGGCTTCTGTTTCCTCATAAGCAAAATGAAGATAATAACAGTACTTGTATTTACTTCACAGTGGAAGCTGAGAGGGTTAAAAAGGAGTTAAAAACTTAAAGCATTTAGAACAGAACTCAGTATACACCTGGCACTCACACATTATTAAAAGAGAGGGTCGCTATTACTACCTATGGTCTTCATAACAGTTTCATGGCTACCGTGTTTACTTTTCATCATAGAAAACCTAGAGGTGATGAAATCTCAGTGACCTCTGTACTGAAGGCATTGATTTGTGTTTATCTCCTTCTCTACACAGTAAAGCTCAAAGACATAAATAGTGTCTTATTTAAAACTCTGTCCCCATCACCAAGTCCATGGTGTGTGTCCAAAAATGATCAAGTTTAGTCAAGAAATATTTTGGTGTTTAAGCTACCCCAACTTTCAATCATTTTCCTCCCTAACTCTACACAGGTAAATTTTTATTTAAAGGCTACACAAAAAGAAAATAATAATTCTAATACAGCATTTATATTACGAAAGCAGAAATGGTCAGAGCCACAGCCAAGGCTGCCTTTCCCAAGATACCTAAACATTCCAGTGGGGGAAGAGTCCCTGTCAAGAGTTAAAAACAATCCCCTCAGTCCATGCTCCCAGTCACATGGAGCTGGAAGAGCTGGAAAAACCGCCACCACCACTCATTCCTCTTTCTTCATCATTTATTCTTATCTTCATCTAGCATTTCCCTTCTTTGTGACACCACCACTAGATAGCAGCTCACCACATGCTATCCCTCTCCTCCATGAGTTCTCCCAAGGGAATTAACTATATACACTTACATAAAACAGATGTGATCTCCTATTTGAGATGAAAAACTAAGGGTACCATAACTCTTCCCTTTATCTTTGTCCCTAGAACAGTAATCCACTTTCTCTGAGGAAGTGAACAACTGAAGTCTTCAGGAATCTCAACTGTGAAAGGCTGCAGATGGTTCTGTAACCACCTATGAAAGGCGGTTAATCCTCTACTATCAGCTTTCACTGATGGCAACCCCTCATATGTCTCTTCCATTTGCCTCCCGAGTTTTTACAGTAGGATCCCTATGGCCCTATTGCCACAAGGAGAGGACAAGGTAAAGGTGTGAATAAACCTCATAAGACTTTCTTGGGGCATTACCTCACAGCCATAGGGAACACACCGAAGGTTTTTCTTAGCTCACTGCATTAAAAACCTTGCAGCCAAAGGAATTACAGCAGTCCTCATTATCCAACAGCAATTAGTGTCTCATGGGGAGAGGACCACACAGCCATTTCTCTTTAACAAGGACCATATTTTGTAACGAAGAAAAAGAGATCTGCTTAGAATTTTCCCAAAAAATAAAACAAAAAAATCCAGTATGTTCATAAAATATCATGTATTATATTGACCAAAATTTAGATTACACTTTGCAACTATGCATTAATTCTTAGGACAAAAAACTAATGAATAGATGGAGTGCTTGGGGCACAATTTTGTGACCAAATTGTAAAACAGCATGATGTGACAGCCTTAATTTCACATTTGCCTTTTGCAAAACAATTATAGAACAGTCATTTTAGCCAAAAAAAAATTATACTTTTCTTCATTTGTCTCCTGGAGCCTCTCACACCCCTTTTAAATTCTTTTAAAGTACCTCTTTCATAATTATCCCTGCTGTTTTTTCTCATTTAAAGTGTTCTTGCATTGCCATACTCTCACTAGAGCCTCTTTTTTATTACTGAAGTATATACATAAAGAGCACAAATCTTCATATTTTTACACATTCTGAATTTTTACATATACATATACTCATGTAACCACCACACATCTCAATGTGTAAAATGTTGCAAGAAGGTTCCCTCATGCCCTTTCCCAGTCATTACCACCACCACCACCAACCCAGAGTAATCACTATTCTGACTTCTGTCACCAGAGAAGTACTGTACTTATTTTTGAACTTCATTTAAATGGAATCATGCAGTGTACAATCTTATGTCTGACTTTGTAAGATACATCCATGTTGATACATATATCCGTAATTCATTGTCTTTTATTGGTTTTGCAGTGTTTCATCTTATAAATATATGACAATTTACTCATCCATTCTACTGCTGATGTACAACTGAGTTATATCCAATTTTTGATTATGAATAAAGGCATTATAAACATTCTTTAACATTTTTTTTAGTAGACACAAGCATTAGTTTCTCTTGAGTATACCTAGGAACGAATGCAAGCATTTGATCATGGGAAGGAGTAGACAAAGCCACAGTCTTCCAAAGTGACTGTATCATTTGACAACAATATGTAAGAGATCCAGCTGGTCTACACTCTTGCCAACACTGGAACTGTCCATCTTTTTAATTTTAGTTATTCTGGAAGGTGTATAGCAGTATCTCATTATTGTTTTAATTTATATTTCCCAATGACAAATAATGTTAAGTACCTTTTTATACGCATACTGGCCATTCTGAGACCCTCTAATAGAAAGTGCCTGTTCAAGACGCCTACACATTTTTAAAATGATTTTTCTCATTAATTATTTTATGCTACACATACACAAATACACACACAGAGACAGCATGAGTCCTTGGTCAGATATATAAATTGCAAATTTCTTCTTCCAGTCCATATTTTGCTCTTCATTTTCTTAGTGGTGTCTTTAGATGAAGAGAAGTTCCCAAGTTTAATGAACTCTGAAGACAAATTTATCAATCATTTTCATGATCAGTGCTTTCTGAGTCCTTTTTAAGAATCTCTGCCTATTCTAGGCACTAGTTCTTTATCTGCGCTTATGGTTTCAGCAGTTCTCCCCCTAGCTTTGACTTCATGAAATCCTGCCTCTTTTGCAAGATTTGCACCCCCTACCTTGTAGTCGATTTGCACTGCATTCATGTTATGTTGTTAGGTGCTGGACAACTTTAGTGTTACACATGTTTAAGTGGAGATCAGCTTTAAAACTAGAGAAATCATCAGTGATTACTTTCATATTACAATGATACCTGTACAAATATATTCAAAACCTAATGTAAAAAGAAAAAAAATTCTAATACCCATTATCCTAGCATTTTTCCCCCAAACATACCTTAGATGATTCTTTCTACACCTTTTAAACAAAGAACTTCCTGCTCTATCCTTTTTCCTAAATTAGTTAAGAAGACCTCCAGTTTCCAACCATATAGTTCCAAAGAAATAAACCTTACTCTTACGGCAAGCACGTACTCCCCTCCACAACCCTGTTATCTTCACATCCAATCACTCTCACAACATGCTTTCAAAATGTGTGTGGAATGTGAACTTTGCTCTGCCACAGCCAATGCCTGGTTCCTTCCCTCACCATCCCTTGTCTGGAGTATGCAAACTGTCCTTAACTGGTCTCCTCTTTACAGTCTTTCACCCTGTCACCAAAGTCACCTTTCAAAAACATAAAGTTGAGGTTATGCATCTAATCGAGCTCCTTCTACAGTTCCCACTGTCCGCAGGATAAAGTCACTCTCTTAGCTAAGAGTTCACAACCTGGCTCTAACCTTTCCTGGCTTCCCTCCCAGCAACACCTACAATACTCTGGTCTGACCCCTGGACACCATGAGCTCTCACTTGTCCTGGCTTTGCTCTGCTTCTCCCTATGCCTTTATCCTCCAGTTAGCTCCCTTCCTCTCCTGGCCAGGCCCACCCCAGAAGTAGTAACTGTTCCCTTTTATGTGCTCTCACAGCTCTCTGCACCCACAACTATATTTGAGTTCTTATCACACTTTAATCATTTATTTATTTGCCTCAACTGTCTACAAACTTCTGGACCTGGGACTTCTCCCTGAATTCCTCAAGGGTAGGGTCAGGAGTTAATGTTTACATCCTAAAGACTTGGCGGGGCTATTCCATAAAGGTTCAATGAAAGAATAAATGTCCTAGCCACTTTTACTCATCCTATTTTTTCAATAAATAAAGACTGGAAAAATTAGCACAAGTATATCAAAACAGCAAGCTTAACTAAAATTAGTTTTCTTTTAAAAGTCCCCCAGCAAATTATTCTTTTAAAAAATGTAATAAAAACAAAAATCTCAATTACTGATTTGTGCTTCCTGATAGAAATTAGTCATAACTGGCCAGGCACAGTGGCTCATACCTGTAATCCCAACACTTTGGGAGGCCGAGGCAGGCAGATCACCTGAGGTCGGGAGTTCAAGACCAGCCTGACCAACATGGAAAAACCCCGTCTCTACTAACAATACAAAATTAGCCAGGCGTAGTGGCACATGTCTGTAATCCCAGCTACTCGGGAGGTTGAGGCAGGAGAATCACTTGAACCCGGGAGGCAGAGGTTATGGTGAGCTGAGATGGTTCCATTGCACTCCAGCCTGGGCAACAAGAGCAAACCTCCCTCTCAAAAAAAAAAAAAAAAAGAAATCAATCATAACTCTGTTTCAAAATAAATTTTTAACTAATGGGCAACAAAAGTAAGATGAATATACCACTTAACCAAGGTAAATGTAACTGTTACCACACAACTGGATGCCAAGGGAATAAAACGTGATTATTTACACAACTAAAAGATCACAAACAAAACTACTGGCTTGAATATGTGTTCATTCTAGGGCATCGCTGGAGCCTTTGAAAAAGAAAAATATATATATTAAAAATGAAAAATTTGCGCATATATGTTTCCCCTTAACACATAACACATCTGTATGTCACAGGAAGATAGTATGCATAGTGGTAGTAAGACAGTAAGAACACAGGCTGGAAACACAATGTTAATTGTGTGACATGGACAAATTACTTAAACGTCAACGTGCTTCAGTTTCCTCATCTGCAAAATAAAGATAATAAATGTATCCACCTCACAGTGATGCTAGATGACTGAGTTGGCACATGTAAGTCCCCTGATTCAGAGCCTGGCAGAGGACATGAATGCAGAGGAATAAATTTCAAATATTTTCACTGTTTTTTTAACTTTTTTAAGCCCTTTTACACATACTGTCTTTTCTTTTCCTCCCAACAGTGCAATGAGATTGTTTGAATACGAAATACTCACTTTAGAGATAAGACACCAATAGTGAAGTTGTATGATTACCCTATTTTTTTTAAAACTTTTATTTATTTATTTATTTTGAGACTGAGTCTCGATCTGTCGCCCAGGCTGGAGTACAGTGGCGCGGTCTTGGCTCACTGCAAGCTCTGCCTCCCAGGTTCACGCCATTCTCCTGCCTCAGCCTCCCGAGTAGCTGGGACTACAGGCACCCACCACCACGCCCAGTTAATTTTTTTTTTTTTCTGTATTTTTAGTAGAGACAGGGTTTCACCGTGTTAGCCAGGATCCTGACCTCGTGATCCACCTGCTTCCGCCTCCCAAAGTTCTGGGATTACAGGCGTTAGCTACTGCGCCTGGCCACCCTGAGACACTTTTAAGTGGCAGAGTTTGGACTAGAATCCACACATAATCTCAACCCCAGGCCAAACTGACCAAATCTCCACGGATCCAGTTTGGAAGAAAGAATCTTTTGGGTTTTCCCCATTGCTTCCTCCTGGTTGTCAGTAACAGCCAGCCTAAAGACCTCACAGGGGCAAATGCAGAGGACCACATGTTCAAATTAAAAAGTAGGAGAAGCCTGGCTTTCACAGAAACTGACACATAGTTGACCCTCCAGAGATGGCAGCTATTGACTGAAACTTACAAGCACTATTACATTTTTCTCAGTTACAGAACAAGGTACTACTCCACAAAATCAAGTCTACTACCAAAAACAAAAGTCACTTAATACTATGCTTATCTGTCATATCAAGCATATCTAAGTCCAATGTGCAACAGAAACCTAAACAAAAAAGTGGTAAGATTTATTTTTACTAATCTCAAAAAACATATGTTTCATAAAAAGGGCTTTCATCGTCAGTTTTTTGAAAACTAACCCAAGTAGTTATATTTCATGACATGATGTTTCTTTTAACAAATAAGTTAATGATACGATTAAATATTTCACCTTGGTAATGCCTTCAACACATTTGTTCAATACTTTTCTTGGGCTTAAAGTGACTCTCAATCCCTAATCTCATCTACTGCCAGATACACAAGAAACACAGTTAATTAACTTTAAAGGCAGATGCAATGTTTCCAGGGAAGTCATCTGAACCAAGGAAGTACAAGCAACCAAATCATCTCCACCACCACGTCTAAGTGCCTTATCTTTCAACTTCTTTTCTTCAAATGGGCAATTAGAAGCTAAAATGCACCTTAAAAATCAGGTTTGGTATCCGCCCTGGCTAGGGCCTACCTTTCTTTACGCGGCACTGCCACTCTGGCACCTACAGGCAGGCCTTTGGCGCCTGCAGGACTCACAGGGAAGGCAGCCCCAGCCCCTGCTCTCCACAGCTCTCGTCGAAGCCCTGCACGTGGTGGCCACCTAAGACGTTTTAGTGGATGGGATTCAACAGTGGCTGAGCTCAGGTTGCGTTCCGGGAGGGCGCAGCTCCCAGACCCGCTGTGGTTGCAGGAGGAAGGTTTTGACGCTCCCAGCGTAAACAGCGACGGGACACTCTTCGCCCCGCTGCTACCTAGCCCTCGCTGCTCCCGCGGCTCCTCCGCACCCGACGCCTCCTCTAGCCTCCAGGATTCGTTTCCCGCACCTCCTCCCACCTGAGCCAGCGACGCCACCGCCACCTGCACCGGGACCGCAACTCCCCCCAGGGGCCGCTACCCGAGGTCGCAGCCCGCGGGAGGCCCAAGTCTCAGAAGGAAAAGCCTGGGCTACAGCTCCCGCTCCTTCACCTCTGAGATCCCCCCGCCGCCGCCATTTTCCTCGCGCCGTAACCCCACCTGACAGTTCCAGCCGCCCACCTGTGACAAGCAGGGCACGCGGCGCAGCGCCGAGTGGGGTGCGTGGGCAAGCTGGGACTCCGTAGGGGTCACAACCTCCGTGCGGAACCCGCCGTTAATTCATCCAGAAGCGCGGAGGCGTCCGGCCGTCGCCCTAGTAATGCGTCCCGGAAGGCTACGTTCTGATTGGCTGCAAGAGCCGTGTCGCAACGGCGTCCCCAGCTGCGTGGGAAGCCCGGGTCCACGGCGCCCCGCGCCTGCTCCACAGCCCGGGATACCCCGGGTGCCTTTCTTTGAGAGCTCCTTTAAAGAGGCCGCGCTTATTTCCTCGTCTGCCCTCCTGGAAAAGAGGGACCCACGAAACGGTGGGGTGTAAGGGTAACAAAACAATGAAATAGGAAATTAGCGGAGGTCATTTGTCCGAGGGAACCTAATATTTCATTCAACCCCTAGAGCTGCAAAATGGAAAACAGAAATCTGGGAGTTTAATTTACAAGCCTAAATTGGGTGCGCGAAGTCACAGGACAAATCAGTAGTAGAAACAGTTCTAGAACCTAGGTTCCCTGATCAGGAGCACAAAGTTTTTCCAGCACGCTCAGTGTTTCCCCAGTCCTAGAAAATGTTTCCTCCCAGTTCCCATAGCAATTTCATCACACTGCTCCAAAGGTCTCCGTCACCTTCCATGGTGTGTCTGTCCCCTAACCTATTAGATTGCAAGCCCCTGAATGGTGGGGACTGTGGTTAAACCCCTTTTCATTTCCCTTAAGCAATACCCTCCTCAACTTGGCCTTCAACAAATAGAATAAGAATCTTATAAATAATAAACATAGCTACACATCACACACAGCCACTCATCAGTAGTTCATGTGTGTCTATACGTTTCATCCGTTTATTCAACAAGGCACAGAGGAGTGAATATTTTTAAAATTACAAAGTTCCTGACCTCACAAAATTTATGGTATAATAATAATGACCATCTACATTTTGGCTGCATAGCTTCAACATAGCTAAATTATATCCCCAAATTCTCTGTAAATCAAAGATTCCTGTGCTATTTTCCTAAATCAGCTTCATAATTTCTCTAAGTTTGTTCCAAAACATTTTAGTATTTAAGATGTGCTAAAATTGCATCAGAAAGTGAAGAATGACTACAGAGAGAAACACCAAAACAAGAGTCAATTCTGCCTATTACGCCTAGGACCTTAGGCCTCCTTTTTACCTTTAAAATAAGATTACTGGAATAAAAGATCTCTAAATTCGTTTCTGTTGTTGTTAAGAGTTGGCCTGGCTATGCTCCAGAACCTTCAAGGGCTATGCTGCGGTTCTTTGGGGGCTTGCCAGAGGCTCTTCATAGCCTTTGCAACTCCATTGCAGAGAGTTCTAGCATCATGAGGTGTGTCAGGTGACACAGCCCAAAGGGCAAGGTTGCACTAACCACAGAGGACAGTTCTGGGCCCTTTCTTTTTCCTTTTCCTTTCTTTCTTTTTTTTTTTTTTTTTTTTTTTTTTTTTTTTGAGACAGGGTCTCACTCTGTCACCTAGGCTGGAGTGCAGTGGCATGATTGTGGCCCACTGCAACCCCCGCCTCCTGGGCTCAAGCAATTCTCCCACCTCAGCCTCCAGACTAGCTGGAACTACAGGCACCTGCTACCATGCCCAGCTAATTTTTGTGGTTTTTGTTGAGACAGGATTTCACCATGTTGCCAGGTCTGGTCTCAAACTCCCGAGCTCAAGCTACCCACCCACCTTGGTCTCTCAAAGTGCTGGGATTAGAGCCTTGAGCCACCGCACCTGGCCCTGAGCCTTTTCTTGATCTGTGCTACTCATCACTAGCCACCTTCCACATCAACTGCTAAATGGATAGGAACAGAATTCCCAAGGGAAAATATGCTGATTTCTAAACTCGAAGAGATCTACTAAGTGTCATGTCATGCTTCATTCCTTTTGGTAGAGGTGCAAGGTGTAGTAACATGTTTTTCATCCTGGGGAAAATGTCCTGACATGCCCGAGATCATTGGACCACTTCAGCATCGAAAACGATGTGTAATTTACATAATACTATTATACCAGGATCATTCTTTGTTTTGATACATGTCTTATGCTCACACAAGATGTTGACATAAGGGCAAGCTGGGTAAAGAATATATGGAAAAATCCCTGTACTCTTTTTACATCTCTCCTAAGTCTAAAACTATTCCCCCAGTTTTTTAAACAATTATTTTAAAATATCACCAATGTAGCAAGCTCCTGAATTCTTGTGGGGTTTATCCACCTTTGAAATGTATCTATTTCTTCAAGGTGTCTGGAGAAGTAGTCCCTGACCATTTTGGCACCGGGGACTGCTTTCATGAAAGACAGTTTTTCCATGAACAGGGTGAAGGGTGAAGGGGGTGATTTTGGGATGATTCAACCACATTACATTTATTGTGCACTTTATTTGTATTAGTATTACATTGTAGTATATAACGCTTAAAAAGTGGTGTTAATCTGTGCTCTGCTGTCCCAAAGGGACAAGTTTCTGAATCTTTCCTGACCCCAACAACAGAGCATCACAGCTGATGAATTATTGAACCTCATGAGCCATTGACTTAATAGTCACATTTAATAGGGCACTCTCTGTGATGCTCAGGGACATGCTATGACACACAGGAAATCTCAAGTCCTAGTTCTTATTGTACTTTTGTTATTATGCCCATGTAATTGCTCCCTCTTCTTCAAAATGTGAGAGTAATAAGGGAAAATCTGTGCTCAATAACAGACCTCAGAAAAGAGTCAAGTACATCGCCGCCAATAAAATCGGAGCAAGTCTCTCCCAAGGTAGTGAATACAAGGAACATGCAGCCCAGTGCCAGCAGAGGCCACAGATACTTAACTGGAGGCCCAGAGTGGCCCATTTATTATAGCCTACAGTCTCCCTGTTTGCAAAAACTTCTATGAATGAGACTTAGCATTACCTAATATCATCAATCATCCAGTGAGATTCTGAAATTCAAAAGGCATTTGAAATGAAATGTTTTGATTTCTTGAGTCATGGAGTAAGACATGTCTTTGGTAGCTGAGGAGTTTGGTGCTAGAATGTACAGCTTGGAAGTAGTGACAAATTTACATTAACACAAAACAGCTGTGGAGTCTAATTATTAATAGTTCTGATTATTCTCTTTTTGCTCCATCTCTCCCCTTCCCCATTCCCCACCCCCATCCTTTTGTTGTTGTTGTTGTTGTTGTTGTTGTTGTTGTTGTTGAGATGGAGTTTCGCTGCTGTTGCCCAGGCTGGAGTGCAATGGCACCATCCTGGCTCACAATCTCCGCCTCCCGGGTTCAAGCAATTCTCCTGCCTCAGCCTTCCGAGCAACTGGGATTACAGGCATGTGCCACCACACCTGGCTAATTTTGTAGTTTTAGTAGAGATGGGGTATCTCCATGTTGATCAGGCTGGTCTCAAACTCCTGACCTCAGGTGATCCACCCCGCCCCCCCTGCTTCCCAAAGTGGTGAGATTACAGGCATGAGCCACCGCGCCCGGCCCCACCCCCATCTTTATGCTGACTTGTCCTGCTTTCCTCTCCTGACTCCCTGGTCTTTTGCCTCTGGCAGGGTTTAGCCAATGGGAGGCCCTGGCTGGACTCTGCAGGGTGGGCTGAGAAAGAGCTCAAGGCTGCATTCCCCTGGCTCCCTCCCTGTGGGGCTGCAGGGTGGCAGTGGCTTCACGCTTCACCTACCACAGCTCCTTGTCTAGAGCCCAGCTCTCACTGGGTTCTGGGACCCACTCCCCGCCTTGTCCCTTCAGGCAGGGCCCACAGTGTGTGATGGCCTAACTTACTGTATCTAGCCTCAGGATGCTTCATTCCCCTCTGTTAATTTCTCTTAACCCTGATTGTACCTTTGTGGTCTCAGAATTAACTCTAACTTAAAGATGACATCCGGGACTCAGGTTCTTTCATTTCTTTTTTTTCTTTCTGTTTTTTGTTGTTGTTTGTTTGTTTGTTTTTGACACCAGGCTGGAGTACAGTGGCATGATTTCATCATAGCTCACTGTAGCCTGGGCCCCAGGGATCCTCCTGGCTAAGCTTTTTTAATTTCTCAGAGACAGGGTATTGCTATGTTGCCCAGACTGGTCTTGAACTCACAGCCCCAGGCAGTCCTCTCACCTCAGCTTCCTGAGTATTTGGGATTAAAGGCGTGAATCACAGCACCCAACCAACTCAGGTTCTTTCTCTCCTTCTGCCCTGCCTTCCTTAGCATATTGGCCTTACATTTTTATGTTTATTGCCTCATGGCCGCAAGATGGTTGTCACAACTCCAGACGTCACAATCATATCCAAAGGCAAGAAACAATGGGTCAGGCGTGGTGGCTCACACCTATAATCCCAACACTTTAGGAGGCTGAGAGGGGCATATCACCTGAGACCAGGAGTTCGATACCAGTCTGGCCAATATGGTGAAACCGTGTCTCTACTAAAAATACCAAACTTAGCTGGATGTGGTGGTGCGTGCCTGTAATCCCAGCTACTCAGGAGGCTGAGGCAGGAGACTCTCTTGAATCTGGGAGGCGGAGGTTGCAGTGATCTGAGATCATGCCACTGCACTGCAGCCTAGGCAACAGAGCAAGACTCCATCTCAAAAAAAAAATAAAAAGAAATATTTGTTACCTTTTCTCTATTGTTTCTCTAAATAGTAACAACCCTTAAGGCCCCCTTCCAATCTCTTCAACATCTATTTTCGACCCCCACTGAATCATCTCTGATGACCACACAATCACTGTGAGATGGCCATCCCGAAACCTATATTGACTGTATTTTCTTATTTTCTGTGTTCTCGATGCTTTGTCATTTAAGGCCTCACTAAAGAACTACCTGTCCCAGGGTTAGCTAAGTTCTTGAGATCGCAAATAACTCTCCCAGGACTGTGCCTTTCTTAAGCAAACCAACTAATCCAGACACACAAACCCCCACCTTCTCTAACTAGTTCTTACACTCCAGGCCAATATTCCTCTGCCCTAATCACCCCAGGACCAATGCAGCAGACAACTTGGGATAGCTTCTACACCCCAGAGCCTGCTGAGATCAAACTAGCCTATCCTAAGCCTGCATACCCTGCCTTGCCCATTCCTTACCATGGAAACCACAATAAAGGTCTTTCCCATGATTTCCTCCTGCTTTGTGTGTATTTTTTTTTTTAATTTTTATTTTTAGATATGAGATCTCGCTATGTTGCCAAGCCTTGTCTCAAACTCCTAGACTGAAGTGATCCTCCTCACCTTGGCCTCCAGAAGCAGTGGGATTACAGGCGTGAGCCACTGCAGTTGGCCTGCTTGTGCATTCTGACCAACCTTTGTGCTCCCCACTGTGGGCCCACGTGGAGTGACATGTGTTGTCATCTTGACTGTAACAAATTATCTTTTCAATGGAAGTTATATCCCCATCTTTTGGCTGCGCCATACCTGAATAACAAGAAAATTTTTTAAAAACAAACCCCTTCTTTTTCTTGGTGGTTTTCTAACCATTTGCCCTGTCTATCCAGGGACCAGCTCTGTGGAGATCTTGGTCCTAGCCTACAATTCGTTGTATAGTACGATCCTTCCCTAGAGTGGGCTCATATATCCCAAAGTCTTCCCACCAGAGCTTCTACAGCACAAACAAATCTTGCCCTGCTAATATTCACCACCTCTCGAAGTATAACTTAAGTTATGCCAAAGACCACATTCTTTCAGGGTTGAGGAGAAAGAAGTGGGACTGTAGGAAAATAACTCCATATGCTATAAACTAAGTGATTTAATTTTACTATGACCCCAGAAATAATATATTATCCTCATTCTACAGATGTAAAGCCAAGGCTCAGTGTATTATTTTCCTGTTGCTACTGTAACAAATTACCATAAATTTAGGGGCTCAAAACAACAGAAATTCATCATCTTCCAGGTCTAGAGGTCAGAAGTCCAAAATCAGTTTTACTGAGTAACGTCAAGGCGTTGGCAGCATTGGTCCCTTCTGGAGATTCAAAGGGAGAATCCATTTCCTTTCCTTTTTCAGCTTCTGGTATCTGTACTACTTGTTCTGTGGCCTTTGCCACCATCTGTAAGGCACATCACTCCAGTCTCTGTTTCCAACATCACTTCACCTTCTCCTCTTCCATAGTAAAATCTCTCTCTGCCTCTCTCTTAGAAGGACATTTGTGATTACATTTACAGCCCACCAGATAATCCAGGATTATCTTCCCATCTCAAAATCCTTAATTTAATCGCAATTACACAGTTCTTTTTGCCATATATGGTAACGTTCTTAGGCTCCAGGAATTAGGACCTGGATATTTTCGAGAGCTATTCTTCTGTCTCCCACACTGGGATTCACAGAGCTAAAATCAAGGTGTCTGCAGGGCTCCATTGCTTCTGAAGATTCTAGGGGTGATTCCATTTCCTTGCCTTTCTCAGCTTCTGGAGGCCACCTGAGTTCCTTGCCTTGTGGTCCCTTCCTCTACCTTCAAAGTCAGCTGTGTCGCATCTTCAGATCTCACACTGAAAACTCTGCTTCCATCATCACTGAGCCTTCACTAATTCTGACTCTCCTGCCTCTCTCTTTCCTTTATAAGGTTGGGCCTAGAATAATCCAGGAAAATCTCATCCGCAAAGTCCCTTTTGCCATGCAAGGTAACATATTCACAGATTTAGAGGATTAGGACGTGGACATCTTTGGGGGGCCATTATTACTGCCTACCACATACCGACCAAAAGCAGTCCCTGTGGTTGCCGGGGAACAGGGTGGGAAGGAGGAGAATGGAGAGGCTACAAAGGAGCAGTAGAACACTTTTGGGGAGAAGGTTAGGATTATCTTGACTGGATGATGGTTTCATGGGTGTACACACACATATGTCAAAACTTAAATTGTACCTTGATATGGTTTGGCTGTGTCCCACCCAAATCTCATCTTGAATTGTATTAATAGTTCCCATTATCCCCATGTGTCATGGGAGGGACCCTGTGGGAGGTAATTTAATCATGGGGGCAGTTACCCTCATGCTATGCTTGTGGTAGTGAGTGAGCTCTCACAAGATCTGATGGTTTTATAAGGGGCTTCCCCCCCGCCGCCACCCACTTCGCTCTCATTCTTCTCCTTCCTGGCACCGTGTGAAGAACGATGCGTTTGCTTCCCCTTCCACCACGATTGTAAATTTCCTGAGGTCTCCCCAGCCATGGAGAACTGTGAGCCAATTAAACCTCTTTCCTTTATAAATTACCCAGTCTCAGCTGGACGCAGTGGCTCACACCTGTAATCCCAGTTCTTTGGGAGGCCGAGGTGGGTGGATCACGAGGTCAGGAGATTGAGACCATCCTGGCTAATACGGTGAAACCCTGTCTCTACTAAAAATACAAAAAATGAGCCGGGCAAGGTGGCGGGCGCCTGTAGTCCCAGCTACTCGGGAGGCTGAGGCAGGAGAATGGCGTGAACCCAGGAGGCAGAGCTTGCAGTGAACCGAGATCATGTCATTGCACTCCACTCCAGCCTGGGCAACAGAGCGAGACTCCTTCTCAAAAATAATAATAATAATAATAAGTTACCCAGTTTCAGGTATGCCTTTATTAGCAGCGTGAGAACAAACTAACACAGACCTTTAAATATGTGCAGTGTGCTGCATGTCAATTATACCTCAATAAAGCTGTTAAGAGAAAACTAAATGAGAAAATAAAACAAACACAAAAAAAGCTGAGGCTCAGAAATCTTGACTAAGTCTGCAGAACTAGATGGTGGTGTAGCCAAAATGCACACTCAGGTGAGTCCATGTCATACCAAAGGTCATGCCTCTGATGGTGCCTCACTTCTTTATTCTCTATATAATTGAGATGGTAATACTTGCTCCTTAGGAATGGGGGTACATACTAGATGTCCAGTATATGGTCATTTCCTTCCCTTTACCCTTTTAGGCCTACCGACTAGCCAGTTTCTAAGTATCCTGGAACATATTCTGTTTTACAGAATCTGAAAATTATTACTTTCTTCATAAAAGAGAGAAAGGCATCCAAGAAAAATACCGTATGAAGCCAACAGAGTAGTAAATAGGCCTTACCTTCAGGTATTCTCAGCTATAAATGTCCCAGGCTATAAAATGCAAAGCAACACCCAGGATCAGATATACATGCTTTATTCGCAGAAATCTAGGCTGGTTCATTTTGTTGCCTCGTGATGAGAGACAGTTTCCAGGAACAAATAAGGGGAGGCAAGCATGTGGAAGCTGCCCCATAGTTAGAAACAATGATATGAAAAATGATTGCTGTATCCAAGGTCACAAAGCTCTTTTGACTGATATGCCATGCTTGGGTCATAGTGGTGAAATGAAACAGAACAGTACTCCTGGCTGGTTAAGAAACCCGTCTGTTTCCAGGATTTCTTCAAAAGAAGACAACGTCATTTATGTGTTTTTATCCTTTGTCATCAATGTGTTCATGTGTTTAGAAAACAGTATCTTCTATTCCTGGATAAATTGAAAATAGCTTGAAAAAAGAGTCCTCATTTCTAGTTTACCCTGGAATTCTTCCCAGGATAGTATATACCATGGCTTCCCTATCTTGGATGGGGCTGCCCTAGGCTCTGATTCAAGTTCACCTTGGATTCACTTCCTGTTTCTTGACCTCTGTGTTCGTCTCTTCCACCAAAGTCATGCATGTTTCATGATCACATCAGCTTATGTTGGTTACATCAATCGACTTACGGAAATAGGAATAAATAACTCAAGCAAAAAAAAAAAAAACAAACAAACCAACAACAGGAGGTGAGAGAATAGTAGATGTCTCGATCCTCGGTTTGTCACTAGAAAACACCATCCAGTTCATCGACCTGTAGGCAAACTACCAGTAAGAAGTGAATTTAAGATTTATAGTCATGGTTTCATAAATGCTAAGCATAGCAAAGACAGCGAGATGCAATCCAGTTCCACTGCCACATACCAACTCTATATTTGAGGCAAACTAGTTTGACTTCCCTGAGCCTCAGTTTTCTCATTTGCAAAATGAGAATAATAAATAGTCCCTGCCTTGTGGAGCTATGATGAGGTGCTAGTACATGTAGTATATGCTTAACAAATGAAAGTTGCCTTCTTTTTACTTCTTCCTTCTGTCCATCTCTATCTAATTTGGCTTATGAATTTGCTCCAGTTAAATGCCTCAGGGGAGATGAAAATGTGAATGTCAATCAACCTAGAAAGAAAGTGCGTATGCACTATGACCCATGGAGAACCATTAGTCCTCAAAAGCACTGAGCAAGTAGGCAGTTGTGGCCTGCAGCCACAATTTGGCACTGAATCATGTCCTGTTTAGCATTGTTCACTAATTGTTTCAAGTTATTTCCCCTCTCTGAGATTCAATTTCCTAGCTAGTTGTAACATGAGCTTGGATGAGATCCTCTTTAAGCCTGTCTAATTCTTCTCAGTTCTCTTTTCTGCTCCTATACCCCCATTTACATACAAAAACTCAGAAAATAGAAACAACTATGGAAAGCTAAGCAAATCCCTTATACAGAGCTCAGATTCTCTCCAGTATGATATCCAGGCACAGTTTGGGGCCTCTGGTTGCTGCCCAGAACTCTCACCATTCTGCACCATCCTATTTTAATACAAAGTCAATGTCTGTGACACTCAGTCTCCACCCCTCAGCGAGTATCTGATGACAAGACGAACTTCTGAGCTCAGGGGTTCAAGACCAGCATTCAGAACAGTTCCACTAGAATAAGTTGGTTCAGAGAGTCACTGAAATGGTCACACTTTGTGCTTACTCTCAAGAACCATGCTTCTACACTTTAGCTATGCGTTAGCATCACCTGGGGAGCTTTCAAAATAGCAGAGATCATCATTGTATTTGGTTTAGAATGGGCCTAGGCAGTGGTATTTTTAAAAAACTCTCCAGGCAATTGTAAGTGCATTCAAGATGGAGAATTATTGATTTAGGTCGGATACTGGAGTGTAATTGTTGGGGCCCACCTCTGAGTTTCTGGACACACCTGCAATAACCCTGACAGGCTCTAAGTAGGACTGATGTTGGATGAATCAATGGATGAATGAACAAATAACTGTGAGATAGTGTAGTGGCAAGAGTGTTGGACTAAAGGCCAGAAAACCATATTCCCAGCCCTGGCCCAATCACTGTGTAAATACTGTACCAGCAATTATTTTCCCTGAGCCTCCATTTACTCTCTTGTGAAAAGGGGATAATAATACCTGCTTTATGTGAAGATAGTGCATGTCAAAGTGCTTTGCATATGTGTACATCATATTGAGAAATTGTTAAAAATAAATCATAACAGCCATCCTAGCCAACTGTTTTTTTTTTTTAAATAAAACTTGGAAATGTGAATTAATGCAGAAATTGACTGTAGGGTCAGAGTGGGAAGCAGACTCCACACCGCAGCCATGTGGTTCGTGTTCCCCTAGTTTAAACCCAGTGTGATTACTGTTTGGGGGGATTGCTATAGGATGTTTGTGCCCCCACGCCCAAATTCACATGTGGTAGCCTAATCCCCAATGTGATGGTATTTGGAGGTGGAGATTGTGGGGGGTATTCATGCCCTTATAAAGAAGAGCTCCCTCTCCCCTTCCATCATAGGAGGACACAGCAGAAAGCATCATCTATGAACCAGGAAGCAGGTCGTCATCAGACACGGAATCTGCCAGCACCTTGATCTTGGACTTCTCAGACACTAGAACTATGAGCAACATATTTTTGCTGTTTGTAAGCCACCCAGTTTATGATTCTTTTTTCTTTTTCTTTCTTTTTTATTAAGTTATTTTTTTGTTTTGTTTTGTTTTGTTTTGTTTTGAAATGGAGTCTTGCTCTGTTGCCCAGGCTGGAGTGCAATGGCACGATCTCGGCTCACTGCAACTCTGCCTCCCAAGTTCAAGCCATTCTCCTGCCTCAGCCTCCTGAGTAGCTAGGATTACAGGCACATACCACCACACCTGGCTAATTTTTTGTATTTTCACTAGAGACAGGGTTTCGCCATGCTGGCCAGGCTGGTCTCGAACTCCTGGCCTCAAGAGATCTGCCTGCCTTGGCCTCCCAAAGTGCTGGGAGTACAGGCGTGAGCCACCATGCCTGGCCTTTAAAAAATTTTTTTTGAGATGGGATCTTGCTTTTTTACCCAGGCTGCAGTACAGTGTTACAATCTCAGTTCACTGCAACCTCCCTGTCCTGTGCTCAAACAATCCTCCAGCCTCAGCCTCCCAAGTAGCTGGGACCACAGGAGCTGCCACCACGCCTGGCTATTTTTTATGTTTTTTTTAAAGATGGGGATTTCACTATGTTTCCCAGGCTGGTCTCCAACTCCTGGGCTCAAGTGATCCCCCCACCTTGGCCTCCCAAAATGCTGAGATTGCGGGCATGAGCCACCGCACCCGGCCTAGTTTATGGTATTCTATTGTAGCAGCCCTAATGAACCAAGACAGGGATCATGAAGCCGTGGTGACTGACCAACATCCCAACCCCTGCCAACAAGCCTTGCACCTCAGATCCCACTAAGGACCCTTCCCGGCTGCCTTGTTGCCATCTCCCTGCTTCTCAGCACAGTTCTGGCTCGGAGTAGGTGATCAGTGGATGCATGAATGAGTGTCCCTGGATTTCTGAGTGCAGCTTTAATACATGCCTCTGCCTTTTCTGTTGTGGCAACTTTCTGGACCACCCATCTGACAACTTTGGAGTGGTTTCTTGTAAGGGGCATGAGTCTGCTGACTCCTCAGTGTGGATGTCCCCTACTGCCACCTGTGAGAAGTTCCCATTCTCCTGCCCCCAGCAATTTGGGCCCCCCACTAGTCAGACCAGTCTTGGCTCTTCATGAAGGGGAATGTGGAATTCAGACAAAACACATGGTGTTTGCCCAGGATCTTGCTGTTTTCATTTATGTTTTTAAATAACTTGTTTTTCTTATTATTACAAAGTAACACATGTTTGAAAAAATTTGGAAAAACCAGGCAAGCAAATATTAAGAAAGTACAAATCTTTCACAAATCCTTCAATCTAACAGAATCACTGCTTAATGTTCTTATTTTTGTGTATCCACCAGATACACACACATGTATATATACATGTTTAGAAAAATTGGGTCATCCTGTACTTAGCCATTTATAACCTGCTTTTTCACTTAATAATGTTCCACTGCCTTGAAGAGTCATCTTGCCCTATTATTTACTCGAGCCCCATGTGTCCACTTCTACTGCCATGAGTTGCTTACAGTTATTTACAAACTGAGCAACATAAATTAGAACAGGACAAATCAATCCAGTGTGCAGGGCTTTTCTAGCTAACTGGTGCCTGGTAATGGGTGCTTTCACCAGTGGTGTCTGCTCAGCGACAAACCCTACATGTTATAAAATATTTGTTTCATCGAGAGCTCCAGGGCTCAGGCTGTAACAGAAACAACAAGTTTACGGAGCAGCCATACCCTTAAAACTGCTATGGTTTCTATGAAACTGGAAAATTCCATTGCCACAGCCAATGTCAACAGGCAAGAAAGGAATGCAGGCATTCAAAGGAAGGGAAGAATTTGACTGAACAGACTATGGGTAACTGGCAACAATTCTGTGAAAATGACCAGAAGGCACCGGCTTCTGTCATCGGGGTTCAGAAATGAGAGTCCAGGCATTGGCCCTCCCTGAAGCAGGTAAGGTAGTAAACCTGTAATATATGTTTGTGTAAAGAAGAAACCTAGGCTAGGGTTCTGGCAGTGATGGAACTAGCTAACAGCATCCCAGAAGCCCCCAGCCCTCCCCTGGGGCCTTGTCCCCCAATCTTACAATGCTCCTTGGCCAAGTGCCCACGTGCCCACATCACAGACCACCTCGAGATTCTTGCAGATGCTGTGCCTCAGAATGGGAAGCTTGATGGCTGCTGAGGGGAGGAGGTGGGGGCTTGCAGGGAGATAGTTGGGATTCAGACTGAGAGAGAGTGAGTGGGTGTCACACACATCACATGTCACGCAAGGAGAGCTTACGTTCAGATCCCTTCTAGGTTCATACTTCCCACCAAAATTATTGCAGAAGTCTCTCAACTGGGACCCCTTGTTTCTTGATGCCTTTCTTCACCATCCATTAACCAAAAGGCCACCTAGAGTGATTTTCAATTACCTTCTAATTAGATAATTCTTATTTAAAAATGTTCTTTTCTTCTATTTATGGAAAGCAAGTAGTACCTGCACATTGTTTAAAACTCAAACACAACCAAAAGATCCATAATGAAAAACGTTAGTCTCTTGTCTCTGCTCCCCACCCATTCCCTACTGACTTGTCCTAGTTCTGGCTACCAAAGGAGACTACTCCGAAACTTTTTTTTTTTTTTTTTTTGTGGCAGTTCTGGTGCTTAGCTTCATATTCCTAAATATCATGCTTATATTGTTATTTCCTGACCCCTCAATTTTAAACTTTAAACTGCCTCCTTTTTATGTAGATGAGGATTTTGAAAAATGTATAAACAGCTTTATTGAGGTATAAGGGACATAGAATAAACTGCATGTATTTAAAATGTACAGTTTGGCCAGGAGTGGTGTCTTGCACCTGTAATCCCAGCACTTTTGGAGGCTGAGGTGGGAGGATCACTTGAGCCCAGGAGTTCGAGACCAGCCTGGGCAACATAACATGACCCCATCTCTACAAAAAAATAAAAAATTAGCTGGGTATTTTGAGACCCTGTCAGAAAGAAAAAAGAAAGAAAGATAGAAATAAAGAAAGAAAAAAGGAAGAAAGAAAGGAAGAAGATTAAGAAAGAGAAAGATTTTGTGCTAGAAAAAAAAAAGAATAATGAATAAGCACATGAAAAGATACTAGCACTAGAGAAATGCAAACTAAAACCACATTAGATTAACTAAAATTTAGAAACCTGACCACACCAAATGTTGCCAAAGATATAGAGGAACTAGAACTCTCACACTGCTAGTGGAAATACAAAATGATAGAACTACTTTGGAAAACAGCTTGGCAGTTTCTTAAAAAGGTAAACGTGCACTTACCATATGGTAGTGTATGATTCAGCTACTACCACTCCTAGGTATTTACTCACTAGAAAAGACAGCAGATGTCGATACAAAGACTTGTACAGGAATATTCATAACAGCTTTATCTGTAATAGCCCCAAACTGGAAACAGCCTAAATGTCCATTAAAGCTGAATGGATATACAAACTGTAGTACTAGGTTAGTGCAAAAGTCATCGCGGTTTTTGCCATTGAAAGTAATGGCAAAAACCGCGATGACTTTTGCACCAACCTAATATATTCATACAGTGGGCTACTACTCAACAATATAAAGGAATGAACTATTGACATATGCAACAACATGGATGAATCTCAAAGTCATTATGTTGAGTGAAATAAGCCAGGCCAAAAAAGTACATACCATGTGATTCCATTACATAAAACTCTTGAAAATGCAAGCTAACCAATAGTGACAAAGAACAGATCAGGAGTTGCCTGGGAATGGTGGCAGGAAAGAAGTCAGAGAAGGGGGTGGCTAAGGGATGAGAAAACTTCTAGAGGTGATAGATATGTTCATGTTTTTGATTGTGGTGATGGTTTTGTGGGTGTACCTAAGACCAAATGTATCAAATCATACACTTTATTTATATTCATTTTTACTGTTTTTAGAGACAGGGTCTTGCTCTGTAGCCCGGGCTGGAGTGCAGTGGTGTGATCACGGCTCACTGCAATCTCAGACTCATGGGTTCAAGTGATCCTCCTACCTCAGCCTCCCAAGTAGTTGGGACTCCAGGAATGTACCAACATACCTAGCTAATTTTTTTTACTTTTTAATTTTTTGTAGAGATGGGGTTTCGCCATGTTGCCCAGGCTGATCTCAAACTCCTGGGCTCAAGCAGTTTGCCCACCTCGGCCTCCCAAGTGTTGGGATTACAGGTGTGAGCCATAGTGCCCAGCTCATTCTGCCTTTGTATTATATTGTTACATGTTTATATTTATATTATATTGTTACATTTTATGACTATATATATTATTATTCAACCAAGGGGTCAAAATTAACATAACCAAAAATATTAATTATTGCTTAATGATATCAGTGTTAATGATATCAAATGCTGCCTGATGTGATGCATTCAAAAAGATAATACATTACAGTTGAAGTAGCCTTGCCTAAAATGCATAATTTAAATCACATCATAAGACAAAATCAGACAAACCCACAAGGGAAATTCTAAAACACAACAAGCTTGTGCTCTCCAAGAAAAGCCAATATCCAGAAAGACAAAGGAAAGCTGAAGAACTGTGACACTGGATTATATCCAAGACAAGATGTTTCCCTGTTGAAAGGCCAGATCTAGCTCTAGACTTACCTGGACTGGGTAAGCCTTAGCATCCAAGAGGTTCAGGGAACAACATGGTGGCAGAAGTTTTTAGGCAGCAGTGGGTGGGAAATTCAATAAATTCTGGAATCACAGATCAGGAGACAAATGAGGTGGTGCCTAGGGTGAGGTATAGGGGAAGGGGCATGAAGCTTTCATACCCTCTTTTGGCAGGACCATCCTCTGGGAGCCTCCACATGTTCAGCTAGCCAGAAGTTCCTTATTCTTCTATCTTCTTTGGTGAAGTGTCTATTCAAATATTTTGCCCATTTAAAAAACTGTTTTTTTCTTACTATTGCATTTGGAGAGTTTGTCATACATTCTGTATACAAGCCCTTTATCAGATATGTAGTTTGCCAAGATCTTCTGTGGGGCTTGTCTTTCCATTCTCTTAACAGTGTTTTTAGAAGAGCAGAAGCTTAAAAATTTAGAAAGTACAATTTATCAATTTGTGCTTTTTGTGTTGCCTAAGAAAATGTTTGCCTAATCCAACTTCATGAAGCTTTTCTTCTATGTTTTTTTTTCTTGAAGTTTTATAATTTTAGCTTTTACATTTAGGTCTGAAATACATTTTGAATTAATTTTTATACATGGTGTGAGATATGGATCAGTTATTAAATGTTTTTGCATGTGGATATCAAGTTGTTCCAGCTCTATTTGTTGAACAAACTGTCTTTCCTATACCTATACTAAATTACCTTTGTATCTTTCTTAAAAATCTATGGTCCCTATATGTGTGGGACTATTTTTGGACTCTGTAATTCTGTTTCATTGATCTATTATTACACCAATGCTAAACATATTTCATTACTGTAGCTTTTTAGTAAGTCCGCAAATCAGGTAATATTAGTTCTCTAACTTTATCTTTTTTGTTTTTCAAAGTCGTTTTGGCTCTTCTAAGTCCTTTCCATTTTCATTAAAATCAACATCAATTTCTACAAAGACTCCTGCTATGATTTTAATTGGGATTACACTGAATCTTTATATTAATTTGGGAAGAATTGACACATTAAAAAATATTAAGTCTTCTGATCCTGGAAAATCAAACCGGAAATATGCCCGAGCATGGTGGATCATGCCTGTAATCCCAGCACTTTGGAAGGCTGAGGTGGGAGGATCACTATAGCCCAAGAGTTCAAGACTAGCCTGGGCAACATAGAGAGACCTTGTCTCTATTTAAGAAAAGAAAAAAGAAAAGAAAAAAAGAAGCTGAAATGCGGAAATCCTCAGTTACAGAATTGCTTTTCTGTTATTTTCTAATATTTTTATAATATAGTTATATCAATAAATAGTATTTTCTAAGAATTTGCCATGTGCCAAGAACTGTGGAATGTTTAGTTTAAATCTTACAAAATTCTACCAAGTTAATACTATTATTAGTTCTATGTCACAGATGAGGAAACTGAGAATCAGGGAGGTTAGCAGACTGCTTCAGAACACATAGCTAGTAAATGGTGCAGCTAGACTTACTTTATATTACTTTTATAGTTTTAAGACCAGACTCTATAAATTGCCTTCATCTAAACCCTCAAAGCTAAGCTTTATTTGAGCAAAATCCCACCAACTATACCTGTCCCTCCAGCTAGCTCCAGCTTTTATTAAATGAGATAACCAGTGGGAGAGAAGTTCATGGAATTGAGAGAAAAAAAATAAAACCAGCTTCAAGTGAACTGTAGCTCAGTCCTTGGACTGGCATTGCCTGCAGGGGTGGTCCCTGGCCTGGACATGGGACCTGAAATGTGGGAAGCTGGTTTCTTTTTCTTTTTCCTTTTTTTTCTCCTTTTTTTTTTGTACTTCAGAGGACACTAGAGTTAACATTATTTTTGATTCTGGGAAAAAGAAAAGAAGTTGTAGAACAATGCTCTTTCCTCGCTAATGACATCTGTGTGAACTTCTATGGTTCACACTATCCTTGAGGTTTATCACATCTGAACCTGAAAATCACTTCCCAGTTTGACTTTAACTCCATGAATCACCCCTTGTGCTCCAGGATCACCCCTCTAAAGAAGACAGGGAGGTTGAAACTAAGAGGAAAATGACTTCTAGGGGGTCTCAGAAACAAACTTTTCATATTGAGCATGGTTCCTCTAAAAAGTAAATTTGAATTAGAGAGCACAATATTGTTCCTTAAGATTACTGGTAAACAGGAAGTGCAGCCTGAGGCCCAGCACGCAGAGATTCAGGAAAAAGAGAGGGTGTTTGGGGGCTGTCAACATTTTATATTACTTCAATTTTGATTTAGGGAGGTGGAAATTTCCAATCTGCGTCAGAACACCCCTAAGGGGATAACAGGAAGATAGAATGGGAACTTTGGGTTCTGACATAATACAATTACTCCACAAATACTGTCTGGTACTTAGCTCTTGAGATCCAAGAGGTGTCTTCAGATTGAAAGGACTACACACCAAAAGGCAAGTTGGAACTGTTGCATATTTCAGGGGGAAAGAACAAAAGCATCACGCATTGCTTCTGAAAATCAACTTAGACAGAGGGTGAGAGTAGCTATGGAATTTCTTCATCATTTCTTGTCTTCTCTGTTGAGAAGTAAATAACCAGGTCTTTCCTGATTCATCAGACTTTGAGGCACACACATACACAAACCCTAACAATCCTATCAGAGAGAATCTGAACATGAAATAGGACACAGCACATAAATAAAAGCAATTCTACAAGTGATGAAGAGATGGAAGACTCAGCATGCACGGGAGTGTTGACTATGTAAGACAGACAGCTTTGGAGCTAGATAAAGAAGACAGAATAGTTATTTCCTGGGCTCAGTCATCGAGATGAGGGCTGGTGGATACCCTGGGAAATTGCAAGCAAAATATTACAGCTCATGGAGGGTCTCTGCCCAAGAGCAGCTAGAAACTCAGTAAAGCAATAACCTTGAGACTGTCACGTATCAGAGCTTGAGATGAAAGTGGCCTCTAAGGTCGGGTCTGAGTGGCAGGAGGAAAACTGGCACCAGCAGAACGTGGATTGGCCTATGGGCAAAGTACAAGGGGGAGCAATAAAACAAAACGTTTCAAGGTAGGAAGAGATTGTTGATGATGGACTGCTGGAAAGAGATTTGGGAAAACGTTTTATTACTTTTGGATACTGACAGCCAATGTATCATATCCAAGTTTCCTGATGGTGTAGTAATAACAAAGGCAAAGCAATAATAAAGGACAAGGCAATGAAATAAAAAAAAAGATTTATTTTATTTAGTTACTAGGGTTGGCAAAGGCACATGTGGTGCAATGCAAATAAATGGCAAAGTCCAGTGTGACAGGAAGAGAGAGGAAAGTGTGAGAACCAAAGAGGAATGAGGAAAAACTAGGGGATAGAATGGATCGTTTGGGCAAAGAATGAGAAAATTTTGTGAGACATTGGACAATTGGAAGCATTCAGGAATCTTGGTCCTTTTCTAGAGAAGAATCCTATTGTCCTATATAATTATGTCAGTGAACACATGTGGGGGTCTCTAAAGTCAAGGGGTCATCCCCACAATGAGAGAACCCAATAATAGTTCTGCCAAATACCACAGAGACCCCCAGCTTCTGAGATCCCCAAGCTTTGTGGCTCCTGGGTGAGGAGACACAGAAACCGCAGTGTAGGATTTGGTATTGGCCTTTTTAATCCCTGTACATGGAACATGTGAGATTTTGCACAGACTTGAGGCCTGCATAGATCTAACTTGGTGTTTTTCAGACTCTGCCCCTTACCTTCTCTGTATCTAGGTCTTTGCTGGAGCCCTGTGTATGATGAACCACGGCTTTCCTACCTAGGCTCCAAACCCAGTGCTTCTAATCTTGCCTTCCAGATTTTACTCTTAGTTGACCCATTGGCATCCTATCCCAGGATCATCAATTCAGACTCTCCATCACATTTGGGTACAGTGGATCATGTTTATAATCCCAGCACATTGGGAGGCCATGGCAAGATCACTTGAGTACAGGAGTTTGAGACCAGCCTGGGCAATGTGGTGGCTGTCTCTACAAAAAGTAAGAAAAAAAAATTAGCCTGGCATGGTGGCACGTGCCTGTGGGGCCAGCTACTCAGGAGGCTGAGGTAGGAGGATCTCTTGAGCCTAGGAAGTTGATGCTGCAGTGAGCCAAGATCCCGCCACTGCACTCCAGCCTGGGTGACAAAGCAAGATCCTGTCTCAAAATAAATAAAGAATCTCCATCACCAATGAGTATTTATTGGGTGACCACAAGGTACAATAACTCCCTATGTACACTCTAAGGTGGAAGAAAAAAAGACCAGTTTGGAGAAAGGATACATTTACAAACACATAACTTGTCTCATACTCCACAGAAAATCAACAACTTTCTCCTTTTATCTTCATCACCACCACCACCATTATTATCATCATCATCACCATCATCATAATACGAATAGATATTCCACTTGTGGCTCAACTAGGCTGACAGCTTTATGTGTAATATGTTATATAATCTTTCTCCCAATATTATAAAGAAAGCACTATTTATCATCCCCTTTGTACAGATGAGGAAACTGTGGGTTAGTTTGCTCAAGGCTAAGCATATGGGGAGTGACGCACCCAGCAGTCAAGTCTAGAGCCTGCCGCCTTACTTATTAGCCTACGCTCTTGCTTAAACCTTCTACTTCTCCTTATCGTCTTATTTTTCCTAGCTCAAACATGAGTTCCCCTACAGGTTCAGGTGAGGTACATAGTAGGTGTTCAATAAATAATATTTGTTCAGTTTATTTGAAATGAGCTCACTGATGCTCACAGCTGCATCATGCATCCACTGGCCTTATGGAGCCTGCTTTGGAGGGTTTTATCTTCATCACTTCATCCTTTCTTTCTTTTTGAGATAGAGTCTCACTCTGTCGCCCAGGCTGGACTGCAGTGGTGTGTGGATCCCTTCTTTCTTTTTCTTTTTCTTTTTTTTTGAGACCGAGTCTCGCTCTGTTGCCAGGCTGTAGTGCAGTGGCACGATCTCGGCTCACTGCAACCTCCACCTCCCAGGTTCAAGCGATTCTCCTGCCTCAGCCTCCCGAGTAGCTGGAACTACAGGTGCACACAACTACGCCCAGGTAATTTTTGTATTTTTAGTAGAAATGGGGTTTCACCATGTTGGCCAGGATGGTCTCGATCTCTTGACCTCGTGATCTGCCCGCCTTGCCCGCCCATGATGCTGGGATTATAGGCGCGAGCCACTGAGCTGGGCCTGTGGATCTCTTTCATCAGTTGAGGTCCTCCAATCAGCTGGCCAGCTTTGAGCCACGTGAAGTAACACATTTTCAAGCCTCAAGCCCTGGGCCACTGTGACCCAGTGTGGGGAAAAGAACAGAGCAAATTCTCATTATTGGCAGCTCAGTATTTTATCCACAGTGGATGGGGACATACAAGACTCCGAGGCACAGGCGGCTGCCAGCCTGACTCAGTGTCTTGGCACTCTTTATGATTGTCACGGAAAAGCTGAATCCAGAATGAACATCTGCCCAGGCTAGTCAGAGAGGAAACAGCTCTTGGTTAGCTAATTAATTGCTTTTTCATCTGCATCAGATGATTCTGTTTTAGTGCAGTGGCTTTAACACAAGGGTCTGGGAGCCTGGATTTACTCTTTTCACATTTCCCAGGCGGCAGTAGTAGGTCCTTGTACCTCCCAACCCAGGTCCTATCCTGTCTGGCTGGCGCCTTGAAGAAGAAAAAGACTTCACATTTGTCTAAGCAGACGTATTCTTTCTTGAAAGAGTGAGCATCTGAGCCGGAGGCCTTTATAGCCTATAGTTTTTGAGAGTGGGGTCCACATGTGCCTCTCACTATAGTTCAGATGACTTCACCCATGATGTACCCAGCACCCACTGCATGTAATGATACAATACGGGTTCTTCCAACCTAGTCTGGTGTGTCTGTGTGATGTGAGAGGGGAGGGCAACAGATAAGATTTATACACAGATGCAATAATGGAACAATTCAAAATAATGTGTGTTCAAGGGCTAAATTGCTTAGCAGTTGTACAGCTACAGGGAGAGACCAGTTAAACCCACAAAGTCCTTGGAGGATAAAAGAAATTTAGAGAAATGAAGAGGACCTTCTTGGAAGGACAACACGTACCGAGTGGTGGAGGTGGCACTGAGAATCCCGAGTGTGAGGAGGGCTAGGCTTTCTACAGTATAGTCTGGGAAGTAAGACTTGCTATAATGGAGCCCAGGGTTCATGATGGGGAACCCCATGTTTCCTTCTCCTAGCATTTTTCCAGAGCCTTCGCGGCATCACTGGCCTGTGTTCCAACTGTCCCCTGCATACAGTTCTCTCAAGCTGTTTTTAACACTTGATTACCTTTAGCCCTTTGTAACTGTGTTCCCCATTTTTAGTCAGTAATCTGCTTGAAGCTGAGAACCGTGGCTTATTTGTCTTTGCCTGGCACAGAAAACATGATCCATAAATGTGTGTTGAATAAATGAATGAATAAACACTTCACTGGAGGGGAATTGAATGAATAGGCTGGTTCTAGAATGAAATATGCTGTTTGTGCCAGGCATTCTGACTCATTCTGCCTTCAGATGAACAGGGGTGGCATTTTGGGCTTACATTAATTTATTCAATCATTTATGACTCAAAAATTGTGTGTTGAAGGCCTACTATGTTCTCGACACTAATATAGAAGCCGTTTTATCAACAGTGGTAAAACAGATAAACTCTTATTCAGGTGGAGCTGACATTCTTATAAGAAGGATAGATAGGCCAGGCACGGTGGCTCACGCCTATAATCCCAGCACTTTGGGAGGCCGAGGCAGGCAGTTCACAAGGTCAGGAGATCGAGACCATCCTGGCTAACAAGGTGAAACCCTGTCTCTACTAAAACTACAAAAAAATTAGCCAGGCGTGGTGGCAGGAGCCTGTAGTTCCAGCTACTCAGGAGGCTGAGGCAGGAGAATGATGTGAACCTGGGAGGCTCAGCTTGCAGTGAGCCAAGATCGATAGCGCCACTGCACTCCAGCCTGGGCAACAGAGTGAGACTCTGTCTCAAAAAAAAAGAGAAAGAATAGATACTCAGGCCTGCTGGAGAATTAGTGAGGCTCCATGCAAAATGGAAATTTAAGGTCTTTTGTTCAAATAGCAGGAGAAGAGTGTTGTTAACGGTATTAAAATATAAAGTTTTTTTCCTTTGTTTTCTGCAGTTTCCCTCTCAACTTGTCATGGCATTTTAAAATTTGCTATATAAGATCCTTCTAAGAAAAATGATCATTTAAAAATTATCACCATAAATGTTATCATTTATGTTTATCTTGTATAATGCCAGTTTTAAATATAAGCATAAGAGTATTTAATGAAATTACAAAATTCATATTTTATAGCTCATCCATGTGTATGGACTTAGTTTTTTAGCAGAACAGTGAAAACTGCATAAAACTAATTCAATTATTTTTATGTCATTTCCTAATCTACGACATCCTACCAACACTGCCTGCCTTCGGCATGCTGGTGAGTGAAGAAGGTCTAAAAAGACCATGCGTTGCCCAATCTTTCCCTTTCCTTCTATGCCATTATTTTCTGTGTATGTGTGTAATTGAGGCACTGACAGTCCCCCGAGGCAAAATGAGAACTTGCTTCAAATGTAGAAAGAAAGCAATGGAGTTCTATGAAACACAAATGACCACGGAACCTTATCATATCTTCTTTTTTTTTTTTTTTTTTTTTTTTTTTTGAGACGGAGTCTTGCTCTGTGCCCCGGGCTGGAGTGCAGTGGTGCGATCTTGGCTCACTGCAACCTCCACCTCCAAGATTCAAGCAATGCTTGTGCCTCGGCCTCTGGAGTAGCTGGGACTACAGGGATGCACCACCACACCCGGTTACCTTTTTGTATTTTTAGTAGGGACAGAGTTTTGCCAGGTTGCCCAGGATGGTCTCGAACTCCTGAGTGCTGACAATCCACCTGCCTCAGCCTCCCAAAGTGCTATAAGATTACAGGCATGAGCTACCGCTCCCAGCCCCTATCCTATCTTTTCTTACTCATGTTGCTTCCCTGTACTATATTAGGATTGGCTTAGAATGTGCCTTTCTAGAACCATTGTATATTTAAAAAGAACCACAAAACCTTTGGCCTTCTTTCCACTGTCTTTTCCAGTATGCGTCTTCCTAAAAGGGAGCTCTGAAAAGCCCACGACAGTCTTGTAGATGTTCATTAGAAAAGCTTAGACCCAGAATATATGCTCCCCGACGTGGCTCAGTGATATAGGAATTAAAGGATTCTTGAGTAAAAAGAATGAGCGTATTTGTCTTTGTGGCAAGGGTGTTGGGGCGATACTGGAGGATATGCGACAATGTGTGTGGGTGGTGAGTGCGTGTCATGCCTGGGCGAGGCTTAGAAGGGGTGTGGTATGTGTTCCTGTGTGTATCTCTGTGTGTGTGTGTAGGGGGGTGGTATTTGTGGCACATGTTTTGTGTGTCTGTGTCATTGGTAGATAAGGTTTGTGGTGTGTTTATATATGTGTGCAATATGAAATGAATATTAGTTTTAGTTTTCTCAGCATACTTTTCTTTCAGCTGTGTAGCCCACATCTTTTGTTTCCCCTGAAATGCCAGTCTGTTCTCATGTTCTTCTAAGTAAAATAACATGCAGCTTTTAGACATTCACAAACAAAACCCAGTGGTTTTTATCTGAGTCAAGTGTTCCCTGGGGCTTTGCTTTTTTTTTTTTTTTTTTTTTTTTTTTTTCCTCCTCTCCTTCCTGTAAATCCATTTTATGCGTTGGAGCTAGAAGATGACATCTTGTTACATCATGTTAGACAGCACCATAATTTTTTCCAGCAAACCATTTCCAATCTGGCTAAGCAGACAGAACTGAACAATGACAACCCAGCAGAAATAAAGGATCGGCTCACAGCCCTGCAGGGTGGACTCGGAGGAGCCTTGTCCCCAGATCTGAGGTTGACTTGCTGTATTTTAAGTCTTAACTCCTTAGATTGGGGAGGAAGAAATCTGTTCAGGTTCGCAGCTCTTCCAATGATAATGCACAGTCTTTCTCTGCTGGAGCTGAGGATGCCTGTTGCGGGGAGGGGCCTCTGCAAGGGGAGGGAGCAATAGGGTGAGACTGATGGCTTGCCTGAGGTCCTTTCTATACTATGCACAGGTCAGGCCTGTCTTTTGCTTTCCAGCTGCAGCTGCTATTTATAGTTCTGTCTCTGTTTGCTATTCTGCCTGTGACCCCTGTAGTCAGCTCAAGGCCTGTGTTTAAAAAGAGCTCTTCTATGCTCATGTTCAAGCCCACCACGGAGGCTTTCCTTTAGCAATCTGTGTGCCAAAAGTCAGTGAAAGGGCTCTGCAGGTCCCCTCCCCACCTCCTGGTATGCCATGCATCAGATCGGGCGTCAGGGTTCCCTCAATGCTGCCCTGCATCTCCACCTGCAGTCTGTGTTGTGGTGAGAATTAGTTCTAGGTGGGAGTTGTGCTGTATCTCTTACTTATTGTGGGTGACCTGCCAGAGTGTCCCTTCCAAACAAATCTCATTATGTCAGCCTTTGGCCTAAAAATATTCACTAACTTACTAGCTGTACTGCCTAGATAACTAAGACAAAAAAACTTTAGGATCTATAAAGTCAGGGATGTGTGTGAATACCAAACTCAGAGCCAGGTGATCCAGATTTGAACCATAATTCCAAACTATGTGACTCTGAGCAAGTCGGTGACACTCTCTGAGCTTCCCCATCCTGCTTGCAAAGAGATTGCCTGCTTCGCAGGTGTGGCAATGCTGCAAGGACTAGGATGAGAAAGTAACCTGGAAGCCTCCCTACTTGCACATTCTGGGCTATCTGAACTTCTCAGACTTCCCAAAATAATGTGGCAACAAATGAAGGTGGGGAGGAATTGAGATGCTCTGGAGATCACAGAGAAAAAGATTGCTAGGTTTGACTCAATCAGCCAGTAATGGATTTTTTTTAATTGAAAAATACTCAAGATTGAAACTTAGAAGGTATGTGTATATATTGTAAATTTAACAAAGGTCAATAAAAATCAGTTGAACACATATTGCATTCCAGTCAATGTAGTCAACACCAGAGATCTCAAGAAAAATACACAGAAATAATTCAAACAAAATGTTTTTGTGACACTTATCACAAAAAGGGGAATTATATCAAAACAACCACAAAGAGGATCCAGAACTCAATCTCACTATATAAATTTAAAATGTGATAAATATGAAAGTAAGAAAAGATTATTTAATAAGAACTATGTGTATCACTGGTCATAAATTTGGAAAATATTTTGTTTAGATCAATTCTTTATATCATATCATATAGAAAATGGCAATGGGCTAAGAATCATATATAAATAGACAAATTATACGACGAAACTACAAAAATTCAGCATAGAAACAGCCAGATCAATAGAGAAATAGGTTCTCAATTTTGGAGCAATAGAACAAATCATGAAGATTGACAGGCCCAAATAAATATTTTAAGAGCTTTCAAGTAGTGAAAGCTGGTAACTCTAATATAAAATACCAACAGAGACTGAAGAAATATTTTTATCAATCATGGTAAAGGGTATGTACTGATACTTTAAAAATTACTCATTAAAAAATATAAAATAAAACATCAAGATTTCAATAGGTGAATTAAAAAAAAGAACAAGTAATTTACAAATTTACAAACAAGAAACTATAGATTGCCCATAAACCCCAGAAAAAGTTTGTCGTTATAATTAAATAAATGTAGACTACAGCAACATTGAAACATCAATTTACATTGTTAAATTTAAGGAAGTTAAAATGTGATGGTCAATGACGGTCTGGTTGTGAGTGACAATGGAGAGCCATACACTACCAATGTCAATATAAATTCTTATAACCTGTCTGAGAAATAAAATGACAATGCATATCAAAACCCATAAAAATATTCACACCCTTTGAGCTTAATGTCGGTCTCCAAAGAGTTTATACTAAGGAAGAAATAAAAAACAGAAAAGCTTCATGATTGACATTGTTAAAATTTTGTTTAATAGTCAAAATTGATGATAAATTAAATGCTGAACAAAAGGGGCACAGCAAAGAAACGTATGATGACTATGAGCCTTAAGAACACTATGTAGGTATTAAAATAATGATAATAAAAAGGTTAAAATACAGAAATGTTTATGATAAAATAATTAAAATGAGGCTGGATATGGTGGTCCATGGATCACACCTGTAATCCCAGCACTTTTGGAGACCAGGGCAGGAGCACTGCCTGAGGTCAGCAGTTTGAGACCAGCCTGAGCAACATAGTAGGACCTCGTCTCTACAAAATTATTTTTTAAAAATTAGCTGGGCATGGTGGTGTGAGCCTGTGGTCCCAGCTACTTGGGAGGCTGAGGCCAGAGGATCACTTGAACCAAAGACTTTGAAGCTGCAGTGGGCTATGACTGTGCCACTGCATTCCAGCCTGAACAACAGAGGGAGACTCTGTTTCTAAAAAAATAGATAAAAGATAAAGTATAAAATTTAATATTATATAAATACAGTATAATAATTATAATTATGTAGAATGAGTTATACATTTTAACAGAACCAAAAGAAAGTATGCAAAAGTATAAAAATAGTTGCATTACATTATGCAATTATGATTGTTTTTTAATTAAAAAGAAAGATTCCTTAATTGTGCTATGCTGACTTGATTTGGCAAAAAAAATTAATTTTTTTAATTAACAAGTAAAAATTGTACATATTTATGATGTACAACATGATACTTTAATATATGTATACATTGCAGAATGGCTAAATCAAGCTGTTTAATGTGCATTACTTCACATGCTTTTTTTTTGTGGTGAAAACACTTAAAATCTACACTCTTGTCGACTTTGAAGGATACGATATATTGTCATTAACTGTAGTCACCATGATATACAATAGCTCTCTTGAATTTATTCCTCCTAACTGAAATTTTGTGTCCTTTGGTCAACATCCCCCCATTTTCCCCACCCCACCCCCAGTATCTGATAATCACCATTTTACTCTCTATTTCTGTAAGTTTGACTTTTTTAATACTTCATGTAAAAGTGGGATGATGTGATATTTGTTGCCCTGTGCCTGGCTTATTTCACTTGACATAATGTCCTCCGGGTTCATCCATGTTGCCACAAGTGACAGGATTTTCTTCTTTTTCAAAGTGGTTTAGTATTTCATTGTAAATGTATAATGCATTTTCTTTATTCCTCTGCTGATGGATACTTAGATTGATTCCATATCTTGGCTACTATGAATAGTGCTGCAGTGAATATGGGAGTGCAGAGAGCTCTTTGACATACTAATTTCTTCCTTTCTTTTTTTTTTTTTGAAATGGAGTCTTGCTCTGTCACCCAGGTTGGAGCACAGTGGCATGATCTTGGCTCACTGCAACCTCTGCCTCCTGAGTTCAAGAGATTCTCCTGTCTCAGCCTCCCAAGTAGCTGGGATTACAGGCACCCGCCACCATGCTGGGCTAATTTTTGTATTTTTTTTTTAGTAGAGACGGGGTTTCGCCATGTTGGCCACGCTGGTCTCAAACTCCTGACCTCAGGTGATCCGCCCACCTCAGCCTCCTAAAGTACTGAGATTACAGGCATGAGCCACCATGCCTGGCCTGACATACTAATTTCTTGCCTTTGAATAAATATCCAGTAGTGGGATTGCTGGACGGTATGGCAAGTCTATTTTTAATTTTTTAAGGAACCTCCATATGGTTTCTCATAATGGCTGTACTAATTTACATTCCCACTAACAGAGTACAGGGCTCCCTTTCCCCATATCGTTGCCAACACTTATCTATCACTTTTTGGGTGACAGCCATGCTAACAGTTGTAGGTGACATTTTGTTGCGGTTCTAATGTGCATTTCCCTGATGATTAGTGAGTGATGCTGAGCAACCTGTTTGCCATTTGTATGTCTTCCTCTTTTTCTATTAAAATTTTTTTCTCTTAAATTTTATTTAATTACTTTTTAAAATTTTTCTTGTAAAGATAGGGTCTCACTATGTTGCCCAGTCTGGCCTCAAACCCCTGGCCTGAAGCAATCTTCCTGCCCTGCCTCAACTTCCCAATGTGTTAGGATTACAAGCATGAGTCACAGCACCTGGCCCTTGGCTCATTTTTTAATCAAGTTTTTTGTTTGTTGTTTTAATATTGAGTTATTTGAGTTTCTTATACATTTTGGATAGGAAAAAAATATTAAGAAGAGAAAAAAAATCCATTTCATATTGGCCTGAACTTAAATTCTGGGTATATTTTTATTTTAGTTCTTGCTACTTCTATTTTGACCTGTTGTTTGTAGACAGATCCTCCCATCCTCATCCCCAGCTCCACCACAGGGCAAATTCCAATGATCTGGCTGCCACTGGCTTCCTGATAGAGTTCTTTGTGTTACCATGACCGTGGAAGCAAACAAGAAAGGAAATGCTTTATTCTGATCACTTCAGGGTTCCCAGCTTCCCTTTCTCCATCCTATAGCAGCATCCCTCTTGGTCCCACAGGGCCTGCTTGAGAAGGGCGCATGCAGCCAGGCTTGGTCACGTGCTCAGCTGTGTCACAATAGTGAGAGGAAAGATCAGGCTAGCTGTTTACAAGTACATAATCTCAGCATAGGCAAGTAGTATGGAGAAGGTTGAAAAAGAATTCCTGAAGGAATTAAGAGTTATCTCTTATTCCTCTTCCTTTCTATTTTCTAGTTTCTTTCTTAGGGCCAATTCTTGAGTCACTATTCTTTTCTGTAAGTTGACCCTATGTGCACCTGCACGTCTGTTCAGCAGCCTTGTAGTGCCCCACTCCATTCCACGCCCACGGCTTGCAAAGATGTACAAGATACAGTCCCTGATTTCAAGGAGCTTGCTCTGCAGCAGGAAAATAGACATTAAACCAAAATTCTTCCCTATAGAAATGTGCTAAGTAAGTCCCAAGACTGAAATCTGGCATCATACTCTGGGAAACATCAAGGAGGTTCTGGCCCAACCTGGACATTTGGAGATGGCATGAGGTGGGGAGCAAAGTGGGGTTGGAGAGAATGGGGTGCGATGAGATGGGATAAAGGATGCTTGAGACAGAGGAAACAATATTAGCCAAGACCAGCCTGAAAGGAAACAAGCAGACTGAGTTTAAGGAAAACTATCTTTCAGCTCCCTGATGCTTTTAAAAATGAAAGCTATTTTAGTGGCTGAGACCAGGATCGACTCCTTTCAGTCGATTTATTTATTTATTTATTTATAGAGACAGTGGCTTGCTCTGTCACCCAGATGGAGTGCAGTGGTGCCATCATAGTTCACTGTAGCCTGGAACTTCTGAGCTTGAGGGATCCTTCCACTTCACTCTTCTGAGTAGCTAGGATGATGGGTGCACACCACCATAGCTATCCTTTCAGTCCTTTTAATTATCCAGCTCTGCTGGAGAAGCCTCTCTCTCTGACAGCACAGTTAGAGTAGAATGCAGCGGAGCGATCATAGCTCACTGTAACCTTGAACTCCCGGGCTCAAGCAATCCTCTTGCCTCAGCCTCCTGAGTAGCTGAAACTACAGGCAAATGCTTGTATTTTTATTTATTTATTATTTATTTATTTGTAGAGACTGAGTCTTGCTTTTTTGCCCAGGTTGGTCTCAAACTCCTGGCCTCAAGCCAAACTCCCACTTCTTCTCCTAAAGCACAGGGATTACAGGTCTGAGCCACCACGTCCAGCTCCAGGCAATTTCTATTTGTGAAAATGCTTGGATGTTGTTAACTTTTCCTGGATGAATTCTGAGGTGTGTATGAAGAACTCAGGTTAATGTAATTGCTATATTTAAAAAAAAAAAACCTGGTATTATCAAGTTTTCTGTATCTGAGGAATGAACCAATGAGTTTATTTCAAGTGCTATATACAAGAAGGTAACCGTTAAAAAATAATAAATAATTGATTTTTAACAAGAGTGCCATGATCATTCAATAGAAAAAGATGGGTGTCTTCACCAAATGGTGCTGAGATCACTGGATATCCACATACAGTAGAATAAATTTGAACCCTAAGTCTCACTTCATATATGATAGTTAATTCAAAATAAATTGAAGACTCAAATAGCAGAGCTAAAACTATAAAACTGTTACAAGGAAACAGTTACACATCTTCATGACCTTGTATTAGGCAATGGTTTCTTAGATATGGCACTAGAGCACATGCAAAAAACTTAAAAAATAAAAAAAGGAACAGAGAAAGTAGAGAAATTGGACTTTATCAAAATTAAAGACTTTTGTGAATCAAAGGCCACTACCAAAAAGGTGAAAAGGCAACCCACAGAATGGGAGAAAATACTTAAAATCTGCTAAGAGTCTAGAATATATAAATAACTTTTACAACTCAACAACAGTAAGACACACAACACAATTTAGATATGGGCAAATGACTTGAATAGGCATTTCTCCAAGAAGATATACAAATGGCCAATAAACTCATGAAAATATTCTTAACATCATTAGTCATTAGTGAAAAATGCAATAAAAAAATCAAAATAAGATACTACTTTACACCCATTACAATAGCTATAATAAAAATAAAAAATAAACAGAAAGTCACAAGAATTGGTGACGATGTGAAGAAATTAAAACCCTCATATACTGCTAGTGGAATGTAAAATGGCACAGCTGCTATGGAAAATAGTTTGGCAGTTCCTCAAAAAGCTAAACATAGAATTACCAATAACCCAACACTTCCACTCCTAAGTATATACAAAGGAGAATTGAAAACATATGTCTGCACATAAACCTGTACACGAGTGTTCACAGCAGCATGATTCATAACAGCCAACAAGTGGAAACAATCTAAAAGGTCATCAACTGATGAAGGGATATGCAAAATGCAGTCTAGCCATACAGTGGGATATTATTTGATCCTAAAAAGAGTTGAAGTACTGATACATGCTGCAACATAAATGATACTTAAAAACATTACACTAAGTGAAGAAGCAAGATGCAAAAGGCCACATATTGTGTAATTACGTTTATATGAAATATCCAGAATAGGCAAATCTGTAGAGACAGAAAGTAAGTTAGTGATTCCTTAGGTGTGGGGGCCGGGGAGAAAGGGATGAGGAGCTAATGAAGGGAAGAGGGATGAAGAACTTTCATTTTGATGTGATGAAAATCTTCTGGAAATAGATAGTAATGATGGCTGCACAACTTTGTGAATATACTAAAAACCACGGAACTGTATGCTTTAAAACAGTCAGATGCTATGTGAATATTATTTCAAAAAAATTTTGAAAAAGGAATGCAGAGAGACTTTAAACTTTACTACACTGAACCTAAGCTGGCATTTGGGACTCTACTGTGACCATAAGTGAGATGTTACAATTTGAGAAGCATTTTATGCTAAGGTTTCAGCTGGGAATGGTAGGAAAACACCAGTAAGACATTGGCTCTATCCTCAAGGTGCTCATTGCCTGTTGGAAGACACAGGCCCATTGCACTAACTAGAACGCAAGTCAGAAGACAGTAAATGCCACCGTGGAGAGAGGTGGTTCTGCTGGAATGCAAGGGCAGGAGTGGTGTATTCTCACTGAAGGAAGACGGGAAGCCCTTACAGAAGAGGAGACATTGGAATTGGGCTTCTAAGGATGAGTAGGAGTTTAACAGGTGGAGAAGGTGCCATCTAGGCAGTGGGGCCAACTTGAGCAGAGGTCTGGAGGTATATAAGGCATTCAAAGATATTCACATTAACTGGATGGTATGATTAAAGCTATGGTTTCTCTCTTCTTCTAGCTAGCACTCAGTCATTGCTTTTTATTAAACATCATAACCATTATCCACATTGATCCTTGGCTCTCGTCTCACAGAATATGAGCCTTCGATGTAAAAGTAGAGAAACAAATGTTGTTGAGCCTTGGTAAGGCTTGGCAACATCTCTTAAGTTCTCTTGCTGTGTCCACATCCTTTTTTTTGTGAGACAGTGTCTCGCTCTGTTGCCCAGGCTGGAGTGCAATGGTGCGATCTCGGTTCACTGCAACCTCCGCCTCCTGGGTTCAAGCGATTCTCCCTGCCTCAGCCTCCCGTGTAGCTGGGATTACAAGCACCCACCACCATGCCTGGCTAATTTTTGTATTTTTAGTAGAGATGGGGTTTTGCCATGTTGGCCAGCTGGTCTTGAACTCCTGACCTCAGGTAATCTGCCCCCTTTGGCCTCCAAAGTGCTGGGATTACAGGCATGAACCACTGTGCCAGGCCTCCATATCCTTCTTAGGGTTGTCTGCACACTGGGACATTTTCAGCCCATGGCTCTGCTCCTGTATGTCTCTCCATTCTGAGAAGCCCTCTTTGCTGCAGTGACTGGCTCCATCCACCTGCCAGACAGACAAGCTTTTGTTCCCTCTTGAAAAGGCTTTTTGCTTGATGGAGGAGGAAACCAGGGAGGAGGGAAAGAGACACATCTTATTCTCCTGAGAAAAGTCATCCTGTCTGTCTCCATTGGCAGCTGGCTTTATTTGGCTTCTATTTGGATGGTGAACCCATTGCCTTGAGGAGCTTGGGGAGACAAGTGCTTCTGTAAGAGGAGTATGGTACCTAATGAATTGTTCAGTGAGGAATGCTAAGCAGAAAGCATTCTGGAAGGAAAGACATATTTTCAGTATTGAGCCCTGAGGCCCCTAATGCCTCCCAGATGAAAAACTAACAGAGTGATCCTCCCAAGTGTGCATGACTGACATTTGCTCCCCAATGCACTAAGCATAAGCCTGTTTTATTGTGTTTACAATTTTGTATCTTCAGACCGTAACTGATTTATTGCAAACATGAATGTCCTAGACAGTGGAGATGTCCAGTCTTTTCTCTAAAGCCAGAGCTAATCCTGCACCAGAGATCCAGTTTGATGAACTCTTCAGTGTTCCCAGACCTCATGTGCTTATGAGAGATCAGGACAGGGAGACATCTGGTCTCAAGCAGCTCTACCCAGGGTAGAATATTGTCCTACCCAGGAAAGGATCTTGGCAAATGAAGCCTGTGTGCCTGCCTGGGATTGAGCCTCCTGCCCTGTGACCCCTGAGTATACAGCAGAGGACTAGGCAGTGTTGTAAATATGCTCCTCCCAAATCCAAATAGGAGATGTGGATTTAACACTATCTTCTCCTTGAACCACTTGATAAATTTTTTTCAATCCCAAGAAAACTTAATTCCTGTTCCACGGTCTCTAGTTCTCTGAGGGATAAATGCTCTGAAATGTAGACAAGGACCAGATGTGCAGCGGATGGGTCAGTCGGTACTGGGAGGGGGGAGGAGGGAGAAGGGAGGAGGGAGAAGCAGGCCTGAATGTCATTACTTGCAAGGGTCAGGGGGGTCAGTGACAGTGGCAAGAAACAGATTTTTCCAGCTGCTTTCAGGCTGAGATTTGTACTGCATAATCTGAATGCTTTTATCTGTTTCTGAAAATAGACAGGAATTTTTTCCACAGGCTGCTCCAATCTGGCTATGGAGACGTGAGGGAGGATTGCAGGGAGACAGTTGTATGTAGTCCAGTAAGTACGTTTTGTGACCCCCCCCATCCCGCCCAAACAAAACGAGCCTTTCTCCATTTTGGCTCTGTGGAGCCACATTATCTTAAAGCCTCTCAAAGTCAGGAGTCAAAAGTGCTGGACATACTTTCCATTCTGAATTTTGTGTAGCTTCTGATATCTTGAGCTATTGTTTATTTTTGCTTAAATAGTCAGGATAAAAGGCCTTTGCGAGTTCCTAAGTACCTGTCCAGATACTGGTTTCTTGAGTCTGCACAGAAGGGCATATATGGGAAACACGAACAATACAAAAGAAAATGGTTTGATCAGAAATTACAGTTTATAGTGATTACCAATTCCACAAATCATATTCTCCTCCTTTATCCTGAATTTAGACTACAAAGAAGCATCACAAATTATTGACAAAGATATTCTGGAAGGTTAACTCTGGATTAAATCAGACTTCATCTCTCTCAGCAGCTGGTCCCTCTCATCTAAGATCAAAAGGATCTTGAACCTTCCGAGTGAACTGCTGTCAAGCAAACAGCAGGAGAACCTCTCATATTATTTACATAGCATTTTCTTTTTCCAATTATGTATTGGTTTCTTCTTGGTGCAAGCCTAGCTTATAAATGTGGAAACCAAGACACAGGGAAAGAAAAACAATGTTAAAGGTCAGGTAGAGAGTCAGAGACGGAACTGAGAATAAGACAAGCTCCTTTTAACCCACAGATAAATGTGTCTAGATATCACCTCTACTTACTGCAATAATCCTTTTCAGTCGCTATTCACCCATCTACCAAGAATATGAAGTCATTTGTGCTGAGGGTACAGTAAAGCATGCCAACTTCATTTTCCAACCTGGAGTTTCTTGGGCCTATAGGAAACCGATTAGAGTCTTTGAGACTGGTACATTTGGGGACCTTGTTTGCAACGTTCCTCTGAAGTAGAACTTGTAAGGAATGGAAGCAAGAGAAGAGTGCCAGATTATTCTGGAATGCTGTCAATATCCTGTGTCTCTAAGATTCTGTTGTTGTCCTTATGCCCAAAGAGCCTCATGATTAACTCAGGTACCAGTGAGGAGGAAAAAGTAGAAACACGAACTCTCATAGTCACGTACTGCAGGCCAAGGTCTCTGTCTAGGAACTGTTATTTGTGAGTCAATTTCTTGATGATGTGTTTTTTTCTGCTCCATACCATGCTGGGTGTCAAGTGGAATGTCTTGTTTATCAGTCCTCCAGGACCCCCACACCTGGTACTGTGGCATCACGACGATTGTCATAGTCTATGGGAAGGTGACTACAATCTGCTGTGTGTATAATGCTGTGTGACTCCCAGTTGTCAGCCACTTAGTCATTAAGCAGAAGAAAGAATGAGAAGGCATAGAGATCAGAGGGAGAAGGACAAAGAGACACAAGGAGAGTGACAGGAAGGAAGAAAAAATGACTGAGAAACTCATAATGCAAAGTGGGTAATGGATTTTGAAAATAACAGGGTGAGCCAAAGAGAAAGGGACAAATGATTTAGCAGAGACTGGAACATATACTGGTACCTCCACCTACTGTACCCCAAGCCTTGTGTTGAACCTGGAAAAACAGTCTGGCCCTGCCAGGGACTCCCAAGCACAACCAAACACAGAGCTTCAAAGGAAAGAAGAGCAGGAAGTTGGTGGGTTTCAGGTGCTTGGAAAAGAAGTAGGCTGACATCTGACTTATCCTATTCAACTGAAAGCACCCAGCACACACAGAAGCTTTCAGATGAGATCATGTGGTCATGACTTGCAAAAGACTCTGATTTGGTGGCATATGGGGCTAGGTACTTTATCAACATTTTTCCTTACTCTTCCCAGCACAGAAAAAGGTGGGTAGAATTGCAGCTCTTTTATAATAATAAGTAATGTTATGGAAAGGAAAAATGAAGTATAGAGAAGGGACAGACCTTAAAAAGGATACTCAGTAATAAGAAAAACACACACACACACACACACACACACACACACACACACACACACACACACACAGACATTGTTCTCCTTGATCCCTTGAGAGGTAATACGGTAGGACAGACAACACATGTGCTTGAACATCAGAAAGACGTAGGCCTAAGCCTGCTTTTGCCACTTACTGACCTTGAGCAGTTGGTTTAACCTCTTTGATCCTCGTTTTTTTCATCTGTACAGTGGGAAAATAATTCCTAACATTCAGGGATCTTGTGAGGACTGACGATGAGATGCGTAGCAGTGCCTGGCATTGGTTAGGAGATCAGTGACTGTCAGCCAGGATTATTCTACTCTCTGTTAGCTTCTAGTAGCAGTGTGAGGACTAACTTCTCCAGGCAACACCTCCACCTCCCCAGTTATTGTTGTTTTATTATGATACTTTGGAAAGGAGCTTCAAGTTCATTTGGTTCAACAGAGTGATCCTCCCAAGTGTGCATGACTGACATTTTTTTTTTTTTTTTTTTGTGGTCCAGAAAGATGGGTGGCTGATTCAACATCACAGCTGGGATGTAGATCAGTGGCAAAGCTGGGTTGGCACACCTGGTTCCCAGACAATACTGCTTCCTCCTTACCTGTCTGCTTCTGCTAAAATGATGACTGAACCATCTTTGTAGTAAGTCTTCAGAAGAAAAAATGTTGGTAAAAATAAATGAACCAGAGGCCTCCCTTTTCATTACTTTGCAATCCCTTTACGCACCTGGGTTGTTGTGCAAAGCAGATAAGCTCTCCATCTTGTGGGTGCTAACATGGGCATCAGGGAGATTTCTTTTTTTTTTTTTTTTTTTTGAGACGGAGTCTCGCTCTGTCGCATGAGCTGGAGTGCAGTGGCCGGATCTCAGCTCACTGCAAGCTCCGCCTCCCGGGTTCATGCTATTCTCCTGCCTCAGCCTCCGGAGTAGCTGGGACTACAGGCGCCCGCCACCTCGCCCGGCTAGTTTTTTGTATTTTTTAGTAGAGACGGGGTTTCACCGTGTGAACCAGGATGGTCTCGAACTCCTGACCTAGTGATCCACCCGTCTCGGCCTCCCAAAGTGCTGGGATTACAGGCTTGAGCCACCACGCCCGGCCGAGATTTCTTATCAATGTGCTGACAGCCCTATCAAACCTTCACATGAGCTTTTTTTTTTTTTGCTTTCCTGGTGGAAGCAATAGCAGTGACTTGCTGCTATGGGATGCTCTGTCCACTAGCCTTGGCTTATGGGAATCCATCCAATGACTGTGCAGGAAGTCATCTATCTAAACCCTCTTTGCCAGTAAGAATGTTTAAAACTGGCCAGAACCTCAGGGACAGTTCAGCTATTAATGGAAAGTAAATCAAATCTGAGGCCCTTAAAGACCCATGTAGTATAAACTGCATTTCCATAGACCTGAAAGCACATCTAGAAAGCCTTGTGGAAAGAAAGAGGGCCTTAGCTTCATCCTAGGCTGTGACTGCTTGTGTTAGTAAGGATCAGGCAAGATAGTTAATTCATCTTTTATAGAGCCAAGAACTTTCCAGAGGTAGAAAACAGGGGAGCAGGGTATTTAAGATGAAAGGAGAAAGAATAATCCAGCTTAGGAAGAAAGGCAGCCTGGAATGATATCCTGACCCCAATCTTGTCTCAGGGCTGGGTTCAACCTCCAGGTCTTCCTTTTCCTTCAGTTGGTTGAGAGAGGAGAGAAGACCAGAAATGGGTGGAAAAGAAGGGAAGCCTTCCATCTGTCCCTTGCAAAAGAAGGACTCTCTTACCATGTCCAGTTAAGACTCTCCTTCTAGAAAATGAGCATGGAGGTGCTGATTAGGGCAGAATCCATTTCTCAGATGCCAGCTCACCATCAGCATTTGGGTGGAGAGAGGCGTTCATGCTGGCCAGATGTTTGTAAGGCTGTGATAGTGAAACCAAGAACCCCTGCAGACAACCAATGTCCTACCGAGTCTAGGATGAGTCTGCTTTGCCCTCAGCCTGGGAAATGCCCATGCACAAGGGAAAAGGCAGGTCAGATCAGAGTGGGGATGCGAGGGGACCCTTTCCAAGCCAAAGGCCCACTTCAGTTCCAGACAAAGAGGGTCTCCCTTTCTTCTCCCCCAGCAATTCCTCAGATGATTACTTCCACACCCAATTTCCTTCATGCTCACATAAAGAGCCAGGCTCAGGGTCTGCAGTTTGGGAGGAAAGCTGCCTGCTCACCCCTCCTCTTTATCCTACACACAAACACACACACACACATGCCTGTAAGAGTTTCACTCTTCACTGACTCTATCAGCCCAGCCTCATTTCCTTCCACGGCAGGGCCCTTGGAGCCCAGCGCTGAGCTGGTGCTGCTCTATAAATAACTGTGTCCAATGTGATGAATGGGAAGGCATTTGCTCTCCTTTTCCTGCCTCAGCGCCGGGGCCTGAATCATGTTGGGAAATGACATTCTGTTAACACAAGCACTTTTGTTTCCTCCTGTGCTCTCTTGCCATCCGGTGGGGGCCCTGGCCTGGACTGGCTTTCAATTTTTAAAGCCTCCCTGGGGGTCCATCCATACCCCCATCCCCTGCCATTAAGGAAAGCTTTAGACAAAGAGAAATGGAGAGAAGCATCCTGTGCCTCCCTGGGGGCATGCTAAGGACGTGAGGAGGCACAGGTGGCACAGATATGACCCCACCCTTACTTCACCAGGAAAAGCTGAGCTGACCGGACATCCAGACCAGGAATGTCTCTCGAGGTCAGGAACCAGCCTCAGCTCGGCACTAGGCTCTGGGCAGCTACTCGAGGAATGACTGCAGAGTGGGAAATGGGAGGGTCCCAGCCGGATAATGACTCCCTGCTCCCATCTGAGAGTGGCTCTGATACTACATGGAATCAGGCTTGTGGGGGAGTGGGCCTCAGCATTTTGGGCAACATATTTTGAGGCTTCTTCCAGAGAAGCAGCTGGCCTTCTCTGGACTTTGTTCTAAGTTCTGCGAAACCAGGCATCAAACCTAGTTACCTTTCCATACCCCTAGGTCCCAGTCATCGTGCCTGGCTCGGAAGAAGATCTTAATAGGTGCTTTTTCGTTCGAACAGAAATAAATAGCATCTAGAGAGTCTTGGAGGGAGAACTAGAGTCACTCAGCTTTTTAAAGAACAAAGGATGGAGTCTCTGGAATCTAGAGATTTAGGCAAAGCCCTCATGCTGGGCCTGAAGAAAGATTATTTATTTATTTATTTATTTATTTATTTTATTTCCTTTTTGTTTTTTAGAGACAGGGTCTCACCATGTTGCCCAGGCTAGTTTCAAACTCCTGGGCTCAAGCGGTCCTCCTGCCACAAACCCTCAAAGTGCTGGAATTACAGGTGTGAACCACCACATCCAGCTGTCAGATCATTTCTTAAAGCCCTTCCTCTGCCCTTGACTCTATCCCAACTCACAGGCCACTTGGGAACCCATGACTCTCCTCTCTGGAGCAAGGATTTGGCAGCTTATCACCCTCAGACAGAAACCAGCTCCTCCCATGAAGCCTCGCTTCTCGTCCCCAAGACGCATTTCTGGTTTTTGTCTTGGATTTGTATGGGATTTTGGTTTAACGGAACTTGTTTTAAACATCCTCTTGGGCCCCCTATCGATCCTCTTAGACTTTAACCCATTCTCAAAGTGACAGAAACTTTTGGCTTCAGTAGTAAACCCATAACAAATCCGAAATCTAGGGAATCCATGTTTCACAGTTTCAAGAGAGTTTCATTGTTGGACTAGGGCCCATGCATGGTCATCACTCCCACCTGTGTGTCTTCAAATGCGTAGGGACCCCGGGGCAGGTCTTAGTGGCTGCTTGCATGCTATGTTATCCAGCTCTCCAACATGTCTCCGCACTCCTTTGGCACCCAATCACACACACGCCTACCCTGACAGGAGATGGGGAGCATGTGGGCCTGAGAACAAAAGTCTGCCCTCTCAAGGTGGCCAGGACAGGCTTCCAAGCTGTCAGTGAGTGATGGCAGCAGACAGGCCCACTATGACTGGCAAAGGCTGATGCATACTCATGAACCTATGGGACACAGATATGCTATGACTGGAGAAGACACAGGTTCATGTAAATAAGAGGCTGAGACTGGGGAATCTCTAAGGGCAGAAACTCAGGAAGATACCACAGGAGACTCAGATTCCAAAAATGGGGGCACAGAGATGCATCAGCCCAGTGACTCACACCCTGTAGGTGCCAGTCATTGATGAAGAAGAGGAAGGAATTTAGGAAGGAGGCATTGGCTCCACCAGATCATGTTGTGACCTTAGGTATCTTCATTGGTAAAATCAGGAGACAGGGTTGATCTCTGAATCTGTGATGCTGTCATATTTTGTACTTAAAATTGGAGGAATCAGGCAATAGGAGGAAGAGAACAGCCTCTGTGGTGAGATGGCCAAATGCTTCCTAAAGAGAAGGCTTCCCTCTGCCTTTTCAATTTCTTGAATCTTTCTCCATAATCCCTTGTAACAAATCAAAATGCTCTTTCTTAGAAGGCCTGGACTCCATCTTGGTGGTTAGCACCTCCTTTAATTTCTGCTGCACAGCTTGTTAGCTCTCTCTCCTCCCTCTCATCCCCTCCTAGTTGCCCTTAGGTGTGGCTTTTTCCCTCCTGATGTCTCTGACTGCTGAGCAAGTGGAACCCTTCTCTCTGGGTTCCCCAGGCTTCAACAGAGGTCAGATTGGACTTGACTTCAGCAGGTCCTTTGACCACCTGAGCAGTGTCCTTTCCCATTCTCCCACTCACAGATATTTCTTCAGAGGTGTGTCCCTAGTTTTGGGTATTCCTTCTCCCAAGGCAGCTCTCCTGAAGATCTCTGTGTTCTTACCTGCTCCACAAATTTCTTTTGTGGCCACTCCTTGAAGGCCTGTCCTGAATCAGCTCATGCTCATTTTGTCCTTCCCAATATTTGTTGTTTGGATACACAACTCTGCATCTCTGCTTTCTTGGTCTTGCGCCTTCTCCAAGACTTTCATTTTCTGTTTTTACTCTAGCTCTCAGAGTGATCACCAGGGCTAAGCCTAGAAAGATGCCACTGAAGGGAAAGAGATCTTGCAGACTGGAACTTCCCTACCTCTACCCCCACCCCCAGTTATCTCTATTGAGAAATGGCTACCAGGCAATCTCCAAGAGTCTGGGGAACTTTATGGCTGGTAGATTTCAGGGGACTATTCTGGATGTTTCCAGAGTGGAGCCAAAGCTCATCTTCAGGATATTTATATGGCGACCAGAAATCTCCAGTGCTGGCTGATGCCAGGCCTTTGCATGAAGTGCTTACTTCTGCTAAATTCTGTTTGTGGGAGCCTCCTCCTTGCAGAGGATGACACTCCCTTGCTGAGGGTTAACTGCTCAGGAAGCTTTTGATCTGCATGTGAAAAAGCAACCAAAGTCAATCCAGCAGGCAGCCCAGTTTGCTAGCTCTCTCCTTTTCTTCTCTGTCTCTAGATGACATCCAAATAGCCCTGTTCTGATGAGTGCCAGAGAGTAATTATTCTAAAATTAAAGGGCAAGAATGTCTTTTCAAAAAAACATTTTTTAAAAAAACTTGGGCTCTGCAACTTAGCCTTTCCCTCAGTGAGGTAGGCTTCCAGGGTGGCTGGTTTCACTGCTGTAAAGATAAATGGGAGGCTAAGTGGGGGTGCGCGCACCTCCTGGGGCCATGGCTGGGGACTTGACAAGTCATTTATTCCAGGGCATAGCCTGGCTTCTCGCTAGCCTCCAGTGTAATCTCAGCCAAAGAGAAACCTGAAGTAGACGACCCCCAGCGTGGATCCACTGCTTCCCACTCAGCACCTCCCAGCATCTGGTGGATGTGCACAATTTGTAATACTTTTGAGGATAATGACTTGGTCTCATGGAAAAAGGAGAATTGGTCCAAGATAATGTCTGGTGAGCCTTGACATTCCACCCTGAAGCGATCCTACACTCATGTAGAATCACCGAACAGCTGCACGATCATATTACAGAATCTTCCTCAACAGCCAGCTTGTCATTGAATTCATCCCCAAATTCCAGCTTTTCTCAAACAAAAGGAGCCCTGATGTGGGAGGAGCTGGAGTCAGCCAGATGGAAGAGACGTGCAGATTGCCAAGGCTGGGAGCACCCTTCGAATGTTTTGGTCCAATCCCTCTCATTTTGTGTGTGAAAAAACTGAGATCCAAAGAAAAGGTGAGAATTTCCCAAGGTAACCCAGTGGAAGAGCTGGGTCAAGAGGGTGGGACTCTTGAATCACAGGACCCCAGGCCAAGGTGCCCACTTGCCTCTTGGGGTTGCGTGGCCCTCCCTGACCCCATTCTCAGAGAAGCCCGGGGAATGAGGTTCTTGGCCAGAGGAAAAGTGATGGAATCGCTTTAGTGAAAAGAAACAAAGCTGTATTGTCAGGAGGCTCCTGAGTCTCCCAAGTCTGCCAGGAGAAGAAATCTTGCTGTTTTAGAGGGAAAATGAGGAGGAGGTAGTGGCAAAGTCCAGCTTTTATGAAGCCATAAATACAAAGTTAAACAACATGAAGCAAGTTGCCTGGGTCTGTAACACAAGTAAACTTGTATCATTGGAATCTTTTTGGAGGACCAAACAGAAAAGAGCAAATAATAGTAGCCATTCAATAGCAAGCCTTAAGCACCTACTTGGGGTAAGATATTGTACTATTGTGCTAGGTGCTATTGGGATAGAGGAGAAAGTGTGGGCAGAGAATATTGTTCCAAGAGCCAGTCTGGTGCCTGTCAATAGCAATGTTTTTAGAGGCACGCACACACACACATACACATACACATGCATGTGTGTCAAGAAACAAAGTATTTCATAAAGCCCAATTCATTTTCTTTATTCCTAGATCATTTTCTATCTTTTTGGGCTGTTATTAATATAACTTTCTCAATTTTTAACAGTATCCTCTGAATAAAATGTTGGCAACTCTCCTGAGTGTTTTTGAAACTGTATTGGTTGATGAAATCCAAAAGTCTGGCAACTACAGATGTGGTTGAAAGGACCTAGGCTCTAGGGATAGAGAGAGATGGGTTCAGATCTAGGGTCAGTCATTTATTAATTATCTGCCTTGGGAACATTTCTTAACCCTCAGAGTTCAAGTTTCCTACCTGTGATACAAAAGTCCCCAGAGCGGTGAAGCCTTCCTGTGGAAGTACTCACAACTGTTATTCCTCATCTCTTAGAAATTGTGTATGTGTGTGTTTGTGTGTGCACACGTGTGCACCTGCACTGTGCTAGGAGCTGTGTGGGAAACAGGCAGGCTTTAATAGCCTTTACTCTCACGGAGCTGAAAGTGTTGCCGGCGAGACAGTCCACCTCACCAGAAATCATGAGACAGAGGCAGAAAGTCTAACATATCTTTCTTCTCCCCCAGAACAATTTCTTTGGTTTGGTAATGGTGACAGAAATTTTCAGAGATTGCTTTCCACAGTTCACATTATATTGTTTTTCCATGGCTGGTTTCAGTTTATACTAAGCCTCCCTCAAAGCTCATAAAGTTCCCTTTAAAACCTCATAAAATTTCACCTGTGAATATTTATTGCCCACAGGATGTGAGCTGTGTCCATTTGGTTTTGATAGATTTACCATTATTAAACATGGACTCCTACTTCCCACCAGCCTTATGAAGATGGCTGCCTCCTCATTTAGTGCAGTGGGCAATCCTCTCTGTTCCCCCGTGAGGAAATATTTCAGTTCCCTGGAAACGAGCTCAGTCAGTGGGCAATGATTCTTATTCCCAGGTTCCTGAGGTTCAGGAGTTTGCTCCAGCTCTGGGCAATTGATATGGTCCATAAAAGTCACTCCAACTCACTCTAGCCTCCCAGACTCCTCCCAGATGCCATTCCCAGGAATCCATCCACGAATATTTGTTGACCTCCACAGTCAGAGGCATCTGAGACATTACAAGGATGTTAAAGATGTTCCTGTCATAGTCAAGGGAAAGTCTCAAGTGCATAAAAACAATTCAAATTAATTTCTTATATTGACCCCAAACTCATCTCCCAGGGACATTTGCCCACTGGCCCTAGTCCTATATGACGTTCCTACAAATATTTGCTGAAAGGCATCATGTTTCTCCTTTAACCTTCTCTTTTCCAGGCCAAATAATAATATCACTATGCCATTGAATCTGCTTTAAGACCCTGGTTTCCAGACTCTTTCCTGTCCTGATTGGTACCCTCTGGGGTTTCCATTAGAGCATGTGTCTGAATCACACTGGAGTCAAGAAGAGTCTGTAGGGGTGGATCTCAGTCTGCCTGGCTGAAGATCCTCGTTCCCAGGATGAAGAATGAACCCGGCTGTGCAGAGCACTTCAGAAGATGTCAGCCAGTGCCCGAAGTTCACAGCAAGTTCAGACCCTGGTCAATTAAACAACAGCTCTGGGAAGTCCAAACAGGCAGATAGAGTGCCTTGATCAGAGAATCCACAGCAATTTAGGGGTGTAGGCTGCAGAGTCAGAGTAGAGGAAAAAATACAGAGATACAGGCTGGGATAATGTAGAAAGAGAAGGAAGTTACCTACAACTAGATGTAACCCAAGTGCCTAAGTCTCACACCTAGGGGATACAGAGTCCTGGGTCTGAATGACATGTGGGAGGCTCGGAGGAAGCTGGAGGAGCAGTCTAGGTGAAGAATTGTTGTTTAACCCTCAGGTGTAACAGAAGGTGAAGCCAAAGCTGCTGACCTACTCCTTGTTGTATTATCAGGATTCCTTTGCATGGAAGTGCAGACATCCAACTCATACTGTCTTATGCACAAAGGAAATCTATTTGTTCATACAACCCCAAGGTACTGGTACTGAGGGTAGGTCCTGCTTCAGGAACTGTTGGACTCAGGTGATTCTCTATCTGCCAGCTCCAAGTTGATGTTCTTTTCAGACAGGTGTTTCCGAGTGGTAGATTCTGCAGCTTTTGTTCACTTATTCTCAGCTTCAAACTCAACTGAAAATGAGCCTCTGTTTCCTAAAAATTCTAAAATAAAGTCCCAGAATTGGAATTGGATCACGTGCACATTTCTGGAGCTTGGAGGTGGAGGTCTAACCTTGTAATGCAGAGAATGATGGAGAAGCAATTTCCCCAAGGGAAATGGGACTGGATCCTGGTGAAGCACAGACGATAGATGTCTACACGATGCCTCACTCCAGATTAGCTCTGGAGCTGGGGTACTCAGTTTCAGGCTGGGGCAGTGGAAAGAGCTGGCAGTTGCAATGAGCTGAGGGTGTCTGCCAATTGGAAGGCCTCTTTTTTGTCAACATTTATCTTAGCACTTCAGACATGGTCCAAGCAGCAAGGGGCACAAAGGGACCTCATCTCCACGTTGCAGGCCCTGTCCTTTAAGGAAAGCCCAAGTGTGGATTGTAGATGCCCCTCTGTATTCTCAACGCTCCTCCTGGGGGTGTATACTACACCCAGGAACTTGCTTTAGCTCTGTCCCTTTTCAACATCAGGTACATTTTGTGGGGTGAAAAAAGAACATTTAAAGCAGTCTTGCTTCTCCTCTTCTTGATCTTCCTCTGGAAGCAATCATGACAAAGCCTCATCATAATTTTAAAATTAAAAGTTTGGCTCAGCTTGGTAAGCCTGGGTTTGACTCGGACACAAATGTCATCCCCAAACTCAGCTCAGCCGTGGATCTGCACTGAGTTGTTATTCGCCTCATTTTAATCTCAGCACTCTCTTGTGAAGGCTTTGTGGGAGAGGGACACTTCTCTGAGTAGGGGCTTCTTGGAGAACTGGAGTGACTCCATTTTTCCTGGGGCGTTCTCCTTTCTTCTGTTTGGACAAGAAGAATCTGTCCTTCCCTGTCCTCCCTTTCAACTCTTCCACTCTTTGAGCTGGAAACTTTCCTGACAAAGTAAAGATGGAGGTGACAAATCATATTTGGGTCACATTCCTAGGTCTCCTCCTCTTGGCTACCCCTAGGCTAAGGAGTCTGGAAACCGTCAAATGATTCAGAATGAGCTGAATGGGTTCTTCATGCTTCACATTTGGTGCCAGGGAGCAGAGCAGTGGCTGATGCAAGAATTGAATGGAGCAGGAGTTGAGCTTAAAAAAAGAAAAAGAAAAAGAAATTGGCTGTAGCTAAGGGATCCTACAAAAAGTATTTACAAAGAGCACTCAGTGGGGGCCCATGCATGGCTGTAGATCTCAGGTTGCTGCTGGAGGCCAGGTAGAGCTGGACTCTGCCCACAGTATGTGCTCACTTGATACTTACAGGATTCCCTCTCTGTTCCTAGGACCTATTCCTGTCCAGGGCCATTGACAAGGAGTAATCAGGTTGGGCAATTGGAGAAGTTAGGATAGGCTCAGCAAAATCTTGGGAGGATGAACAAATGTCACTTATCACATCCACAGGTGACAAGCACGCAGCCATGGGGAAAAGGCGCTCATAGGACAGTGAGTTGTACCATGCTGTTCTTCAGCACCTTCTGCAGGCTGTGCATGCAGGCTGATGACGGCAGCTGCAGGTATGCCTTCGGGAGCAGGCAGCCTCCTGTCAATGGAGAAGGCTTACTGGGTCACTGTTGACTCCATTTTTGTTCATTAATCCTCCAGGTCTTGCCCCTCTACCCCCACCTAACACCCCTTCAGTCCACCGATCTTCTCCGGGATCCTGCCTTATTCTACTCCCAGACAGTTTTAAACCTGGGGGACCATTATCTGGTTTCTCTGGGGGTGGGGGGCTAAAGTCGGGTGGCCTGGTCTTCCCCCGCGCTCCTCCCAGTCAATCTTGAGCATAAACTCTCTGTCTTGTTTTCTTCAGGGAGGCTCCTTTGGATTGTCAAGAGCCTTTTCTTCTTCCAACAAAACCCTCCTTGCATAAATTTAAAAAAAAAATTGGTTTTTAAAATTTTTGAATTTGGAAGTTAAACAAATGAACAAAAAAATGGACTTTTTTCTCTTTGAAGTCACTTTGAACAATTTTTAAATTTCGTATAAGTAAAATAACTTGTGGGGTATAGGACGGTTTTGAGACGTGGAGATGTTGCGTAGTGGTGAAACCTTGGCTTTGAGGATAGCCATCACCCAAACTACCTGTAAGTAATTTCTCACCCCTCACCCCACTCTCACCCTCCCACCCTTCTGAGTGTCCAATGTCTATTGTTTGAACAATCTTAATTCCCGCCCCTGCAAATGACACAGATGTTTTGAAGACAATAATTAAGACTGAGGAATTGTAAAAAAGAAAAGCACAAACACTGATATTTCAATATGTGATTCTATTTCATTCTCATTGGTTCTTTGTGTGGCCAAATAATTTGGGAGCAGAAAACCGGTATCTACAAATAATCTTTTTTTAATATATTTTTATACATATTATATTATTTATATATTATACAAATAATTATATATAAATTGTATTTATAAAATAAATTTATAAATATAAATTATATATAAATTATATCACCACTACGCAACATCTCCATGTCTCCAAACCGCACTGTACCCCCACAAGTTATTTTACTCATACCAAATTTAAAAATTGTTCAAAGGGTACTTCAAAGAGAAAAAAGTCAATTTATTATATTATTATAGAAATAATATGTACAATATAGTTTATATATTATATTATATATTTGTATATTATATAATAATGTGATTGAGATTTTTTTATATACCACACAATTCACTTGTTTAAAGTGTATGAAACAGTGGTTTTTATCCTATTCACGGAATTGCCACAATCTGTCCATACAAGTGGTTCTTTTGGAAAGTAGACACTGGAGCAATGGTGATGGATTTTGTTTTTGTTTTTGTTTTGAATTCTACAAAAAGTCCAATTCACACATGCTAAACTGCCCAATGTAAAATCTAGCACCAGAGTGTTTCCAGGGCACCAGCACCACCTATCCACCTTGCTTAGGGTAGAGGGAACTTCCGTTCATCAGTGAGCCCAGCCCTTGACATACATTGCATTATGTAATCTTTCTAAGATGATTCACCCTATAGGGGAGAATATGATTCTTATTTTTCAGATGAGGTAACTGGGGTGATTAAAAGTCACCCAGCTAGTAAGTGGCAGAGTTGGAGATTTTAATGCAAGTCTGTGTGAATCTGAGGCCATTTCATCCAAAGCTCTTTCTCCTGCCTTAAACTGCCTCTGAGGACAAAGGATAGCATGGGAGTGTTCTAGAAAAGTTTCTCTGCTTTCACGGGCTTGAACTTCTCTACTATTCTGAGAGCCCTGCAATGGAAATCTATGCCAGCTGGGTGTTTTCAAAATGTGGTTTGAAATGACTGGTTTGTCTGAGATGGCCATCAGTTGAGACTCCAGAGATATGGAGAAGGCTTTTGTCATGGGCCTCCTCCAAAAGAAGCAGATGACATGGCCTTGTGTCTTGAGCCCAGATCATGAGACCCTGGAGAATGAATGCCTCTAGAATCATCCTGGCACTGCCTCAGTCCTGGTGACCCAGTAACCTGGGCAGAAGGGCAGTCTCCCAGGATTTGACCCCGGGACATCCTCATCCTGCATGGACCAGAGCCAGGTGGAGACAGGCCTGCCCCCCAGTTAACCCTCTGCCTTTGGCCTCTCTTCTTCTTTTGACTTCTTGAACCCTTTTATGTATTTTCTTATGTCTTCCTACCTCATTATTTGGACTTGCTCTTTTTTTTTTTTTTTTCTGTTCCAATAAAACCCTCACAGCAAAGATTTAAGTGAATGACAATACCTAGTGTTGGTAAGTGGATGGGAAAACAGTCTCGTTTACCATTGCTGGGAATTTAAAATGGTGCACCCTACTTGGAAGGCAATTAGTAATATCTGTGAAAAGCTTTTGGACTCAGCAGTTTCAGTTCATGAAAGTAATACTATAGAAATACTTGCACAAAGGTATATGCACAAAGAGCTTTTTTTGAGACAGGGTCTTGTCTGTTGCCCAGGCTGGAGCTCAGTGATGCGACCACGACACACTACAGCCTCAACCTCCTGGGCTCAAGCAATCCTCCCATGTCAGCCTCCCGAAAGGCTGAGAATACAGGTGTGTGCCATCATTCCTGGCTAATTTTTCATTTTTTGTAGAGATGAGGTCTCACTGTATTGCCCACACTGGTCTCAAACAATCCTGGCCTCAAGTGCCTCAGCCTCAAGCAGTCCTCCCACCTCTGCCTTCCAAAGCGCTGAGATTACAGGCAGCAGCCGTCGCACCCAGCCTGTTAGAGCTTTCTTTGTAAATCGGAAACCATCTAAACATCCACAGTAAGGAACTAGTTATGTAAACTGGTACGTTGATACAAGGATACTTTGCAGTCATTAAAATGGTAGTGCTCTGTATATTCTCATAGAGTCAGCCAAAGTTGTTTATACATAAGTGGTTGAGAACAGTATGCACATTATGATAGTTAATATTTATTATCTACTTACTATGCATCAGGCATTTGTACTTTCACTTATTGTCTTATGTAATTATCAAAGTAAACATGTGAATATTATTATTGTTCCCATTTTCAGACAAGGCTTTACAAAAAAATTTACAGATCTTGTCCCAGTGCTGCACAGTTAATTAGTAGCCAAGCCAATATGAGAACATGGATCTGTCTCACTCCTAAGCTTTCCAGTGTAATCACATTTTTGTAGACAGTATGATAATATGCATGGATGTTAGCACAAGTGTTAAGAAAACAAAAATTTGCTTGGAGAACTGCCGTTTATCCTCCTAGACTCCTTGGGTATTTACTTTCTTTCCATTTCAGGCAGAGTCAGTCACCCCCTCTTGGGTGCTTCCAGAGCCGCTGTGAATATCCCAAATACCCCTCACCAACCTCTATCTTAAACATTAGCTTACATGTTTGCCACCACTATTATTACGCTCTGTCCTCACCAGCTAGGTCTGGCTTATTTGGTTTTATAACCCCAGTGCCTGGCACAAAATAGATAGATGGCCTCAGATCACTCATTGAAATCCTAAAGGAGTTTAATACTCATTGAGCCAAGGGTCAGGGGGTCAGGTTCAAGGTCAAGATATCAGGGCAGATGGCCACTGCTGCTATCCTGGGGAAAGGGCCTACTGGGCAGATCAGGGAGCTAATCTCAGCTACTTTTAGGATCATTGGAGCAGAGTTCTGAGCCCCAGAAGGAAGCTTTCCATAGGGCCAGAGCAGATAGACTGGGAAGCTAGTGAACCTAAAGTTTTAGGACCCGTGAAGGTCCTGTATTAATTTTGCATTTGTAATTTTGCAACCTTTATGTGAGAGAGGGTTCCCCTAAGCCTGATATGGTGGCTCATTCCTGTAATCTCAGCACTTTGGGAGGCCGAGGCAGGCGGATCACTTGAGCCCAGGAGTTTGAGACCAGATTGGGCAACATGGCAAAACTCTGTCTCTACAAAAAATTCGAAAATAGCCGGGTGTGGTGGTGTGTACCTATAGTCCCAACTACTTGGGAGGCTGAGGTGGGAGGATCACCTAAGTCTGGGAGGTCAAGGCTCCAGTAAGCTGTGATTGCAGTACTGCACTCTAGCCTGGGTGACAGAGTGAGACCCTATCTCAAAAAATGAAAAATAAAAAAAAAGAGAGGGCTCTCCTACAGGTGGCATAAGGTTCAAACTCCACAAAACCTGTGTTGCTGCCCTGTCCAGAACTTTTCTATCCCAGACACTTCTCCCTCCTTTTTTCCTAAGGTGATCTTTCCTTAAATGTCCCCTTAAATGTCACGTGTCAGTGTTCTGAGCGTCCCTGTCGTCAATCACCTTAACTGTCATCACTTGCACTTCAATGCAAATCAATTGCAAATCAATTGCATTAAACAATGCAAATCAGTGTTCCCCAGGAAGATAGCTTGGGTGTCTTGGGTCTGTATGGTGTTGAAATATTTTGGGAAGCCCAGGAGAAGCAGCATATTTATCTGTTATCAGACCTCAAGGGTCAACTGAAATGTCGACTGGTGTTGCACCAGGCTGCAACTGAAACTTCTTACGTGGGAACACTAGGTGCTTCGAGCTCATCAGAAGCCTGATTGGCAAATGCATTCATCTGTGATTAATTAGAACATGGAGAAACAATGTCATCTTAATAGGGTCATTAAAAATAAGTCATTTAACTGCTTGGAGACCAACTCTTTCAAAAGCAAATGTAGGGGCCCTTAGAAATAAAAATATTGGGAATTCCTCCTGTAAATCTTTGCTCTGTAGACTGATTAGCCTCTCCAAAAGCAGAGCAGATCCCAAGGTCACAAGAGAGTGGCTCTGAGCACATGAGATGAGATTGAGTAGAAAACATGTTCACTCACAGCAGCTCTGTCCCCCGCCCCAGCCCCCGCCCCGCTTCAGCGCTCCTGGAAGCCTCTCTTGGAGGGAGACAAATGGTTTTCACTTAAGAAGTGATCATTGGCTGGGTGCAGTGGCTCACGCCTGTAATCCCAGCACTTTGGGAGGCCGAGGTGGGCGGATCACCTGAGGTCAGGAGTTCAAGACCAGCCTGACCAACAGAGTGAAACCCCCCCCCCCATCTCTACTAAAAATACAAAATTAGCCGGGCGTAGTGGCATGCGCCTGTAATCCCAGCTACTTGGGAGGCTGAGGCAGGAGAATTGCTTGAACCTGGAAGGTGGAGGTTGCCGTGAGCCAAGATTGTGCCATTGCACTCCAGCCTGGGCAACAAGAGCGAAACTCCGTCTCAAAAACAAACAAACAAACAAACAAAAAACAGAAGAAGAAGTGATTATTTAGTGACTCCTGCACAACCTCTTTCTGCAGCCCCTGGCCTCTGATTGCACAGCCTGTCCCACGAGGTGGGAGGACAAGCTGGCATGTGGTTTAAGAGTAGTTGATCTTTTTGAAAAATCCCACATCTTAGCCCATCTCTCAGCTCCACATGATCTATTCTCAGAAAATGCTAACCGGCCAGAAGGAAAGAGCAAGAGAAGAAAAGGAGGAGGGCAAAGAGTAAAAGAGGAGAAAGGAAAGAGTGACAATGAAAAGCAAGTAAGAAAAGTGAAGGGAGGAAAGAGAAAGATGGAAGAAGAGCGGGTTGGATGGCAAAAGGGAGAAAGTGTGAGTAGTGGCCCTGAAAAATGACAGTCTGTGATGAGATATGGCCACAGTATGAATGGTGTATTTTAGAAACCTTCAGAAAAAAAAAAAAAAAAAACAGGTACTTTTCCCACAAATGTAATAAAGACTCCTCCTTAGCCCAGGTGTCCCACCCTCCTCCCCGAGCCCCAGCAGAGCATCCCTTCCTTCCCAGAACCCACTTCACCAACATATGCTGTTAGTTTCTGCCACCTAATCTGGGGAGTCCTATGAGGTAATGGGTCTTTCAGGATGATGATGGGATCTTGCAAACTCAAAACAACACATAGTGGGACAATTGCTCAAGTGATTCCTGACATAGCACCACCTGGGGTAAACACAGGCCAGCGGCTACATGGCTGTGCACAAGCACGCAGTGCCAGAGGTGGAGTGGAGCTGTGATTCAAGATAAGGAAGAACCTCCCAGGCAACGAGAGTGGCAGCAAAGCCCAGCACAGCTTCAGCCCAGGCTCTTGCACTGGCTTTCCTTTGTCTTTCTGGTTTTATTATAAATATACTCATATAAAAATAAGTACCACTCCACTTTTGTATACCACTTTATAATTTAAGCATTTCCCGTGCATTCTCTCATTTGATCCCTTCGCACTTAAAGTTGTTTTAAAATTAGCTAAATGTTCAATGTTTTTATAATTTTCCTCACTCGACCCACATATTTTCCACAAACATTACTGGTCTATCACTTCCCTATACGCGCAACACATGCAACAACAACAACACATCTTTTCACCTTTTTTCTACGTCTTTTCTAAAGCAGGCTTTTCCTCCTCTGGCCAGTTCTCATGACATTGTAATTGCAGGTTTTTGCAATTCTGCTTTCCTGTCTACATCTCCAGGATTGTAATCTTTTGTTCCCTTTTCCACTTACCTCTGACAAAAGGTTTGATCTTTGCACCTGTGGCTTGACTCTTTACCTCCTCCTTCCACATTAGCTTAGCCAGCTCGCACCAGGTTCTTTCAGGACCAGAGGACAATTAGAGGCACAATTAGATGAAGTGTCGGCTAATCACCTCTGCCTTGTGTCCCACTCACTGCAGCTGCTTTTCTGCTCCTCGATGTTATTATTATTATTATTTTGGAGAAAGAGTCTCACTCTGTTGCCCAGGCTGGAGTGCGATGGCGTGACTTCAGCTCACTGCAACCTCCACCTCCCAGGTTCAAGTGATTCTCCTGCCTCAGCCTTCCCAGTAGCTGGGATTACAGGCACACACCACCACACCTGGCTAATTTTTGTATTTTTAGTAGAGACTGGGTTTCACCATCTTGGCCATATTGGTCTTGAACTCCTGACCTCAGGTGATCCATCTTCCTCAACCTCCGAAAGTGCTGGGATTATAGGCATGAGCCACCGTGCCCAGCCTATTATTATTATTATTTGAGATAGAGTCTCACTCTATCACCCAGGCTGGAGTGCAGTGGCATGGTCTCAGCTCACTGTGACCTCTGTCTCCTGGGTTCAAGCGATTCTCCCACCTCAGCCTCCTGAGTAGCTGGGATTACATGCATGCATCACCACGCCCGCCCAGCTAATTCTTTTGTATTTTTAGTAGAGATGGAGTTTCACCATGTTGGCCAGGATGGTCTCAAACTTCTGACCTCAAGTCATCCACCTGCCTCGGCCTCCCAAAGTGCTAGGATCACAGGTGTGAGCTACCACGTCCAGCTCAATATCATGTTGTTTTGAATTCAGCTCTTTAATTATTAGCTGGGAAACCTTGGGGAAGTTATTTAATCTCCTTGAGCTTCACTTCCCTGATTCTCAGTAAAATCAGCATACTAGCAGAACTGAAAGTAGGCTTGTGGTAAGACTTAAAGAGATAATGATGCATAGAACCTCGTGCCTGGTAGGGGGTGGGTGCCTATCAATGTCAGTTCCTAATCTCTTCATTGCACTTTCACATCTTTCTGACTAATTAGGAACACAGCATTATTGGAAAACCACTTGACTGTGGAATCACTAGACCTGTTTAATTCCAGCTTTTGCCTCTTTGGACTAGACCTTCATTCTAGTCTCAAGTAGCACATGCCTAAAATGGTGACAATAAACATCTTCTGTATTCACCCACCAAGATGGTTGTAAGGATCAAATGGAAGGTGTGTAAAAGTGCATCTGAAATTCAAAGGTGACATCCCGACACAATTCTTAGTGATAAGACATTCTCTGGGACAGTACTGGGTTGACCCACTTCCTTTTTATTTTCCTGTCGCTTCGTAAGGAGCCTTTTAAGATTTTTGGTAACATTAAAATAAACATTTTTTTTTTTTTTTGAGACGGAATCTCGCTCTGTCGCCCAGGCTGGACTGCAGTGGCCGGATGTCAGCTCACTGCAAGCTCTGCCTCCCGGGTTTATGCCATTCTCCTGCCTCAGCCTCCCAAGTAGCTGGGACTACAGGCGCCCGCCACCTCGCCCGGCTAGTTTTTTGTATTTTTTAGTAGAGACGGGGGTTTCACCACGTTAGCCAGGATGGTCTCGATCTCCTGACCTCGTGATCCGCCCGTCTCGGCCTCCCAAAGTGCTGGGATTACAGGCTTGAGCCACCGCACCCGGCCTAAAATAAACATATTATAAAATGTATTATCTTAACCTTGTAAGTGTACAGTTCAGTAGTGTTAAGTATATCCACATTGTTGTGCAATCTTCGGAACTTTTTTCATCTTGAAAAACTTGAGAGGATTTAAAAACATCCTTCTCTCTAGACTACCAGCATCTACTGTGTAAGGCTTCACAGTATTTCCCTTTTGAGATTTCCTTCTTAAGCCCTCTGAGGCAAAGGTGGGTCATTGAGCCTCTACCTGAGGCAGCCAGTCTAGGAATATTTTAAAGTTAAATCCTGGAGATGGGCCCATGGGTTGCCCCTATGCCATCTGGAACCTGTTTTTCCCTCAGTGAAACTCTCCCTTCCTATATCTTTGCAATGGTAGAATCAGGATTTGGCTTCCAGTGGTACCTACTTTTCTTTCCACTGTACAGGCAAGTCATCACTATCCTAAGATGGCTTAAATGGCTCAAGCTGGCCCTCTTCCTGTTGCTTCTTTAGCAGGAAAAAGGGCATCCTCCTGGGGAACAGCGTCTCTCTCAGGCCGAACTCATCCTTCTCTTTGGGGCCATAGCTCCACTAGAAGGATCTTGACTATATTCTATAAAAGAAAACTTCCGCCAGCAAATGTTGCTTCAAATGTCTTGTTTTCTCGGATTAATTCTAAATGACCCTTTGAAAACATTTCCTTTCTTTTTGGCTTTTTACTTCTTTCTGTCTCTTTTTCAAAGTGAACTCCTGGGCTCTTAGAATAGAACTCCTGTTCTGTTAGAGAAACTTTATCACAGCATAGTAAAGGCAGATGCTGAGCAGCCGAATGATCTGAGTAGCTCTGAGCCAAATGATCTGAGCTGTATGACTTTGGGTAAAGTTACTCTCTGGGCCTCAATTTTCTAATCTTTAGAATAGGTATAAGAATATCAACCTTTTTTGCCACTGAGAATTTTTGTGAGGATATAGCAACAAAGAATAATGGACAAGGAATTTCCTCCCAGAAAGCAGATCTAGAGCCTGCCTGCCAGATTGGTTGGCTAGGAATTTTACTTTACTGCCAGGGCAGAAACTTCTCTTTTTTTGTCACCAGTAGGATTTGATAGGTCTGTGGTCCAATTTGCATTTCCCATTTTTTCTTTTTTTGAGTTGAGTTGGAGTTTTTATGTGGTTTTCTAGTTTCTCTCTCACCTTTGTGTATCTGAGGCATTAGGGCAGAGAGGCTGTCTTTTCAACTTATGGATCATGGTCATGAGAAGCACATGCAGACCTGACAGGGAGCTTGCACAGTAGCCAGTGATCCTGGACTTTGGACAAGACAAGACTTTGGTTTTCTTCATCGGTAATGACGGCATGAGAATACACACAGGAATAGGAATCCCATGGATGCCTAGGAGTCAGAAGAAAAACTGAGGCAGATGCCATTCAATAACCCATCAATATCCATTCTCCTCTTGTGCCTTTCCAATGCAGATGTGAAAGGACAGGTTTGTTTTGTTTTATTTTGTTTTGAGATGGAATTTTGCTCTTGTTGCCCAAGCTGGAGTGCAAAGGCACGATCTCGGCTCACTGCAACCTCTGCCTCCCGGGTTCAAGCGATTCTTCTGCCTCAGCCTCTTGTGTAGCTGGGATTACAGGTGGGCACCACCATGCCTGGCAAATTTTTTTATTTTTAGTAGAGACGGGGTTTCACCATGTTAGCCAGGCTAGTCTCGAACTCCTGACCTCAGGTGATCCAGCCACCTTGGCCTCCCGAAGTGCTGGGAGTACAGGCGTGAGCCACCATGCTTGGCCTGTGAAAGTACACTTCTGGATCTCCCAGCTTCCTGGCTGCTGGGCGTGACTGTCATGCAGTTCTGACCAATGAAATGCAGGTGCAAGTACCCTGGGGAGTCTTAGCTTCCTGAGTAAAAGCCCAAAGCCTTGTAAGGAGATAGTCCTTCACCTCTTCACCTTTCCCTTCTTCTGCATTGAACATGGATGAAAGCTAGAAGTAGAGCAGCCACCTTGCAACCTCGAGGCAACAAGTAAGAAGATGAAAGCTAGCAGGCCACACCTCCAGGGAGGGAGAGGAAGTGCTGAGTCCCCAGTGTGAAGACTGAGCCATGGCCCCCAATGACTGGCTACTTCTCCTCCTGAAATGTGAACCTCCTGTTAGTTTAAGCCATAGTTGGGCTTTCTTTTATTTTGTGGTTGATTGCAATCCTAGGTTGTACAAGAGCAGGCGTATTAAAATTTAAAAAATTAGCAACTATCCCCTGAGAGTGGGGTCTCCCAAAAGCACTTAGGTGGATGTGCAAGACGCATTGGCTACTTGAGGAGTGAAGAGCTTAGGTGATTCTGGGACTGAAATAGAGAGCAATCTTTTGAACCCGGGGCTGTGAGGTTTAGAAGAGGCTGAGAAGTTTGTCTCTTGTGCAAGAGTTCATTTGAAGACAAGCCACTCCTTGGAAGATGGTTGATGGGACTCTTTGGAGACTCAGCCCAAGACATGAGTGTAGAACAATGGATCAGCAGAGCAGCACTGAGACTGAACCAATTCCTGAATGTACTTCAGGCAAATTTAACAAGGTGGAGTTGAAATGTACATAATACCAGCATACTGCTTTCTCACTAGGCTCTGACAGTCACACCCATTTAAGATTTAGCTACCCGTTTAAACTTGAAGAGTTTTGCAAACTCTCTCTGTCTTTGATTTAGGTTCTATTTGAAAAGGGTCAACTGTCTTTCTCTGCACAAATAGGAAAATCATACTCATATTTTGATAATTATTGCATTTTGAGTGTTTGAGAATGGGGTTGGGTTTATTTTTCCCAGTTATTGCTAGTCTTTGTTTTCGGTTCTAATTGAAAAGGGTCTGTTGTTTTTCTCTGCATAAATAGGAAAATTCACACTCTAAGGAGGGGCAGGGTGCTAATGACCCTCCCAGGTGAGGAAGTACGGAGAGTTTCACTGAGCTGGAGCAGAGAAGGGAAAACTCAAAAGATGGGAAAGCTGCAGAGATTCTGCCTCCACCTAAGATTTCACAAGCTCTCCCTCCTTGAGCAATTGATTTTCTTCCCAGCATCCCTACATTGTTTTAAATTAACACCACTTCACTGCACCAGTTGATCATTGAACCATTTTTTTTTTTCATACTTTGCTACATTTGTAGGAAATCATGTGGTCCAGTGGGGTCTGGAGGTCCACTGTGAGGTCCCAGCAGTAAAGTTACAGGACTCAAGAGAATGGCCCCTTTCATCAGCCTGTGGTGCCTTGTGAGCAGCAATGTCTATTGTGACCACCTGCAGGGTTGCCTGTTGAGTGGCTCTCTAGGAGGAAGACTACCTTTTGGACCTCTCTCCGCTATGTCCCATACTCTTTCTTTTTGTCTTCTATGTTATTAATGGTTATTATTGCTTTTCTTGATTAATCTTTTCTTTCTTTACTCATCTCCATGAGTGAAGGTTTATGGAGACTTTCCTCATTTGTTCTTTGATTTTTACTATGTCTGTTCCATTTTCTTCACCTTTATAGGGGAAAAGGTGCTCTGCATTGATCACTCCTGCAAAAGGGGAGAGCTATTTTTGTTATTTAAAGTCCTTGGCTTGGTGCCTCCTTTTGAGTATTTTTAATGTAGTTTTAACATGTCCTAGTTCTTCATGGCATTTCGAAAAGGGAGAGAGTCTCCTTTCCCCTTAATGATTCCTATTATAGTTTTAATTTCTTCCTGTTTCAGTAGGAATTTGCATATTCCCTATTTGATCTTGCCAAGTTTCTGAGATTTTGAGAATTCCATTTCAATCAGGAAAGAGAATCTTGGTCATCACCCCACTCCCATGAACCATGTGTCTTTGGGTCAATTAGCTCTGTGTACCTCAGTTTTTCCACTTACAGCATAAACATACTTTCCCTAAAGGCAAAGCACTGGATAAGATAATTTCTCAAGCATCTCTACTGCTTTAATATATGATCTTATTTTATGTGCCAAATTTTAAGGATACAGGAGGGTCAAGGCTCACTAGTTACATGTGTGAGCAATGGAACCAATCTAGATAATGTATATGAAAGGTATTTGAAATTGTAAAGTGCTGCACAGGTTTTTTAGTTTTAATCCCAACAATGTGACATAAACTTACCAAAAGAAGAGAGAGAAATGGGCTAATAAGAGGCACAGGATATGTACAAACTAGAGGTTGTTACAAAACAAAAACCATCCCCTTTCTGATCACTGCAAAATTAACATATGTACATTTATCTTTTTCTTTTTAATGGCTATATAATATTCAACTTTACGAATATGTATGTATATATTCATGTATGTATACTCAACTTTGTGGATATGTGTGTGTATATACATATATGTATACTCAGCTTTATGGATATGTGTGTATGTACAGATACATGTATATTCAACTTTGCATATATACATATTTATAAAGGAGAATATTATATAGCCATTAAAAAGAAAAAGTAAAGCTACATGTGTTAACTTTGCAATGGGTTCCTGATACAATGTTTTGGGAGAAAGTGGAGTGCCAGACAGGAAACATAGCTTGATTCATTCATTAATGATTTGTTCTCCTATCTACATATCTACAAAATCATTCTCCTATATAGATATAATCGTTCTCCTATCAATGAGATAATTAGGTTGCTTTCACTTTTTTCTTATAAATGGTACCACAATGAGCATTCTTGCACATATATATATTCATGCAATTATTTCTGTAGCATATTCCCAGAGGTAGTATTGCTGGCTTCTAGGATTTGCTCACTCATAGTTTAATAGCAACGAATCCTAAATCCTTTCATCCATATGTTACTTTTCATTTTTAACATCTGTCCCTCTTCCCCATGATGACTGAATTTCTCTCTCTTCATTTAAAATATGACATTGCTCTAAAATATTTACATTCTTACTTTGATGCAGAAATTCTATTTCTGGAAATTTATCTTATAGATATAATTAAGGATAAGTACAAAGATTAGCTATGTTTATTATTAATATTAAAGCAATATAAGCAGTAGTAACATTACTATTATTAAATATCATAGTATTATGATGACACCATGTAAATCTACAAGTTCATATTACCTGATAATATTATTATTACTTGACAATGTTGTCTTTATTACTATGTACCTATTATATTCCAGGCATTGTATAAAGTGTTTTAAACACATTATTTTACTTAATTCTAACGATAGGTTTTGGTGTAAGTACTATTAGTAAAACCCAATGCCGTGGATTAGGAAACAGGCTTAAAGAGATTAACTTTCCTGGAGATATACAGTCAATAAAGAGGAAACCTGGGGACTGAATTGAGATAGTTTGGCAGCAGAACACACAGGTTTAGCCACTGCACTAACTCCATATATATATATGTAAGTGAACCCAGTTCCTTCTATGTGCATGGAAGAGTTAGGAGAGCGTTTGGAAGATTGTCTTTGGGTTCATAGGTTTGAGAATATTTTTAATTATCATTTTGGCTTGTTTATTTCTTCTGATTTTTTTCTATAATGATAACATGTTACTTTTTAATAATAAATTAAAGCAAAGGCTTGAAAAATAATAAGGAGATCCAGTTTGACCAGAGTTTGTTTACATATTGCAGAAAGACATTTGATTATTGAAATTGTTTTGAATTCTTCCAAAATTTATTCTACATATTTGATATTTTAGCTTGTTTCAGATTTTATCTGTAAATTTACATAAAATAATCAGCTTTTGGGGGGAAAGTCATGAATATTTGCGAATTCATTCTTCTACTTTTTCCTGTTTCTCTTTCACCTTTGTTCATCTTCCCACCAACCTCCCACTGCTTTTGAAAATTCACATTCCTTTCTGGACTTTGTTGCCATTTATGAGCTGTTGGGCTCTGATATACCTTTGGACTATCAGCCTGTCTCCTGACCCTGCAGAGTTCTATGGAACGCTTTTGTTCACTTGTTAGGAAGTTAATTTTAACAACTTGACATATTTAGCTAGGGCTTTACAGTTTAAAAGTGCTTTCACATGCATAATCTTATTTGATTTCCCCATATTTTCCTTTACAGGAAGCAGGGAGAACCTTATTAACCCCATTTTCCAGAGGAGAAAACAGCTTTACTAAGTTTCCCTTCACCAAGGCTACACAGCTAGCAAGTGCAATGCTGAGAGCAAAACCCAGACCTCTGCATTCCAAGTCTAGTAGTCCTTCCTTCCATTCTCTCATACCACCTCTGAACAGTTATCAAAGGCCACCAGATAGAGAACAACTATTCCCCAGACCCAAAGACTTCTATCTTAAATGGGTGGGCAGATCCTTTTAATATCCAAAATGGGACCCAGGCAGTGAAACCAATCAAGGTAGCATTGGGTTAGAAGGCCAGCCTTTTCCCAGACATGGAGCAGGCACAGAGCTATCCATGGTCCTGAGATCGCCTGCCCTGAGCCTGTGCTGACCACTGCAGACACTGCCCGTCTGACTTGCTCTTTACTTGTCCACTACCGCATAACTTAGTCTTTTGAATCTCACTGACTGTTCTGTCTCGTGTGACTTCTCTTTTTTTCTTGGTTATTATTTCCGTGGGTTTCAGGATCAGTGGTGTCTCTTGGTCCAGTTATACGTATACTCTACAAAAACTTTTCTCTGCATGATTGCCATCCTTAAAGCAAACAGCAAACTCAGTTCCTTGAGAAATAGTGACTTTCTCTATTCATCCTCAGCTTTGAAAAGTGAAAATCAGCCTATGTCCAGTTTTTCTTTCTAGCCTTCTGCATACTTATGCACTTGTTTCCCGTATATCTGGCTTAAGTCCTGCTTTACCAATACTTTGTTAACATCTTTTTTCTTTCAAGTCTTTTTTTCCCCCCTTACCTTTGCCTTCTTTGTCTCTTTCCTGTTTCTTGAGGCTGTATGCAATACATTATTTCTATTGCCACTTACCTATTTCTGAGGTTTTTAATTCCAACAATAGTTAACAAATATGTTTCTTAGCTTTGATTTGTCTTAGTTTCTCTGGCTCAGGGTTTCTCAAAAAATGTCTCAGAGTATATACGAATCAAAATCCCCCACGGCATTCAAATTTCTGGATTCCATCTCTGAGCAGTTCTTCTCCTTTGACTGGGGCCCTTTTCCATCTGATTTCCCTTCTTACGGACTTGGAGACTCCTGTTCCAATGAAGCATTGGCCAGCACATGAGAAAGTGGATCTGCGCTGTGCCTCTCCAAACTCTCACATTACCATCCCTATCAGCGTCTGTTCCTGCTCCACGGCCCTCTGCTTCCCACTGGACTGCATGTGGTTTGTGACTGTCGTATGCTCTTGTATCTAGGCCCTCCAGCTCCTCCTTCCCTCCTCTTCATCTTCCACCTCAACCCTACTTTTTCTTTATTTCTCTTTTTGGATAGCCTGCTTGAATTTCTCTAGTGTTTCCTATTGCTCTAGTATCTAGCTTGAATATCCCTGGTAGTCCTATAGTATTTTCTTACTCTTCTCTTTTTTCTCATTTTTTTTGGGAAACATGTGCTTTCATCTCAGGAAGTACCATTGATAAGGTAAAGCTGGTCTAGCTCTTATGATAAAATTGTGGGGAAAGTAAAACATGTATCATAATTTCTTTTTACAGATAAGGAAACTGAGATCTGGAAAACTTAAAGTTCAAGATCACTGACAGAGGTGGTACTAGAATCCTGGTCTGAAGACTTTTATATAGCAATTTAGTTCCACAAATACTTCTTGAGTTTCTACTCTATGCAAGGCACTGAATCAGGCACTAGAGAAGCAATATGGAGAAAAACTTCCCTCTCTGGTTTTATGAAGCTTCCAGGAGTCATTAGGAAGTTAAGAGATGCCCAAATGACACAGCACCAGGTGCTGTGTTCAGTACTTCAAGCTCTAATATATTTATACATGAAATATAATGAGATCCAAGAGGAAGGAGGGAATACCTGAATGCTTTTAACTAAGGGGTAGGGAGAGAGGGCACAAAGATGAATTACTGGACATGTGAAGTTTGAGATGGGCATCAGAAAATGTGTAAAATTTCCAGTGGAAATACACTGCATGTTTGGAGAATACCCTAGGGATTTCAGGCTTCAGGGCTGAGATATTTGAAAATAAGTAGGTTTAGGAAAGTAACTTGGGGCTACATCATACAAAGACTTTAATGTCAAGCTAACGGAGGTGGGTGACGTCTAAAACTCTTATCATTCACACTATTGCCTTCACACATGTGTGGGATATATGCAGAATCCTACGTATCACTTTATAAATAATAGCACAAATTCAGGCACAATGGAGAATGCACCAAAATGACAAGACCAGCACAAGAACTCCAGAGCAACGTGGTGACAGCACTTCTGAACATCAAATGGGGAACCAACCCTCAGAGTTGCTCAGGAGAGGACAATCCTTTATCTCATAAAGCTGACATCTGCTACTCAGGGCTTGTATTGGCTTCCCCTGAGTGTTCTACACCTGAAATATAGTGTTTACAGCTGCATCTTGAGGTCTTTGTCGTATCTTTCACATTGTGATGACAGTGAATAAAAATTCCCATAAATACTTTAAGCCACTTTAAAGAAATAGGGGAGTGTGGAGTAAGACAACATTTAAATACAAAGCAAAGAACTAACTTTTCTTTTCTTTTCTTTTTTTTTTTTTTTTTGAGACGGAGTCTCGCTTGTTGTCCCGGCTGGAGTGCAGTGGCCGGATCTCAGCTCACTGCAAGCTCCGCCTCCCGGGTTTACTCCATTCTCCTGCCTCAGCCTCCCGAGTAGCTGGGACTACAGGCGCCCGCCACCTCGCCCGGCTAGTTTTTTGTATTTTTTTAGTAGAGGCAGGGTTTCACCGGGTTAGCCAGATGGTCTCGATCTCCTGACCTCATGATCCACCCGTCTCGGCCTCCCAAAGTGCTGGGATTACAAGCACGAGCCACCGCGCCCGGCCAAGAACTAACTTTTCTGAAGGATATAGTAAGCAGTGTGTGGCTAAAAATAGCCACCTGTTCCAGGTCAGATCCCAAATTGAAGAGCTCTTCACACACCAGATTCAAAAAGCATCTGTCACCAGTAGCCATGGCAACAGCCGTCCCTGAACAAATGTGGAGAGATGTTTTTGGAATAGGGCTGGGAAAGGAAGTGGCCATGACAGTCTCTGCAGAAGGGGTGAGCCCTTCTGCTCCCTTCCTGGCTGAAGCTTCATCTTGCTTTCCCATGTCCCAGCCCTTCTAATTTTCTACAGTCATTGGTTCTTGTTTTCTTCAAAGAAGCAGTTTATAGAGTTGGTTAGTGCCTATTTAATGGGCTGGACAGGGAGAGGAGACGGGAGGTAGGATCGGACATCCCACTGGCACTACAGAGATGGGATGGGAGGCCAGACTGCTTGAGGGGGTTGGGGGAGGATGGGAACTTCTGAAGAAGGGGTTGGTGTGTGCTGTATTATTTTGCTGTTCTCATGTTTTCCTTGTCAATGATCCTCTTAAAATGTGTTTGTCACTTCATGTTGCAATATTAAATCCTGTATGTCTGGGTTTTTTGTTTTGTTTTGTTTTAATTGCTTTTAAGGAGTTTGTAAACTCCTCGAGGGCAGGGAGTCCTCTTCCTGGTTTTCCCCATAGCACTGAGAAACTCCTCCAATCTGTCGTAGTGTTGCTTGCATGACACAGCACCATGGAATCCTCTTAGGGCTCGGAATGCCTACCCCAAAGCTGTATTTAGCCTCCCACCTGTCAAATCCTGGAGTCCCCAGTTTTGAAAAGTGGTTGAAATGTGTTAAGTAGTTGTGTTGTCCTTGAAGACATTTGTAATCTATGAATGAGATGACTCTGAATTAATGTGCACAATAAGCTCTCTTCAGTGTATGAATAAATGTAAATGAATAAAGGTGCTTGTGATGAAGCTGGTGATGAGGGCAGTTATGTGAGGATTAAAGAAAAGCCAGAATCTTCTGAGTGTGTTCTCCATACGGTTTAATAAGGAAGACATCTGGCCACTGGAGAAAGAAGACTGAGAGCAGACTTCTCGTCCAGAGAGGGGTCAGCTAGACTTTCTAAAGACAAAGTCAATAATTCTTGGGCATTCTTGAGACCTTCAGTAGATGAAATCTGAACACTATCTGGGTTTCTTTAGGAAGAGCTCTTCTTAAGCACATAGTTCTAGATCTTGGTTATTTCCATGGTATTCTCCTCATTTTTTCTTACTTACCTGATGAAGAAGATAAACTATTTATTAAGCACCTACACCCATGTGTCCTTCATGGTGCATAAAGTCCTAGGCTTAGCAGGCGCATGGGACCATTTGGTCACTCATTCATTCATTCATTCATTCATTCAACAAATCTGTCCTGAGGGCTACTGTGTGCCAGGAATTGTGCTGGGTGCTACACAGTCTCTGTCCCATGGACCTTACATTTGGATAAGAATATGATATTTTTATTGTTATAAGGGTTCTTGATGATGATGATGATGATAACCATCCCAGCTATAGCACAGGCAATTCTGGTTAGTGCATAAGTGTATTACTATTTTCTGTATTCTTGATTCTTTATTTTCTGTATTCCTGATGCTCTGGCATGTAGAGCCTTGCTGATCCTGGAGAGACTGTTCCTCCAGAGCTAGCTAATTTCTAGATGTAGCACACTTTTTATATGCAAACCAACCAATCCAGACCCCATACCTGCCAACGCCTCCTTTATGCAGTTCTCAGTTTGAGCTACTATCCCCCTGCGATAATCACCCCAGTCTTAGGAACCAGGCAACTAGGGGCAGTCCCTCCACCCTGAGACCCCACGGAAACTATTTCATCTAGCCAATTCTAAACTTGTCCAGCTTGCTTACCCTGTCTCACCCATTCCTTCGTGCAAAACTACAGTAAAGCGAGTCGAGTGCGGTGGCTCACACTTGTAATCCCAGCACTTTGGGAGGCCGAGGGAGGCAGATCACGAGGTCAGGAGTTCGAGACCAGCCTAACCAACATGGTGAAACCCCGTCTCTACTAAAAAAAAATTAGCCAAGCGTGGTGGTGTGCACCTGTAATCCCAGCTACTCAGGAGGCTGAGTCAGGAGAATCACTTGAACCCAGGGGATGGAGGTTACAGTGAGCCGAGATCACACCATTGCACTCCAGCCTGGTCAATAGCAAGACTTTGTCTCAAAAAAAAAAAAAAAAAAAACTACAATAAAGCTCTTGTCCATGCTTTCCCCTCACTTTCTTTGCCTTCTGACCAAGGCTGCTGCTTCCTCATGTGGCTCTGCATGGCCTGGCATGCACCTTCCTCTTGGGAACTGTGAGTAACAACATATCTTTTCAATAGCAGTCATCTTCTGATCTGTTGGCCTAATAATAATAATAATACAGATGCTTCTCAACTTACGATGTGGTTATGTCCCAATAGACCCATTTTAGGTTGAAAATATCATAAATAGAAAATGCATTTAATGCACATAACTTACTGAACCTCATAGCCTAGCCTAGCCTACCTGAAACATGCTCAGAACACTTACATCAGCCTACAGTAGGGCAACATTATCTAACACCAAACCTATTTTATAATAAAGTGGTGAATATCTCATGTAATTTATTGAATACTGTATTGAAAGGGAAAACCATTCCTTCATTGAAGGAAAACCATTCCTTCAATGGTTGGATGGGTACTTGAAGTACAGTTTCTCCTGAAAGTGAATCACTTTTGTACCATTGTAAAGTAAAAAAGTTAAGTCAAGCCATTGTAAGTTGGGGAGCATCGGTAATAATAACAACTACATTTTAAAACAATAGGAGCTCAAGCTCTAGAGTCAGATCTCCTGGATTCAAGCTCATCTCCACCATTTAATGGTTATGGAGCACAGTCTTAGTTTTTCATCTCTAAAATAGAAACCATAATATCTAACTCATTGGGCTGTTAGGAGGATTGAATGATATAATTCATATAAAGCACTTAACTCAAAGTAACTGCCATAGGTAAATGCTAAATAAATGTGAGATCTCTCTCTTTCTCTCTCTAGGAAACAGAATGTGAGGCCTATGCCTTTTAAAAATTATTTATTTATTTTTGGAAACAGGGTCTTGCTCTGTCACTCAGGCTGGAGTGCAGTGGTGTGATCATGCCCATTGCAGTCTTGACCTCCTGGCCTCAAGTGATCCTCTAATTTCAGCCTCCTAAGTAGCTGTAACTACAGGTGCTCACCACCGTGCCAAGGTAATTTTTAAAAATTTTAAAATTTTTCATAGAGATAAGGTCCTGCTTTGTTACCCAGGCTCGTCTCAAATGCATGGCCTCAAGTGATCCTCCTGAGTTGGCCCCGCAAAGTGCTGGGATTATAGGGATGAGGCCCCACACCTGGCTTACCCATATCTTTTTGAAACCTATAATCAAATGGAATTTTCTAACAGTCCTCATATTCATGATTTTATTTGGTACTTATAGCTCTTTGTAGGGTGGTGGCAGGTGGTAACTGTTTTATAGACAAGGAAATTGGGACTAAAAGAGTACTAACTAGACAATGGAAAAGGCTGGATTGGGATGCAGCTCTCATGACAACTCATTCTTTCCACCTGGCCTTTCTACTGAGAGGCCAGATGTGGAGTGGATAAGGATTTGGCAATCAGACAGACCAGGTTTAAATGCCAGCCCTGCCACTTATTAACCTTGCACACACTGAGAAAAAGGCTGGAGGTCTCTGAGCTTTCATTTTCTCAACTGCTGAAAATGAAAATAATTTTTCATACATTACTTAATTGAGGCTTTTAAAAAAAGATTTTAATCAAAGTTGGTCAGAGTATGGTAAAATAAGCCCTCTCATATACGGGAACTCTCGTTTTCTTTTCTTTTTTTTTTTTTGAGACGGAGTCTCGCTCTGTCGCCCGGGCTGGAGTGCAGTGGCCGGATCTCAGCTCACTGCAAGCTCCGCCTCCCGGGTTTATGCCATTCTCCTGCCTCAGCCTCCGGAGTAGCTGGGACTACAGGCGCCCGCCACCTCGCCCGGCTGGTTTTTTTTTTTTTTTTTTTTGTATTTTTTAGTAGAGACGGGGTTTCACCATGTTAGCCAGGATGGTCTCGATCTCCTGACCTCGTGATCCGCCCGTCTCGGCCTCCCAAAGTGCTGGGATTACAGGCTTGAGCCACCGCGCCCGGCCTGAACTCTCGTTTTCTTATGAAGAATATTTAAAATACAGAAAAAGCTTTATGCATAGGGTTGTTCATCACAACACCATCTAAAAAATACAATATGGAGAAAATAACATGTTCAATAGCAGGAAAATAGAAAAATAAATTGTAATATAGCCACATGATTGGGTAATATATAGCCATTAAAAGCGACATTTACAAAGTTTATAACACACTGCGTTTATTGTTAGATCAATAAATCATGCCTTGTCTTCCTCTTTGAGGTTGTTTCTTTTTTTTTTTTTTTTTTTTTTTTTTTTGAGACGGAGTCTCGCTCTGTCGCCCAGGCTGGAGTGCAGTGGCCGGATCTCAGCTCACTGCAAGCTCCGCCTCCCGGGTTTACGCCATTCTCCTGCCTCAGCCTCCCGAGTAGCTGGGACTACAGGCGCCCGCCCCCTCACCCGGCTAGATTTTTTTGTATTTTTTAGTAGAGACGGGGTTTCACCGTGTTAGCCAGGATGGTCTCGATCTCCTGACCTCGTGATCCGCCCGTCTCGGCCTCCCAAAGTGCTGGGATTACAGGCTTGAGCCACCGCGCCCGGCCGGTTGTTTCATTTTAATCAAAGTTACACATGGATTAAAAAGACAAGTAGTTCAACAACACTTGTTAGGAAAAATAACAGTTCCCCTAGTCACCTGTCTCCAGATGCAATAATAGTCTTTAACTCCTGCTGAATATTCGGTATTTTCTTTTATATATCTAAAATAATAAGATTTTATTATTACTTCTTGATTTTTTTTTTTTTTGACACCCGGAAAAACGGACCAGAAAGAGAGTAGGTTTCTGCCTCTGTCTGTTTCCGAATTTTCGTAATGCAGTGAATCGATCAGTAATGCTGGAAGAATCTCTCCCACAGTGTCTGTCCCTAGGAGTGGAGCACATATTCTCTCTCCACCATACAAAATGTACAAGGAAGAGACAAGCATTTTTCTCCTAAGCTTTGAAGCATATGAAGCAGCATAGGAGAGATGTTTCTGGTCTAATATTGAGTGGAAAACGTAGCCAATGTGATTTCAATTAGGGTCACATGGATAAAGGGCCAGGAGGAAACCAGCAACTGCTGTATTAGCAGTGATTCCTAAGGAGTAGAATTATGGGTAATCTTTTACTCCCCGCCATCACTCCATATTTCTATAATAATCATTCCGTTCTTTCATCATAGGTAAAATATTTAGTTCTAAAAAGCTGATGAAAATCCTATTTACTTTCCACAGTTGTTGTAAGGCCACCCCCGCAAAGAGCCTACTCCATATCAATTAGGTACCGCAGAGATGGCAGATCCTTTCCTCCTTCGGCCCTGACCATCCCTGTGGCCTCTGCTCCTTGTAGAATGATGATGAGGTGAACATGTGCGGTTGGACCCAGGAGTGAATCATCAGGGTGCTATTGAACTGACATTGGTATTTGATTCTTCAGCAGTGTCACATTAGAGAACCTGCAAAGACATTAGGATCCATGATGAAGGTGGCCAGACCAGAGCTGGGTGCAGCTAACAGGAAATCTCAGCCTCTCACACCCAGGGCCACTCCCATCTCCTGATGAGCCAGTCCAACACCGACCCAGCTGGGAAGAAAAAACGGGTCCTGGGCAGACATGGAGGTTCATGCCTGTAATCCCAGAGCTTTGGGAGGCCAAGGTGGGTGGATCACCTGAGGTCAGGAGTTCAAGACCATCCTGGCCAACATTATGAAACTCCGTCTAGCAATACAAAAATTAGCTGGGCATGGTGATGGGTGCCTGTAGTCCCAGCTACTCGGGAGGCTGAGGCAAGAGAATTGCTTGAACCTGGGAGGTGGAAGCTGCAGTGAGCCAAGATCGTGCCACTGCACTCCAGCCTGGGCGACAGTGAGACTCTGTCTCAAACAAACAAACAAAACAAACGAACAAACAAAACTGGTCCTGGCAGGAGAACTGTGGAGGCAAGTGAAGGGCTGAGGCTTGTGGGGACAGGGATGGCTGAGAGTGGGGTTCACCAGAAGGGGTATGAAAGAAGGTAATACTAAGGAAGCTAAGTCTCCCAGTTTAGGCTCCCCTAGAAGCAAACTCTGAAGCAAGGATTCAAGAGCAAGTAGTTGATTTGGCAAGTGCAGGGGCATGAGGAAGTGGAACAGGGACGGGAAAACCAATAAAGAATTTATACCTATTGGCCCAGTGTAACATAATAGCGCCCTAGGTTACCAAGCAGTTACTCCTGTGTGCAACCGGAACATAATCGTATGGGGAAATTCTGAGAAATTACATCAAACACACACCTCACAGCCATCCCATCTTAGGGATGCAGTTGCCAGGCTATTTGTATACCTATCCTTCTCATCGATGAGTGAAGGCTGCTCCCAGGAGATGTCAATTCCCTGCCATTACAGCCTGGTGTGCACTTGGATAGAACAGCTTTCTGTAGTTTCTCAAACACTCCTCAAGTGAATAGAGGCAGCTCCTGGCAGTCGGAAAACTCTAGGAACACACTGAATTGATAAGACCCGAGGGTGGGGCCCCGCTACCTACCCCTGGGTTGAGGGTATCGTTTCATTTCCCAGCTGGGGGGTCAGTAAAAGTTAGTTATCTTTGTAGAGTGACCATGTAATTTATTATCAGAACTATGACACTTTTAAAAGTGAAGGGGACACTATTAACAATGATGCTGGGACAACAGGTATGAATGGGGATGGTTCCAGACACGCCATGTGGATGGTCACTCCACCTCTCTGGATACTCTTCCTTTGTATGCCTGTAAACTTCCTCCCTCTAGCTTTTGTGTTAACAAGTTCTATAGTGATTAAAATAACTGAGGAAAAGGGCAGCCAGAGTCCTATCTGTGTGGTTGGATATATAACAAAGACTATGGAAGATGTAAGGGATTCATTCATTCATTCATTTACTCACTCATCAAACACTAAATATCTACTCTGTTCTAGGCACTGTCCTAGACTTGCAGGCCACAGAGATGCCTAGGGCAGCATCCCTTAAAAGATTCTAGTCAAGAACATGAGACAAATGCAGAATCCAATAAATTACGATATAGTACTTAACTGCAATGCAAATGTTTTCCTAAATTATATATGGAACACAATGATAGCACTAAGAAAAGGGAGAGAAAAAAAACGTATGGTGGGGGACTGTCAGGAAAGACTCTCTGGGGAAGGTGAAATGTGTGCTTAGAAGGATTAAAAAGAGTTTCTCCAAGAGCAAGAAGGGGAAGAGTTTCTAGGCAGAGGTAATGGTATGTTTATAGGTAAAGATGAACAAAATGAATATTTAATTGAACACTTACTATGCACCAGCATTGTTCCAGACCATGGGGAATTACTGATGACAAGACTCCTATTTTCAAATAATTGTACACCAATGATCATTGAATGGATAAACAAAATGTAGCATATACATGGTATAAAATATTACTTAATATAAAAAAGAATAAAATTTTGATACATGCTACAACATGGATGAACCTTGAAAACATTATGCTAAATGAAGTAAGCCAGTCATAAAAGAACAATATTGTATGATTTTATTTGTATGAATTACTGAGAATAGGCAAATTCATAAAGACAGAAAGTAAAAGAGGAGTTAGCAAGGGTGGAGAGAAGGGACTGGGGAGTTATTATTTAATGGGTACACAGTTTCTGTTGGGATGATGAAAAAGTTCTAGAAATGGATAGTGGTGATGATTGCACAATAATGTGAATGCACTTAATGCCACTGAATTGTACATTTAAAAATGGCTAAAATGGTCAACCTCATGTCATGTATATTTTACCACAATTTTAAAAACTTCCTATTTTGGTAGAGCCTACATTTTGGAAGAGGAGACAAACAATAATAAATGAATAGATAATAGACCAAGATGATTTTAGATTATGATAAGTACAATGAAGGAAAAAGACAGAGGGATAAGATGGAGGGACTAGGGGAGTTTATTTTGGGGCCCTCAACATGTGTTTATCAACAGCAGCTTGGTACCCCTAGAGAATTAAGACTACTAGAAGAATGCTGGGAGACAGGGCTAGAAAAGTAGTTGGAGGCCAGGATCCACATTACGGAGAATCTTGTATATTAAGATGCTTTGGCTTTATCCTGAGAACCAACGAAGAAAGGCAGTCATGTGGTTAGCTTTGGCCACAGTGCACAGGAAGCATTGGTGGGTGAAGCCAGATGCAGAAACACATGTGTAGGAAGTTGTTTCTGCTATTCTGCCTGTGGAGGAAGGCCTCAACTTGGGTGGTGGCAGAGGACAAGAGAGGTGGAGAAGTATTCCCCAAGGCCTGGGAATTGGTCAAATGTGGAAATCGAGGGGCAGGAAGGAATCCAGGTTTCTGGCTTGGGAGACTGGGTGGATAGTGGTACATCAGCTAAGCTAAGGATCAGAGCTGAAGGAAAAGATGGCAAGTTTGAGATTTAACATGTTGAGTTTGAAGGGTTTGGGGAAGCTGTTGATAGAGGACTCTGGAATGTAGGAATGACCGGCATCAGAAATATAGATTGTAAAGCCAGTGCAGTGGCTCACACCTGCAATCCCAGTACTTTGGGAAGCCAAGGTGGGAGAATTGCTTGAGCTCAGGAGTTTAAGACCAGCCTGGGCAACATAGGAAGCCCCCATATCTATCAAAAAAAAAAAAAAAATAGCCAAGCATGGTGGTGTGCACCTGCAGTCCCAGCTAATTGGGAGGTTGAGGCAGGATGATTGCTTGAGCCTGGGAGACAGACATTGCGATGAACCAAGGTTGTACCACTGCACTGCAGCCTGGGCGACAGAGTGAGACCCCGCTTCTTTATATATAATGGAATCACATACACTGAAGAAGGTTTAAAAATCACAAGGATAGCTGACATTTCTCAGATGTGAGTACAGCGTGAGAAGAGGCCAGAATCAGGACCCTGGGATACACCTAATAGAAAACAACGGAGATGCAGGGGAAAAGAGAAAAATGATCAGCAAGGCAGGTCACCAGGAGGCAGAAGTAGTCAACAGGCAATCGCTGTCCTATTGAGCAGTCAGGAGGTCGTCCAAGATCTTTGCCAGTGCAGATTCCACAAGGTTTCGGCTTAAACATGCCTTGCTCCAGAAATTCTTTCCCGGCCCATGAAAGGATAGGCTGAACCTACTAAGTGCTTCCATCTTGCCAGAACTCCCGGTCCTGGCAATGATCAATCTCCATTGTAATAATCGTGAGGCTAGGACTGTCTTCCCCACTGGGCTGTGGGCTCTGTGAGGACATCCCAGGCTGGTTGCTCTCACCATTGCTTCCCTGGTGCTCCACACAGTACCTGACATGCCATAGAGGCTCAGTGCTCTGGTAGATGAGTGCATAGGTGAAGGAATGATTTAGTTAATTATTTTGGGGGGGTGTGTGTGGTGTGTATGTAAGGAGAATTTAGGGTATGTGTTACTGGAATTTGCAGGGACAGGTAGCAGAGCTCTGTCAGCTGACAGTTCCCCATGTCCCAGCTTTAACTTTTCTCTCTAGCTTGGGAAATGGCAAAGTCAGCAATACGTCTGTCCCTGTAGCTGCTCCGAAGATACTGCGCGTCAACCTGTGGTGTCCCTTGTGGCAGCACGGGCAGCTTCATGCAGGACACAAAGGGGGCCACTAGCCTGTTCTTTTTCCTGGCCCCTCAGAAGTTTTGGAAAGCCCACCAGGGGCTGAGCCCACGCAGCCGCAGTGCTGAGACAGAGAGAGGCTGTGACAGGAGGTTTTGGGGTGAGCTCACGCTGCCAAACCTGGAGTGGGGCCTCCAGCTCCCCTCTGGCACCGTTTGTGTCTTCCTGCCTCCTCCCAAACCACTCATCCCAGCTGGGTCATGAAGAAGAGAACAGTATAGCCACATATTTATAGTCTCTGTGAATCACTGGTGACTAATTTTTCCCATTTTGTCACCCCAAATAGTTTTCTCTTTAGGCTTCCAGTGAAGGCACACCACCAACCAATCATTTCCATGAAAATGTACATATTTATTTAAAAAAATTCCTCTCTTAACACAGAACAGAATGTCCACTGAACAATGACCAGCTTTCTTTCTTTAAAAGTGGCATTTTTATCTGCACCTAGTTCAGTAGTGGCAGAGAACTTTCTCCACTGAATCTCTGGACTAGGAGGACATTCCGAGGCTCTATGGTCTATCTTCTTACACTCAGGGAAGATTTTAAAATGAAAGAAAAAAAAAGGCCGTGTGCAGTAGCTCACACCTGTAAATCTAGCACTTTGGGAGGCCAAGGTGGGCGGATCACCTGAGGTCAGGAGTTCAAGACCAGACTGGCCAATATGGTGAAACCCTGTTTCTACTAAAAGTACAAAAATTAGCCAGGCTTGCTGTTAGGTGCCTGTAATCCCAGCTACTTGGGAGGCTGAGGCAGAAGAATCACTTAAACTAGGAAGGCGGAGAGGCTGCAGTGAGCCGAGATCGCGCCACTGCACTCCAGCCTGGGTGACAGAGCAAGACTCCATCAAAAAAAAAAAAAAAAAAAAAAAAAAAAAAAAAAAAAAAAAAAAAAAATTCCCAGGGTGAAAAGTATCACTGCTATTTTCCTATTTTCCACTGTGTTTGTTGGCTGGATCTCCTTAGCAAAGAAATGGTCTTTCAGTATTTTGGTTACATATCATTATGTTCCATTTAGTAAATCCAGCTTACAAAAAGGAGGCTGGGGCAGCCAGTTTCCAATGCCCCAGTGCCTGTGACAATTTCTTATTTAATACTAATTGCTCCCTGTAAAACTTGGCCTCTTGAATTTTGTTTTTCCATGATCAGCATTCTTTACGTCTCCAACCAAAAGGCTCCATCACTCATGCATAACTCGGATAATTTATTGCATTGCCTCTGAGGAATTTCTTTCTATGGCATGTTTCTAGAAAACTCATTCAACTCCTAAATAAAACAATGGAAGGATGGATGGGATGGGATCAGGAGAAGGATCTGGAGAGAAGATGTGGGGTAAAAGGAGAAAATATCTAAGGATGGTGTTTAATCAGAAAACAAGATTTTCAGTTAGCACTTCTGAATTGCTGAGAAGCCAGGTGTGGTGGCTCATACCTGTAATCCCAGCACTTTGGGAGGCCGAGGCAGGCGGATCACAAGGTCAAGAGATTGAGACTATCCTGGCCAATACAGTGAAACCCTGTCTCTACTAAAAATACGAAAATTAGCTGGGTGAGGTGGTGGATGCCTGTAACCCCAGCTACAGCTAAGGCAAAAGAATCGCTTGATCCCAGGAGGTGGAGGTTGTAGTGAGCTGAGATCTAGCACTCCACTCTAGCCTGGGTGACAGAGTGAGACTCCATCTAAAAACAAAACAAAACAAAAAAATTGCTGAGAAATGAATTGACAAATCTGTTTAGTACAGAAGAGAGTGTTCGGCTTAGAGATGGCCCATGTGTGTGTAAGGAGGTGACAGAAAGTGTGCTGAGAAGGTGCAGCCAGCTAAGTGGTAGGACCAGGCAGGAGGAGGTGGGAGAGAGACTGGCTGGAAGGAAGGAGAGTCAGGAGGCCATTGGGCATCTGAAGAGCAGACAGGATGGGTTCTGGGAAGCCCTGGTTTTCCCTGACGTGGCTGTGGCCCAACCAAGCTCAAGACTCACATCCTGCACCTTTCCCCAAATTACTCCAGCGAGGGCTGGCTGCCACTCTCAACTCCCACTGCATGAATGTGTTTGTGCAATAATTTAAGCTGGCAACCCACAGCCATTTGAGGCATGCAATGTCATTTTGCCCTTGAGAGCTCAAACCTGCTACTTTGGGTTTGATTCAGTTTCTTATTCCCAGAAGCAAATGACTTTTCACCTCTGGATCTCCACCCAAAGCATGTTTGGACCATGGACCCAGGCAGGCTTCGAGGAGCCAGATTTTCCTGCCTGCCAATTGAGGTTTGCCAGTGCTGATTTTACACATTCCTATTAGTTTTTAATGAGTATTTTGTTTTAGTTATAAAATAGCAACTGCAGAGCCATAAACTTACAGATCACGTGGTTGGAAGTGCATGCTTCAATTTTCAAAGGGTCTCTATGTAGAACGAGGTTCCTAACTCTTTATTAACTCCTATCTTTGGTCAACTACTACACAAGAATGAATTGAGTGCTTACTTTATTCAAAGCCCCAAGCTAGATACTGTATTCGTCTGTTTTAACACTGCTGATAAAGACACACCCAAGACTGGGTAATTTATAAAGAAAAAGGGGTTTAATGGATTCACAGTTCCACGTGGCTGGGGAGGCCTGCCAATCATAGTGGAAGGCCAAAGGCACATCTTACACGGTGGCAGGGAAGAGAGAATGAGTACCACAGGAAAGGGGTTTCCCCTTATAAAACCATCAGATCTCATGAGAATGATTCACTACCAGGGAACAATATGGGGAAAACTGCTCCCATGATTCAATGATGTCCCACCAGGTTCCTCCCACAACATGTGGGCATTATGGGAGCTACAATTCAAGATGAGATTTGGGTGGGGACACAGGAAAACCATATCAGATGCTATAGAAAGATTGAAAAAAATCCAAACCTCCTCTCAGGATTCGACACAGGAAAGGATTGAAGAAGTGAGTACCAACTGGTTGATTGCATCAAACCAGATGTACCCTTCCACCTGTTGCTGGTACTTCTATTACCTCCCCAGCCTCATTTTCCTTCACGCTGTTGCCCTCTGTTCTCCAACTATCAGAAACTGAGAAGTTTCTTTTTTTTTTTTTTTTTTTTTGAGACAGAATCTCACACTTTCACCCAGGCTGGAGTGCAGTGATATGATCTTGGCTCACTGCAAGCTCCGCCTCCCGGGTTCACGCTATTCTCCTGCCTCAGCCTCCCCGGTAGCTGGGACTACAGGTGCCTGCCCCCACACCCGGCTAATTTTTTGTATTTTTAGTAGAGATGGGTTTCACCGTGTTAACCAGGATGATCTCGATCTCCTGACCTCGTGATCCGCTCACCTTGGTCTCTCAAAATGCTGGGACTACAGACATGAGCCACCATGCCCGGCCCAGAAACTGAGAAGTTTCTAAAGAAAGTTGGGATGGGCCATGAAGAATAAGACCTTCAAGTCCAGATGAGGGATTTGTGTTTTGTACTTACTATAGAGCCTTTGGATTATCTGATTTTGTGAGGTTTTTTTTTTTTTTTTTTTTTTTTTGGACGCTATCAATTCCATATTATTGTCAAAGGCATTTCAGAACCTAGGACTAGCTCCGACCCCTTGACCAGCACTTTCCAGGGTCTTTGATACTGGAAATGTTAACAGATGTGTGATTTTTTTTTTCCCAGTCAGGCAAAAAAGGGTAGTAGTCTCAAAGGAACCACATAACAAAGACACCAAATACTTGACTTTTGAGGCCCAAGGCCTCAATCCAGGTGTGAAACAGGAGTGATGGAAAAACTACCTACTGGGTACTGTGCTCACTACCTGGGTGACAGATCATTTGTACCCCTAACCTCAGCATCACACAATAAACCCATGTAACAAACCTACACATGGAGCCTGAATCTAAAATAAAACTTGAAATTATTTTGAAAAGATGTGATACATAAAATCTTTACTTAATAGTTCTCTCTGTCCCCTGCCCCACCCCAGACCAATAGCCTCTAAGCTGGAGAAGAGGAAGAGAGTTTAGGGAGTGAGATGCATCTTGGGAGGCCTGAGCCCTGTTTCCTTTTGGGTCCTGGCATGGAGGAGATGACAGAACACACCTATAAGGATGGGGTTCAGGCAGGTGAGGACCATGTCTCACTTCCCTGGGAAAGCCCTGAGTGGTGCTGAGCCTCGGAGGGTCCTCTGGCCACCATGGTGTGGCAGCTGCAGAGCAGAAGTAGAATGTGGCATGCCTAGGCAGAGAACCCCTGACTCCCACCCTACTCCTACCCCTCCTTCTCACCCCGAACATCCAGGTTTACGTGGCTCTTCCAGGGGGTGGAAGTGAGCACAGAGAGAGACCTCCAGGAAGCTGCCAGCCTGCAAAGGGGCTTTCAGCAGGAATGGGGGCATGGAGCAGAGAGGATGCTGCCGCAGGGATCATCTGCCAGGGATTGAACAAGGGCAGCCCCTGTAATGGCTTGGAAAGGGAACGTGTTTAAGGACCAGACAGGAACATGTTACATCTCAAAAAAAGAACTCGGGGCAGATTGAGCAGAAACATAGCCTCCCTTTTCTGTGGATGCTCCAGATCCCGCCCTTGGCATCAACTCCAGGGAGTAAGAATGAAAATCTTAAATTTAATAGAATTAGAATACTGAAATGATTGAGAAAATGACTTAAGGGACTGTTTTACTTGGAAGTAACTATACTAGTTTTTCTGCATCAGCCAAAATAAGAGCTTGAAATGAAAAATAAGATCAATTACAGAAAAATAAAGAAATGACCTTGTACATAGAGGAGCCTCCTGACTAGGGAAATCAAACCCTTGCATTGATCAGGGGTTTGGGGGTTCTCTGCCTACACATGCCACACTCCACTTCTGCTGCCATACCATGGTGGCCAAGAGGACCCTCTTCCAGCCTCTACCCCATCCCATCAACTGAAACATGCTGAACTGTGCTCCTATCTACAGAACTGTGAGCCTTGTAAGAAAGCCAGGAACTGGCCAGGCACGGTGGCTCACACCTGTAGTCCCACCACTTTGGGAGGCCAAAGTGGGTGTATCACGAGGTCAGGAGTTTGGGACCAGCCTGGGCATGGGCAACATGGTGAAACCCTGTCTCTACTAAAAATACAAAAATTAGCAGGGTGTGGTGGCATGTGCCTGTAATCCCAGCTACTCGAGAGGCTGAGGCAGGAGAATTGCTTGAACCCGGGAGGCGGAGGTTGCAGTGAGCCAAGATTGCACCACTGCACTCCAGTCTGGGCGACAGAGCAAGACTCCATCTCGGAGAAAGAAAAAAAAAAAGAAAGCCAGGAATTCGTAGCCTAAAAATAATAAAGCTAAAAGGGACTTTAATGATTGTTGATCCAACCTCTTCATTTTAACAATGAAGAAACCAGGGCCTGAGAAGGAACGTGACTTGCTCAGGGTCCCAACAGAACTGAATGACGGAGCTGAGAGAATCTGGTTCCTCAGGTGTTCTCACCACTAACTCTTTTCCCACACCAGCTCCGGTCCCTCCTGGACCCCCAAGTGCACAAATCTCTCCATGGACCAAGGACTTGGTCTTGCCCCATAGCCATCAATCACTGACAGCCCTCTCTGAGCTCAGGCATAAGCCCAGGCCTCCAGCAGGAAGGCAGCTGTCCAGTCTCCTGGGCTGGACCTGTGATCCAGAGCAGATGGCGCCAAGTACAGGGAGCAGCGGAGTGAGGGACATCACTGGGGAGCTGCTCAGCATGTAGTCTTATGGGTGACCCTCCTACAGTGTGACCTCTTGGCCCTGGAACAAAGCACTTCTCCAACACGCTATGGATCATGGCTTGTGGGGGACGACATGACACATGCCAAAGATTCTTTCCAAGCCACAATTGCTTTGGAGCCATGGCAGAAAGTCTCTGTCTGCTGGGGACTGAGAGCTCCCCACGGGCTGTGCTAAAAGGAAGGAAAGTCTCAGACCTCACTGAGTTGGGACCACTGGCTGCCAGGAGACCACCCCAAACATCAGAACTCAAGAGAACAAGAGGTCAAGCCTCTCTGCCCTGAAGGCAGCACCAAATTAATGAGCAACTTTACAAAGCAGGCAAACACCAGTGTTGAGTTTACTCTGTCAACCCTGTGCCAAGAGTTTTGCTTACTGTTCTCATTTAGTCCTCACAATCTAGTAGGCAAGTATTACTATCTTTTTAAAAAGAAATGATATAAATAAAGTTCAGAAAGGTTAAGTGACTTGCTAAGGCTACACAGTCTTTAAGGAGAGGACCTAGGATTAGAACCCAAGTGTGTCTCACTCACTGGACACCCTGGCTTTTCAAGGAGGCTCCTTGTGTGTCTTCAGCTGCAGAGTAGCCCTTGGTCATGCTTCAGAGCCTCTGTGAGTCTTTCTCCCAGGAATCTCTCTCTTAGTTCTTCCCACCAGAATCTGGGGTGCAGAGAGGGAATAGAAACAGCCCCGCCCATTCCTTTGCAGCTTAGGGGTTGAGAGCCAGGACACCCGAGCACTTGCCTTCTCCTCTGCTGACCACATCTCTGAGCAGCCACTTCTTTCTTGAGAAGGCTATTTTCTGGACAGTAATTGGAACTGGTTCTGAGGATCTCCCACATTCCCTTAGGGGTGTTTTAAGTTAGGAGCACAGCAGCCCTATATTAGGAATGACACTGAAGGCTGATCTATGAGCTCTTAAAGCAACAAATAAAACCTACAGTGGGCCAGGTTCAGTGACTCATGCCTGTAATCTCAGCACTTTGGAAGGCTGAGGCAGGAGGATCGCTTGAGCCCAGGAGGTGGAGGCTGCAGTGAGCCGTGATTGTGCCACTGAAGCCTGCCTCAAAACAACAACAGCAACAACATCCACAGTAAAGTTTAATCTCACATAGGGTTCAATGACAGGCACAATCATGGAGCTATGTAGAAATTAGACCTAAATGATGAATAGTCTCTGAACGTGAGTATACCATTACTCAGCCAAAATGTTAGTTTCTCTATTCTCATTTGGTAGATTCTTTAGTTATAATCTGTCATCAGGGCTGAAAGTTTTCTTGGCTCATTATGAACAGTTTTATCCTCATTCTACTCCCCAACCCATATACCCACATGCACACTGATTCCCACACATATTAAAGACGGAGGTTTGCGCTTCTGCTTAGAGGGACCCTACCAACCCCTACTGTGGTCCAGGCACAAGGTTCCTGGTGTTTTCTCATATGTTTGTTGATGGTTCTAATTTCTTCTGCACCTACTTACTCTCACCACACACTCTCTCTTACACACACACATATGCGCACATACACACGTGCATGCATGCACACATGCACATATGCACACGGGCCCAAGCACGCCTTCTTACATGAGCAGAATCCTCGAGACACCCTCTATTTCCCAGTCAAGATTCGTGTGCTGGGTGGGCCCTGGGTGCAGGAACTGGGACCCTGAGGCTGTAGAGGGCCTGTTCCCAGAGTCTTCCTCCATGCCCCGTTTGGGCCCTCAGCTATGTCTCCTCTTACTCCTGGCAGGGTTAAGGTGTCCCACAGTGACTAAGAGGGGCTCAGAGGCCACCAGCCCTTGCTCCGCACTGGCGGCCTGACTCAGAGCAGCGTGTGGTCCCCGCTACATCCTGTTGTGAAGGATGCTGTTCCCTGTTTCAGAGGCTCCTGCTCTAATCCCCTGGCAGACAAAGGAAGTCAGTAAAGGGAAACAGCCGTGGGGTTTGTAGAAAAGCCCGCCCTGGCCTCCTTCCTACGTGACGGCTTTCCTGGGCCTCTGTCAGCCCCCAGGAGCAGCACGTGCTGTTGAGGAGCCATTCTGGTCAATACCGGAGATCAAAGGAAAGGTAATTTCAGCAGCACTAAAAATAGGCCCTGTGGTTATTTCAGAGCTGTTTTGCTAGCAGCGCAGGAGCAAATCTTGGATTTTGCTCAAACTTCCTGTCCATCCCACAGCCTCTTCCTCCGCTATGCTTACTCCTCAGTCTAGTGGTGTTCAGAGGTTTTTAACTATGGCCCACGGTCATTTTCCATTCCTACTTTGTCCACACATAGAAGCATACACACACCGAGAAGTGCCATCAACCATGACTGGCTGGAACAGTGTGCAACACACTCTCTTTTCTATTCTATTCTATTTCTTTTTTTTTTGTAAACTCGTTATGATCCACTAAGTGAATTCAATGACCCACTGCTGAGTAGCACCCACAGTTTGAAAAAACATTAATCAGTCTATTCTTCCTTTTTTATTTTCTTTGATGCCATCACTACTCAGTTATGTGGCTTTGAGCCTTTATAGAGCCTTTGTGTTCTTCATCCAAAGAAAGAGGGTTGGTCAATAGTCCCTGCGTTAGGCTGTTTTCACATTGCTGTAGAAGAATACCTGAGACTGGGTAATTTATAAAGAAAAGAGGTTTAATCGGTTCGTGGTTCTGCAAGCTTTATAGGAAGCAAGGTGCTGGCCTTGGCTTGGCTTCCAGAAGCTTACAATCATGGTGGCAGGCAAGGCGGGAGTCAGCACATCACATGGCCAGAGCAAGAGCAAGAGAGAGAGAGGGAGGCACTATACACTTTTAAACAGCCCCATCTCTAGAGCACTCACTCACTCTGGTGCGAGGACAGCAGCAAGGGGATGCTGCTAAACCATTCATGAGAAACCCCGCCCCATGATCCAACCACCTTCCACCAGGCCCCACCTCCGATACTGGGGATCACAATTCGCCATGAAATTTGGGCGGGGACGCAAGTACAAGCTGGATCAGTCCCTTTGACTCTCAGAAGTTGTGTGGTTCCGGCTCCTTCCTTTAAAAAGAATCACCTGTAGCATTTCCCAGGCCAACCCAATCTGGGATTGAGAACAAAGGGGAGACTGTTGCCTTCCTTCTACTGGTCTGGCTTTAACACTGTGGTAGAAAGATGAGCTTTGGAGGTGGACATATAAAACCCCAGCTCCCCACAGATTGGCTGTGTGAGTTCCTTAACTTCTCAGTACCTCGGTTTCCTTACCTGTACGGACGTTGATGCTATCTCATAGGGCTGCTGTGGGGGTTAAACATGACAAAGGCAGTGAAATCCTAACCACAATCTTTGGCTTGCAGCAAGCGCTTAAAGTATAGTGGCTGTTGCCATTGCTGTAATTATTTAAACAAAAAGAAAAGTCATTCAAAGATGTGTTCAGTTTGAAAAGTCCTGGTGGTCAAAATACCTGCCTAGTTGCCAACTCTTTCCTTCTTTTGCCTCTTCAAAAAGCCATCTTTGCCAAGTGTGACAACCTCCAGTGCCACAGAAAGGCCAAGTAGGATCCCCTGGGCCAGCTGTCTCCACCTAGCTGGCCTGTTCTAGTGGGAACTATCTAAACCTCTTTGGAACTCGCTGGTATTTTCCACCTGTACAAGCTCTGGGGCAGTGAACGGCACTTATTATAGAGCACTGTGTAGCTTCTCCAACAGGATCCCTCTTCCTGCACCCTTTCATTCTCTCATCTTAGCTGGCAAGTCAGGAAAAATTTACCATTTCAGCTTTTCCTTCTCCTCTCTTCCTCTCCCCTGCCCTCTCCTCCCCTCTTCTCTTCCCCTATTACTCTCCTCTCCTCCCACTTCCCTCCCTTTCCTGCCCCTCCCCTCTTTTCCCCTTCTCTCTCCTCCCCATTTCCTCTCCTCTCCTCTCTTCCCCCTTCTCCTCTCCCATTCATTTGGGGAGGATGTCCCCTTCCCTCTCAGACTTGCTAAACTTCTTTCCTGAAAAACTTTATCAACAGCACCTCCTTCGTTTGGAGTGTTAACGTTTTGCAGAGAATTTCTGCTTTGGTTTTCCTTGGTTCCCACGAGGACCCTGTGGTTTGGTAGGATAGGTAGGATGCTAATTTTACAGATGAGAACAATGACTTGCTCGGGGTCACTCAGCGATTAGATGCCACAGGCTCGCAGCTTCTCCTGCTGGAGTCAATGATCTCCCCTGCACACCTGATCTTAGCTCACTACAACCTCCGCCTCCTGCATTCAAGTGATCCTCCTGCCTCAGCCTCCTGAGTAGCTGGGACTATAGGCATGTGCCACCATGTCTGGCTAATTTTTTTTTTTTTTTTTTTAGTAGAGATGACATTTCACCATGTTGGCCAGGCTGGTCTTGAACTCCTGACCTCCAGTGACCCACTCGCCTTGACCTCCCAAATTGCTGGGATTACAGGTGTGAGCTGCTGCACCTGCCCTACACCTATTTATTTAATAAAGTCTTGAGGACAGCCCTTGACCTGAGAAAGGGCTTGTGGCAGCAATTAAACAAGGAACCAGGTAGCTGGGAAAGGGGACAATTGTAGATGATCAAACTTCACTCACAGGTATAAATTGTTTTTGTGGGCTATTACCAAAAATTACGTACAATAATCATAGAAAAATTGTGACTCATTCTGATCTGCATTATAATTTCTAATCATTACATTTGTTCATTTACTTATTTTTGTCTTTTTCCCTTACCAAAATATATGCTCCATCTGGGCAAGGGCTATGTTCGCTTTAGTCATCATTGTGTCCCCAACGTCTAGCAGAGTGTCTGGCACCGTAAACATTTGCTGCTTGAAAAAAGTACTTGTTGGTTACATGACTCAATGTGCCACCTGTGGAGAGACTGGGCTGGTGACCTCTATCTCTATTTATGTGGCTTACTTAATGTATGTGTTCTTTGACCTGGATGATATGGATGCCATGTCTTATGCACACAAAGTGAATGGGAAAAGTGAAGTAATTATACTGGTAATTCGAGCAGAATGGACCACCCACTCCAACCTCAATTATCTTATTTTAAGTGGAAGTAGTTTAAAACCCAAAGAACAGGAATAATTACCTACTTTCTCCATTGCACTTTATTCTTGCAGTCCTAGCTACAGACGGATGTGGAAATGCTGCCCTATTAAGCGAGACCTACAGCAGACACACAGCAGCCAGGCACACACTGCACATGTAAACACACACACACACACGTGCACACATGCAAATATACATATGCAAAAGTGTGAAGGGTAACAGGAGTTTAAGAGAGAGCCAGAAAGCGACATTGAGGAGGCTTACTTTCCACAAGGAGAAATCGTCCATGCCTGGCTTTCTGTAGCACCCAATTTCTTTTCCCTGAGTGTGCATTGCTGGAGCCAGGGAACTTGCTCCTTGACCTTGGCAAACCTGGTTCAGCTCTGAGCTGGACCATCGTGGGCAGAAAGGACTGGGCTGGCAGACATAGTTCTAAAGAAGGTACATTCTTCAAATCTGGATTTAAAAAAAGAACAGAAAAAATTGTAGCCTAAGCCAAGAACTTTGGCTTTGTCATGTCAATAGTGTTTAAAGATGTCATTTGACCGAGCTGTGAGCTCTGCAAATGAAAAACAACTTGGCCCTCTCTTCTCTCCCTTCTCTCCTCTCCCTGTTAGCTTCCCATCTATCCCTGGCTCTCCACTGAAGCTTCCCTCCTGCACGGAGCCTAAAGGCACCTTGTCTTGGGAAAATCATCGTGTACATTTGATACCAACTTAGTCCACAGTCTGTTTTCCTTTGTGCTGTTTGCATCTGAGGCATTTGGAATGTTTCAGTCACCCACTGGTCTCCTAAGCAAAATGGCACTGGGGTGGGGGCAGAGTGGCTTCCTGTCATTTCAAGGAAGAGGAAATGGAGGCCCAAAGAAGGAAGGCAGGAAGAGAAGGAGACACCCAGTATTTCCCGAGTGTCTCCCATGTGCTAAGCAGCCACTAGCTAGTTGCTTACATGATGATATATTTGCGGTTCAGACCGCCCTGTGAGATGGGTACAATAGGTAGAAATATTTTCATTTTACAGATAAGAAAATGGAAGCAGAGAGCGGTTAAGTGATTTACTTAAGGCCATATGTTTAGTAAGTGGCCAGATCTTTTGGATTCCAAAGCTCATGTCCCTTCAACCATGTAAAAGGAAGTGTTTTGTTCCGAGTTGGTGAGTCACTTGAGGTACACAGCGACCTGTCTTCCGCCTTCATTTGTTCTTGCTTCTGAGCTTTTGCTGACAATGTTCCCTCAGCCTTCTGTCAACATTCTAACCAGCTCTCAGGCCTGGTTCATCTCTTCCTCCTTTGTGAAGCTTTCCTCAAATCCCCCAGCCACAATCAGTCGCTTCCCTCTGTGTCCTCACAGCGTATCTGTTGGTTAACACCTGTGTGTTTGTCACGAGCTGACCTGTGGTATGGTGGCTAAGGGGTGTAGGTGGCACTTACCAATGTGGGGGCATTTGGTTCAGCCTGGCACCAGCTTGAGAAGGCACAGAGTGGAGATGAGGCACCGGGGGCACAGGGCAAAGGGGAATCTTCTTTACTCTGCTGTTCGCCAGGACATGCCAAACCCAGAGGCTGCAAACCCTGCCTTCCCCTGGATTTGGCTAACCTGAGGCCAGCCCACATAACACTCAGATTCCAGAAGGCTTCCTTTATCCTGTTGGGAAGTCAGTGGTGCGGAAAGCAGTGGGGTTGGGGGGCATGGAGAGGGAAATAAGCTTTGAGCTCCCCCAAAGCAGGGTGTAGGTCTGCATCACAAGTGGTTGTGGGGTGAATGAATAAATAACTCAATGATTCAGTGTTGCTACTCTCAGGAAGCCACCATGCTTGGTCCTGGCTTGAGAAAGCCATGGGGAGAAGCTCCTGTAAATGTCACTCCCTGACTCCCCCTGGTTTCAGCCCAGGCATCACTGTGTGACTCAGGCACTAGCTGGTCTTCCAGGACCTCCCTGGGCTGAGTCCAGGTTTTTGCTCACTCTGGGCTGTATCTGAGGGTGCAGGAAAGCTAAGGCCCTTGGACCCCTGCCTCCTGCCTTGCCCTAGGATGATTCCACATCCTCCTCTTTTTTGTTACATTCTCCCTGGTGCAACTCTGTAACTTGCTACTGGGATAATATACAGAGATCAGAGCAGTGAGTAGACCTGGGTCTTAGTCCTTCTGTCAACCTGGGTGAGGCCTAACAGCCACAGCAAAGATGTGCCTAAGCCTGGAACCCATGGCTATCCTCAACTATCAGCTAGACTAATTTGAACCTCTGTAACAAAATGTGAGTGTGTGTGATTGTGCATACGCGTGAGTGTCTGCCTGTGTGCATCTACATGGGTGATTTCTCAGGCTCTGGGTATCTAGAGACACCTGGGTGTATTTGGACAGACTTGAAGTGCCCTTCATTTTATAAATAGGGAAACAGTTTCTTTCAGTTCATAGAAGTTGACATCTCCGCCTGATACATGGGATATACGTGTGGCAAACCCCATGGTTGCCGAGGAAGGGGGAGGGTCCCTGCTCATCTGCTCTCCTCCCCTCCACCCATGAGCCCCTCTCCCACCATCCTGTGTTCTAGGCCCCTTCCTCTCCTCATAGCCTTTATAAGGAACAAACAAACAAAAAAACTTGAGATGGGCCGGGTGCGGTGGCTCACACCTGTAATAGTAGCGCTTTGGGAGGCCGAGGAGGGTGGATCACCCGAGGTCAGGAGCTCGAGACCATCCTGGCCAACATGGCAAAACCCTGTCTCTACTAAAAATACAAAAATTAGCCAGGCATGGTGACTGGCACCTGTAATCCCAGCTACTCAGGAGGCTGAGGCAGGAGAATCACTTGAAGCCAGGAGGTGCAGGTTGTAGTGAGCTGAAATTCTCCCCTGCACTCCAGCCTGGGGGACAGAGCGAGACTCTGTCTCAAAAAACAAACAAACGAACAAAACCCAGATGATATCATTGAGGATGCACAGGAAACCCCCTACGAAACAACTCTGTGCCCTTTGTATTCTTCCCCATAAAGCCTTGCAACAACCTTGTGAGGAGGGTATTATTACCCCCACTTTACAGGTGAGAAGACTGTGGCTCAGAGAAGCTGAATGACTTGTCTACAGCTCTCAGCTGGCCCCTAGCAGGAGTGGGGTTGGACCTCAGCCTTCTTGCCTCCAAGTGTGTGCTCTGAACTGGCAGGCTGGAGGCTGCTCTGGGGAGGACGCACTGTGTCCCATGACTCTCCAGCCTCCTCGGAGCTGCTGAGCTTCCTGGCAGGAAGCCCATGGCTGCTTCTCTCCCTCTGCCCCCATCCACACTCCAGAAGCACTCGGCTTGAGCTGATAACCACGGCAGGCGCTTGTGAGAGGGTTCTGACACCACAGGAGCTCTCTGAGGGGCCAGCCTGTGGGGAGGCAGGTGCAGAATCCACAGCTCCCATCCTCCTGCACCACGGACACCAGCTTCCATACAAGTGGCCCTGGAGCCCTGACTCCCAGCTGTCAGCACCAGCGATCCTTCTCAGGAGCTAAGCCTTGGCACTTTCCAGGTCTGTAAGAAGCCAGATTTCTCTTCCAGAGAAACTTCATCTGTGTCTGAGACCAGGGCCTTGTCACCTGGCCAGTGTCTTCATAGCTCAGATTCCTGTAACTATGAAGGGGTTGGTCCTTCCAGCTACATTCCAGGAGAGAGGTGATGCCTTTTCCATTACATACCAGGCTCTTGAGTCCTTTTGGCCATTAAAGGATTAGAAGAAGTCCAAAAACTTCCGGTAGTCTCTGAACCAACTCAGGTACTTCAGGTGTCTCCTGCAGTGAAGCAGCTTTCCATCCCAGGCAGAGGTCTGGGTGAGGCCAAAACCTGGGGACAAGGGTCTGGAGCCAGATGGAAAGAAAACAAGGGAATGTCAACAGCAAATGTAGCAGGACCTGAGGAACTGCCCCCAAAGAATCCAGGGCTGTCTGCAACCTACACATATAGGGAGTAACATTTTAAACAGAGTTATGCTCTAAAGTCAGCAAACAAGGAAAGATCACCTATGATCAGACTCACCCTTGACTCTTCCCTCAGAAGATACCTTGTTGAAGACTCTGACAAACTGGTGTTTCCATCAGCTTGGGAACAGATGCTGTGATTTTGGGTGCACATGCAATGGAGTAACTGTCTTACATTTAGGGACCATGTTGTGTGGAAGTGTGTATCACTAAGCACTAGACTCATGCACACACATATGGGTGCCAGGGCTGACTCAGGCAGATGGCTGGCTTCTGGCTCCTGGGGCATATGCTCACTACACAGAACAGCAGGCTCAGTGGCTCGAACGACTGCACCTAAGCTGTGATCTGTGATCGCGTGATATGACTCCATGTTGACGCTCAGCATCTCCATGCCTGTGTGCGCTGGGCTGGGCAAAGTAGCAGTGTTGGGACAAACAGCATAAAAGAGCTGAGAGGCTGCCTCATGGACTTGAACCTGTGCGCATAGGCCACCTTTGGTTTATTTTCAGAAAGTTTCTCCTTTTGAAGTGCTCCCTGTTGCTGCCTCCTTACGACATCACGCATGAGGCAGCCAGGGTTGGCACCACTTTCTGGAACAAAACAATGAAGTTTCTCTAGCACAATTGTGTTTTAGAGCCTCTACCCTCTCCTGCACTGAAAGTTATCACGTATAAAGGGAGTAATTAATTAAGGTGGTAATTAATCCCATGAACTGGAGGCAGGTGTCTTCTCTGTACTGGGGAAAGGTGGATACACATGTGGGTTTCTGATGTGGCATACCTGACAGAGCACCTGGGTATGGGGGTGGTGGGAAGAAGGGTGGGGGGGATGTGGGGAGAAGGGCAGCAGGGGGGTGGCGGGGAGAAGGGCGGCAGGGGAGTGGTGGGGAGAAGGGCGGGGGGTGGTGGGAAGAAGGGCGGGGGTGGTGGGAAGAAGGGTAGGGAGTGGTGGGGAGAAGGGCAGGGGGTGGCGGGGAGAAGGGCGGCAGGGGGGTGGCGGGGAGAAGGGCAGCAGGGGGTTGGTGGGGAGAAGGGCAGGAGGTGCTTCAGGTGCCCAGGCAAGAGCAGGGACAGAGGAGCTGCTTAGGTCAAAAACCCTTCTGGCTGGGAAAGTGAAGGGTAGCCCCAGTGCTAAGGAAGCTGCTCTGAAAACAGAAAAGATAAGGAAGAGGGTACTGAATCGTGCCTAGGTTGCAATGATTTGAAAATCTTTCTCCAAATGACTGATTTTCCTTGAAAGTCCATTGAAAGGCATAGGTAACTGGTGTTCTACAAATATTTATACCAGCATTTAAAAATGCATTACTTTTTATGACAAAAGCAGTACAGTGGTTCCTATGAAAAAGCTAAATATCAAAGCGAAATACAAAAATTAGTTGGCCATGGTGGCACGCACCTGTGATCCCACCTTCTCAGGAGGCTGAGGCAGGAGAATCGCTTGAACCCGGGAGGCAGAGGTTGCAGAGAGCCGAGATCGCGCCGTTGCACTCCAGCCTGGGAAACAAGAATGAGACTTTGTCTCAAAGAAAAAGAAAAAAAGAAAAAAGAAAGGAAACATGGATTTGGTCTCAGCCCCTGATTTCTGGCTCCTAAAACCCTGGTAGATAGGGGTGCTAGGAGACTCTGTTGTTCAGATATTTGCTCTTTGACCCCAGTTCCTGACGCAGAGCTCCTAAGACCTCTATAATTTCCTGGGTGATAGAAATGTCCAACACAGAGCTCCTAAATCCCTTGGAATTTCCTGGGTGATAGGAGCATATTATGTTCTAATGAGGTGGCTCCTGGTGGGTTCCTGGATAGGCTCAGGATGGAGGCTGGTTGCCAGGGAAACCACCCATGTGGTTAGAGGGTTGGGACTTTCAGCCCCATTGCCTAACCTCGACAAGGGGACAGGGGCTGAAGGTTGAGCAGATCACCAATAGCCAATGGTTTAATCAATCATGCCTACGTAATGAAGTCTCCATAAACACCAAAAATGGCTCAGCTTGGAGAGCTTTTAGATAGCTGGACGGGTCCCTGGAGGGTGACGCACTGGGGAGGGTGTGGAAGCTCCGTGCTCCTTCCTACATGCATGTGCATCTCTTCCCCCAGGCCATCATCTGCATCTTTTGTAACAATCCTTTATAATAAACTGGTAAACATAAATAAAGTGTTTCCCTGAAATTCTGTGAGCTGCTCTAGCAAATTAATTGAACCCAAGGAGAGGGCCATGGGAACCCCAATTTATAGCCGGTTGGTCAAAAGTACAAGTCACAACCGGGACTTGCACTTGGCATCTGAATTTGAGGGCAGTCTTGTGGGGCTAAGCTTTGAGATCTGACACTGTCTCCAGGTCTGCTGGAGAATCGCTTGCTTGGTGTGTGGGAAAACAGCCCTCGTTCATCTGGTGTCAGAAGTGTTGTGTTGAGTGTTGCGTGAGAGTAGGAAATACACTGGTCTTTCCTATCACACAGAGGTCCTTTCCCAGGACTCCTGTGGGCAGGCAACACCCCCAGGGCACCCACACCTGCCCTGTCCTTACAGTTCAGCAACAGTCAGATTCTCAAGCCCATCCTTTCTCGCACTCTCCTCTACTGCTGTGTAGCAGAAAGAGGGCTGGATTTGGGGTGGGGGAAGGTTAGGGAGAAGATTGATGTTTCTTGCCCACTTAACGCCGTCCGAAGAGTTTACGTACATTTAAGTCTTTCATTGTGAGGTTAAATGACGTGCCCAAGTTTACACAGCTAGTAACTGGGAGAGGTGTTTCTGAAACCTGTTCTGGCTGGTGGACAATTAGAAGACCCTGGTGTTCCAGTAACTCATCCTTGGAAAAACGGCTTCACCTCTCTGAGCTCAATGTTTCTATAAAGTGAGAAAGCTGGTTCTCAACCTTGGCTGTGCTTTGGAATCACCAGAGAAGCTTCAACACACTGACACGGGCTCCACCTGGGGCTTCAGACGGCATCGGTCCAGGATGAAGTCAGCCTCACCTTCTCTGGCTCTGTGCTGTGCAGTGGGTTCAAGTAGCCCAAACATGGTCAGGCCAGAGTAGGACTGTCCCTTCCAGGAGTATGGATGTTGCGAGTCCCCACTTTCTTTTCTCTCTCTAGATCTGGTTACCCAGACTAAAACGTTCCCTTGCCCAAGAGGGTGTCAGGGTCCAAAATCTGTGGGGTCACATCTCGGATGCCTCACTTGGTGATTACAGGCAGATGGCTTGACCTCTCTGTGCTCCTCTGTTTCCTAACCTATAAAACGAGGATAAAAATAATGCTTGTCTCCCAGGACTGTTGGGAGAATGAAATGAGACAATATGAGTAAAGGGCCTAGCGCAGCGGCTGGTGTTCGGTGAGGCCCTTTCTCCATCTCCTTCCCTACTTCCTCGAAAGGAGTGCCCTCCACCATGGCGGCCCAGTGGAATGATCTCCATTCACTCTGTGTCTGTGAGGCCTGAGTTCAAAGGATCACATGGAAGAGTCCTTGATGTCCAAATAAAGGGAAAATAGAGGACAGTCCAGAAGGGAGACAGGTAGAAGCACCAGAGGAGATTAACCCATTTTGGGGGCTGATTAGGGAGCTGCCTCCATGACCCTAACTCTAACTCCAATCTAACGCTTTTCTCATTCTCGTGGAATCTCTCACTGGATGCCTAGATGTGGAGCTGGCTTTGCAACAACGAATTGGGCTTGCTCTACCCAACTGCTCAACCATTAGTAGAAGTTGGAGGAGCTGACTCTTTGAGATCCAGAGAAGTCCCTTAACATGAGCGCCCCAGCCAGGTGGTAGCACTGACTCCGTCCCTGTCCCCTTTCGGATGGTCCAGAAAAACTCTCATAACACCTCACTGTCTGTTTTTTCTCCCAAGGGCTGGGTTGTGACTCATTGTGTCATTATGTCAGGTCATTATGTTTTGTGACCTGGTGGTTGAGCTTTCCAAGGCTCAGCCCGGGAGAGGCCAGGCCCCTTTCTTAGGAACCAAGCTTCGCACTATCTCTGGGCCTAGCTCTGTCTGCTGTGGCTGTGAGGCTGGAAGGACCTTCATCTCCAGGGAGGGAGGAACCCTGAGCACTGTAACCCGATGCATCTGGGGTCCCTTCTTTGCCTCTTTGCCTCGCCACTGGTTAGCTTTTTGATCTCAGGCCAGTGGCTTTGCCTCTGGAGAAGAGCTTAGCACAAGTTTTCCTGTTTGCCTCTATCCACCTTTTGTCAGGCTTGATCATGAGGCATGGTTACTTCCTCACAGCTGGAAATGAAGCTGAGGAGATGAAGGAGGCAAAGTTCTGGGCCTCCCAGGTCAGTATCTTGGAAAGAGCACTGCACACAGGGCCTCATGTGCTGTCCTGGCAAAGCCGCCCACTGACTGCCACCTTGGACAAATCAATAACTTCTCTGGACCTCATTTACACAGCTGTGCTAGAAGGCAGTTGGTTTCAATCAGTCATTCTCAAAAGTGAATTATTTAGTGCACTAGTTTTGCAAGCTGCTTCTCAAAAAAAAAAAAAAAGAAGTCTCAAAGGTCAAATAAGTGAGGAATCCTGTAAACTCCACCCCCAATTAGCACATGATATACATATATATACACACACACACACACATACACATATATATGTCAGCTTATTAATGGTTCTGAGAAATCCAGTAACAAAGAAGCCAGTCTGGCTTTGTTTAAGTCACTTTTTCCTGAACTCATTTGGCCATGAACCTTTTTTCCCTTTTAATTCCTATTAACATCCTGGCGTACTAGCAACAGAAGAAAAACAGGTGAGAAATGATGCTCTGATTTGGAGCTGGGTCTCTCAAACTTGAAAATGCATGCAAAACACCAGGGGATCTTGGTGAAATGCAGATTCTAATTCAGCAGGTCTGGGGTGGGGCCTGAGAGTCTAGATGTCTAACAAGCTCCCAGGTGATGCCCGTGATGCCAGTCTAGGGACCACACATCAAACTGCAAAGGGCTGATTCCAAAGGCTTTGTTTGGCTTCAGTATTGGAAGTAGTATAGAAACGGTGGCTCAGGGACTCTGAAATCATAAGGACCTGGGTCCGGGCCCTGACTCCACCACTTACCAGCAGTATGACCTTGGACAAATCATTTTACCTCCCTGACATTCGTTTTCTTATCTGTAAAGTTTAGATACTGATCATGTCTGCTCCATGGGATTGTTTAAGAATTAAATAAGACTATGCAAATAAAACACAATGCAAGACCTAGCCCATGATAGGAGCAAAATATATGCTGGTCATCACTGATGATGAGACACAGTTCAAGCCTCTCCTATCTGTAGGCTGACACCTACAGATGACACCTCTTTCCCTGCCCCCACTGTTACTTGCATCACTGACTGCTGCTCCCAACCCTCCTTCCTCCCCAGTCCCAAGGCCCTGTTGTCTCTGTGTGTGTGACTCTACATGATCTCTCGTCTCTAGCACATTCTGGTAACCTCTCTTGCTTTCAGGGCATCAGAGGAGCTGAGGGATCATGGCTTCTCCTCTGATGATTACAGACAAACTGTACTAGCAGCCCACTAGTAATAGTACAACCCACTCAGGCAGAAGCTGGGCTAACACAGATAGGTCTTCCTAACCCTGTCCAAAGGGGGTCCTCCATTGACGGGTGAAGCGAAGCATCGGGGTTAGCACGAGCCCATCACACTATCCTGGGCACAGGCCCTACTGACTGTCATAGACTTTGTTGTATGTCACATGCAGCAACTTGAGAGTATAACTCTCACTATATTCACCTTTGTCTTCCTTAGTAGTGTCTGCAATGGAATTGTATTAACATATTCACCTGGTAAAAAGAAATCCTTTATGAGCTAGCAAGAACTGTATTTGGGCTCAGTTAAACTCCCTGCTTAATTGCAATTATGCTTAAACAATGGATTAGGACCATATCACTCTGGCTGCTCTTGATCTTGGAAAAGGAAGGGAGAGGGAAGGAGGATCTCCATTTATTGATCACCTCTAGGTGTTTTGCTTTTGATACATATCATCTAAGCCTCTCAGCAACCCCACGTGACAGGTATTCATATTCTTATTTATCAAATTCAGAGAGACTAAGGAATTTCCCTAAATACACACAGCGAGTAAGCAGCAGAACTGGGATTAGCATTTAGGATAATTTGACTTTATTATCACTATAGGCTTTCTCTCTTCCCAATTATCATGGCAGAAGATGGCTGCCATGTTATTGGAATACCTGGAAAGAAAATAAATCTTCTCTCAACTTCACCCTGGTCTTGGGTCAAGTTCTACATCAGGACCAATTAATGTGTTCATAGAGACCGTGTCACATTGTGCAAGCATGGCAGCCTCTGATTGGACCATGTGGATGGGAGGCAGGATGAAGGAGAGTGGGTTAATTAACACCTAGATCAGGGTGCTGGGCAGGTCCCCAGTGACTTCCAGTCTATGGCATACCCCTTATTAGGGGGCGGCAACTGGTAAAGAAGATATTAACAGGCAGATGGGGATGAAAACTCCATCTTGATCAGATCCAGGTGCCATGCTGGCTGCCCTCTGGCCCTGGTACATGTTGTCACCACCAGCTCCCCCACTGCAGTAGCCTTTGTTTTCTTTGGCAGCCTCCTCCTTGGAGGGCTGAGGATGGAAATCAATCACATCCTCACCCCTTACCTCTCATCTCTCCATCTGGTTGCAGAGGCTGGTGTGTTGGGGGCATGGTGGCAGATTCCACAGCTGCACATATCTGGGAACTTCTGGACCCCCTGAGTCCCTGCCACACCATGTCACATGCCCATCCATTTGTCCAGCATGGAAGGAGGTAGTAGAGAGATGATGAGCCTATGCAAGAGGCCATTAAAACCAAGACTTTCTGGAATTTCCACGGAGTTGCGGGGTAAAATGAGGTGAAGTGCAAGTTGTTAACCATTCCTCCAGACTCCGAAAAATGACTTTAGAGAGGCTCCCTGACCCTCCTCACCAACAAGTCATTCAGAAATGCAAACACCATTTAAAGCTGACAGCTCCAGCTTGATCATTGTCCTCTACACCATGCAAATGTAGGCACACTTAATTAATAACCCGGGATGCCCTATCTCCTCCACACTGGGAGGGCTCAGTGCCTTTCTCTTGGTCACCACTGCTGGCTGATTTTTAATTATCTTTCAGGACTGTCGACTTTTGAAATGCCGCAAAGGAAATGCTCACCCCAGCTGGGCCGGGGCCAGGCCTGTTGGAGAACAATGTCCATCCCAGAGTCCATTGTGCTGATCTCTCGGCTGGAACCACAGCCCTCAGACGGGAGAGGAGCGCTTCTCTGCAAACCGAGAGGGGGCTTGGTGCCTTTTCAGCATTCCGTGTCTATGGAGCTGACATGACTTGAAATACTGACCTCTTTTTAAACTTTTAAGACTTTGTTTCTGAAAATACTGCCTTGAACAAGGCAACTGGGGTCTTTTATTATGTTTTAATCCAACAATTATGATGATTTCCCCTCTAATTGTAGCAGCTGGTGTTTACTGAGCATCTATTCTGTGCCAGTCACTGTGTTTACAACAATTTTATTTTAATTTTCTTAAAGACGAGTGTGGGGCTGAGCATAGTGGTACATGCCTGTAATCCCAGCACTTTGGGAGGTCGAGGCGGGTGGACCACTTGAGCTGAGGAGTTCTAGACTAGCCTGGGCAACATGGCGAAACCCCATCTCGACAAAAAAATACAAAAATTAGCTGGGCGTGGTGGCACATGCCTCTAGTCCCAGCTACTTTGAAGGCAGAGGTGGGAAAACTGCTTGAGCCCAGGAGGTCAAGGCTGCAGTGAGCCAAGATCACTCCATTGCACTCCAGCCTGGGTGACAGAGCGAGACTCTGTGTCAAAAAAACAAAACAAAACAAAACCACCATAAAAAACCCCAATGTGATACTATAGGCACTGTGTTTTACATGCATTGCCTCATTCAAACCTTGCAGCTGTGTGAAGCAGGTACATTTACTGCCCCCCTTTTACAGAGGAGGGGACTGAGGCTCAAACATTTATATCCCCCTCCCCCACCTGAGGTCTAAGTGGCAAGCAGAGAATGCTGGGTTTTGAGCTCAGGGAGTCTGATTTCAGAGCCTACCTTTTAGCCATGACCTTCCTCTTCCCTCCTCAGGGAACTGAGTATATATTCCGTTCTGCCCAAGAACAGGTCCTGGCAAAGCACCCACAAAGCCCAAGCCTTGGTTTGTAACTTTTATTTAATTTTTTTGTAAGACAGCATCTCACTATGTTGCCTAGACTAGTCTTGAACTCCTGAGCTCAAGCGATCCGCCCGCTTTGGCCTCCCAAAGTGCTGGGGTTACAGGTGCGAGCCACTGTGCCCAGTCCGATTTATATCTTTTACTCACTCCATCCCAGCAATCTGTGCTTACCTGCTTCTGAAAAATAGAAGGACTGTGTATGGTCAAGGTGCCATGCTCTTGCCACCACAGTGAGTGTCGAGAGCCAGGGGCTTGGTGGACGAAGACACAAAGTCTGCTTCCAGGAATGGACGGCGAAGCTCCTGGGTTTGCCGGCTCTTGCAGGTTCTCCAGCGAGCTCCACTGGATGTTTCAGGGAAGATATGGCTCATTCTCTCCTCAACTGGGATGTTGCAAGGAGAGGAGTGAGAAATGGGGCAGGACAGCAGCAAGGCATTCCAGAGGGCTTTCCTGCTTCCTGCTGCTAATGGTTTTTCCATTGCTGTGACTTTGGGCCTGCAATCCTTCCCCTTTACTTGCCTCTGGAACTTTCCTCTCTAGCATTTTTTAAGTCACAAAGCCAACAAGCCCGAATTTTAAAGTAACCCCAGACCAAACCTGGTGGGTTGAACTGTGTCCCTCCGAAAGACACGTCCAGGTCCTAACTCCATGTACCTATGAATGTGACTTTATTTGGAAATAGGGTATTTGCAGGTGTAATTAAGGATTAACATTATTCTGAAGATAAGACCCTAAGGATCTCTCAGGTGGGGCCTAAATCTAATGACTGATATCTTTATTAAAAAAAAGAAAAAAAAAAAAGTGAGAGGAAGTCTTGAGACACACAGGGGAAAGCCATGTGAAGATAAAGACAGAAATGGAGTTAGGCCACCACAGCCAGGGAATGCCAGAAGCCACAGAAACCGGAACAGGTGGGGAAGGATTCTCCTCTGGAGCCTTTGGAGAGAGCATGACCCTGCTGTTACCCTTTATTTTGGACTTCTAGTCTCTAGAGTGGTGAGAGAATAAACTTCCGTTGTCTTAAGCCAACTCAGTTGGTAGTAATTTGTTAAGGCAGTCCTAGGACACTAACACACTAAGGCAAGACGTTGTCATCAGCCAGGTCACTGGGAGCCACTGAAGAGCAGAACCTGCCTTTCATGACATCAATGTGCCCGTGGGGATGTGAGGCTGGCCAACGTGCCAGCCTTAGCCCACACTCACGCCTGGGCTTTTACACTTGTCTGGCTTCTGCACCTTTGGGACAGGTACTGTGTGGAATTGCTGGAAACTGTTGCTTATACCAGCTGACCACAGTCAGAACTGTTCTGGGAAATGACAGTCCATTTGGTAATGGAAAGCAATGCTCTCCTGCCCACTCTCTCCCAACCTCCAACCAGGCACAGCCTGGGCCTCACTTGCTGACTCAGGCAGATGCCTTAACCTCTCTGTGCCTGTTTCCTAACCTATAAAATGAAGATAAAAATAATGCTTCACAGCACTGTTGGGAGAATGAAATGAGACTGGATGTGCAAAGGGCCAAACACAGTGCCTGGTACTCAGTAGGACCCTTTCTCCACTGCCTTTCCTACGTCCTCTAAGGGAGCTTCTTCCAGCATGGTCGCCTTAGTGGAACAATTTCCATTCATTCTGTAACTATGAGGATTCAAAGAATTACACTGAAGAGTCCTTGATGGGAGAGGGTTGGAGCAAAGGCAAGTTGAATTGCTCCATATAGAAGACTAACAGAAACTTCCAAAAGTCCTTGGAAGGTCAAAAGGAAAGAGGTATGATGGTGTTTCCTCTTGAGGGATGGCAGAGTCTGGAAGAGGGGAGAAGAGGAGACAGCCTCTGTGGACAGCGTGGCAGTGGGTAGAACCGGGAGCACTAGAATGGCTGGCAGAGAAGGTCCCTGAGGAGGATTGGCCAAGGAAGCGCAGGGCAGTGGTGTGAACTGTGCCCTCTCCTGTACTTTACGGTCATTGGTCATCCCCTGCTCCTACCAAAGGGTAAATGTTGGTTCCGTCAGCTGTCTCGGGTCAGTGCTTCTTTAGGGAGCGTGGGGAGAGGGACACATCATGTGTAGGATGAGGCCACACGGAAAGCAGGTGACATAAGCAGGGGACACATCTATGAGGGTGTCTCTCACAGTTCTCCCAGTCTAAACAAGAAATGAGATTGGGAGACATGTAGCTCTGCAAAATTACCGGGGGTTGGAGCAGGAGGATGAAAAAAGTCTTGAAATTCTGACCGCAAGTGGGAAGACAGCACCAGGCAGTTGACCTGGACGCTAAAGGAAAAGGTGAGCTCAGCGGCTTGAGGACTTGGGGACAGCCAGGAGGCAGCTCTTGGGGGCCTGTTTGACTTAGCTCCTGATTCCCTGCCATGCTAGCATGGTGCATTGCATTCAACAGATTCTCAATAAATCCCTAAAAATAAATTATGTCTCGCAGGGGCCACAGAGAGCCAAAATAGTATGTAATATTCTGCATAGGAGGAGCCCATGCTGCAAACCAAAGTCAAACTATGCACGGGGAGCTTCGAGGGATCTCTCTTTTCAGTCTCTGCTGGCTCAGCAGACTTTACCTCTTTCCTTCTTCCCTAGGCCTTTCCTCCTGAGTAAATTCTCCCCAGTGCCTGAGAGCAGTTTGTAAACTTTTTCCCAGATGACTGCTCTCTATAATCTATAATTCTCATCAATTATATATGAAAATATATACCTATATCTAAGGACATATAGATATATATTTATATATAATTATATATTTTATATATAATTATATATAATTATATAGCAATATATTTTATCTTTCCTCTGTTCCTTTAAAGCAAATCGCCCCCACTCTCACTGCCTTTTTTTTTTTTTTTTTTTGAGACAGGGTCTGGCTCTGTTGACCAGGCTGGAATGCAGTGGTGCAATCTTGCCTCACTGCAGCCTCTGCCTCCCTGGCTCAAGTGATCTTCCTACCTCACCCTGCCAAGTAGCTGGGACTGAGGGCACACATCATCATGTCGGGCTAATTTTTGTATTTTTTGTAGAGACGGGGTTTTGCCATGTTGCCCAGGCTGGTCTTGAACCTCTGACCTCAGGTGATCCACCCGCCTCGGCCTCCCAAAGTGTTGGCATCACAGGCGTGAGCCACCACGCCCCACCTGCATCTTCTGCATGAGGATAAGGAAGCTCTGAGAGGTTAAACGACTTGCCTAAGTCACTCAGCTAATGAATGCTGGAGCCCAGCACTTAGCTCAGGCCGGGTGGCATCACCACTCACTGTAAGCTGTTCCCACGTGGCGAGGCGCAGGGTCTTTCGGCCTCATCACTGAGGTGGGGACTTGAACATGGCTCTTCCTTTTCCTGCATCCTCCATGTGCCCTCCTGGTAAACCAGACACCCATGGCCTCAGCCGCTCTTCATCAGCCTGACTTGGGCTTCCAGAGCCTACCCAGGCCACGTGGGGCTGGTTTGGCAAAAACTGGGCTCTAGAATTTGCTTTAGCTGTTTTCTTTTCCACTTCATTGTTTCCGTGGGATGTCTGCCTTCCCAAAATAACACCGGGGCATTCCAGGTAAACTCAACATCCTACGAAAATCCCCGTTCAGCGGCAAGTCCGAGGGGCCCTGGTTTTTGCTATTGTTTTCCTCCCTTCCTCTGATCCCTCTGGCTTGGGAGGGGTAGGCGTCTGGGACAGGTTCCCGGTGGAGCCTGGATGGAGGGGGAGGCCGGAGGAGGAGAGGCGGGGCTTGGCCAGCTCCAGCCAGCCAGCTGATAACTCACGCTCTCTGCCCTAGCGCTGGAGGTAGCCCTGAGCTTGCCCTTCTCACTTTTCTGGGGAATGTTCTGAGGCCTGGAGGAAAAGAACTGGGCAGGGTTTTGTGCCTTACTTCACTTGTAGCAGAGAAAGAAAATAAAACCAAGGTGGCCCCTAATTCTGCTCTGATTTCTGGAGGCAGCATGGATGGTATCACGGAGAAGCACTGGCTTTGGATTAAGCCAGATCTGGGCTGAATCCTGGCTCTGGTGCTTACTAGCTGTAAGCCATAGAAGCTGTAAGTCCATAAACAGCTTATGTGTTCCTCTGAGCCTCCATTTCCTCATCAGTAAAATGGGGGTGATAGTGTCCCTATTAAAGCAATAAAGACGGATGAATGCAATGCCCCAAATAGGACCTGCCCCATAATAGGGTCTCAACCCATACAGAATAGTTTTCTCTCTACTTCTTAGGATATGGGAGGGGGGAGTTGCTTACTTCTTCATTGCTTTTTTTTTTTTTTTTTTTTTTTTTTTTAGACAGAGTCTTACTCTGTCACCCAGGCTGGAGTGCAGTGGTACGATCTTGGCTCACTGCAACCTCTGCCTCCCCGGGGGTTCAAGCGATTTTCATGCTTTGGCTTCCTGAGTAGCTGGGATTACAGGCATGCACCGTCACTCCCAGCTAATTTTTTTTTGTAATTTTAGCAGAGACATGGTTTCACCATGTTGGCCAGGCTGGTCTCGAACTCCTGACCTCAGATTATCCACCTGCCTCAGCCTCCCAAAGTTCTGGGATCACAGACAGGAGCCATCGCACTTGGCCTTCATTGCTTTTTGATGTCATTATTACCCAAGTGTTGAGAAGGTGCTATTTAGAGGCCAACTTAGAGAAGTGGAAACAACAGTGTTATCAGACAGGCAGGGCCCATGGCCACCAGCCTTGCTTGTTTATGTATGTACCCCTAACAGAATTTTGTCAAGCTATCCCCTCTCTACCCCCAGCACATTTAAAAAACGAAGTTCAAAAGTTAAGTAGCTGCAAAAACTATGATTTCTGGCTTATTGTAAATATTGATATTTAAAACCTGCTGTGACTTCACACTTTAAAATGTATCCAGTGGAACGTAACATGGACGATTTGATATCCCCTCTCATCCATTTTAAAATGTATGAAAAAGCTGGTTGGCATTCAGGAATTTTACATCTTTCTTTTTATCTCCTGGAACTCGTATTACTATTACTACTTCCTTCACAGATTTTTATCCTGACATATTATTTTCTTATGCTTCAGAGTATTTTATAGATCACATTTACATACATGGAAAAAGTCGTTTTTAGTATTTTATACTTTTTTCTTTTTTTTTTTTTTTTTTTTTGCTCTAGTAGGACTCTCCCCCAAGAGTAGGGGGAGCGAAGAACAAAGTAATTAAATGAAAATTGTTATTTTATTTTATTTATATATATTTTTTTGAGATGGAGTCTCATTCTGTCGCCCAGGCTGGAGTGCAGTGGTACGATCTCAGCTCACTGCAAGCTCTGCCTCCTGGGTTCACGCCGTTCTCCTGCCTCAGCCTCCTGAGTAGCTGGGACTACAGGCGCCCACCACCACGCCCAGCTAATTTTTTGTATTTTTAGTAGAGACAGGGTTTCACCGTGTTAACCAGGATGGTCTCGATCTCCTGACCTCGTGATCCGCCTGCCTTGGCCTCCCAAAGTGCTGGGATTACAGGCGTGAGCCACAGTACCTGGCCGAAAATTGTTATTATTCTCACCACCAGTACAAGGGTGCAGCAGGCCCTGTGAGCTATGGAATTATTCATGGAGTCATTCCCCACATTAGGTCCCCTTTTTTTGTAAAATGGAAAAAGCCTTAGTGTGTTAATTAATTCTTATTCTCAGGTAACTCCATTTTAGGGAAGAAGGCCTATGCAAGTTGTGGATCTAGAAATTGGTTTCCTGATTATTATTTTTGCCTAATTACCCTCTGGAATTGGATACATATCCCAGTTAGAGGACACTGAGTTCTCATTTGAAACCCAACTTTATTACTTAATACGGTCAGGTAACCTGAGGCAAGTTTCCAAACCTGTAGGTTTCCACAGAGGATTGCTACTAGAATAAAATGAGGTTATAGATATTATGCTATAAAGTTTAAGTTCCCAATAAATGGTGAATTCTCAGGGGATACATTTTTCAATATTTAGTATTTATGAAATTAGGGTGTGTATTATTATCAGTGTGTACATTTAATGTGGTAGGATTTCCCCCCCCCAAATCTGTTATTGAATTGCAATTGATAGCCACTTAGAATTAAAGATACAGGGTATTTTGCATCCTTCCAGCCTGTCCCCAGTCTGCCTTCTTTTGGGTTTCCAGGCTGTACCTAATAACATTCTGACCTGGGCTCATGGCCTTGGGAGCTGAAGTCTACAGCAAAGAGCCGGCGATACCTCTTGAATCCTTTTCCCAGATTGTAACAGTGGCTCAGAGCTCATCAGCTTGTAAGTATCATTGAACAGTTTTCTCTAGATCCACTCCCCTAACTGCAAGCTCATTGAATTGCATCTGACGTTTGCTTTTCCCTCCACAGCTTTGTGAAAGTTTCCTGTAGTTTTCTTTGATCTGTATGACAGTTCATTGTCCAGAAGAGCTATGTCGTCCTTGGATTTGATGGCTTCACTGTGTACTCCTTCTTTTCCTTTGAAAGGAAAAAAGAAGCCAACTGAAAAAAGATCTGAGCACTGATCTCCGTGAGGAAGGACAAAGTCACCTGCAAAGAAGCCGTTATGCTGCCTTTGTTGCTGGGCTCTACGGAGATCCGTATCCAGTGCGAGACATCTCTCCGATCACGTATTAGGGACTCAGCAAATGTCGTTGAATGCATGAAATGAATCAATCCCATGGAAATTTAGTTTTAAACGATGCTTTATTGAGAAAGATTTCAAACATTGGGAAGTAAATAGACAGTGAAGTGAGTGTCCATGTAGCCATCACTGGTTTCAATAATGGTCGGTCTGTGACTCATTTTGTTGCATTTACACTTCCCTTCTCCCACCAAGATCATTTTGAAGCCACTCCCTCACATCATATAGTTTTATCCGTAAGTGTCTCAGCGTGCATTTCTAAAACGTAAGGTTCTTTTTAAAAACCTTAAACACAATACCTTATGACATCTTAAAAGTTGAACAATTCCTCAGTATATGCACACAGTGCTCAAATTTTCCTAACTTTTTCTTTATTGTTTTATGATGTGGGAATTCATTGTGAAATATTGGTTTTGGTGGAGAGACTTGTCAAAGACTTTTCAACTATTTGTATAAGTGTTTCTCAGGTTTTAGTGTGCAAAGCATTCACCTGGGGAGCTTATTAAAGTGAAGATTCCTAAACTCCACCCAGGCATAGAAAGAGCCCCAGAAGTTGCCATTCATAACAAGCATCTCCAATGAATGTGATGCATGTACGCTGTGTAATCCAACTCTGAGATAAACCCCACCCAGGCCTAGAAAAAGCCCCAAAAGTTCCCGTTCGTAACCAGCATCTCCAGTGAATGTGATGTATGCAGTGTAACCTTACTCTGAGAAATCCCAATCCACATCTATTAAAACTCCTGTCCTTTTCCTTTCCTTGTCTTGTATTTAACTCCTTGACCTTCACCTCTTGCTGGGCTCCAACATGTACTATGATCCAGTTACACTGAATTTATTTTGGTTCTTTGAATGTACCGTGCTCTCTCCATCTGGCCTTCGTCCAGGCTTTCACCTCTGTCTTGAACATACCCAGGCTCCGTTGTAGCCCCTCACCTCCTCTTCACTTAATTGCCCCCTGTTCATCTTTTGGGTCCTGATAGGGTTTGTCTCTGTGTCCCCATCCAAAGCTCATCTTGAACTGTAGCTCCCATAATGCCCACATGTCATGGGAGGGACCTGGTGGGAGATCATTGAATCATGGGGGCAGTTTTCCCCATACTGTTCTCTGTGGTAGTGAGTAAGTCTCACAAGAACTGATGTCTTTAATAAGGGGTTTCCCCTTTTGTTTGGCTTTCATTTGCTCTTGCCTGTTGCCATGTAAAACATGCGTTTTGCCTTCCACCATGATTGTGAGGCCTCCCCAGTCACGTGGAAGTGTGAGTCCATTAAACCTCTTTTTCTTTATGAATTACCTAGTCTCGGGTATGTCTTTATCAGCAGCATGAAAACGGACTAATACAGGTCCTTGTTCAGCATCCCTTCCTCCCTGCCGCCTTCCCTAAACTTCAATTCCAGGTCAGGTGTCCCTCCTACCTGCTCTCCCAGTGCCCCATGTTTTCTGTCATAACAGCCATCAAACTCCTTTGCCACCACATCAGAAGCACTGGTCATGCTCTCCCAGCAGACTGTCAGTTCCCTAAGAGTGGAGCCCTCATCTGCCTGTTTACTCCTACAGTCCTAGCAGCCGGTGCCTGCCTTGCACACAGCCAGGATTCCACGCGCCACAACTGAAAATGACACTGAGTTCTGTTGAAAGTTCATTTTAATCATATGAACTAGGGAAAATTTTGCTAGCAGAAAATACCCATATTTTATTTGTGTACAGCCTAAAAATCTCAAGCATTAGCACGTATATGCAAAATACAGTCAAACTGGACCAGGTGTGGTGCTCACACCTGTAATCCTAGCACTTTGGAAAGCTGAGGTGGGAGGATCGCTTGAGTCCAGGAGTTCAAGACCATCCTGGGCAGCACGGCAAAACCCTATCTATGCAAAAAAATACAAAAAGAAAAAAAATTAACTGGGTGTGGTGATATGTGCCTGTGCTCCCAGCTACTAGGGAGGCTGAGGCAGGAGAATCACTTGAGCCTGGGAGGTGGAGACTGCAGTAATTTGAGATCATGTCACTGAACTCCAGTTGGGGGACACAGCAGAGGGAGATCCTGTTGCCTGTCTCAAAAAAAAAAAAAAAAAAAAAAAAAAAAGAAAGAAAGAAAGAAAGAAAAGAGAAAGTGCAATCAGACTGGTTATAAACACCTATTTCCATAATGTTTCCTATAACATATGTTTGCTATGTGTTATTTTTTTGTCAGCACTTGCTGGTAGATACACAACTGTAGTTAAAAAATTTGAGAGAGCAAAGAGGTTTCTATCTACTTAGTTCTTTCCTCTTACTGAGAAAAGATAGTCTTTCTCCATGCCCATGGTCAGCTCAAGGAATGCCAGCTGAGTTTTGAGAGAAGTCTTTTCTTCCTGTTCTACATGGTTGTTTACTCATAAGGCAGCATACAATCTATTCCTGCCCTGTTCGGTAGGGCAGCCATCAGCCCCAAGTGGCCACTGAGCATTTGAAATGCAGCTAGTACAAAATGATATGTGCTGTAAATATTAAGTACACACTGGACTTTTTTTTTTTTGGAACAAAGTCTTGCTTAGTCACCCAGGCTGGAGAGTAGAAGCATGATCTAGGCTCACTGTAGCCTCAATTTCCTGGGCTCAAGTCATCCTCCCATCTCATCTCAGTCTCCTGAGTAACTGGGACTATGGGTGCACACCAACACGCATAGCTAATTTTGTTTATTTTTTGTGTTATTTCACTGTGTTACCCAGTCTGCTCTCCCACTCCTGGACTCAAGCAATCCTCCCATCTCAACCTCTCAGAGTGCTGGGATTACAGGTGTGAGCCATGCCCAACCCACACTGGATTTTAAGGACTTAGTATGAAAGAATGTCAACCATCTCATTAAAATGCTTTATATTGATTTCATGTTGAAATAACAATACTTTGGCTATATTAAGTTAAATAAAAATATTACTAAAATTAATTTCACCAGTCTCTTTTTACTTTTATGTGGCTTTTAGAAAATTTAGAACTACCTACGTGGCTTGCATTGTTTCCATAGCCAGCACTGATCTATACGACTATTTGGCCTCTCTGTTGCAGTTTTCTCAGCTCTAAAATGGGGATATCAATAATATCTGTTTTACGGAACGTTATAAGGATAAAATGAGTTAATATTCGTAAGGCATTTCGAACAATACCTGACATATAATAAGTGCTTTTAAAAATCTTTGTGAAATAAATAGATGGTGCTTAACATTTTTAGCATCTAAACTTCTTGGATAGGCCCAGGTCCCCTACAAAACTAAACTTGAGGCAGAGCTTAGGGGCTAATGTTTTATTGGAGGGTATAATCCCAGGGAGAGCACGACTGAGGGCAAAGGGGAAGTAAGGCAGGGGAAGAGGGAAGCCATCACGAGATGGTTTTTTGTGGAACTGGCCACAGCTTCCCAAGAAAACACATAGCTGATTGCTTGATCATGTGAGCCATCCAGAGAAGCAGTACGGGACCACTGCATCTTGGAAGAACTGTTGAGGGAAGGAAGGTGAACAATTTTTCATCAGTTTCCTCCTATCTCCTGCTCACATTGGTTAAGGTTTGCCCCTTGTGGAGTTAAGTTCTTTGCACTTTCTGCTTATGTCACTAGGCCCTTTTGGAAAGCCACCAGGGAAGTCAGAGATGCCGGAATCCAGGTGGCTGGACATGGGCTCTGGAGCCCCTGAGGCCCCTGACAGGGCAGGTGCCATGGAAGGCGTGATGAAGCCCGGCCCTCATCTGTGGGGCTCAGTCAGCAATGAGAGGTGAGGCCACAGCAGTGGCAGCGAGGTTCATAACCACGGGGAGGTCATCATACCACAGCGGGGCTGCGCCAGCTAGGAATCAGGGCAACGGCTGAGCCTCGGGGGAGATGGGGCCAAGTGGAGCCGAGGCAGGAGGTGTGTCCTATGAAGCCCATATGCCCTGCCTCTCAGAGCCTGATCAGATTTGCTTACTGGACTTCGACACTTACGTGTCTCACTAGCATCTCAACTTCAGTGTGTCTGAAACTGAAGTTTTGGTTTCCATATTTGAGTCTATCCCCTGACCTAATCCCTCTGTTTCCTATCTTCTACAGTTCAGTAAATTCACCCGCTTGCTTAAACCAGAATCCTGGAGGCCATATTTGAGGACTTGCTTTCCTCTGCCACATGTGATCATCAGCAAGTTCTGTGGATGTAATCTCCAAATTGGATCTTCAAGCCATCTGCCTTTCTCTATCTCCACCAGAGAGTGGGTCACCAGCATCTCTCCCATTACAGTAGATTCCAAGAGGGTCTTCCTGCCTCCTCCCTTTCCTCTCTCCAGTTCTTTATTTACACAGTAGCCAGAGTAATATTTCACAGTATAAATCAAGTCATGCCTCTTGGCTGCTTTAAAACCCTGCAGTGGCTTTTAGAATAAATCCTGAAGTCTTTTCCATGTTCTACGAGGCCTTCCATGATCTCACTCCTGTCTTTTCCACCTCACCTTGAAACCCTCCCCTTCCTCCCTGGCCCAGCTAGCCAGCCTCATTCTTTCCTAACACACAATGCATGCTTTATTGTTTCAGGGCAGGAATTGGCAGAATACTTCCTGCTTCTGTTTTATAAATAAAGTTTTATTGGAACACAGGCATGACAGAGATTGATGGACCACGAAGCCAAACATATTTACCATCTGGCCCTGCATAGAATGTTTGCTGAACCGTTTTTTGGGGCCTTTGACTTTGCCTCAGGCTCTTTTTCCAGTTTGTAGCCCAGTTGATTCTTTGACTTTCAGCTCTCAGCTTATATGTTACCTCTTCAAATAGATCATCCTTGACAACATTGCTTCAGTAGAAGCCCCTGTCTCCAACCCCAAAACACGCTTATTCTCCATCACAACACTCTGCTTCTGACCTCTGTAGCATTTTCTCAATTTTAGATTACATATATATGTATTACGTTACCTGTTTACTGTCCATGTCCTTCCCTGACAACTTTAAGCTCCACGAGGGTAAGGACCGTGGCTGTTTTGTTCAGTATTGCACTCCTTGCACCTCCAAGTGCCTTCTCTTGCTAATAAACCACTGGAATTCCTGCATCCAGTTGAGGCTTGATCCCTTCAGTGCGGCTCGTACTCTCCCAACCACTCCACTAGTCTGTACACTTATCCAGCAATTCTCCACTGCTGAGGACAGTTTGGGCTCAGGTGATGCTTCCAGAGAGCAGTTGAGTGTGGAGCCTGAGCCATGGGGTTGAATTTCCTAACAATTCTCAGCCATCTGGGGAGTTGTGACACCACCTCATTGGGTGTTTGATTTTTCAAAAATGATGTTACAGGCTGGGTGTGGTGGCTCACGCCTGTAATCCCAGCATTTTGGGAGGCCGAGGTGGGTGAATCACCTGAGGTCAGGAGTTTGAGACCAGCCTGGCTAACTTGGCAAAACTCTGTCTCTACTAAAAATACAAAAATTAGCCAGGCATGGTGGTGCATGCCTGTAATCCCAGCTACTTGGAAGACTGAGGCAGGAGAATCGCTTGAACCGGGAGCCAGAAGATGCAGTGAGCCGAGATCACGCCACCTGCACTCTCCAGCATGGGAGACAAGAGTGAGACTCTGACTCAAAACAGACAAACAAAAAAGATGTTACAATTCTCTCACTGTTCCGCACATGCTAGAAAATAAAAAAAGATCACAAGGTACCGTGCATTTATCTTTCATTAAAACAGCCTCAGAGTTACTTCGGGGAGCACTAATTCTAGAGGGCTGCTGGGAGGAGGTCCCGCAGCAGCACTTGCAGGTGCCTCCTCTGCAGCCACCTTGGGCCTGTGCCACCTTCCAGGGTCCTGATTCCTTGCTAACTTCCCCAGAGCATGGGCTAGACAGGTGCACTTGGGGCTGGGAGGCCAGGCAAGCAGCTGCAGCTCAGGGGCACTGAGGGCGCGGGCCTGGAAACCCTTCCTGCGGAACAGGCCAAAAGAATCCAGGGATATGTAAACGCATCAGACTGAGACACAGGCCCAAGCACCACTGCTTTCAGATGTACACAGGCAGTCATGGGGAGGAGGGGCAGAGCAGGAAGTGGTTTAGAAAGCCACTCCCTCGGCTTTACAGATGAGAAAACTCCATCTAGAGAAGGGACCTACCGGGTTAAAATTAGAACCGACTAGAATGCAGATCTCTCTCCATTCTCCCACTGTGTTCTTCTAGGCTGAATCAGCCAGGCTGTCCTAAGATTGTAAGGTGTCCTCCTGGACAGTATCTAGAATGGCTGGGCACATGTAGGATTCCTCTGGAAAGCTTCATGGAGGAGGCTTGGAAGAGCACAGGACTTGGACTTGGATGAACTTAGGTTTGAACCCCGACCACTCAATCGCTGCAAGTCTAGGACTAATGTCCCAAACTGCTGTGAGCTTCAGTTTCAGAACCATAAATTGTGGTAAGAGTCTCTAAATTGCTGGACAGTTTTGAAGATTCAATGAAGTAAGACCCCGAGTGTGCCTCAGGCATTCCAGACACATAGTAGGCATGCAGACATTCAGTCAATATTAGTTGGATTTTGAGCAGCCAAGCTAGCAGAGGAGGGGTAGGAGCAGGAAACCGTGTATCCATGGGGTATGGTGTCTTCTACAGTAATTACAAATGAGTTCCTCAAAGGAAGAGTCCATGACAAATGCCCCTTTCCCATCCCCTCAATCCCAACCTCCCGGAATACCATGTTTCAGGTAGTACAAAAATGATGATTGCATCTGTCCAATGTCTTCAGAGGAATCAGGGTTTGTACTCATAACATCTTACATCCTGGGACATAGGTTTCAGTATGACCTATGCTATTATCTTTGGATACCTGCTTACCAAAGGCACTCCACCCTCTCCAGGCCATTTTATAGATATCCAGCGGAACAATGTTAATGTTGTCGGATGGCTCAGCGCCCCACCCACTCTGGCAACAAAAGGATATCATTAATGTCCTCTGCGCAACAAAAGGATATCATTTGTCTTAATGTGGGGCATTTGTTCAGAGTCCTTTGAGATCTCAGAGCATTCCTCTTCCCCCAGATCCAGTTTGCCTGACTGTGCTCTGAGAAATTCTGAGTGTTCAACAGAGCCTCCGCTGGTGGGAGAAGGGCCAGAGTGGGTGGGGTGCTGAGCCACCCATCACCCTTCCTTCAGAGAAGTTTCACTTTTAGCTCTTTGCACATTGGGTATCTCTGTAAGATTATATTTGAACTAAAATTTTTGCAGCTAAAAACCAGTTTGCCAATTGTTCACTGGAGACTGAAATTAATGGCTGCCAGGTTCTGTCCTAGGTGGTTGTCACATGTCATCTTGCCTCATGTACTACTCCTGATAACCATCTGAGTGGGTGTCATTAGCCTTGCTGCAGTGACGAGGAAACCAGGGTTCTGAGAAAGGAAGGAATTAGCTTTAGGAGCTAAGAAAAGAAGGATCCCAGGACTGGAACCCAGGCCTGCCTGGCTGGAAGCGACACCCTCAGATCCTGCAGAATACTATCATAGTGTGGTGCTAGTAACACGGATTTCCAGTTGGAGATTTGGGTTCAAATTGTGTTTCTGCCTCTTCCTACTTGAATGATCCCTGACTGGACACTTCATGTTATATGAGCCTTGTTTTCCTCCCTGAAAAAATGGGTATGATGATAACACCAGTCAGAAGATGCACACTCTTACGTCTCATCCCAGTGATGCTATTTGTGTGGCATCTTGTAGGGGAGATCCCGACTGCCTCTTTCAGAACCCCTCGCCCCCAGGCTGAGCTGGCCTGGTTGCCAGCAGACTCCCCATTCATAATGATCCCAGTCTTGGGGTCGCTGAACTGCAAGGGTGAAGTTTCCCTGGGGGCCCAGAAGCCTTTACTTACGCTCAGTGTGGGGCTGTGGGGCTCAAGATCAAAGTGTGTGCTCTGCTCTCCCCAGGCGAGACACATCCCTTCACCCTGCAGCCCTCTTTAATTAGCTCAGAGCCTTAGAGCAATACCTTTTTTGGGTTCTTATCAGCACTTCCTGATAAAGTAATTAATGGGTTTCTCTTCTCCACTGAGCATCCTGCTGCCCTAGAGGGCTGAGCTGGGAAGGAAGGTGCTAATTAGCTCCTGTGTGATTATCTGGCTAAAGCAACTGGGCCAAGTCTCTGCAAATCTGTATGGAGCCCTCATCCTCCCCTGGGTGAGACTTCAGCTCTCTGACTGTTTATTCCTTTTGCTTGGTGCCAAGTCTGCCCACAAAGTTCAGCCCCTTCCACAGAGAGCCTCCCTTTCTCTCACCACCAGCATCTGCAGGTGGCACTCTGGGACCCAGGGTCCTGCCTTGAGCCTTGAAGCCAGTCACCTGGGAGCTCTCAGGGAGGTCCCTGGAAACATGAGCATTCCAAAGCGAGTCCAGACTTTCCAAGCCTGCTTCAGTGAAAAGCGCAACGGCAGCAGAGTGTTGTGGAAAGAGCCTTCACCTGAGGCCATAGACTGACTCTAGACTGCCACCTGCCACCAAATAAGCTGTGTGACCTTGGCTAAATGACACATTCTCTCCAAGTCTCAGTTTCCATAGCTTTTTAAAAAGGGAATGGGGACAGGGAGTTGGTATATAATCAGGGATGGCAAATGTGTGTAGCAAATGTGTAGTTTTGCCAACTGTGATGAATCTGTCTTGACCCTGCACCATGTTGACAGCGATGAAGCCATGTCCAGCTCCAGTGGGGAGACTGGAGAGGTTGACCATGACGTCTGCCATTGTTGATGTAGGTGCAAGGCTTCCCATCAGCAGCACCACTGGCATTTGGCGAGGGCTATCTTTGCTGTGTTTGACTGTGCTGTACCTCTCAGGATGCTTAGTACCTTTCAACAGCATTCTCTGAATGGCAAACAAATACTTTGCATGTTTCCAAAGACCCCCTAGGGGCTAATCTATCCTTGGTTGAGTACCTTAAGTAGGCAGATGGTGGTAAGAGTCAGGATTTTTTTGGCTACAAGTGACAAAAACCATACTTAAATTAGTTTAGCTAAAATGGAAATACAACCATTTATGTAATAGAGAAGCCATGGGAGAGACTTGGGCTGCCTTTCTCCATCCAACATAGCTAATTAATCTCTCCTTCAGAAGAATCTGTGGTAGGGTAAGTTCTTTTTAGATCCTCTGCCTCCCCAATCCCTTTCTATCTGGGAGGAAATAACGGAAGAGATGAGCAGCAAGGTCCTTCCAAAGGTGGGGGACAGATCACCCCTTTGCTCAGCCTGGCAAGCTAGAACATTAGCAGGGACTTAACCACAGCCAACTGTGGGTGCCTGCCTGGGACTTTGTTCTAGAGAGGCCACACAGAGGCTCTTGGCTCTATCCAAGGTTATTATTGGCGGTGGTGGTGCTGAAGTTGGGGTTTTGGGGCAGGGTAATTTTGTCCAGAGGTGATGGGGTCCAGTGGGGCAGTGATGGCTATAGCAGCCTCCCATGCTGACTTCCTGTGATGAGGACTTGCCTGGGCCTTTGCCACCCTTAGCTTCTACATGTACTTTGTTCTTTGGCCTTCCTGTTCATCCTGTAGGTGACCCGGGACCTTTCCAATAAATTATTTTCCTGATTAAGTTAACTAGAGCCAGTTTCTATTGCTTGCAAACCAGACCTTGCTAATACAGTTGGAGTGGGGCATCTGGGTAGGACAAAAAGCCAGTAAGCAGGTGCGTTGCTCCAAAGTCTCAGGCGGCTTGTGGGAGGTGGTTTGGAATCAAAAGCCAGCAGGACCCAAAGGCCACAGAGGCAATTTTTCTTGGAGATTGTGCTAGTGATCTCACTGAAGACTGGAAATTCCTCCCCACAGGGAAGACTCACTTCTGTGCAAGACTCTGTTTTGGGGGGCTAGTTCCGGGCACCCCTATCTCATGATCTACCTCTTTGCTAAGCTCAGGTCCCAGTGGCAGACAGGATGAGTCTGTGTTGTACTTCCTACCCATCATGCCCCTTTCTTTAGCACATGGGGGTTCAGTGGATAGATGTCTCCACATTTGTCACTGTCGGTTCTAGAAAACAACATAAAGCAAGTGCCTGAGCTGAACGAACAGCCCAAGCAGGGCCTGAGTCTTTCCCCTCTCCCGGATTAACTCAGACACAGCCAAAGAAGGGCTGGAGTTCTTGCTATGAAATCTGTGGGTGGGGAGAGTCCGCTTTGCAGTGGAGTTAATTTAATAACCTCCCCCTCCTCCTCCAGCAGGAAATGGCCAATGTAAAACCCTAAATGAGGGCCGGAGTCTAGAAGAAACTGTAATAGGAACAATGACAGCATCCTCTGTAGGAGCTGCAAAGAGAACAGACCAGGATGTGAACCTGGTTGTTTTCCTGTGAGATCCTCTGCTACATTGTTTGACCAAGGTCAAGGCTCTTTGAGTTAGCCTAGTGAATTGTTCACCCCCAGCCTCTCACCTCGCAAGTGCTCAGAGGGTCAAAACCACACAGTAGAGATTGGGGGCTGAGACCATGAACTCTAGACTTTGGAGCCAGACTGCCTGAGTCCAAATTCCAACTCGGTCACAAGATGAGTACACGTGGGCAAGTTATTAAATTTCTATGCCTCCATTTTCTCCCCTGGAATGATAAAAATAGGATACCTACTCCTGAAATTCCTGGGGAAGAATTTCCATTCTTCAATGAGATCACCTCATAAGATTACCGTGAAGAGTGAAAGAGCCTGGCACAGAGCATGATCTTAATAAATGTCAATATCTTAGTGCCCTTGTGTGGCACCTGACCGTGGTGGTTCTCCTGACCAGTTGAATAGATGACCCACTTCTCCAAGGAATTCCTGAATGAGGCCAGGAAGTAAGAATAAAGTCATTATGGTCTGGGAGGACCCAAAGTTTATGTTTGTTCCTTAAAAACAAAGAGATAGGGTGCTCAGTGGCCACTGTTGGTGAAGTGGCCCTGAAATCTGTCCTGAACTCTGTCACCTCAGGAATGCTGTGACAGGCTCATGGGGACATGCAGGCACACATGGATACATACACATTCACAAACATGCACACATGTACAGGCATACATACAGACACATGAACACAGGCACATGCACAGGCACACACACATGAGCACACATACGGATACAAAAATATGCATACATAGACACACACACATGCACACAAATGAACATATGCACACATGGACACACAAACATGGATACACATGGACACACAGACGCATGCACACATGAACACATGTACATGGATGTAAAACACATGCACATACAAACACACAAACATGCACACAAACACACAAACACATGCACACACACAGACACACATACACACACAAACATGCACATAAATGGTGCATTAGTCCGTTCTCACACTGCTGATAAAGACATACCCGAGACTGGGTAATTTATAAAGAAAAAGAGGTTTGATGGACTCATAGTTGCACATGGCTGGGGAGGCCTCACAATCATGGTGGAAGGCAAAGGAGGAGCATAGGCACCTCTTACATGGCGGCGGGAAAGAGGGCATGTGCAGGGGAACTCCCCTTTATAAAGCCGTTAGATCTCATGAGATTTATTCACTATCACGAGAACAGCATGGGAAAGACTTGCCCCCATGATTCAGTTTCCTCCCACCAGGTCCCTCCCATGACATGTGGGAATTATGGGAGCTATAATTCAAGATGAGATTTAGGTGGGGACACAGCCAAACCATATCAGATGGGCACACATGGACATACACAGACACACTTGAACACATGCATACAGACACATGCATGTACAGACACATAGGCATGCACAGACACATGCATGTGCACAGACACACATGGAGACACACGAACACACACACATATGGAAACATGCACACACGTGGACATACAAACACATACATATGCATAGATGCATGCATACACACGGGCACACATGCACACATGGACACATGCAGACATAAACACAACATGTGCACACACAGACATGTACACACATATACAAACACATGACGCATTCACATACACGAACACATGCACACACAAGGACACATGCACACATTCACACACAGACACACACATTTGGACACACACATGCTTGCATGGGAACTCACAGCCACATGGATGACAGCCTCAGACAGCTCAGTCACAGTCACTGAGTGACCTTCTTACATTCTCTTCTTACATCCCCCCTAGCAGTGGGGGATGCCACCTCTGACCTATCTTCCCCGAAATCAGAGTCCTCTAATTACTTTTCTAGCCTACAAACACCTTCGGTGGCCAAGATCAAGACCCTGGAAGAGGAGAAGCAGGCACTTGGTATAAACCAGTGTTCTTAAACTCCCCACACCCAGAAACTCTCTTGTTTTTTCTTCTCAACTCTACCCACACAGAATTCAGAAACCCCTGAGCTGCTGACTCCCTCACAGGTCTGGGAGCACACAGCTATGCCGTTGTTCCCACCTTTGTCCTAGAGCCAGAATAAGATTTCCAGTGACAATAACAGTAACAATATTATTATTAATAGTAGCAAATGTTTAGAAGCCATTTACAACATGCTTAATACTGTTCTATATGTTTTTAATATATATTAACTCTTTTTAATCTTCTTAATTATTTTTTCAGAGACAAGGTCTTTCTCTTTTGCTCAGGCTGGAGAGCAGTGGCACAATCATAGCTCACTGTAGCCTTCAGCTGCTGGGTTCAGGCGATCCTCCTGCTTCAGCCTCCTGAGCAGCTGAGACTACAGCCACACACAAGTATGCCTAGCTAATTTTTAATTTGTTTTTAGAGACAGGGGTCTTGTTACGTTGCTCAGTTGGATCTTGTACTCCTGGCCTCTAGCAATCCTCCCAACTTTGCCTGACAAACTGTTGGGATTACAGGTGTGAGCCACTGCAACTGGCCTAATCCTTTTAATAATCTTATGAAGTAAGTATTATAATCATCATCCCATTTTACAGATGGGGAAGCTGAATCACAAAGGAGGAGTAACTTCCCTGATACGGTTTAGCCATGTCCCTACCCAAATCTCAACTTGAATTGTATCTCCCAGAATTCCCACCTGTTGTGGGAGGGACCCAGGGGGAGGTAACTGAATCATGGGGGTTGGTCTTTCCTGTGCTCTTCTTGTGATAGTGAATAAATCTCATGAGATCCGATGGTTTTATCAGGGGTTTCTGCTTATGTTTCTTCCTCATTTTTCTCTTGCCACCACCATATAAGAAATGCCTTTTGATGAATTCATGTCTTTTGCAGGGTCATGGATAAAGCTGGAAACCATAATTCTCAGCAAACTAACACAGGAACAGAAAACCAAACACTGCATGTTCTCACTCATAAGTGGGAGTTGAACAGTGAGAACACATGGACACAGGGAGGGGAACACCACACACTGGGGCCTGTCTGGGGGTCGGGGGCCAGGGGAGGGATAGCATTAGGAGAAATACCTAATGTAGATGACAGGTCGATGGGTGCAGCAAATCACCCTGGCACGTGTGTACCTATGTAACAAATCTGCACGTTCTGCACATGTATCCCACAACTTAAAGTACAGTAATAATAATATAAATATATATGTATATACGAAAGAAGTGCCTTTTGCCTCCTGCCATGATTCTGAGGCCTCCCCAGCCGTGTGGAACTGTAAGTCCAAATAAACCTTTTTTTTTTCTAGTTTCAGGTATGTCTTTATCAGCAGCATGAAAACTAATACATTTCCCAAAGTCACCCAGCAAGAAGCAGCTAGTCTGGCTCCAAAGGCTGGACTATTAGCCTGTACCGTCTACTTCACTATAAGCACTAAAAGGCTTATGGCACTCCTGCCCCCCCAACATAGGTAGTTCAAAATAAAACCAGAAATAAATCATAAAAGAATGTGAGAAAGTGCCGCAGAATTCCAATCCTTTTTCTTGATGACAACCTTTTAATGCTTAAAAAAAAAAAAAAAAAAAGCAATCTTTCCAAACATACATTTTCTCTTATATCTCCCCGTTTGGCTGGTGCCCTAAGCATGGGTTGCTCAGCCTAGCAGATAATCCAACTATTTCTTTTACCTGTAGCTAGAACAGCCTCTACCTGAAAGTTCAAGGTTGACCCAGCCTGGGATTGGTTGCTGCCCTTCCTGGGGTATGTAAGCGCTTTTTGGCTTGAAAGGGAGTGGCTTTGGCCTCAAACCCGTAAATGGCAAGAGACAGCTGCAAAATGTGGGCCTGTGCCCCTCCCTCAGCCATGGAAGACAAATCGTGTTGATTGAGGAGAAATGAAAGAGTCTTCCGTGTGTGTGTGTGTGTGTGTGTGTGTGTGTGTGTGTAAGAGAGAGTGGGGCGTTGCCTTAGGGCTCCTCCCTGCTTTCCAGGACCCACTTCTATGTACAGAATTGGTGGGCTCCTGGTCTCACTGACTTCAAGAATGAAGGTCTCACTGACTGCAAGAACGAAGCTGCGGATACTCGCAGTGAATGTTACAGTTCTTAAAGATGGTGTGTCCAGAGTCGGTTCCTTCAGACGTTCAGATGTGTCTGGAGCTTTTTCCTTCTGTTGAGTTCCTGGTGTCGCTGTTAAGGAGTGAAGCTGCAGACCTTCGTGGTGAGTGTTACAGCTCTTAAAGGCAGTGCATCTGGAGCTGTCTGCTCTTCCCGGTGGGTTCTTGGTCTCATGGTCTCACTGGCTTCAGGAGTAAAGCTGCAGACCTTTGCGGTGTCACAGCTCATAAAGGCAGCATGGACCCAAAAAGTGAGCAGCAGCAAGATTTATTGCAAAGAGCAAAAGAATAAAACTTCCACAGTATGGAAGCCGTACCACAGGACGTTCCTACTGCTGGCTCTGGCAGCCTGCTTTTATTCCCTTCTCTGGCCCCACCCACATCCTGCTGATTGGTCCATTTGACAGAGTGCTGATTAGTGCGCTTACAATCCTTGAGCTAGACAGAGTGCTAGTTAGCTAAACACAGAGTTAGCTAGATACAGAGTACCAATTGGTGCATTCACAAACCCTGAGCTAGACACAGAGTGCTGATTGGTGCACCTACGATCCTCCGGCTAGATATAAAAGTTCTCCAAGTCTCCATCCAGTTGAGGAGCCCAACTGGCTTCACCCAGTGCATCCTGCACCAGGGCTGCAGATGGAGCTGCCCGCCAGTCCCAAGTCATGCCTGCACTCCTCAGCCCTTGGGCTGTGGATGGGACCCAGTGCCACAGGGCAGGGGGCGGTGCCCGTCGGGGAGGCTCAGGCCTCGCAGGAGCCCACCGCAGGAGGAGGGCAGCTCAGACATGGTGGGCTGCAGTTCCGGAGCCCTGCCTCACAGGGAAGCAGCTAAGGCCCGCGAGAATTTGAGTGCAGCGCCGGGGGGCGGCACTGCTGGGGGACCTGGCGCGACCTCCTCAGCTGCTGGCCCGGGTGCTAAGCCCCTCACTGCCCTGGGCTGCAGCGCCAGCCAGCCGCTCCGTGCGGGGCCCGCCGACCCCGTGCCCGCACCTGCCGGAACTCGCACTGGCCCCCAAGCGCCGTCTACAGCCCTGGTTCCCACCCGCACCTCTCCCTCCACACCTCCCCACAAGCAGAGGGAGGCAGCTTCGGCCTCAGCCAGCCCAGAGAGGGGCTCCCACGGTGCTGTGGCGGGCTGCAGGGCTCCTCAGAGTGGATGCTGAGGCCGAGGAGGCGCCCAGAGCAAGGGCTGCTAGCACATTGTCACCTCTCACTTCCAGTCACAGAAGCAATTTCTGGCTTCCCTTTCATTCTTGGGACCTGAGGTGTAGTGTGTTCTTGGTCAATAACTATCACCAAGAGATTGTTTCAAAACAAACAAACAACAACCACCACTTTTCATTTCTGTTATCTCTAGGACACAATACAAACAGAGCTGCAGACTCTAACTTTCCTTCACTTAACATGCAGCAAGGACTTGGGAATCCTCCCCTGGCAAGGTCCTATGCTAGGTCAAAAAAATGAACACAACTCACAGCTCCTGTTCTCAGGATGCTCAGAGTTGGAAGGGAGGAGCTATGTGCTTTATTGTCCCATTTCTATCCCCTTCCCCTGTTTCCCACCACGCTGTAGGGTAGGGACAGTATTTTCTCCCTTTCAGAACCTCCCTTTCCCAAATTCACAATGGCCCCATTGTCCTGCCTAAACCCTGGCGTTTCATGGACTTTCCATGGGTGTTTGATGATGAAAGGGCTGGAAGGAAGAGAACTGGAAAGTTTATCTGATCCAGTGGTCCCAAAGGGGCAATGCCATCCCCTGGAAGTGTTTTGAAAAACTGGGGTGGGGGGGGCCAGGCATGATAGCTCACACCTGTAATCCCAGCACTTTGGGAAGCTGAAGCAGGTGGATCACCTGAGGTCAGGAGTTCGAGACCAGCCTGGTCAACATAGGGAAACCCCATCTCTACCCAAAATACAAAATATTAGCTGGGCATGGTGGTGGGCACTTGTAGTCTCAGCTACTTGGGAGGCTGAGGCAGGAGAATCGCTTGAACACGGGAGGCAGAGATTGCAGTGAGCCGAGATCGTGTCATTGCACTCCAGCTTGGGCAACGAGAGGGAAACTCCGTCTCAAAAGAAAAAAAAACAAAAAAAATAAAGAAAAATTGTGAGGCACTTTTGTCTGCTGGTGGGTGAGGCCCATGGATGCTACATGTCCTACCATGCATGGTACAGTCCTGTACAAGGAAGAATTGTTCTGTATTTCACCCATCTTTCCAATGTTTCTGCAGACATTCGTGTATTGAAAACTCTGGTTATAATTTTCTGATCTTTTAAGCTGTAACTCCATATTACATAAAACCCCAAAGTATTTTTGCATGGTTTTAATATATATTGAATATTTCAGGAATACAACTACTGTGAATATTGAGGAAAAACAGTACTTTATATTTCATTCCATACTTCAGTAAATAAGAGTTGTTTATTGTTTTGAAAATTTACACCACTGATGGGAACCCGACTCAGAGTCTCCAAGAAGATAACACGTGGATGGATATCAGCCTGCGTGTGTGGCTATTGCTTTCATGGTGATTTTACATGAAGATCCAAACATCTCTCATTGTATCTTTTTTTTATGAGACGTCTCACTGTGTCACCCAGGCTGGAATGCAGTGGTACAATCTCGGCTCACTCCGCCTCCCATGCTCAAGTGATTCTTGTTTCTCAGCCTCCTGAGTAGCTGGGATTACAGGTGCAGACCACCACGCCTGGCTAATTTTGTATTTTTTAGTAGAGATGGGGTTTTGCCATGTTGGTCAGGCTGGTCTCAAACTCCTGACCTGAAGTGATCCACCCGCCTTGGCCTCCCAAAGTGATGGGATTACAGGCATAAGCCACCATGCCCAGCGTCATTGCATCTTTTAGTGTAATGGTGGTTAGACATTTACACACTGAATACATAATATATGTGTATATATACACACACACATATATGTATACACATACATGTATATATAAATTTTTTCCTTTATCTGTTTTAATTATTAACTCATTAAATGGATTTTTAAAATTATATGTGTAAGTAGTTTATATTTTTATAAATTTTGTTTCAGGGTAATATGGGGGGTGTTATAAAATATTTGTTATGGAAAGAGGGCATAGGGCCTAAAACCCTGAACCCGAAGCTAGCTCAACACTTCATCTTTGGTCTCAGTTGTTTTGAATGCATGCAAACATACCTATATTGTAAGGATTTCAAGATTAAAAGTTTTTACCACCTCCCACAGCAATCTGTTCATTAAATTATTGATGTTGCACTTCCTTGTGATGTGAATGAATCATCTGTCCAGTCTCCAGCAGAAATGGTGGTGTGCGTGGGACCATGTTAAATCTCAGTTCCTTCTAGAGGTATGTTTCCTGCCTTGGAAAGGACCATGGGGCAGTGGGAAGGTGGGTGGTGGGAATCTAGCAGCCAGAACAGAGGAGTGGACGAGGCTGCAGACGGCATGGACTTCAACCACACAGGCCCCTCATCTGTGAATGGCTCTGGGCCACATGCACAAAATGAGGTGCCTGGACTGAGTCCATCTAGTACAATCTGTGATTCTGTGACTGGTTCTTTGCTCTGCAATGTATCTCATGGTAGTCACCACCGTTAAATAAAAGTCAGAGAGTCTAAACTCCAAATCCTAGCTCTTCTGCTTAATAACCAGGTGACGTTCAGCAAATAACTTCTTTAAGGCTCAGTGACCTTGCCTGAAATATAAGGATCAAAAAAAGCACTCACTTAATAGGGCACTGTGTGCATTGAACAAGACAAATGATGCAGTACGTCTGGCACCTTATAAACATGCACGGTACTGTGGCTGTGCCCGCCACCAGGGACTCCCAGCTTACCCGGTCAAGGTGCTTCTGTTCTGACATCTGCTGCGATGGGGCATGACAGGGGCCCACACTGATCCACAGTGGCACTCCCACCACGGGTGGCTTGGACTAATCCTATACCAAGCAGCCTAGTCTGATATTTTTGATCTAAATAGCCAGCAAGCCCTGAACCAAAGCTGAAATCTTCTTACACGCCAGGCCACAGATGCTCACCTAATACTAAGATAAAACATCAGCTTTAAACAAAGGGTCTATGTTGATGGCATTTACCTATTAAAACAACAGGTTGATATGAGCTCACTGTTTGTCTTAGTTTGGCCTGCTCTAACAAAGTACCAGTAAATAGGCTGGGTGGCTTATCAACAACAGACATTTATTTTTCAGAGTTGTGGAGGCTGGAAGTCTGAGATCAGGGTGCCAGCATGGTCCTGTTCTGGTGAGGGCTTGCTTCCTGGTTGCAGATGACTAGCTTCTCATTGTGCGCTTACATGACAGAAAGAGGGTAAGAGAACTCTCTGAGGTCTCTCTCTTCCTTTTTCTCTTTCTTTCTTTCCTCTCTGTCTCCTTTCTTTCTTTTCTTTCCTTCTTTCTCTTTCTTCCTTCCTTCCTTCCTTCCTTCCTTCCTTCCTTCCTTCCTTCCTTCCTTCCTTCCTTCCTTCCTTCCTTCCTTCCTTCCTTCCTTCCTTCCTTCCTTTCTTTCTTTCTTTCTTTCTTTCTTTCTTTCTTTCTTTCTTTCTTTCTTTCTTTCTTTCTTTCTTTCTTTCTTTCTTTCTTTCCTCTCTCTCTTCTTTCTTTTTTTTTCTCTCTCTCTCTGGGTGAGAGTGGAGTGGCACAATCTTGGCTGGAGTGCAGTGGAGGGTGGAGTGCAGTGGCACAATCTTGGCTCACCACCACCTCCACTTCCTGGGTTCAAGCAATTATCTTGCCTCAGCCTCCCAAGTAGCTGGGATTACAGGCACCCATCACCACACCCAGCTAATTTTTGTGTTTTTAGTAGAGACGGGGTTTCTCCATACTGGTCTCAAACTCCTGATCTCAAGTGACCTACCCACCTCAGCCTCCCAAAGTGCTGGGATTATAGGCATGAGCCACCGTGTCCAGCCTTGGGGGTCTTTTTTTTTTTTTGAGATGGAGTTTAGCTCTTGTTGCCCAGGCTGGAGTGCAATGGCATGATCTTGGCTCACCGCAACCTCCGCCTCCCGGGTTCAAGCGATTCTCCTGCCTCAGCCTCCTGAGTAGCTGGTTGGGATTACAGGCATGTGCCACCATGCCCAGCTAATTTTGTATTTTTAGTGGAGACAGGGTTTCTCCATGTTGGTCCTAGGCTGATCTCGAACTCCTGACCTAAGGCGATCCACCTGTCTTGGCTTCCCAAAGTGTTGGGATTACAGGTATGAGCCACCATGCCCGCCCGGCCTGGGGTCTCATATTTTATAAGGGTACTAATTCCATTCCCTTGGGATCCACCTTCATGACCTAACTACCTCCCAAAGGCCACCGTCCTAAAGGCTACCTAATATCTATGTGACACTGAGGAGTTTTCAAGGAACTTGCACAACAAACCCATGAGGAGTCATTATAACCCACATCACACGGATCTGGAAACTGGGGCTCCCGAAGTTTGTATGTGGTCCAAGGTCACCTGTCTAACTTGTAAGGGGCAGAATGGAAACTTACCCCCGGGCCAGTCTAGCACGGTTCCTACTATGCCACACCGCCTCCCGCACTGCACAGGGATGGTTTGGATGGAACATAATCTCCATGCCAATGCTAATAAAAACACACGTGGCCAGGTGTGGTGGCTCACGCCTGTAATCCCATCACTTTGGGAGGCTGAGTGGGGAGGATTCCTTGAGGCCAGGATTTTGAGACCAGCCTGGGCAACATAGACTTCTACAGAAAAATAAAAAATTAGCAAGACAAGGGAAGGTGCACCTGTAGTCCTAGCTACTCTGGTGGCGGAGGCAGGAGAATCTCGAGCCCAGGAGTTACCATTGTTACCTCGAGGTGACAGTGAGCTATGATGGCACCACTCCAGCCTGGGCGACAGGATGAGACCCTGTCTCCAAAAAACCAAACCAAACCACACACACATGCTCTTCCTGAATCAAATTGAGAGCAGCTTATCCTGGGGGCCCTAACCAAGCTAAATGCTCTTGGGATGGTCGGGATCCTGTGCCTTTGTTCCCGCCACATCAGGTTGGCTCAGAGGGTATCAAGGAGTGAAGAGCCAGGAGAAACCCCAAGGCTGTGACACCCTCAGGAAGCAGCTGGACCCAGCAGATGTGCAGACCAGCTTAGCTTTGCTCCAGATGGAGGCTCTTTTGTCTCAGTAGCCTCATCAGTGCAACAGGCATGACGCCTTCTCTGCCTGCAGGCAGGGGCTGGGCAGGATGACCCTATGTGGTCCCATCTTACTCTGAGAACCTCATGTATGAGGCTGTGACTCAACCTTTCTTCACGGCTGAGAGGTGCTAATTGGTTCACACACTGTTTTCCAAGATGTGAGCTGGGAAGGGCTAGCTCTTCTGGCATGGTCCATATTCAAGTATTCTCTAGGGTTCTTCACAATCCTGGGACAGTGAAAAAGAGAAAAGTGGTAGGAAATGCGAGCAAGGCATGGAAATTACTAATCCATTGGCTACCAAAATTACTCAAGCTGAAGACAGCAGAAAACTTTAGGGGATGAAAGCTCTAGGGAATTTTCCCTATCAATCTGGGGGCAAGTTTATGTGTCTGTCTGTCCCTGACCGTCTTAGAGGACAAGTCCTGGTGGTTCCATCTTCCCAGGATTGTAGAGGGTAAGTACCAAGACCTAGTTACTTCCAACCAAGTGAGGCTGAGACTAGGTTTCAGGAGTCTCCAAACCCTCATAACCAGGAACATTTGGACCTCAACTACCATTTGTTCTTACTTCTTCCCTTACAGGTAAGGCAGCACTTAGAAGACTCGATAGGCAAAAATTGTGTGTACGTGTGTGTGTGTTTGTGTGTGTGTGTGTGTGTGTTGGGAGGGGCTTCTGGAGCGAATAGGTTCTGAGGCACATTTTATCTGGCAAGCTGGGGCCTTCCCAAGAATAAATGTCCCCAGCCATAAGCTGGCCAGGCCTGCGCCCTGGGAGAAGAGGGCTGAGGCACACACTTTTTATTAATAGCCTGAGCATCCCAGGACCCTTTTTCCCTAAGCCATTTCCATTTGTGGTTCCAATGGGGTTTTGTTTTTGGTTCTCATGAGTTATTTTCTGCCCTCTGCCCTCTGGCTTTTTGCCGTGGGTCAGCTGGAGAGCTGAGCAAAGGGCCCGACTGGTGGCACAGCAGTGCTCTGAGAAGAGAGAAGGCCAGGGGATGGGTGGGGGCTTTCTGCAGAAAGCCCATTTTGTGTTTGGTGGGGCCTCCAGGCTGGAGAGAACTGGGACTGATTGGAGCTAACTAAGCATTCAGGGAACATCTAAGTGGAGATGCAGGGGAGGGGCTTCTGGGCAAAGCCAAGGCGTAAGGCTCACCCCCAGGGGAAGGGACAAATGTGGTTCCTCTGCATAAGAAAAGCACTCTCCGAAGTCTGCAGCCCAGAATTCCCCACACAGCCTGCTAAGGGTGTCAATGTGGGCCCAGCTGTGTCTAGTTTCTGTCTTCCTTCTCCCTGGGAGCCAAGGTTTTCAATATTGACAAGAGACTCCATTGCACTGGTTCATTCACAGCATTACAGCTAAACATCTTACCAACTTTAGGTCAATTTTGTTAAGAAAGAGAGAGTATTGGGCTGGGTGCGGTGGTTCACACCTGTAATCCCAGCACTTTGGGAGGCCAAGGTCGGTGAATCACATGAGGTCAGGAGTTTGAGACCAGGCTGGCCAACATAGTGAAACCCCATCTCTACTAAAAATACAAAAAATTAGCTGGGCATGTTGGCAGGCACCTATCATCCCAGCTACTCAGGAGGCTGAGGCAGGAGAATTGCTTGAACCTGGGAGGCAGAGGTTGCAGTGAGCCAAGATCGCACCATTGCACTCCAGCCTGAGCAACAAGAGCAAGACTCCGCCTCAAAAAAAAAAAAAAAAAAGAGAGAGAGAGTATCTTATGGCTTCATAGCCTCATTATTTGATAAGGGTGGTAAATATGTATTATGCCTGTTCCTCACCACCCCTCAGGGATTTTGGACAAATAAATATGTTTAACAAGTGTTTTCTTGCTTTGGAAGAAAGAGTACAGCTGACTGCAGGACCTCCAGGGACAGAGGTCTCCAGGGAGTTGGGAATGGGGCATAACATCTAAGAGAAAAGTCAGCCCTAGTTTTGCAAGTTTGGGAAGGATTGATTCGCTAGGAGTTGAAGCTTGAAGCTGTGAAAGTGGATGAGATCTTTGAGAAACAAAGCACTGAAAGCACAAAATGTGAGTGAGGATTAAACCTTGAGATCACATTGAGGAGGGAAAGAAGCAGGGAAATAAATCATGCTTCATTCAACTTGGAATCTCATGAACTAGCCAGTGCCTTGAATGCACTTAATAAATGGTGCTGAAATAAAAAAAGAAGAAAAAAGGAAGGAAGGGAGGGAGGAAAGAAGGAAGGAAACAAAAGCCATTACAAGGATGAGGGAACTAACATTTAAGTTCCACACCACGTCATTCACTTGAAATGCATCACCAAGCTTAATTCTCCCTAAAACTCTGTGAAATGGAAATGATTATTCTCATGCTACCCATGAAGGCCCAGAAGTTCAGAGACAGGTGCCCGAGGTACACAGGTAGTAAGTGGTAGAGGTCAGATTTGATCCCAGCTTGTCTGACTCCCCTGACTTTTCTCCATATTCTCTTTAGGAGAAAAACCAAGTACAGTTTCTGAGAGTGTAAGGGTAGAGAAAATTGATAGCTCAAAGAGGAAGCAAGGGTAAACCAAAGTTTGTTCAGGATTGGGGATGAGTGGAGCATTTTTTTTTTTTTTTTTTTTTTTTTGAGATGGAGTCTCGCTCTGCCGCCCAGGCTGGAGTGCAGTGGCTAGGATCTCAGCTCACTGCAAGCTCCGTCTCCCGGGTTCACGCCATTCTCCTGCCTCAGCCTCCCGAGTAGCTGGGACTACAGGCGCCCGCCACCTCGCCCGGCTAGTTTTTTGTATTTTTTAGTAGAGACGGGGTTTCACGGTGTTACCCAGGATGGTCTCGATCTCCTGACCTCGTGATCCGCCCGTCTCTGCCTCCCAAAGTGCTGGGATTACAGGCTTGAGCCACCGCGCCCGGCCAAGAGTGGAGCATTTTCTTTAGACAAAGTGGATGGCACCCCCAAGATAGGAAGAAATTAAAGATTCTGGGTAGGGTTGGGGGAAGTTGCATTTAAAAGAAGTATTGCTCAGTCCTACCTCACAGCATTTCCAATTTAATTCTACATTTAAAATATGTGTATAGTGTCTGCACTTTAATGAGGAAAGGAAGGGAATGGCATTTTGGGCAGGGGGAGTCACACAGACAAAGGTATAAAGGCCTAACATGCATGACTTTGTGAACAAACGTGAACCTGGAAGAGTCAATATTTCAAGATGGATCCCCAATGGGTAACTGAGCCTAAATTCAAATAGAGCAAAGTGGCTCCTTGATAACTAGAGGTCGCACACATACTCTGAGATTCCCCAAAACCCACACCTCTGTTCAATTTGGGGACTGACAAAACTCACCTGAACCAATCAATCAGAGCCCATCTGCTTTGATCAATCAGGATTCAGCTGTATGGAACAATTAAAACTCAGTTGTACGGAACAATCAGAACTAAGTGAGTGTCAATCCTTCATTTGTGTAAATGGACCTGACTGGGAACCTGGGTGGGAACTTTTGCTATGAAACCAGAACCCTCCCTTTGTTCTCTGGAATGTACCTTGGTCTTACGTGGGCTGCTGCGTCTCTCAGGTTTACCACCTGTTCACTGGAATGAAGTCTCTTTCCTCCAGATTCCTTTTCAGAGAACTCTGTGTGTCAGTTGAGATTCTATTTAGCAGGTAGTAGCAGAAAACTCTAACACAGTGGCTTCAATAAGTAAGGGGCTCATCTTCCTCATTTAACTGGGAGACCAGAAGGAAAGAGCCCAGGGCTGGAAGACTCAACTATTTGTATCCTCTTGCTCTGACATCTTGGATGAAAGCTTTTGTCTTCTTCATCACATGATAGTTGCTGCACCTCCAAACATTATGTCAGAGTTCCAGGCAGGAAGAAGGGGGAAATGACGGACAAAGCTTTGCCCATTTATTTTGATGGGAAGCCTCTCTCTAGGACTTCTGCCTACCTCTAACCCATCAGAGTGATATCACTTGGTACTTTACCTGCAGGGGAGAGTGGGAATTTGAGTATTTCTCTTTTCACCCTTTGCAGCAGAGGAAGGTAATATGGAAGGGGATTGGAATGGGTGTTCATCAAGCCAAACCATGGGTTCTGCCACAGTAAGCTTAGAGGAACTGTGAGTGGTCCAGAGTAGACAGTAGACACAAGAAGCAACTGGAAATGGGGCTAATCAGGCTGGTAGATGGGACTGAATTGTCAGTGCCCTGCTACACGTTTGGCTAAAACCACTTCTAGAAAGCCAGGCCCTGGAAGCTACAGGAAGGTTGTCAGTCCGTTAACTGTGACCCTGGGTTTGGTTAGTGACTGAAAAGTGTAAGTATATCTTTCCAGAAGGGTATGTAATTCTCAGGAGAATTTCATGGGTGAACATGTTTTCTTTCTTTCCCACCATATTCCTTCTCTTGCCTATCCACCCATTTACTCATGCATCCATTTATCCATCCATCCTATCCATCCATCCATCCATCCATCCATCCATCCGTGCATCCATCCATTTATCCATCCATCCATCCATCCATCCATTTATCCATCCATCCATCCATCCATCCATCCATCCATCCATCCATCCATTTATCCATCCATTCATCCATCCATCCATTTATCCATCCATTCATCCACTCATCCAGCATCTATTATCTTTGTACCAGATGTATTATCTATGTGCTAAGCTTGTATATCCTCTCTCTGTCTCTCTTTTCCCCAGGCTAGGCTGAGACCTTTTCCAAATGTGGGAGCCTAAGGATGAAGAGTTATCTAAGACAGTTGCTATTTCAGTTCAGAGCTGGAAGCTAAAAATGTTCGAATGGAAAAAAAAGTTTAAAAATATAGATGTGTATTTTTCTAAAATCCCATTAAGCTGTCAAGGGCCCTCACTGTGTGTTTCCTTTCCCATCGTTGCTAATCGGCAAGGTATGTGTGTGCCCTAAACAGAGGAGTAGCCAGCCTCCTCCTCCTCCTCCTCCTCCTCCTCCTCCTCCTCCTCCTCTTCTCCCCACCTCTTTCTGCTGCTGCTGGTGCTTGAGCCTTGGGAACCCAGGACCCAGGCCTCATGTCCCTGGAGGACTGCTATCTGGAACAGCAGCCCTGCTTCTCCACAGAGGCTGGAATGCCAGTACTACCCTCCTCAAAGATGCGTCTAGACTGCATGGGTTCTCCTGCCCTCATCACTGACTAGATGTATAACTTTGAGTGCTTTATTCCTCTGGGTCTCAGCTTCCTCAGGTGTGAAATAGGGATTGCAAACATTACCTACATCTTAGTGTTGCTGTGAGATAAAACGTACAGAACACATAATGCAGGGCTTGTGTTCATGTTTATCACTGCTCTTCATTCCTTCCCCAAATTTAGAGAGTCTTCTTGTAAAAGAACGAGAAGACAGACCTCAAGGATTCTTTATCCAATCACATCATTTTAAGATGCAAAAATGAAATAGAAGAAACTTTCCTGTCACTTCCCACTTAGCAGGAACATGGCTCCAGTGTCCCTTCCGCAGGAACACAGCTTGGGTCGCTGCAGCCTCCTCTCCTGTCAGCCTGCCAAACCCTTGCATAAAAATATTTTATATTTGCATTGTTTAAAAATGTGTCCCTTGGCCGGGCACGGTGGCTCATGCCTGTAATCCCAGCACTTTGGGAGGCTGAGGCAGGCAGATCACCTGAGGTCAGCAGTTCGAAACCAGCCTGACCAACATGGTGAAACCCCGTCTCTATTAAAAATGCAAAATTAGCCAGGCGTGGTGGTGCATGCCTGTAATCCCAGCTACTTGGGAGGCTGAGGCAGGAGAATCGCTTGAACTTGGGAGGCAGAGGTTGTGGTGAGCCAAGATTGTGCGATTGCACTCCAGCCTGGGTGACAGAGCGAAACTCCATCTCCAAAATAAATAAATAAATAAATAAAATTGTGTCCCTTAATGCTGTCCCATCCTCATGGCCTGTCTTGCCAGTGCTAGATATACCCATCCCCACAGCCACTGCAGACAGAAAGCCAGAGCAAGAACTGCTTAGGAGGGAGATTCTGATGGTGGGGACAAGAGCGGTAAGAAGAGTGGCACTGGGTTCTTGGCTCAGATTCAAAGCAATATCTTTGAACCGTCAAGCCCTGGGATTATGTGATTCTAATATTTATATAAATACAGGCTATCATTTCCAATAAGATGATAGGTTGAAGACTCAGGTTCTGGGGATATTACTGTTATTCCCACATAGAGATCCAGTGTGACTAGGAGTAGCCTTTCCAGAAGGAAGTGTGAGTGTTCCCCAAACATTTCACTAGCCCATGACATCACCTCTGGCCTTTTCTCCATGTTGGCTGCTTAGAAATCAAGTTGACTAATTGTTGGTGCCCAGTAGGCTGTGTGTGCTATGAGGGATCCCAAGATGGGCGCCTCAAGATCCTAGCTTTTGAGAAATTTGCAATGTACTTGGGGAGATAAGCTATAAACAGGTGAATAGTGAAATGACAGCAGATGTAAATGATAGTTCAGGACATCCCAGCATAGCACAGGGTGAGGACCAAATGGACCACAGTTGCTGTGAAAAGGACACTAGGCTGGGAGACAAGGCTCTGCTCCTGGGACTCCCAACATCTTGCTCTGTTACCTGAGTAATCCTTGACCTCTCTGAGCCTCAATATCCAAGTCTGTGAAATGAGGGGCTGGCCTGGACTCCTACCTCCCTGTATTCACCCCTCTGGGTCCCCCGCTCTTCTCGTTCTGTGGATACATCTGGGCCTGGATGCTCACTCCTTACCTCTGCCTCTGCATTTCCTGTTCTGTGGTCTCTGAATAACTGCTCCACAAGTTCATGGCTGGGGCAGGGCTTGTTATGGAAGACCATGACAGTACTGGTGGCAGGACACGTGGTATAGCCTTCCATTGTACCTCACCCTCCCTACACCAGACACATTCACAGTGGAAATAGAGTGGGGTGTGGGGTGGACACCTGATGGGCTGGAGAGACTCGGGGTTAGGAGAGTTGCGGACAGGGTCTGCTGAGTGAGTGTGCAGGCCCAGGGCCCAGATTCACTGGGTGAGATACTCAGAGAGCGAGAACAAAAGCACTTTTATTTGGGGGAAAGTACTCTCAGAAAAATACTCTGAACTTGAAAACAGCTTGAAACAGCTATCCTCATTTATTTTACATGAAATGAGTGTTCACATTCTGGCACTTCACTGTGGGCCACTGGAGGTCTGTGAGCGGCGGTGGTGGCTAACTTTTCAGCACAGTTTCCTTGGTGCAGGTCTTCTGGGATGCCTAGATCACATTCCTTATTAATGAAAATCTTATCTATCCATCAGGAAGTTTCAGGCTGCAAGGCCCATAATATCTTACTGCTGGTAATGGGTTACAGCATACTGACATTTACTATCATGCTTAACGAGTCTGGAAGCAAGCATTGGTTACAATTGTTTAGTGGCTCATTGATTTCAGCAGAGTATGGACTGCTTCTGTCCTTTCTCTCTTCTACCCTTATGGGCACAAGATGGTGGCCACAGTTCCAAGCACCAACTCCTCACATGAGAGACCATGAGCAGAAGTAGGCAAAGGTCAAAACTCACTTTCCTTCACATCTCTCTTTGATCAGAAGATCTTTCCCAAACAGGATTCCATCATGTTTCATTGGCCATAACTGGACCAGATGCCAACCTTAGACCAATCATTGGCAAAAGCAATTGCTTTGTTGATGTAGATCATGCATTCTTAATGAGGGTGATATCACCCTCAAGGGGGTGAAAATTGGTTCTTGGGGGCAAAAAAAAAACCATACTAGGCCAAGTATGGTGGCCCACACCTGTAATCCCAGCACTTTGGGAGGCTGAGGTAGGCGGATCACCTGAGGTCAGGAGTTCAAGACCAGCCTGACCAAAATGGAGAGACCATGTCTCTACTAAAAATACAAACATTAGTCAGGCATGGTGGCGCACGCCTATAATCCCAGCTTCCAGGGAGGCTGAGGTAGGAGAATTGCTTGAGCCTGGGAGGTGGAGGTTGCAGTCAGCTGAGATTACATCACTGCACTCCAGCTTGGGCAACAAGAGTGAAACTCCGTTTCAAAAAAAAATCATACTTTTTTATGCTATAAAGTAGAGATACGCATAAAGTACATAAACATACAGTGTATCTGTGGTATTAAACTTTCATGGGAGGAAGCAATCAGGAAAACCTATCTAAAAAGGCTCCTTAAGGGAATGGAGTGACTTAAATCAATTATGATTTGTTGCTGGCACCTGGGGACTTTTCTTTTGGCCAGGAAGTCCGAGGAATGATGGCCACACAGGCAGCAACAATATCTGCCACATCCTGCCTAGAAAGAAACATGATTTTTGTGAAAATCTGGGTATGTGTGTAGGTGTGAGACTTCAGAGTGTGCTTGATTAAAATGTGTCATCAATGACCTGCTTTCAAAGATGGGTAGGGCTGGCCAACTGCATGCTTCAATCTGGGTACAAGTTGAGGACCAGAGGTGAATTTCTGGGGACAAAAAGGGGAATTGACAAGGGGCTACAGGAGAAAGAATAAAGCCTTCTAAAGGAGATTTGTATTATATAAGGTTGGTTGTGTGGTGAATGACTGTGTTAAGTGACTCAAGTTATTTCTCCCTCTTTGGCTGAGGCTCTAGGTCATCGGCACTACTCCAGTGAAGCCTGACCATCCTGCTTAGTGAAAAAGTTGCAGGGATCCATCTTTTTGAGTAGATGACTAACTCCTGCCAATGTGAGGGATTCAGGGGCACAAGGATGTCTTGCCTTCTTCCATGCCTGAGTCCATCTGAAATCCTCCCTTCTTTTTCCTCAGATGGTTTAGTACTTCTCTTCCATTGATTATACCACTGTGTTTCCAATTCCCATCCTGCTTACTACGACGGGTATTCACCCCTCAGGAAAAGTTGTTTAGCTAACTAAGCATTCTTTGTTGGTAGTTGGGTGAGCTGAGGCAGGTGCACCGTTGACCTGGAGTCATTGTGGGATTTCCCACAGTTCTGCATCCACCACCACTTTCACACCCTCCACTTTGGTTTTCCTGGAGTCTTGTCTTACAGACCTTAAATGCTGCCTGGGTGTTTGCTTTTTTTCTTTCTTTCTTTCTTTTCTTTTCTTTTTCTTTCTTTCTTTTCTTTTCTTTTTTTTTTTTTTTTTTTTTTTTTTTTTTTTTTTTTTTTTTTTGGCCTCTCTGGGTTCCTAGGAGGTAGGGACAGGTAGACTCATACAACCACAGGAACCTGATTTCTGAAGGAGGACAAAAGGATGATGATTTCCTCTGGTACTGGAAACCTGGCGGACCTAAGTTGGTGCTCCTTGCCAGAGATGGATTCTAAGTATCCTCGCTCCTTGACCTGGTCCCCACAACCCACGTTTACAACTCCTCTGGCTAACTGCACTGAAATTCAAAAGCAGTTATCTCCAGGGAATGGGTGTGTAGGTGATGTTCACTCTCCTCTTTCTGCCATTCTATAGATCAGTGGTTCTCAGCCCTGGTTTGATTAAATGACCTAGGCAGCTTTTAAGTCAACATTGCTGCCCAGGTAGCAGCCCAGGTCAATGAAATCAGAATCTCTGGTGATGGGACCCAGGCTTCAGGGTTTTTGTAAACTCCTGTGTGACTGTGATGTGCCACCAGCATAGAGAGGCTGTAGGCTGTGTGTTTATGTGTGTATGTGTGTGTGTGGATGTATTTTTCTTACAGTGAGTATACACTATTTTTTTTTTTTTTTTTTTTTTTTTGGTAGAAACAGGGTCTCACTTTGTTGCCCAGGTTGGTTTCAAACTCCTGGCTTCAAGCAATCCTTCCATCTCAGCCTCCCAAAGTGCTGGGATTATAGGCATGAGCCACCATGCATGGCCTATTTTTTTAAGATCTTAAAAGAAAACATAGCAATTCTCAATTTGAAGAGAAAAAATTAACCCTATTTCTGTTCAATTCTTAAAAAAAAAAATTAGCCCCTCTTATTTTTCTGAAACTTGAAAAAATTTTACTATAAAGGAAAACATTATATGTGGTAAGAAAGTTTACATTTTAAGGGCTGAGCATGATGAGAAATCAAGTAAGAAATGAAAACAAAGTCAAGTCATAATTTTACATGAATATAATTTATATTTCATTTCTTTAGTGAAGTAACTGTTTTCATGGCATTGTGTTTGTTTGTTTTGTTTTGCTTGTTTTGTTTTTTGAGATGGAGTCTTGCTTTATAGCCCAGGCTGGAGTGCAGTGGTGCGATCTCAGTTCACTGCAACTTCCACCTCCCAGCTTTAAGCAATTTTCCTGCCTCAGCCTCCTCTGTAGCTGGGACTACAGGCACCTGCCACCACACCCAGCTAATTTTTGTATTTTTAGTAGAGACAGGGTTTCACCATGTTGGCCAGGCTGGTCTTGAACTCCTGACCTCAGGTGATCCATCTGTCTCATCCTCCCAAAGTGGTGGGATTACAGGCATGACCCACTGCGCCTGATCTGTTTTCATGGCATTTTTGTAAGGAAAAAATGATGGAAAAGAGATTTGAAATGAGTAACAAATCAATTGAATATACAGTTTCTGGTGGGTGCCGACATATGTCCTTGCCATATACTGATCTTTAAATAGTTTTTTTGTTTCTGTACCAACCAATGTGATAGATGTCTCTGGTGGAAGCTGAGATTATTGTAACTGCATGTTTTGTACCAGATGTGGTTGTAAAAGTAGTGGTTGCTCGGACTGAGGTCATTCAAAGAAGAAAATAGAAAAGTAGAGGGTAAGGAAACATGACTGGAAATAGGTCCCTATGGTGTCATGCTCCTGTGTGCCCTTCCCCTTTCCTTGGCTCAGGCCTGTCCTTGGAAGCAGCTGTTGAGAACAGGTAACTTGGACAAGTCAGTCAAGGGCTTCTCTACCCAACTCACTAAGAGCAGACATGGTAATGGTCTTCTTGGTTTGGGACTCACAGTCCCTGGAGGCTGAGGCCATGAGGCTCTAACCCTAGGCAGACTTGGCTAAGCCCTGAGCCTGTGAGCCTCTCAGAGCAGCAGGTGGGTGATTTACTGGAGAGAAATCCAACCAAGCTTTCCAGTAAGATCAACCTGTGGCTTGATTCAGGACAGCTATGTGTTGGTGACCAACACGACAGTCATGGCTAGGTTTTTATTTCTCTAAACCTTGCTTTTTAACATTATCTTGGGAGGCTGTATTAAAAAAGAACTTACCTAAAAATTGTTTTAAGGATAACAGAGTGAAAAATAATACCTGGCTGTATCAAGGCCCTATCTGGGCCAAGTGTTGCTATATCGTATGCAAAGTAACCCAACCGCTTATGTGCTGAAATGTCAAACATAATTATACAACGACCTAATTTCACAGTCCTAGTCTCGTTAATAAGAACAGGATCCCTCACATTAGTGTGAAGTGGCAGAGATCTTTCTTGTCAAAGAGATTTAGTATATGTATTCATTAATCTGTATTTTTCTTTCTTATCATTATTCTCATATATGTTCCCAAGAATGTTCTCTCTTAAGGCCCTCAAGGGAAGAAACCATGCTATTGCTGTTTCTCTTCAAGAAGTCTCTAGGGCTGGGTGTGGTGGCTCACGACTGTAATCCCAGCACTTTGGGAGGCTGAGACAGGCAGATCACTTGAGGTCAGGAGTTTGAGAAACCTTGTCTCTACTAAAAACACAAAAATTAGCCGGGTGTGGTGGTGTGTGCCTGTAATCCCGACTACTCGGGAGACTGAGGCAGGAGAATAGATTGAACCTGGGAGGCAGAGGTTGCAGTGAGCCGAGATGGTGCCACTGCACTCCAGCCTGGGTGACAGAGTGAGACTCCGTCTCTAATTTAAAAAAAAAAAAAAGAAGAAGAAGTAGTCTCTAATATGTTGAACTGTACACAGTTGGTGCCTAATGAGTACATGATTGACCTAATGAGTACATATGATCACTAGATCACCAGCATGTTGCTGCAGCATTTACAGTACTAAATGTCAAAATGTCTAGAGTTGAGGTTATAGTCAGAGCCAGAAGGATGTTGAGGGACCATCTGGGATGCGATCTAGCCCAGTGCCCTAGTTTTACAGAAACTGACATACAGAAAGGCCAAGCAACTTGCTAGTAAATATATGTTTACAAAAGACGATCCAAATATACATTTCACCAGGCTGCTGCCACCTGCTCCACCTTCCCCTGGAGGGACAGAGCCTGGCAGAAAAGTTAACAAATTTGGATTATTAACCTCCATTTCAGGGGAACAAAAAATGTCTATGTATTAACCGAAGAAGGGCACGTTGGTTCCTCTGGAACAATTAGGACACTTAGTAACAAGAAGGAGTGTGAGACTGTCATCATTTTACTTTTTAAAAAATTGGACTAACTGGCTTAACTATTAGGATAACATCCTCCAGTGTGGGACCTTTCTGTGGGGAGAAAATGAAGACACCCCAATACCAGCTGCCCTCCCAAATGATCCACATAGCATTTCCAGGGTATACCTGACACCTGACCCACCAGAGGCTTCCAGGAACCCAGTGAAAGCAAGTGAGCCTGCAGGGGCTGGACCAGAGAGGGGCCATCCTGGGTGACAATCATGCTTTCCCTTGGCCCCTTGTCCTCGTTATATATATCCAGTTCAGAGGGACCTTGGTGTCTCTCTTACAGGACCCTGAGCAGCATTTTGGATACAACATCCAGAAAGTGAAACCACTGCCTCCATGTGGGGTGTCCTGTGAGATGTGATCCCCTCTGTGGAGCTCCTTAGTGGGTGGGCTCCCCTTACCACCCGCTGCCCTGCCACGCCCACTCCTCCCTCTTATTTTCCTGTGGTCTTCACAGCAGCCATTTGCTACTCAACAGCTGTTACTTTCTGCCTGCTTTCTGTTCTGCTCTGCTGTGGCTGATTTCACTGCCCCCATCTGCGCCCCAGGTCCTTACTGTGGGGCCTGCCCATCTTTGCCCTTACTCGCCCCAGCCAGCCCACCAAAGCTAACGCCCACAGGCTGCTGCGCCCCCTCCTGCCCCTCATGAGAGCTCACCTTGCCAACCCGGAGCAGCAAGCAAGCAAGACTGCAAGCAACATACATTTCTTTTTCTTTTTAAGTCAATTTTTACTGTGATAGAACTCACATTTTTAAAAAAGGGCGGTGAGGTGCTTGGTGCAGTAGCTTATGTCTGTAATCCCAGTACTTTGAGAGGCCAATGCAGGAGGAGCACTTGAGCCCAGGAGTTTGAGACCAGCCTAGGCAACAGAGCGAGCCTCCCTATCTATAAAAAAATTAAAAACTAGCTGGGCACAGTGGCATGCGCCTATAGTCCTAGCTACTTGGGAGGCTGAGGTAGGAGGATCCCTTGAGCCTAGGAGTTTGAGGCTGCTCCCTGCAGAGCCTAGCCTACTCGGAACAAGATACTCACTCATTGTGTGTTGGGTGGATAAGGAATTGAAATGCCTCTGTATCTCTATCATCAGCAACTTTGAGCCATTTTTAGGGTTGTATCTCCCTTTAAATATAAGCTGCTGATAACAATTCCATTTGAATCTGCACAAAAGTCTTCTGCATGGTGTCCATATTGTTTCACTCAGCCCTTAGGTGCCTCAACTTTTCATGATCATCTCTAGGTCACCAAGGTAGAAACACTGTGGTCAGATATTTCAAAGGGCATTTCAGAATGTAGCTGATCATCCTGGGAAGGGTAATAGACAATAGAGCTTGGGGCTGTGTGTGGTGGCTCATGACTGTAATCCCAGTACTTTTGGAGGCTAAGGCAGGTGGATCGCTTAAGGCCAAGACTTTGAGACCAGCCTGGGCAACATGGTGAAACCCTGTCTCCACAAAAAAATTACAAAAATTAGCCAGGCATGGTGGTGCATGCCTGTAGTCCCAACTACTTGGGAAACTGAGGTAGGAGGATTGTTTGAGCCTGGGAGGCAGAAGTTGTGAGTGAGCTGAGATTGTGCCACTGCACTTCAGCCTGGGCAACAGAGCCAGATCCTGTCTCAAAAAAAGAAACAAAAAACCAGCACAGAGCTTGGCACAGGGATGTGAATACTATGGTGGACAGGGGTGAAAGCAGGACTCAGACCCAGAAGATAAGATTGTGGAGGTGGGATCTGGCTGTGGACTGAAGCCAAGGAGGACTCAGAGGGATGGTGTTGGCCTCCTGGGACCAGGAAGCTGGAGACAGAGGCTTAGGCTCAGGCTGGAGTCACAACCAGACACAGAGCTCTAGGACCTAGAACCAGGGTAACCTGAAAAACCAGGCTGCAGTAGAACAGGAAAGTTAGGAGTCAGACCATGGCCAGAAGGGGGCTGCTGATTCTGAGGCTAACAGAGGCCAGGAAGAGTCTTCAACTACGGATTTTAAAAAGGCCCTGCCTGCCAGGGGCAGTGGCTCATGACTGTAATCCCAGCACTTTGGGAGGCCGAGGTGGGCAGGTCACCTGAGGTCAGGGGTTCAAGACCAGCCTGGCCAACATAGTGAATCCCCATCTCTACTAAAAATACAAAAATTAGCCAGACATGGTGGTGAGCACCTGTAATCCCAGCTATTTGGGAAGCTCAGGCAGGAGAATTGCTTGAACCAGGAGGTGGAGGTTGCAATGAGCTGAGATCGTACTACTGCACTTCAGCCTGGGCAACAAAGCAAGACTCCTTCTCAAAAAAACTGAATAGATAAAAAGGCCCTGAGGACACTTTCTGGGCCAGAACCAAGATCTCCTGCTACTGCTGCTTGGACCAGCCACTTGGCTCCTGCAGGAGGGTGGCCAGTCTGGGAAGAAGAATTACAGCTTGCCAAGCAAGTCAAAAGGTGCGGGGGAAGGAAAATGACCAAGAGGGGCCACAGATATTAGGCCACATTTTAGCCTCACTTTCCACAAAATGCCTAGCACAGTTCTTGTCAAATGAAAGGTGTTCATCAAGCATTCATTCTCCTCCACCTGGAGTTGACAGTGGCCTGGGAGGGCTGACACTTAGTCTGGGGCATCCGCTGTCTGCTGGGGCAGTCCCTGCCATCCTGCCTCCATAGTACCTTCTCTCACCTTGTCAGACTTAGGAGGAGAGGGGGTCAGAAGTGGGAGACTGACCTTCACTGGCCTATGGCCTGTCCTGCCACCCTGCTCAAGATGGCCCTTAGGAGCAGGGACATGGTGTGGCTGCCCATCGGAATTGTGTAATTTAAGTCAAGAAGGCCAAGGCCCAGATGGCCTGCTCCTCCTGGGTGCCATGGATTTGGAAATGGACCCATTGCAGAATCAAGAAAAGCAGGGAGCTGGGTGCGGTGACTTAAACCTGTAATCCTAGCTACTCCAGAGGCTGAGATGGGAGGATAACCTGAGGCCAGGTGTTTGAGACCAGCCTGGGCAACACAGTGAGACTCTCTCTTTAAAAATAAATAAAATAACCAGGCATGGTGGCACATGCCTGTGGTCCCAGCTACTCAGGAGGCTGAGCTGGGAAGATCACTTGAGTACAAGAAGTCCAGGCTGCAGAGAGCTATGATCATACCACTGCGTTGTAGCCTGGGCGACAGAGCCAGACTTTGTCTCTTAAAAAAGAAAAAAACAAAAAAAAAGAGCAGGGATGCTTATTGCCTATGTCATCCTCTAAAGCAAGGATTTCTATGGCAGCATAGACAGGTTATAGGAAAGGTTGCTTCGATCTTCAACTATGAGAGATTGAGTGGATTCCAGAAATCATGGTGGCAAGGGAAGCGGGGGTGATGAGTGAAACTGAGATCACAACATATCTGAGTCTGAGCTTCTCACTGCCTTGTGGCCCATTTTCCAGGCTCATCTAACTTCACTTCCCCTTGGCTCTGCTTCCTGAAAATAGTCATACAAACAGCTAATATTTATCAAGCACTTCAGATGCCTGATCCCGTTTAATCTTCACATGGCCCTGTGAAGCGAGTACTATCATTCCTCTCAGTTTGCAGTTCTTGTCCTAGGTTTACAGCTGGTAAGTCGCAGAGCTGGGGATAGAAGCTTCGAGGTCCTGTCCCATAAGCCTTGTTGATATTCATTCATTCATGTATTCATTGCGCCCTATACCAAACATTTCCTGAGTCAGGGATTGTGACGTAGATCTACAGATAAATAATACAGTTCCTGCCCACAAGGAACTGGCAGGCTAGAGAGAGGAACATCTGCATAAGCAAATATTCACACTATATACGATGAGGACTATTGTGGGGACTCAAACAAGTTATTTATGTGTTGTCCTTGATGTGAAACCAACTCTTGGAGGTTGCCAGTCTTTGCCCATTCCCAGTCTCTTTCCACAATCTTTTGTCATCCTCCAAGATGCTGACGTTTGTGCCTGTGACCTCATCTGATCCCCTCTGCCATGCTTCTCCATGTCCTCTGGGCCTGGATGTCCCCCAGCTCCACGTGGCACTGGGCATTGGGTGCCCAGCTTCCTGTCAGACCAGAGTGGGAAAGGGAAAGGACCCTGAGAGGCCTGGTGAGCCAGTTCTCCTCACAGCTCTCCCTCTGGCCAACAGTTAGGACTTGGACAAGTCACTTAACATCAGGGGGTCTCACTTTCCACTGTTCATAAAAGAAAGTTTAGGATTAGATGCTCCTTGAGGTCCCTTTGACTTTAGGTGTTGTGTGAATGAAGCCCGAATCTCCAGCATGGAGTCAGGGCAGAAGGAGAAGGATGAGTGGGGTCCTTTTCTGGAACTTTACATCCAGCCCACCTTTTCCTTCCTCCCTGGCCCTAGGCCTCACCTATGGAAAGCCTGCTTTACTCCTGCAGCCATGCCACTGATTTCTAGCAGGTGCCCCCCTCACTAGGTGTGCTCAGGCCCCTGGGTCCACCTTGGGTCCTAACTCACCAACTCCTGACCTTGAATGATCTCCAAGGTCTACTTCACCCATATCTCTGGTCCAAATGACACATTCGCCATGAATCACTGCATTAGTTCATTCTCATGCTGCTGTAAAGAAATAACCGAGACTGGGTAATTTATAAAGAAAAGAGGTTTAATTGACTCACAGTTCCACATAGCTGGGGAGGCCTCAGCAAACTTATAGTCATGGCAAAAAGGGAAGCAAACACGTCTTTCTCCACACGGCGGCAGGAGAGAGAAGAATGAGAGCCCAGCAAAGGGGGAAGCCTCTTATAAACCATCAGATCTTGTGAGAACTTACTCGATGTCATGAGAATAGCATGGGGGAAACCGTCCTCATGATTCAATTACCTCCCACTGGGTCCCTCCCACGACATGTGGGGATTATGGGAACTACAATTCAAGATGAGATTTAGGTGGGGACATAACCAAACCATGTCAGTCACCTATGAAAGCAGAGGAAATTTGGGATTCCTAGTACCTGGCCCAGGCTCAGAACTACTTGAGCGAGCCGGCTGCTTCCCTGATGTGGGGCCAAGATTTCCTTCCCTGCAAACAGATGATCCCGGGTCATAGAGGGAGGCTTGCTGGCTGTACCAGACCCACGCTCACCCTTGTCCTAGGCCCAGGGTTTATTATTTAAGAGTAGCACCCCAAAGCAGGTGCTGTGGACGCTTTTGCTATAGAAAGGCATTTCAGGCGTGTTTATGAATCAGGTGGTTCTTCTTTCCCTCCTCTTAACCCACAAAAACTACAAGGAGAAAACTAAATTCTCACTCCCCCTATAGTTTATGTGGGGTAAAAGGAGAGAAAGAAGAACCATCTGATCCGTAAGCAAAAATTTGCCCACGCAAATACCTCCAGCTCAATTTCTTCTCCTTATGTGACCTTAGGGTATGGAGACTTCCAGAGGGGAAGGGACATATCTCAGGTAATTTAGCCAACAACAGGCCTGGCACAAATTACACGCTCATGCCTTCACATGCCAAGGTGGGCTTGCTTCAGACTCATTATGTGTGCTCAGGTCCCTGGTTCTACCCTGGGTCCTAAAACCTGATAACAGCCTCGGCTTGCTCTCCCACACCCAGCTCTGGACAGTCGGATGCAGCACCACCTACTCCCCATCCCACAGCAGAGGAGGATCTGGAGCTGGGATCTTGGTGTGAAATGAAGGGTTCTGCCTGGGAAGGTGGCATCTTAGAGGCTTCCATGTCTGGGCCCTGGGCTTTGCTTCCTTTATGTTCCTGCTGTTTGTTTTAGGTCTGTTCTTATAAACGCCTTTTCTCTCAATGCAAGGAGTGCACAGATGAGGGCACAGCTGTCTCCTGAATGTCTAGGCTCCTTCTTCAGCCTCAGTGGACAGCCTGCTTCCCAGAACGTCTGCCTCAGAGTCAACCTCCTGGAGAAGGAGCCAGTGCTTACTTTTGTGTTATTCTTAAGCATTTATTGAACATCTGCTATGCCCAAAGTTCTATAGCAGCCACCTCTCCTTGTGACATAAAAGTAATTTCCTTCTGTAAATATTGATAATGTGTTTATCAGGGCAGAGGCTGTGGTTGTGAACAAGAGAAAACTGCCCCACAAGGCAAGTCCTTGTCTTCTCAAAGCTTCATTCTAGCAGAATGTGAAACTTTGATACAGATAGGAAAATAGTAAATACGAAACGAGTAAGTTCCCTATCCTTAAGGAGTCATAATCTAGCTGGGAAAATAAAACATGGTGATTATGTGAGTCAGGGTTCTGCAGAAAAACAAGATATATATAAAAGATGTCTGGCTGGGCATGGGTGGCTCATACCAGTAATCCCAGCAATTTGGGAGGCTGAGGCAGGAGAATGGCGTGAACCCGGGAGGCGGAGCTTGTAGTGAGCCAAGATCGCGCCACTGCACTCCAGCCTGGGTGACAGAGCAAGACTCTGTCTCAAAAAAAAAAAAAAAACAACAAAAAATAAAAAACAACAACAACAAAAACCTACAACTAACCGTCACAGTAATCAATGAGCAATATTTTATCTAAAAGCCATGGTCCATACCTAGACAGCAGCCCTGTGTTGCTGGGAAGAACAATGGTCACAGGTTCCATTATTTGTAGTGACAAGGGGAGATGGTGGAGAGCGCTCTGGCGCTCAGGGTCTGGAGCAGGACCACCAAGATGTGCTTCCAGACTTTGCCATGTGCCGGCTGTGAGGTTCACACAAACCCCTTGACCTCTCTGGGCTTTGGGCTCTTCATCTGCAAACTGGTTTGCCTTGTTTCCTGCACTGGGTTATTATGAGGACAGATAAGTTAATGTACATGAAAACAGTTGGCAAACTACAAATAGCATCAAAATGTCATTATTATTCTTGAAACAAAAGGTCAGTATTTTAAAATGAAATTTTCCAAGTGTGAGGCTAGTTCACTTTGGATTCCCAGAGACTAGAGAGCTCATACAGTGACAAGACAAGCACAAGCAGGTGCATCCATGTTGAAAATACTGGGCCAATTTTTCCACCAGGACCTTCAACCAGACCAGGGTGCATTTTAAATGGAATTTGCCACCACTTACATTGGGGTGATTTCCAAACTGATTACTGACATTTGAAATCCATCATGAGAATATTATCCCTTTAGCTTATGCTAGATGGATTTTGTCACCTCTTGCCTGAAAATACCCCACCTCAGTGAGAATGAACATTCTTGGGTGCAAGTTGTGGAAAAGTGATTCATTCATTCAATAGCCCCTGTTCAGCACCAGACTCTGGGAACACAAGGTGGTCAAGACGGCCCATCCTCGGTGCTGATGGAGCTACTGTCCAGTGCTGACGTGAGACATCGAGCCGGCACTCCAAAAGAGGGAGCAGTCAGGCGGACATGGATACACCAAGAGGAGCGTCTCTCCTTGGTAGGAAATGCTTCCAGGAAGAAGTGCTGTTCAAGCTGGTAGCTGAAGAGTGAGTTGGAGTCAACTGTGAGGGATCGGGTGGGAGTGTGGGCTGACAAGGGAACAGCTCATGCACAGGTGCTGAGGTTAGAGAGCGGGCAGGAGCGGAAAGAAACCTGGGGCCTGGAGGGTGGAGGACAGAGGCGGTCTGTGCAGAGATGAGGCTGCAGTGCGGCCAGCCTTGAAGGGGCCCGTGTGCTATGCTAACCGGTTCGAACTTCCTCCTTAGGGAAGACAACCCTTCATCCCAGTTTTCCAGGGACAGTCATAGTGTATACCTGTTGCCTCAGCACAGTGAGGAAGGGCACTGCTCTTGCTCTTCAAAGCTGCCTGGGTTGGATGATAAATTATTTGGTCACCTATCTCTATTAGGGCGTGGAAGGCAGCAGAGTGAGGCGGGGATGGAGGGGTGGAGAGAGAAGTTTAGCTCCTTTCTCTGTTGTAGGGGAGCGTGGGCACACACAGAAGAGTCTCCAAACATTCATGAGCCCATTTCTCCCTCCAAGATAACTATTCCTTTAAAAACCCAAGGAACTGATTGAGGTCTCGCCCTTTAGATTCTTTGTGACCACCAGTTGCCTTGCCAGTCACCCAAAGAAGTTTTAAGATAGAACGTTTTGCCTCTGGAGATTCCAGGGTCAGTCATGAAGTACCCAGAACCAGGAGATGCCAGGAGGACAGAGTGGGAGAGGAGCGGGCAGAATGCAGGATCTTCCTTCAGCCCAGGTCAGGGAGGAGGGTAGCGAAAATCACCTAACCCAGTTAGGTGTTACCAAAACCCCAGCTACCAACTCCTGTGGGGTTGGGCGCTGCCATTCTGGGGGACACTGAGGCCTGTTCTCCTGCCTTCCCGTCCTGGAAACTGGCTGGTGTGCAGTAGCCCTAGGACCTAGGGTCTCCTGGGAGACCATCTCCCCACACCCTGCTCCCAGCAGAGGAGGTCTGATATCACAGGAAATGAGAGTCACTCGGCTAAAGTGCTGTTTCCAGCCTAGAGTTGGCATTTCTGCTCTAGTTCTGCCTCTCCCACAGTAATTAACTAATTAATTACCAACAAGGGGGTGATGCAATTATGACACCATGAGCCTGACTTTTCAGCCTCCCACCCAGGAGCCCCCAAGCTCTCTGAATCAAGAAAGGCCAGTTTGTGTTATTAACTAAACAGAATTTCCTCAAACCCCTGCATGATCACTCCAGTGTCTAAGGCCTTAGCCTCACTGCCTTCCTTGGTCCCAGAGGCCAGGCTGGAGATGGGTCAGCTTCAAGGGTGAACACTGGACTCTGGAGAAACCCAATTGCTAGTGGTCACTGTGTGTGCTTAAGAAGTGCCTCTGGCCTGGGATTAGTCACGGAGGCTCCCTGAACTTGTTTCTTCATCAGTAAACAAACCTAACAACAGCTGTTCCATGAGTGAATGCAGGGTGCTTTGTAATGCACTGTGATCCTTCTACATATATGCAAACTGAGGCCGGGGGATTAAGTGCCCTGCCTGGGACCACCAGCAAGCAAGTGGAGCCTGGGTCAGGATCCAGGGTGCCTGAGTCCAGACAGCCTTGCCCACAGTGGCCCACTCTGGCTTGGAGGTACCCTCCTGACAGCAGACCCAGAGAGTCTCTACTCTAGCTGCCTGGCTTCCCAAGGTGGAGGGCCACGAGCTCCAGGAGTCAAAGAGCTGGAGGGAGGCTGGGAAACTTCAGAAGTCACTCGGCCTAGGGAGGGGGTTCCTGGTGCTGAGACCCATCACATGGCCCCAGGAGCTTTGGAAGGCCAAGGGCATTACCCTGGGCAGAGGCCTCCTCCGTGGTGGGTTTCCAGCCTGCCCCCAGCTTTGTTTTATTATATGCCTTAGCAATTGCCTCCCTTGTCCACGAGAAGCCTGGGAGGACTGTTTTGTAAAAGCTCTTCCATCCTAGACTCTTGATACCCCAGTCAGGTATCTTGAGACAGAATGATTGTGAACGCGGCCTCCAGTCAGAGTTCGCCTCCTAATCTTAGGTTTGGTGATGTGTCCCCAACTGTGCTGCAAGGTTCTCCCAGGGCAAGCCTTGAGCCATCGGCCTCTCTGAATCCCCAAAGCACTGAACACAGCACTTCAATGGAGCAGTGGCTCAATTATGCTAAGATTATAAATCACAAACTCTGTTTGCATTACAACTAATTTCTTTCCAAATCTTGTCAATGGAATTTCTAAACATGTTAGCATCACTGTAATGATATGCAATTGTATTTGGTTCTCAAGATTTTTTATTTGACATTATTTTATCTATTACACACTTCAGTGCATAATCCACATACTTGTCATTGTTAATAGCTATGCCGGATTCCAGGGTCCCAACATACCATCCTTTGTTTAAGCATTCCCTAATTGTTGGGTATTTGGATTTCCTCCGATGTTTGAACACTATTAATAGTGCTGCTGGGCCACCTGGTTTTTCTCTCCTTTGCCTGGACATGAGGAGATGAGATGGGATGAGGGAGGGAACCCTTTCCTGCATTCCCAGAAAAGCCTATTCTTCACACTTCTTCGCTGGACTGGGAATAACAGAGGCCAACGTCTGCTGTTCTGTCGCAGACAGGCCAGTATCTCGGACTGTCACTGGGAGACTTCTTAGAAGGCCTGTGGTGCCCCAGGAATAAGAACAGAGCACTCACCTGGCTGCACTCAAGGGCTCTGGACTCAGCAGAGCTTTCGTGTTGTACTTGCTGTGAATTTGGCTTTTCCTATATGTGGCTCTGTTGAACCATCTCATCAGACAGGCCCTGAGGGGAGACCTGATAACATCACTCCTGTTCCTGGCAGGTCATTTCAGTGTTACACTGGGAATCCCAGAACTTCTGAGCCAAAAGGTAATCTTTCTGTTTAACTATCTGACCTTTCTGTTTTATAGCTGAGGACACTGAGGGCCAGAGTGGGGAAGTAACTTTCCCAAGCTCACTCAACTGTTGTTGGCAGAGCTGGGCTGGGGCCAGGAGGGCCTCCCACCCCCAGGCAGGCGTTAGTGTCACCTGGCTTCCCCAGGGGAGCATGGTTATGGACTGGAATCCTTCTTGCAGTTAAGGTACCAATTCTCCACAAATTGAACTGTGGATATAACACAGTCCCAATCCAAAGCACAGCAGCATTCTTTGTGGATACAGGCAAGTGAATTTGAACACTTACTTGAGAAGGTAAAGCCAAGTCAATTTTGGGAAAGAACAAATTTGGAGACTCACACTACATGATACTATCAAGCTACAGTCATCCAAACAGTGTGGTATTGGTGAAAGGACAGACAGAATAAACAGTCTAGAAATAAACACACACAAATATGGTCGATTGATTTTTAGCAAAGATATATAAAGGCAATTCAATGGAGAAAGGACAGTCTTTTTAATTAATGGTGTTGGAGAAATTAGACATCCTATGCAAAAACAATTACCCTTGACCTGTGCCTCACCTTATAGAAAAATGAATTAAAAATAGATCATGGACCTAGATGTAAAGTCTGTAACTATAAAACTCTTAGAAGAAAATATAGGAGAAAATCGTTGTAATCTTGAGTTAAACAAAGTGTTCTTAAACACGACAACCAAATCATGCTCTATAAAAGAAAAACAATAAAGTGGACTTTATCAAAAGTAAACACCTTTACTCTTGTGAAAGACATTTTAAAGAGAATGAGAAGAAAAGCTGCAAACTGGGGGGAAATATTTGCAGATCACATATCAGACAACAGACATCTAGACTATAAAAAGAACTCGTAAAACTCAGTAAGAACAAAAACAACCAATTTTTTAAAACTTGGCAAGATTTGAAAAGATGCTTCACCAATTAAGATATAGAAATGGCAAATGAATACATGAAAAGATGCTCATTAGTGATTAAGGAAATGCAAATTAAAACCAGAATGGCCGGGCGCGGTGGCTCAAGCCTGTAATCCCAGCACTTTGGGAGGCCGAGACGGGCGGATCACGAGGTCAGGAGATCGAGACCATCCTGGCTAACATGGTGAAACCCCGTCTCTACTAAAAATACAAAAAAACTAGCCGGGCGAGGTGGCGGGCGCCTGTAGTCCCAGCTACTCAGGAGGCTGAGGCAGGAGAATGGCGTGAACCCGGGAGGCGGAGCTTGCAGTGAGCGGAGATTGAGCCACTGCACTCCAGTCTGGGCGACAGAGCGAGACTCCGCCTCAAAAAAAAAAAAAAAAAAAAAAAAAAAAAAAAAAAAAAACCAGAATGAGACACCATCTCATGCCTATAAGGATGGCTAAAAATACCGACAATACCAAATGCTGACAAGAATGTGAAGAAACTGGAACTCTCATACATTGGGGGTGGGAATACAAAATGGTACAGCCACACTGGAAAATAGTTTGATTACTTCTTATAAAGTAGAATCTATTTACCATACAACACAGCAATCCCTCTTCTAGGTATTTATACCAGAGAAATGAAAACATTCTCCTAACATAAACTACACCAATGTGCATAGCAGCACTACTCATAACCTCCAACATACGAAAACAACCTAAATGTCCCTCAATGGATGAGTGAATAAACGACCTGTGGGACATTCATACAATGGAAACTACTGTGCAGTAAAGAGGAAAAAACTATTCATACAACAACTGAAGTGACTCTCAAATGCATGATGTTAAGTGAAAGGCCTGTCGCAAATCAGAGCTTACTGCTTCCATCCTCCTTCCCCTTTCTTTAAACTCTAAGTGAAAGAAACCAGTTTCAAAAGGTTACATACTGTGTAATTCTATTTATATGGCATCCTGAAAAAGGCAAAATTATAGGGACAGAAAATAGATCAGTGGTTGCACAGAGCTTCGGATGAAGGAAGGGCCTGAATGCAAAGGCGTAACATGAGGAAACGCTTTGTGGTGTAGGAATTATTCTTTATCTTGTTAGTAGTGGTAGTTACATGAATCTGTGCTTGTATTAAAACTCAGAGAGGACTCTACATCCAAAGTGACTTCTACTTTATGTAAGTTAAAAACACAAAAGGCTGACAAAGTACTTTTTTTTTTTTTTTTTTTTTTTTTTTTGAGGCAGAGTCTCGCTCTGTCGCCCGGACTGGAGTGCAGTGGCCGGATCTCAGCTCACTGCAAGCTCCGCCTCCCGGGTTCACGCCATTCTCCTGCCTCAGCCTCCGGAGTAGCTGGGACTACAGGCACCCGCCACCTCGCCCGGCTAGTTTTTTTTTTTTTTTTGTATTTTTAGTAGAGACGGGGTTTCACCGTGTTAGCCAGGATGGTCTCGATCTCCTGACCTCGTGATCCGCCCGTCTCGGCCTCCCAAAGTGCTGGGATTACAGGCTTGAGCCACCGCGCCCAGCGACAAAGTACTTTTGTATCATTAACTTATCTAAGCCTCCTAACTACCCGTTAGCAGATCCACTGGACACTTTGAAGAAGGAATGAATTGTTCATTCATTTATTAATTTAAGAACTATTTATGGGCCCTTACTATGGGCATTTTTCTAGGTACAGGCACAAAGAAAAGTTTTGATCTCAGAGAGCTCCCATTCCCGTAGGTAATTCTTGTGAATACTGAGTTTCCCCCACCTGTGAGCTTGTAACTTTCCATCTCAACCCTCCCACTGCAGGAAGCTGTCACCTCCCACTGCAGCCTCCCAGCCACCCAGTACCTGGGCTGCATGGCCTGTGTGGAGGTCAATGCTTGGGCCCTGGAATGCTGCACGAAGCAGCAGGGGAGACGGGTAGCAGCAGCCTTGCCCTGGGTCTGGTACCCAGACTGCCTGGCCACCCACTGTAGGGATTGCATTTGGCCTAACCTTTCCAACAGATGAAACAGACCCTCCTGACGTGGCTCAAGTTCTCCTACTTGGTGTTAGGACTTTTCTGCTGTGAGTTCCCCTCTTTCTCTAGTGATTAGAATCAACACAAATGGGGGTAGGGGTGGAGTAAAGAGGGGAATATATGAGCAAGAGTTGGGAGATGAAGGGCAAGGGAGGTGAGCATGTAAGCAACAGTATACAACACAAAATACCGTACACAGGGAGGTGAATGTGTAAGCCACAGTACACACATGAAATACTGTATACATAAAATACAAGGAGGTGAGTGTGCGAGCAGTGGTACACACATGAAATACTATACACATGAAATACAGGGAGGTGAGTGTGTGAGCAATGGTACACACATGAAATACTGTACACATTAAATACAAGGAGGTGAGTGTGTGGGCAGTGGTACACACATGAAATACTATACACATGAAGTACAGGGAGGTGTGTGAGCAGTGGTACACACATGAAACACTGTACACATTAAATACAAGGAGGTGAGTGTGTGGGCAGTGGTACACACATGAAATACTATACACATGAAGTACAGGGAGGTGAGTGTGTGAGCAGTGGTACACACATGAAATACTGTACACATGAAATACAAGGAGGTGAGTGTGTGAGCAGTGGTACACACATGAAATACTGTGCACACAAAATACAGGGAGGTGAGTGTGTGAGCCACAGTACATACATTAAATACTGTACACACAAAATACAGGGAGGTGAGTGTGTAAGCCACAGTACATACATTAAATACTGTACATACAAAATACAGGGAGGTGTGTGTGTGTGAGCAGTGATACACACATGAAATACATGGAGGTGAGTGTGTGAGCAGTGGTACACACATGAAATACTGTACATATGAGATACAGGGAGGTGAGTATGTGAGCCATAGTACATACATTTAATACTGTACACACAAAATACAGGGAGGTGAATGTGTAAGCCACAGTACACACATGGAATACTGTACACATGAAATACAGGGAGGTGTGTGAGCCACAGTACACACATGAAATACTGTACACATGAAATATTTTGAGTCCTCTAAACAATGTTATAAAACAGATATTTCTCCCCTGTATCCAGGTGGCATAATGGTGACCTGGGGGATTACATGACTTGCCCAATTCCCACAGCTAGGAAAAGGGCTAAATCAGGCTTCTAACTCAAGTCTCTGTGCCTCCAGAGCCTGTGCCCTTCCCCATCCACCCTGCCTCCAGGCTGCAGGAGCCACAGGCCCAAGTTCATGGACAGGCAGCCAAGCCTTCCCCCTCGGAAGTGCCCCGGCCTCACCTGGACGCTCCAGCTCCCAGACAAGACTTAGTCGAGGTAGGTCGTTCAGAGGGCAGGGCCCCACAGAGTCTGGGTTCTAACTCACATGGCTTCAGGCAAAGAGCATGTTCCTTCCTTATCTCCCTCTCCAGGAACATCAGAGGGGGTAATTTAAGAGCCTCCCTCCTATCTTTCCACAGTGTGATAGGCAATGACCGAGATATCTGCTAAAAGCTACAAGATATTCCTGATAAATTTCGTTTTCTGGGTTGGCCCTCAGACCACCTGACAGAGTGCTTCAGCACACATTTTGGAGGCCCTGACCTTCCTGTATCCAGACCCAGCCTTGACTCTGGATCCATAAAGAATATGTGAGTTATCAGGTTTGGGGCTCCTGAGGGGGCCACTGCTAAAGTCCCACGGCAGAGAGGACCAAGACCAGGAGCCTAGTGGGTGAAAGGGAAGGGCCTGGGTGCAAAGACCTCTCCAGGCCCTGCAGGGTGGGCCGGGGGCTCCCAGAGGCAGGCAGGGGTGCTCCTCCTGTCTGTTTCCCCAGTCAATGAAGCCTCTGGTTGAGCTCATGACATGGCAGCACCTCGGAGGCCCAGAGGACACCTGCCTTAACTCTTGGGCAAAGGGATCCTTTCTAGAAGACAGAGAGGGGTTTGAGATAACGATGGTCTCAGGGACAGGGTTTCAGGCACCGACTGTCCTAAGGGAGTCAGAGAATAGGTGGGAATCAATGTGGGGGGTGGGGAGTAGCGAAAGTGACAGTAAGCATTGACTGTGAAGAGTGATGGGGCCAGGTGACCAGAAGTCTGAAGCTGGTGTGGGATATGATGAGGTTTCTCTTCAAATAATCAGATCAATCTTTTATTCTTTAATTCACAGTACTCCCCCACCACCTTTTCTCCTTTTTGCCTTTTTGCCTTTGTTAGATGCCCAGGCACGCCACAGTACCAGGCGTTATCAGTACCAGCTCACATTCCTTTCCTTATTTGGAAAGAGGACTCACTTTCTAGCTCACCACAGACACCTCTTCCCCTTCCTTTCCACTTTCTTTTACATGCCCACCTTATCTAAAAAAAATCCAATGTTTAGCCAACTGGGATTAGTTTACATTGTACGACCCGACCCTGGCCAATAGAGAAAGGGTACAGGGGCAGGGCTTGCCTCAGGAATAAAGGCTGTTGTGCCTCTTTGTTCAGGTGTGCTCTCACAGCGACTGGCCAAGGAGGCACCCCTCTGCGCAGAAGTGAAATTGCTATGCTAAGAATCCTTTGTTCAAGTGTTTAATTTCCTTAGGATTTTGAGCATTATTTCTAACACTGGCAGGGATGTAAGGTCTGGAAGGAGACATGGGGATCCTGCTGGGGTCTGGGGCCCAGGGGTACTTCTCCACAACTTGAAGGGGTTGACCCCAAAAAGGCAAGCTCAAGGCACTAAGGGGCTGGATAACTCATGAGATGGCCCAAACTAAAAGGACACCAGATTAGGCCCCTGGGTCTGGAGGGGCTATGGGGTGAAGGCTTGGTTATGGGAGTCATCTCTGGTGCTTGCCCTAGAACAGAAGATCACAGAGAAGCTTGGATAAAGCTGACTGGAGGTTACAGCCCTGAGCCAGGGTGCTGGGGACTAGAGCCAGGACTGACCTCACAGCCAGGAGCAGTGGTTTGAGGCCTGCAGAGGCCCAGGGACCCTGCTGGGGAATGGAGTGAGGGAGTGAGTCAGGGATCTGGGGACGACAGGACACAGCCAGCTGTGAGGAATGCCTTGTGTTATAGGAGCCGGGGAGTGTGACATTGGAGTGGGACGTTACTAGCTGTATGGCCTGTACAAGGGCCCACACCTCCCTTCCCCTGTCCAGGTCTCCTATCTATAGAATGGGAATGAGAAAAACAACCTCTAAAGTTTCTTTTTTGGTTGGGCACTGTGGCTCACACCTGTGCTTGGGGAGGCCAAGGGGAGAGGATTGCTTGAGCCCAGGGGTTTGAGGCCAGCCTGGGCAACAGAGTGAGACTATGTCTCAATTAAAAAATAAATTAAAAAAAAAAAATTCTTGTGAGAAGTAAATGACAATAACATACAAAGTGCCTAATACATAGCGGGTGGTGGGAGGAAAAGGGGTCTAATTTGTTCAACTGTCATCTGCTATGGAGGTAGAAGGAAAAGCGTAGGTTAGTGGTTCTCAAACTTGACTGAACATCACAGTCGGATATGGGGCTTGTCAACCCAGTTTGCCACTGCCCGTCCCTGGAATTTCGCAGTCTGTAGCTCTGGATGGGTCCTGAGATCATATCTAACAAGTTTCTACTGCTGTTGCTACTGGCCTGAAGACCACATTCTGAGAACCCCTGATGTAAATATGAAGAGGGTCAGCCCAGTTTTGAATGGTGGAAAACTGTGGTTCTACCACTTGCTATTTCTGGGGCCTTGAATAATTTACTTAACTTCATTGTAGCTTAGTTTCTTCACTTATAAAATAAAGATAATTGTGCCTTGGGATTATTGTAGGGTGTGATAAAGATGAAATGAGTTAACACATGTGTCAATTGTTTGGAAGAGTATCTGATAAAATGTAAACACTAAAAAATGTTAGCTCTTAGTATATGCTAGGGCCTTGAAAAATACATTATCTCAATTGTCAAAAGATCATCAGTAGCGGGTAATAGCATCATCTCCATTTTACGGTTGAAGAAGTGTAAGCTCAGAAAGATGAGATCTAACATGTACCTAAGGAACCCAGGCTGCAATCTGAACCCAGATCTTCCAGGTCCATAGTTAGGGCTGTTGCAAATCAAGTCTCACTGCTTCCTTCCTCTTTTTCTTCCTTTAAGCTCTGAGAGTGGATGATTCGGCCCTTAAACCTGAGATGCTGAGAGTGGGTAGGGCTCATAGCCTGGAGCAGGGAAGAGTGGAGGAGGAAGCTCAGGAGGAAGTTTGCCTGAGAACCTGGCACAGAAGTTACTCAGGATGCGCAGTGGGGGTATTTTTGTGTGTTCAGAGGGCAGATATGCGGGTGACTCTTCTTGCTTGGCTGCCTTAGCTGATTGAAGTCATCAGCGGATGATGTAGCAGGTGCAAATGAATCGGCCCCTGATGGTTTATAGAGCCCTGGAGGACGCCCCTGCTATCGGCCTAATATGGACACAAAATACAGTTATTGGACTACAGCATCAAAATACTACAACCCTGTGGACGATGAATCAGAGCATCTCCCTCACCCACAAAGACCACAGTGTTCCACAAGAAGGGAAGATCTGCAGCAGCAAGTCGTGCGGTGGGGGGAGGCTTCATGTCCCCCCGTCCTAATTGCTGTCAGTTGCCCTGCACTCAGTGCTCACGAACAAGGGAGGAGGCACCGCATGTGGTCATCCCAACTCCTCACAGCTGCTGGAGAGAAAACTCTCATCCATATATGGTGTTCAATGGATTTATATGCTGATGACTCCCATCATGTATTTGCAGCCCAAATTCTGACTCTTCTGTCCTCTGTCTAGAAGATCTATCTATCTATGTGTCCTTTACACTCCCTGGATTCGCCATGGCCAAACCTCCTCCTTTTTTTTTTTTTTTTTTTGAGGTGGAGTCTCCATTTGCCCAGGCTGAAGTGCAGTGGCGGGATCTTGGCTCACTGCAATCTCTGCCTCCCAGGTTCAAGTGATTCTTGCGCCTCAGTCTCCTGAGCAGCTGGGATTGCAAACATGTGCCACCATGCTGGGCTAATTTTTTTTTTTTTTTTTTTTTTTTTTGAGATGGAATCTCACTCTCGTCACCCAGACTAGAGTGCAATGGTTCGATTTCGGCTCACAGCAACCTCCACCTCCTGGGTTCAAGTGATTCTCCTGCCTTAGCCTCTCGAGTAGCTGGGATTACAGGCACCTGCCACCATGCCTGGCTAATTTTTGTATTTTTAGTAGAGATGGGGTTTCACCATGTTGGCCAGGATGGGAGAACTCCTAACCTCAGGCAATCTGCCCACCTCAGCCTCCCAAAGTGCTGGGATTATAGGTGTGAGCCACCATGCCCTGCCTAATTTTTGTATTTTTAATAGAGACAAGGTTTCACCATGTTGGCCAGGCTGGTCTTGAACTCCTGACCTCAAGTGATCCGCCCCCCTCAGCCTCCCAAAGTGTTAGGATTACAGGTGTGAGCCACCACACCTGGCCCAATGTTCCTTTTATTATCCTCTTCCCTCAAACTTTGCTCTTTCCCTGTCCCCACTGTCTCACTTGGTGGTAGCAGCCACTAAGTACCCAATCCAGAGGTTCTGAGAAGACCCTAGGTGGACTTTTTTTTTTTTTTTTTTTTGAGACAGCATCTTACTTTGTCACCCAGGCTGGAGTGCAGTGGTGCAGTCATGGCTCACTGCAGCCTCAATCTCCCAAGCTCTGGTGATCTTCCCACCTTAGTCTCCTGAGTAGCTGGGACTACAGGTGCACACCACCATGCCCAGCTAAGTTTTTGTATTTTTTTGTAGAGACAGGGTCTCACTATGTTGCCCAGGCTGGTCTTGAACTCTTGTGCTCAAGTGATCCGTCCACCTCAGCCTCCCAAAGTGCTGGGATTACAGATGTAAGCCACCTGGCCTGAGATTTACTTTTTAATTTTAATTAATAGACTATTTTTCAAGTGCAGTTTTAGGTTTACGAAAAATTGAGAAGAAAGTATCAATAGCCATATCCCTCCTCCCCACTAGTTTCCCTTATTATTAACCCCTTGTATGAGTATGGTTCATTCATGTTTGTTACAATTGATAAACCAATATGGGTACATTTCTATTAACTGAAGTCTATATTTACATTAGGGCTCACTCTTTGTGTTACACTTTTTTTTTTTTTTGAGATGGAGTCTCGCTCTGTCTCCCAGGCTGGAGTGCAATGGCATGATCTCGGCTCACTGCAAACTCCGCCTCCCGGGTTCAAGCAATTCTCCTACCTCAGTCTCCCAAGTAACTTGGATTACAGGCACCCGCCACCACACCTAGCTAATTTTTGTATTTGTAGTAGAGACAGGGTTTTGCCATGTTGGCCAGGCTAGTCTTGAACCCCTGAGCTCAGGTGATCTGCCCGCCTCAGCCTCCCAAAGTGCTGGGATTACAGGCATGAGCCAACATGCCTGGCCTTGTGTTGTACATTCTACATATAGGTTTTGAGAGACATTCTGTATGATATTGTAATGGTGGGTATATTTAATGCCAAGTTTGTTCCTAAAGCAGATAGTGGCCTTGTAGGGGAGTACCCATAGTGTGTCCCCTGGGAAGAGAAGCACTCAGAACATACTTGTCAGCCCCTTCCATCCTTGCTCCCTCTGCCCCAAGGAACACCTACAACCCCAGGTTGGTTCCTGGTTGGCCCTGACCCCTGCTTGCCTGTGTCAGATGGGAACTGCCTGTGGTTTGTAGATTAGCCCTTATCTTAAATGCCAAGCTCCAGGTCTGAGCTCACACAGAGCTTTGGACTGATCTGATGATATCTGGTGAGGAACAGATGCACTTGGTAAGCTGGGAGTCCATCTTCTTGACCATAAGACCTGTGGTTTAGTCTCAGGTCTCACCCTTTGTCAATTTTACACACTCATCATTGACTTGGCTTTTACAGCAGGGGCTCCACAAGCAGCCCCAGATGGTCACAAAAGGTAGGAGGCAGAAGTGACTTGGAACAGCTGAGGTCCTAAAAAACAGCCTCAGGTCTGATTTCCATTCAGTCGTGTTGGCCTCCCTTGCTAGTTAGCTGAGAGGAAGGAGGGCTTTCTTTCTACCCCTTCCACCTCCCATAAGGCCCCCAGTGCTGTCTGTGTTGCTGGAGTGGTATGGGGTGAGAGATGGAGAGGGAGTAGAAAGAGAAACATAAGGAATTCAGGGAGTGAGCCATATTCCTGGTCTTCACATTTGGCACTGCTGAAGGCCTCTGTTAGCCTTTCAACTCTTGGATGCTGCGATGGTTCACTTTAGAAGGAAAAGGGAACTATTTGGAGGGCCTCCACTTGTTACAGGGTGATTTATCCAGGGAAAAGAAATGCATTGTTCAATTTTCTTAGCCTTTTTTTCTTTTAATTGAAGTGCTGTGAGCAATTAAAATGTTTCCTTCCAAAAAAAAAGTCCTTTAAAAATTCTATGAAGGTAGCCAGATTTCAATTATGTTCATTATAACTAGATTTAGATGTGTATTTTGTATAATGTAGAGGCATAGGACATCTATGTCATGGACATTCTAGAACCATCCCCAGAAAAATGCAGTTTCGTTAGGCACATAACATTTGCATGCATGGATGGGGGTGAGTCTTGGATCTTTTGCAGCCCACCTAGTGATGGCCACTAGGATCACAAACTTTAAGAGCAGCTCAGTGACCCTAACTTTCATATTGTGATCCTACATTTGTGCTAGGGTGTGTGTGAAGTGACCAAATTTAATAGATAATAAAATTACTACTACCTGACCAACGCTTGCTTTGGACATCCTTGATAGTACCCTCTACTTTGCCTCTTCAAGGGTTTTAACCTCTCCATGACATTGTCCTCTGTGGGAGGGGACATGCACCCCGCCCCACCCAAGAACCCAACTTCCCCTTAACAACATTTTACAAATGCTGTAGGAAAAAATTTGTGTGGCTGGGCGCCGTGGCTCATGCCTGTAGTCCCAGCACTTTGGGAGGCCGAGGTGGGTGGATCACTTGAGGTCAGGAGCTCGAGATCAACCTGGCCAACATGGTGAACCCCGTCTCTACTAAAAATACGAACATTAGCTGGGTGTACTTAGCCGGCAATCGTGGCACACACCATGTAGTCCCAGTTACTTGGGAGGCTGAGGCAGGAGAATTGCCTGAACCTGGGAGGCAGAAATTGCAGTGAGCTGAGATCGTGCCACCACACTCCAGCCTGGGTGACAAAGTGAGACTCCGTCTCGAAAAAAAGAAAAATTGTGTTTCAGTGGAAAACTATACATTGTCTACAGCAAAGCCTTCAGGGCTATCAGATTCTACTATGCATTATCTTTGAGCTATTTACAAGGCTCTGTAAATTGGAAGTAAGTGATAGATATGTAAACTCTGCCTTGTCTGATAGTGATTTAATTGACTTCCTCCCCTTTTGGAAAAAAAAGCAATTTAATCTCCATTTGCAATTTATCTCTACATTCCTTTACTCAATAAGAATTTGTGTGTTTTTGACTTTTTCTTTGAACATTTGCCTGGTTTCTTGGTATCAGGAGTAAATAAATTCTTTAGCATGTACATTTTTATATCTGTACGTGAATCATAATTTCATTCTTTTTCTGAAAAATAACTCTAAATACTATATTGTCTCTTTCTAACCCTTTAGGAGACTATTTTTTTAGGCTACCATTTGAATTTTGTTATACTTCATGCCTCTTCTATCCTCACCAATTATCCCTCTTACTCCCTCCCTAGCCCACCCAATTTATTGCTTCTCCTGGATTCCTGTGTTCTTTTACCCTAGAATTGTGCAAAATCAGGCTTGGACATATCCAGGCACTGCTGGAAACCAAATGTTTTGAGGTTGGTTATGTTGGAAATTTCAGCTTCAGTGCTGAAGAAATATAGCCTGGGTATGTTTTGGTGTTTAGGATCATTTAAAAGCTGCCTGTTTGGAGACAGAAACCATAGTTAGCATTTTCCCAGGTTTGGAAGGCAGACTTAGGGCCTGCATTTTTTTTCAGATGATTTGTATGACATTAATTGTACAAATAATTTAACCCTTTGCTGCAGATTTTTTTCCTTTTAAAACAGAGGAGAGTTTAATATTGAGGAGCTCTGTTGTCATCAGTTAATGTTTTGGTTTTTTGTTTTCTAATGGCTTTCATTAGGAACTACAACACACTCTGAGTGTGACTTTGCCAATATATTTAGGCTGGCTTATTTCAGTGTGCATGCATGTGTGAAAGACACACAGAAAATAGAGGAAATGAGAGAACACTCTCAAAACTCGCTAAGTGTATAAACTGTAATATTTCGTTCACAGTTTCCTTTTTCTTTGGCTGTCAGGTTTGAGCCTCAGATATTTTTTATTCCAAGGAAAACAATAGTCCCTGCAAGTAACCCAAGTTCACAGCTTTCCTGGGTCCTTAGAAGCGGGGGAGGCACTCCTTTACTTGGACAGATTAATTGGAGACACTTAGTTTACTCTTGGTCAAATTCACAACCAGGAGAGCTAGAGAGAGAGGAAGTGAATGAGTCTCACTCGCCAAACTTTCCTTTTTGGGTTTTTTTTATTTTTTATTTTTTTTTAACTTAACTCTTTCTTTACCCTGGTGTGGAGAAAGTGCACTTTAAACCTGAAGGTTTCATGGTTTCGACTGTACACTTGATGAACGTTCTTGGATCTCCTGCTAGAAAACACGTTGGCGCATCAAAGAAAAGGGGAAATGATATCTAACTTGTGAAGGAACATTTTCTGCTGTAAATGGAGATGGAAGATGGATCACAGATTGAGACTAAACATGGTCTCCATGGGCCTAGAGGAAATTTCTCTGGCTAGCTCAGTGAGAGCTGGGGAGGCCATTTCAACATTTTATGAATGAAATTCTTCATCAACACTGTTTCATTAGAGAGATTTACTTGATCCTGGACTAATATAATTGCAGCACTGGAGATTTTAATGTAATTTTGAGGCCTCATGTCACACTATAAAAACAGTGCTATAGAAGACTCTAATTTGCCACACTCTACCAGGCACCAGATGGTACACTTACAGAGAGAAATTTTTTCCTTGAACAGAAGGAAGTCTGTGATGTCATAAGCAGGAGAAATCATTGATACTCAGGGTCTTGGACACTGACATTCTTTTGAGCTAGCAGAGAAAAAGGCCCACAGATACCCAAAGGGGTAGTGCTAGGTTATGTGGTTCTGACTTTTCTTCTTCCTGCCATCAGCCCCCTGGTAGAGACAGAGACTCACAAAAGGGGGATTAGAAACTCCTGGCAACCCTGTTAATGGCTTCCTGTGGGATCTCACTTCCTCTGAACCCACCAGAAATGAGGAAACCTCAGCTTATTTCAGACTCACCCTTCTCCCTTTTACTCTACCCACATCAAGCACCATTGATTCCAGTCCTGATATTTCAGACCCCGCAGTGGCTGCAGCCTCAGCTCCTGTCTTCTTCACTACCTGGGCTGCGTAAACACTGAGCTCTGCCTTAGGTCTCTCTCTGTCCTGCCCATCTCCTCCCTCTATCTTCTTCATGCTGCCAGAGTGGTTTTCTTAAATGCAAATTCTATCATGTCTCTCTCTTGCTTAAAAATCATTGACAGCACCTCACTGCCTGGACCAGTAATGGGAATAATTGGACCTAGATTAAAGGTTGCTTTGACTCATGTAAAAAACTTGAAAGCAAGTCTTGAAAGATGAAGTTGTTTCCAAGTAGCTTAATTGAGTCCCAGAATAAAACTCAAAAGTATTTAAAGAAAAAAACCTAGCATTCAGCACTAATCTGGCATCCAATAAAAAATTATCAGGCATCAAAGAACTAGGAAAACAATATAATGAGGAGAAAAATCAATCAATAGAAATAGATACAGAAATGACACAGGTGAATAGATAGGAACAGTATTTTAAACGAGGTAAATATACTCCACATATTTGAGAAGACAGAGGAAAGCATGAGCGTATTGAGGAGAAACGTGGTAGATATTTAAAAGAGAAGACCTAAATCAAACTTCTAGAGATTAAAACAAACAAACAAGAACCTCTAATGTCTGAGATGGAAAAACACACTAGATGGGAATAAGAGTGAATTGGACACTGCAGACTGAAGAAAAACAGTAAACAGCATCAGTGAGCTGCAGAACAACTTCAAGCAAGATAATATCATATATGGCCTATATATAATAATTCTTTTTGCAGTCCCCACAAAAAGAATAAAGAGATAGAGGGAAGAAATAATAGCTGAATACTTTGTTTTTTAATTTGATAAAAATGTTTAGGAAGCTTAATGGGCCCTAAGCACAAGAAACATGAAGAAAACTACACCAGTGTACATAATCAAATGGCTTAAGAACAGAGATAAGGAGGAAAACCTTAAAAGCAGCCAGGACAGGGGCATGAAGAACAAAGAAAATAACAACAGACTTATTGTTGGAAACAATGCAATCCGAAAGACAGCTGACCAACTTCTTTAATGGACTGAAAGACAACACTATGAACCTAGAACTCTATCTACAGCAAAATATCTTGCAAAAAAAGAAGAGGAGCTAAAGATTATTTTAGACATACAAAAGTTGAAAGAATTGATCACTAATCCTATAAGAAAGTTAAAGGAGAACCTTTGGACAGAAAGAAAATGAAATCAAATAGAAGTTTTGTTCTACATAAAAGAATGAAAAGACAAAATAATAAATATGTGGTAAATATTAAAAATATAAATTTATTTTTAACATGTCTCTAAAAGGCAATGATCATTAAAAACAAAAATAATACCAATGTATTGTGAGGTTTATATGTACAAGTAAAATGGTTAGCAAGAATACCACAAAGGCCAGGAAGGGAGGGTGTAAATGCAAGTATACTGTAAGGTTCTTGTGTTATAAATGAATCGCCATACTACATTTTGAAGATGAATTGTGATAAATTAAAGATGTATACTATATACCCTAAAGCAAACATCCCAAACAAAACAAGACAAGCAGATATAACTAATAAACCAATAAAAGAGATAAAATAGAATTATAAAAAATAATTTACCTCAAAAGAGGATGAAACTGAAAATAAAACAGGGAACAAAAACAGATAAGACAAATGGCAAAGGGCAAGATAGTAAATTTAATACTAATCATATCGATAATCACATTACATTCAAATGGTGTAAATATCCCATTTAAAAGGCAGAGATTGTCAGATTGGAGTTTTTTAAAGGCAAGCTCTATATTCTGTCCATCAAAAAAAACAAATTGAGGCCAGGCACAGCGGCTCATGTCTGTCATCCTAGCACTTTGGGAGGCTTAGGTGGGTGGATCACATGAGGTCAGGAGTTCGAGACCAACCTGGCCAACATGGTGAAACCCCATTTCTACTAAAAATACAAAAATTAGCCAATCATGGTTGTGGGCTCCTATAATCTCAGCTACTCGAGAGGCTAAGGCAGGAGAATCACTTGAACCCAGGAGGTGGAGGTTGCAGCGAACTGAGATCGTGCCACTGCACGCCAGCAACGGAGCGAGACTCCGTCTCAAAAAACAAACAAACAAAAACAAATTGAAATATGAAGACACAAATAGGTTAAAATCAAAAGGATGGGAAAAGATGGTATGGTCACACTAATCAGAAAAGCCTTTCCTCCTACAATGAGGAGTTGTAGGAAGGCAGGCGGTTTGGAGGAAATGAGCAGAGAAAGACGCCAGCAGTGTCCCTCCTACATCATTTCTCGTTATGGAGGCAGAGTCTCCCTCTCAGAACTGCTGCACAGTGGGGCACGGTGGTCCCCAACACTCACTGCGAGCCAGTCCTGTGGGGGCAAACGATGGAGAAGGTGGAGTAGAGAAGGCATCCTGGTGAAGGTCTGGTTTTGTTTTTGTGTCAGGGAAGGATGGGCTGCTAGAAAGTACCCACAGGGAGTGCTGTGAGTAGAATGACTGGGAAAGGTCAGCACGGCTCCCAAGCCAGGGGGGATGTGCGTGCTGAGCATGAGGAGACTAGTGTGTTGGTATTATTTCATATTCATCAAACCCTTTAGAAATGCTAGAAAGTGCTGGGTCATCCAGAGGGTGTCGATTTTCCTCATGTCCTGGGTGTGACCTCAGGCCTGATGGAGTGTCTTTCTGTCTACGTCGTTCAAACGAAATCAGTCCTTCTCTCACCAAAGCTTAGCCACACACGTAGAGCCAAAATTGACCTCCCTGGAACCTTCTGCCATGGCTACCAGCAACGTTTGTGTCAAGAGGGGCCACCACGATTGTGAGGGAGCTTCCCTGGCCCTTGCTGGGGAGGGCATGAGTGGAGTCAGAGCCATGGGGAGGTAGGCAGCCAAGCACCCGAGGGATGGAGTCCAGGCTGACGGGGGAGGCTTGGACCAAGGAAGCTCCACTGGGCCCAGGCTATCAGGTGGCCCCATGGGAAGTCCTTGCTCTGAGAAAGAACACAAGGGCTAGAACCGTCCATGTTGGGATACAAAGAGCCACAGACCTAGAGTGGCATTTGGAAACATTTAGTCATTTTAGGCAATGTTTCTCCAGAACTGGATTCCAGGGTCCTACATCAGAGAAGTTGTCCTAAAGCCCCCCACACCTGACGAAACCTGGAACTCTCCATTTAGGTGACTGATGGTGGCTGGAGGGGACCAGGGACACCCTCCTAGATGTAAACGGGGCAGAGGTATATAGATCAAAGATGAATGAGGCTCAAAGCTGGGGGTCTCGTTTCTTTCCTTCTCCTACTGTTTCTTCCAGAAAGGAGCAGTTACCCTACCAGACCACGGGACAAGTACCCAAAAAGTGCCTGAGTAGCCTAGCCCCACCCAGACTACAGTGTCACACCCACAAACCAGACTCTCTGTCTTGAGCCTCCATTTTCTCACTTCCACCCTCCAGCCAGCTGCAAGGTTAGCGCCCTACAAATCACAGCTCCCTCTTATCACAGAACAGAACTCATCATCTTCAGCCTGGAGTTTGATAGCAATCTTTATTTTCCTTTTCACGTAAATAATGTGCATTCATATCTGTTTCCATATCTGTTTCTCCACTGGCCTGTCTTAGCCTGGATACCCTGAGGCACACACTGCTACTGCCTTATTAGGGTGTGCAATGCTTGGGAAGTAAAAGCAAAGGAAGAGGGGAGTGGGGCAGGAAGCTGGCAGAGCCCTTATGAGTGTGTGTTACTAGGTAGGCCACCACTTACACTGGATAAGCCGATTGCTTGTGATTGCAGGGCTGTCTTCTAAAAGGCTGTATGAACCTCTGAGCCTCAGGACAGCCTGGCCAGTGGGGAAGAATGGGACAGAATGTGTCCACTGTCTCCTGTCTGCCATTGGTCAAAGGTCTGCTGACCTCACCCTTCGGGGCTCTGCATATGAGGTCCATCAGTGGCATCTCATACTTCAGAGACTGCAGGAAGGAGAGGTGTACAGTGCAGGTGTGAAGTGAGGGCTTTGTCAGGTCATGACCCCTGGGAGCTGCCTGAGCTGCTGCTGAGTTGATCACTCAGACACGGCTGGAGCACAACCAGCAGCCAAGGGCCCCAGACTAAGTGAGGCTGAGAGGGACTAGGTGGCCATGAGAGGAGTCTCACCTATAGTGCCTGCAGCCAGCGCTCTGAAAACATGTGAAGAGGTGTAGGGGCAATGAACAGGAATTCAATTTCTTTCAGTGATAGAGCCAGATTCTCCAACAGGACAATTTCTGTAAAGTTCTTGGCCTGCTACTTAGGAAAGGTCAACACATGTCAGCCACTATTATTACTATTATCATCCATGATGTCAACCTTGCTCCATCTCTGTAACCTGGAAGAGATGTTTCTTGGTCATCCCCGGCACTGTTTCTAACACATGGCAGGTGGTCTTTTTCCAAAGGCTGTCCCTCTCCTGCCCCATTCCACCCATGTCACTCAGGCAGTGGATTTGATTAAGGAAAGAGAATCTGGGCCTGAGGGCAGGCAGGGCGGTGCTCACAGAGTGGGCCCTCAGCTGCATTTCCCCAGATGGCTTCCCCCTGCCCTGCCCAGGTCTGCTTCTGCTTCTCTCCACTTGGTCAGCAGACGTGAACCAACGCGGTGGGCCTCCTGCCCAGCTGCTGTGGCCGGGACCTGCTGATGTACAGGGCAAGTCTGAGGGTGTAGGCCCCTCCTCAGGCTGAGCAGCTGGAGAAGCAGAAAGCTGCTGGCTGGGTTAGTGGTCAGCCAGAATCAGGTATGGAAAATGCCAGGAGCTCCTGTCTTGGGGCAGTTGGAGCCTGCCATGAAGTATCTCTTCCACATGGCCTCAGCCCTGCAGCAGACCCTTCTCCTTATTCCATCTTGGCCTTGGTCTCTCCCACTACCCTCAGTCTGGAATGAAGGCCTGCTGGCCTTTGAACAATTTGGTGGTTCCAAATTGGAGCCTAAAAGCAGGGTCAGGCTTCCCCAGGAAAATAGCTCAACTTGACAGTGATGGGGAAGGGTGTCCAGGGCTGAGGCTGCATTCCTTTCTGTCCCCCCACTTCCCCTAGGAGCAAAGAGTCCCATGGTCTTCCCCACTCTAGAAGCCCACCCAACAGCCTGCATCAAAAAACTCCACCAGACCTGTTTTCAGAGGCCCAGAAAAAAAAAAAAAAAAGTTCTGGTCAGCCTCAGGGGTGCAGCACAAGGACTTTGTGTGTGACCCAAGAGTCTAGCTCGTGTGTTGTGGGGCAATCGTATGTATGTCCAGTACTTCACAGTCACAATGAGATCCCCATTGTCTGGCCTGCTGGCCTTTGAACAATTTGGTGGTTCCATATTGGAGCCTAAAAGCAGGGTCCGGCTCCCCCAGGAAAACAGCTTGACTTGAGAGTGATGGAATCCCCATTGACTCAATTTTTTGTTCATTCGTCCAGTAAATAAGTTATCAACTCTAGAAGAAGGATGATCATGAAGTCCAGCAGCAGCAGGAAGACAGTTCACAAACAAGTAACTAAAATACCGAGAGAGGAGGCGCACTATCAGCTCATAGAGCAGGAGAGATGAGCTCTGCCTGAGGGAGCCAGGAAGGAATTGTGGAGAAGAGCTTTTAAAACTAGGTCATGAAGGATAAGTAGGAGTTTGACAAGGGGAAAAGAGGAGAGGCTGTAGACAGGGCTGGTGCATTCCAAGTAGGAGGAAAAATATGCCACGCTGTGGGGTAGGAGGAATGTGTATGTGTTCATTCTCATTCCATAAAATTTTGTTAAATACCTACTATGTTCCTGGTAATTGGGTTAGGTTAGGTTCCAGGAATGCAGAAAAAAACAAGGCAAACATAATTCTTATCTCTTTCTAGTGGAAAAGGGAAATTACACAAACAAAAATCACGTAGATAATTGTATATTGACAATTGTGCCAAGCCCATGGAGGGGAAGAAGAAGGAGCTATGGAAGCATGAATGGGGTGAGAGGAGCCTGTTTGATCTGAGGATCAGGAGAGATCTGCCTGAGGAGGAGACAGATGAGCTGCCTCCTGAGGGATGAGTGGAATCAGTCAGGCAAGGCATTCCAGGAAGAGAAAACGGCACGTGGATGGGCCTGATGTAGAAGGGACACAGAGTCCAGAGTATCTCAAAGTAGTTCAGATTTGATACAGCAGCCAGACTTCCAGGAGGCAGGGATGGGGGGGGCGGGGGGCATGCTGGAGGGCCAGAAGGCTTTGACCTTTATTCTAAGAGCAAGGGGAGGGATGCAGTGAGATTTGCCTCATGAAGAACACCCCTCTGGCTGTTGCATGGAAAATGGAGTGGAGCAATAATGGATGTGATGAGGCTAATTAGAGCAGTGATTCTTAATCTAAGCAGCAAATTAGAATTACCTGGGGAGCTTGTAATAAGGGTGATTGGAGCCCACTCGCAGAGACTCTGCTTTACTTGGTTTGGGATAAACCTTGGGTATTGGTAATTTTTTAAAGTTCTGCAGGCATCTTAAATGTATATCCAGGGTTGAAAAGCCTTCAGTTAGAAGGATATTGCTTTAAAGTAAAAGAAGGAAAAAAAGGAGAAGGTGTAGGAGAAAAAGGAGGAGGAGAAGAAAAACAAGAAAAAAGGAGGAGAAAGAGAAAGAGGGAAGAAGAACAATGGTGACGCTGCTCTACTACAGGTCATAGAGGATGGTAGCCTGGCCTAGAGAAGTGGTGTTGGAGACAGAAAGCAAATGCTGGATACTTTTAGGAGCAGAATGGAGAGTAGTAACCACGAACTGCCAGATTTTGGTTTTGGACAATTCTCTGAGAAATAAAACAATGGAGAAATACCAATTGTGAGGTGCATGACATGAATTCAAGTTTGGACATACTGGATCTAAGGTACTTATGAGCCGTCTCAGTGGATAGCAGACAGTTGAATATATAGATCTGGAACTCAAGCCTGGCACAGTGGCTCACTTCTGTAATCCCAGCATTTTGGGAGGCTGAGGAGGGTGGATCACCTGAGGTCAGAAGTTCGAGATGAGCCTGACCAACATGGTGAAACCCTGTCTCTACTAAAAATACAAAAATGTGCTGGGCGTGGTTGCATGCACCTGTAATCTCAGCTAATAGGGAGGCTAAGGCAGAGAATCACTTGAACCCAGAAGGCAGAGGTTGCAGTGAGCTGAGATTGCACCACTACCCTCCAGCCTAGGTGACAGAGTGAGACTCTGTCTCAAAAAAAGATAAAAAGAATCTAGGGTTCAAAGATGTCTGGATCAGGGCTATAAATTTGAGAGTTAAAGATGCAGATGCAGAGATGTTATTTGAGATGTGGCTGAGATTGCCTAGCAAAAGCAAACTGTATATAGGGTTCAGTGGAAGGGGTGGGAGGGTAGAAGAGGGCCTAGGACCTAGTCTGAGATACCCTAGCATTGGAGGTTGGGCAGAGGAGGAGAGGAGTTGGCAACAGGGTCTATAAAGGAGAGGCCGGGAGAGTCTTGAAGCTCAGAGCAGTCAACGTTTCAAATGGTCCTGAACATCAAAAGACCTGAGGTGTGAAACATGTTTATTTGATTAGCAGCCTCTAGGACATTGATGACTTTGGAGACAGGTGTTTTGGTGGCGTGGTTAGGGCAAAAGCCAGACTGGAGTGGATGCAAAGGGAGGAAATGCAGAGGACACAGCAAGAGTTTGGTTGCAGGGAAAGTCAGACTGGGTGGCAGTTGCTGGAGGGGGATTCTGGGATCAAGGAAATGTTTGTTAAGATGGGAGAGAACTGAGTGACTTGAAAGGTTGTTGGAAAGGAGAGGAAGGGGTTGAAGATACAGAAGAAAGGAGGGATCCTTGAAAATATAAAGAGATGGGACAGGATCCAGTTGCTGGAGGAGGAACTGGGATAAGCTTTAAGGACTAGTCCTTTACTGCAATAGAAGGGAGAGATAAGTGGTTGCATGCAAATATGGATAATTTTGTCCCTTTCAAGCTGAGAGGTTAAGGGACTTCTCATCTGATAACTTTCATATTCTTGGTGATGTCATCTCCTGGGATTGAGAGGAGAGTGTTGGGGAGGAGTCTCTGAGGGTGGGTAGTCAGAGGGCTGACAATGTGAAGAGAGTTGATGTGATCTGCCATATTTGTTGAGGAGAGATGAAGAGCTGGGTGGCCAGAAAAGCAAAATAGAATGTGAGTCTGGATGACAGCCCTGGAGGAAATGCTGGTCAAGAATTTAGAGTGGTGCTAAACTCTGGAGTGGTTTTCTGGCACTTAGTGAGGTTGTATTGTATTAATTATTTATTGCTATTAATTATTTATTGCTATTGTATTATTTATTAATCTATTGTATAGTAGATTATCCCAAAACTTGTTAAAATTACATATGTTTATTACCTCAGTTTTGGGTCAGAAATTTGGGCACCGCTTAGCTGGGTGCCTTTGCTTCAAAGTCTATCACAAGGTTGCAGTCAGAGTGCCAGCCAGGGCTGGGGTCTCATCTGAAGGCTCAACCAGGGGAAGGTCCACTTTCAAGCTCATCCATGTTGTTGTTAGTAGGATTCAGTTTCCCACAGCCTATTGGGCTGAGACCTTAGCTCCTCACCAACTTTTGACCTGAGGTGCCCTTGGGTTCCTTGCCACATTGCCCTCTCTATAGAGCAGGTTACAACACGGGAGCTGGCTTCCCTCAGAGCAAAGAAGGGTGAGGGAGCATGTGCAAGACGGAAGCCATGATTTCTTTTCAACCTAATCTCAGAATTGATATCCCATGGTTTTTGCCTTACTTAAACGGCAGAAGCAAATCACCAGGCACAGTGACTCTCCAGAGGAGGGGATTATACAAGGACATGAATACCAAGAGGTGGGAATCACCAGGGGCTGTCTCAGGCTGCCTGCCATCCTGTGTGGAGAGTGGGCTGAGGACAGGTTGTGGTCACGTTGTGAAGAGCCATGTGTGCCAAACGGAGGGATTTGAGTTTCATCCCATCGACTTTTTGGAGTCATGGGTGATTTTTAAGGCATGAGGTGCGTAGATCAGTTTTTAAAAGTTCACTCTGTGAGACTGTTTGGTGCTGTAAAGAGGAATCAACCCACAGGAACACAGCAGCAGTGACGTACCCTGGACAGGCACGTGTAATGCATGTCCCAGCCATCCACAGAGCTTATTCTCTCACACTCTTCAGGTCTTTGCTAAAATGCAGTCTTCTCCATGGGACCTCCTCTGACCACCTGATCCAAAATTGCACTTCCCAGCCCCACCCAGCATCCCCTATCCTCTGCTTTATTTCTCCATTACCTATCCCTATCAGGCCCATTATAAATCTTGTCACTTATTTCTTTATGTTTTGGTATTGCTCTCTCCCCACTAGAATGTAAGCTCCACGAAGGCAGGGATTTTGGATTGCTGTGTGCCTGTCTGTATCCCAGTGCCTGAGCATTTAGTAGGTACTCTATGAAGATTTGCTGAATGAACTATTTAATAAGTAAAGTATATCTTGTTTCTCCAAATGCCATTTCCTTGCGGGAGTGAATATAAAAGGACTGCACCCTGTGAAGTGTGTGGGTGCAGAGAAGCATGAGGAGGCGGTGAGCAGCGTGCTCTGAAGGGATGAAAATATAAGAAGGATTCTGAATCTAGAGAGAGACCTGTAGAAAGGAAATCTTTCCTCCTCTGATCCTGATGGGTTGCAGAATTAGCTAATGCTTTGGGAATGACTACAAATAGGACTTTCTAGTAAAATAAGAAAAACTACAGATGTGGCAAACTCGATGAGATGGTATGAGTGGTGTAAGTGTTACTACTACAGGCTGATTGGGGAGGGGTTCACCGAGGCCTCTCCAGGGCGCCCCAATGGGCAAACACCTAGCCTTTTTAGGACTAAACTGAACTTCCCCCAGCCTCTTTCCCTTAGAGATGCGCAGCATGCTGCCAAGGGAGGAATCTGTGGCCCAGGATGATTTTGCTCAGTGTGCCAGGAGTAGCAGTCCAGCCTGATTAGGATGCAGATGGGGCTGGGCCTGGGGTAAGGCAAACCAGGCACCTGGCTCCTAGCATTTAAGGAGGCACTCACTCTGGGGATCATGACAGTGCAGGCTCAGCACTTGCAGGAACCTAAAAATGAAAGCCTCCTTAAATCATGTTCCCTGGGCACCTCATTCTTCATAGGATGCTCATTTTCAGGGCAGAAACCATTATGACTTTTGGGGGCCCTAGGCACTTTTGCCTTTGTAGATTCATTCCTCTATCTAAAAAATACCTATACATACACACACAAAATTGTATTTTAGAGCTGCATTGATATAGAGACAAAGAATTCAAGCTAGATTCGATTTCTTTTTTCTGATTATAAAATACATTAAAACATTTTCACAGGCTCTAAAACTATCACGGGGCCTGGCACTGCTACTGCAGCTGGAGGACAAATTCAACAAGGCAAGGGAGGGAGAGAGGGACTCCTCCTGTCGTTTGCACCCTAGGTGTTTCACTTGCCTCGCCCTCGTCCCAACCCTGGGCACAGGAATCTCTCAGTTAGCAAACTTCATTGAGAGAATTCATTTTCTGCACTTTTCTGAGCTTCAATGTCTTTATGTTTAAAACGGTTCTAATAAAGTAGGAGTTCTTTATCACAATATAAATAAGAAAATATAATAAAATTGGGCCAGGCACAGTGGCTCACGCCTGTGATCCCAGTACTTGTGGGAGGCCAAGGCAGGCGGATCATGAGGTCAGGAGATCGAGACCATGCTGGCGAACACGGTGAAACCCCATCTCTACTAAAAATACAAAAAATTAGCCGGGTGTGGTGGTGGGCACCTGTAGTCCCAGCTACTCAGGAGGCTGAGGCAGGAGAATGGCGTGAACCCGGGAGGCGGAGCTTGCAGTGAGCCAAGATTGCACCACTGCACTCCAGCCTGGGCAACAGAGCGAGACTCCGTCTCAAAAAAACAACAAAAAAAAGAAAATATAATAAAATTACCACAAGATCCAGCAATTCTACTCGTAGATATATACTCTAAAGAATGAAAAGTAGAAACTCAGGCAGATATCTGGACACCAATGTGCATGGCAGCATTATTCACAACAGCCAAAAGGTGGAAATGACCCAAATGTCCACTGACAGATGAATAGACAAACGCAATGTAGTCTCTACATACAACGGAATATTATTCAGCCATAGGGAGGAATGAAATTCTGATACGTGCCACAACATGAATAGGCCCAAACACATTCTACTAAATGAAATGAACCATACACGAAAGTCCAAATATTGTATGATTTCACATATGTGAGTTACCTACGTTAGGCAAATTCAGAGAGACAGAAAGTAATTGAGCTTCTGTTCGGAACAATGCAAAAGCTCTGGAAATGGATGGAGTGATGGTTGCACAAGGTTGTGAATATACTTAATGTCACCAGATTTTAGACTTAAAAATAGTTAAAATGGTAAATTTTATGTGTATTTTCCACATTAAAAAAGAGAATGCTGTATCGGCATAAGCGTTTTATACAGGGGAAAAAGGCACACAGATGTAAGAAATCCTTATTGTCCCCATTGACAATTACCATATTGCAGTGGTGAACGAGTCTTCCAAAGTTCACAGACAGATTGGCAGGCATAAAACTGCTGTGTAAACACAGCCTTCTCCAGCCCAGACCTGTTGCTCACCGCCCACTATGGCCCACAGATTTAATGACCAAGTTGATGAATGGACGATAGCCAAGATTCTTGAAGCTCTGGGTGGCACAGGGCGTACACTTCCTGGAAACCTGTCATTCCTTGCTGTCTGACGGCATTCCCTTTGGGGGCCCAGAGATTATGGTTTTGGCCAAGACATCTTAGATAGTCCTGGTGTTGGTAGCATAAGGTGTGACCCACAAGAGGCCAAGTTACCCACCAGGCCCTGACAGTGCACTTTGTACTGATGTTGGCCTGATCCAGTTTCCTGGTTAGGAAAGAATGTTCTGATCTCTGAATAAACTGAAAAGGGAACTTCATTTTGACCTGGGACAGGGACCTGTAGGCCTCAGTGTCTGAGCTACCTCTTTTGCCACTGAGCAAATCCTACTTTCAAAGATGAAGTCTTAAAAAACACACAGAAGAGGTGACATGGTAGGGGGGCATCCCTGGGACCAAAGGACCCTTCACAAAACAATTCACTCCAGGGTTTCTTCAGTAACAAGTCTGTCTAGTGCAAGCTGGGTTTTGGGGATGCCCTGCCTCTCACAGGAGCCTGTGGACTCCCTGGAATTTGTAAGCCTATGTTGGTATTTGCAGAGAGAAAATCCATAGTTTCCATCAGATTCTCAAAGGGATGCAAGACCCCCAAACTGCTTTAAAACCACTGTTCCTGTGAATTTAAGATACGATCATTGCCAGTTTTCAGGGGACATCTAGATTGGCCAAACCAGATACTGGACCGCACACATCTGGTGGCAGAAAAGTTTCAGTGTTTCAGTGGGGCAGGGGTCAGGGGTTACCGCTGAACCCTCCTACCTCTTCTCCTAAATGAAGTGATTCATTTTTGAACAAACTATGACCATGAAGCTGTTATTTTACATCTGTGCAAAAATGCTGGCCCCAAGTGACAGCAAAATCTCCTTGTTGACCATGATTCCTCCTCACTCAGCCAGACTTTGGTATATGTGTGTAAATGACAGGCCCAAGTCAACAGTTCAGAACAGAGTCTGAAACAATTCCTCCTAAAAGAAAGAGTCTCCAGGCCTTGCTGATCCCTTTAATAGCTCCTTGTGGTCTACTGTAAGACCCCAAACAGAGTCTTGGTTGGTCTGCAGAGTCTTTTGGCCAGGCTGGGAAGCATCGGGCAGATGGCAGCTCGCCGGTCCTGCAAGGGAGGGTACGTGATGAGGAGAAGGGTCATAATGAATGGGTAATTTAAAGGCTCTGAAGAATGACTCAGACATTCCAATGGAGCTTTATTTTTTCCTTTTGTTGATGTGTGAAATGTAATTGTAGTCATTTTTTCCAATGAGTTGATAAACAGTGATTATCCATGCAGCTTGTGAGCTGGGTCATCGTGAACTAGTTCACATGCCAACATTTTTCTCTCCCTCACCCCCAGCACCTGAGTTAACTGCTCCAAGCCTGAGGTTGGAGGTTTCTTGATCCCAGGAATTCTAGCAAAGGTGCAGGATGCAAAAGGTCAGAGGAGGCTGTCTGGGAAGGGTGGCCATAGGGAGAACTGGAAACTTGTGAGTTCTGTCTTGACCCTTTGCCCTACCAGACAGTCCCTTTGTTACCTAGGATGAAGGTTAGAGCAGAGAAGTGATTTGTTTGGCATCAGAAAGATGGTCATCAAGAAAGGGAGAGAAGGCAATATCTGGTGAGCACCTTCTCACCACATATGGGCTGGGTGCTGTGCTAATGAACCCTTTCCACAGGCATCAATTCATGTCATGCTCAAAATAGCAAAGAAGGGGTAAACCTGAATACATACCCATACCTGATCTTTGCAATAATTCCCCTAATGAGTCGTTGCCTCCTCCCCGTTTATAGATGAGGAAACTGAAGCACAAAGAATTAAGTCACGTGGTCAGATAGTGGGTGGTGGGGGAATCGGGACTTCAACCCAGGTCTGTCTATTTCCAAAATCTGTTATCTCACTACCACACGAGGCTGCCTCTCATCAGAGACTGACCTCGCTGGCCCTACTGGCCCTGTAAGGAGGACGATCTTATATGCCTGGCTGTGGCAATGTGGTAGAGCCACAGGTAGTTCCTTGGCACCAGCTGCAGAGATGCAGGCTGCCACAGTGAACCTGCTCTACCCATCACCTGGGCGCTGGTTAACAGACCTGCAAGGGAATGACAAGAGGCAAAACTGGCTTGGGAGCTGTGTGTCATTGATGCGTCTGTCCTCCTGTAGGTGAGGGGACAGGAGTGCAGCTCCTTAGATTGGCATCACAATTGTATTTGAGTTCTCCAGAGAAACAGAATGAATGAGGCAATTTTACACACACACACACACACACACACACACACACACACACGAGCAGATTATTGTAAAAATTGGCTCATGCGGTTATGGAAGCCCAAAAGTCCCACAATCTGCCATCTACAAGCTATGGAAACAGGCGTAATTCAGTGGTATATTTCAGCTCAAGTCTGAAGGCCTAAAACCCAGGCGGCTGAAGGTGTAGAGTCTGGGTCTGAGTCTGAAAGCCTGAGAACCAGCAGTACCAGTATCCAAGGGTTGGGGAAGCTTGATGTCCCAGCTCAGGCAGAGAGAAAGAATTAATCCTTACTCCACCTTTTTGTTCTGTTTGGGCCCTCAGTGGATAGGATGATGTGACCTCCACTGGGGAAGGCATCAGTCCTCCAATTCACCAATCCAAATGCTGATCTCTTCCAGAAACACCCTTGCAAACACACCCAGAAATAGTATTTTATCAACTACCTGGGCATTCCTTAGCCCAGTCGAGTTGATGCACAAAACTAACCATCTCAGCAATGCCAGAGCACAGCCTTCACTCTGTGGGGAAATTGTCTGTGGTGGCATTCAGCAATACCAACCCTAAGACTACTGTGGGGACTCCCAGGACAGGATCCTGTAGTCCAAATCTCACTGCTGGCATTGCACAAAGGACAAAGAAGTAAGCCAGGACTGGGGTGGTTCCGTTGGGGCTGTGTAAGGGTGTCCTAGCTGCACTGCTCTCTCGAATCCACTTAGTGAGAACCCCTGACACAGTCTGGGTGTACGGGGATGAGGCTAGCCAAGGGTGGGACAGTAACAGTGGTGAGAGATAGAAGGGCTTCGGGGAAGGAAGTCTTGGTGAAGATTGGACTGGGCAGGGCAAGAAATTAGGGAAATCAGAAATGAAAAAGAGATCTGAGGTAGAGATTACAAAAAATGGAAAGATCTTTTTCAGTTAAGTGTATACTAAAAACTAAGTGAGGTTTGGACTTCCAAGCTAAAATATGAATCAGATTCACAAGCTCGATAATCACAAATTTAAAGAGAGCGTTGGGTGAGGAGGAGCAGATAACTTAGAAGAGCCTTGGAGCCTTGCAGCAAGAACTGCCACTAACACCAGGGGCCCTGAGCTACTGTTCCTCATCATTGAACAGGGGCTGTAACTCCTAAAAGCAGTTGATGACAACATTTCACATGTAGAAGGCACATGATACATCATCATACCCTTTCTAGGAAGGGTGGGTACATCTATAATTATTCGGATGATGTGGAAGCTGCATGTTTAACAGACAAACTGAAAAATAAATCATTGCAAAGTCTATTTATATGAAGAAGAAGAATTGGGTGCAGGAAGAAAGGGACAGCAGGCCTCTGTAGCTTTATGGCTCAAAGTGTGGTTTGTGGAGCAGAGGCATTGGAGTCCCAGCAGCTTGCTAGGAATGCACACTTTCAGGCTCCACCCAGACCTGCTGAATCAGAATCTGCATTTTAACCAGAGCCCTATAAGAGTCACGTGCACTGCAGTTTGAGAAGCTCTTCTGCTTTACAAATTTGGTAGAGAAAAGCAAAATCACCCGAAGAGTTTTAAAAATACGGATGCCTGTGTCTCACTCCCACAGATAGGGATTTCATTGGTCTGGGCTGAGGCCTGGGCACTGAGATTTTTCTAAAGTTCCTCAGTGATTTTAATGCACACGAGGATTGGGAACCACTCCTGTGTAGCCATCTCAGGCCTAAGGGGCATCTGGCAGGGGGAGAAGCAGAAGAAATGGAGAATGGCAAAAACCTCCCAACCAGGGCAAGTCAGCCCTGGTTTTTGTTCCAAGGGCACCTTGAAGATAAAAGGAAGGAGGTTGTCCTGGGATTCTGAGTTCTAATCTTAAATTTGCCTCCCCCAACTGGCTGTGTGTTCTTGAACCCAGTTAATGCTGATCAAATAAGGAACAAGTCAACGAACTGTCCTTCTCTGAGTCCTCAGTGTCCTCACTTAAGCGTGAGGCTATTTATTTCCTCCAGCCCAAACATCCTGTTTCCCCTGCTTTTTCTGCCCCGATTCTGCTTCTTGATCCTGCTGAAGTGGAATGATTCGCAGCTTCCGTGGGATGCGCTCCTAAGGGGCATGGGGGCCTGCTTCCGTTCACATGAAGGTCAGACTCAGCTATGTGACAAGGACAGAACAGTGGTTACTCTTTGGAGGAGTGGTTGACAGCGAGGGATACTAGGGAGCCTTCTGGGGTGTGATAGCCTTCTGTGTCTTGACCTGGGTAGTGGTTTTATGGGTGTACAAATGTTAGCTGAGCTAGTCCCCCGCAATTGAGCACTTTGTGTAATTTATACTTCAATTATCAACAAAGAATGAGTAGTGCTCAACAGGCCCCCAGGAGAAAGCCAGGTCCTCAGAGTGTAGGCGGGGAGCGGAGGGAGTGTCCTTGCTCCTAGAGCTCCAAAGATGGTGGTGGGCTACTTCCAAGATGGCGGTGGGCCACTTCCAAGATGGTGGCAAGCCTCGTGTTCTCTGACCTGGGGTTCTTGGCCTCACAGATTCCAAGGAATGGAATCTTGGGCCATGCAGTGAGTGTTATAGCTCCATTAGAAGCTGTGGGTCACAGAAGAGTACCGTGGAACCCAGTGACTAGTGTTCAGCTTGATTGGTCACTGTTGCCAGCTGGAATGCCTGGGTTTATATCCCGATCATTGTCCCCTCTGCTATGTTCTCAGGCGATAGATGATTGGTGATTTCTTTACCTCCTGTTTTTGCCTAATTAGCATTTTAATGAGCGCTCTTTACTACCTGATTGGTCAGGAGTGAACTAAGTTGCAAGCCCTGTGTTTACAGGTGGATGTGGTCACCTTCCCAGCTAGGCTTAGGGATTCTTAGTTGGCCTAGGAAATCCAGCTAGTCCTGCCTGTCTCTCACAAGTGCTGGGAGGCAGGAGCTGGGGACATTGGTAAGCTTGGGAGCTAACACAGAAATTGGGTAGAAGGTGAGAGAGTGACAGCCAGAGAGAGACAGATGGGAACAGAAATGGAAACTCAAATAGAGAAGGTGCTATGGGACTAACTTGACCCAAATTCCAGGCAGTTGAATTAGTACTAGGTGAAAAGGGTGGGGTTTGGACCAATTGTACCCGTTTGCCCTGGGACTTTCCCCCTTCTTAGCACTAAAATTTCTGTGTCCCTTGAAACCGCTAGGCCAAGGTAAACGGGGACATGCCCCTGCTCCCAGGCCCAGGGCTGTGGGTGGCATTTGGATTGCTAGGGAGGGAATGGAGCAGGCCGGGGTTGGGGGGGGGGGGGAAGAAGCCACTCCCACCCAGGGCCACCAAGCTGTTCCGGAGCAGCCCATGTCGGTGTAGGTGCATGGGCTCTCTCCTCTCTGGCCAGGAGTAGGCTGTGAATCCGCCAAGGGTCTGAAACGAGGCAGTGGCCCCCTGTTTCTCCGCCCTTCAGATCCCACTCCAGCCCTCCCAGGCTTTCCCAGCCATGCCGTCTGCCCATACAGTCTCTGCCTTCACAGCACCCATTAGGCTAGTGTGCAGTTGTTTCTTTGCTTCTGGATATTTCTATCTGGCTTTGAGCCCTTTAGGGGTAAGAGTGAATTTTCCTTGGTTTTGCACACTACTGTAGTTCTACTCAGGGCTGGAGCACCATCTTCTTGGGGAATTTAATCTTAATCTTTTTTGTGCTGAGGATCTTTTTGGCAGCTTGAAGAAGTTTTAATTCCCTTCTCAGAATAATGCTTTAAATGCATAACACAAAATACAGAGAGTTGCAAAGAAAATAAAGTATGCTGAGATATAGCCATCAAAAAAATTTTAGAAACGCATTTGTAAAAAAAAAAAAAGTCAGAAATATCCTTCTTTATTAAAGCTTTACCTAATGAGATCCAGTAGCAGCTATAATTTTGAGGTAGCCATGACTACAAATGTCATTTCATGATACCTGCAACAAGTGTACTGTGAAAAAGAAAGCACCTGTGATTTGTTATTAGTGACAAATTGCAGGTGCTGCGGACACCACTGAGGTTTGTTGCCTGCATTCCTACAAACAGGAAATGCTGAATTTCACTTAGTAGTTAACTAAAATAGAGATGCAATTTTTTTGTCCTATCCAATGTCACATGCACCCCTGAATTCTAGGAACCCCAGGTTAAGAAATGCTGTGTAGGTAGATGGAAGATAAGAACTGTGCTTTGTAAACTGTCGAGTGGAAAGTCCTTGTGAATACTGTTCATCCTTGAGGGATGTGGGTGCTCTTAGGATAGGTAAGGGACGTTAAGAACCAGGCTGAAACTAGATGATTAACCAGCAAACTGTGAGGTCAGAAGCAAACAGGGGACCCTAGTTTCTATGTGTCAGAGCCAGCTGCTAATCCTCAATACGCTTTGTTGTAGTCAAGTAAATGATAGAGTTGGATATTTGTCCCCACCCAAATCTCCTGTTGAAATATAATCCCCGGTGTTGGAGGTGGGGCCTACTGGGAGGTCACAGGGGTGGATCCCTAATGGTTTGGTGCTATCCTCGCCATAGTGAGTGAGTTCTTGCAAGATCAGGTTGTTTAAGTGTGTGACACCTCTCCCATCCCCTTGCTTTCTCTTGCTTCTCTTTCACCACGTGGCGCGCAAGCTTCTGCTTTGCCTTCTGCCATGAGCGAAAGCTCCCTGAGGTCTCCACAGAAGTCAAGCAGATGCCAGCACCATGCCTGTACAGCCTGCAGAACTGTGAGCCAATTAAAATCTCATTGCTTTATAAATTATCCAGTCTCAGGTATTTCTTTAGAGCAATGCAAGAATGGCCTAATACGGTAACGTCTGATGTAGCTCTGCCTTCCACACCATTCATTGGTGTGTGGGAGGATGTGCCAGCTGGCAGGGATCGGGAACCATGGGGAGCCTGTCTCTTTGGTCTGGAAAGAAAGGTTTGGAGAACAGCGGGAAGTGCTTTTGGGTCAGCACGGGGTCTGGGGTCATAGCCTACCGTAGCCAAAGGAGAGGCTTATAGGGCTGCTGGGGCTTTCTGCACAGCCCCTGCCTGGGACAATCCTTTGGGTAAGAACTGCTGGGGCCTTGTTTTAAGATGAGAGTCCCCCTGGGAGAGGTGGTTCGTTCAGACCTGAAGGTCTTGGCATGAGTGATTTTTTTAAAGTACCACCTTGTGCAAGAGATCAGGGGAGGAAAAACTCTGCAGGCAAGTGGCCCCATGGCTGGCGCCAGCCCAAGTGACCTTGGGCAGGAAAAGTGCCCTCTAATTAGCAATCAGGAAATCAAGGCACAGCACGGCGCCAGGCAACATGACCCCAGCTGTAGCCTGGTGACACTTCAGCCCTCTAGATGGCATGCCCTTGCCCCTGCACGGCAGGGCTGGGACCCCGTGGGTCGTTTTTTACCTGATGTCGCTATCGTTGGTTGTCTGGTAGCTGCTGCAGTGGGTGCCAGCAGCGACAAACATGCAGTGAGGGTTTCCTGTGTAGCTTCCGCCTCCTTCCCCATGCACAGTTCCCTCCCTCCTCCAGGGCTCAGCAGCAATTTGAAGGCTACCCAGAGTGTAATCCTGACCTTGGAGGAGACCAAGGACATAGTGGCCTTCCCAGGCTTGTCCCCTACACACTGACCACACAGTCTCCACCCTTGGGCGCGCCAGCCCCCTTTCCTTTGCAGAGAGGTGTATTAAGCTACTTTTCCTAGTTGCCTGTCTCACACTGCCATGACTTTACTAAGTAAAAGTACTGCTTTCTAGAAAGCCAGATTCCCCAGATCAGTGGCTCTCAAACTGTTTTGACTGTGACCCGCAGAAAGAAAAGTATTTTTTTTCATGACCAAGTACACACACTCATCCACATGTAGGGATGAAACAAAACAAAAATCAGGGAATAACATTTATTCCTCCTATATCTGCCGTACTCTGATTTTTCCTTTTCTATTGTCATCCTTTCTGTTTGTTTTCTTTCTTTTTAAAAAAATTCTGGTTGCAGCCCACAAATAGATTACTTTCACAACCCCATAATGAGTCATGATTTAGCTTGAAAAATACTGTGCAAGATAACTTTTCAGAATGATTTCTCTTTTCCAAATGGATGAAGGGCACTAGAGTTTATTGAGTCCTTGTGAACTAGGCACTGTCCTGGTTTTTGAGTGATATCCATCTTATTGAAAAGGAGACTGAGGTTCAGGCAGGCTGAGCCCATGTTCTTCTAGCATAGAAGTGGAGGATCAGGGATTCTAGAGGTGTGCTGCTATAGGCTTGCATTGGCTCCCATCTCATCCCAGTCCCACAAAATCAACCATGGTGGGAGCTTTAAACCATGGAAATTGGCAAACAGTACAAATCAGGGCTTTTTTTTTTTTTTTTTTTTTTTTTTTTTTTTTTTAAATTTCAGAGAGCTGGTTGTTACACATTTTACCAGCACACCATTTGTTCTAATTCTACTCTTTTCCAAAATCAGTGTATATTTTGAAGTCCTCTGACCTCAGCTTCCTCGTCTATAAAGTAACATTAAAAACGTCCACTTTGTAGGAAAAAGTTATACTCGTTGAGCACATTCTGGTAAGTATGCGGGAACAGTGACTGGAAGGAAACCAAAATGCAAATAACTGATATGTTACCATGATGGGATTTGAAAGATGAAGTCCCTAAATTTCACCATCTTTTATAATTTCCATCATTGCTAAATGTACTTTGTGCAAAAACGAAAACATTATGTATATGAAAACCCACACTTTGCAAGAAGTGTGATGAGAATTAGAAGAAATGGAGGTAAACCAGTACTCTGTACTTGGCAGCCGCCAGTAATAGAAAAGTGTGAATTCACAGTTTTCTGACTGAAAATGGCAAAGGAAGTACTGCAAATGAATTGCATGTCAAAGTAGGACCTTCTATCCAGGTAAACAGAGAGAAGGGAGTAGTCTAATGAATATTCTGATTCCAAGACTAGACTGATGATCATATCACACACAAATCACTAATTTTTGAAATTCTAAAATAAAGGATCTATAGCCTCAAATTTATCTAGTCATAGGTCAGTCACGGTCCCCTCCATCTGACAGATACCTCTAGCTACTGGCACTGAGAGAAGACTGAGCCTTATGGGAAGGTGTGGGCTCCAGCTGCTGGATGGTGGCCTCAGCCTGCCTGCAACCCCTTCCATTCATTCCCTCATCCCTGTTCTCTGAGGCCATGCGGAAAAAGTCTATCATCATCATTATCACGGTTATGATGATAAAGGCTGAATTTGTTTCCTATTGTAGCTGTTAGCAAATTACCACAAACCTTGTGGTTTACAACAAATTTATTATCTTACAGTTCTGGAGGTCAGAAGTCCAAAATAGCTGTCACTAGGATAAAAATCAAAGTGTTGGCAGGGCCCCATTCCTCTGGAGGCTCTAGGCAGAATCATGGCCTTGCCCTTTCCTGCTTCTATAGGTGCCTGCATTCCTTGACTGGCAGTCTCTTTCTCTGTCTTCAAAACCAACAGCATTTCATCTTGACATCTCTCTGACTCACTCTCCTGCCCCCCTTTTTCGTTATGGGGACCTTTGTGATTACATTGGGCTCAAAGATAATCCAGGAGCTCCCTAAGCCAAGGTCAGCTGATTAGCAACCTTCGTTCCCCTTTGCCAATTAACACTACATATTCACAGTTCTTCAGATTAGGACATGGACATCTGTGGGGGTGGAAGACATTATTCTGTCTACCGCAATGGGCTAACATTTCTTTTTCTTTTCTGTTTTTTATTTTTTATTTTTTGAGATGGAGTTTCATTCTTGTTGCCCAGGCTGGAGTACAATGGCATGATCTCAGCTCACCACAACCTCCGCCTTCTGGGTTCAAGTGATTCTCCTGCTTCAGCCTCCCGAGTAGCTGGGATTACAGGCATGCAGCACCATGCCTGGCTAATTTTGTATTTTTAGTAGATGAGGTTTCTCCATGTTGGTTGGGCTTGTCTCGAACTCCCAACCTCAGGTGATCCTCCCGGCTCGGTCTCCCAAAGTGCTGTGATTAAAGGCATGAGCCATTGTGCCTGGCCTCACAATGGCTAACATTTCTTGAGCACTTACTATGTGTCTAGCAAAGTTCCAAGCATGTTACTTGTAATATGCATTTAGGTGTCACCACAACCCTATGAGTTAGGTACTTGTTTTACAAATGAGGAAAGTGAGGCATACAGAAGAAAAGCAACTTGCTCAAGGTCACACAACTAGTAAGAGGAAGGGCTGAACTACAGATCCAGGGGCCTGATCTCAGAGCCAATGCTCTTAGCAACAATCACCCTTCAGTAATTTAAGGACAGATGCACAGACTGAATTCTACCTAATTTAATCCTCCTCTGATGATCCAGAAGACCTTTCCGGATATGACAGGGCCTCAGGTCCATCAACATCGACTGCCATAGGCCACCAGTTGGGCAACTTTAAGTGGGCTGACCAGTGGATTTCAGGGGCTGGGATGCCTGGTGAGCCTGCGTCCTTCCCTGAAGGCTTCTCACAATGGGCACCAGTGATTCTGAAACTCACCTTCATGAGGACCCATGAGGCACTGCTCTGTGGTGTTTGCTCTCATCTTTCTCTTTTTCTCTACTCCAGACATTCTAGCTTCATAGACATTCCTCAAAAAGATGGAGACAATCTCTACCCCAGGGCCTTTGCACTTGCTGTCTCCTCACCTGGAATCTCTTCCCAATCGACTCGAAGCTCAACTGTCATTTCAAACAGCTTTCTGCCCAAGGATCCTCTCTTTAAAGAGGAGTCAGGCAGAGCTATAGACCCACCCTGATGAGAGACCTTCCCCCCTTCCCTCTCCAATCTTTGGTGGGCAGAGGCATTACAGTTCTCTTCTCCTTGCCTTTCCCCTCTCAAGGTGATGAAAAAAAGGAGGCAGACTGAAGGAGCTGAATCTTGTCTTCACTTTGAAGCTCCATTTGTATCTAGTGTCCACAAAGGACCCAAAGCAAAAAGCAGGAGAGAGAAGGCAGAGGTTAGTTCCTTAGCCACTAGACCCTCAAAAGAGAGAAAGAAAACATCCTGACTTGTGAAGCACCTACAGGGTGCTCAATCTGCACACCCCTATGCAGGAGGTATTAGTCTTATCTCCATTTTACAGACAAGAACACTGAGGATCCTAGACATTAAGAAAATGGCCCCACAGCACCTATGGAGGGGCTGCACAGGACTCAAATGCAAGACAACTCGAATAACATAGCAAAGTCAGCCAGGTGCCACCCAATCCTTCTCCTTCAGGGAAAAGGAGGCAACTTGGGGTGAAGCAGGAGGGTATTGAAGCAACTGGCTAACCATGAAAAAGAATGATGAAACTTTTTTCCAAACAAATAATTATTTTGTTTAAAAGTCACATGGAGACAGTGGGAGACAGAAGTGAAGACTCATCTTGCAGCACCAGGGGCTATTTTCCTATGGATATCCAATTGTTCCAGCATCATTTGTTGAAAAGACTTCCCTCCCTCCACTGAGCTGCCTTGGCACCTTTGTGAAAAATCTGTCAACCACACATCTGTGGGTCTATTTCTGGACTCTACTCTGTTTCACGGATCTATTTGTCAATCTTGATGCCAACACCACACTGTTTTGATGACTATAGCTTTGTATTAAGTTTTTGAAACTGAGAACTGAGAGTCCTCCAACTTCATTTTCCTTTTTCAAAGTTGTTTTGGCTAGTCTGGGTTCTTTCCATCTCCATATGAGTTTCAGAATCAGATCATCAATGTCTACAAAACAGCTTGCTGAGGTTTCAATTGTGTTGAGTCTATAGATCAATTTGGAGAGAACTGACATTTTAACATTGAGTCTTCAGATCCATGAACATGGTAGTGCTTTCATTTATGTAGGGATTCGATTTCTCTCAGCAGTGTTTTGTAGTTTTCATTGTTTTGGAGGGTTTGCATATCTTGCATCAGAGTTACTCCTAAATAGTTTATATTTTTGATGCTAATGTAAATTGCATGTTAAATGTCAATGTTCTGTTATCTATTTTTTTATTTTTTTTAAGTCCTGGGATACATGTGCAGAATGTGGTTTGTTACATAGGTATACATGTGCCATGGTGGTTTGCTGCACCTGCAACCCATCATCTAGGTTTCAAGCCCTGCATGCATTAGGTATTTGTCCTAATGCTCTCCCTCTCCTTGCCCGCCACCCCCCGACAGGCCCTCCCTGTGTCCCTGTGTTCTCATTGTTCAGCTCCTGCTTAGGAGTGAGAACATGCAGTGTTTGGTTTTTCTTTTTTTTTTTTTTGTCGTTGTTACCAATATATAGAAACAGTCAATTTTTGAATATTGAACTTTGATCCTGCAACCATGCTAAACTCAAATTTATTAGTTCTAGTGGCTTTTTTTGTGTAGATTTCATAGGATTTCCTACATAGATGATGTCATCTGCAAATACAGTTTTCTGCAGGGGTGTGTTCAAGGAGCCTGCATTCTAATAAATTCCATCTTCAGGCTGCTGGAGAAAAATAAAGGGGCAATCCATATGAGGAGGGTAAAGTCCTGCCAGTTATCCTTGGGGCAGCAGATCTGTTGATCTAGTTGTTTCACTAAGGCTAATGTTAAATTGGGTCATTATTCTGTAAATCCTGGCGGACACCTTCAGCACAAACCACTGGATTTTCTATATTTACCAAGGTTAAGGAACCCAGAAGAGGGCTGGGTGAAGGCAAAAAGGGCCTTGGGTTAGAAAAATGACCCCGAATCCCTTCTATGAACCACCATTCTCTCACTCTGACCTCCACAAAGCCTCCTGCCTGGTCTCTAAGTTTTCATCTTGCCCCCTCCTATCCCATCTCCATTGAGCCAGGTGGTATTAAAATGTAAAGCAGACCATGCTAGGTCCTCCCCTTAGAATGAAATCTAAACTCTTAGCCAGTACTGAGTAGCCCTCTCGCAAGCTTTCCTCTTCCACCACCCCACCCCATCTGCCAATCCCTTGCCAAGCTGTTCTCCATGTTGGAATCCTTTTCCAATTCCCCCAACTCCCCTCTGCTCCCTGCCACCTAGTACCTGGTTAACTTCTCCTTGTCGCTGCTTCCAAAGACCTTCCTGACCCTCCCAATTGATGTTCACTCTCGGGGCATCCCAGTTTGATCCTGCTTTGCACGCACCATATTCGTCATTTAATTTTTCACTAAGGCAGTGCCATGAGAGCCAGGGTCATTGTCATTCGTGACCTTGACCTCTTACCAATGCCTGCCAAGCAGTAGGTGCTTGGTAAATGCTTTACATGATGGCCTGTGCTTGCCACATGCCCACCCACTCACCCTCCAGCCTCTGTGAAGGACCTTCTGATATGTCTTGGGTTTTTCTTCCTTTAGAAGGGTAGTTTACACCTTGGCTGTGGGTTAAATCCCCCCAGTGAATTCTCCCCGGACAAGCCATCAGGTGAACTACATAAGGAGCGTCTCTTGGGACTCCCTCAACTCGGCCTCCTGCAGGACTTCATCTTGCTCCTGAGCTCACTCCATTCCAACGGAACAGGAAGGGAAAAAGGAAACCAGACCAGAGTGGAAAGCATTTTCAAACTTTATTTACAACTGTCACAGTGACAAAAAGTAGTTTGGAAAAAAAAAATGCTAGTTTCTCCCTGAGCCTCAAAAAAGAACAGATAGAAGTTACAGGAGGTTCATCTCACAACAGGCATTTTTACTGAAATACTAAGAATTTTTTCAATACAATCAGTTAGAAATACACACAAATTACTTGGAAAAAAAAAAAAAAAAAAAAGAGGAGGCCAGATAGGAGCTCAGCCACTTGTCCAAGAGCAGCTGGGTCCCCCCAGCAGGCTCCACCGCTGAGGGTCCTGACATTAGCTGTCAGCCCCTGGCCTGCTCAGACTGCAAACGGTCATACAAAGTGGTCTAGGGACCAGCAAAAAGAATAAACCACCCCCATAAACAGACACATACACAAAGTAGATTTGTTACGCAGTTTACAAGCACGTTCCCGTCACACAGCAAGACCGGGACAGGTGATTCAGGGTAGCAGATAAGGGAAGACACCAAAACACAGGAATTGAAAAGGCAAGACCCCTGCCTCCGTCCACTAGGGGAGGCGAAGGAATGAGAGTATGGATGAACCACTCTCTGCAGCCAAAACAGAACGAAGCGGGGAGCAAGAGAGAGGAAAGCCCCTCTCGGTGCAGGCTGCAGGCCTCTCCCACTTCTGCGAGGAGTTGGAAGAAGTTATTGCCATTGATGTGTGTCACACAGGCAGACAACAGAGGGAGGAAGCAGGGGGTGCCGGCGACCATCGGCTTCCCAGAACGGAATCCCGCGGACTGCTGTGTCCACAGCACACCCTCATCCTCCTGCCCCGGCATCCCCAGAGCCACAATGACCTTGAGGTATTAAATACAGCTATATACACATGTCCAGAACTGAGGGTCAACCTGGACTGACTGGAGACCTGAGGGGACAAGCTGCGTGCCTTGGTTGGCCGAGTTTAGCTCAAAGAAGGCTCTGAGTCCACCTCTTGGCCACACGGTACTGCTCTCGGGTGGACTGAAGTGTTTGTCCTGCAACCTGCTGCTTCAGATGGCTCTTAGCTACGATAAGAAATGCTAAGTCCAAAGGCCAACTTTCTCATACAACTGGTGCCCTTGCAGGAAGCAGTGGGAAGTGGGGAGGGATGAGGACCACTGCTGAGTAAGGACAGTGCAGGTCCCTTGCCATGCCTCCCTTCTGCCCTTGTCCAGGAACAACATGGGGAGAAGCCAGGGACCTCATGGCATCCTTTAGTCTCAAACTCGATCCCAAGGCTGCCACGAGAGCCTTGTCCCCACCATGCAAGTCACCTCCCCAACGAGACACAGGAAAAGCCACGTCTGCTCTCCACTTGGCAACCACAAGAAAAACAGACCAAGAGCCCCCATGGGTGTGAGTACTGCAGCTGGGCAGACTGGCGGGAATCCACAGCTGAGCTGGGGACCCATGTGCCCGTGGCTGCTGTGGCTGGGGCAGGGAAGGTGGCGGTGAGGAGGAGGAAGGGCCAGCCTGGGAGAGCACACCCACTCCATCTTGGGAGCAAGTCTTGGGAGGGCAGCAGCAGAGGGAGAGACCTTCATGCCAAGTGTCCACCCTGGGGCTTCCAACAAGGGCAGGAAGTGCTCTCACTACTCCTGAAAAGTGCTGGGAAGCAAAATGGATATATCAGGGAGAAAAGCTGAAAAGCACTGCCTCTGAAAAACCGATCACCTTGGCTATGTGAGCCTACCACAGCTGGGAGCAGACAGGCCATGGAGAAGAATGGGGTGACCTTTCCTTTCCTGCACATCACCTCCAGCTGGCTTTGCAGGCAGCCAACGGCTCCTGCTCTCCTTTCCTCTCCTCCCTGTCATAGACCAACACACCTGAAATGAAAGCGAAGTGTGGGGTGGGTGAAACTGGAGAGAGAGATGAAGACTTTGTTTTCTGATGCACCAGCAGCCAGAGTGAATGTCTGCTGAGCGCATCCTGGCTGCAGTTCTCTGCTCAATGTTTTCTTAAAAACATGTATTTTTTTATTTTGCCTCATGTTTGTTTTCTTACCCCAAATGTTCCTTGCTTGCTTTGCACATGCCCCACCTCCCACCCACCAAGACCCACTGGAATCCCACCACTGCCTCTACTAGGCTGCCTGAGTTCAGATAATGATCTCAAAAACAGCACTCGCTCCCCCCACCCCCTAACGCCCTGGCTCTAAGCAGCTTCCTTTCTCAGAGGGCCTTGCAAATTGTCAGAGGGCTCCACTGCTCGGCAAGTTTCAAAAAAAAAAAAAAAAAAGGACAAGAAAAGAAAAGAAAACCAACTCGGTGATCTGCAGCTGCAAAACAGAAGCCTCGTTTGACATTTTCAGAATGATTGTGGCTCACTCTCTTCTTCCGTCATGATGGGAAAAACACAGTTCAGGAACAGATGCTGGCTGATATGACCCATGGGAGTCCACAGGGACTCTACTGCTCTTTATTTTCTTTCGCTGTCTCTTCGCAGTTGTCTTGCTCATCCTCCTGGACCAGGAACTCCTCAGGGGGCCACCGGAGCTCCCCGCTCTCCACCTCCCCTTCTGTGGGTTCCACCACTATGGAGGGGAGGCGGTCCTTCAGTTTGCAGCAGCGGTCAAAGTCTGATGGGTCTGGGAAGATCTGAAAGAAAAGCAGAGCAGGTGCCTGGTCATGTAGATATTTGAAAAGAGAAATTCCATTCCTTCTTTGCACATCCGTGTGGCATACTGGGTGCATGCCGTAGGCCAGGGACTGTGCTTTGCACTTGGGAGGCTGTGGGGTATATAAGGCGGGAGCCACGGGAGAATATTCTGGGGCAACATAGGAAACTGTCCCTCAGTGAGACTCTGATTCTAATCCTGAAGCTGAAAGTTTGGGGGCAGTGCCACTGAGTTTAAAGGTTGATGTGACTCTGTTTGGACTCTGTATTTTATTTTCAGATAAAATAATCCCAAACCATGATATCCACAGTAAGTCTGGTCTCTCTCTGCAGGAAGTATTTTACGCCAGCAGTGCAAAGAATACAACAGGTGCCACAGCATTAAGTACCTCCCGGAATAATTATTGGCACTAAGTGAGCAGGCTACCAGGTGCTATACATGTATCACTTCCAAGCCACACAGTCATACTGAAAAATACGTGTTGCTAATGCTAGCTTAAAGAATCTCAGGCTTGGAAGAGTAGGTGGTCCAAGATTAGACAGCCTAGAAATGAGTGAGGGGTGGGATGAGATTGAAAACTGGGTCTGCGCTGCGCACGGTGGCTCACAACTGTAATCCCAGCACTTTGGGAGGCCGAGGTGAGCGGATCAAGAAGTCAGGAGATCAAGATCATCCTGGCTAACACGGTGAAAACCCTAACATGGTGAACTACTAAAAATACAAAAAAAAAAAATTAGCCGGGTGTGGTAGCGGGCGCCTGTAGTCCCAGCTGCTCAGGAGGCTGAGGCAGGAGAATGGCATGAACCCGGGAGGCGGAGCTTGTAGTGAGCTGAGATCACGCCACTGCACTGCAGCCTGGGCGACTGAGCAAGACTCCATCTCAAAATAAAAACAAAAACAAAAACTGGGTCTGTTCAATTCCCCTGCCCCAACACCAGCCTGTCCCTCAAGTAGATGGGTCCTGATCCCATTGCCAACTGTAAAGTCAAACCCAAATCCTGATGAAAGGCATGGCCCCCAGTCACAAGTGGGCTGGAAACAAAATCCAAAGATCCTTTCTTTTTCACCTGTGAACATTCCTGGCTTCTTGCCAGCTCTACACCTGAAGGACTCCACTTCTTTTTCCAGAGTCCCATCAACCAGGCTTTGTTTTTTCATGCCTACTCTGTGTCCTGCCCAGAGCTGGCAGAAACCCCAAACCTGGCTATAAAATCAGGGTCAAATCTGGCTCTGCGGATTCCCTTTGCACACACTGCCCTGTGACTACAGCTGACCCAATTCTTTGCCCAGCAGTTTAAGTACTTAATCTGCTGGGCTGCTGGTCCCTGCCATTCACAGCCCTCAGTGACACACCCCAGAGCTAGAGAGAGGAGCTTCTGTCTGCGACGCTGGGCTCACAGAATCAGGCACTTGGCACCTTCACGGCCATCTCTTCCCACCTCTCCATTTGGTAGATGAGCAAACCAAGGCGCCAGAGGGGTCAGGAGACCTGCTCAAGGTCATACAGTGTGTTCATGGTGCAAGAAAGGAAAGCAAAGCTTTCAGTGGGTGGAGACACATTTGAAGAGATCTAGGGGGCTCCCTGCTCCTGCCTGCACCTTGATCCAGATGGGGACAGGCCCATGGCAGCAGACAAGAGTCCTCCACTACCAGGACAAGGAAGAAAGGCCCTTTTACAAACTCAGGCGTTCCCAATTCTGTGGTGCTCTGAGGGTGCCCGGTCTTACTGCAACCCAGCCCCAAGCAGTGCTGCCCCAGCCAAGTCACACTCTCACCACATCACAGGCCATGTGGGGCTTCCAGGAATCACAGGCCTCAACGAAGCCTTCCCAATCCCTGCAGACGAGTGATTATTAACCATTTATCCAATAAGGCCTATTGCTGGGGATTAAGCCTTAAGCCAGCTGTACAAGCAGGCATCATTAAAGACTTAACGAGGCTCATAAAAGGTATCATAATGGCAGCCAGGAGGAAAACAAGCCCAGGGACAGACTGGGCCAGTGTGGGTCACGGAGGCAGGGGGACAAGGACCCCAACTCTGGGCTTTGTCTTCCTGACCTGGCCAGCCTAGAAGTTCTGCCCTCGGACGGTGCTGTGCCCGGACACACATGTGCCGAGCGAGGAGTGGCCACGTGGGCTTTTTGGGGGTTTCCTCATTTCTTGGGTGAAGTCAGAGCCTCCCATGGGCTGTGAGTACACAAGGCACCCTCCAAGCATGAGCTCTGGGAGTGGGTGAGAGGGACCCCGATGGAGGGAAGTCCACTACAGGTAACAAAGCTCTTTCAGACGTCACCTTGTTCAGGGCTCACTGTCACCCTAGGAATAGTAAGACCCGGGACACTGCAGGTCACATGGCAGAGCCAGGATTCAAACCTACATCTGCTGTTCTCAGTGCCCGAGCCTTCTGGAAAATGGATTAGGCTGCTGCTGGGTCTCCGCCCCATTTCACAGATGGAAAACTGAGCAGGAAGGGAGAGCAAGACTCTGGGCCTTGACTGCCCAGGCAGCTGTCAGTCAGGGCCCCAGCCCAGGAGGTGAGCTTCCCAGTCCCGATGCTTGTTCTAAACCTTCAGGATCCAAGACAGCACCATAAGCTGTCAAGAGGAGAGGGGCACCTACCCTGTGCAGAGCCTGGCCCTGCCTCCACCCTCTGACCTCAGTGCCAGGATTGTGCCTGCCTGTGCCAGGGCCACATTGCCAGGGCTGGGAGAGTGAAAACCCAATTCTAACTATGATGGCCAAGGAAAAGCAAAAGGCATGACAAGCAGGGCAGAGCCAGCAAAAGGAGGAAGGGGAGAAGGGGGAGGAGGAGGAGGAAGAGGAAGAGAAGGAGGAGGAGGAGGAAGATAGGGATAGGAAGAGGAGGAGGAGGAGAAGGAGGGGGTGGGAAACATTGGATTTCATTTCAAGCTGGAAATAGGTCTTTCATTAAAATAAGGAGAAAAATCTAATGATGATGATGATGGATGAAATTTTTGCTGAGCAGAATCTCAGACCTCGAAATAGTTCTAGTCACCACCCCCAACTTATCCAGTTTTGCTTTCAGTTACCCATAGTCAACTGCAATCCCAAGATAGGTAGGTACAGTGCAATAAGATACTGTGAGAGACAGAGACCACATTCACATAGCTTTTGTTGCAGTATGGTGTTCTATTTTATTGTTAGCTATCATTGTTAATCTCACATTAAGTCTAATTTATAAATTAACCTTTATCACAGGTATGGATGTATAGGATAAAACATAGCATATGTGGGTTTGGTATTATCTGGGCTTTCAGGCAACCACTGTGTGTCTTGGAACATATCCCCCAGAGATAACGGGGACTACTGTAACCCTATTTTGTGGGTAAGAAACCTGAAGCACAGAGAGGTATGTGACTTGCTCAAAGCCACGCACCTGGGAAGTGGCTGAACTGGGATCCAAACTCAGACCTGTAGGACTTCAAATGAAGCGTTCACTTGATAACAAGGGTAAGCCACACAACCCAGGCGCTCACTATGTCCTTGATCACCATTGTATAACTCTAGTCAAGTCCTCTCAAACCCAAACGCCTCAGTTTCTCCTTTCGAGATGTGAGGTGACTTTCTTGTCTCACTAGATGGGTACAAGTTCTTGGCAAATATAAAGATGATAAAATACTTTGAGGACATAAGCAAAATTAAAACTATAATGTCCTCTTTGGAGCAGTTTCAACAGAACTACAGTAAGCATCCAATCTCCAAGCAAGAGGCAGTCATACATACACAGTAATTAAAATAACTCCAAACAGCGCCATTCATACTGAGAACTCCATAATTAAGTCTTTAAAGTCCTTGGAAGAAGTCTGAGAATTGAACTTCTGATAGTGCTTACTGCCAGAGGACTTTGCTCCCTGAATTGCTTGAAGCAAGCACTGTTTAAAAAAAAAATTTTTTTTTTACAAAGCCTGTTAATTGTATTTTTAAAAATTCCTATAATAATCAAACCCTTCCATCAGAGATCTTATTTTATTATCAGATTATACCCATTTGGGCCTCAAAATTGTAGCTCTCTCCAAACACAAAAAGTACCCAGAACCAACAGCTTCTGGTTTCCTTACAGACAGACAAAGTCTTGCAAAGTGCTGCTGAGTAATTTGCCAGCACAATCTTATCTCTGACAGCTGCTTCAGAGGCTGACCCCAAGGAGGTCAACATTTTTCCACTAAGTCATGCTTTTTAATCATCTAGGCAGCAGAAAAATGAGAGGTTGCAACTGCAACTTGATGGGTGGGGAAGGCAGTGGAAAAAAGGACTTGAGTCAGACTTGCCAAGCACATGACAGGTAGGGTTGAGGCGGCAGGCCAGCCAGGCATGCTGCCTGCCTGCAGGAACTGGCAGGGAGTAAAGAACTGCCCCTGTTCCCAAAAGAAACTGCTTCTGGTTAAACCTCTTACCCCTAAAGTGCTCCTTCTCTCTGTACTACAGAAAGGCAAAAACAAACACAAATCATTTTCCCTTCTCTCTGCGGTGCTCAGAGCCATTTCCCACCCTCAGCCCAGGCTAGGGCAGGTCTAGAAGCATCCACCGCCAGCTGTGATTCTCCCACCCCTACAGCTTCCTCCCTCTGCCAGCCCTGGACTCCACATCCAGCAGCCACATTGGGCTGCCAAAGCTGATGGCTGAAATGAATCGAATGGACACCAAGTGCTTTTAGTCCATTCTCATGCTGCTATGAAGAAATCCCCCGAGACTGGGTAATTTTTAAAGAAAAGAGTTTTTTTTTTTTTTGAGACGGAGTCTCGCTCTGTCACCCAGGCTGGAGTGCAGTGGCACGATCTCGGCTCACTGCAAGCGCCACCTCCCGGGCTCACGCCATTCTCCTGCCTTAGCCTCCTGAGTAGCTGGGACTACAGGCACCCACCACCAAGCCCGGCTAATTTTTTGTATTCTTTAGTAGAGACAGGGTTTCACCGTGTTAGCCAGGATGGTCTCGATCTCCTGACCTCGTGATCCTCCCGCCTTGGCCTCCCAAAGTGCTGGGATTGCAGGCATGAACCACTGCGCCCAGCCTAAAGGAAAGAGGTTTAATTGCCTCACAGTTCCACATGGCTAGGAAGGCCTCAGGAAACTTACAATCATGGAGGAAGGGGAAGCGAACACATCCTTCTTCACAAGGTGGCAGGAGAGAGAAGTGCCGAGCAAAGGGAGAAAAGCCCCTGATAAAACCATCAGATCTCATGAGATCTCACTTACTATCACGATGAGAACGGTATGAGGGTAACTGCCCCCATGATTCACTTACCTCCGACCAGGTCTCTCCCACACACGAGGGGACTACAGGAACTACAATTCAAGATGAGATCTGGGTGGGGACACGGCCAATCCCTATCACCAAGTTCTATCCTTTGCAAATGGAATGAAGCCTCGACGTTCACACACACCATGAACCTTCCCAGGTCTTGCATGCCCCACAATGTAGAAAAGTAAGCACCATTCTTGTCTCCTTAAGCTCACCCTCAGGCCCAGGATTCTCTGCTCCAACAGGCTCTGCTGTTGGTCGGTCAAACAAATGCCCTGGGCTTCCCTGGAACATCCTGCTGCCTTCACCGTCCTCATACTAAATCATCAATCCAACAAGGCAACCACTCACCACAAAGGGCCAAAGTTACTTAAATTGATGTTTATATTATATCACATATAAATTTCTGTTAATAAAAATTAAATAAAAAGTTTAGCCACCTTTCTTATTTTTTATTAGTTTTTTTTTTTCTTGAGATAGGGTCTTGTTTTGTCACCCAGACTGAAGGGCGACGGCACAATCTCGGCTCATTGTAGCCTCAACCTTTCAGGCTCAAGTGATCCTCCCACCTCAGCCTCCCAAAGTGCTGGGATTACAGGCATGAGTGCCTGGCCATGGTGAGGGTGAATTTTACAGGGGATACCTCTTCGGAGGCATCCTTTGCCTGGTGGCCTCCAGTCCCAACAAGCCCCGGCATTCGGGGAACTCAAATGAACTCACTTGAAAGGTCAAGGGAGCTTCAAGACTTTGTAGCAGGAAGAGATGGTCTGTAAGATAGTGGAATTTCTGGCTGTATAGATCAGTGCTGTCCAATAGAATGTTCTACATATGGAAATGCTCTCTATCTGCCCCATCCAAGACAGTGGCCACTTGCCATGTGTGACTATGGAGCACTTGAAAGGTGGCTAAAATTGGCCAGGCACAGGTGGCTCATGTCTGTAATCCTAGTACTTTGGGGGGCTGAGGTGGGAGGACTGCCTAAGCCTGGAAGGTGAAGGCTGCAACAAGCAGAGGCTGTGCCACTGCACTCCAGCCTGAGTGACGAAGCAAGACCCTACCTCAAAAAACAAAATTCTACTGACAATAAAAAACAAGAATGCTGGCTAAAAGTTTATATTTTATTTAATTTTTATGAATAGGAATTTATATGTGCTATAATATAAATATCAATTTAATGTAACCTTAAATGGCCCCATGTGGCGAGTGGCTGCCTTGTTGGATAGATGATTTAGTATGCGGACTACGAAGGCAGCAGGATGTTCCAGGGAAGCCCAGGGCGTGCGTTTGACAGACTAACAGTGGAGGCTGTTGGACCAGAGAATCCTGGGCCTGAGGGTAAGTTTCTGGAGACCAGGAATTCCTCAGCAGGCTTATCGCTTAGGCATAAAAGTTGCCAGTGAGCCAGTTCCCACCCAGTTCCTGTGTCGCCCATGGAGGAGAACTGAAAGGCAACACCAGGGCTTCAAAGGCCCCAGATTTGGGGAGCTGGCTATCAACTGTCTGCCTGCACGCCACGTGACCTAAACCTGCCTGCCCCTGGGGTGGGAGAGGAGAGAGATGCCTGGCACCTGGCATGGAAAATGTGAGCAATTCTGGTCAGAGCTGCCCTCCCCTGAGTGTGCATCTCTCAGCCATCATCTCTGACAAACAACCTGAGCTGGCCACAAAGAGGCCGAGGGCTCTGCAAAGAGCCGAGAGATGCTAATGGGGAAAGCGGACACCAGCAGGTAGAGGAGATGAAAGGTGGTTAACAGGACACAAAGGGCTAATTACCAGCTCTGCAAGCTGAGACCTCAGGAGCCTGGACCTCTTGCTCTTTTTCTCAAGGGTGGAAAGAGGAAAGAGGAGGGCCGGGGGTGGAGAGGGAGGGGAGAGAGCCTGAGATACATAACCAAGCTAGCTCCCTAAGGCACTGTGGACAAAACCACACAGTAAGCCTCTAACCTCTCTTGTTGCAGAGAAATAAGAAAAATCAGCCCAAACCCACTCAGGAAAATTGCTCTTCCCACAGGCAGACCACAGAGTCTGCAGGATCTAGCTTTTTCCTCGCCTCCATCTCTCATTATCTCTGTGACCCTGGTCACATCATTGTATTGCCTCTGAGCCTGAGCTGCCTCCTGAGTAAAATGAGAAAACCATTTCCACTTTACGATATGGTTGGCATGGTCACAGTGCTGTGCCTTGAGAGCCAACACAGTGCCTGACAGGCTCATCGAAGCGGTGGCCCATTCTCCTCCTCTACTCCTCTATAATTTGGGTCAGTGCTAATGCTGATCTTGCAGGGCTTTGGAGAGAATCAAATACAGGTATGTGTGAACATGCCCTGTAAACTCTACCGTCCTAATGATGGTTCTTATTAGGTAAAGCTGGGGTAGAGCATTTAGAGTGAAGAACCAAGGGGTCAACAGCTGTAGCTTGGGACAGGAGCAAATATGCAGCACTCCTGAGCTTGTGCCCACAAATCCTAGGCCAAGTTCTTTGGAGAAACGGCTGCAACTTCATCACTTCCCTCCCAGTGCCTCTGTTTCCCCAGGGCATGGGTTAGGCCTGCCAGAATGAAAACCATGCCCTTGTCACCACCCCACCCCTCACCAGAGGCCTTCCTCTTCTTCTACCTCTTCCTTCTACTTACTCCAGGGGCCTGCCCCTCAGCTTCCCCAAGTCTGGATTTCTTCTCCTGGAGAACAGCAATGAACTGCCTTGTGTGTTCCTTCCTACGAGGGGCTGGCTTATAACAATGGGCAGATCTCTACCAGCATCCTGCTCTGCCAAGGGATGAATGAACAAGCAGCAGCTAATTCAAATAAAAAACACACCTATTCTTTGACCCCTAATAATGTGTGAAGGCAAGAAATTCAGTTTTTGAAATACTTGCCTCCTGCTATTTTATTATCATCATTATTATTATTTGCATTTTACTGGCTTTTCCACGTGGAATGTGGCTAATAAGAACAGAAAGAATTGTAGCAAAGGGCAGCAGGGCTACTAACTAGATACAGGAAAGGAAGAATATTCTCCAGTCTCTACTCAAGAGACTTGTCCACTCACTATCCATCTTTAAGACTCTCATCTTCCTTAAATCTCCCCTGCACTGGGGTTACAGAACATCTACTTCACTCTATTCTGCCTCGTCCTGGTGCCTCTAATCCTATAGAGGACTTAAGTAAAGATTTAGGGCTTACAACAACTGCGAGACCTCCTTCCTTTGGATCAAAGATGCTTAAGCCTCCAGCCTTGAAACTTGAAAGAAAAGGAAATCCTTTGGATAAACACCATCTTTCATAAACATCTCTCGAACACACACCCATCCTGAGAGTCAGGAGTTCCAAATTCTAATTAATTGCACTAATTTCTCCCGCTAACTCTGGGCCCAGTAGAATGAGGAAGCTTTTGGAATGTTAGAGAATTTTTTCAAAGTTCTCTGGGGCAGTGAGAAAAGACTTGTTATCAGGCACAGGTAACAAAAGACAGTTTTCAGGCACAGATGACTTCAAATATTCATGACTTTTTGACAGCATCATCATTACCTTCTTGAAAAAAGATTGGCCCCCTGTCACCTCCAGGCATCTGTGGGTGGCACATCCCTCTCTCTATCCTCCCTCCACTGGTACTACCCAAATGTCCCATGGTCACACCTCTCTCAGCTGCCATTTCTAACTATCCCCTCATTCTCTGTTTTGGAAACACAAATCTTGAATATTTAGCCTGTCCCATTGCCTTGCTTCCATTTCTTGTCTGGTTCTCTTTCTAACCCCCACCATGTAGCTTCCAAAAACATGCCTGGGTGGAAACAAATCTCGAAGGCCTTCCTTGCAGTCCTCCCCCATGGCCTTCGCTCCACTTTCATTCCATCTCTACCCATTCTGCAGTGCACTACCAGGACAACTCACTTTGTCCCCCTGACCCCCAAAATTTTTTTGCCCCACACAAGAAGTCTTGCTTGATAGTAGCTCCCATAAAAGAAGCTTGGAGATTTTAGTTGATCACAACTGCAGCATTGAGGCTAACAACTGAAGCAAACAGGGCTATATTCCTAGAGGCATATGCCTTTCAATGAAACCATCTATGCTAACAGAGGAGCTGATGGCCCTGCTACCCTCTCACCAGGCATATTCTATTTAGCCTAGGGCAGCCATTCTCCAAGCTCAATTGCCAAGATCCTTTCAGGGAGGGAGCCTTCAGGGAGGGAGCCTCCACGGAGGTAACTTATTTGCATAGTACTACTAAAGATGTCGTTTGCCTTTTCCACAGTGTTAACCCTTGCACTAAGGGTACAGAAAGCAACAGTGGAAGAAACTGCTGGCACCTTGGTGAGAATTAACATAGTGGCAGCAAACCATACTTGGCATCATCAGTTGTTCGCCAGCTCACCCTCATGATTAAAATGAAAGCAAGCAAACAAAAAAAAATTAATGCCCTTGATGAAGCAGTAAAAAGTAATTTGTATTAAATATTGACTCCACCACATGTCACTTATATATGTGGCACAGTAAAATGGACAGTCAGCCCACAACATTTCTGCTGCTGATGGAAGTACAACAGCAGTCGCAAGGAAAGTGGTCATGTGACAGAGTTGCCAGCTGAACTAGCCACTCGTGCCATGGAGCACCATTCTTCTTGAAAGAATGACCAACAAATTGTAGTTATTCCAACTTGGGTATTTGGCAGACATTTTCTCAAAAATGGACAAACTGAGCCTGTCAGTTAGAGGAAAATGGCTGACAGTATTTATCACCAATGATAAAAATAGAGCTTTCAAGTGAAAATTAGAATTTTGGAAAAGTCGTATCAGCCACCACGAGCTTGATAGCTTCCTAATGCTTGAGATCAGTGGAGACATTAAGAAATGCAATTTTATGATATCGTATAATGAAACAAGTCAACATTTTGAAGACCTGCATAACTCAGTGAACCCATATTTTCCAAATGATCAGAGCATTACACTAAGCATCAGTAAAAGATGCACTCAAAGTGCAAAATAGACTAATTAATTTTAGTGCACAAAAAGGTCACTGATAAGATTTCAGATATCACATTGCCACTAACATTTAAGAAACTACCACTTGTTGGCTGGGCACAGTGTTTCACGTCTATAATCCCAGCACTTTGGGAGGCTGAGGTGGGAGGACTGCTTGAGGCCAGGATTTCAAGACAAGCCTGGGCAAAAGAGTGAGACCCCATCTCTACAATCAAAAAAAAAAAAAAAAAAAAAAAAAAAAAAAAAAAAAAAAAAGCCAGGCATGGTGGCACATATCTATAGTCATAGGTACTTGGGGAGGCTGAGGCAGGAGGATTGCTTGAGTCCAGGAGTTGGAGGCTGCAGTGAGCTATGATCATGCCATTGCACTTTAGCCTGGGTGACAGAGCAAAACACTGCCAAAAAAGGAAGGAAGGAAGGAAGGAAGGAAGGAAGGAAGGAAGGAAGGAAACAAACAAACTACTACTTGACTACTACTTGTTGAATTTTATGAAGTACCAAAGAAACAAATCTGCATAGGCTAGATATCCTTCATTGACTTCAACCAACACATACTGCAACCGATTGACTGGAGAAGCACACGAAAGTCTAGCCTAGTCTTCTATTAAACTAGACATTAAACAGACATGCAAAAATGTAAAACAATGCCTCTCTTCTCACCAAACATTTTCTGTTTTGGAAAATATATTTTTTATTAAAAACTTCTGTTTATATTAACATGTAACAGTTTTGTTACTCTAAATGAATAAATAAAAATTTTTGAAAATTCTGTTTTAATTTCTGAAACAGTAAATACCAAAAGATATAATCAAAACAAAAGACATAATCATGAACAAAAGCTCTTTGGGTGGTCCTAAATAACTTTTAAGAGTGTAAAAGGTACTGAGACCAAAAGGTTTGAGAATAGTTGGCTTGGAGAAATAATCCTCTCAGTAAGACGACTATGGACCAGGTGTGGTGGCTCACGCCTGTAATCCTGGCACTTTAAGAGGTAAGGCAGGCAGATCACTCGAGGTCAAGAGTTTGAGACCAGCCTGGCCAACATGGCGAAACCTCGTCTCTACTAAAAATACAAACATCAGCCAGGCGTAGTGGTGCACGCTTGTGATTCCAGCTACTTGGGAGGCTGAGGCACGAGAATCCCTTGAAACTGGGAGGCAGAGGTTGCAGTGAGCTGGGATTGTACCATTGCACTCCAGCCTGGGTGACGGAGTGCGATTCTGTCTCAAGGGGAAAAAAAAAAAAAAGACTATGTAAGTCAAGGTTGAAAAACAACATATTTTAAAACTGGTAAAGATTTGACGGGAACATAAAAGGTGCCTTCTGATATCTGAAAGGCTGATTGGTAGGGGAAGAACAGGTTTTTGCTTTTGTTTTTTAAACTCCAACGGACACATCTTAGGATGAGGATGGTGGATTTCGTGTCATTATTCAAATTCTAAAAAACACAATAAGGATTAGCTCTCTCACTTACAGACATGGAAATCAGGCCCAAATAGGTGATGTGAGTTGCCTGAGATGACATAGGTAGCAGCAAACCAAGATTAGAAACCAGTTATCCAGATTCTTAGTCTGTAATCCCTCTGTGCTGAGAGGTTCTGGGCTCTGTGTCACAGTGTCCAAAGAATACCTGGGTGACCCGATGTCAGGCTACTATAGAGACATTCCTTATCAAGCTCAAAGCTGCCCTCCCCTCCGAGGAGCTACAGTGCTATCGCTTTGACTCTAAAGAAAGTATACATATCCGTGGTTTCCAAACTTTTAGTGTAGTCCCCAACAGAATTCTGAACAACTCTGTCTCCTTTCACATGTTCTAAAACCCTGATATATTATAAATATTAACATTTTAAAACAAAATATACATCCCACTCTTTTAAATGTACTCAGTGGATTACAAATACCGTAAGAATTTAACAGCAACCATGACCTATTAAAAAACTCAAGAACAAGCTCTTAAGTCAAATCTTGTATTCTTACTTTCTCTACGTAAAACTGTATTTCCATTGTACTTCTCCACATAATTTTTTCTTATTGTAATATATTTTTATGTTTGAAAGTTTTTCATCATTAGCTTTTCATACTTCTCTACAATAAAAAGATGTATTTATGCATATACATTGACATTTAAAAAAATGTCCTATGACCTTAAGGCTTTGTTAATTTACAAATTCTGGATTGGTTTATTGTAGCTATTAGTATATAACTGATCAACGAACATATCACAAATAATTATTAAACACAAAGGTAAATTTTTATTGAGGTTTCTTTTTTTTTCTGTTTGTTTGAGACAGGGTCACACTTTTACCCAGGCTGGAGTGTAGTGATGCGATCTCAGCTCACTGCAGCCTCTACCTCCTAGGCTCCAGCGATCCTCCCAACCCAGCCCCTCAAGTAGCTGGGACTACAGGTGCACGCCACCATGCCTGGCTTTTTTTTTTTTTGTATATTTTGTAGGGATGGGGTTTCCCTATGTTGCTCAGGCTGGTCTCAAACTCCTGAGCTCAAGCAATCCGCCCACCTCAGCCTCTCAAAGTGCTGGGATTATAGGTGTGAACCACACATCCGGCTTTAATGAAGGTTTCTTACTGTGATAGTGAGTTGAATTGCGGCAGGTTCTCTGGTAAAGGGGAAGAAGGGCAGTTTTGAAGGAAAGGTAGGACAAGGAAGCAGGTGAAGCTAGTCTTCAGGAAATGCAATTTGTAAAAAGCAAGGGAAGAAGGCTTAAGATGTGGAAATGGACTTCCTGAAAACCCTCCCTGCTGTCATGTCCTTTAGAAAGTGTCCGTGAGCCCCAGAGGCAGCTGTCCTCCCATTTTAACATTTTGTTAAAATGTGAGGTAGTACAAGCTTTATTAAGAAGTAATTTGGCATACAAATCTCTAACACTCAACTGCCAATGAAAACAGTCAGGAAGGTTCCTGATGCTTCAACTGTCATACCCGAGGGGCACATGACCAAAGAGATACAGATTCTAGAGGATCCTAAAAGGATTGTGCTGTGGAATTTCACACTCATTTGGGCTGGTATGTCTCAGCCTCGTGATACTGCCTTCATCATTCCTGTTATGTCCACATACATGTCTTAGTTCTCCTTCACTCATTTGTTTAAAACATCCTTGTTTAAAAATCTACCACTACATAAATGGAAAACTAGTCTTACATTTTTCAAGCTGTCTGTATAACACCTAAATGAACTTTGTAAACCATCAGGAGTATGTGGACCCTGCTGGAGCACTGGCCTGGGCCACGTGTTGCAAAGCACCTAGACCCTTGGAGAGTTGTTGGGTAGAAGGCCCTTCGACACTGGGTCCAAGACTTCCATTATGTTAAGATCTACTTTTAAGAGTCCAGCCCAGGCTGGGTGCGGTGGCTCATGCCTGTAATCCCAGCAATTTTGGGAGGCTAAGGCAGGTGGATCGATTGAGGTCAGGAGTTCGAGACCAGCCTGGCCAACATGGAGAAACCTGTCTCTATTAAAAATGCAAAAACTAGTCAGGCATGTAGTGGGCGCCTGTAATCCCAGCTACTCAGGGGACCAGGGCAGGAAAATCACTTGAACCAGGGAGGCAGAGGTTGCAGTGAGTCGAGATTGTGTCACTGCACTCAAGCCTGGGTGACAGAGCAAGACTCCACCTCAAAAAAAAAAAAAAAAAAAAGAGTCCAGCCCATCCTTAATTCCAGGGAAGGAATATTTCTCAACCATGAGTTATCCATGAGCCAGATCTGGAACCCCAGGAAAGCCGAGTTGGTTCAGAGACAAAGCATGCATCTGGGGAACCTTCTTGGGTCTCCAGAACAATGTAATTTTACTTGTCTTCAAGGTTTACACAATGCTCAATGTCATTAATAGAATAAAGGAGACAAGCTGAGCAATTGCTGACCCACCCCACGTACATTTTTAATCCACAGAGGGTGTCAGTGTACCTACTATGGGACAAGAATATGATCACGAGCTATTTTGCAATGCTGGCTAAATGTTGCTTGAACATCATCAACTGTATCATCACGCTTAAAATAAGTTATTAACAAACAATAGGAAGATGTACAATATCTCCTAAACACTTTAAAATAGACAAATATCTTTCTGACTCTATCCAAAAAGCTCTACCATTATCTCATCTTTATAGATGTTCTACCCTGGAGATTCTATTTGCTAGAGCTTTCGATGCTGGAGGTTTGTATTTTGATAAACTCTTTGATGTTTTCTGTTTTTAAGGTAACATATAATCAGGAGGCTTAATGATGCTGTATCTCTTTGAATCAGTAATTCTACTTCCAGGAACTTATGCCAAAGAAACGAATCAGACCTGTGCAGAGATTTCTGTAAAATGATGTTCAGAATAGTGTTCTTTGTAAGAACATAATATGCTACAACCTAAATATTCAGCATTAAGAAATGTTACATAACAGAATTTTACCAAGAAAACCAAATGACAAGAACATAGTCACGATATTATATTAAGTGAAAAAGGGATCCACTACAGCATGTACAGTACGGTCTCAATTTTATTTTTTAACTATAAGTGCATAGAAAAATACCTGAAAGTAAACATACCAAAATGTTTTAGTGATAGAAATATGGGTGTGGATTTTTTTTTCTTCACATGTCTCTGTATTTTCCTAAATTTCTATAAAGAATAAATATTGGCCGGGCGTGGTGGCTCACACCTGTAATCCCAGCACTTTGGAGGCTGAGGCGGGCGGATCACTTGAGGTCAGGAGTTTGAGACCAGCCTGGCCAACACGGCAAAACCTTGTCTCTACTAAAAATACAAAAACTAGCTGGGTGTCGTGGCACATGACTGTAATCTCAGCTACTTGGGAGACTGAGGCAGGAGAATCACTTGAACCCGGGAGGCAGAGGTTGCAGTGAGCCGAGATTGCACCACTCTGTACTCCAGCCCGGGCCACAGAGTGAGACTCCATCTCAAAAAAAAAAAAAAGAACAAATATTACCTTTATAATAATAACATACATGTAACAGTATATATACACAATCACACTTTTACCTTTTTTCAAGAAATCCTATTCCACAGACTCGATTCTAAGGAAACAGTATAAAGTATGAACAAAGATTTATAAAAAATTGTATATAAATTTTTATATACATATTTGCATATTTATAAAAGAAAATATATGTAACCTAAAAATTTCAACAATTGAATGATAAATATGTTTTAACTTTATGATATATTATACAGTTATTAAAAACGATAGCTTGGAATATTTTTAAGATAAATTATCATGATATAGTGCTAATGACTTAGATGCCATTAAGTAAAGCAGCAAAATACAACAATGTGTGATCCTGGCTACATAAAAATGTAAGTGCACTGGGAAAGAAGGCAAAGATGCTAAATTGCTAACCATTGCACTTTATGCATGGTGAAATTGTGGTGACTGTAAAACAAAAAAGTTTAAGAAAGAAAATAGGTCTGGCGCGATGGCTCCTGCCTGTAATCCTGGCACTTTGGGAGGCTGAGGCGGGAGGGTCACTTGAGGGCAGGAATTCGAGACCAGCCTGGCCAACATCATGAAACCCCATCTCTATTCATAAAAATACAAAAATTAGCCCAGCATGGTGGCACACACTTGTAGTCCCAGCTACTTAAGAGGCTGAGGCAGGAGAATCCCTTGAACCTGGGAGGTGGAGGTTGCAGTGAGCCGAGATCGCACCATTGTACTTCAGCCTGGGCAACAAGAGCAAAATTCCATCTCAAAAAAAAAAAAAAAGAAAGAAAGAAAGAAAGGAAGAAAATAAAAACAAAAATTCCATAATGAGCATATGTTTCTTTTAAAATTGGAAAAGTAAGCATAAAAAGGATAAAATACATATTTTATCAATAAAAATATGAAATTGCCAACAAAGAGGGAAAGGGAAGGAAAAATTTCCTATAATTAAAACGCTAATCTAAAACAACAACTTATTAGCCCCCATCTGCCCTTACAGTTGTGTGTGTGAATGTGTGTGTTGGTGGATGTGGGCTGGCACCACTGCCTATATCCATGGGGATAAGTGGCTGACCTCAAGGCCACCTACTAAATTAGGGCTTGTATGCAGGGCTACATCTAGTGAAAATGTTGAGAAATTTGGGAAAGCCAAGGATAGCTCTTAAATCCAGTTTGAACAAGTGCTTTAAGCTCTCCTAAGAAAAGGTGGAAGATGAATTCAAGATATATTTTAAATTCTGTTTGGAAACCACCAAATCAAGTTATGAGAAAGTCAGGCTTAGACACCAACTATATCTGTACTGAAATTTATGAGTGCCCTCTTTGCTCAAACTAATTCCATTTTATGTGAGAAATCCAGAACTTTCCTTCCCATTGGTCCACATAAAATTCCTGGCTGAGAGGCAAGGAGTGGATGAGTTTCAGCTAAATGCTTGGGGTCTCTTCTACACAGTTTACCTAAATAAGCTACTGCCGGTGCAAGGCAATTAAGTCCACCGGAGAGGGGGCTTCAGGGGGCTCCCAAAGTTTCCTTGAGGTTAAAATGCTAGCTTGAAAACAGTTTGGAGAAAGCTTTGGGCAAATTTAAATTGTTTTTCAAGATGGGCCTGTGTAATAAGGGGCCCTCCCTCAGCCCAGGAAGGAAGCAGAGGATTTGATGTGCTGATAACAACGCCTTCCTGAGCTGTGCTTGAGGACAAGGGAAGGGCAGGTGGTGAGGTGAGAGGCAGGCAGAGGCAGCACAGAAGCTACTAGACTGGGAAGGAATGAAGCCCCAGCAAGTCTAAGCCCTGTGTGAATGAGGGCCTGTCTTCATATCCTCTGAGGATTACTTCAGGACTCAGGCCTGCAAGATCATTTCAGGACATTTACTAGACACCCAGGAATAGCTCTTGGCTACAGTCACAACATTCGCCACCCAAACTCATCCCTTTCCCTAATAGTACCATCCTTTCTGTCCAACGTGGGAGACCGGGCCTACTGGGAGAAAATGCTGATCCCATAAAAATTAGCTTCCTGAGACTGCCAAGATAAAAGGATTCTCAGTGCAGGATGGGGAGAGAGGAAGGGCCAATCCATCATCCAGGCTCATTAAGCAACTATTTGTAGGACACTGTGCCCAGCGTCTTAGAAACAAAGAGCAGTCTAAGACACAGTGCCTGGCTCAGCAGAGAGATGAACACATAACCTCTTGGAGAGAGAGGCATCAGGCCCAACACAGGCCCCTTGAGAGGAGGCTGGGATGTATGGCCCTAGTATGCAACGTGTTGGCTGGGAAAGTGAAGAAAGCTTGTTCTCTCCCTGGCCAGGCTACAGACTCACTGTTGTACCAGGGGGCTCATGGGGGCTCGGAGGAAAGCCCCGTGGGTGTAATTCCAGCCCTCTGCAGGGTAGTGTAAGAGGAAAGGTGATGGATCCTCACACAAAGCAGACTTGCTCTGAACAAGGTGAACAATGACTCACATAGAGGCAGAATGTGCAGACATGGGCCCAGTGCCACTCAGAGAAATGCATATTTTGTGCTTTTGAGACCAGTGGCCCTAACTGCCTGTCCTACATCCCATTTCTATGATTTTTATCAAGGAGAGAGGCGGGTGGAGGGAGTAGGGATAGGAGAAAAGAAAGTTGTTGCAATTCCAGGAACATGTGTCCGTGGCTGGATGCCTCCTGCCAAATGTTTTGGAATTTTAGCTCTATGTCTCTCCAGGGACTACTGAGGCCTTTTAAGTCTGACATTGTGAAAGATGTTTCCTGGCGACCATGGGACTTGCGTGTAGCTGCTCAGCAGCGCCTCCCAAACTCTTGAGGACATGTGGGGTACTACAGCTGGGAGTAACCAATGAAACAGGCCTAATGAGGAGGCAGATAGAGTGGATGCGTTATGCCCAGAATGGCCTCGTGAGCTGGTGGGGGACAGAGGCCACAGACCAGAAACCTTCCCAAGGGCTTAACCCGTCACCTGTTTCCACACACGCATTCCACCCAGGTAGAACCAGCAGAGTGAAGCCAGGCTCAGGAGGTCTCCATCAAGAGAGGCTCAGCAGAGATGTGAGCAAAGAGAAGGGGTTTCCGAGCTACCGCCTAACTTCAGCGATGAAATTGAGCCTGTTCTTTGAGAGACGAGTTGCTGCTTCTGACAAAGAGTGGGAAGGGCCAACATGGAGAGACCTCGTCTCTACTAAAAATACAAAAAATTAGCCGGAGTGGTGGCACACTCCTGTAGTGCCAGCTACTCGGGAGGCTGAGGCAGGAGAATCGCTTGAACCCGGGAGGTGGAGGTTGCAGTGAGCAGAGATCACGCCACTGCACTCCAGCCTGGGCGACAGAGCAAGACTCCATCTCAAAAAAAAACACAGTTGGGAGGAGTGAGAGAAATGAGGTGGCTATTTCTGGATCTGAGAGATAAAGGGGCAAGAGATCCTGTGCCGGGAGAGGCTGGTTGTCCACCCCCAGTGGTCCTTCAGACCACTCCTCAATGCAGGGCCATAGCTGAGGCTCTCAAACTGCACGAGGCAAATACTAAGGCTGAGGCAAGAGAGATCAGCCCCCTAGCCTGCTCTTCCCTACCACAGAAAGCACCAGGACATCACTCCCTCCCACGTGAGAATGCAGGAAGCTCTCAGCTCTGTTTATCAAAGGGAATGAGGGGCGCACACGAGCACTGTGCTGTGTGAAGAAATCTCCTCCTGGCTTCCTCCCTCCCAGAGCATCCTCCCTCGCTGCCCTGAGGAGGGGAGCTGATGCTTGCCTGACTGACAGATGTCAAATGGAGGGGGACTTGACCAAGAATAAAAGCAGAAGGAATCAAAGGGCAGCCAGGAAGGGATGTTGCTGATTAAAGAAACTTAAAGAGCCTGGGGAGGGATAATGTGTTCAGACTTTGGTCCAGGTGCTTTAGAAGTAACAATTTTAAATGAAAACCAAGGAGCCACACTGTATCTAGACCTTAGCTGGGGTGATGAAACTATAGAAGCCTTGGCTGCTGTGCTGAGGAAGTTAGAGTAGCAAGGTCAGGGTCCCAGTGCCCTTGGGTGGAGGCAGTGTCGGTGCTCACAGGTAAACTCCCAGGACCCTTCCCCAGACAAAGCCCAGGCCAATTCGGGCGCAGCATTGAAGGAGACCCAGTCGCAGAGGCATTCCCCAACACCATATTTTTAAGAGTCCCTGGAGACAAGGAAGCAGCCGCTGACTTGCTTCCTTGAATTAGGGTGAGGAAGAAGGCACTGGGGCAGCAGAAATTCCTGTTCCACAGGCTGGATGGAGGTGGAGAGGGAGCTGCTGCCATCAGGGAAATCAACATCCTGCTGGAGACCCTCCCACTCAGCTGGTTAGCTGGCCGCCACCCACAGCCCGCCTGCCCAAAATGTACTCACACTTTCTAGTAACCATTTACTCACCCACCCCACAGGGTGTCACAATTCATGTTGAGTGAATGTGCACACGTGGATTTCCCTTACTAACTGCCTCTCCAAATGAATGTTACTACAAACCAAGGCACCAGCCCGCAACACAGCCCTAACTGCCCCCAGGACAGCAGCTAGGGCTTCCTTGAATCTTTCAGGGGATTAAAAGGGCATCTCTCTGAAACCTTGGTAGGCATGAGCCTGAGCAGGCCCTTTCCAGAAGCTAAGGCAGAAGAGAAGGTGGCCAGCTTTAGAATCAGGAGACTCAACTTTATGGAAACAATCACCGCCCACTTATAGCACTTAGGCACCTTGGGTGGGGGTGGGGTACAAAGATGAAGATAAGTCCTCCCTTGCCTTGGAGGACCTAGGCAAAGAGAAGGTAAGGCAGAACCCATATCCTTGAAGCAGCGCGGCATCATTGGTAAGTATAAAATGCCACAGGCATTAAAAGAAAGGTCACATCTGGTACAGAGAAATCAGGAAAGCTTCATTCTCGGTAGATCTGCAAGGCGGGGAAGTGACTGACGAAGTCCAATGTGCCATTTATTTGATGACTTTGTTTTCAAGGTCAAATCACAAGCCTGAGATCCTATTTCATCTGCCAAGTCTGGACTGATGTCTCCTTCCCACTCTCAGTTCCTTAGAAAAGCAGGTCTCCGTAAAAGTCACGTACTATTATTATCCTTAGGAGGAACGCCAAGAACAGAGCTCCGAGATCTCCTGCCCCCAGCCCTGAGCCGAGCCGGAGCATGCACAGGGAAAGGGCTCCAGCCAAGTGCCAGTCCCAGCCAATCCCCAGAGCTCTGGTGGGAATGTGTCTAATTGGATGGTACTAGCTTTGAGTGGGCGCAGAGAATATCTGTCACACAGCAATTGTCAGACCAGCTCTCTGCACAGCCCTGCCCCCGGCATAAACAGGGGTGAGCCCAGGGGGTTTGAAGGTACAAGAACATTACCTTAGAGATGGAGCTGCCCTCTCAAAGTCCTAATTTTCTTTCAAAGCCTAGCCCCAGTCTGCCCTCCCTCTGATTCTGTCAGCTGGATTTCATTGTTGCTGTCAATGCCTGGACTCACTGTAGCTTCTGTATGTCCCACACCTGGATTGACTGCACCACCTGTGTTCCAGATGTTTATGTAGATGCTGGGTTCTTACAAGGGTCCTGGACCCTGGGCACAGAGGCCAGCACAGCAGGTTGCACAGGGAAAGTGCCCCTAAATATTGCATGGTTAAATACTACAGTCTCCCTTTCCTCTTCACCAGGCAACCATGAGACCTTTCTGAAATCAGAAAAGTTGTGAAAAATTGTGACCAGAGTGCTTTGAAGTTCCAAGTAAGATATTTTGGAACTGGGGAGTGGTCCCCACCAAGGCAGCAGAAACAGTTCCTGGGAGGGGGCTCTGAGAACTGGGCCCTCAGTCCAGCACCACGAGGGAAGATTTGAGGATCCTTTGCTCAGGCAGTGCCAAGATGTGTCAGGCACCCAGAGGCGATTTTATTTTCCTCCTGCCCTTGCAGCCCCAGTGTGTCCTTCCTCCCCCAGCTCCTTCCTCCCTCATCACCTGCCCTGAGTCTCAGGTCCTGCAGAATGGCCTGAAGGACTTGAAGCATTGAGAAAACTGCCCTCTAGGGCCTGGCCCTTTATCCTGGGATGTGTTTAAAAGGAAAATATGAAAAGCACACACAAGACGAACAGATGACTGCATTTGGAAAGGTTCTGTGATGGAAATCTAAAACCCAGAACCGAAAGAGAACCTCACCTGTAACCACAGAGATTCAGTCTGACTCAGGGGCTTGGAAACTGCTACCCAAAACCCCCTGGCTGGTGGGCCAGGAAACTTCCACCCCTCCCACCAGGCTGGGGGGCCCTCAATTTTATTCCTCAGACCCACTCTGGGGGAGGAGGGTAGAAAAGTCAAACGGTAGGAAAGACAGTTCCCCCTTGCCCCACACACCCCCTTCAGGCTAATGGCTACTTATTTCCAGTCAGCAAGACTGCCAATATAGACAAAACAAAGGCTTAGCCTCCCAAGTGTGTCTGAAGTTATGTGACCCTGCCTGAGCTTGGTTCTATCTGATTACTCTCCCTCCATGGCACCCACCCTAGCTCCCTGGCTTTCTATTTGTTTTTTTTTTTGTTTGTTTGTTTGTTTTTAATTTACAAAATAAATGTCCCTGGAACAGTTCTAAGGAATGACCAGCCAGAGTCAACCTAGACCCTAGCGGAACCAAGCCATGGTGTGGATACACAATACAGCAGAAGGACAAGGCTCTGGGGTAAGACAGACCCAAGTCACTGACTCAGGCTGAGCCATTTCCTCATCTGTGAACAGGGTGAGGATCCCCACCTGGGAGCTGTGGTAAGGTGTGAGCAAGGTAGCATCTGTAGAGTACTTGGTGTGCAGTGGGCATACCTTCATGTCTGTAGCATGGACCCATCACACTCCCTTTCGACTCCCCTGGACTGGCCATCCTACACAACTTCCCTAGCCCCAAAGTCTTCCTTAAGAACAGACTCCTCCCTCTCCCCAGTTTAACAACATAGGAACTCTCCTCCAAAGCCCTAAACCAGCTTACAGCCCAGAGGGAACTGCAGGTGCTCCAGTGCCCCCTCCCCCCCCACCCAGGGGCAGTAGAGAGGCAGCAGGGCAAGCCACAGAAGAGGGCTGGGGTGAGAGTCCAGAGGGCTCACTCCGGTCCCTTTTTGTGTCCTTGTGCATTTTGGATCCACCAGACAGGATGATCTCCAAGCAAGATCCCAGTAATAACATCCCTGAGCTAGCCTCCCTTTGGGGAAAATCTCTTCCTCTCTAAGTGGTTTGAATGTTAACTCTGAATCAACAGGTCAAAAATCAACCCAAGGAAGAAAGCAGCATTGGACATGGCTATCCCCACCAGACCACCCTTCTGCAGAAGCCCCCGACAGCAATGCTTCTACTACCCCAGGCATGGCTGGGAAGGAAAGTTCTGGTCTCAATCGACTACACAAATCACTTGCTCCTTTGCTGCGGTGAATGGGAAAGTTCACAGAGCCAGTAGGGTTAATTCATCACAATGGCTAATGCTTGCTGAGCCCTTATCTGTCCCAGACACTACGAATGCCTTCTACACATCCACTGGTCACTGTCATGGTGAATCTTTACTGCAATCTTAGGAGATAAGAACGATGTTGCCCCATTTTACAGATGAAGAAACTGAGGCTTACTGGCATTAGGGGACCCTGCCACAGTCCATGGCTCTTACAAGTGACACTGGGATGCAAAACCAAGTCTGTCCCCCCACCCCAACAAAAGCCACTAGGCTCTAAAGAGTCAAGAGGGAAGCCAGGACTTACTCACCTGGTAGGAAAGTCCATCCTTGCGGGGGCTGAGGCCGATCTCCTCCATGGGCTGGGTGTTCATCATCACCTCAGTCATCTCGGCCGATCTCAGATAGTCGGGGCTGCCAAGAAACCCAGACCAAAAGTCAACAAACATAGGCACTTTCACATTCCTAACTCTTCATGCATTCACTGCTGTGGGATCAGGGGACTGTCTGGAGACAGGAAGAGAGGTGTTCAAAACAGAACTTGCAGAAAAACAAGCTCACACCCTGAGGAAGTGCCTTGCAAGCCCACAGCCCCAGGGCTCAGCCCCAACAGACAAAGCTCATTGTCTGCAGACCTCTCAGGCAAACCTCTTCTCTCCTCTCTTACACTCTAGTCCCCACTGGCACAGAGGGACCCTGAATGTTTCTTTAAATGACAGAACTAGAAAGACCAAAACAATAGGTAGCTGAGTCCATCTGTCTATATTAAAACCAATTCAACCACATCTCCCTTCACCTCTCCAACTAAGAATAAAAATAATCCTCACATGAATTTTCCAAAGGGGAACTCTATATATTATTATTACATAATAACAATAACAGGTCAACTGGAGGGAAACAAAGTCCAATCATACAGCTTTCCTAAATTTCTGTCTCTCTGGTGCTCCTTTTGGCAAAATGTTCCATGTAAAGCCCCAAGGGGTCAGCTTTTCTACAAGTTTCACATCTGCCATCCAACCGCTTTCTCTAGCCCCAGACACAGCAGCTGCTTGCTCGCAGCTTGAAAAACATCCCCTGGATTAAAAGCCTTAAGGATACCCGACTCTGATTGCAAAGGAAATTTCCAGAGGGGCCAAGTTGGCCCACCAATGGCTGACATGTAAAAGTGCCTTGTACTCTCTAAGCTGGATACGAATATTCCGTTATCCTTGCACAAGCTCTGGGCACATATAGGATCCTGTGCACATAATGCTGAACATAAGCACCAAATCCAGGTACCTGCTACACAGCACCCAATGCTTTCCACCACCGTGCCTGTGCACACGGTTTAAAACAAAAATGTTTTTTTGTTTTGAGGGGGGATATCTGAGGAAACAGGGGTACCAGATTCCTCTTCAATTGTATGGTTAGAAACAGAAACAATAAGTTCTAGGCTCTGCCCCTCAAGAGCTGTGTGATCTTGAACAAGTCCTGTAACTTCTCTGAGCCACAAGTGTCCTGTTTGTCTGTTATTCTGATGCTAACAGTGCATACCTCACAGTTAGGTTAAGGGTTAATGTCTGCACAAAAGCATCGCAAGCTACAAAGTGCTAATCGATGAAATAATCTTAAATCTTAATTTCTCATAATACTTCTAATGGGCCCAAGCACCCACCTTGGTAAATTTTGAGCAGCCAAAGGCACAAAGCCTCCAACAGCCTTTAAAGTCTCACCTACAATAAGGTACCTAGGGAGAGGCAAGGGAGGGGCACCCACAAGAAGGGTACACAAGCCTCGGGGTGGGGGAACTTGAACTGTTGAGAGAGGGAAGTTCAGTCCCCTCTCTAAACACTGACAGGCTGGGATGGGGACAGGGAGACTAAGAAGATGAGGGGCTTTGGGCAAGTTTAGGTTCGGGAGCTGGGCCCTGCAAAGGCAGTTTCCTCCCGGGTCCTGGAAAGGCTGTTGGCGACCTCCAAAGAAAGGAGCCAGAAGAGCGCCCACAGGGCGAAGAGCCTGACGTAGGGGCGGCTCTTCTTCGCTCGGGGCTGTGGCGCCGGCCCGAAAAGTTGAAGCGAGAAGCATGAACTTTCCGCTTCCTGGGCCAGGCCGGACCCCGCCGAGGCTTGCGCCGGGTTTCCCTTCGCTCAGCGCCTGCCAGAGACTCGAGGCCGAGCTCCCCACGTCCGCACCTGAGTGCGCGCTCCGGGGCCGCCAGCGCTCGCCCCCGGCCGCTTCTCGTCTAACCCAGCGCAGGAAGGAAGAAACCGCCGGCAAGGAAGTGCCAGCAGCCAGGGGCCTGCCTCTCTCTGCAGCCCTCCTGGCTCCGATCCCTAGTCCGGGGCAAACCTCCGACGCCCCGCGCCCGGCCCGGGCTCCTTCCCCCACAGCACGGCGAAGGCGGCTCCTCCCAGTCCCGGTCCCCACCAATGTGCGTCGGTTTTTAGGGGCCATGGAGAGGGCAGGGGTTGAGAGGCTGCAGTGTGTGCCCTGCTGCTTGTGGCTTTAGTGGGGTTACGTGTGGGGAGAGCGTTTCCCGCCCCCCACCCCCTGGAGCTCTGCAAACCCGGCGGCTGCACCAGCTCAGCCCCGCTGCAGCCGGCCTCAACGTTGAGACTTGCATGCAAACAAAAAGAAAAAGAGGAGGGGCCCGGGAAGAGCAGGAGCCCCCTGCGCCAAGCGGGGCGCGCGCCTCCTGCAGCTCTCCGCATTGGGGGGTTTCACCCGGGCGGGGGATTCACACGTGACCCCTGGCTCCCCCGCCAACCAATACAAACCCTCCGGCCGTCACTTGGGTGAGGGCTCCGAGTTCACGTCCTTTGTCTGGATGTTCTCAGCACCCCCTCCCCCCACCCCCACCTTTGCAACCTTGACGTTGACTCCTGCACGGGCTCGGGCGGCGGGTTAGCGCTGAGCGCCCGCGCCGCCGGCCGCCCTCGCACCCGGAGCCGGCACGAAGCAGGCGTCCGGACCCGTAGCCACCGCCGCCAGACGGACGCCCGCCGCAGGCGCAGGGTACTCACCAGTGAATGGGGAAATATATAGACATGAAGTCCTAGGGCAGGCTGACACACGCCCCTGTGATTTAAAAACGGTCCCTGCGTCCCGAGTGAGGATGACACGGGCGCAGACAGGCACGGCAGGCGGCCTAGTGCGGGCACCTGGCGCTCGCCGTCCGCCTTCCCAGGACAGCCCCACGGCCAGCAGCGTCGGCAACGCGGACACAACTCCCCACTCTCCACTGAGCTCTCAGCCCCACAAAGAACCCGGGAAGCCGTATTTATCGGGGCGGGGGCGGGGCTTGGCCCCGAGAGGCCCCGCCCTCCCTCGCCCACTCCTGGAATAACGTCACCAAAATCATGAATGGCTTCAGCGCTCGCAGCTCCGGCGGGCGGCGGCTCGGGGGCGCGCTCGGCTCTGCTCCCGGGGCCGTGGTTCGCTGCGGCTCCGAGCCCGGCCCCCTCCCGCCGTTCTCCCACGCGCACACGCGCTCACTCACACCGGCCCGGACTCCGCGTCCGCACCGGCCCGGACTCCGCGTCCGCACCGGCCCGGACTCCACGTACGCGCCGCTTCCCACTCACAACCCCCTCCGCCTACATCCCGGACTCCAGCGAGGCGGAGTGGGCGCGAGGAGGGCGCGGAGGCCGCTCCGGACGTGACCGCTCGGCGGCCGCGCTGCGCAGGGGTAGGGCGCGCGCCACTCCTCCACCCCGGCCGCCCGGCGCCAGCGCCCTCCTTCCCATCCGCTGGCTGTCCCCCAGCCCGCACCTCGGGACCCCTCTGAAGCGTTTGTTCCCCCGACTAGGCCTCTCCCTGGAATCCTCGCCCGCAGCCTTGCGATCAGCGCGGGTAAACAAGAGCATGGTTAAAGAAGAAGCGATGGGAAGGTGGGAGAGACGCGGAGCCGGGGGATCGAGTGCCCACGGGGCGCGTTGGCTTGCGAAGGGCTGGTCTGCAGCCCTGAGTTCCGTGGAAGGTTTTATTTGTGGGAGCAAGGATGTGGTGTCGTCCTGGGTAGGGTTTTTCCATTGGAGACACACACACAAGTACGCACGGTCCGCAGCGGGGGCAGGGGGTGCGGGCGGGCGGTGTGCGCGCCGTCCCCCATCCTTGACTCCCGCGTCTCCTCCGAGGAGTCGCTCATGACAGCAGAAACAAAGAGCTTTAGCCGAACGCCTCCCACACTGCCCAGGAATTGCAGCTCCGGGCGTCTGTCCAGGAAGGCAAAGCTGCGCAGCCCCCCAGAGCCACATGATGGGAGTCTCACTCCGGACCCAGCGCTGCCCCTCTGTGGCCTTCCGCTTCAATTACGCCTGTAAAATGGCTTTAGAATCCTGACCTACCCATGTATCGAGGCTGGGGAAAGGGGGCGCGGGGCGATCAAAAACTAAGCAAAATTAAATCGGCTTTGAAGTTAATCAGCTCTTTAAAAGAAAGGCAGTGAGTGTATTGAATCCCTATATAGGTGCTTGAAAGTGGAAACGCATAGCTTATCTTAGGCAAAAGAATGACAGAATTAATGGTGAAGGTTCAAGAGGGGTAGGACCCTGAAGGAAGCCAGGAAAGAAGACCCTCATAATTTTCATCAGTCCCCGCAAAAGCAGCCCAAACAAAAATTATAAGAATTGATGAGAATAATTTATTTAAAAATAACTGGGCTATTTTCAATCACGTATATGCTTATATGTACAACCTGAGTAAAAATAGTGTGCTTCCTATGAAAACACAGCTTCATGACAAGCCCCTGGCTCCCCGCTCCAACCAGAGAAATTCCCCCACCTCCCAAGCTAACCGCATTCTCTTCCTCTGGGGGTGGTGCCTGATGGAGGTGCTAAACGGGAGATGCTGCAGGGCTGGGGTTATTGTTGGTGTCCTGCACAGAGGGTGGGGAAGCTTCTCAGTGTGTCACTGGCCAGGTGGGACACATTGTCATCTAGGCAGCCACAAGAGAAGCCAATGCTTCGAGAGCTAGTTTCCAGGCTGAGACTTCCTGGCACTCGGAGGAAAATGTCTGGACTAGACCCCGGGTGGGCAGGATGAAGCTTTCTGCCATTTCTTCCCAGTAGCAATCTCTGGTGAGGCTGGGATCAAAGACTGTCGTGGCATTTTTACACATAACAGACATACTTTACGTGTTTATGATTATTGCCATGTGAAGCTTTCAAAACTCGGAAAGCTATTTCCCCCCTCCCCATTTTCCCAAATATCTAAATGTTGAAATGGCCTTATTTTGGAGAAGAGGGTGGGGAGTAAGGCCTCTACCAGCTGTTATGTGGCGTCTGGAAAAATCCTCTATATTGGGGTGCATTGAGGGAATTACCTGAGGCCTACACTTTGGGAAACTTATTAATGCCCATTTTAGCTAAAGTTCATCTCTGTCAGTAAGTTAAAGTAGAAAATAAGCCTGGGGTTGTGATCCCAAGTCTACATTTTCTGTTTCTCCTCTGGAATCACAATGACACATCCATTCATTTGAAAATATGGCAGGCGGCTGGGCACGGTGGCTCACACCTGGTAATCCCAGCACTTTGGGAGGCCGAGGCAGGTGGATCACCTGAGGTCAGGAGTTGGAGACCAACCTGGCCAACATGGTGAAACCCCGTCTCTACTAAAAATACAAAAATTAGCTGGGTATGGTGGCAGGTGCCTATAATCCCAGCTACTTGGGAATCTGAGGCAGGAGAATCGCTTGAACCTGGGAGGCAGAGGTTGCAGTGAGCTGAAATTGTGCACTCCAGCCTGGGCGACAAAAGTGAGACTGTTTCAAAAAAAAAAAAAACAAAAGAAAATATGGGATGCATGGTGCTAAGCTTTGATGCAACCATGACTAGCATGCTGTTTCTCAATTATTCTAGTCTATATGATGCCTTGCATGTTTTTCTGTTGTTGTAGTTGTTGTTGTTGTTTTTGAAGCATTTCATTGTCTTGGCTTTCAAAAGAATGTGATAAAGTTAACATAGCACAACTTACGGTCCTCAGTTCACAGATATGTAAACTGAGGCCAAAATAAATTAGGAGGCTTGCCAAAGATCACACAGCCAGAAAGACGTTGAGCTGGGCCTGGAAGTCAGAGGTTGTAGGCATACTCAGCTTCCCCCTCTGTTAACATAGCTCTGGCTGACTGCCTTTCCTTCATATCTCTAAAGATACAGAGTATTTCAACATGCACACTGACCATTTCTTCCAAATACCCGATGAGATAGGTTTCTGTCCCTACTGCCTTTGAATAAATGAAGAAACAGAAACAAACGAATGAAGTTACTTACAGCCCCAGAACCTTAGAGCTGAACGAGACCTTCCAAATCACCTTGTCCCAGTCTCCTCGTTTTACAGGTGAGAAGACACCTAAGAGATTAAATGGCATGTCCAAGGTCGCCAGGCTATTAAGTGGTATAGATGGAACTTAATGCAGTCTTCAGACTGCTGGTCAGATGTTCTTTCCACTTTAACACTGCATGTTGCACTGCATTTGCCAAGAAGTCAGCAGCAAAGGTCAAACACAATGTCTGGACTCTGTAAACCACCACAGTCCATCACCAACATTTACTAAACATCTACTAGATGCAGATCAGTGAACTAATTACCCAATCAGAGCCCTCTGCATTCCTTCCCTTCTCCTGTCTTTGTCTTTGGAGACTAAAGAGTTGAATTGCAATTTTGCTTCAATAGAAATCCAGGTGTAATCAGAATTGCCTTGCTTTCTGGCATTACATACATCCATTTTGCCAGCACCTTCTCTTACCTACCTAAAATACAAATTAAAAAAAAAAGAATAAAGGCAATGAACTTAAGATCTCATTAGAGTTACCTCAGCTGCAAGGATGCTGTGTATGCAGGACAGGTAGCAAGTTCATTCATCTAGTTAAAAAAAAAGTCTCCATCTAAATTCATTTAGCAGCTGGGTGCGGTGGCTCATACCTGTAATCCCAGCACTTCGGAGGGCTGAGGCAGAAGGATTGCTTGAGCCCAGGAGTTTGAGACCAGCCTGGGCAACATGGTGAAATCCTGTCTCTACAAAAACTAAAAAATTAGCCAGGCGTGGCAGCGTACACTTGTAGTCCCAGCTTCTCAGGAGGCTGAGGTGGGAGGATCGCTTGAGCCCTGGGAGGTGGAGGTTGTAGTGAGTCATGATCGCACCACTGCACTCCAGCCTGGGCAACAGAGCAAGACTCTGTCTCAAAGAAAAAGATCATTAAGCAACACATTCCCACTTCTCATCTCCCTCTGGGTTGCAAAAAGACAGTATTGCATTTATTTTGCCTAATGGTGGTGAAGCTGGTATTTTGGTTACTAATAAAGGACTTTACGAAGTAGCTATTTGACCTTGGGGAGGAAAATAGGAGAAGGGAAGGGGCAACACATGCTGAGGTACACTGGTATTTCTTACTACACCTGTGCCTCACAACAATCTTAGACAGAGGCACTATTGCCCCCACTTCACAGATGAAGCAACAGAAGCTCTGAGAAGTTAACTACTTTGGCCATGGCCACGTGGCTCTCAAATGGCTGAACCAAAATGTGACTCTGGGCAGGGTGTGGTGGCTCATGCCTGTAATTCCAGCACTTTGGGAGGCCTAGGTGGGCAGATCACTTGAGGTCAGGAGTTCGAGACCAGCCTGGCCAACATGGTAAAATGCCACCTCTACTGAAAATACAGAAATTAGCCGGGCGTCGTGGTGGGTGCCTGTAATCCCAACTACTTGGGAGGCTGAGAGGCAGGAGAATCACTTGAACCCAGGAGACAGAGGTTGCAGTGAGCTGAGATCGCGCCACTACATTCCAGCCTGGGGGACAGAGTGAGATTCCATCTAAAAAAAAAAAAAAAACAAACCCAAAATGTGACTCTGAGGCTTGCTGTTTCCAAAGCTGATGTTTTCCCCACCATACCACACTTACCATGCCTCTGTGGTTTTGTTTGTTTTCACAGCTACACTATGAACTGAATACAAAACCGCTGGTTCCAATAGCAAAGACCCGGACCACTGGGATCCATCCAGGAGGGCAGGGCTGGCAGGATAAACAACTTTCTCACCCTGGGAATCTGGGAGCTTCTTAAAGAAGCTTGGGGTTAAAAAAAAAAGTGAGTAGGAGAAGGGAAGTTTCTAGCCAATTTTTCGGTGAAACTCATTTGCGTACATAAGAAATCTAAAAGGCAAGAATGTGTGTGGGTTGAAGTGAGAATGAAATGAGATAATGTTATGAAAACACTTGGTAAATTGGAAAGCACTGAGCAGACGCAGGGCTTGTTTTTAAGGTGTTTGAGAAAAAGAGGGGGTTTAGCAGAGCTGATTTCATCTGCTTCAGTTTTTTACTCATTGCCATCACAAACCCCCATTTTCCTCCTGGAGTCCCTTGATTGACATGTCTAGCTTTTAGGGAGCAGACTTTAGAGGCAAGTAGTGATGCTGTACCTGGTGGCCACTCTTGCAGTCGCAGAGTCCAAGCATCTTCTCTCACCGTCATGAGTTCCTCTGTCTTTGGTGCCTCCCAGGAAGTACCTAGCTGGGTACTGGCCACACAGAGAATGAATGAGGCCCGAGAGTGTGAACCTCCTATTTTGGTCATCAGTGAGTTAGCAGTCAACAACACAAAGCAACCTGAACCTACCAGACAAAATCCTCCAGCCTTTTGACTTACTTTGCTGTAAGTCCTCAGGCAAGTGGGTTGACCTCTCTGGGTCTGAAACATGGAAAGCAATAAAAGCAGGCAATAGAAGTCTCTCTTTTAGGCCTCAGGGTCTAGTAGGGCTGAGATAAGTTGCTTCTATAAAGCGTCAAGAAAAAAGTGCTTTATGTCCTTACCATCGGGGCTCTGCAGCCCACCCTATAGCGAGTGGCCCCTCTTCCCATGTGGCAGCGCAGGAGGTGCCTTCATCCTTCAGTCCAGAATCCTTTCATTGCCCCCGAAAGAAGCCTGAGATCTGGCAGCTCATAAACTCTTGCCTTCCCAAATATCAAAGAAATTCAGTCCTGGCTTTTTCTTTATTTCTATCAAGGGGCCTTTGAACCAAAGGGATTTTTCTGACAAAGAAAACTGTATGAAATCTTTAGGGTCCAGGCCCTAAAAGAAAACACTCCAACTGGAATCAGTTCAAGGCTCTCATGTCCAATTAAGGAAATACTCACATTCCTGTCCTAGCCCTGGCTGTATCTTGCTTTCTCTCTTTCCACATCCGCACAGGAATGCACTTCAACAGCCAGAAAAGAGAGGTTACTATCACCAGGATGCAGATCGAATAGCAGAGTCCTCCTTGGGGTATAGGCTGATACCTTCCCTGAGTTAGACAAACAGCACGGACCACAGCCCAGCACAAACTCCCTTCGTACCACTTTGTCCACGTCTCCTGCTATTTTACCCACAACTCTGGACCAGAGAAACTCCATCATACCTGGGGCGGTGGGGAATGGGGGAGGATTATGAAGAAAGAGGGAAACACAATAGTTTCTTGTGAAGAGAAATACTTTCGGTTTTCTTTTCAAGTACACAGGATGCTGCTAACTTCCTCCAGGGGCAGCTGTGTTGTTGCTCTTCTTGGAGGAGCAAGCTGCGTGTTATGCACCGGAGAGCAGCCTGAACACTCTGCCAGCTCCCTAACTGTAACCCGAGCTAGCACTTGCTGGCTGGAGCCCCTGGTGTACTTCACACCCACATGGCACCCAGCCTCAGGATCAGATAGCTGGATCCATGTTACACCCTCCTGCCCTCTCAACCACAATTCTAACAGGCATTCGTACCCACTGTGTACCAGAGAGGTGCTGGCATTTCCAAGGAATCAGCTTAGGAGACCTTTAGTTTTCTTCTGTCTCCATAACTCCCTGTAACCATCCCAGATAACCACAGTCTGTGTGATGGTAGCATGCCTGCAAGGTCACTGTAGCTGTAAGACAAATTCCCTAAACTGCATTAGTGATCCCCTCAAAGAATCACAAAACTAAGGCTGGTCACGGTGGCTCACGCCTGTAATCCCAGCACGTTGGGAGGCGGAGGTGGGCGGATCACCTGAGGTCAGGAGTTCGAGATCAGCCTGGCCAACATGGCGAAACCCCGTCTCTACTAAAAATACAAAACTTAGCCAGGCGTGGTAGTGGGCGCCTGTAATCCCAGCTATTCTGGGAGGCTGAGGCAGGGAGAATCACTTGAACCCGGGAGGCAGAGGTTGCCGTGAGCTGAGATTGCACCATTGCCCTCCAGCCTGGGCAGTGGAGCAAGACTCTGTCTCAAAAAAAAAAAAAAAATCACAAAACTAAGTAGAACTGTCACACATGCTAGCAAGTGCATTTTGAGGTAAGTCCCCTGGCCTCTGCCCTTCCTATGCAAATTGCTACCCCTGAGTTTCTTTTTTAAAGAAATGAGAGACTGCCTCTGGTGCTTGGCAAGGCATTAGGCACTGGGGAACCAGGGAACCAAGATGCCACTCTCTCTGATACCATACAATAACTGCTGCAGTAGACTCACTTGAGCATGGGAGAGGATATGATTAGTTCGGTCCTGGGCAAAGGGACTGGGAGAGGGGTGCTGACTGACAGAAGAGAAGCTCTCGAGGGCAAGGCGTGGGTCTGTTTTGTGTATTACTGTGTCACCACCACTGGAAGAGTTCCTGGCATCTAGCAGGCACTCGGAATATCTGTTGAAAGAATGGTAGCAGGAATAGCTAAAGGGAAGGGATGGCAACTGAGCTGGACTCAAAGGATGGGGAGAAGCTAGAGAAGGGCAGTCCTGCCAGCAGAACACCATTGGCCAAGGTGTAGGGGTCAGAAAGGGCCAGGTGTGTCCCAGGAACTAGGGGTGGGCAGCAGCAGTATCTATTCTAGACCTTGGGAGAGGCACTCCCGTGACTCCAAGTCTACATGCTGAAGGGAATAACTCTTCGTGAGGAAAAGGCCTCATGCTCTGTGGAAGGGACTGTGCACACAATTTCTAGCAGAAAGAAAAGTCTGTTACTTCCATTAGCCAAATCAATCCAGGTTCCCTCACCTCTATGTTATTTGAGCTAATATCAGCATTTCTCTTCCAGCCAGGTGGGGCCTCAGCAGAAGTGTTAAGTAGGTCAAATTTCATGTATGTGAAATTTGTCTTTTGAGACTTCCCCTTTCCAACCCCTCTTGTTTCACACTTCTCTTCAGTGGGCCCCAGGCACCCACTGAACTCAGGAAGCCCCACACTCGCTTCATAACAGCCTCCAAAGCCCCAAAACCACTCTTTTCTTTTCCACTGAAACTTCCATCCTGCAGCTCTCTAAGCCCAGGCAGCTGCCAGGCAAGAGAACTTGATCTGACAAATGAATTCACACTATTGTGAGAATGACATGCAGGCAGCACCTCAAAGGCCTCAGTTTCACGGTGCCACTGCAGACAGGGTAAGTGGGTAACAGGAAAGCCTCTGGTCCTGAAGACAGATTGATGGTTGATGGTAGAAGCCTGAGGGGAAACCATGTCATGATGAGAGAGAGAAAGGGGGAACCACCTGGAAGGGCTGGGGTGGGTGCATCCAGTGGGCACACTGTGAGGTGACTTTCCTTGTCCATCACAGTTCTGGAGGGATCTGATTGGAGTTATTGTCCCTAGATCTAATGTGATCATAGCACTTTTAGCGGTTTAACTCCACTGATCTATGGAAGAGGGAAAAAAGATCTGGGCATACCATTTCCTTCCCCTTCCTTCCTTCCTTCCTTCCTTCCTTCCTTCCTTCCTTCCTTCCTTCCTTCCTTCCTTCCTTCCTTCCTTCCTTCCTTCCTTCCTCCCTCCCTCCCTCCCTCCCTCCCTTCCTTTCTTTCTTTCCAAGGGACAGAGCTTTAGACCAAAGAGACCCTGGGTACTCAGCACCCCTGCCCAGGGGTGTAAGTCCTGTATGAGTCTCAGCAAAAGCCAGGACAAGTCATGACAGCAGAAAGACTTTTCCACATGCTTGCTGAGGCTGCAGGGGTGGTTTACATGCAGGGTTTCAGAGCCCAGTGAGCAGCCAGTGTGGCAAATTTTGGCCTCAGGCAGAGCCGGTGGCCCTACTACCCCCAAGTGCTGCAGATGGTGGGGCAACTGGCCACCCACACCTCCTAGCCTCACCAAGGGCCCTGGATGGGTGATTTCAGAGGCACAGCCAGGTAGGAGCCTTGGCTTGCACTTTCCTGAGTGAGTGCCTGGCTTTCTTGTTCATTCTCGTCCAGGCCTCCTCTTAGAAAGGAACACAAGAAAGACAGAAGGTGATGCACCTGAAGCTGTTTTCTAATCTTCTTCTTCTTCTTCTTCTTCTTTTTTTTTTTTTTTTTTTTTTTTTTTTTTTTTTGTTTTTTGTTTTTGAGACAGAGTCTCGCTCTGTCGCCCAGGCTGGAGTGTAGTGGCTGGATCTCAGCTCACTGCAAGCTCCACCTCCTGGGTTTACGCCATTCTCCCGCCTCAGCCTCCCAAGTAGCTGGGACTACAGGCGCCCACCAACTCGCCCGGCTAGTTTTTTGTGTTTTTTAGTAGAGACAAGGTTTCGCTGTGTTAGCTAGGTTGGTCTCGATCTCCTGACGTCGCGATCCACCCGTCTCGGACTCCCAAAGTGCTGGGATTACAGGCTTGAGCCACCACGCCCGGCCTCTAATCTTCTTCTTTAATGCCCGTGATATTATTACTGCAAAAAGCTAGAATGTTCTGTGTATTTGAGTCTTCCCAGGGGTGGGGGCGGTGGGGGGGGGGGGGCTACCAATGACAAACAGGTGGGAATGATATCACCCGATTATTTCATCTGGGATGGTTGCAGGTTGTACCAATAAAAGCGTTGACCCACTCGGCTTCCACTTGCACCCTAGAGAGGGCACCTTCATACCCACTCACCAACGTTATCCTCATTTTATTGCCTTCATCTCCAGGACCCTAATCCTCCACGATGCTTAGTAATTTCTCCATTTAAAAAGAAGAAAGTAAATGGATTAAACACCAGATATGAGGCTGCCAGGCATTCTTAATAAGAGAACCACCAGTTCCTTTCACTTATTGGGGCTCAGTTTGCTTCTCTGTAAAATGGACCTGATATTTCCTGCCTTCCGCTTATGGCGCAGTAAGTATTGTGCAACCATGACAAACATTCAGCTTCCTTGACAGAAAAGTGCAGTAGTAAATTATCCTCTATTGGGCCTACTTGAAGAACAGTAAAAAGAAGGGAAAGGGAAACCCAAATTAATGATTTCATGTTGTTGCTGGTTAACAGGAAAACATAGCAAAGGCAGCAAAGCCCTCTCTTGGTTTCTGAGAGGCCAAGCCTGTTCTCTTAGCAGAGAATGATGCCAGATAGAATGGTTGATATTCCATCCCTCTCTCTTTCCAGCACATTTTAGAGTATTTGTTGACACCTTGCTGACACCTTGGCTACATGTACACAGCTGTGGCATTTGTGTGGCCTAATGGGGAGGTTATACTAGTCCTCTTTCGACTAGAATGTATGGTGCCCTAACTTCGCAGCTAGCCCTCTGTACATAGGGAAGCGGGCATTTCCTTCAGCATTTTGCAGCTATTTGTTCAACAGGAACATTAAGAAACACCTGGGTATCAAGTGCCAGCATGTTGCCCAGCTCTTCTTTTGTTCTTGAGACCTCCACATGTCCATACAAGCACATTCACTTACGTGCCAGGGGCATCTCCTCAGTTGAACAAGTGCTCTGTTTTCTGGGTCTACGCTAAGGAAGTAACACTGACCTCAATCCAAACAGAAGCAGAAGGTTCTCATCCAATTCACATTGTTTTACCACCTTTTGTTTGTGTTTGGGTATTTCTAACAGCAGCAACGAACACCTCCCAATGACTTCGGGGAAACAGGTGTGACTCCAATTTGTCATTCCTTCCTTCCACAGAGCAGTGACCCATATGGTGGGGAGTGCCAGCAGGAATCACAGTGACAGGACCTGCACCAGGGATGAGCATCTTATAGTAAGGAGGGAGGGGTCCTCGTGCGGTTGCTGCAGTAGCCCATGAGGGAGGTGGTGTATGCAAAGGTAGAGTTTCAAAACTTAGCAACTGTTCAGATGTAGGAGCAGAAGGGAAAGGAACTTGGGAAAGGCTTGGAGATCTTGAGCTTGGGTGACTGGAAAACTGACATCATCTGCTGGAAAAACAAAGCCAAGAGGGGGCTGGTTTGGGGAGAAGAGGGTCATGTCCCTTTCCCATGTGATGAACGGCCACTGAGTAGCAGCTGTGGCCAGCGGTGCTGGCAGACCATCCATGCTGGTTGTTTCTCTAGCTCTTGGGTCCACGGTGGCTCAGGTGTTTGTTCCAAAGATCATAGGCCAGGCAAGTCTTTGTGCTTGGGTGCTTGGCTTCTGTTGCAGATTGGGTTCTTCAGAAGCAGATGCCAAGACAGGTTTTGGGACCAACACCTGTGCAAAGAAGAAGGAAGAAGCTGGCTTGGGTAGAATAAAAACTCTAGAAGAAAATCTAGGCAGTACCATTCAGGACATAGGCATGGGCAAGGACTTCATGTCTAAAACACCAAAAGCAATGGCAACAAAAGCCAAAATTGACAAATGGGATCTAATTAAACTAAAGAGCTTTTGCACAGCAAAAGAAACTACCACGGAGTGAACAGGCAACCTACAGAATGGGAGAAAACTTTTGCAATCTACTCATCTGACAAAGGGCTAATATCCAGAACCTACAAAGAACTCAATCAAATTTACAAGAAAAAAAATCAAACAATACCATCAAAAAGTGGGCAAAGGATATGAACAGACACTTCTCAAAAGAAAACATATATGCAGCCAACAGACACATGAAAAAATGCTCATCACTCGCCATCAGCGACATGCAAATCAAACCCACAATGAGATAGCATCTCACACCAGTTAGAATGGCGATCATTAAAAAGTCAGGAAACAACAGGTGCTGGAGAGGCTGTGGAGAAATAGGAACACTTCTACACTGTTGGTGGGACTAAACTAGTTCAACCATTGTGGAAGACAGTGTGGCGATTCCTCAAGGATCTAGAACTAGAAATACCATTTGACCCAGCCATCCCATTACTGGGTATATACCCAAAGGATTATAAGTCATGCTGCTATAAAAACACATGCACACGTTTGTTTATTGCAGCACTATTCACAATAGCAAAGACTTGGAACCAACCCAAATGTCAATCAATGATAGACTGGATTAAGAAAATGTGGCAGATGTACACCATGGAATACTATGCAGCCATTAAAAAGGATGAGTTCATGTCCTTTGTAGGGACATGGATGCAGCTAGAAACCATCATTCTCAGCACACTGTCACAAGAACAGAAAACCAAACACCACATGTTCTCACTCATAGGTCGGAATTGAACAATGAGAACACCTGGACACAGGAAGGGGAACATCACACACTGGGGCCTGTCGTGGGGTGGGGGGAGGAATAGCATTAGGAGATATACCTAATGTAAATGACGAGTTAATGGGTGAGTACACAAACATGGCACATGTATACATATGTAACAAACCTGCAAGTTGTGCACATGTACCCTAGAACATAAAGTATAATAAAAAAAAAAAAAAAAGAAAGAAAAAGAAGTCTAACTGAAATGCAGGCTCAACAAATTTTGGCCAATTCCGTGAGGAGTTTTGGAGCTAATATTACCTCTCAGAGTGATCTGCACAGGGACAAAGTGGCTGGGCCTTTATTCCCCTGCTGCACTCAATCCACAGCATGGGCTATCCTGGGAGGGCATGGTCTTATGGGAGGCAGCTCTCTGCAGCCGTGGCAGACTTTGAAGGAACAAAGAGCTGGAGGCAGGCTGCTGGTTCCACACCCGCAGCTGGGCAGCAGGCCCTCCGTAGAAGGGGGATCTGGGTGACACATTTCATGTCTTCCACAGACTCCAACACTTCCAGCCCTGCTTCATTGCCTGTCTTCAGCTTGCCATGCACTGAAGAGCTCTGCAACCAGGAGGATCCTCACGAAAAGACAGATCAGATAGTAGCTCGTCTGCTCCCCTTCACAGGCGACAGAACTAAGGCCCACAGAGAGGAGTTGTCTTTCCCAAGTTCCCACAGTCAGTGACTGGTGAACCCAGGACCAGCACTTAGTCCCTCTTTCTCCTCGGCCTCGCTTGACTGGAGACCACTCTGTGGCCAGAGGTTGCGATGGGAAGACCATGGGCCTGGCCTGTGCATGGGCTATGTGCTATGCCTCTGTCTTCAATGACTGCAGCTTTGCTGGAAACCCTAAGGACTCCCTCCCAAAGCAAAGAGCAAAGCTGGCACAAGACCTGGGGAGAAGCCTGAATTCAGATTCCCAGAGAGGCAGGGCCCCTCAGATTCCCAAAGCAGTTTCTTTCCTCTGAGTTTTGTCCTAGGAGTAAGCCAGCTCAGCAGAGGTCATTCTGGAGTCTCCTATAATTGTTCTCGCTGGACCAGGCATTGGCATGGCCAGTAGCCTGCACTGGGATGTCACAGGAACCATCTCAGGAAACTCCAGCCCGGGAAACTCCCTATGATGTACGGTAGGGCTGTTGTTGGGGATGTTCTCGGTGGCCTTCCACTGCGTCTTCCAATTCTTTCTCATGAGGCCCCATGGGGAGCCTCAGCATCGGGAGTAGATGTGCTTCTCTACAGCAGCTGCCTGGTTTTTCTTATCATGGGTGCAGTGCTACACGTGCATTTCTTGAACTTTTGCTTTGTGGGTTGGGAAGTCAGTGCTGGATTTGAAAGTATACAGGAGCTTACAGCAATAAGATAGTAGCCACACTGGACTTTATCCTCTGTTATCTATTATTTTTCCTTTCCCTCTATATTCTATTTTTTAAACTTTGTTCTATTTTATGTGGTTTTTGTAAACTTGAATACTTTCTGCGAAGATGTAAAATGTAAAGAACAAAATTACATATGTCTTCTTTGGAGGCCTTCAGTTTGTCTTGGGACTTGGTGCTGTATTTTCTTCTGTGCAACAACTTCCCAGGGATGGAGTTGCCATGGACTTCCAGGAGGGCCCAAATCTGGCCTCCCCACGCTGCAATACAAATCATGGCAATACAAATCATACAGCCAGGCCGGGCGCGGTGGCTCAAGCCTGTAATCCCAGCACTTTGGGAGGCCGAGACAGGCGGATCACGAGGTCAGGAGATCGAAACCATCCTGGCTAACACGGTGAAACCCCGTCTCTACTAAAAATACAAAAAAACTAGCCGGGCGAGGTGGCGGCGCCTGTAGTCCCAGCTACTTGGGAGGCTGAGGCAGGAGAATGGCGTGAACCCGGGAGGCGGAGCTTGCAGTGAGCTGAGATCTGGCCACTGCGCTCCAGTCTGGGTGACAGAGCGAGACTCCGTCTCAAAAAAAAAAAAAAAAAATCATACAGCCACAAATCATGGCTGCATCTTGGCACCACCAGGAATGAGGTTGTAATGTTAATGGGGCCCTGGAGCAGCCTGACTTGTTGAGTGGTCACCAAAATTCAGGTCTTCCAAGGGGCTGGAGGAAGAGTATCACATTGTCCTCACGTTTTCCTGATGATAATGAGTGGCCAGGGTCAGCCAGTCAGGCCGCCTCACTCCTTGTGATCCAGACATGACTCAAGTTTCTACGTGGAAGCTGCCTGGGTTTTGCAAGGACACACCACAGTTCTTCAAGGTAGTTAAATACCTCCAGGTGGGTCAGTCTGGTTATAATTGCCTTCACTTTGATATTTCCACGAGCTGGGGCTTTTTTGGTTTTGTTGTTCTCCTGGAGTTCTGAATGGCCTTTACGAGGCATTCTTTCCAAGCTGACACATCAAAGAAACTCCTCCTGGTATTAATAACTTTCTCCAACTGTATGTCCTAGGGGTGAACACATCAGCACCAGAGGGATCTGAAAACCAGTCTTGTCCCCCTTTTGGAGGAACTCTCTTTTGAAGAGAGGACCTCCTAGGCCAAACGTTGATAACCAGGATTTCTGAATTCCTGAGCTTGGCCCTGACAATGTACAGATGAAATTACTCATTTCCAGGTGCCAAGAGGGCCGATCACCACCAGCAGACAATGCCCGTCTCTACCACAGGCGTTTATTATCTTTTGTCTTTGGGTTATGTCAGATCACTGTGAAAGGAGGGAAGGTAGCAAGGAAATCTTTTGGAAATTACACATATAATGCATGAATTAACCTCTCTTAGCTTCAATTTCCTTGCCAGCCAAAGGGTGGGGGCAGGGCGGGGATAATAACACCCACCTTGCAGAGTTGGTGTGAAGAGTTAGATGATAGCAAACATCTGGTACAGCACCTGCAACCTGCATCAGTGCTCCTTAATCAGTAACTATTTTGACTGTGTAAAATGCATACCATCATCTGAGCATTAAGACTTTGCAAATTCAGAGAGTGGTCCACATACCACCACCCCCGGCATCACCAGCCGCTTGTTAGAAAGGCAATTTTCTCAGCCATCCCAACCTGCTGAATCAGAACCTGCATTTAAATGGCATTTCCTGGGTGACCTAGTAACACATGACAGTTTGAGAACCCTAGATTTAAGGGACAGGAATTTTACCTTTGAATTTGGTGGTGATGGCATTTCTCTTGGCAACAAACAGACAGTTAGTGAGTCCATCAATCAAGTTAGGGCAATATTTACCTAACACAGCGTGCTCCTGGGCCCGGAGCTCACCTTGCTCACCTGCTCTGCTCACCTGCCTCCTGCGGTCACCTGCTCAGTGGCCAAGACTCCTGGGAGATTGCAGGCTCCTTGTTTACCAGGCAAGCACAGATAAGGTTTCTCACAGCCCCACCTGAGCTCCTGTGCCAAGGTAAACGTGCTGTCCAGAATGGCTCCCTGACTGGAAAATGTGTCAGTCTATTTATTTCTCACTCCCACTGGAAAAAAGGTGGGGTGGGGGAGTGATTGGTCATGATGTCATTCTTTCCACAGAACTTCTCAAAGGCATTGCATTTCTCGGTGACTTCCAGGCGCTGCCTGTGTGTCTGCACAGTACGGAGCACAACTGGCCAAGAACGGAGTTTCTCTTCCTTCTCCCACCATGCTGCCCCTCCTCCTCCTGCTGGGGCTTTTATTCCCTGTGGGCCTTGCAGGCAGCACTAAAAAGGAACCTGGAAGCCATGAGGTGTGGGAAAGTTTTCTTGACATTTCTCCCAGAGGTGAACTGCAGAGAACTGGAAACAAAGGGTGAAATGATCCTTCTAAAAGCCATACAAAGAATCAACGACAGTTGCATTCATCAAAATTCTTGCTTACATTTCTCTGGAGAAAAGCTAAGATTTTCTCATTGGGTTTCTGGCTCCCCGAATTGATGGGAAATGGTAGCAGACAGCACTGGAGGAAATCTGGGCTCACCCAGAAATCTGGGCTTAATCAATGATTTCCGCCATTCATCCTTCTTACCAAGAGGCTCCTACAGTTCCACATTGCTTCCATCCCAAGTCAGAGGTACTTTTTGAAAACACAAAAGTTAATAAATTAAGAGAGGGGCCTTGTGCAGGCCAGTACAGAGAATTTTTGTGAACGAAGAAATAGAAACCCAGTCCAATTTAAAAATATTACAAATTTTTTTGGTAATATTTCAACATGTAGATAAAATCAGAGACTGATCCAGTGAATAGGAGTGGACCCGTTTTCCAGCTCTATTCTCTAGGGTAGACTTGCAGTAACAAACAACCCCCAAACCTCAGTGGCTGACAGTACTCGTCTCCCACTCATCCTCCCATCCTTCTAGGGTTGCCTGGGGGTGTCATGCTCGCTCAGGGACTGGGGAGGACAGAAGCTTTGTCTCTGGGCTGCCATGTTTGCCAAAGTTTTTGTGCACTGGCTCAGGAGGCCAGAAACATAAGTCAATTCCAGTCACATTTCATTGGCCAAGGCAAATCTCTAGGCTGCTCCTTATTCAAAGTGGGTGGGGAAATGGAATCCTACGATGGGCCTGGTAGGCCGAGAGCCGGAAATATTTGGTGGGTAGCACGAATGATGGCCACATCGGCTTCAGCAAATATTAACATATTGCCTTATTTGCTTCATGTCTTTTTACTTCGAAGAAAGTAAATACCAGCAAAACAATTGAGTTCCTCTCTGTACACCTCCCTCATCCCATTTTCTTCCCTCATTTCCCAGAGCTAAGCACTGTTTTGAGATCAGTGTTAATCATCTTCATGCATTTTTACTATTTTTACTACATTTTTTATGTATCACAAACATTGCAAAGTATTATTATGCAGGCTTTTAAACTTTATATAGTGTATAATCATATCTATAGTATCATTATCTTCTGCAATGTTCATTTCTCCTTTAGCATTGCAATTGTGAGATTTGTATCTATGCTGACACATACTGTGTTGTATTCCATTGTATAACTAGAATACAATTTAATTATCTATTCTCTTGTTGATGGACATTTAAGTTGTTTCCAGTACTGCAGTGAACATCTTAATACATGTCTTCTTGACTATATGCCTAGGAGTGGAATTTCTGGACATGATCATCTTCAGCTGTATTAGTTGTTGCCAAATTGCTCTCTGGAGTACTTGGATCAACTTACAGTTCCACTAGCAGTGAATGAGACTCCATGATTTAACATCTTTCCTAACACTTGGCATTGACATATACTTTTGCTATCTGGTGGGTGTGAATGGTATCTCATTGTTGTTTGGATTTGTATTTCTTTAATAGTGAGAGTAAGCATCTTTTTATATTTTTATTGACCTTCTGGAGTTCTTCTGTGAATTGATAGTTTTGCCCATTTTCCCCCATATGTTGTCTTTTTCTTAATAATTTGGGAGATTGCTTTACATATTGTATTCATTGCAAATATTATCTTCCAGCCTATGGCTTGTTCTTCACTTTGTTCTCATGGCCTTTGTTGTACAAAAGTGAATTTTAATGTACTAGTCAACATTACACTTTTAAAATTAAACGAACCACAAGTTTTTATTTGCAGTGTTTTTAAATGAACTCTTCATCTTAAAGTCACAAAGAATTTTTCTATCTCTTCATCTTCTGTTTTAAAGTTGTGCTTTTTTTTAAGTTCTTTAATTCACCCAGGACTGATCCAACGTAGAAATCTACTTTTGTATTTTCCATATGGATAAAAGTTGCTCCTAGCACTCATTTATCAGATAGAACACCCTTTCCCCACTGGCATGTAACATCATCTCTGCCCTGTCTTGTTTCCAAACATGGGCAGGCCAGTGACTGGGCCCTCTATTCTGCTCCCTTACTTATCCCTGTGCCCAGACTATATTGTCTTCTTTACTAAATATTTTGATAATAGATCTTGATATCTGGTAGGGCAAGTTCTTCCACCTTGTACTTTTTCAAAATTGTTTCTCAGTTATTCTTGGCCCTTTGCTCTTCCAAGGGAATTTTGAGATCAGATTATCTAGTTCAAAACAAAACTAAACACAATCCAAACCCAACCAAAAAAAAAAAAAAAAAGTTTGTGTTGGACTTCAGTTGAAATTCTATAATTGATTTGGGAAGAATTGACATCTTTATGAGTTTACATCTTCCTTTTTATTTGTTTCCTTTTATCTGGCGTGTGCTTATGATTTCCAAGCCCTCCAGAAGATCCCAAATTTTTTCCTCTTCTTTCCTCTCTAACTCTTCTTACTTTGACCCAAACATGACTTCCTTTCTATTTCTTGTTTTGGCTTCAGTATCTTTCCTTACAATACCATCCATCTCTTTCAAAAGTCTCCTAATTCTTCTAACTCTTTTCAGATGTGCAAAAGATAAAGCCCAGACACACGTCATAATGATGGGAGGGGAAGGGAGTTCTGGCAGCCTCCTGTGAGGAGATAGGAAGGCATAATTCCACATGGGGGGTGCACAATAATCTCTCTGAGCTTCAGGATGTAGTATGTGCAGTGGTTAACAGCCCAGCCTGCTCGGTTTGAATTCCAGCTCTATCGTTTACCAACTCTGATCTTGGGTAAATTATATAACCTCAGCATGCCTCAGTTTTCCCTTCTATAATGCAGGGATGAAAACGTTAATTCTCTCATTGGGTAACTGTGAAAAATAAATGAGCCAAAGTATGTAAAGTACTGGCTGGGCACAGTGGCTCATGCCTGTAATCCCAGCACTTTGGGAGACCGAGGAAGGCGAATCACGAGGTCTGGAGTTCGAGACCAGCCTGACCAACATGGTGAAACCCCGTCTCTACTAAAAATTCAAAAAATTAGTCTGACATGGTGGTGGTGGTGGGGGGGCATGCCTGTAATCCCAGCTACTCGGGAGGCTGAGGCAGGAGAATTGCTTGAACCCAGGAGGCACAAGTTGCAGTGAGCCGAGATCGTGCCACTGTACTCCAGCCCAGGTGACAGTGTGAGACTCTGTCTCAAAAAAAAAAGTATGTAAAGTACTTGGGACAGTGCCTGACACATTGTAGGTGTCTCATACGTATTAACTATGATTATCATTACTGAGATACCCAAGGTGCACTGGAATTATGGCTAGTTTGAATGTTCAACTTAGATAATGTCAGAGTAGCTCACTAATCTCAACGCCACAAATAGAACTTGCTGGTTAGTGTTGTATCTTCTCATTAAGCAGAAGGGCACCATGGTGTGGTGGATGATTTAATCATTAGTGATCCCCAGTGGTGCTAGTTTAGCTCAACTGTGTTGTAAATTTCACAGAATTAATGAATTCAGGGTTGGATGGTGGCCAAGATAATCTAATCCAATTTCCTAACTCATGTGTAAAACCTCTTCCAATAAAGCTTCTACAGAAAAGGCAGATTTTTATGAGAGAAGATCAGAAAGGCAGGAATAGTGAAAGAACATCAGACCTATTGAAAAATGAAATTGAAGAGATGGTAGAAAATAGCATGAATTGATAATGGTTCAAAGGTTGCTGGAAGTAACCATTAAGAGAGACTGAAAGTGAGGGGGTGTTTCTGGAGAGCTGATAGCCTATATCCAGGAGAGAGGGACTTATCCAGGAAAAAGTCTGTGCCTGGGAAGCTAGGGAGTATTTCTTGAGATTCTATATGACTGCCTAAGTGGGCCATTTGAGGGGTTTGGAACATATCTCTCCCGCCTCCCTGCCACCAGGTTGCCAGGGAACGGTGCCCGCTTTGGGTTAGGACTTCAGTTGCCGGGCGCGGTGGCTCACGCCTGTAACCTCAGCACTTTGGGAGGCCGAGGTGGGAGGATCACCTGAGGTCGGGAATTCAAGACCAGCCTGACCAACATGGAGAAACCCCGTCTCTACTAAAAATACAAAATTAGCCTGGCGTGGTGGCATATCCCTGTAATCCCAGCTACTGGGGAGGCTGAAGCAGGAGAATAGCTTGAACCTGGGAGATGGAGGTTGTGGTAAGCAGAGATCATGCCATTGCACTCCAGCCTGGGTGACAAGAGCGAAACTCCATCTCAAAAAAAAAAAAAAAAAAAAAAAAAACCAAAAGACTTCAGATGCCCCTATTGAAAGGACATGTATATAACGTATAAGCAGTGAGACTCCTACAGGGCGGGATCTCCTTAAGGGGCTGCAGCCCCAGTAGAGGTCATGGGCCTGGGTGTGACACAGCACAGTCATGAAGCTGGGCTCCCGCCCTGGCTCCACAGCACCTCCTACTCCAGCCCTGTGGCCACTTCCACTTCTCCATTCTCTTAGTTCATTCAGTCGTTTAGCACACAGTGGGTACTGATGCCCCAGGAGTACAGAGACAAAACAGCACTGTATCCCTGCCTTTCACGGTGTGGTAGAGGGAGGCCATAGCCAAACAGACAAGGACAGCAAAGCTGACCCTCTCAGAGCAGGTGGCTAGTGTAATGGTTAGGAGGGCTGAATTTGGAGCCAGAAGGGGAAAGCAGATAGTGAAGGGAGGCTATATTTGGAGGTAAAATGACTGAGAATTTTTCGGAAATAAAGAAAATATAGAACTTCAGATTGAAAAATAAGCCAAGTGTTAAAGAAGACAAATACAGAAAGGAACTCTCACCTAGATATACTGTAGTGAAATCTAAGAACATTAATGACAAACAGAACATTCTCAAAACGTGTATAAAAAAAACTAGATCAACTAAAAGAGAAAAAGAATTAGAATGACAAAAAAACTCAATAAGAAAATTGGATACAAGAAGACAATGACATTGTCCAGGCGTGATGGCTCATGCCTGTAATTCCAGCACTTTGGGAGGCCAAAGTGGGAGGACTGCTTGAGCCCAGGACTTTGAGACCACCCTGAGGAACATAGCATGACCTCATCTCTACTGAAAACAAAAACAAAAACAAAAACAAATAAAAAGAAGAAGACGACAACAAAGTAATATTTTAAAGTGTTGATGGGAAAGAACTTCAACTAACTATCATTTAAATAAAAGTAAAATAAAAATAGTATCAGGTATATAAGGCTTCAGATGGCTTATTCCTGAATCACTTTTGAAACATTCTTGAAGCTAATTTTTCAATAGAGAAATCTGGAAAAAAGGAAAATATATTCATAAAGTCAGAAATGTGAGAAATAGTGTACATCAACAACAAGACATTGACCAAGTTGGTTTTTTGAAAAGGTTAACAAAATATATAAATGTCTGATGAGACCGGTGGAGAAAAAAAAGAGGAGATAAAACCATGCATTAAATACTGAAAGCCACAGGCCATGAAAAGTTTGAGACTAATGCTATTATGAAGAATTATAATTTGGAGGCCTACTAAAATTGATACAATTCTGAAAAAAATATAAAATTCCAAGACTGGAACAAGAATAAATAGCAAACTGTTTTGTCAAATATTCAATTAAGAATTACAATATAATCAAAAACCTTTCTGAAAAGCCCTAGGCTCGGATACTTTTACAGATAAGCTCCACCCAGTTTTAAGGATAAGATGGGGCCGGGCACGGTAGCTCACGCCTGCAATCCCAGCACTTTGGGAGGCCAAGGCGGGTGGATCACAAGATCAGGAGTTCAAGACCAACCTGGCCAACATAGTGAAACCCTGTCTCTACTAAAAATACAAAAATTAGCCGGGTGTAGTGGCCCGTGCCTGTAAACCCAGCTACTCAGGAGGCTGAGGCAGGAGAATCACTTGAACCCGGAAGGTAGAGGTTGCAGTGAGCTGAGATTGTGCCATTGCACTCCAGCCTGGGTGACAGAGTGAGACTCTGCCTCAAGAAAAAAAAAAAAAAGATAATCTCTTGACATATATAAATTACCCCAGAAAATAGAAATGAGTTCCTCCTTTGCTATAAGACTGCTCTAACCTTTATTACAAAGTCAGATAAGGATGACAGAAACACAGACTCATAAAACTATAAAGCTGTTTCACATTTAAATTCAGAATAAAATATAAGTTGATGGTATCTAATAGTGTATTTATTTATAGCCTAATGTATTTTAATAACAAACATACAGGAACTGCACAGAAGACAGACAACATTAAAAATATGTATCTGTGGCCGGTCGCGGTGGCTCACACCTGTAATCCCAGCTACTCGGGAGGATGAGACAGGAGAATTGCTTGAACCCAGGAGGCGGAAGTTGCAGGTCGCGCCAGTGCACTCCAGCCTGGGCAATAAGAGCAAAACTCTGTCTCAAAAAAAAAAAAAAAGTACTTGCATGTAGGGCTCAGAAAAGTATAGTGAATGGGTGGAATCTACTGTATGATAAAAATGCTGCAAATACCATTTAGTCAATAAGACATTTATTTATTCTAAAAAGTATTCAAGGGCTGACATTTTCCAGAAAAATTTAACAGGTTTATTTATAATTGTTATAAAGGTGAACTGCTAAAACTTACGCACGGAAACATTCTGACTTGCATGAATGCTTTATGTGCCACCATCTGTATTAAAAATTCACATGAAAATGGAAAAGCTGCTGCTATGGTTTGGATATGGCTTGTTTGTCCCCATCCAATGTTACGTTGACTTTTTTTTTTTTTTTTTTTTTTTTTTTTTTTGAGATGGAGCCTTGCTCTGTCGCCCAGGCTGGAGTGCAGTGGAGGGATCTCGGCTCACTGCAACCTCCGCCTCCCGGGTTCATGCCATTCTCCTGCTTCAGCCTCCCGAGTAGCTGGGACTACAGGCGCCCGCCACCACGCCTGGCTAATTTTTTGTATTTTTAGTAGAGACGGGGTTTCACCGTGTTAGCCAGGCTGGTCTGATCTCCTCCTGACCTCGTGATCCGCCCGCCTCGGCCGCCCAAAGTGCTGGGATTACAGGCGTGAGCCACTGCACCCGGCCATGTTGAAATTTAATTTCCAGTGTGGCCATGTTAGGAGGCGGCGCTTAGTGGGAGGTGTTTGGATCATGGGGGCAGATGCCTCACGTATAGATTAATCCCCTCCCTGGGCATGGGGGTGGGGTAGAGATGAGTGAGTTCTCACCTTATTAGTTTCTGCAGAGCTGGTTGTTAGAGCCAGGTCCCCACAAGCTCTTGTTTCCTCTCACCTTGTCATCTCTGCACAAGCTGGCTCCCCTTGCCTTCCACCATACACGGAAGCAGCCGGACACCCTTACCAGATGCCCAGTCTTGAACTTTCCAGCCATCAGAATAGTGAGCCAATTAAACCTTTTTTTCTTTATAAATAGCAGCCCAAAATGGACTAAGACAATTGCCAATACCTGATGTTTCTCTCCTATTTTTCCACATGCAATCATATATTTAGGTACCTTTGGTCCCTTGACGGGGGGAAATCTAACGGTCAGAACTACCAATAACAGAAAGAAGATTTTTTTTTTTTTTTTTTTTGAGAATGAAATGTTTCCAATCATAACAGATTCTTACGCACGTCCTCCATTTATCTGGAGTGCGGGCTGGATATCTTTTGGCGTAATTGTTACACATTTGGCACCACTAGCACACAGGTTGGTGTCTTCAAAAAAGTCAAGCAGATAGGCCTCACTTACTTCCTGCAAAACACCAATAGTTGTGCTCTGGAAGCACGATCTGTTTTGAAGTTCTGAGCGATTTCTCGCACCAGATTCTGGAAGGAGAGTTTGCGAATCTGAAGCTCAGTGAACTTCTGAAAATGTCCAAGTTCGTGTATTGCCACAGTGGCAGGCCTGTAAGCATGAGATTCTCCACCCCTCCAGGAGAGGGTGCCCTCCTGCCGGCGGCTTTTGTAGCAGTTGCTTCCTGGGTGCTTTGCTGGTTCTTTGTGGGCAGTCAGCTCTGTAGGAGCCATGCATGGCACCAGGCTTCCTCACTTACCCCTCCTCCATGGGCTGGAGCTGGTGAGCTGGAGGTGGTGATGGCGTTAGAGAGCCGCCACAGCGGGACAGCAGCAACTGTGGATACAGTTCTGCAATGGTGTATTTAAAAAGCTATATAACCAAGTAAAGCTTATTCCAAAATACAGAAAAGTTTAATGTGAGAAAAAAATGAATGTAATTTTCACCATTAATGGACTAAAGGAGAAAAATTTTATGATTTATCTCAGGAAATGTTAATAAAGCATTTGATAAATCTAAACACTTTGGATTTTAAAGAAATTGCTCACAAAACTGGAAGAAATATGTATTTTCTCAACTCAGTGAAGGCCATTTATTAATTATTCAAGGCAAATACAGTACATGGACAATTCATCCCTGCTATCAAAGGTACCTGCTATCAGCATAGTCCTAGAGGTTTAGCTAAAGCAATCAAACTAGAAAAATAAATAAAGACCATAAAGGTAGATGGATATTTCAGGTTATGCTAAGAATCAGAGTAGGCCAGGTACAGTGGCTCATGCCTGTAATTCCAGCACTTTGGAGGCCAAGGCAGGAGGATTGTTTGAGTCCAGGAGTTTGAGACCAGCCTGGGAAACATAGTGAGACCCTGTCTCTACAAAAAAAATTTTTTAAATTAGCCGGACATAGTGGCACATGCCTGTAGTTCCAGCTACTCAGGAGGCTGAAGTGGGAGGATTGCTTGAGTGTGGGAGATCGAGGCTGCAGTGAGCTGTGACTGTACCACTGCACTCTAGCCTGACGGAGTGAGACTTCGTCTCAAAAATAAATAAGATCCAGAAATAGCTAAGTCAATTGTAAGAGAGGGAGAGAGAGAGAGGAAGAAGAAGAAGAGAAGAGAGGAGAGGAGAGGAGAGGAGAGGAGAGGAGAGGAGAGGAGAGAAGAGAAAAGAGAATAAGAAAGAGAGAGTTTACCTTACTACAAAGCCATGGTAGTAAAAGGAGTGTGGTATTGCTACAGAAACAAGCAAATCATACAGAACAAACTAAAGAGCTCAAAAATATAAAAACCATTTTTTAATATGAAAACTTGACCTGTGATAGAGGTAGCACCCCAAAACAGTAAGAAAAACATGAATTTGGGGGCTTGGTGATGGGATCTAACTAACTCACTCTATGGAGAAAAATAAAGCTATATCTCAACCTTATATCATAGTCGTTTTTATATCATATTCTAAACTCCAGATGGAAAAGTGGAATATCTTTTTGACCTCAGGGTGGGAAAGCACAAGCCATATTTCTTTTTAGTGAAATTTACAGATAGCTGAGTGACAGTTTGGGAGAATATATTTGCGAACAACAAGGGATGTACACCTAGATTATACAGAGATCTCTTGCAAACCAACAGGAAAAAGAGAACAATACGTGGGGGAATGGGAACACAAACTGGAAATGATAGGAAAATGAAATAAAACAAGAGAAGGCCTTTGCACAGCTTGACAATGACAATGTATTGTAAATTGAGAAGGGTAACAGATGCAGAGAAAGGGTCATGGGCTAGAAAATAGCAGATTGACTCCTGGAGTCTTGGATTGCTGATATTCAAATCTTGTGCATGTTACAGAGTTTTCTCGCTGCCTCTAGGTCCTGAAGGCATCCTCCTGGGGGAAGCCTCTTCTTCAGGTGCACCCTGCCGTCAGATATATCCTGACCAAAACGAGCCTTTGCAGCTGTCCTCACTGGCTCCCTTCTGCTTTCTTAGGCTTTGCTCTCAGTGGTTTTACTGCACTGACTTCCAGACCTCTTGAAAATGATGTAAACGGCTAGAATGGCAGGCTTCTGCTCCCTGCTGGCCGCTCATGAGCCTTACCCTGACAGATAATCCAGCCATCAAATTCCACCAAATCCATTTCTTCTTTGAGATCATTTTATTTCCTGAAGATACATATTCTGAAGATTTTTTCAGCTCTTACTGTATCTGAACAAAATAAAAATTATGATATTATACTATAAACAGATCAGACTAAAAATCAAGAAACCTGGACTTGAACCACATATATCTTGTGGGATATTGGGCAAATCTTTCAGGTTCTTTATGCATCTTTCCTTATTTGTAAAATACGTATAATAATTTTACAAATTTTCAAGGGATAGGATGTATTTGAGAGTGTCACAGAGCTGGGACTGAGGGAATTCCCAGTTCATATTCGTTGATATTCATGGCTTTGCAGTGTTGTCACTGTCATTATTCCTCTGCTTATAGGAGACCCGAATTCAGTTCACATATTTCAAAGAACTGTGGAATTGAAAGGTACTTAAAGACAGGCACAAAGTGGTTTTAAGAGGTTCCTCATAAGGCACATTGAAAGTAGCCAACACCCTTTCCATTGCTTAAATACTCCCACCCCAAAACCTTACAAAAGGCATCTAATGGGAAATTCAGCATCTCAAAAAGCAGCCCATTCCCTCATTGGCCAGCTGTGCCTGGGAGCAAGCTCCCTCTCCCTTGTAGGAGAGAACTCCACTTGACAACACCTGCTGAGACCCAGAATTGAGGTGAAGGGCAGGTTTGGGGCATATGCTATTTTCTGCCAAAATTCATTGGCTTTACTCATCCATGGATTCATTTGGACCGGGGACTGCATGATTTTGCATTTATTAAAATATCTCATTCATGAATTCCCCAACACTGGAGTTTCTTTGGGAGAAACAGGCTCCTATCTCCCCAGGCAGGTCTTCTTGCACAGCCCTCTTGGCCACTGAGGCTGAGTATGAAGTCCTGCCCAGCTGATTGACACCTGCAAGGTAATTGGGGGGCAGGTAAGCCAGTCTGGCATAAAGACTTAGTGAAGGGGCCAGCGTGGTGGCTTACACCTGTAATCCCAGCACTTTGGGAGGCCAAGGCGGTCAGGTTGCTTGAGGTCAGGAGTTTGAGACCAGCCTGGCCAACATGGCGAAACCCCATCTCTACTAAAAATACAAAAATTAGCCGGGCGTGGTAGCAGGTGCCTGTAATCCCAGCTTCTTGGGAGGCTGAGGCAGGAGAATTGCTTGAACCTGGGAGCCAGAGGTTGCAGTGAGCCGAGATCGTGCCACTGCACTCCAGCCTGGGCGACAGAGCGAAACCTTGTCTTAAATAAATAAATAAATAAGTGAAGGGACCAGCTGAGGGCACCTGGCAGGAAGAGCACAAAAAGCAGGCAGCTGGAGAGCATGCAGACAGGGAGGAAGAGGCTGACTTTAGCTACCTGCTGACAGTTTTGGTGGAGGAGCTACTGAAAATCATTTCACAATTGAGCCTTTGCCACTTGAGGGCCAGGTTTTGCATTCCTGCATTAAGAAATCGCCCAGCCTGGAAGGCTCCATCTCTTAGCTGCTCACAGCCCTGCCCATTCTCTCTGGAGCTCAAATCTGAGAGCTGAGTGTCTGCCCTGCACTCATTGTGTTCCTGTTTAATTCATGTTCTGTACCCTCTGGAGGAAGGGAGAGGAAGAGCAATGATGGGGGAGATATGGGCAAGTTCCCCCACTCCCTCCTTTCCTTTTATTTGTATTTATAGAGACAACATTTCCCTGTTTCACTGTTTTGGGGCCTCTAGATAAATTAATTCTGCTTTTTAAAATCTCCCTGCTACACTGTGCATACCCTGAAGGCAGAAGCTGCGACTGATCTGCTCATATCTCAGGAGCCCACATAGTGCCTGGCATATGACAAGCACTCAAAAATGTCTGTGGAATTTAAATGTATAGCAAGGCATCAGAATGGTTTCAAGTTAGCAACTTGACATCATTTAGTCTAGTGGTATTGAAACCTGAGTGTGTGTTAGAATCATTTTCAGAACTTCTAAAAAATGAGTAATTGGCCTGACTCAGGCCAATTAGGTCTGAATCCCTTATAGTCACTTTTTGATGGTTACAGGCCCAGAAAGGGCTCATTGCTTATGGCATGATGCAGTAAATCATTTTAGAAAATGGACATTGTTTTCTAACACACAATATTTATTCATCATATTATGTTTGAGTTATCATAGAATGCATTTTTTTAAGTTGCGTCCACATGCACAAAATCTTTAGAAAAATTTTCATAAAAGTAACTGGGAGGTGGGAGGCCAGGCGTGATAGCTCACACCTGTAATCCCAGCACTTTGGGAGGCTGAGGTGGGTGGATCACCTCAGGTCAGGAGTTCGAGACTAACCAGGCCAATGTGGCAAAACCCATCTCTACTAAAAAGTACAAAAATTAGCCCAACAGGGTGGCACGCGCCTGTAGTCCCAGCTCCTTAGGAGGTTGAGGCAGGAGAATCACTTGAACCCGGGAGGTTGCAGTGAGCCAAGGTAACATGACTACACTACAGCCTGGGCGACAGAATGAGACTCTGACTCAAAAAAAAAAAAAAAAAAAAAGGTAATTGGGAGCTATGGAAAGAAAAAGGTAATTTTCACTGGGTATGCAGAGTCTTGCCCATTCATGGGATGGCAAAAGGTGCAGCCTAATATCATAATTGTTGAGCCAAATGCTATTTAAAAGAAATAAATAAGCCAAAGGGGATAGAATGGGGTGAGAGAAGAAAGCCCCCCCCACTGCCATTGACTCCCCACCCCTCACCCGAGTGTCCTCTTGTGATCCCTTCTTTGGAAATCTCTCTCTCTCTATATATATATCTGAAAGTTCTTCTGTTTAAATGATCAAAAGTGATAAAAATCTAAATGTGGGTTTTAATTTGATTAAAGTGTCTGCTGAGAGATGCTCGCTTGGCTGGCTTCTTGCCTGTTAAGACTCAACTGCATGAAGATAGCAGGGAACATTTACGGATTGCAGGATTCAGGACTGGGGCAAGGTGGAGGCAAGGAAGAAACTCAGCACCCGTTCCTCTAAACATGGTTCCGAGTCAGCAGCATGGACCTTGCCTGGGAGTGCCTTAGACCTACTGAAACCGAATTTGCATTGTATTAATAACAAGACTCCTGAATGATTTACAGATACACTAAAGGTTAAAATTCCTGCCTTAAAGAGTGCCCACCCCAGCCTCTGCCTGGTCATTGCCATGAGCTTTCCACGGAGAGGGCTAGAACTTTTCTTTTGCATTCCAGTAGGCAGTATGTAGCTCTTCCAATATTTTCAAAACCTTTCTGAGTCCTTTCTGACCTTTTCTCTTTATAGGGAAAAGAAAAAAAATTAAAAAGGAATGAAATAGCTGTCATCACTGATTTGAGGCCCCCAAGGGAGAGAGGAAGAGATCAAAAGTCAACATCTGTGATTCTGCAAATAGAAAATGAAATGATTCCCAGGCAGGCTGAGAAGCAGCTCTAGGTTGCTGGGCTGGTCCTCCATGGTCCCATTGGAGGTGGCTGTGCTCAGTCCAGAGCCTTTAAAGGGAACCTCATGGCTGATGGGCATGGGGAGGCAGGAGTGCCCAGCCCAACTCCCAGGGAAAAGCAACATGTGCCTGGCAAGGCCTGGGACCAGAGGAGTAAGGCTCAGGGAACCCTTCTGCTCACTGGAGACCTTTAAGAAGGAGCAGAGCAGGATGAAATACCACCTGGATGTAGGGCACTTTGCACGGGTAACATTCCAGTTACCTCCCCACTCCCTGTCTCTGAGATGGGGACTTGTCCTTCTTCCATCTGGGGACTGAGGCTATCTGGGATGCTCACAATAGTTCAGAGCCCTGAGCCTTCTTGCTGTGTTACTGGCAAGTTGTTTTTCAGAAAGAAAAGCTAGAGTGTGGCAGAGAAATCAAGCAGCCAGTGTGGTGGGCATGGTGGAGGAGTGGGAGCTCCGTGCCAGAGACGGAGGTCTCCCACAAACACCTGTGTCCTAAACCTCACTGGGTTTTCCCATCAGGGCTCCCAGAAGAGGCAACAGAAGCGAAAGGGGTGGATGTTACAACTGGTGTTCACGAGTCCTCTTGTGGGTCCAGTGCGGCACTGGGTCTCCTGCAGGGTAGGCAGCTGCTCGTTTTACAGAATAGGAGGCTGAAGCTCAGAGGGAATGAGTGCCATCCCCAAGTTCAAAGAATTAATGAGTCAGGGCTTGGAGAAAATCTAAGATCCGTGATCTTTTCCTTACCATACCCGCCTCTGCATCCAGGGATTAAAAAGCACCCAATTCGAGTCTCTGTGTTTTGTTTTGTTTTGTTTTGTTTTGTTTTTTGAGAAGGAGTTTTGCTCTGTCGCTCAGGCTGGAGTGCAATGGTACAATCTCAGTTCACCGCAACCTCCGCCTCGCGGGTTCAACCGATTCTCCTGCCTCAGCCTCCCGAGTAGCTGGGATTATAAGCGCCCACCACCATGCCTGGCTAATTTTTGGTATTTTTAGTAGAGATGGGGTTTCACCATGTTGACCAGGCTTGTCTCAAACTCCTGACCTCAAGTGATCCACCTGCCTCGGCCTCCCAAAGTGCTGGGATTACAGGCGAAAGCCACCGTGCCTAGTCAAGTCTCAGTTTCTGAATTCATTAGTCCATAACCTTAAGCAAATCCCATTGTTCACTGTGGCCTTGGTTTGCCTATTTTTTAAAATGAGAATATTAATAAGCCTTCTTTGTATTGTAAAGTGCCTGGCACACAGCACATCACCAATGGATTCTAGTTTTCTTCCTTCTTCCTTTTCAAATGAAGGGACTGGCCTTGGTATGAGGCATTAGTCATGAAGTTTTAGATTGCATTACTGGCCCTCAAGTAGACTGACCTTTCTTAGGCCAGGATTAAGATGCGGGGAGCCAAAGGCACCTTCAGCAGAGCTCCTGAGTCAATCAGTGGCCACGTAGTTTTGCTCTGCACACCCGGGTGCAATTCCTCACTGGCTTCCTTGGCTCTCAGCTCCACATACTCTTCTCCATTTAGCCCAAGGACCTCCAAGGAGACAGGCTCACCTTGGCCCAGATGCAGTTTACTTTTCTCTGCTCTGAATTCTAGCCAAGAGTGAAAATCAGATGTACCAGCCTCAGGAACATCGGTTCCTCAGACCCCTGGCAGCACTCCCAGCCTAGAGGGACATGAAACCCCTAAGAGGAGTGTGTTCCGGGAGTTAGGACAAGAATAGTCCTGGACTCCACCATGTCTTCTCCAGCCTCCATCTCCTCTCTCCAGCCAGGAGAACACACCTCAGGGAGGGTCTGAGCAATTCGGTAGAGAGGGGCCCTGGGCTAGGGTCCCCTGGCGTCCAGAACTGAATGCCCGGACTTGTGTTTCACTGAGCATTTCGTTTCTGACCTAGTGCCAATAAAACAAAAGCAGACCTGTTCCTGGCTTCAACGTTGGGAGTAGAGATAAACATTGTCTTCCTTTAGATATTCTTCCTGAAATGTTTGGATTGTAGTTCCTTTTATGGATACAACTTTAAATGTTGGTGCTCTTTAACCTAGCAATTCCATCTTCCTGAGGACAGATTCAGGGATATGAACAAAGATGTACACAAATGTTCATGACATTGCCACTTATAATAATAAAAAATTGAAGACAGAATAATGTTCAACAGTTGGCAAGCAGTTAAATACATTAAGATATATCTTTATGATGGGCAATTATACCCACTAGAGTGATGTTTTCTGAGAATTTTAATGACTGGGAATACATAAGAATCTTGTGAAGAGAAAAGTGGGGTTCAGAACTACATAAACCAATTATATAATACACGTGTGTATAATATATACACCCATGTAGAATAATATGATATGTATATGTATACATTTATAATATATAAATAGTATATAATGGAAAAATATGTGAAAGAAAACACCATAAATATTAACAGTCCCTATCTGTCGATTATTTAATTATGGTTTTATTTATTTTTTTCATGTTTAATCTTTTCCATATTTTCCATGTTTTCTTGTCAGAATTTAAAAATATACTTGATGGGGGAGAAATATTTGTTTGAATAAAAGGGACACCCTTAAACTCCATCAATCAGTACCCATCATGAAGGGCAGAGGTGACTCTATGAATTTGCAGAAAGAATTTTGAAAAGAACACTAAGAGCCCAGGATATCAGGCAGATGTAAAATCTAGTTTTAAGTGTCTCCCTCCGTATCAGTTTTGGTTCCATAACAAAATCATGTGACTAAGAACAACAATAATTTATTCAGTTCCTGATTCTGGTCTTAGCTGGGAGGTCCTTTCGGTCTGGGCAAAGCTTGGCTGTTGTTCCCTGCACACACTCCCATGTCTGGGGCCTTAGCCGGGATGATCTGGGGCCTCTCTCCATGCAGCATCTCTTCTTTTAGGTTTGTCCCATGTGGTAAAACTAGATTTTAAGAGAGAACTGATACTATAAGGTCCCTTGAGGCCTAGGCTCAGAACTGGTTAGCTGTCACTTGCATGGCACCCCAAAGCAAGTCACAGGCCAGCCCAGATTCAAGGGGTGAGAAACAGACTCCGCCTCTTGATGGGAGAAGCTTAGGGTACTTCGACTTTGTTTGCAGTTCACAATATTCTTGTTCAGTGAAACCACAATTTCAATGAAAATAGCCCTTGATAAGATGAAAGTTTTTGAAAAACGTAATGTCGAGTCTTGAAAAGCATCTGTGGTAACTTATACCCAAATAGTATTAGTCTTTGTGGTTGTCACCTTTTCTTTTTTTAACCCAGCAGGGCCTAGACCATTAGTGCTGATGGATTAGTTACAATGGTGTGTATGTAAAATATTTGTAATAGTGCCTGGCAAATACTAACCACTATCAAAATATTAGTTATCATTATTGTTATTGTTGATTTTTATACATAATCTGTGGTGAGCTCAAATTCTAAATGGAGTTTGGGGTAGAGAGGGGCTATTTCTGCTGCCTGTAAGAAGTGCATTCCAGGCCGGGTGCAGTGGCTCATGCCTGTAATCCCAGCACTCTGGGAGGCTGAGGTGGGCAGATCATGAGGTCAGGAGTTCGAGACCAGCCTGGCCAACATAGTGAAACCCCATCTCCACTAAAAATACAAAAAATTAGCTGGACATGATGGCGGGCACCTGTAATCCCAGCTACTCGGGAAGCTGAGACAGGAGAATTGCTGAACATAAGAGGTAGAGGTTGCAGTGAGCCAAGACTGTGCCGTTGCACTCCAGCCCGGGTGATGATGCAAGACTCTGTCTCAAAAAAAGAAAAAAGAAAAAAAAAAAAAAAGAAGAAGAAGCACATTCCAATAACCCCTGCTCTCAGCCATGTTTGGAGATGCTCGATGTCTATATGCACTCTTGGCTCCATGCCCTTACCACAGGGGCCAGGTTTTTGCTGGGAATAGAAGTCTATCCTCAAAGAGATTTGTGTCTATAGCAAGACAGCCCTCTGCCTGGAGCCCTGGACTTTTACCCACACCAGCACACATTTGCATCATTTGCTGCTAGCCCTAAAGGCAGGGAAAGACATGAGCAGTGGAACTGAAGGGGCCAGGGAGACCTCCAACCCTGCTGTACACCTGTGCGAGTTTGGCCACATTCCTGTGGAAGAGGTTATCCTTAGGTGAGTTTTGTGCCTGTGTACATCAATTTAACCAAAAATACTAAGCAATTTTCAGAATTCCCTTTCTTGTACTGTTCTAGGCTAGGGTTGGCCACAAGAGGAGATCATGAGATTTGGAAGTGGAAATGAAATAGCAGCCATTCCTATGCTCTGAAGGTTGATGTGGGCTCAAGCACGCAATTGCTGGTCTCCTGGCTCACCTTGTGAGTGTGAAACAGCAGCTGAGTCCACAGCCCTTATTGGTCTTATTGAATCTTCTGCTTCCCCAAATCCTGGGCCAGCTTGTGCATCTCTTTGGGGGCACCAATGAATCCTGCAGGTCACTTGCATCATTGAAAGAGATTGAGACAAATGCGAGTTCCAATTTGTCCTCCAGGGTCCCAGTTTGTCTTTGTGGGTTCTAATCTAGTCTTGCTCTCCCCCACTTCACACTCATCTCTACTTTCCAACTGCTGGCTCTGCTGACTCAGGGCCAACACTGTACACGGCAACATCTGCATTTGGTAGACTGTTTAATCAGCTCCCACAGTTGTGTAAGGTCTAATTCCCCTAAATGTCTTCATTCTATGTCACTCATAGTAGTTCTCCCTTTTTGATCAAACCCCAGAGGATATATTGAGGGGCTCAGTGACACACAGTGACACATAGTGTCAGGCTTTGATCCTAAGACACTCTGCAAACCCACCCTTCTTCCATGATAGCATCACCATGTCCTCCTCTTTTTAATCTTTGGCTAACTTACTATACCATAAAATTGGCCCAGTTTCTGTAGCAATCCAATAGGTTGGAGAAAAATAGGAGTGAACAATAGGAGAGGGTGGACTTCTAGATTATAAGAGAATTAAGAGAGAGAATAACCAAATGCAATGTGTGGATCTGATTCAGGTCCTAATTAGAGTAGACCATCTCTAAAGGGACATTTTTGAGATAATTGGAAAACTTGATTAGAGTGTAGGTATGAAATAATGTTAAGGAATTCCTGCTAATTTTGGTAGGTGTAACAATGACATTGGGGCTCTGTAGGAAAAGTTCTCATTTTTTGGATGCATACTGAAATGACACAGTGCTTAGGATTTGCTTTACAACATTTCAGCAAAGAAAAAAGAGGATAAATGAAATGTCTTAAGTCTGTTTGGGATGCTGTAACCAAATAGCATAGACGAGGTGGCTTTTGAAAAACAGAAATTCACTTCACACAGTTCTGGGGCCTGGGAAGTCCAAGATCAAGGTGCTGGCCGACTTGGTGTCTGATGAGGGGCTGCTTCATGGTTCATAAATGGTGCCTTCTGGCTGTGTCCTCACATGGTGGAATGGGAAGGCAGCTCTCTGGGGCCTCCATTAAAAGGGTCTGGTCTGCTAATATCAACCCAATAGAATGGTATTAAGAGGTGGGGCCTTTGGAAGGTGAGACTAGGAGATTATCACCTCCCAAAGGCCCTACCTCCTAATACCATCAAACTGATGGTTAGGTTTCAATGTGTGACTTTTGGAGTGACACAAACATTCAGACCATAGCAGGAAGAAAATCTGGATCCCCTCTGATAATTGTTGAATCTAGGTGATGGATAATGGAGGTTCTTTTGTGACTCAGTCGATTCTTGTGTTTAAATGAGGCAATTCTCACAGTGCTGCTCTCTCTGGCGCATGGTGGGGTCTGGGTGTAAGTTGTTAATCATCTCCATTGATTCCCTGCCTGAGAACAGAGTAGGGAAATAGGAAACCTTGGTGTTCAGAATGACTTTTCCCAGCAGCATACTGCTTTATGTCTCCTTTTCCTGAATGTTTTCTGCAGGAAATGGGTCAGAGGAATTTGGTTTATGGTGTATCTCCTGCCCTAAGGTCTCTGAATTTATTCGGAGGACACAGCCAGCAGGCACCATCCATGAATCAAGAAACAGGCCCACATCAGACACCAACTCAGCCAGCACCTTGATCGTGGACTTTCCAGCCCCCAGAACTGTGAGAAATAGATTTCTGTTGTTCAAAAGCCACTCATTTATTATCTTACGATTCTAGAGTTCAGAAGTCTGAAATAGGCCTTACAGGATAAAAATAAGGTGTCGGCAGGGCTATTTCTTGCCGAAGACTCATGTTGCCTGGGTGCCCCATGAAGAGGAGACTGAATGTGCTGCTCCTGGCTAAGTTGTTAAGGATTCACATGCAGGATTTTCTGGGGTCCACATAAAGCTGTGGTCTCCACTCCCTTCACCTCAAGAGCAGCCAGCTGCTCAAAGAGTCTCAATGTACAAATTCAAATTTTGTGGGTTTAAATGAATGAAGACCTAGATTTCTGCAGACCAAGAGTCTGTGACCTCTATGGTAGAGAATGGTTAGGGTCACTGCAATGACGGGGTTCCCAGGGCCCGGACTATGAGGGGCTCTTACTCAGAACTCCATGCCAACAAACAAAAGCCTCCATTCCACTCCTGGACACCTCCCTCCCCAACACCAAATTAACAAATATTTATTGAATGTATATACTGGAAGTGACCTTAGATAAATAGTAAACCTTTTTTTTTTTTTTTTTTTGAAACAGAGTTTCATTCTGTTGCCCAGGCTGGAATGCAGTGGCATGATCGTGGCTCTCTGCAACCTTCACCTCCTGGGTTCAAGCAATTCTTGTACTTCAGCCTCCCAAGTAGCTGGAACTACAGACATGCACCACCATACCTGGCTAATTTTTTTGTATTTTTAGTAGAGACTGGGTTTCACCACGTTGGCCAGACTGGTCTTGAACTCCTGACCTCAAGTGATCCTCCCGCCTTGGCCTCCCAAAGTGCTGGGATTACAGGCATGAGCCACCACGCCTGGCCATAAACCTTTATCTTAAGATGTGGAAACTGGGGTCTAGAGAGGTTTGGCAGCCTATCCAAAGCCACTCTGGTGGAAATTTGCCATTTTAGTCAGCTGCCACCTGAATACCTTCCTATCTGAGGGATTTCTGAGATAACTCAGAGACAGGGTCCCTGCTGCGCCTTGGAAACTGGAAGCTGTGTCCTCAGCCCTGGCACCTACTGCATGAGCACTTGCCCACGTGAGGTCATTCCAGACCTCCCGTCTGAGTCCTGAGGGAGCAAGATGAAGGTGTGAAGTGAGGTGGGATCTGGCAGCAGTCACACGTGTCCCAGGGAGGGGTGCCTACCAAGGCAGTGGCAAGTGTCCAGTAGGGGCAGCATCCTGAGCAGGCCACTCTTGGAGCAGGGCTCTGCTGTGTCTCCCTGCCTGAGCCGGATTCTTCAGCCTCCATGGCAATTCTCAGCTGCTTGGAGCCTTCTGTATTAATTTCCCTATACTGCTGTCCCAAATTTCCACAAACTCAGTGACTTAAGACAACACACATTTATTGTCTTACAATTCTGGAGGTCAGAAGTCTGAAATAGGTCTCACAGAGTAAAATTAAGGTGTTGGCAGGACTGGTTCTTGCTGAAGGCTCTGGGGGAAACCCATTTCCTTGCCTTTTCCATCTTAAAGAGTTGTCTGCATTCTGAGACTCAGGGTCCTTTCCTCTGTTTTCTTTTCTATTTTTTTTTTTTTTTGAGACAGAGTTTTACTCTTGTTGCCTAGGCTGGAGTGCAATGGCGCGATCTCGGCTCACCGCAACCTCCACCTCCTGGGTTCAAGCGATTCTCCTGCCTCAACCTCCCGAGTAGCTGGGATTGCAGGCATACGACGCCACCGCCCCGGCTAATTTTGTATTTTTAGTAGAGACGGGGTTTCTCCATGTTGGATAGGCCGGTCTCAAACTCTCGACCTCAGGTGATCCGCCCACCTCACCCTCCCAAAGTGCTGGGATTACAGGCGTGAGTCACTGCGCCTAGCCTTGTTTTTATTTGAGGCTAAGTCTCGCTCTGTCGCCCAGGCTGGAGTGCAGTGGTGCTATCTTGGCTCTCTGCAACCTCTGCCTCCCAAGTTCAAGCGATTCTCCTGTCTCAGGCTCCCAAGTAGCTGGGATTACAGGAGCGCACCACCACACCTGGCTAATTTTTGTAATTTTAATAGAGACAGAGTTTTGCCATGTTGGCCAGGCTGGTCTCAAACTCCTGACCTCAGGTGATCCACCCACCTTGGCCTCCCAGAGTGCTGGTATTACAGGCGTGAGCCACTACAGCTGGCCTCCTCCCTCCATTTTCAAAGCCAGCAGTGCAGCCTCTTCAAGTCTCTCTGACCTCTGCTTCTGATGATGTCACAAGTCTTTCTCTGACTCTGACCTTCCTGCCTCCCTCTTCTAAGAACCTTTGTGATTATATCAGACCTAACCAGATAATTCAGGATAATGTCACCATCTCAAGATCCTTAATGTAATTACATCTGCAAAGTCCCTTTTGGTAACATAACACATTCACAAGTCCCAGGTGCTAGAACATGGATATCTGTGGGGGACATTATTCAGCTGATGATGCTCTCCAGAATTTCCTTATTCTATTTAAGAAAACCAAGAATGGTTTCAACGTTTTGCAGCAGAAACCCTTGACTAGCATAGTCGCAAAACTCGTAAGTGTTAGTGCAAGGATAGAATCTGCTTCATTTGAAGAAAACAGAAGCTGCAGTGATTGCGCTTGACATTAAATAGTCTTTCCCAGTGTGGTGCAGCCCTGTTTGGCTCCCTTTGCCATGGATCTCTCCACCCAGCAAGGGGGTTTTGCTTGCTCAGTGTGTAACTACAGAGCAGGCACGTGATCAGGGTTTCTGGAAAGCAGATATGAGAAACATGCAGGAAAACATTAAAAAAAAAAAAGTTCACACCCTCCAAGTCAAGAATTCCCCTTTCAGGGATCCATCCTAGGAAATAGAGAGGCCAGGCACGGTGGCTCACTCCTGTAATCCCAGCACTTTGGGAGGCCAGGGTGGGTGGCTCACCTGAGGTGAGGAGTTTGAGACCAGCCTGACCAACATGGAGAAACCCCTCTCTACTAAAAATACAAAATTAGCCAGGCATGGCGGTGCATGCCTGTAATCCAAGCGACTTGAGAGGCTGAAGCAGGAGAATTGCTTGAACCTGGAGGTTGCAGTGAGCTGAGATTGCACCATTGAACTCTAGCCTGGGCAACAAGTGCAAAACTCCTTCTCAAAAAGAAAGAAAGAAAATAGAGATTAAGAATGCACCATCACACAACCTGCCGTTGATATCACCAGGGCCAGGGCACTAGAGGCTACCAGAGGCAGGTTCTCCCCACTACAACCAGGGAGGTGGGCCTGCTCCAGCCAAGGGTCAGCACTTGTCTTGTGTGTCAGAGCCCTGTAGAGGAAAAAACAAGTTACCCCAGGAATGGAGGGTGGATTGAATGCGTGCAGGTGCACAAGAACCCAGGGTAATGTGGCTAAAGCCTCAGACCCTGGAAAGGAAGAAAAGGAGAAAGGCAGCTCAAGCAGTGGTTCCTATTCTCTCTCTCTCTCTCTCTCTCTCTCTCTCTCTCTCTCTCTCTCTCTCTCTCTCTCTCCCCCTGAGTCTCTCCCCAGCCATCCGCTCTGTTCTCCACCCCATCACAGGCTTCCTCTGTTTCTCAGGCATACAACCGGCATAGCTGTCCAGCCCTCGAAGCTACCTGACCTTCCATCTCAGGTCTACTCAAACTGGCCAATTTCTCCTCTGTCTCTTATTCTGGCTCAGTAGATGAAGTAAAGACTCAGTATCTGTGGATCAGCTCGTGGTTGGCCCCCAGTCGCCGGCTGTGGCCTGGGCAGTCAGGGTAGTGGCCTGCTGCTCGCTGTTGGGGGAATTGCCTTCCAAGCGTGGTCTGTGGAGAGGGCAGCAGCATCACTAGAGGTGCTTATTATAAACCGGAATTTCGGCACCCCCCTTACCTTCCTGCACACCTACAGAATCAGACCCTCTGCGGGGTGAGGTTTGGGAACCTGGATTTAAATAATCTCCCCAAGTGATTCCTGTGCATGATAAAATTTGAGAAGCCCAGAGAGTAGAGTGGTCTTCCTGACTATTTGTGTTCAAATCTGTACTGTCTCTGGCACTAGCACTCTTTGGGCGAGGGACTTGTCTCTTGCCTTTTTTCTACCACCAGACAGAGTTGAGGGCCATGGCCTATGCAGCTCCCCCTGGAAAGCAGATTCCATCCTTGCACAAACACCTATGAGTTTTGTGACTGTGCTATATGAAGGCTTGGCTCCCATGCTGGCTGCCTATCTTCAAGCCATCATCCCCCTTGGTGTCTGGTCCAGTGGCTGCCAGTGGCTTCCTGGATGAAAGGGCAGCTGACCCTCCAGCTGGCGACAGAGGTCAGGAGTGCTCCCTACTTGAGCAGGATGACTACAGTGCGTCAGGGAAGCTGTCCCCAGACACCCACACCGGGGCAGCAGTGGCTTCTGCTGGACACACAGGCAGGAGAAGCTACCTCTAGGTTGACCCAGGCTGCCTACTGTGATGGATTCAGCCCACTGGAAACAGCTGGAAGAACTGGGAGATGCATGATGGATCTGAAAACTCGAAGTCACACTGGGCAAGAGGGCAGGTGAGTCTAAAAGGGCTGCCACACCTTTGTTCTAAGGAATTCAATTCAAGACACACTTTGGAAATGTTTGTGTTGGGCTATGCATACGGGTGAGGACTGAGGCACACACAAGGGAAGCCTGAGTTTCATCCTTTGAGTTGTTTGCATCCTTGCTGGGGAGCAAGGCCAACAAATGTGGATCCTTCCTTGGGGACGGGCTCCTAAGAACTGACCATGCCTTCTCTCCCTGATCATAACGAAGACGAAACCAAGGCCCAAAGAGGTGAAGGCCACTAGGTCAAGAGTCAGGCTGCATTAAGCGCCATGGGCAGGGAAAGGAAGAGGACGCTGGTTAAGGCCAGTGTGGGCTGGGGCAGGGGCAGAATCTAAGCTGGGCTTAGAAGAGAAATAGGAGGAAGGACAAGAGCACCATCCAGGTGGTACAGAGAGAAGGAAACAGGACCTGGGGACCCTGGTGCTCACTGAAGGGCAGGAAGAGAGATCTGATGGGAAAGCTGGCTACATAATTTGATGGAGATTAAAAAAAAAAAAAAAATCAGAGCCCCTGCTAGGTCAGGAAAGCATTTTCACCTTCCCGTGGCCTGCCAGCTGCCATCCAAGCCAAGGAGGCCAGGTGACCCCGCAACGGATGACAGTCTCTACACTGGGATGACTTGGTAGCTGCATCAGGGGTGGAGGGAGGTTCTGGCTGAGTTGCCTGTGCCAGCCCTGAAAGAAGACAGCTGCCGACTTGCCTCATCCCAAGATGTCACAGCGTGTGTGTCTGACCCCAATCCTCCCATGCCTGTGCCCAGACACATGGGTCTGCTCCTGCTGATGCAACCTGGTCACTACCCTGGGCAGAGGATAGCAGTGATGTCAGGACAGGAGCATGGAGGGGAAGGCCAGGCAGGGCTGGAGACCAGGAGGTGGGGAGGAGGGACCTAGGAAGGCAGGAGGGGGAGGGACGGGGAATGAGACAAGGCTCCATTGTGTGTCGGACTTCACTTACAAAGCACAAATTCAGAGAAAGAATTATTAAGAATTTCAAGATAGCCACTGCAGAGCATTCAGTCCCGAGCACAGGGGCCCTTGATGAGCGTGGGGCCCTGGGTGGCTGTTCTGGTCACACATATGTCCATGAGGCTGGCCCTGCCTGGGGACTTCGCCTATAACCCTGGCTCCATCCTGGGGGCCTCCCCTGCCAGCTTCTGGGAAGGCACACCTAGTTATAACTACAGTCACAGCCCAGTGAAGAGAGAACAGAGGTGGTGAAACTAGAGACCAGCGCAGCTTTGCACAGAGGAGGCTCCCGCTGCAGGAATGCACTGGAGACGGACAGAAAATGAAATGATATGCAATAGCCACCAGAAAGGAAAAAAGTATTTTTATTTTTCCTAATTTAATATCTTCCACGAGTACTAAATGATTTTTTTTTTAACAGAAAGCTCTATTTTGATTTTCTGTCCCTACAGACTGTTATTTGACTTTCAAAACTACATGAGTACCATAAAAATAAATCTGTGGATGGTTTAAGTAAATCTTTTTGGGGAACTGTAGAAATATTTTCTGTTGGTGAACATTCTTTGTAATCCTAGTCTAAGGAATATTTACAGGACTATAAATTTGTGATGTTTCCTTAGTTTTAAATGTCAACTTACAACATAGAGAACTTTATATATATATATATATATATATATATATATATATGTATATATATATATATATATATATATACATATATATATATAAGCTGCCCATATTTATAAAGTACTGTTTTCATCTTATTGTTTACAAATGCCTTGTCATTTGACAAATATATAGCAATATGTATCTACCATGATGGCATCATACAGAAGAGCTTCACGGCCTAAAAATTCTCTGCTCTGTCTATAAATCCCTCCCGGGCAACCACTGATCTTTTCACTATCTCCATAGTTCACCTTTTCTTACATCAGTCCTGTAAATGAAGGGGCAGGGAGAGAACCAATGGCTGTCGAGAGCCTGCTACACTGCAGACAGTGTAGTGCACCCACATGCCTGGCTCTGTGACCTTGAGCATCAAACCTCTCTGCTCCTCCGTCTCCTCATTTGCAAAATGGGAACCATTCAACCTCTCATAGGTAGCTGCTGGACATTGTATATGAAATGATACAGTGAGTGAGGCTGGCACCAAGGAGGTATTCGAATGGTAGCTTTTAATGAAGTAGATTCTCCCCTAAAACCTGCACAAGGGGCATCGTGTCTCTATTCACTAGCCCAAGCAGGCCTGGGTGGGTAGAGGCATCAGGGGCCTTGCCCGGTCCACCCTCCTCCAAGCCTGGGTTGCCACCGCTACCCACACTCTCAGTGACTAGGGCAGGAGCTAACGTCCCCACTTCTCACGTAGAAATGGAGCCTCAGAGGGTCTAAGTGATAATTCGGGGTCCCACTGCTCATAAAAGAAGTGAGGTTATCTTCAGGCTCTCAATCCAAAACTAAAACAGGCACATGAGAGGCTTAGCGCAGCTCCACGTAAGATAACAAGGGGGTGGGAAAGATAGGGGGCAGAGAGAAGTGAAGAGGCACCCTCCCTGCCCCAGCCCGTGCTACATACAGTTGCCCCTCCCCCTGGCTTTACCACCTCAAAGACACAGGGTTCTTTTCAGGGCCACTGTGACATTTCCCCTCCATTATCGCTGGGTCGCTCTGCTGTTCAATTCCATAGCCCTGGGATTACCGGCTCTTCTCTCCTCAGCAGGGTATCCTGTGACCTTCCGGGCACTTTCATTTCAGGATGACATTGCCACACAGATCTGCTCAAAGAAGTTCATGCTCTCCCACGTCAAGGAAAGCAGGCAGTGGTTCCTGTTCATGCCAACAAGCGCGCCTCTGCTGATCCCTTGTCAAACAAGACGCAGGGAGAGCATCTTTGTGTTTTCAAGCTAAGGTACCACGAAGCAGCCAGCATTGCTTCTCCTTTTTCCTGCTGGCATCTCTTCTCCTACACCTGGCACTCAGTGGAATCCTACTCACTGGGCACTGTTAGCAGGAAACAGTTTGATGACCGGAAAGGGGGAAGGCTAATAGAGGCATTTTTCAATTTATTAATAGCAAGAGATGAGCACTAGCATCTTATTTTTTCTTAATAAAATTTAATTTTTAGAGCAGTTTTTGGTTCACAGCAAAACGGAATGAAAAGTGGAGAGAGTTCCCATTTACCCCCTGCTCCCACATACACACAACCTCCACCATTATCAACATCCGGGTACCTTTGTTATAGTCGATGAACCTACATTGACACATCATTATCAATCAAAGTCCGCGATTTATTTTAGAGAATGTTGCACATTTTAAGGGCTTGGACAAAGGGATATTGACATGTATCTGCCATGATGGTATCATACAGAATAATTTCACAGCCCTAAAAATCCCCTGTGATCCCCCTATTCATCCTTTCCCACCTCCCCTCAAACCTCTGGCAACCACTGTTCTATTTACCTCCCCACAGTGTGAACTTTTCAGCATGCCATAGAGTTGGAATCACACAGCATGTAGAATTTCCAGATTGGCTTCTTTCACTTGGTTAATATCCCCACTTAAGGTGCTTCCATGTCTTGTCATGGCTTGAGAGCTCATGTCTATTTTTTTTTTTCTTGAGACGGAGTCCCACTCTGTCACCAAGGCTGGAGTGCAGTGGCGTGATCTCGGCTCACTGCTGATATGGCTCCCATGAGTGGAGGAAAACCAAGGCTCTTGTCTTACATTGAATTAGATAAAACAACACGGACACACGTGGAGTGGTTTTAAGGAGTGGAGAGTTTAATAGGCAAGAAAGAAGGAGAAGGCAGAAGGAAGCGACTCCCCCATATACAGACAGAGGAAGGGGGGCTCCAAAGCCGACAGAGGAGGTCCCCAAGTGTGGTGGACGCCAGCCAGGTATATAAGCAGAGGCCGGAGGAGGTGGTCTGATTTGCATAGGGCTTAGCAGAGTGGTTTGACCAGGCATGTTATTCACGTAGCCCGGAAAAAGCTGGCCCTCCCATCCTACCCTTTTAATATGCAAATGCAGGGCACCTGAAGCTCTACACAGGTGGGGATACGTGGGGGGTGTTGCCAGGAACATGTGGGGCAAGGACAAGAAGGCAGCAGTAACCACCATGTTTGAGTGGACCCAGTTTCTAATGGCCTGCATTTGCATATCAAAAGTTACTGGCCCAGCTCTAAGAGCAGGGGCTTGACAAGAAACGTTTCTGGAGCAGCTTTAAAAATGAAAACTTCTCAAGGACCCCTTTTCCTCTCTGTCTAAAATAATTTATTAATATGCTGCAACACTGCAAGGTTCAAGAGATTCTCTTGCCTCAGCTTCCCGAGTAGCTGGATTTACAGGCACGTACCACCACACCTGGCTAATTTTTTTTGTATTTTTAGTAGAGAAGAGGTTTCACCATGTTGACCAGGCTGATCTTGAACTCCTGACCTCAGGTAATCCACCTACCTCCACTTCCCAAAGTGCTGGGATTATGGGTGTGAGCCATCCCGCTCAGCTGCTCATGTCTTTTTAGTGCTGAATGTTGGATATAAAATGCGCCAGAAATAAATGCTTGGTGCTGCAAAGTAAAACCAGCACTCAGGCAAAAGTTTAATTTTCTCAACAAGGCAATTTACTTCTGCAGAAGGGTGTCAATCAAGATGGCACGAGCATAGAGAACAAAGGAGACCAGGGGGGTTTTATCCGTAATGCAGTCCTTATCTCTGTGTCACCGCCCCCTCCATGGGCTGGGTCCGATCGCACAATCTGAGCTGACCCGATTGGCTACTTGTATATATTTTTCTAAATATAAAAGGGGAGCGGGGACGTGAGGTACAGAGGTGGAGTGTGTGAGACGTGCAGTTTTTGGGGTTACAATGGGTACAGGTAACCAAGGGAACAGATGTGACTTATTGATTAGAGCTAATGGGAAGGGGGTAGGCTGTTTACTGTAACTAGAGGCAAGGAAGAAAAAGAAAGTTGAGTTTGAGAACAAAGGATAAGGAAGTTAACAGGCTAAACCCTTTGAAGACAAACGCAGAAAGATTTGTTGTATCTTATATGAATAATATTCCATTGTCTGAACGTATCACTGTTTACCTATCCATTCACCTCCTGAAAGATATCTTGGTTGCTTCCAGGTTTTGGCATTATGAATAAAGCTGCTAAAAGCATCCACACGTAGGTTTTTGTGTGGATATGTTTTCAAGGTACCTCATTCTTAGAAGGTATGAGGCAAAGAGGGAGATCAAGGATTTTTCATACATTGTAAAATAAATAGGAGATGATTCCATGACTTATGATAGCTTTTTCTGAGATCTTGAGACCAGAATCACTTTTTAAAATTGACAATAGAAAAAATGACACAGGGTTTCTTCCTCTGAAAGGCTTTCCTTGACCATCCTTCCTTCCATTCCAGCTCCAGAAACCTCCAGACCTTTCTCAACTCAGGATCATGGCTTCTGACTGTTCTCATGGTTCTTGCACTGTCTTTCTCACCAGATTGCGAGGACTTGAGGACAGGGAACTGCATCTTACTCATTTTTTTTTTTTTTTTTTTTTTTTTTTTTTTTTGAGACGGAGTCTCGCTCTGTCACCCAGGCTGGAGTGCACTGGCCAGATCTCAGCTCACTGCAAGCTCCGCCTCCCGGGTTCACGCCATTCTCCTGCCTCAGCCTCCCGAGTAGCTGGGACTACAGACGCCCGCCACCTCGCCCGGCTAGTTTTTTATATTTTTTAGTAGAGACGGGGTTTCACCATGTTAGCCAGGATGGTCTCGATCTCCTGACCTTGTGATCCGCCCGCCTCGGCCTCCCAAAGTGCTGGGATTACAGGCTTGAGCCACCGCGCCCGGCCCTTACTCATTTTTATGTCCTCAGATCCTAGCAATTGTTCAAAAAAGTTTTATGGATATATGCAGGCAAAAAGGAATTTTGTGTTTCCCTTACTCTACAAGCTAAGCCTAAATTTACATCTGTAGCTATAGCTGACTCAGTTTATCTTTTGGTAACTCTACTCCATTGTTCAAAGGGCTTTTAAGAACACATTCATTTTTACTAATGCTTTCTGAGGCAGAAGGTGTGTTATTCCTACTGGAATACAAATTCCAAGGTCAACAAAGCAGGAATAGAACCTCCAAGCCAGGAATAGAACCTGGGTCTTTGGCTCAAACCAATGCCCTCTCTTATCAGTGTCATCCCTTTTCTGTAGCATTGTTACTGAAGAAGGGTGTCCAGGGTCTTGGCGTCTCAAAAAATCATTGGACAAAACACACAAAGCAAAGAAAGAATGAAGCAACAAAAGCAGAGATTTATTGAAAACAAAAGTTCACTCCACAGGGTGGGAGTGGGCCCGAGCATGGGGGCTCAAGAGCCCTGTTACAGAATTTTGGGGGGTTTAAATACCCTCTAGAGGTTTTCATTGGTGTACAGTCTATGTAAATGAGGAGAATGAAGTAAAGTTACAAAGTCATTTACTTGGTGTATGCCCTATGTAAACGGAGAGGCTATTTCCTGTCATAGCTGAAGTGTTTCCATTTGATTTAGTTCTAGGAAGTCAGTGTGAATCGGCCTTATGTTCCCTCCCTCCAGACCCTATTCTCCTGCCTCAGCATCACTCTCTAGACCATTCAATTGTTACTAATGTCAGGGAGGGATAGGCTTCAGCCAACAGCATAGCTGCTGTACTGCAGCATGCCAGCCATTATTGTAGGTTAATTGCAACCAAAAAGATGAATTGGCCAGCCTTGCTCCACATGGCATCATGAGATTCAGGGGAAGAGGGACTCAGAGCCTGCTACCTTCTCCGAGCCCAGCCTGGTCCATTTCCTTTCAGGAGTTCAGTAGAGGGGTTCAGAGCTGGGTGCTGTCCATGAGTTACCTTGTTTTATCCTCACAGCACCCGAGGTGCTGCTATTATCCCTATTTTACAGTAATGAAGCCAAGGATCAAAGAAGTTTGTTGGTTTGTCCAAGATCATCCGTCTTGTAAACAACAAAAACAAGATTTTACCTAGATCTAACAAACTCCAAGCCATGTATATTAGCATGGCTTAAAACAGTAGAAATATATTATCTTACGGTTCTAGAGGCTAGAAGTCTAAAATCAAGGTGTCTACAGGGTCATGTTCTTCCAAAGGCTCTAGAGAAGAGTCTGGGGTCATGTTCTTCCAAAGGCTCTAGAGAAGAGTCTGTCCTTGCCTGTTTTAGCTTCTGGTGCTTGCTGGCAGGCCTTGGTTCTCCTTGGCTTACAGACAGATACAGCATTCCACCTCTGCCTCCATCTTCATGTGGCCTTCTCCCCTGCGTGTCTGTATCTCTGTGTCCACATTTCCCTCTTCTTACAAGGACATCAGTCGTACTGGATTTAGGAAACATCCCAATCCAGTATGACCTCATCTTAACTTCATTACATGGGCAAAGGCTCTATATTCAAATATGCTCACATACATAGGTTCCAGAGGGTAAGGCCTGAATACGTCTTTTGGGGGGAGACAATTGAACCTGCAGCACCATATTTTCCCTGCTATATTTGCTGCTTCAGATGAAAGATCACTAAAACGTTAAATGCTTCACTCTGACATTATTTGTTCTCAGTTTTGCTTGAAGAGGCTTGTATGGTGGACAGGAACAAGCCTAGTTCTTGACCTGTGGGCTGCAGCTCAGCTCTGCTAATCACTGGAAGGGACTACTCTCATTTGCTCCCCTAGGCCTCAGTTTCCTCATATGTAATATATAAAAATTACACTAGATGGGTGACAAGGTCTTTTTCCAGCCCTAGATACTGATGTGATGGGCTGCAAAGACTATAAAGACAAAATCTCATATAGCACCTCTCTCTGTCCAAATTACAGCTATTTTAACCCCATTCGATAATATTTACTTAGCACTAGATACCCATCTCTAATTATATTGCTTTTTTGACTCCTCAGGGACAATGATCACACCTGGCGCCTAGTGTGGCCTGAAGAAATGCTTGTTAAATAAACAATATAATAGAGTGATAGGAATTCAGGAGATAGGGAATTCGAATGTCGAATTACGAATTACGTTGGCTTTCTCACTGAGTGCTGCATGGGTTTGCCTTGTTTCCCCAAAGGGAGTGCAAGCTTCCAGCAAGCAGAGTTGTCCTCTGTTCTTTACAATGCCTGAGATAGGGCTAGAGAAAGTAGAGGTGCAATACATAGTTAAATTCCCCACCCCTTATTAATTTCTACATAAACACATACATGTGATCCTATCATTCCTGCTGGCTGTTTTTCATGGTTTTCTTTTGTTTGGTGCCACCTTTCATCTCTCCTCCATCCTCTTCAGCACCCACTGCCACCCAAAATCCTGCTGGGTAGTTGATATTAACAACCTGGTATGTTTCTTTCCGTATTTTGCTCCGTACATGCAGACTCATATGGGCACATATACATGTACCGAAGTATTCATGTACATAAGTGGAGGGTTGTTTGTCATTGTTTTATACAATAGGAGCATGTCATAGATGCTTTAAAAGCGAAGTATCTTGCTTTTCTCAATCAATAATACTTTGAGAAATTTCTCAATTTCTCAAAGAAATCCACCCAAGTCCATTGATGTAACTCTAATTTGTACTTTTAGTGGACGCACAATATATCATGGTGTGAGCGTACTGTAATTTATTCAGTGACTGCCTAGCAGATGGGCAGTATTTGATTTATTGATCACTTGTTCTTGAGGAAGAGAGTTCTGAGAATTTGCTGATCTCACTGCCAAAGTACACTCCTTGTCCCCATTTTACCACCATCCCTCCTCTCCCTTCCCCACCCAGGTGTTCTCAGGAGCCTGCCATCACTTGGAGTTCTGTTTTCTCCTACCGACTCTAAATCCACCTGGTTCTCAATGTTTCATCTTTAATGGGATCTTAGGCTTTTAAAAATGGAATCCAGACTTTCTGGGCTGTTTCCAAAGAAGATGACTTTTTACTTAATGGCATCAACTCCAGTAATCCTGCCTGAAATCTAATCAACACATCAGACAAGGGAAGAGAAGGCTGTGTCTCGAGTGAAAACGAAGGTGCCTTCTATAATAAGATGTGCCTCCTCTTGATTAGGAGCCTGAAAGGAGTGGGACAGGGAGAGAAAATTTTCAAAGTCCCTTCCTCGTAGGAAAGGTAGCAGGGCCAGAGGCCAGAACCCTGGCCCGGGAGTCAGGCCTCTGAGCTAAAGCTCTCTGCCTGGGGTTCTTCCCAGAGCCTCCCATCTTCCAGGGCATCAAGACAGCAGAAACTTCTAAATTTCTTATTTATTTTTAGAATTTTTTATTGTAAAATGTACCATCTATACATAAAAGTACAGTATTGCATCACTTAACCATGGGAATACGGTCTGAGAAATGTGTCCTTGGGCAATTTCGTTACTGTGCAAACATCAGAGTGTACTTACACAAACCCAGATGGTGTAGCCTACTACACGCCCAGGCTGCATGGTAGAGCTTATTGCTCTGAGTCTACAAACCAGGACAGAATGTTCCTGTATTGAATATGTAGGCAAGGGTAACACAGTGGTAAGAATTTATGTATTTAAACATATATAAACATAGAAAAGGTACAGTAAAAATACAGTGTTATAATCTTATAGGACTACCATTGTATATGTGGTCCATCACTGACCAAAACGTCCATATGCACTGCATGACTGTATATAAAACCTAAATGTTATGAAGAGCTTAATGGATTACTGTAAGGGACCATCTGTGCAACTACCTCCAGGTCAAGAAACCTCCAGAACACCATCTGTACTCAAGGAGCCCTATCAGCCTTTTTCCTGATTATAACTCATTCCTTCCTCACAAAAGACAGTGGTATCCTGACTTCTATGAAAACCACCTCTTTGCATTTATTAAAAAATAGCAGTGTAGCTTCTTTTGTGCAATTATATATATATATATATATATATATATATATATATATACTTTTTGCCTTTTCTTATTGAGTTATAACATACACATACTTGGCATTTTCAATCTCTGTAACCTTTCTGGTGGGCATATAGTGGTACATTATTGTGGTGTTAATTTGTGTTTCCCTGAATCTGAGCATGTATGGCTTTAAGGGCCCTTGAAGACTATTTAATCTCTCCCTTCGGAGGAGGGAAAAAAAAAAACAAGAAAACAGATGGAGAGAGGAGTGACTTCCAATGTCTCCTGGTTAGCTGGCATCAGAGCTCAGTGGAGAAGCGCAAGAGAGCTGCCATCTGGTCCAGGAGTGTCTTGCAAGGGTTATGCCTTACCCTCCTCTTTGCTCCACCCACCCAAGACAGCCAGTCATTTGTGTATGCCCTATGCCTGTAGTTTGCTCATCCACTTCTGGCCTTTGGCTCCAGATTGTGGGACTGTGGGTTCCAATCCAGACTAACAATTTATTAGCCGTGAAATCTTGGCCAATTCACTGTGATGGTTAATTTATGTGTTAGATGGGCAAGACTGCAGTGTTTGATGTTGAGTCAACAGTGTAGATGTTGCTATGAAGGTATTTCCTAGATGTGGCTAACACAACCAGTAGGTGTTGAGTCAAGCAGATTACTCTCCATCATGTGTTGGGCATCATCCAATTATTTGAAGGCCTTAAGTAAAGCAAAGACTGAGGTTTCCAGAAAAACAAGGCATTTCCTTCAAGACTGCAACATAGAAACCCTGCCTGAGTTTCCAGCCTGCTGCCCTGCTGAATTCACACTCGAGACTGTAACACCAGCTCTTACCCAAATTTCCAAACTGCTGGCATGCCCTGTGAATTGGGGACTTACCAGCACCCACAATCACGAAAGCCAATTCCTTAAAATAAATCTTTCTCTTTCCTGTTGATTCTGTTTCTCTGGAGAACCCTGACCAATACATTCACTTCATCTTTCAAGCCTAAGTTTGCTCATCTATAAAATAGGAGATAATAAAACCAATTTGCAAAGTTGTTGTGTGGATAGGATACAATGTGTATGAAATCCCTAACAGATATTTAATGGGGACTTAATAAATGGCTATTTCTTTAAAAAGCCATTTAATAAATGGCTATTTCATTAAATGGAGAAAGTTATATGTGCTCAGGTTGGAAAAATAGTAAAACAAATGGTATAAATGAAAAATTCATCTTTTTTTTTTTTTTTTGGAGATGGAGTCTTGCTCTGTCACCCAGGCTGGAGTGCAGTGGCATGATCACGGCTCGCTGCAAGCTCTGCCTCCCGGGTTAACGCCATTCTTCTGCTTCAGCCTCCCAAGCAGCCACCATGCCCAGCTAATTTTTTTTTTTTTTTTTTTTTTTTTGTATTTTAGTAGAGATGGGGTTTCACTGTGTTAGCCAGGATGGTCTCGATCTCCTGACCTTGTGATTCACCTTCCTTGGCCTCCCAAAGTGCTGGGATTACAGGCGTGAGCCACTGTACCCAACAAGAAAACTACTCTTAATGGTTACATTTATTTCTTCTAGAAAATGTATATATAAAAACCTAACACAAATGGAAGCATGCTATACCAACAGCTTAGAGCCTTCATTTTAGTGAAAAATAGGTAATGCTTATAAAGTTATCTGCACAAGGCCCAGACTCTGAGCAGTGTCCCGACCAGAAACATCCACAACAACCAAAAGTTAATCTAGAGAAACTCAAGTTGGTCATTGAATTTTTTGAACCACATAAAGGATTTGTCTTAGAAAATCCTTTCTCTTGTGGCTGGGTGCGGTGGCTCATGCCTGTAATCCCAGCACTTTGGGAAGCTGAGACAGGCGGATCACTGAAGTTAAAAGTTCAAGACCAGTTTGGCCAACATGGTGAAATCTCTTCACTACTAATAATACAAAAAAATTAGCCAGGCATGGTGGCACACTCCAATAATCCCAGCTACTCGAGAGGGTGAGGCAGAAGAATTGCTACTAAAAATACAAAAAAATTAGCTGGGCATGGTGATGCACCTGCAATCCCAGCTACTCAGGAGGCTGAGACAGGGGAATCACTTGAACCTGGGAGGTGGAGGCTGCAGTGAGCTGAGATCATGCCGCTGCACTCCAGTCTGGGCAACAGAGTGAGACTCTGTTTAAAAAAAAAAAAGAAAGAAAATCCTTTTTCTTGGCTCACACCTGACTCCACTTGGCTCCACACCTGAGCTGACCTGCGTTTTCTCCTTCAAAATTCCCTGAAAAACTTCTCTCTCAGTGTGGGTCCTGCTTCCTCTTTTCTTTCTCTTGCTCATTCTCTCCTCCCCCATAGGAAAAGCTCCAGAAACTCCCCTAGCAAGGCTGGACCTCTCCGAGCTTCAGAAATAGGAAGACAGCTGGACAGGCAGGGCTTGCATCTTCTGTAGAGGTGGTGGAGTTGGAGGACGGCTGGTAACAGGATAGATAGCAACGACCACCTTGAAAATAATGCAACAAGTGCTGGCACTGCACAACACATGAATGAGCTCACTTAACTCCCGTGCAAACCCTATGCCATGGGTGCTATTATCATTCACGTTTACAGGATGAGGAAACTAATGCTTACGCAGGGTGAGTAGTTATATTAGGGCCTGTGTAATTTAAATAGCTAGTGTGTCCGGAGGCTAGGGTAAAACCTGTGACAGTAGAGAGATTCCTGCTTACATGCTAGTAGGTTTTGTCCAGTCCCTCTTTCCCCCTGTTGACTTTTCTATGGACATTCCCAAATGTCTAATGATGCCTCCTGTTATATTTACAGGCTAAAGCCTCCCTTTCCCACATGATAATCATCAGAGCATATTTAATTCCTCTCTGGGAGGGAGCTCTTTGGGGACTGCTGGCTACAGCCTGAATGAGTCCTCTTACCTCCTTCTTATGCACCTAGGCTGGAGGTGGCATGGCATCATGAGAGCTAAAGTCTTAAGGTCTTTCCATCTGTATCTTCTTCAAACTTCAGCATGTTATTTTTGTGAGGAAAGAGGAATATGGGAATAACCTTAAATGCCCTTATTTGTCACCCTTGAATGTCTTTATTTGTCAAAATCCATGTAACTATGAGGCCTATGGTGGTTTTAAAATAGGTCCACAAATTCTTTAACCGTTCTCCCGTCTAAAGATGGCAGCTATTTCTCTTCCTCTTAAATATGGGTAGGACTTAGTGTTATGTATTATAACAAACAGAATGGGGCAGAAGTGATACTTCGTGGCTCCCAAGGTCATAAAAAGGATGAAGTTTCTGCCTGGCTGTCTCTCAGGAGCCTGGCCCTTGGACAGCCACCATACTCTGCAGATGCCCAGGCTGAGTGGAGAGGCTGATGTTGGTGTCTGGCCAACTGCCCCTGCTGGGCCTTCAGCCTGTAGTCAGCATCAACAGTCAGGCGTGTGAGTGAATGAGTCTTCAGATAATGCCAGCCCTAGCCTTTGCTTCTTCCACCCATGGCCCCAGACATAGTGGAGCAAGGACAAGCCATCCTCACTTTGCTGTGCCCTGTCTGAATTTCTGAGCCACAGAAACTGCAAGAGATAAATTATTATTGTTTTAATCTACTAAGTGTTGAGGCAATTTGTTAGGCAGCAATAGAAAACTAATATAAAGCCATTTCCAGCCTCTTGAGTGAATGACTGGAGCACAGTTTTCTCATTTATTGACTATTCTGCTGGATGGAAAGCAAATTATAGACTCCTACCCAATGCTTGAGAGTCCTGGGCCTGGGACCCTGCTTGTCTACACCCACTAAGACCTGGAGTATCAGGGACCTGCCTTGGTTTCAATGGAGGCTTGCCTGGACCCTTCAGATCGGACCTCCATTTGTCATCCTGCTTCCTTCTGGCTGCTAGGGTTGCTTCTCTTTTTTCCTCAGCTCCCTGGTACTCATGGTAGACGGTGACCGAGCAGAACAATGGGAGCCAATACCTTGGTTTATTCATCTCTGCTGCATACTATTTGCTATGGTCTGAATGTTTGTGTCTACCTACAAATGTATTTGTTGAAATCCTAACACCCCAGATGATGGTATTAGGAGGTGGGGCCATTGGGAGGCGATTAGGTCATGAGGTCAGAGCCTTCATGAATGAGACTGATGCCCTTACACAAGAGACCCAGGGGAGCTCTTCCACTCCTTCTCCCATGTGAGGACACAGTGAGAACACCATCTGCAACCTAGAAGAATCTCTCGCCAGAATCTGACCATGCTGGCATCCTTATCTCAGGCTTCCCAGCCTTCAGAATTGTGAGAAATAAATTCCTGCTATTTGTAAGCCATCCAATTTATGGTATTTTGTTATAGCAGCATGAACTGACTAAGAATCCATTGCAGCAGGAAGTCAGTGAGGGCATGTGTGGACCTCCAAGCCTTGCTCATAGGTCCCAGGCAGAAAGCACCCTGCAGTAGTTACAGGAGATGTCGAAGTTCCCCAAGTCCCTGCAGTAAGGTTATGAATTCAACATATCAGCACCAATTGCTATCTATGCTGCCATATGCTCCTTTGAGAGTGGCAAGTGTGACCTGCCCAGAAATGCTGTCCCACGTGGCTCTGGGACTGCCGGCTCTGCTTTGGGTGAGGCCTTGTAGATGCTCATGTGGGCAGCAGCATCTCTGCTGTACAGCCTGTTCAGCCTTGTGTTATTTCTGGGGCATGTTCTAACCCCTTCCCAAACATTTTCTCTGTTCCCTAGCACACGATTCGCTGCTAATCCTTCTAATTTCCAGCAGAAAGCAGTCTGTTCTGATGCTTCCCAGGTGTTCAGTCCCATAGGAGCAGCTGAGCCCTCAAGGCAGCAGCCGGTAGGCAGGCAGGTTGCTCTCCTTGGACCAGCCTGACCATCCGACTCTGATTCTGCAAGGGAGTCTTAGAGACTTCCTCAATTTAGTGACTCATACTCGTCCTCCACTTGGAACATCCAGTTCCGAACCTTGCCGTCTCCCAGAAATTGTCATTCTAGCCTCAGCCTCATCTCTACAATGTCCTTTTGGCTTCCCAGTGATGTTCCAGGAAACTTGTTCATGCCGGGTCATCTGTCTCCCCTTTCAGGCAGCCAGCATGGCAATGGAATTTTGGCTCCCATCCAGGGGGATGATTTTAATTCAGGATGCAACTGGGTGCTGCCCTTTAACTTCAAAGCCACCCGTGTGGTACAGATATAGAGTGGTACAAGGATTAATGAAATACAGTGTATCGTTCTACTTCATTTAATTTAATGGTTGCATCATGTACCATGGATGTACCGTAATTTGTTTAACGAATCCCCTATTGAAGAACATTAAGGTAATTATTATTGTTATTAGATGAGCAGCTGAACCTTGGAAATACACTCTTAAATGCTTTCCTTCTTAGGAAAATGAAGAAGCTGACTGTTTCTTATCAAGAGGATCATGCCCCTTGGAGATAATTATGCCCCAGCCTGAGACACGCTGATATCCTCACTGGCTGTTCCCAATGGGAGGGGGCCACTCAGGGGTACTGGGGTGAGAAAAGATTGGCTGTCACCACACCCTTTAAGGAATAGATTTTCAAACCAAGGACAGTGAAGGGCAAACCTCTAAAACGTCCGCTAATGAAAGAGTAACTACAATGTTCTTGTATGTTCCTCTGATTATCATCATCCCCAGAGCCTTCCTGTACCCTGCCATGAACTGTGTCTTGCTGGAAGTGCTTGTGGTTTGATGTTGCCTCCATGCAGATGTTCAGAAAGGACTGCTTGCTGGAAAGGAGAGAAGCTGAGAGATGACCACATTCCTCCTGGATTAATATGGGCTCCGATGGCTCCTCCCTGTGATGTGCCGTGCTCTGTGCCTTGGGACTCACTATGTCGTCAAAGGCAGCCACATTTATGCAGACATAAGGGAAACCAGAATCTATGAGAACCGTCCCTCCAGGATGGAAACACTCCATTGAACAGTGTCAAATGGACCTCATCAGAACCTGGACTTGATGGGAGACCACAGAGAGATGGCCACGGAAGCAGAAGGCAGCTGCCAGCAACTATTGCTGCCATGTGCCAAACACGGTTCTTAACATCTCATGTCTCAACTCTTTTAATCTCATAACAACCCTATGAGGTAGGTGCTGTTATCCCCATTTTGCAGATGAAGAGGCTGAGGCACAGCAAGATTAGATGCCCATCCCAAAGCAAGAACCCAGTGGTGCTGGATCTGAACCCAGGCACTGTGACTCAGGCTCCTACCACTGCGCTGAGAATCTTTCAATGTAGTTGAAGCAGAGGTGGTCACAGCAGAGAGCAGTCAAGAGGAGACAGAAACTAAGAGATGGATACAGAGCTTTGTGATCAGCAGGGGACTAAGGACATCCACTTCTGAGGGGACAACAAAGCAACCAGGCCACCATAATAACCTCGAAGGATAAGAACTTTGTTCCTGTGCTCCAATGGGTAGTGGGACATCTGAATGGATGGCTTCCCAAGCTCTGCAGCCTCAGGTAACAGGAGCCAGTCTTTGTTTCCTGTGGCTTGGAAGAGCCTAATTAACTTGTTTTATTGTTAATTGTGCAGATAATCATTGAGTTAAGTGATCATAGAGAAAGAAAAAAAGGGACGGCACGGCATGGTGGCTCATGCCTGTAATCCCAGCACTTTGGGAGGCTGAGGCCAGCAGATAACGAGGTCAGGAGTTCAAGACCAACCTAGCCAGTGTGGTGACAGCCCGTCTCTACTAAAAATACAAAAAATTAGCCAGGCATGGTGGTGTGTGCCTGTAATCCCAGCTACTCAGGAACCTGAGGCAGGAGAATCACTTGAACCCAGGAGGTGGAGGTTGCAGTGAGTCAAGATTACACCACTGCATTCCAGCCTGGGCAGTAGAGGGAGACTCTATCTCAAAAAAAAAAAAAAAAGGTTAGGGTAAGTAAACCAAGAGCTCCAGGGCCCAGTTGAACAGCAGATCAAAAGACAAAGGAATTCCATATCTTGAGACTTTTAAAATTGGACCACAGCACTTGGCAACTACAGTAGTAGTCTGTGCATCAACAACTACCAATTATTTTCAATTACATTGTGTTTCGCAGCTTCAATAGTTGTTCATGTCCTGTACTTATTTAATTGTCATGTCAGCCCAAGGAATTATACCAGGTAGGTATTGCCATCTCCATTTTACAGATAAAGAAGCTGAGGCCCAGGGAAGATGTGAATTGCAAAGGGTCTTGCAACTAGGGAACAACGAAGCCAGAAAGAGAACCAACACATCATTTTCATTCTTAGTTCCAAAGTACCAGTAGGACCAATGGGAGCCGGGTTATGTTGGCTCATGAGATGCAAGTGTGCACACCATTCCCAGCTCCACATTTAGGGATATCACTTTGGTAGCCTGAAGTCAGTCATGGTAAGATTATTTACTCCACAGGAATTGTCGAATGCTGCAAATCAGGGTTCCCCAGCTCCCCCGCTACACCCACACCGCTGAGAATATCCCGATAATTTCTTAAGTTGGTGCTAAAGAATATCTTATAGTCCTTAAGCTCAAAGTTGATGCGTAATAACTAAGATAGGAAAGTGCTGTCTTTCTACGCATTTCAAGTTCCCCTATTGCGGCAGCAGAAATCGTTAAGAACTAATATTTATTTTGTGTTTGCTAAGTGCCAGTCTCTGGGCTATATGCTTTATACGTCATCTAATTTATTCCTTATCATAACCCTTTTCTAAAGATGAGGACGTTTGAAAAGTTAAATTGTTCAAGGTCACGCAGCCAGAGAGGGGTGAAACTGGGATTCAAATCTAGGTTTCTCTGCTTCTTAATCATGGAGCCATCATCCTAATTACTACTATTATTTCATAAGTAGACATCTATTTTATGGCGCCCTATCTTCCTCCATCTTGTAAACATAGAATGGAATTATAACTAAAATCAATCAAGACAACTAATTTCTAACACACAATGAATATTTTAAGGGCCATCTCAAATCTCGATAAAATTCCATAACCTATTAGACCATTTTAGCAATTTATACTCATGGTCTATAGAGAATGTCAAAATTAATATTCTGCTCTCTTATTATTTTGACCATCAGAGATATTTTACATGATAATTGGCTCTTAACAGCTGCAATTCAATTTAATTTATTTATGAATATCTTGTATTTATATTTTATGGATATTGTTTTAATTATTAAATCACTACATCTTAGAACAAAATGTAATTTTGTTATAGAGCAAATATTCTTCATGTCGACATCCCTAATGTCATTTTAAAAGGGTGTGAGGATAAAACGATCGCCTAGGTTTCAAAGACAAAATTTATTATATTTTGCTGAACATTTTTTCAGCAAATAAATACTTCACATGCAGAACTATTTAGAGAGCTAAAGTAACAATCTCGATGATTAATGCACTTTAACCTGGACTATCCAGAATTAATATCCTAATTCAGAGAGGTGGGCTGACTAGAATTAGACAGCTGAGCCAGGAGGGCAGGAGATCTGGGGTTTATAGCAGACACCTGGCTTCAAAGCCCAAAGCTGCCATCCTCAGTCTGTATGATCTTGGGTGAGTTCCTGAACCTACTCTAATCATAAGTTTCCCATTTAAAAAATAGGACTAACAATACCTACCAAGCAAAAGGGTTATGGTGAGGATAGGACTAGCTCTATTCTTTGCAGGTGCAGTGTAAAGTGAAAATGCAGGATCCTTTGCTCAAAAGGTATTACAAATGTCAGGAGAACAACAGCAAAACACTAAACCAAGCCCAGGGCCCTTCTGAGTGTGCAGCCCTGTGCAACAGCAAGGTCACATATGTCTTCAAGACAGTGATGGTGAGGATTACATTAAATGTCACATCCCCCTTGGGAAACTGCATCCCGCTTGGGAAGCGCCTGAAGAATGGCAACTATTTGTGTTTTGGCTCCATTTGCCACCTTACTTTTACTTTGACTCAGTTTGCCACCTTACTTTGCCACCTTAGAAAAGAAACCTAAGAAAAAAGTTATTGTTTTAAAAGATAGGCACAGGCCAAGCTTTACAGAGCAGGTTCTTAGATATCTAGGGTTCAAAAGATTCAGAGAGGAGTAGGTCATAGGACCAGGAGGGGGCCCAGGCCCCAGGCTGATGTGCCCCCAACATCCTTTCCTCTGTAGTTGTATATCAATTTTTGAAAGAGAAATAGAGAACGCAGGATTCTGTTTCCTAGCGAAGGTCTTGAAATCATAAAGTTAATCTCATTGGGCTTTGCACTACATTGAATTAAACTCCTAATTCTAATTTCACCAAATAGGGTTACCGAAAGAACAGGAAGTGAAGCTTGATAACTGAGTTCCACTGTCCAGAGGGAGTCGAGAGGGAACAGAAAATCAATTTTGTGACTGCTGAGAAGCGGGTAAAGCTATTCCAATATGCTGGGGGGAGATCGTTTCTTTGTAATGAGGCAAACACATTTCTGATAAGAAATTTTTCACATAGAGGCAGGCCATAATGGTCTTCTAAATATGTTTTTGGGGCCAGGTGCTGTGTCTCACGCCTATAATCCCAGCATTTTGGGAAGACCGAGGTGGGAGGATTGTTTGAGCCCAGGAGTTTGATGCCAGCCTGGGCAATGTAGTAAGACCCTGTTTCTACAAAAAAAAAAAAAAAAAAAGAAAGAAAGAAAGCAATTAGCCAGACCTGGTGGCACGTACCTGTGGTTCCAGCTACTTGAGAGGCTGAGGTGGAAGGATTGCCTGAGCCCAGGAGGTGGAGGCTGCAGTGGGCCATGATTGTGTCACCGCACTCCAGCCTGGGCAACAGAGATCTTACCTCAAAAAAAAAAAAAAAAAAAAAGAGTTTTTTGGGGGGATTATCTTCACTGTGGGCTGATAGAGTCTCTGCTGATTTTCTTTGTTCTTACCTACTTCAGGAAAGAGCCCCTGACAAGACTAGGGATTGGAAAGGTGAATGTACCTGGGATGGAAGCATTCTTCCATCTTTCATAGATATTCCAAAGAGCTCCTTTTTGGGTGATTTTTCCTAAAAATGCATAAATGTGCAGCTTCTCCCCAAAGCCTACCACTTAGACTCTCATAGTTCTCCACTTTCTTCCCTGGGCCAGAAGGGACCACCCCAGCTTCTTGATGGCCGTAGACCACCTTTCCTTTTGCGCACGGCTGTGTTTTCTACGTAAATAGTGACTTAGTCTTCCGGAGGGTCCTGCACAGCCTTTAGCATAGTGCCTTAGATGTAGTTGGCGCTCAGTCATGATCTGTTGAATGAATATATTCCTATGGTGCTGTTTCTTTTATCTACTTAGTTCTAGCATGCCCTGCAGACCATAAGCCCCTTGAAGCATTCACTTATAAACATATGTATTGAACACCTGCTATGTAACAGGCAGATTCTGAAAACAAAAGGAATGAGTGTGGACTAACCCTATCAAATACTAAAGCATATGCTATTCTACAATAACAACAAGGTGAGTCTGGAGAGGGAAGGTGACTCACTGGGCAGGCAGACAGACTGTTTCAGTCACCTAAGGCACATCTTCCAGGGGCAGGATTAACTTCACTGCTAGAATCAAGATCGAGGAAGGGACCGACAGAGGGGGTGCCAGGGAGACACACGATGGAAACAATCAGCTTTGGGATACTTGTGACAGCAACTGTCGGATCAGACTTGTTACCAATGAGGGCAGGCTTGTTCTTAGAAGCCCCAGGAATGTGTGATAAGCACCGCCTTGAGAGCCCAGCAGGATCATTTCTTCCATTGCCAGCTGAGCTCTCTGGGGCAAGTTATGTAACCTTTTTGAGCTGTAGTTATCTCACCTGTGGAGTAAAGCTACCTACCTTGAAGGATTGTTATTAGAAGCAGAGATGAAAGAAGCACACACAGAAAATACCTAATAGCTGTCACAGAGACTGACCATGGGGCTGCTACAAGGACAGGCTTAGGATATGTACTTGAGTAAAGGTTAAAGCATTATCTATGCCTCTTCCAATCAGATCTACATGATAATGACATCATTTTGGAGCCAAAAAAGGAGGTTCCTATCGTAGGGTTGGATTGCCAAGGGATGAGCTAGGGCAGTAAGCGATCCCTCAATAGCTGTGGTTCTCTACACAATCAGACTCCAAGTGCCCCTATTTTATAATAAATATGTTAGTGCCCCTCTTACAATGCTAAAGTCCATAATTATTAAAGTCTGGCTATGTACATAATTCCAATGAATTATAAATAATGTGCTGTAATATAGAGAAGACTTTAAAAGTAATTTATAATGTTACTTATATGTTTATATTACAATGTGTAGATGCTTAAACACACCACATTATAAGAAAAAAAATGCCTTTGTTGCATTTCCACAGGTCACCTCGGGGAGGAGGGTGGTCCTGCTTCCTATCCAATCTATGGGAAGGGGGAGCAGGTGCCAGGGATCATTCCTGGGGCTGGGGCTTCTCGAGGTACCTTAACTTTTACCCTCTCACCCCTTGTGATGACCTCTCACCTCCAGCCCCATACACCAGCAAGGTATGAGGTGAAGCATCCAGGATATGTCCAACTCTTTCCTCCCTCCCCTGCAAAGTGCTGCCTTTACTGGGCCAGGGAGATGTAGCAGAAGGACCTGGAAGGCCCTGATACCCTGGGTCTTAGGCTCCGGGGAGATGTGAGCCATAAGGGCTGTCTGTTCTTTCTGGAGGGCACAGAAAGAAAGCAGGCGTGTTTGCTCAGCTGTTTCACTCACCTCTCCCACCTCCTGGAAGGAAGTAGGCTCTACCCTCTCCAGCCCTGACTCCAGCTGGCTGTGTGGCCCTCTTTGGGGCTGGCTGGCTGGCTGGTCCTTAGGTATGGTCCCTGATGGTCTAAACTGATGATTAGAGTGGATTCACAGCACTTCTAAGGTTGGGGCAGATCCAGTTGAGGCTGGGTTTGATCCCCACTGGGTTTGCAAGTGGGCATTGGGGAGGGACAGTGATGTCAGTCTGATAGGGGGCCCCAAAGCCTCAGTCATCAGATGCCTCTGCCCTCCTGCAGCCAGAGACTCACATGCTGGTTATGAAGCAACCACAAGGGTGGTTACTGACAGCGTCAAGGGCTGGGGTTGACACAGGACAGCAGAAGTAGCAAGACCTGTCACTTGGGCCAGGTACTCTGCCCCTTTCTTCTCAAGGGCAGAAGAGTAGCTCGGAAGAGATACAGGTGCCTTTCCCCAAGTGATGCCACTGGCCACGGCACCCTTCTCGGGGTCTTTGCTCAAGTCCAAGAACAGGAGCTTCTCTGGCCACTGGGGAGTTGTATTCAAGCCCGCCCAGAAACTTGCTTTCAAGCCTATGAAGTAAGTCTCAGAATCATTCTCTGAGTTTCCTGGTACAGGGCAGGAGCCTGCTCTGAGCTGGTTCTTGGGACTGAGTGTTCCCCTGGGGCCACCAGCAGCTCACTGATGGAGCAGGGGCCTGGGGTGGCTGGCCTCTTCTTTACTGGTCTGGCATCTCCTCTGGCCTAAGCTGGGTGTGCTCACTGCTTTAGTGAGAAAAATGCCAACACAGCTAGACCAGAACATAGTCCAATGACTCTCCCTGCTGACCATGTGCTGGACTGCATGGATTTGCAGAAGGAAATGCCAATCTGTTTTCTCTCACTTGGAAGGGAGAGGGGACTTTTTTTTTTTTTTAAGACGGAGTCTTGCTCTGTCGCCTAGGCTGGAGTGCAGTGGCGCCATCTCAGCTCACTGCAAGCTCCGCCTCCCGGGTTCACGCCATTCTCTTGCCTCAGCCTCCTGAGTAGCTGGGACTACAGGCGCCTGCCACCACGCCGGGCTAATTTTTTGTATTTTTAGTAGAGACAGGGTTTTACTGTGTTAGCCAGATGGTCTCAGTCTCCTGACCTCGTGATCCGCCTGCCTCGGCCTCCCAAAGTGCTGGGATTACAGGCGTGAGCCACCGCACCCAGCCGACTCTTCTTTTTTGAAGCACTGTATTAGCTAATTTTTGCTTCATAACAAGTGAGTGTCTTAAAACAACAAAAACTGATCATGCACAGTTTCTATGGGTCAGGAATATGGTGGTTACTATGGTCTGAATGTTTACATCCTCCCTAAATTCCCATGTTGAAACGATCCCCAATGTGATGGCATTACGAGGTGAGGCCTTTGAGAGATGGTTATGTCATGAGGGTGGAGCCCTTGTGAATGGGATTAGTACCTTTATAAGGGGTGGAAGGGACCAGAATTTTCCCCATCCACTGTATGAGGACACAGCAAGAAGGCACCATCTGTAAGGAGGCAAGCCCCCACCAGACACTGAATCTGCTGGGGCTTTGGACTTCCCAGCCTTCAGTACTGTGAGAAATAAATGCTTTTTGGTTATAAGCCACCCGATTTATGTGTTTTGTCAGAAGATCCCCCAGTGGACTCAGACAGTTTGGCTGGCCAGTTCTGGCCCTGGGTCTTCCATGAGGTTGCCATCGTACGTCAGCCAGGGCTGCAGTCATCTCAAGGCCTGACTGGGGTCATCTTGGAGGCTGGCTACCACAAGTACCTACCATGAGCTAGGTGGTGTACAAGTAATAGATAGCAACACAATCATAATATACAATTGGAAGTTATTTCATGTTAACTATGTGTCCAGATGTTAAGTACTTTCCCTGAGTTACCTCCTTTATCTTCATAAAAACCCTACAAGTTTGGTCTGGTTATCATCTGAATGAAGAGGTTAGAAAACTGGGGCTTAAAGGCCAGGTGTGGTGGCTCACACCTGTAATCCCAGCACTTTGGGAGGCCGAGGTGGGCGGATCATGAGGTCAGGAGATCGAGACCATCCTGGCCAACATGGTGAAACCCTGTCTCTACTAAAATACAAAAAAAAAAAAAAATTATTTGGGCATGGTGGCACGTGCCTGTAATCCCAGCTACTTGGGAGGCTGAGGCAGGAGAATCGCTTGAACCCAGGAGGCAGAGGTTGCAGTGAGCTGAGATTGTGCCACTGCACTCCAGCCTGGCAACAGAGCAAGATTCCATCTCAAAAAAAAAAAAAAAAAAGAAAGAAAATTGGGACTTAGAGAGGTTAGGTACTGGAGTCACACAGCCAGCAAGAGGTTGGGTCAGTATTCACACTCATAAGACTGTGCTTTGTGTTCATTGTGCTTGAATTTCACTGTGCTTGAATGCCTCCCTTGGGATTTAGGTTTAACAATCCAGGAGGTGTACACAGATGAGGAAACTGAAGCTCAGGGAGGTCAAAAACGCGGTCGAGGTCACAGAATCAGTAAATGGCAGAGCCAGGATTTGAACAGAGGCCTGACTCCAGAGCTCATGCTCTGTCCACTCCATCACATTGCTCCAGAACAGAGGATACAGACATAGAAAGGAGAGAGTGCAAAAGAACCAGGTAGCCAGCCATTGTAGCACCTCTTGCTTGTTAGAAAAGGCGTCCCCTTCAGGGTGGCTAGGTGCTTAGCATGGCGAGCTCAATCCCCACTCTCTTCCTTGGCCAGGCACTCCTGGTCAGGGCAAAATCTGAGTGTGACAGCCCTGGGGAAGGTGACAGGAGACAAGTGGGAAAGGAGTAGGCATAAGCAAAGGAGGATGCTTGCAGAAGAAAGAAGAAGAGAGAAAAATAAACAGAAATAAAAGAGAAGGGAGAAGGAAAAATAAATAACCAGATGAGGAAAGGAGGGAAAAGAAAGGACAAAAAACAACAGCAGCAGAAGGGCCGGATGTGGTGGCTCCTGCCTGTAACCCCAGCACTTTGGGAGGAGCCAAGGCTGGGGGATCACTTGAGACCAGGAGTTTGAGACCAGCCAGGGCAACATAGGGAGACCCTATCTCTGCAAAAGTTTAAAAAAAAGAAAGAAAGAAAGACAAAACAAAACAAAAACAGAGCAAGCACATGGGGTCTGATTGGCCCTCCCAGGTGTAGGCTTGGGGCCTTCTCCATGTGTGGCAAGGGAGCCCACCAGGTTGGGAGAGCAGGAGACCCAGTGGAGAGCTTGAAGCCTCCTCTGACTCCAGCTCACATATTCTTCCCCATGCCTTTCCCTTTCTGGGTCACTAGTCTGGGGAATTAGGGAGAAGAAAAGACACTCCAGCATGTATCTGGCCAGAAGAAAAACGTAGCTTCAGAGAAAATGGGGTGGCAGCAAGGTGAGCTGCCTCCTGGATAACACAGGGAAATCCAATTCAGAGGATAATTGCTAGAATATCAGAGAGCTGATTGATTAATTGATTAAACAGAAGACAAAATTGGCTGGGTTAGGTGGCTTACACCTGTAATCCCAGTGCTTTGGGAGGCCAAGGCAGGAGGATCACTTGAGTCCAGGATTTCAAGACCAGCCTGGGCAACATAGAGAGACCTGTATCTCTACAAAAAAATTAAAAAGGAGATAAAATAGGAAAGCATTATTAATGGCTTCACCACTGTGCTTCTCTTTGCAGTTTGGTTCCCAAAGCAAATGACTTCATTGGCAGGGTTAATGTTGATTATCACTGGCCACTGATGAATCAATGTCTGTTTGCCCTTGTGTATGAATTAGTCAATTTTCACTTTTCCCATGAGGGTATTGAGTGAGAGAAACCATCTGGAGGAGCTGCTAACTTGAAGTAAGTACAAAGAGTTATGAGACTTGGAGGCAGGAAGACCTGGATTTGAGTCCTAGTTCTGCTAGCAGCTGAAGATCAGGAACACCACAGCCACCCCATGGCTTCCAGTGGTCTCATGATCAGCCTTCAGTGGGCTGCCACTCCTGAAAGCTGACCAGCCTCCCAGAGGCCAGTCTCTAGCAGGAGGGTTGAGCAGAAAAATCATTTTTTTCCTGCCTCCCATCTTTCCCTGTTCCAATAAGGTCTCACAATTGCCAATTGGCTTTCAAAAAATATATATTTGACCATTTCACGCTTCTACGTATAATCCTTCTATGGCTTCCATCTACCAATAGCATCAAATTCAAATTCCTGAGTATGGCAGGTCAGATCCTTTGTAGTGTGCCCTCTCACTACCTTGTTAGTTTTGTCTTCTATCAGTTCCTGTGTACCTTGTTACTCTGGGCTTTTTCTTATGCTGTTAGCTCTTACTGAAACCACTCTCCTTCTGCTTGGTACTCTGTTTCAACCCTCAGCTTGATCATCCATGTATCCATCCATCAATCCATCCATCCATCCATCCATCCATCCATCAGCCATTTAACTATCCATTCATCCAACCACCCACACAACTCATCCTGCACTTATTAAAACTGTTTCAGTGCTTACCAAGCTTGCCTGCACACTGGAATCACTTGGTGAAGTTTGAAAAATACTGATGGCCTGTTCCACCTTCAAAGATGGTGACTTAATTAGCCTGAAGTGGCCTGGGCTTTGGAATTTTTTAAAGATACCTAGGTGATTCTAATGTATAGACAAGTATTGAAACTCTTGAAGACTTAAGAGACAAAAGTTGGTTGAGACTAGAAATTTAGCCTAGAAGGAGAAAGAGACCAGTAAATAATTGTACAACCATGTACACAAGTGCTATGAAAGGGGTAAGCCAGAGTTTCTTGGGAAGGGACAGGAAGAGCACATAACCCACACTGATGGGGGTGGCCGGAGGAGTTGAGTCTTCAAGGACAAGTAGGAGAATTCCAGGGAAAGCAGGGAGTGGACATCCAAGTCAGAAGAAAGCCTGAATGCAGCAGAGCAAGCTGAAGACAGCATGCCATTTCTGGGATGAATGAGGACTTAGCGTGACTGAAGCTTTGGGGGCAATGAACCTATGGAGGCAGATGGGGCCTTGCAGGGCAGGGAGGGAAGAGCCAGTGAAAGCAGGTGTCAGGGCTATGACTGGTCCAACTCAGTAGCTGTGAAGTAGAGGAGGTAAGGCAGTTGGTGGACTAGGAAGGAAGATGGTAGAAACTGGTGGTTAGGCCTTCCCTTCTCCAGAGAAGCCGTCCTCACATTTTCTCCACCCACACACTCCTGCTCAGGACAGAGATCCTGTGCATCTTTGTTCCTCCGGCCCACAGCTCTGTGCCTGGCAGAGCATAAATGCTCATGCCTCATCTCGCATGGTGAGGTAGGAAAAGCACAGGACAAAGAGCTTCAAAGGCAGACCAACTGGACTTACGATCAATTCCATTCCTTACAAATAGCGTGCTGTTGGATGAGTCAGCCACATGCTCTGAACTTGGTTTTCTCTGTAAGGAAATGGAGATGATGACAAGCCCATAAGCTTATTTTGAGGATTAGAAAAAGAGGTATGTCAGTGGTTCTGAAAGTGTGCTCTCTGGACTGGCAGCACCAGCATCATCTGCTAGTTAGAAATGCAGGTTCTCAGGCCCCACCCAGCCCCGAGGAATCAGAATCTCTGAGAGTGCAGCCAGCAGGCTGTTCTAACACACCCTGGGGGTGATTCCTATGCATGCTCAAATTGGAGAAACACTGATATATGTCAACTACTTCATCCTTGCTTGCTTTTCTAGAAGCCTAGCTACTCTTGAACAGTGGAAAGAAACAACTGGCACCTCGCTCTGGGCTCTGTACCAGTCCCTCCTTTTGTTTTCCTTTCCAAGTCTGGTCATTGCAGATGTGGGGCTTAGGTGGTCAGGCTTGGAAATCAGACATCTAAAAGGGAGTTCCACATCAGCTGTCTGTGCGCACACACACACTTGACCTCTAAGTAAAACTGTGTGACCTTAACCTCTGAGCATCCATTTTCATCTATAAATGGGAGTGATAATAGTTATGGGCCAGTCATTGGTCTAAGCACTTTACATCTATTACCTCATTTTAGCCTCACAACAACCCTATGAAGGTAGTACTATCATCATCCCTGTTTTAGAGATGAGGGAACAGAGGTACAGAAAGGTGAAGAAACCTACCTCAGGGCATAGTGATCATGTATGAAAGTTGGGATTCAGGCACTCCAGCTACAGGGTCCCCACTCTTTGCCAGTATGCCTCACCAGGTTTTGAAAATATTACTACATTTGTAAGACGTTTAGTTTAGCATACTCTGTTGTGCTTTTTTAAGATGAAATGTCTCATCGTAGATAGTCATATCTTTCTGCTTCTCACAGTGAGAACTTGGCTTAGTCACTTCACTTCTCCTGGCCTTAGGTTCCACATGTTTAAAACGGGAGGTGAGACTAAATTAAAGGATATAAACTGAAGTTCCTAAGGCCCAAAGAATAAACTGTATTTGGCCAGAATTTTCTCTTAAATTGAAAGTGACCATCTTTAAGGGGTACATGCTCTCCCCTGCTCACCCCGTAAGCCCTGATTTCAGCTGTCTACCACAGGCCCACTTCTTGTGTGACCTGGCACCTGGAGGCATTTAAGTTGGAGATCACCGACACTGATCACAGCCAACGGCTAAACCTGAGGTCCTACGGATTTACTATTCTTTCAATTTCACCTCTCTTCCTCCCCTCCCTGCAATCCATCTTCATGCTTTACCTGGGATGTTTCTTGTGCAAAGGCAGCTCTGAGCCTTGGCTCCTTGCCTCTCACTGTTACAGAAGCCCTCTACTTGGCCTGGCTGCCAGAGGTGTCAGTGTTCCTACTGGCATATGCCCCAAAATTGTTGATTTATATTTGTTTCTGCAAGGGAAAACAGATGAAGCTTGTTTTAGGGTGTATAGTTAAGCCAATTTCAGAATCTCTTACACATGGAAATAGATTTATTTTCACTTAATCTGAAAGGCTTCCTCGTTTCTAATGCGGACATTAAGCAATTGCTGGAAGAGGAAAGAACTTTTATCCTGCTTCATGAGTTCATGCACCCCTACACTGAATACCTTTCATTTCCTGCAGCAGGAATGCATTCAGTATTTTTACTGGCTTTGCAAATATCCTTCATCTGGCCGCTGGGAAACAGGTGCCAGGTGTCGTTGTATGACTATACTGCCTGACACACATAACAGGCACTCAAACACTGCTGACTGGAGAAACGAACAGGCAAATTCTTTGCAGCAACTGGAGCCTACACTACCGGTTAAGTAACACTGAACCTCATTCAAGTTATAGGAATATATATCATTTTTAGAATTCCATACGGCTTATAAAGTCCTCACACATGTTCTCTAGAAATTATTTTCCCTATTTTAAAGTCAAGGAAATGAAGCTTCTAGAGGTTAACTTCAAAGTCACACTGTGACATTCAATTTTCTGAGACCTCAGGTTACCGTTACCAAATTAAGGCCAATATTAAAACATAGTTTTTGACAAAAAACATTTTTGAAGTTGTATAAGCTAAAGCTTTAGATACTAAACAAACATTGCAGAAAAAAAATCATGTATCGTAAAGAGGAAACAGTACTATTGCATCACACTTGATAGTTTGCAAAGCATTTTCTCCATAATTCGATGTTGCCCAATGACGTCGTGCCATTGCAGTAAGACGGTCCCTTGCATCAGCACCTGGTACTGCACCCTAGTGGACGAACAGCAACAAGTGACTGCCGCAACGTTTCTCTTTTCCAAGGTAGGTCAGACTGGTGGTTAAGAATGGAATTTCTTGCATACTCATGCCACCTACTGGTATTTTTCTTGTAGCAAAGGTTCCAGCCGATTTTTTTTTTTAATTAAAAACATTTTTTTTTCAGTGTAAACTTTAGCAGGATCATTTGAATGTTTTACTCATTAGCCCAGTTTTTAAAAATACCGCCCCCTCAAACTTTGAAACTCACTTCCTGTTGTTGCCCTAAGAAGCCTTCTCTAACACAGAATCTGACTCACTTGAAAGGGACTGAAATATTTTATTCCTTTTGGCCTGTTGACAAACTTCAGAAACGCCTCTGAGCACCTTGCATTGGGCTGGGAACAAGGGAGATGGGTTAGCTGGGAAGAGATTACACTCATGGAATTTTCTGGAGTTCATAGTAATGTCTCCACTTTGCCCAGTATTTCCTGGGAGGGCTCCAGGTAGAGTGGGATAGTTGAGAAGGTGGTGGTCAGCTCCCTCCGTGGCAGTTTAACTGCGGAAGAAGAGGGAAATTCTGAGTGAATTCTGAGGAGTGGCTTTCTCCTCTCCTGGATTAGGGGCACACCAGGAGATTTCTCAAACTGCTCCAGTCCCTGAAAACCTCTGGCCTATCCTCAAGGACACAAATATCACCTGCAAAGCTGGGTTTTCAAATTTTCTTTGGATACAGGTTTTTAAAATTACTACATGGAATTTGTCTTTGTATTTTGCTTTAAATCCAGGTGGAAAAGATAACTTGTTCATCTGTACGGCACATCAGAAGAGGTATATAAACCATTTATCTCACAACCTTAGGATTCTTTAAAAACCGGACGAACATCATTATAGCAGTAGTATGCAATAAGCTGACAGCAACACAGGAGAAAATGAGTCAGTTGCTATCAGTGAAAGCTCTGGCAGGTTCTCAAAGTTAGCTTGTCTGCGGGGGGAAATGGTGGCCTTTTAATTACCATTGATATTATATTCAATGAGCTTTTTACCTTTTTCTCTTCTGCTCCATGGCAGGAGAAAAATAGCAGCTTTGAAGACTTTTGAAAGCAATGTAAAATTCTATTACAGCAGATTATGAAAAATTCCTTATAATGAAAAGTTAAGATGGTAACATTTAATAAACTGCAGATTTCAAATCCTCATTTGCTGAAAGGTTTAGCAGTACAAGTTAAGTCCAGAAAGGATTTAAAGAACTTTGAAAGCATTCTGGTCATTCTATAATTTAGAACAAATTAGGTTAAATTGTGAAGAGTTGTTCAGGATTACTGAAAAAAGTAGTTACTCCAGTTACACGCATACTGCTTATCAACAGGTTTTTATGATCTATATTTCACTATGTTCTGACAAGATTTAAGATGGGGCTTGCTTTTACAATTCATACTTGAGAGAACTAAGGTTCAGAGGTTAACTGACTTCCCAAAGTCACACAGCTAAAGTTAGTCAGCATTGCAGGTATGTCTTGTTTATTATTATTATTTTTTGAGACGGAGTCTCGCACCATCACCCGGGCTGGAGTTCAGTGGTATAATCTTGGCTCACTGCAACCTCTGCCTCCTGGGTTCAAGTGATTCTCCTGTCTCAGCCTCCCGAGTAGCTGGGATTACAGGTGCCCGCTACCACGCCCAGCTAATTTTTTGTATTTTTAGTAGACGGGGTTTCACCATGTTGGCCAGGCTGGTCTCGAACGCCTGACATTGTGATCTGCTCGCCTCGGACTCCCAAAATGCTGGGATTATAGGCGTGAGCCACAGTGCCCAGCGATTTTACATGTAGCAGTCTTCCCAGAAACCAGGTGCCTCTTTCTCAGGGACTCTTCCACTCCTTAAAGCCAGTTTATCAAATTGGTATATTAATCCATTTTAAGATACTTTTTAAAGCAGATGGAAAGCCATATTAACGTGTTTTTTTTTAATTACCCATACTTCTTAGCCTATCAGCCTCTTGTGTCATAGGCTTTTATCAGATGGTAACATATCACTATATTTTCAATAACTCTTTGAATGATTGTCATGTATTAGCAGATGCTTTGTAGCAGCAAGGTTGTATGAGGTGCCCATGAAAATGGGGCTCACTTATCTATAGCACTGGCCATGACATGGGTAATGGGCATACATGGTGGGTGACTATCCCGGTCATCGTAAAGGTAGTCCCACATGGCTTGCACATCAAGTATACTAGCTGCTTTATCTTGAGTGTTCTGCCTCGAATTTATAGGGGAAGTTGGACAGTTCCCATTCTCAGGGTAAACAGATCTTACAGGGGCTTTTTTAATCCAGTCCACCAGACTAGCTATTCTTCAGGAATAACCTGTATGTCTGGATCATGTTTAGCCATCTGCAATCTTTCAATAGTGAACTGTGGGTCCTCCATCAACCCAAACATTTCTTCCATTCTGCAGCATTTAAAACTAAAGATACTGCCCCTAAATTACTCTCATAGTCCATTTTAGTAAAGGTTCCTCAGGAAGCTAATGATATTGATCTACGAAATGCAACAAATCCTTGTACACTATAACCTCTGGTTTCAAGTTACTTGGTTTTGCTTTTCCCTGACATTGACTACCTTCTTGGTAACCACAGATCTGAGAGGTATTTTCTTGTTGCTGCACAACTTTGCCCTTGTGGGGGGCTCTGAGGCTAGTGGCTGAAGCTCGGCCTGAAACCTAAGCCTGGTGCAGCATCAGTTGGACCCAGCACTCTCTGTTTCATTTTAGCTATTATAGATAATAACCAAGGGATTGTACGGTTCACTTTTTTCTTATTAGCTTGCATTTTCTTATGCATCCAGTGAATCACCTCTCTACGAGTTGGATCCATCTCTAAATTTCACTGGTAGTAACTGAGTGCAGCTGCAGCTGTATACCATGGGTGGCCATGTGGCCACCCAGGAATCAAAGGTTTCTGACCATCACCATTTCATCATTTTTCTTGTCTACCTTTCTGAGCCAGGGCCCTTCTAGCAAATCCCATCTCTCTGACAGCAATTGGTAATCAACTTGACCTGCAACCCTTTTCCCCTCCCGGGAGGTTACTCTGTGAGGTTGGAAGCACCTTACCTCTAATCATGCCTGTATCTTTCCAGTGACTAGCTCTACCCTGGCTATCAGTCACTAGTAGCATACACAAAGAAAATCCTTTGAAAATTCCAAGGATTTTAGGGATTGTATTGCTAGGAAATGGGGACGAAGACCAGACGATCAAATACATATTTTACAGTATCAAATAACATGTTACTTTTGGAGTTTGGCCAAAAAAAAAAGAAAAAAAACTGGAGTTTTGGCTCCACCTGAGACCCATTCAGTACTGGGGAGGGGAATGAGGACATAATTGACATGTTTAACAAGACTCTCAGGTGCTCATGCTGCAGATGGGTTTTTTTTTGTTTTTTTGAGACGGAGTCTTGCTGTGTCGCCCAGGCTGGATGCAGATGATTTTTAAAACCTAAATATGTAAAGTGATGCTTAGGATTATACAACCTTTAACGATGCTTTGGAATGTGTATTTTATGCTTTACCACCGAAATTTCAGTTTGAGAAGCCCAATATTTTAAAATAAGCCATACAATTAACACCCAACTTAAGAGTATCACCCTAATTTCTGCTTAGTTCTGCTTTCTTCCTATAATAGATATCTTATCAGTGCAACGTGCTAGCCTGATAAGAGTCCTTCAGTTTAATCTTGCTTTATTCCCAATTCACATAGATTAGAAGTAAATTTATATGGCTCCTGGTAGGAAACAGGTGTTAAACAGATGAACGATTAGTGGATCTGTTTAAACTGAGATTTTTTTATAACTGATGTTTAGGAATGAATCATCATAAACATGTCTGAATATTTTACAACTGGTAGTTTAATTCTGCCCCACCAAAAATTACCTGTTGACTGACTTAAGCCTGGGCTTGGGCCCAGCCTCTGATTTAAACATGACTTTATGAGTAGGTAAATTTAGGAAACAGATGGTACTGATATTTTTCCCCTCCAATCCCAAAGTAACAACTCCTAACTGTAACTTAAATCTTCATATAATTACTAAAATTATTTTTAACCAGGAATGTTCACTTGAGAGTCTAAATAAAAGCACTTTAAGATCAAAACAACTTACGGTTATACGGCCACCTAAAACTAAGGGGAAGAATCTTCCTCTTCGGTCAGGGGAAAAAAGCTTAAATCTGTATATTCCTCAGTAACCTACTTAGTTAAGTTCACCTGTACTTGTTTAACTCTTGCACCCTAAAGCAAAACTCATTCCTATTAATTAGTATCCCCATCTCAAAAGAACAATGGTTTCTGTAAATAATCCAAAGTAGACCTTCATTCATATATATATATATATATTTCTTTTTTTTTTTTTTTTTTTTTTTGCAAATGAAGTTTTTAAAAGGCACAGAGGAGCTTGTTGCTGGTACCTGCCAGTCACCTAAAAGTTTACCCAGTAATATGAAATTTTTTTGTTTATATATACTGAACTATAGTTATCAGTAGCTAAGGCAAATGATCTCAGAGAAGTTAATACTGGCAAAGTCAATGTCTTCACGCGTGAATTAGGCAGTTAACCATGTCAGAACGTCACTATCACTGCCAACTGAAGAAAGCTACAGGTACTCAAAGATACCAAGTATGTGTTCAGAGATAAAAATTAAGATGATCAGTAGACAAGATCAGTGGAAAATAAGTAGCAGTACTGCACCAATGCAAGACAAAATATACTTTATTGTGACAGCAAATGCACATAGTGCTGTAGGTAAGGCATGCTACTAGGAATCTGCATATAATCAAAAGCCAGTATGGAAATGAATGGAAATGAATGCTGTTCTCAGATTGAGTCCATGGTGGAGAAAGGGTTGTTTGTGTCCACTTATTTCAAATGCAGTATCATACCTACTTAATCAGTTACCTATGCTTCTAACCAACAGCCCAGTGGCAAATAAGAGGAACTTAACTGTACTCAGAAGTCACTTTCAGTATCAACGACAGAAATATTTCACTAATTCAACTGAGGCAAATTTCCTTTCTAGACAAAAGACCTAGAAATTGGGCATGCAAAACATCCATCCATCCATTCATTCATTCAAATAATTAGCCAATTTTACCATCATTTAATTCCACCAGAAACAAATACTAAAATACCTAGAAGTAATTTGGATAAAGAAACATTTACATTTTAATACTTTGTAATGTCATAAATTTGGGGCTAAAATAACACCAGGTCAAATTTGATCCCTTTCTATTTGAGGGTACAAAGTACAGTTTTGGTTTCAATAGCTGAACTTCTGAGGGAAGAGCTGAAAAAAATGCTCATAAGAGATCTAGGCCTTTGATGGAAACTATTAGGCTCTACAGACTTGTCAAAAATCAACGCAAAACTGAGGGGAAAAGGCTGAAATGCTGTGTAAAGCAGTATTTTCAGATAAGTTGCTTCATTTCCCCCTTTTCTAAAACAGATGCAGATTAAATGTTTTTTGCATGAATGCACATTGACATTCTGTTCATCTGTTCTCTAAATGCAATACTGCAGGTTTAAACAGTATGCTTTCATTTAAACAAAGAACGTTATATGCATGGTCAATTTAGTTTAAGAGATGAAAAGAAACTTTACTACTATGAAAATTGCTTATCAAATACTCTCCTCTTTTATAAGGTGTTTTTAAAAGCAACACAGGACCAAAAGCATCCAACTATTACTTTATTTATATTACTATGCTTAAGTTACATGGAAAAAGACAACCCAGCAGTTCTGTCCCATCTCAGAAGTTTCCAATCAACACCAATTATGTGGTGACAAATAACTAGGAATGGTGACATCTTTGGGTCAAGACTGACAAGGAAGAATGGGCTCTGGTGCTATGGTTCATCTCCAACAAGAATATGGCACACCGGCCAGCACAAGCCATGCTAATAACACTGAGCCTTTAGCGCTGGGCACAGATTCGGATCTCTTCTCTGAAGCTAGCAAATCAAGTGAGATAACTGGGTTTAAAAGAAAAAGTTTAAAATGAAGCCCAAGTTTAAAAACCATACTCCTAACATTTTCCTTTCAAAATTTACATAAAACACACTTTTTCACTCTAACAGCCCAGATTTTTTTCCTTACATCGCTCACCACATAGCTGCAGACTCTTCTGCCTCAAGATGTAAACATAGGGTAAAAAATTAACGGCATCTGCATAATATTCTCTCTACACACTGCTGTTGGATGGAAAATACAAAATTAAAAAAAAAAAAGAAAGAAAGGTTCCATCTTAGATTCTCACAACCTCTTGTTCCGCAGTTCATTAATCCGACTCTGATGCTAAGGTGACAGTGTATGTAAGTAGATTTTTGTTTTCAGTGAAGGAGACCTGGGAAAAGATGGATTTCTCTCTGTATCTTCAAGAGTTATCAGATGGTACATGCTCCTCAAAGCCCTCACTCTCTCGAACTAGAGCACGTTCCAGGATCACGCGGCCTTCCTTATATCGCTGGCTGTCTTCAGTGGCAAACTCATAGATCCATCCCAGTTTGCTATTGCAGTTTTTGCAGCTCACATCTCGAACCATGTGGCGGCCAGTGAGCATGACCCGATCTTGAACTTCACTGTACTGCAGGTTAACTACCTAAGGGACAAGGAAAAACAAAATTGTGAAGGCATGTGAGTTATATTGCCAAGTATGTACAAAATATTATGGTTAATGCAACAGCAACTTCAGAAAAGGAGAAAAAAGTTGTTACTTTAGTCAAACCTATTATACCCAAGACTTATTTATAGAAGCTGCTGGGGCAGGCAGACATCTGGAAATTGCACAACACTAGACATCTAATGCAATCATGCACTACTGTACTAGCCTAAGTCACACTATTTAAACATACTACATTTCTGTGTTGCAGGTAAGAAAGAGTCCTGGAATTGGAGCCATAAAATGTAGGTTTGGGTCCAATTGTAGTAATTCATCATTATTCAATGATGACTGCAAGTAATACAATCAATGTAAAAGAACCTAATGCCCCATAGTTATTCCATGAAACAGTCTGTTTCTGAAAATATACTTTATATATAGACTGGGACAGATTAAGCCAACTACAGACCATATATCTGCAATGCATAGTTTTAAAGTGAGTTCAAAGACAATGAACACAATGAAGTGGGTCTGAGACAACCTGTGGCGAATTTCCACTGATTCTGAATACCCAACAATCTTCTACACTTTCCTTTTCTGTAAAGGGCCAGATAGTACATATTTCTGGCTTTGAGGGCTATGTGGTCTTTGTTGCAACTTTTTAACTCGGGCACTGTAGCATGAAAGAAGCTGTAGACAATACGCAATGCACAAGCAGAGCTGTGTTCCACTACATTTACAAAAACAGGCAGCTGTTCTGCTACAGTGTGCCCTCCTCTGTACCGAAATAAATGTCAAAGAGTATGCTCCATCAATTTTGAGAAAAGCTTCTTTCTACATGGAACAGAGTACCCACTGGGGAAGTTCATCTGATCTTCTAAGAACAGTACCCTAGACTAGCTATATTCCTTGGCCTAAAATACTTGGAAATTCAACTTTTCTATTATACACTAGATTCCAGGAGGCAGAATCACAGCATCCAACTTGAATGCAAGCCAGAAATTAGAGAGACAGGCAGACTAGGCACACACTTGCAAATCAGAAAAACTCTTCCTGTCAGCAAATCCATGTAATAAACCCAATAGAACTGGAAGGATGATTGGTGAGCATGAATTAGAGCATGAAAAGTTGGTTAGATGATCCTTATTTGCTGTCAAGTTATAATAGTTTAATGCCACTATCTCTCCCTATATGGATAAACCAGTGACATGTGGAGAAAGGGAGGTGGATGTCTTGACCCGTTCCTTCCACAGTCTGCACTGAAGTCGCTACCAAATTCTTACACTGAACATTTCCTGAGGCAACAGGAAAAGTATATGCTTCTTTATACTTTTTTTTTTTTTTTTTTTTGAGACTGAGTCTCATTCTGTTGCCTAGGCTGGAGTGCAGTAGAGCTATCTCGGCTCACCACAACCTCTGCCTCCCAGGTTCACGTGATTCTCCTGCCTCAGCCTCCCAAGTAGCTGGGACTACAGGCGCGCAACACCACAACCAGCTAATTTTTGTATTTTTAGTAGAAACGGTGTTTCACCATGTTGGCCAGGCTGGTCTCGAACTCCTGACCTCGTGATCCGCCCAGCTTGGCCTCCCAAAGTGCTGGGATTACAGGCATGAGCCACTGTGCCCGGCCTACTTCTTCAAACTTCCAAGGTTAAAATCACATCCTAGTAACACCTTCCTAAGGTCCCATCAAAGACCTAGTGGGCAATCATTTCTGCAGATTTCAAGCTCTCATTCTGATTCTTCCTGGTATCTATCTCTAAGCTCTGAGGGGGTACTCTGGTGTTGCTGTCAAATACAGCCAATGAGCCCACTTAGGATTCAAGCTTTTTCTCACTAACCTTGTTAAAAAGAAACGCTCTGCCAGTGGCACCTGTGAAACGAGTGGAGATGAGTTCTGAGCGGTTGGTCAGGATCGTATCACAGTTTGCACAAGAAAACAGACGGGTACCACCGATATGATCAAGGAAAATTCTGCCCATTTTTATGGCTGAAGTTCTAAAAACCTAGGAGCAAATAGAAAAGGATAAATGCATTATAATAATCATGTTATCATCTACTTGGGGGGTGTCATAGAGAACCATTTATACACATATTTATGTAATCTCTGCTTTGTAGTACTCGATATGTGAAATAGCTGATCCTGAACAAAAAGATCCAAAGTTCACACACTGAACAAATAAACAGGCATGCCTAAGGTAAGATTTTAAAGCAGTGAGCCAAGGAAGTAAACCTATTAGCCAAGGCTAAAGAATGGTGTCACTTCTCTTATGGTTGGTGTGGAAAGAGAAAATGGAAAGTGGAATTTCAGAAAATGAATGATGTAAAGCACTGGCAAAGAGGTGAGAAAAAGGGTTTAGCATAAATGTTAAGTATACGTTCTGAGCATGTATAATTTCAGAAAAGAATTGTGAGGTTCCAGTGGGATACGAGCAGAAAAAGGGGCAATAAGAAAACAAGAAGAGTAGACTGGTTTGAGAACATGGGGTGAGTAGGTCTGTGATCACCAGGTGCACTCACAACTGTATAGAGCTGATGACTAACTTTAAGCCAATGCCTAGGGAGCACTGTTACTAGGTACTTACTTCAAAATTGTCACAACTCTGTGAGGTTGTTACCACCACTTCATAGATCACCGAAGTCAAGTCTAAAAAAGTTATTAACCGGTCAAAGCTTACAAAACTGTTAACTATAGAAAAGTAGAGAATGCAATTCACCTAATTCAAAGTTCTTCCATGATCCTACACTGCCTCCAAAATGGTCCAGGCTGGCATAAGGCTAAAGCAATGAGAACAGAATAAGGGAAAGATAAGCTTTCCCATACATAACTTGATTATCTTTAAGAAATCTTACTGATCCAATCACAGAAGGGCTGAAACACTGAAAAGATGTAAGTTTGAAACATATGTCTGAAACTAGGCTAACACTTTAACATTCAAAAGTTAGGGAAGTTACTATATGCAACTTCTTAAATTCATTACAACTAATTCTCGTAAACAGTATTCTTAAAGATCTAGATATAGTCAAGAATATACCACAGTTTTAATTTAAAACATAATTTATTCTTGGGTATAGTTATCAGCTCCTGTGTTTTAAATATTTATTATACATCTTTCCAAAGGCAATGCAGAGCTAATATAACTGCCACCGTGGAAAAAAAGCACCAAAAAACTCCAAAATGCATGTCTGTAATGAGAATCTACTGTTGTCTTAAGATTGGGGGAATTTCATTACAAATTTAAAAAGAAATTCCATTCCTTCTAGTCTATGAACTTCCCCAGCCATTAGGCAGTCCTAATGTCACTAGAAATGTCATCACAAAAATCATTATGACACCCCTTAAACATCATGAAAGTTTAATAGGGAATAAAAAACAAATGGTGAATATAATGACAATGTGCAGCTAGTAAAAGGAAAACCAGCATATTAACAAGAGTCACAATGAACCTTGAACTAAAACAGACTTAAGCTATAATATTTAACTTTCTAATTACATTTCTATAAAATGACAGCAAAAGGAAACACTTATTGCCTTATTGCAGCCTTTAAGATTACCACATTATTTTTTTCCAGATGATTAAGAATACAACACTTGGCCAGGTGAGGAGGCTCACGCCTGTAATCCCAGCACTTTGGGAGACTGAGGTGGGCGGATCACCTGGGGTCAGGAGTTCAAGACCAGCCTGGTTAACATGGTGAAACCCTGTCTCTATTAAAAATATGAAAATTAGTCAGATGTGGTGGTGCACGCCTGTGGTCCCAGCTACTCGGGAGGGTGAGGCAGGAGGATGCCTTGAACCCAGGAGGCACAGGTTGCAGTGAGCCAAGATCGCGCCACTGCACTCCAGCCTGGGCGACAGAGTGAGACTCCCTCTCAAAACAGAAAAAAGGATACATTTAATATTTATTTACATTTAAGTCAGAAGTTGCAAATTTGAGGCCTACAGGCTGAATTCTTTTGGTAGCTTAGGAATACAGCAGTGAACAGATACAAAAACCCTTCCCTGAAAAACATGTGGACATGTGTGTTTTATTTGGGTCAGTTTTTAATCTTCACTTTAAAAAGTTGAGGTGACATTTAAAATTTGAAAGATCTCATTAAAGAGCCTGCAGTTTGGATTTATTTTTAACAACGGGGAGGGCACATATTCTCCTATGGCAACAACTGACTACAACTGAGCTGCAGCCCCTAACCCTTACCAGGCCATTTTATTTGCTCGGTCTCCACTTTGCTTCACACAATTACTTCACCTGTTTGGTCTTTGTACCAATATTTGAATTTATGACTCCTGATATAAATAAAACGTTCAACAAGCCTGTGAGCAGCTAAGTTTCGTCATGTTTCTGAATCTTGCTCATTAACAGAAGGGAGTCAACGGCAAGGTTTTAGAGTCTCAGCCGTTGAGGTATAGGCCTCAGATTCTATGTCTTTGAAGACTAGTATTTGTGCAGTCATTGGTAACCTCCAGCTAGGGCTTCTGGGACTCATTATTTTCAAGCCAATTTCCCTTAAGACTTTTAAATACAATATTCATGTTGTAATTTATTTCAACCATAATGGAGAGTAACTAGCTGTTTCTACATTGATCACTGTGACACCATGCTGTTGTGGTAAATATGCTGGACTTCAAAGTGAACTTCCCTTATACCTTCTGCCTACATCATTTTATCCTTGGCTAAAAGCTACTGTGATCATTTCCTACTGAGGGTAAAAAGACTTAACATGACTTTTTTCCCTGATTTCAATTCCATCTATTTTTTCTCTTTACCCAAGTATTTTAACTGGATTCAATTATATGATTCATTACCAAGACCAAAAATATCTGAGCAAAACCTTATGTTACACTATTCCTAGTTGTGGTTGCCATTTATAGAGAATATATATATATATAGAACTGTAGAATGTGGTTTTTGTTTGCTAAGAAAGATAAGAGAATGCCACAGGATCTAGCAGAAGCAAGCAAAACATCACTTGCTGTCAAAGGTCTTTAGGAAGTAGAAAAACCTCTGTAGGGTCCTTAGGCTCCAAGGGGTAGCCCTGGCTTGCAGGATTAGAAACTCAACCTAACACTGACACTATTCAAACTCTCAAGAGGCTGACACCCATTAAAATGCCACTGCTATGGTCTCAATGTTTGTGTACCCCACCCCTCTAATCATATGTGGCATTAGCAGGTGATTAGGTCACGAGCACAGAGTCCTCAAAAATGGGATTACTGTCCTTATAAAAGGGTCCCAGAGAGCTGCCTTGCTCCTTTCCATCATGTGAGGACGAAGCTAAAAGGTACCATCAACAGACAGTGAATCTTATCTTGGACTTCCTGGCCTCCAGAACTGGGAGAAATACATTTGTTGTTTATAAGCCATCCAGTCTACAGTATCCTGTTAGAGCAGCCAGAATGAACTAAGACAGCCACTTTATTATTTGAGGACAGTCATTAAAAAGCTAAGGTATAACACTTGAATCAGGCTTCTCTAGACCTGAACAACGTATTGAACTCTGCCTTAGACCTAATAATTACTTAGCATCTACACTGTATGGGACACTGTACTTGGTACTTACATACCACATTTAATTTTGACAATTTTTAAAGTAGGTATTTATCACCTCACTTTTATAGACGAATTAAAGAGACTGTGACTTTCCAGAAGTGGCCAAGCCACTGCATTCTATTCTCTCCCTAGTGATTAGAGAGAGCTGTCAGATTTACTCTCTCCCTCAGGGTGTACCATCAGCCCCTCCTGCTTCCATGCTGTTCCCCCTGTATTCCCTATCTTGGTTGGTGTCAACTGCAATCACAAACTCTCCTAAACCAGAAACCCTAGTAAGTCATTTAAAAAACTGCAAAATTAACAAGACTTCCTAAATCACTTTTGGAAGTTTTCCTCCCTCCCCTTCATCACTGTATTAGATTCAAACTCTCCTCACATCTGGATAAAACTTTCAGGGTCAGGGAGTGGGAACTGTTAAATCCAACATACATTCATACATACCACTTCATTTCTGCTACACACAGCTACAAAAATATGGTCAAAGGCATGTGCCGCCCCTTTCTAAAAGCTCATAGAGGCTGCTCCCTTATAAACTTTGAAACTTTTCTGACAGAATAGAAAATTGCTGGTTTAAAAAGAAAAAAAAAACAGTTTTATTAATGAATACTCTAAATGACAAAGTTTACTCACTATAAGTGTACAATTCAATGACTTCTAGTCAATTTATAAAATTGTGCCACTATTACCACCAACTGGCGTTAGAATGCTTCCATCAGCCCCTCAAAAATTCCCACACCAGCCTGCAGCCAATACCTTCTCCAACTCTCGGCCACTGGCAACCACTGATCTGCTTCCTGTCTGATTGCTTTTACATTCAAAATATTCCCCAAGTATGCTAATCACCCTGGTTGGACTTAGAGTAATCCCAGATCTCTTCAGCCACGTATTACTAAAACATCTTAAGAGTGAGCTGCTTTCACAGACAGCTAATGTTTGGTGTTGATTCTGGGGGCAGCTTACTGTGTCCTTTAGTAGCAACACTGCAGACTTTGGTGTATGTCAGTGCTGAAGTTCAAGTTTATAGCTGAAATGAGAGCTAAACTCATCATAAAGCTTAAGTTTTATTTAAGATGTTCCCTACCTTATAATGTTATACATAAGGCCTCTTTGGTACTACCTTTTTGTAGGTCCAGGTTATAAAAATCCTAAAAAGGTTGAATAAGAAAAGCACCAAGCTTGACTGTTTAACTGGAAGCCTATTCTTAGTTTACTTGAAATTACCTGAAATAGTGAGGGGCTGGGATGAAAATATAAGTGAAATTTATAGATAGTTTCATAGATTGTATTTTAGTATTATTTTCAATTTCCTCCCTCTCCCACCAATAGCATATTTAGCTATCTAGAACTTCCAATTTCTCTTTTATCAGAAGACTCTGGTGAAATATCAAAAACATTTTCGGATCTCTGCCTTGTTACGGAATTTTTTTTTAACTACAGAATCTGTTAAGAGGGGAAAAAAAGGTGATTCTCTTCAGAAATCTGCCAAAGAGTCTCCAGGAATGTATTATTTTAAAATGCATGATGGATATGATGGACTATATAATTTCCTAGTTGCTTCCACATCAATAAAACAATTTTCTAAAAAGACTATTGGTTTATCTTACACATACACTATCAAACGAAATACGGTATCTTGTTCACTTGTCTGGCTCATTGCTAATTGTTTTCCTTAAAAGCAGGGAAGGCTGTGGTCAATTCAGCTCACCACCTGTTTCTGTACTGCCCACAAGCTGAGAATGAATTTTATATTTTTAAATGGTTGGGGGGAGGGGAGAATATTTTCTGACACATGATTATATGACATTCACACTTCAAAGTTTTCAGGAACACAGCCACGCCCATTTGTTTACACTTAACTCCTTCCACTTTACAATGGAAAGGTATGAGGAGCTGCTACAGAAACCTTCTGGCTCGCAAAGTTTAAAATATTTTTTACACCTGGTCTTTTACCAAAAAAAATTTTCCCTGCTTAAAAACACATTCTGATAGTGAAAGAGCTTTGCATTTAGAAAGCAGTCTTTCCCAGAAAAAATGGAAACTTGGTTGGTATTTGGGATTAAGGCTAGATAGGAGTATTTGAAAAGATCAGTTTAATCCCATTCCCCTTTTCTTTACTGATTTTCTAGCTAAAATCCTAAACTTTCTGTAACCAGTTCAGCATGATGAAGATCAACTCTAATAAAGATTATAAAAATAGAAAATATCTACCAGCTGCTGTCTCTCTCTCCACCCCCAGGTCTTAAACTGTAGAGCTGAGATACTGGAACTCTGGAGATTCCTAGGTTCAAATCTCAGCTCTTCCCCTTAATAGCTTTGGAAATACTGTGTGAGTTCTCTCCTGTTTCATTTGTAAAATGGCGAGAGTAGCAGCCATCTCTGAGTTATGAGAAATTAAAAGGAGATACTCTATTCTGAGAAAGGTGCCTAGCACACAGTGAATGCTCAAGAAAGGTCAGTAAAACTAGATTATCTTCTTCAACATTCCCCATCCCACGTCGCCCTATGACAGATGAGAAAAGCATGGACCAGAAAGGATATGAAACAGTAACAATTGACTGGCTTCACTTCCTGTTAATTATGCTAAAGCTAAGCGACCAGGTGATAGAAATTAGAAGCTGGAGGAAAGTAAGAAACCTTCTGAAGCATGTCACAGTTCTAGGTCTTAAAATAGGTACTTGTTGTCCCTATAATTAATAATCCAGTTTGGTTTCAACCCTGGCAAGTGGAATTAGTCAAGGGAGGCACCACTTCCCAGCCCTAAAAATACCTGGGAGGGTAGGTATTGCATCTCATAGGACCTTCTGATGGATAGAAAAACACCCAGTTCACAGATAAACATTTCCTTACTAAATGAAACCATCGCCTCAGGGCATTTCCATAGAATACACACTCCACCAGATCCCCAGTGTCAGACAGACCACAGTGGGTTTTCCATTGCACCAGAAGATGGGACAAAGGCAAGGTACAAAGACTCTGCTGGAGGGAACTGAGTATGCAGGCATCTAGCGCAGAAAGGGTTAAAGGAACCTGCCCCTTGCAGAGGTGGTTTTGTTTTGCAATGATTCTGCTAAAATGCAATCCGGTGGAAGCCAGCTTTCGTATCTCGTTTTTAATCTCTTCCCTCCCTCGCCAAAACAAAGGATAAAAACCCAAAAAACTTAAGAGTGCTGGGTTGATTACTATAATAATTAGCACTTATGGCTACTGTAACTTCATCAACTTTTTATACTGAGTTGTGACTAAACGCTATTAAAAAATCTACATGGGAAAACAGTTTGATCCATACAACCAACTTTCCAACTTTTGTGCAAAATATGTAACAAGGTAAGTTTTCAGTGACACAAGCAAGCTCTGCTATCCTCTTGCAGTACGCGACCAGTTTACTTTGCTGTGTCAAATGATGTCCTGGTTGTGGAATCAGGTCTTCATTTGCAGTAAGTTTTAAGGATATATTTTTGTTCTCCCCCCTCAATAATGCCTTATTTTTTCCTGTTAGATGATTTTCAAGTTCACTATATTTCAATAACACTTATATTTGTTTAAATATCAGAAAATCAGACTAGTCATTTAACTCAGGAAGCCGTGTGTGTTAGTGCACAATCTGAGTTGGTCATACTCCCCAAACCCTAGTAAGACAATTTCATGATCTCGTTTCTTGTGATGCATGACCAAAAGCCTCTAACTAGGTGGACTGACGTGTAATCTGTCTGGCTTCCCGACCCAAATGTCAAGCAGCAAGTTCAGGTCTAGCTAAGGTTCAGTTCCCGCACTGACATTACTACACCAGGATTACCTTAAAACTGACACTGATCTCTATAGGCACTCACCATTAAACCTAAAATGATATTTTGGGCACAAGTATACCTAGGACTACCTTCACGTCTCATGGACTGTTTTTCAGAGGGTAGTAGCTACTTTAATTTCTTCTTTTCATAATTTTTGACCTTATTTCCTTTCGCTTTCATTTTTTCTAAACCTTTTATTTTTCTCATTACTTAAATAGAGAACAGAAAAGGGAAACTAGAGAAAAGTTCGCCATGATGCAACCAGGTAACATTTTCCAAGTCACATATATTTTACTAACGTCTCATAATTTACTATTTAACTTCATATTATTGCTCGATTGCATTTGTCTACGACTTTTGATTAAGTTATAAGCTTCTAGAGAAACTATTCTAAATTCTTTGTACTTTACTTCTTACCTAACCCAGTATAAGTATACGATAAACTTTCAGGAAACGAATCCACCAAGGCACTTCATTTATGGGATGAATATGTACCCTGGGAACACCATATGCCTTTTGGTTCCTCTATGGTGGAATGCAGCTGCAACGCTGTATATGTGGCTATGCAAAGTTAGCTAATATCCTATTCCTCCCAGTTTCTTCACCAACAAGTGTACTAATTTTCCAAAAATACAAGGTTAGCCCGAGGTTACTTCAGGTTTTCCATCTGTCAAGAAGACGTGGAATAAAAATCCTCAGATTACCAACAGATCTCTGTAAACAGAAAAAGTTTAAAAATAAATGAGCTGAACAGCTTCCCAGACTCTCCCTTGAAATGGAGATTAGTTGGCGTCAGGATTAAACAGATCTTTGTAGTATTTCAATTTCCCACTCCCGCTGATCCGGACACTCGTTTGTCCCATCTACCTGCAGAGGAGGATACAGGAAAGGGGTTGCAAGGGCACGCCCACTCTCCCAACAGCAAGCGGAGAGCAAGAGGAGGCCCAAAGCTGGCAGAGCTGGGCCAGCCCGGGCTACCCCCTGGTGGGCTCGGCCGGCAGCCGCAGTGGGACCCGCGAGCGCCCCCGCTGGCCCAGCTGATGGCGGCCACGTGACGCCCGCCGGCCAATCGGGAGGGCCCGGGGCGGCGGAGCGCGGCGCCAGCGGCGGGGCCTCCCCCGGCACAACAAACATGGGCAGGAAACAGCTGAGCGGGTGGCCGGCGGGCTCTCTTGGTCCCGACACCCGGCGGGCTGCACAAGCGTCACCCCGCGCTGTCAGCCCCGGGTCCTCCGGGCAGGGGGACGGGGGAGGTGGACGTTCAGTAGGGGGGCAAAGGGAGACACCGCCCCCGCCTGGGGGCTGGGCCGCTTGGGCCGGGCGTGGGCCCTGCTCAGGACGGTTCACTCCGTGCGGTCATCGCGGCCCAAACAACTCGGCCAAGTTCCGACTTGGCTTCGAGGTGGAGACCGGGCGCGCCCCCGACGCTGCGGCGGGTGGGGGCGGGGCGGGCGCGGCGCGTCGGGTGGGGGGTCGCGGCCAAACCTTCCGCCCAGGGGCGCCGTGGGCCTCGGCGGCTGGCCGCTGAGGGCGCGGCGGGGAAGCGGGGCGGAGGCGCGGGCGCCGCGCGGAGGGGTCGCGGCTGTTGTCGCACCGGTCGCCCGGCTGCGCGGCGGGGGCGGGCCGACGACAGTCGCCGCGCCAGGCCTCACAAAGAGCAAACAGCTCCGCGCGTTCGCCCGCGGTCCTGGCGCCGGGGCCCGCCCTGAGGGGTGGTGGGCGGCCGCTCTGAGACCCCGGGATGAGTGCGGCGAGGAAGAGGCACTTCCTGCCTGGGCCCCCCACCCTGGGCCGATCCCCGAGTGCCTCGAAGCCACCCGACCCGAACGGGCGCCTCAGTCCCCGCCGGCCCCTAGTCCAGCCCCTCCCACGGGACTCACCGGAGCGGCGGTGAGATCCGCAGCTGCCAGTGGCTCCTCGCTCTTCAGCTGGTCTGAAGCCCCTCGGCCACCCGAGTCTCCAGGTTTAGTCAGGCCCTGGCCTTGGCCCCGCCTCTCCCTGGTTGGGCCTCAACGTCAGTCATCCGGCGTGGCTCCGCCCATCCCGCTGTCAACTCTCCCGGTTGGCCCAGAACACCCTTCGTTTCTAGGCCCCGCCCCTCTCCTCTGCTCCGTGCGTTTTCCGCGGGGCTCCGCCCCTTCTCTGGCTCACCCTCCCCCACTCCCGCACCCCTCCGCTTCGCGGCCCACCCCTCCCAGAAGCCGCAGACCCAGGGCAGGCTCGCGACAGCTCGCTCCGCCCCTGACCCAGCACCCCGGACTCGTACAGCCAATCAAAGAGGCTAACTCTGCCCCCTCTCTCGAGGCGGCCAATGCCGTGAGTCCGGGGACCACCTCCACCTTTCAGCTGAGAGCACACAACACACCATCCACGTGAGTCAGCTTCTTAAAGGAGAAGGCTCAGCCTGTCTGCGGCAGCTGGGAGACATCGCGCGTCATTGGCGTCACCAGGTGGCGGCTGGGGCCCAGCTTCCGGATACCTAGTGACGCCCAGGGATGACAAATGAAAACAATAAGCTGTTTCCTAGACAAACAGCTGCCTAGGTAACTGAAGTGCACGGTGTAATTCGTTTTTTGGAGGCCGTTTCCCCTGACCACCCCTGGTAGAGCGCTGCCTTTTGCTTTCAAACCCCTAGCCCTCGAGTCTGAGCACATAGGCCCTACTAAAAAACATCTGTGGATAAAGGATTTTTCAACTGCGCTTGACTTTATTTACAACTCATTTTAATTTTTTTTTCTGGATACTGGAAATGATTCTCAAAAAGATGAAGAAATTCAGTTTTAGTATGGCGAATTTTTGCCTCAGAGAGTGAGATTTGTTTATTGTAAAGGGCAGCTGTTCCCTTAACCCTCATCAGTGCTTAAGATGGAAGGTTTTGTTTCTCATTCCATTAGAGTTGCCCAGGTAATTACGTCTCTGTTAGCTGACTTTCAGGATAAAACCAAAATATTTGATGACGCATACCTCTCAGATAAAAAATGTAGGTTAACATTTGGGGCTAGTTTGCAAGATGTTTAAAGTCATTCTTGGTGGAAGAGAAGTTCCAAAGCAAATTCTAGCACTTGACTCCCGCTCATCCCCAAATCCACAAGTATTTTCATTTAGTTCGTCTGAAGTTAACCTGAGCATCAAAGGCAAAAGGACTAGTTATCTTTTGACAAGTGAGTTTTCCAGGAGATAAGGAAGTTTTTTTGTTTTGTTTTTGTTTGTTTCAGACGGAGTCTCGCTCCGTCACCCAGGCTCGAGTGCAGAGGCGTGATCTTGGCTCACTGCAACCTCCGCCTCCCAGGTTTAAGCAGTTCTCCTGCCTCAGCCTCCTGAGTAGCTGGAATTACAGGCGCACACCACTATGCCCCGCTAATTTTTGTATTTTCAGTAGAGACGGGGTTTCACCATATTGGCCAGGTTGGTCTGGAACCCTGACCTCGTGATCCGCCCGCCGTGGCCTTCCAGAGTGCCGGGATTAAGGCGTGAGCCACCATACCCGGCCAGAAGTTTTAAACATACAGTATTTTAGTTTCTTTTCCTTTATATTTCTTTATTTTCAATTAATATTAATTATTTAATATAAAAGTTACACGTTTATTGTAGGAAGGTCATACTGCCTCATTTGATAAGAGACTTCTGTCTTCTAACAGCTTCATATGTATCCTTCTATTCTTCCCAAACTGAATGTATTATACATAGAAGCATATTGTACTTCTTGTTTTTCAACCTGCTTTTGTTTTTCACTTAACAATGTGCTATATCGCCATCCTTTCATGTCAGATGTGTCTTTTATCTACAAATTTACCTTTCCATAGTTTTCCATAGTATGACTTCACCATCTTTTTTCTTTCTTTTTTTTTTTTTTTTTAGACGGAGTCTTGCTCTGTCGCCCAGGCTGGAGTGCAGTAGTGTGAAGTCAGCTCACTGCAACCTCCACTTCCCAGGTTCAAGGAATTCTCCTGCCTCCCGAGTAGCTGGGACTACAGGCGCCCACTACCATGCCCGGCTAATTTTTGTATTTTTAGTAGAGATGGGGTTTCACCATGTTGACCAGGCTGTTCTCAAACTCCTGACCTCAGGTGATCCGCCCGCACTGGCCTGCCAAAGTGCTAGGATTACAGGTGTGAGCCAATGCACCCGGCTTTCACCATCTTTTATAAATATTTTTCTGCTGATAGACATGCGGGTTGCCTTCAGTCTTTGGTATTAAAAATAATGCTGTAATTGACAACTGTGTACATGGATAAAATATTCAAGTATTTCTGAATATAATCACTTGGAAAGAGAGTACAATGCTTAAACCCACAGAAATGAACACTTTAGATATCAGGTAAAACAGTGGGGACAATGTTTATCGATTTAACAATACATATAAAATTCTTCCTGTTGTAAGTGCCTTAAAATTATAACTTTTAATTTTCATAACAATCCTATGAGGTAAGTACTGTTATCCCCATTTTATAGATGACTAAACTGAGGTACAGTGATTAACTAACTTGTCCAAAGTCACCCAGTAGATTTACCGACTACAGTATTTGTAAACTTGAAAAATAACAATGAAAATCATATTTTAGAAAGATGAATCTAGATGATGATGATGTGCAGAGGTAAGGAAGGCAGACAGAATGGAGCTAAGGTGTGCAGGTTTAACTTTAGCAGGAAGGGCTACACAGGACTGACTTTATACCTGGGCTAAGGACAGAATTTTCAAAATCAGAGGTTTTATCCTAGGTGACTGATAGGGTGATGGTTTCCCATTGCCAGATATAGGGTGGTTGAGAAGGTTGATTTGGGGTGAAAGGCTGGGTCTAAGCTGATAATGGGACACTCATTAGAAATAAAGAGTATACAATTAAAGGTGATTTGAAAAATATGTAAGAGAAACGAAAAAGAAAGGGTGAGAGGTTTGAAGAAAATCTTGTTGAGCTTTCAGTTAGAATTGTGTTTTACCAGTAAAGTAATTGGAATAATTGATACTTTATTGAAACTTTATAATACTAAGACTTTCCCACCAAGAACATGGTGCATTTTTTTTCCATTAATTCAAATGTTCATTTATGTCTTTCAGTAAAATTTTATGGTGTAGCTGCCTTCCTCTAGGTTTTTTATATAACATTTTAGGATTGTATTTAGGTATTGTATATTTTCTGGGAATGTTATGGGCTAAACTGTGTTTCTCCCACTGAAATTCATGCATTGAAATCCTAATCCCCAGTACCTCAAAATGTGACTATATTTGGAGGTAGGAACTTTAAAAGGTGATTAAATTAAAATGAGGTCATTAGGGTGGGCCCTAATCCAGTCTGACTGGTGTCTTTATGAGAAGAGGAGATTAGGCCACATGGAGAAACCAGGGATGCCTGCACACAGAGAAAAGGCCTTCTGAAAGTGCATTGAGAAGATACCATCTGCAATGCAAGGAAAAGGGCCTCAGAAGAAGCCAAACTTGCCAACACTTTGATCTTAGACTTCTAGCCTCCAGAATTGTGAAAAAACACATTTCTGTTTAAGCCACCCACTCTGTGGTGTTTTGTGGTGGCAGCCCTAGCAAACTAATGCAGGTGGCTACTGTGAATGGGAACTTCCCATATTATATATTACATCTCTAACCAGTTATTTGTTTTGTAGGAAACATGATGATTTTGTAGTTTATTTTCCTGGATTTTCTGGATGGGAAAATGTTTTTGTCTGTAAATGATCACAGTTTTGCTGCCTACTTTCTAGTCATTTTGTCTTTTCTTTCTTTTTCTTTTCTTTTTTTTTTTTTTTTTGAGACAAGAGTCTTGCTCCGTCGCCCAGGCTGGAGTGCAGTGGTATGATCTCAGCTCACTGCAACCTCCACCTCCTGGGTTCAAGCGATTCTCCTGCCTCAGCCTCCTGAGTAGCTGGGACTACAGGCGTGTGCCACCATGCCCAGCTAATTTTCGTATTTTTAGTAGAGACGGGGTTTCACCGTGTTGGCCAGGATGGTCTCGATCTCCTGACCTCATGATCCACTCACCTCAGCCTCACGAAGTGCTAAGATTACAGGCATGAGCCACCGCACCCGGCCTTTTATTTCTTTTTAAATTCTTGCTCGTGTATCTTTGAGTATATCTGTGAATATTTCTGTCAGACAAATTCATAAAAGTTATTACTAGTTTGTAATGTTCCTTTTTTTAAAGAATGGGCATGTAATTTTATTAAATATTTTTTAGTGTCCATTGAGATGACCATGTTTGTTTTCCCTTTATTCCATTTCTTTATATGTATTACATTAGTCTGTCTCCAACATTAAACTAGCTTTGTGTTTCTGGGATTAAAAACTCCTTTGTCATTTGACATGTGCTGTTACTGACGTTCTTTGAATAAAATCAAAAACAGGAGTATACTAATGTACACCAACATACCCTGCTGCTTAATTTGAGTTATTGACTATACTTTCTGTCTGAAATTGTATGCTGTGTCCCAATTGATGACTCTATTTAGTAACTACAAACCATGAGTCAGGCTTTCAGAATGCCCTTCTTTTTATTTATTAGTAGAGATGAGATCTTGCTGTGTTGCTGGTGCTGGTCTCGAACTCATGGGCTCAAGTAATCCCCTCTCTTCTGCCTCCCAAAGTGCTGGGATTACAGGCACGAGCCACTGTTCCTGGCCCAAGTGCCCTTCTAATGGTGCTTCCGTGGACGTCTCCTTTGCTCTGATTTTCTTTCTCTTGCTTTTGGAGCTGCTCCTTTAGAGGTGAGACCACTCTTCAGGTGGGTGAAATCAGCTGCGAGTCTCCCATTGCCTCCGTGTACTTCCCACAGCCTAGGAAATTTTCTCCTTGTTCCTCAAGCCCTGGAACATTTGGGCCTCCACCTACCTGTCTTACTCTCTGCAGAGGGTCTTGCCTTATAATTTAGAGTCAGATTAAGACCGGTGGAAATGAACTGCCTTACATTTTCTGTCTCAGCATATCTTCCTCTATCACCTGTTTTCTCCAGGTTTGGATAAAAGGTAGTCTCTCCTGATAATTCTCAATGCCTGATGGACACCTATTCCAGAACACTCTGCATCCTGGAGCTCATTCTGTCCTAAATGGATCCTATATCTCCTCTCAACACAGAGACAAACAACAAACATTCCTTTAGGCCTAGGACCGTCGCTTCCCTGTGTGTGTTCATGGACCACAATACCTTGCCTGCTTCAATGGCCGCAAGTGTTTATCATCTCTGTCTTGTCTGGGCTCTGCATACAAGTGACCTGCCCTCATATCCAACACTCCAGTTTAGACCCCAGTAACCTCTTACTGGTCGGTTCTAATAACCTTTTAATAACTTCCCTCTGTCTTTCCCCTTGCTTTATATTGAGATCATATTAATTGTTTCCCCTCCATCTTGCTGCCTGGATCATGGAGGATGCCTGTACCACAGGGACCAGGATGCCATCTGGGGACAGTGGAGCAGTGAGCTGGGAGGAACCTGGATCCTGAACATCGTGTGGAGTACAGGTGTCATAAGCCTGAGGCTGGATTTTGTGTGTGTGTGAGTGAGTGTGTATTTACTTTAACCTGAGCTTATGAGAGCTCTGGGTAATGTAAATAGAATAGCTCCTTTAGGAAGTGTCTTAGTCAGTTTGGGCTGCTATAACAAAAATGCCATATACTGGTGACTTAAATAACAATTTATTTCTCATAATTTTGGACGCTGGGAAGTCCAAGATCCAGGCACTGGCAGATCTGGCATCAGGTGGGGGCCTGCTTCCTGGCTTATAGACAGTTGCCTTCTTGCTGTATCTTCACGTAGCTGATGGAGAGATCATTTTGCTCTTGTGTCTTCTTATAAGGGCACTCATCCTATTTGTGAAGGCTCCACCCTCATGACCTGATTACCTCCCCAAAGCACTACCTGCTAGTACCATCACATTGGGGATTAGGCTTCAAACTATAAATGTTACGGGGAAATGAGCAATCAGTCCATATCAGGGGGAAATAAATATATGTAATTATAATCACAAGTTAAGTAGTTAAGATAAAAAATATCAACACCTTATTCTGTGCATGGCCCTGCCAATTTACTAAAAGCTATCATAAAGGACACTGATCATAAAACTTAGCCAATCATTTTAGCCTGCACAAATTCTATATAGTATTTGAAATAATCAACCAAACATTAATTCTTCAAACTTTGTTTTGTTTTGTTTTGAGACAGAGTTTTGCTCTGTCACCCAGGCTGGAGTGCAGTGGCACGATCTCGGTTCACTGCAACCTCCGCCTCCTCGGTTCAAGCAGTTCTCTTGCCTCAGCCTCCCAAGTAACTGGTGCTATAGGTATGTGTCACCCCACCCAGCTAATTTTTGGTATTTTTAGAAGAGACGGGGTTTCACCGTGTTAGCCAGGATGCTCTCGATCTCCTGACCTCATGATCCATCCACCTCGGCCTCCCAAAGTGCTGGGATTACAGGATTGAGCCACCACGCCCAGCCTCAAACTTTTTCTTCTCTTGGTTCTGGAAGCATAGTACTCACCTATGGAAGACAGAATAATAGTACACCCAAAGATGTGTATACCCTCATCTCCTATGAAGATGTTGCCTTACATAGCAAAAGAGACTTTACAGGTGGAATTAAACTAAGGGTCTTGAGATGGGGAGATTATTGTATTTTACCACAATTTAAAAACTAAACTAGGTTTTCTAACATTTGTATGTTATCCAGGTGGGACCCTGTATAGTCCAAAGATTCTTATAAAAGAGGGTCAGAGTCAGAGCAAGGGACTAACAAGATGCTCAACATTGCTAATTATTAGGGAAATGCAAATCAAAGCCACAATGAAATATCACCTCATAAGGAAGGCTATTACAGAGGAAAACAGAAAATAACACTTTAAACATAAACATTTAAGACCACCAAGTTATGTTGACTAGGGTGTGGAGAAATTGAGAGCTTTGTGCACTATTGGTGGGAATGTGAAATGGTACATCTGCTATGAAAAACAGTACAGCAAAAAGTTAAACATAGAATTACCATATGATCCAGCAATATGACTTTTGGGTATATAGTCAAAAGTATTGAAAGCAAGGTCTTGAAAAGCTATTTGTACACCCATGTTTATAGCAGCATTATTCATAAAAGCCAAAAGGTAAAAGCAACCCAAATGTCCACTGATGGGTGGATGGATAAACAAAATGTGGTGTATCCATACAATGGATATGATTCAGCCTTAAAAAGGAAGAAGGTTCTGATACATGTTATAACATGAATGAACCTCGAGAACATTATGCTAAGTGAAATAAGCCAGTCACAAAAAGACAAATACTGTATGATTCCACTTATATGAGGTATATAAAGTAGTCAAATTCATAGAAACAGAAAGTACAGTAGTGTTTGCCAGGGGCTGGGTGAAGTGAGTTATTGTTTAATGGGTATAGAGTTTCCGTTTTATAAGATGTTAAAAGAAAAACTTCAGCCGAATTAAATTTAAAGGAGTTTAATTGAGCAACAAATGATTCGCAAATGGAGCAGCCCTCAGAATCAGGGCAGATTCAAAGAGTCTTCAGTGCAGCCACGCAGTGGAAGAAGATTTATGGACTAAAAAAGGGAAATGACGTACAGAAATCAAAAGCAAGGTACAGAACAGCTGGATTGGTTACAGGTTGGTGTTTGCCGTATTTGAGCACAGTTTTAACACTCAGCTGTGTATTCGTGGTTGAAGTACGGCCTCTGGGATTGGCCAAGACTCAGCGGTTGTTACAGGTGCATACTCCTAAATTAGGTTTTCAGTCTTGTCTACTATTAAACCAGGTGGCAGTTCGTCCACAGGGACTCAAATATAGAAGTACAGAGTCCTTCTCAGGCCGTAGTTAGTTCACTGTAACAGAGATGAAAAAGTTCTGAAGATCTGTTGCACACAATGTGAATATACTTAATGCAACTGAACCGTACACCTAGAAATGATTCAGATGGTACTTTTTTTTTTTTTTAGAGATAGGGTCTTGCTCTGTTGCCCAGTCTGGAGTGCAGTGGCATGATCAAGCTCACTGTATGTAACCTTGGACTCCTTGGTTCAAGTGATCCTCTTGCTTCAGCCTCCCAAGTAGCTGAAACTATAGGCATGCATGACCATGCCTGGTTAATTTTAATTTTAATTTTTTGTAAAATAATAAAACAGTGAGATAAGGTCTCACTAGTTTGCCTAGGCTGGTTTTGAACTCCTGGCCTTAAATGAGTCTCCCACCTTGGGCTCCCAAAGCGCTGGGATTACAGTCAGGAGTCACCGTGCTGAACAGGGGTGGTACATTTAATGTGTATTTTACCACACTTTAAAAAACTAGCTTTTCTAATGAAAAGGAAGTTAAGAGAGTCAGAGGAGATGTGACCATGGAAGCAGAGATTACAGTGATTTGGGCCAGGGGTCAAGGAATGGAGGCAGCCCCGAAAAGCTAAAATAGGCAAGGAAACAGTCTCTCCTAGAGCGTCCAGCAGGGAGACAGCTCTGCCACTTTAGCCTCTTTTTTAATTTCATAAGATCCATTTTAGACTTTTGACCTCCAGAACTATAAGATAATAAATTCATGTTGTTTTGGCTGGGCACAGTGGCTCACGCCTGTAATCCCAGTGCTTTGGGAGGCAGAGGTGGGTGGATCACTTGAGATTGGGAGATTGAGACCAGCTTGGCCAACATGGTGAAACCCCATCTCTACTAAAAATACAACAATTAACCGGGTGTGGTGGTGCACACCTGTAGTCCTCGCTACTCGGGATGCTGAAGCAGGAGAATTGCTCGAACCTGGGAGGCGGAGGTTGCAGTGAGCTGAGACCATGCCACTGCACTGCCACCTGGGTGACAGAGTGAGACTCCATCTCAAAAAAAAAGAAAAAAAAAAAGTTATGTTGTTTTAAGCCACTATATTTGTGGTAATTTGTTATGGCCGTGATAGGAAACTAATATATCACCTATTTTCCTAAAGTCATATTTCGTATTTTCTTATTAATTACTTGGTGCTGCATGCAATTCATTTTAATTTTGTTAATATACATAACTGTGTTCTTTCTAATGTACCTTATTTCCAGAAACCTGACTCAAGATAATGTTTAAGTGCTCAGGGAACAGAGCCTTAGTTCACCCCGTAGCTCTTACCTGCATCAGGTCAAAACTACCAAGAGGATATTCTAATATTTCCCCTACATTATGTTAAAAACAAAAACTGTAGTCAAACACTCACAAACTTTTCTGACAGTAAACACTTGGCGTTTCAAAATCTGAGCCTTGGGATAAGGAGTGATAAATGTCCCCAGTTAGGTGGGGTCACTTAGCAGAATAAAATGGTGATGAGAAACTCAAGCTTTAGAGTTAGTGAACCCAAGGTCAGACCCCAGCACTGACAGATACACTGTCTGACCGTGGGGAGAGCTTCACATAATTACCAAAAAATAGTCATAACTTAGGTGATTGTGAGCATTGACTATGCCGACTTTAAGTGCGTAGTCAATGTCCCTGGCACCTATTACATGCTCAATAAAAGCTGCTGCTGTGTTGGCTCTTGTTGTGATTTCCGTGATTCTTGATTATGAAGCTGAGTTCAAGGTAAGCAGCTTTTGCTGTTTTCTGTGTACCATCTACATGACAGAGTGTTAAGGTCACCTCGCAGACTGCCAGGCCGATGCTTAATATCTCTCTTTTGTGGTTCAACCCTGAATGGAGAGAATACTTGAAATATTGCCAAAAGTCTGACCTGATTTATGTCATGGAAATGAAAAACTAGTCATTCGACTTCTTTCCACACCTATCTGCACACAAAAGGTCAATAGAAAGGTCTCTGGGCTCTAAACGAGAATCCTGTCAATGAGATTACAATAGTTCCCCTGACCTTCAGTTTCAAGTTCCAAGAATATTAAATGGATAATTCCAGAAATAAACAATTTACAAGGTTTTTCACCCACACATAACATGGATGTATGATTTATAAGTTTTAAACTGCGTGCTGTTCTGAGTAGTGTGATCTAATCTGGCTCTGTACTGCCCTGTCCTGCATGGGGTATGAATCATCCTTTGTCCAAGCTGTACACACTACCTGCCCATTACTGTACAGGAAAACACATGGTGTATATAGGGTTCAGCGCTATCCATGGTTTCAGGCATCCACTGGGGGTCTTGTAATGTATCCCCCATGAATGGGGCGGATTACTGTGCATACACTCCCAGTGACCACCATTACCAATGATAGTCATTTAGGAGGATACACTTTAAACATACACATTTAAGACACCACCAAGTTACTGGAAGAGAAAAACACACACAAAAAATTTAATGCCTAAAAACAAAAACAAAAAACCCACCAAGCACCAAGCAGATTATATGAACTAATATATCATGATGTCCAAAAGACGCTATTGATTGGGAAATGCAAGCTATGTAGAATTCTATACAGGGTCTGATCCAACTTTTGTAAAATAAGATCAAATGTATTTATATATGTACAAACATCTGAAGTATTGCCTTTCTGCACTGTCCTGGTTTTCATAAACATATTTTACAATGGATATGTTTAATATTAGCGATTAGAAATCTGGTAAAGATAAATGTATTGCGGCAAATATTTTTAATTTTAGTTTGTCCTCGGCTGTTACAGGGAATTGATACAAAAAAAGATCATGTGAAGAATTTGCATCTTCTGCAGAGCTACCAGTATCAGTCAGCACTAGTAGGTTGTAAGTAGCAAAAATCCAGCTTGAAGGAGCTGAAACATAAGAAGGAAATTTATTGGCCCATATCACTGAAGAACAGGAAGGATGGTTGAATCTGGCCTTAGGAAACTTATAAGCAGCCAAGACTGGCTGGCTCTGTCGCTACTTTTCTTTCTCTTTGTAGGTTGGCCGCTTGTACTCCATGTTTACGTCCTTGTGGCTTCCTGACTGGAAAGTCTTATCCCTGTAAGCTCAGGTCGACAGAGTCCCAGAGAAGGATTCTGTTGGCTTGGCTGGATCAGGGACTGATTGCCAAGGTTAGGTGTTTGGGGTCTTCTCATTGGCAGCCCCCATACCTCCCTAGTACCATAGGACTGGAGTTGGGGAAATGGCATTTCCCAAACGAAGCAAGGCTCTACTCTGGGCAGACAGAGCTGTATTATTATTATGCAGCTTGCAGGGATACCTTGCAACATCTGTTTTAAAAGTTCCTCAGTGATTAACTTGCCCTTGAGCAAAGGCTCTGAGACAGGAACTGTTAGTGTGCTTGGGGAAGATGGGAGGACTCGGGAGCTCTGTTCAACAGAATAGTATCTGTATAGGACAATGTTGAAAGCCCAGGCTGAGAACAGGTAGTAGACAGCCGATAAGTGTCAGTCAAAGAAATTTAGCTAGACTAATTCATTTCTTTTAAAGTTTAATTACACGTATTTTTTTTTTTTTTTAACACAAAGATGTTAAAGTCTTAAGAACCTCAATTTCAAGTTTTCCAAAACCTGGGTTTTCAGGATCAGAAGCTCACTATTGGAAAATTGAATACTGTATGCAAATCTTTATTGAATGTCAATTAAATGAGTCTGTTAAACATATATTGGTGACAAGACTGAGTGAATTAGGAGTTCTATCAAGATACCTTTACATCCTTACTGTAATTCTGAATTTTAACTGTACCGTCTAAATAAGCTTTGATCTGGGATTTTATCCTACGGAGTTCATAGGAAGCTCTTTGTTTTGATGAAGGTTGTAATCGTATCAGTAAGCTGAGAAGTGGCTCATGGCTAGCATATTTTTTATCTCTGTGCGTGTGTTCCCTGGCTCCAATGGACTTTGGAGAATGAGCAAATGGATGGCTTCTTGGGGAGAGAGAGAAAGAGATACAGAATTTCAAAGATACAAAGATAATAAGTACACGATGGATGGAATCACAGATCAATGTTTGTTTATGTAATTCTAAATAGGCTTCTCCTTCTCCGGCACCATGGCCATTGTGTTCCACTGTGTTGCTGGGAAGCCTCGTGTCACCTAACATGTACCAGGAAAAGAGGGTTAACTGTGTCCACTGTAACAGCTCTGTTTCACTAGTACAGCTTAGGTCAGTTAGAATTCTGCAGAAAGACTTCAAGCAGGGCTGAGTTTTGTCTTTTGTGGACTGGCTATCTGAATTTCAAGATGAACACACCACAAATAATAAATAACAAGCAGTGGCTTTTGGCGATGCTACATGGTAGTGTAGTACACTGGCAGCCTTGTTTATTTTCTATTCTTTTCTTTACATTTTCTCAGAGCAGTGCTATTATCATTGTGTTTATTTCCTAGAAAACATTGAGAAATATTAGGGTTTTCTTTTTTTTTTTAAATCCAGTTTGAGTGACATATCTTAAATATAGAATAGACGTATGTGAAGTATTTTGTGTGAACGAGCTGAAAAGGAAGACAAAGGGTAAGAAAGCTTAGGGAATGGGAAGGAAGTGGTTGGAGAACTTTTTACAGTTTCTGAAGACAAGAGGACCTTTTTTGTAAGCAAAAAAAAAAAGTATCAAGAAGTATTTAGTTAGCTCTGTTCTTCATGAAGTAATGCTTTATGCTCCCAAATAAATCACAACAGCATCATAACAATAATGATAGTAGTGGTATAGTGTTTATTATGTGCTCCTCAGTATTCTAAATATTTGTTACCCATATTGATTTATGTAATCCTCACAACAACTGTATAGAGTGGATCTATTATTAAACCCATCTTAGATACAGATGAGAAATCTGAGTAATAGAAGGGTTGAATAATCTGTCTATAACTGAGTACCGCCATTTTTCAAAGAGAAAGGGAATTATTTTAAAAATTATTATTTTCTTCTTTTCTCTTTCCTCCTCTTCCCCTGTTCCCCACTTCCTACTTATCTGTTTAGAAATGCAGTTATCACCTTTACCTTCCCTTCACTAAACACTCCCTACACAGCAAGCTTATCTAAGTGTGTGCTTACTTAGAAGCTCCAGAGCTTCTCCCACTAGGAGATTGTCTCAGGAGACAACAGTCTGTTTACATTTACAACCTAAAAGTATGCCCAAGACAGAACTCTCTGTACCCGGACAGTATCTCAGACAATGGCCACTTTACAGCCTAACTCTGCCTGCGATAGCACCAGCTTGACTTCTTGGTAGATAGAAGGCACCAATGCCAGTCACACAGAACCCCACCTGCTCGCTTCCTCTCCTGCATGCTGCTCATCCCAAGTCCCCTGCTTTCTGCCCCAAACGTGAAGCAATACCCTTAAAGGCAGGAGCCTGTACTTCTTCCCCTAAGCTCCCTTTGGAATGAAAAGTCACCTTCTTTATAGCAGACCTTGCTCTTGTTGACTGGATTCGGCAAGCAGCAAGTGACTGAACCTGTGGTTCGGTTACATGTCCATGGCACACAGTAAACAGTGGTGCCTAATATTAACACTCAAACAGGATGGCTCCAGAGCCCATCCTCTTGACTACTGCTCTATACTACTTGATTGACAATTTTTCCTTTTCTACAGAACTTTATGTTCTAGAAATACTTAACGTTCCCATGATCTCACATGGATGTATAGACAGTAGGGGGACTTTTGCTGAATCTCAGAGACTGCAGATCTCACAGAGCAAGTACATGGAAAGGATGAGATGCAAACTCAAATATTCTCAAATGGAGCCATGATCATTCTCCTAGTCCACAGTTATCTCCCTAAAGGGCAGCAAAACTCTAAGCCAGCAATTCCACTTCTTGAAACTTAGTGTATGAAACATTTATACCAGGGTAGAAAAATATATACAAAGGAAAGTTCATTAAAGTCCTCTTTGTAATACCAAAAAAGCTGGTAATGATCTAAATGTCTATCAGTAAGTAAATGATTCAACAATTATAATACATATATACTATGATATTTTGTGTTGTGAGGTGTGTTTATATGTGCTAACATAGAATGGTGTTTGTGTAATATTTTTAAAGTGAAAAGAGCAAGTTAAAAGGAGAATTAAAGCCATTATTTAAAAACTCTTGGTTATAGGCCAGACATGGTGGCTCACACCTGTAATCCCAGCACTTTGGGAGGTTGAGGTGTGTGGATCGCTTGAGCCCAGGAGTTCAAGACCAGCCTGAGCAACATGGTGAAACCCCATCTCTGCCAAAAATACAAAAATTAGCCAGGCATGGTGGTGTGTACCTGTGGTCCCAGCTGTTGGGAAGGCTGAGGTGGGAGGAACGTTTGAGCCCAGAAGTTGAGCTGTGATTACGTCACTGCACTCCAGCCTGGGTGACAGAACAAGACCTTGTCTCAAAAATTAAATTAAATTAAATTAAATTAAAAAATAAATAAAAATCTTGGTTATATGAGGAGAAAAAACACACTTGTGTTTTTATTCTTTCAATAATTGTTATTAGAACACTTCCTATGTACCAAGCACTGCTTTAGAAACTGGGGGTGCCATGCTAAGACCAAGTCCTTGCCCCTCATGGGTGGTGGACTGTAGTGAGAGAGAAACTGAAAAAGTAAATAATTGAATACTTGCAGATGATTGCAGATGCCTTGAAGAAAACTAGGCAGTGGAGTTGGGGTAGAGTGGCTATCTGAGATTGCGTGAGAAGGAATATTTGAGAAGGGACAGTGTGTGCAGATGGTAGAAAAGAGCATCCCAGACAGAGGGGATGGGAAATTGGAGGTCCCTGAGTGGAAGGAGCTCACATGGCTTGGGAAGGCTTGTGGGGCATAGGCAATGAAAGGAAGGAGATTGAAAGTGGGGCAGATGCCAGATTTTGTAGGACCAAGGGGGTCGAGTACTATTCCAAGTGTAATGGAAAGACAGTGCCCGTAGGCCAAAGCTCATTTTCATTTTGTGTTTCAAAACAGTCCCTCTGGTTCTCCTGGAAGCATGGAGATCAGTCCAGAAGTGGATGTGGAGATCTAGGTGAGAGTAGATGAGGCTTACACCGGGGCTGTGGTGTAAGGGCATGGGGAGAAATGATGACATATGGGGTATATAACATATTCCAGTAGATAGGACTTATGCGTCGGACGTGGGATGTGAGGGAAAGAAAGGGATTAGAGCTGACCCTTAGGTTTTAGCCTGAGTAATGAAATGAATATTGGAGCCGTTTAGTGAGAGGGAAGCACAGGGGCCTCAAGGAATGGCTTTGGCAAGTGGGCGTAGGGTGAGGAGAGTCAGGAGTCCTACTCTGGACTTGTTGAATTTGAGCTGTGTGTTTGGAATAGGAGGAGAGGTTTCCTGGAGGTGGTTGTGTATTCCTATGTATGTGCTAGCTCTCTGGAGTTGACTGGAATGGGAGACAGGTCAAGTGAAACTTACCCTTTTGTTCTGTAAGCTTCAGGTTCTTCTAAAAAACATTATTATTATTTTTTTAACAATAAACATCTGTTTCTTTTATAATTTTTAAAGTTCAAAAGAAAAAATGTGTATATGGGTTTGTGTAAAATAGGAAGTTTTGGAAAGAAACATCATACTGTGAGCAATGAACACCCTTAAGCAGTTTATACACTTATGTATTAATTGGCTTTTTATTTTGTTAAAAAAAATATTTTTTTTGAGATGGAGTCTTGCTCTGTCGCCCAGATTGGAGTGCTCACTGCGACCTCCACTCCCTCCGCACCCCCGCCGCCCAGGTTCCAGGAATTCTCATGCCTCAGGCTGCAGAGTAGCTGAGACTACAGGCGTCAGCACCACGCCCAGCTAAATTTTTTGTATTTTTAGTAAAGCCAGGGTTTCACCATGTTCACCAGGCTGGTCTCGAACTCCTGACCTCAAGTGATCCTCCTACCTTGGCCTCCCAAAGTGCTGGGATTACAAGCATGAGCCACTGTGCCCAGCCTGATTGACTTTTTAAAAAGCCTGTAAACCCTTTGTAGTTTTCAAAAAGAAGTCAATGAAAGTAGGGGCAGGTTATAATCTCTGCACCATCTCTTTTTCAAGCAGGAACCCAAGGACACTGGTCTCCTTCCTATACCCCCAGTTCTTGGTAGCCTTCCTCCATTGTCCATTTTGTTCCTCCCCTTCTGTGCCTGGTACGTCACCACACCCTGGGATTAATCACTGCACTGTCCATAAAAAAGATTCATTCCCATTTATTGGTTAATAGGGTCAAAGAAAATCCTTTCTCTTTGGCAGTAGAGACCACATCCTCAAATTTGAAATCTTAACAAATGAAGTTTGTGGCAACACAGAACCGAAAGGACTTGGAGATTATGTAGCCCATCTCTCTCACTTTACAGACGAGGAACCCATGGCTTTGTGAGGAGTGATTAATCGTTGCAATCCCGGGTGTGATGCTAGGGTGACAGTGAAGTCTAAAGGAGCGGATTGCCTTTGTGACTTGTCAGATGCCCGTCTCTCTCTCTCTGAGTCAGCTCAGGTCCCTCAAGAAGCAGATGCCAAGATGGGATTAGATGTGCCAAAGACGAAATGGAGGAAGCCCCTGGGAATGATAGAGGGACGTGAACCGCAGTAGGCCAAAGAGCCAGCCGCCTGCGATGTAGATCTGACACCTGTGGAAGGAGAGAAGGAAGGAAGGAGGACTGGGTAGGAAGAGCTTCAGACAATGGGGCAACCCCAAGAGAAGGCAGCCTGTGAGCAGAATCCCACATCAGGCAGAAATGGCACCCAGTGCATGCTCAGGCATGGGGTGGGAGTGCCAGGGACAGTGTGGCTCTGTGGCAGGTCTGTGCGGGAAGCTGTGCCCCCCTGCAGCCGGTTCTTTTGGAGGGAGGTCTGAGGCCACCACACTCCCTCTCTACTTCCTGTACCCATCTTCTCCCTGCTGCATCCTCCACTGTGGGCCTGTTCCTATTATCCCCTTCCTACAGGTGCCTGATGCTGTGACCATGTTATACTCCTGGCCACTCTGCAGAGCTGCCCACTGTCCTGTGTTTTGCACCCATTCTTTGCATGCCTCCTGGAGAACTTCTGCTCAGCTTTCAGGGCTTTCGTTTGTTCTTTCTTTTTTAAAAATAAATTTTTAAAAATTTGAGATGGGGGTCTCACTTTGTTGCACAGGCTGGTCTCCAACTCCTAGGCTTGAGTGATCCTCTTGCCTCGGCCTCCCAGAGTGCTGAGATTCAAGGAGTGATCCACTGTGCCTGGCCCAGACTTTTGTTCTTGATACAACTAGTCAAATTTAGAATTTCACATTTTTTGTTTTTATATATAATGGTATTTTTCTCACTACTGAAACCATCCAATATATTCATGGCACTTGCCTTCAGGGCATGTTCAAAGCTGTGTGCTTGTTCTAAAAATGTTCAGCCGAATCAAATGTACCCACCATCCATATATATGCCCATCCGTCCATCTGTCTCTATTTCACTCTGTTTCTACCTTTCTGTTTCTTCAAGCCTACTGTTGGCTCAATGTCTTACCCTTGTATGTAGTGTTGGAACACAAACTCCTATGTCTGGGGACACATTCTTTTCCACATTTTCACTATTGTCACAAATATGACTCCAGAATTTTTAAAACCTAATGTCTGTGTTGAGAGTATGGGCAAACAGACAGAGTCTCATACTCTGTTGATGATGATATAAATTGGTACAATATTTGTGGAGGGCAATGGGCAAAATCTATTACATTTTAAAATAGGCAAAAACTGGTCTCACATTTTCTACTTCTAGGAAATGAGACTAGAAATACATTAACACAAATAAATAGTTGTTTTCAGCAACATTTGTAATGTTGAAAGAAAAATACATATATATTTCCACCATTATAAGAAATGATAAATCATGACACAGCCATTCAGTAGACTACTGTATAGCCATTGATAGCAATAAAATACTGATATAGAAAAAATGCCCAAAATATATTGGATAAGAAAAGTATGTTGCAGAACTATGTTTAGTATAATTCCACTTTTGGTTTTAAAAATGTAAATTATACATAAAGGTAGATAGATAATTTAGGTTATGCAAAAAATCAGAGTAGGCCGGGCGCGGTGGCTCACACCTCTAGTCCCAGCACTTTGGAAGGCCAAAGCGGGCAGATTGCTAGAGCCCAGGAGTTCAAGACCAGCTTGGGCAACATGACAAAATCCCATCTGTACAAAAACAAAACAAACAAAACAAAACAAAAATTAGCTGAGCATGGTGGCATGAGCCTGTAGTCCCAGCTACTTGGGAGGCTGAGGTGGGAGGATTGCTTGAGCTAGTGTGGTCAAAGGTGCAATGAGCTGTAATCGTGACACTGCACTCTAGCCTGGGCCACAGAGCAAGACCCTGTCAAAAAATCCTCCCCAAAACAGAATCAGAGTAAAATATATCAAACTATTAATAGTATTTCTCTAGAGGTGGTGTGTGTGTGGGTGGGGGGTATGGGAAGAGGGTGAAGGGAATGAGTATGGTCTGGGTATCTTACAAGAAACTTTTTATATTATACACTTCTTTAAAGCTTATTTGTCAACAAATATATATGTAATTTTTTAAAAAATTAAATTCATCTTGAAAAATTATGGGACAAAATCACAACTAGTTTATGAACATTGATATAGTCAAGATAGAGAACATTTTTCCACAACCACAAGGATGACTCATGTTGACATAGCCACACCCACTTCCCTCTCACCCTATTCCAGCTTTAATTCCTGGTAACTACTGATCTGTTCTCCATTTCAAAAATGTTATATAAGTGGAACCACGCAGTATGTAACCTTTTGGGGATTCGCTTTTCTGTCCACTCAGCGTAATTCTCTCTGGCTATTCCTCCAGGCTGTTCGTGTATCATCAGTTCATTCCTTTTTGTTTCCTTCCTTCCTTCCTCCCTCTCTCTCTCCCTTTCTTTCTTTCTTTCTTTCTTTTTTTTTTTTTTTTTGAAAGGGTCTCCCTCTGTCACCCAGGCTGGAGTGCAGTGGCGCCATCTCGACTCACTGCAACCTCTGCCTCCTGGGTTCAAAAGATTCTCCTATTTCAGCCTCCCAAGTAGCTGGGATTACAGGCGTGGGCCACTGTGTTCATTCCTTTTGGTTGATGAATAGTATTTCATGGTAGGGATGTATCACAGTACATGCAATCATTTGTCATTGATGGCCATCTGTGTTGTTTCCAGTTTTTGTCTCTTATGAATAAAACTGCTTTAAGTACTCATGTACGGGTTTTTTTGTGAACATGTTTTGCTACCCCTGTGGGATGTATGCCAACATATGCAATTGCTGGGTCATATGGTAACTGTGTGTGTGGTCTTCCAATCTGCAAACCTGGTAAGACTCTTCATTAATTTAGATCTTCTTTGCTTTCTTTCATCAGTATTTTGTAGTTCCAGCATACTAGTCTTATGTTTTGTTAAATTTGCACCCCTTAAGCATTTTATTATTTGAATGATTGCAAATAGTATTTTTTTTTTTTTTTTTTTTTTTTTTTTGAGATGGAGTCTCACTCTGTCACCCTGGCTGGAGTGCAGTGGCATGATCTCGGGTCACCACAACCTCTGCCTCCTGGTTTCAAGCGATTCTTCTGCCTCAGTCTCCCGAGTATCTGGGATTACAGCACCCGCCACTATGCCTGGCTAATTTTTTGTATTTTCAGTAGAGATGGGGTTTCACTATGTTGGCCAGGCTGGTCTCGCACTCCTGACCTCAGGTGATCCACCTGCCTCAGCTTCTCAAAATGCTGGGATTACAGGTGTGAGCCACTGCACCTGGCCAGTGTTCTATTTTTAAATTTCAGTTTTTCACGTTTATTGCTAGTATGTAGATGTATTAACAATGACTGTATTGATTTTTGAACATGGAACTAGCTTTGCATCCCTGGAATAAACCTCACTTGTAATTGCATGTAATTCTTTTTTTATATTGCTGAGTTGTTTTTGCTAATATTTTGGTAATGTTATGTGCATCTATATTCACGAGGGATATTGGTCTACCGTTTTCTGTTTTTGTACTGTCATTGTTTGGTTTTGGTATCAGGGTATACTAGCTTCATAAAATTATTTGGGAAGTATTCCCTCATCTTCAATTTCTGGAAAAGATTGAATAGAATTGGTGCTAATTATTTAAACTTTTCATAGAATTCTCCAGTGAAGCCATCTGGGCCGGGGAGTTTTAAATTTTTACTTAGTAGTCCTAGGGCTATTCACGTCACATATTCCATATTGGGTGAGTTGGGGTAGTTTGCATTTTTTTGAAGAATTGATCCTTTTCATTTCAGTTGCCAAATTTATGGATGTAAAATTGCTTATCGTATTCTCTTATCATTTTGACATATGCATGGTCTGTAGTGATATTGCCTCTTTCACTCTTGATATTTGTATCTTTTCTTTTTTCTTTGTCAGTCTTGCTAGAGACTCGTCCATTTTACTGATCTTTTCAAATAACCAGCTTTCTCTTTTATTGTTTTTTCCTATTGTTTTTTGTTTGTTTTCAATTTACTGAATTCTGCGCTTTATTATGGTATTACTTCTCCTTGTTTTGGTGTTTGTTTTTCTATCTTCTTTCTCAGTGTTCTTTTTTTTTTTTTTTTTTTTTTGAGAGGGAGTCTCGCTCTGTCGCCCAGGCTGGAGTGCAGTGGCCGGATCCCAGCTCACTGCGAGCTCTGTGTCCCGGGTTCCCACCATTCTCCTGCCTCAGCCTCCCGAGTAGCTGGGACTACAGGCGCCCGCCACCACGCCCGGCTAGTTTTTTGTATTTTTTAGTAGAGACGGGGTTTCACCGTGTTAGCCAGGATGGTCTCGATCTCCTGACCTCGTAATCCGCCCGTCTCGGCCTCCCAAAGTGCTGGGATTACAGGCTTGAGCCACCGCGCCCGGCTCTTTCTCAGTGTTCTTAGGTGTGTAGCTAGATTATTGATTTCAGGCTTTTTCTCTTTTCTATTAGAAGTATTTAGTGCTAAAAAATGTCTTTTCAGTGGTATTCTAGTGGTGTCCCACAAATTTTGGTATGTTGTATTTTAACTTTTGTTCAGTTCAGTGTATTTTTACAATTTTCCCTTGAAACTTTCTCTTGGCCCAGGAGATACTTAAAAGTGTGTTGTTTAGTTTCCAAGTGTTTGGAGATTTTCTGTTTTTCTACTATTGATTTTTAGTTTGATCCCATTATGACAGAGAATATATTCTGTATGACTTCAATTCTTTTAAATTTATTGAGTTTTTATTTTTTAAATGGCACAGAATATAGTTTTTCTTGGTATGTTCCGTTGGTACTTGAAAGGAATGTGTATTCTGCTGTTATTGGATGAAGTGCTCTCTAAATGTCAGTTAGATCTTAGTATTGACGGTGTTGAGTGCTATATCTGCCCTGACTTTTCTGTCTTGTTTCTCTCTGTTATACACTTTTGAGAGAGGTTTAAGTCTCCAACCATAATTGTGGATTTGTCTATTTTTCTTTTTAATTCTATTAGCTTTTGCTTCACATGTTTTAGCTCTGTTTGGTGCATAAACAGGATTGCTGTGTCTTCTTGGCTGGACTTACTCTTTTATCATTATGTAATGCTCCTCTCTGTCCCTGGTAACATTTTTTTGCTTTGAAGTCTACTTTATCTAATGGTAGTATAGCTACTCTTGTATTCTTTTGATTAATGTTTTCATGGTATATTGCTTTCCATTCTTTTACTTTTAAAATCTATGTTGTTATGTTTGAATTAAATGTCTAGTAGACAACATAGACTTGGATATGTGTTTTAATCTCTCTGCCAATCTCAGTTAGTTTATTAAGACAATTTGAATTTAGTGTAATTATTGCTATGTTAGGACTTAAATATGCTGTTATTTTCCCCCCATGTTTGTTTTCTGTGATTTTTATTTTTTGGTTTTTCTTTTTTTCCCATTCCTGTGGGTTACTTGAAAAAATTTAAAAATAATTTGTTTCCTCTATAGTACTTTTGGTTTGATTTTGATTTTTTTGTTTTAAGACAGAGTCTCGCTGTGTTGTATAATTATAGTCTCAATCTCCTGGGCTCAAGCAGTCCTCCCACCTCAGCCCTTTAAGTAGCTGGGATTACAAGTGCATGCCACTGTGCTTGGCCCTCAGTTATACTTTTTTGAATGTATGTCTTTGTTAGCTTTTTAAGTTATTTCTCTAAGTATTTCATTATATGTACATAACTTATTACTGTCCATTGCCAACATTTTACCAGTTCAGATGAAGTGTAGAAACCTTAGTTCTTTTTGCTATCTCCATTTGTAATTGTCTTACATATTTCCTCTTTACAGAGAACAGCATCAGAGAGTGTTATAATTTTTGCTTCAATGATCAACTAATTTTAAAAACTCAAGAGCAGGAAATATTGTACTTATCCATTTTTTTTGCTTATGTTCTCTTTCTTTCTTCCTATTGTTCTGATATTCTTTTTAAAAACCATTTATTTTTCTTTTTAAAGAATGTTCTTAGCTATTCTTTCAGTGTAGGCCAGCTAGCAACAACTTTCTTTGGTTTGTTTTCTTTCATTGAGAATGTCTTTATTCCCCCTTCATTCCTAAAGGACATTTTCTCTAGATATAGAATTCTGGGTTGACAAGTCTTTTTTCAACACTTGAAAAATGTTGTGCCACTTTCCTTTTGAACTCTATGGCCTCTTTTGTGAAATCTGTTGTCATTCAGATTGTTTTCCCCTCACAAGTAAGATGTCCTTTTTTATTAGAATTCTTTTTTTTTTTTGTCTTTAGTTTTCAGAAGTTTGACTGTGACATGACTTAGTATAGATTTCTTTGGGTTGATATTGTTTGGAGTTTTCTCAGCTTCTTGAATCTGTAGATTTGCATCTTTTGCCAATTTGGGGAAGTTTTCAGTTATTATATCTTGGAGGACTTTTTCAGCCAGGCCCTTATTTTCCTCTTTTTCCAGGATTCTGATGACACCAGTGTTAGGTTTTTTGTTTTAGTCCCACAGATCCCTAAGGCTCTGTTCTTTTTTGTTTGTTTGTTTGTTTTGTTTTCAGCTTGTATTATTTTCTGCTCAGATTGAGTCATTTCTATCTTCAAGTTCACTGAGGTTTTACACTGACTTCTGCTATAAGCTCATCCATTAAGTTTTATAAAAATTTCGGTTATTATGATTCCCAGTTCTAAAATTTTCATTGTTTCCTCTTTATGTCTTCTGTTTCTTTACTGTGTGTTTTTATTTGTTTCAAGCATGTTTGTAATTGCTCATGAAGGATTTTTATGATGGCCACTTTAAACATTTTGTCAGTAATCATCTTTGTCATATTGGTGTGGCATCTTATTTTTTTGAGACAGGTTCTCACTCTGTCAGCCAGGCTGGAGCATAGTAGCATGAGCATGGCTCACTGCAGCCTCAACCTCCCAAGCTCAAGTGATCCTCCCAACTCAGTGTCCCCAATAACTGGGACCGCAGGCACACATTACTATACCCAGCTAATTTAATATTTTTGTAGAGACGGGGGGTCTCTACAAAATTGCATATGTTACCCAGGCTAGTCTTGAATTCCTGAGCTCCAGTGATCCTCCCACCTTGGCCTCCCAAAGTGCTAGAATTGCAGGGGTGAGCCACAGTACCTAGTGGTGGTGGTATCTATTGATTGTCTTTTTCATTCAGTTTTAGATCTTCCTGGCTCTTGGTATGATGAATATTTTTCTATTAGAATTTGTATATTTTGGGTTTTATGTTATAGGATTTTTAATCTTGTTCAAACCTATGTTAGTTGGCTCTAGCAGGTGTTGAATAAAATCTAGTGTGAGCTCAGTGGGGGAAAGGGAAAGTGCTGCCCATTTTGCCAGGAGTGGGGACAGAAGTCCAGATTCTCTACTTTGCCTCCATTGACACTTATGAGGCAGTGCCCCTCCGTGCTGCTTGGGTGGAGGTGGGTGTTCTTGATTCCCTCTAGGCTTACACACCCTGGCTGGGAGGAACAGGAGTGCCACTGCTCCCTACATGGCTTCACTGACACCATGGGAGGAGGTGGCTTGATTTTTACTAGGCAGTGGTATAGGTCTTAACTCTCCACCAGGCCTCCTCCAGGCCCCAGCCCCTCCCTAGTGGGGAGAGGGAGGGTTGTCTCATTACCACAGGATGGGGGCAGAAGTTGAGGCTCCTCACATGGTCTCCACTGCCACCACATGGCTGGATGGTGGGAGGTAGGAGGGGTCGCTGCCACCTGGTAGAGATGAAACCTCTGGCTCCACACTTGGCCTTCTCTGACACCACCCTGGCAGGGTGCTTGGGGCACCTTGCTACAGCCTGGTGAGGGTGGAGGTTGAGGTTCCCCACTGGCCTTTGCTGGTGAGGGTGGGTATGGGGCCACCGTTGCTGCTGTTGTTTCCTGTAGCATTTGGCTGGAGTCGAGAGGCTGTTGTCTAAAGGTTTTCTCTTTTGCTAGGCTGCCCTTTTCCTGGTCTTTTGCTAAAGAAAGCAGACTTTTGTTGGGGATGTTTTTGTGTGTGCCTTTTGCCATTTTTGAGTTGCCAGCTCCTTTAGCTCCAAGACAAAAAGAAAACTCCAGGGACTCACCATTGTATCATTCCTTGTGACCCAAGGCCCCTAGCCTGTCTGCCTCCATCTTCAGATTCTCCTGTTTGTTTATCTTCAGATTCTCCTGTTTGTTTTATATATAATGTCCAGGGTTTTTACTTGTATTTAGAGGGACAAATAGGGAAAAGTATGCCTCTTCCTGGAAGCAGAAGTCCTTGGGTAACACTGAGAAAAGGGCAAACTGTAAGAATAGAATCTAAAGTCAGCTCAGCCCTCTGTTTACTCAGGAAGTCCTGCAGGGCCCACAGCAGGGATTGCACCAGAAGATGTGAAGAGGGGGAGCAGGTGGGGCTCCTGTCATAGGCTGGGTTTTTCTGGAAGCAGACTCAGAGATGGAGTTAGCATGTAGGAGCTCCAGTAGGGAGTGCTTTTGGTATCAAACCTATGGAAGGGAATGCAAGAGGAAAGGAGAGGAAGGGGAAGGGGAGAAAGAAGGGGAAGGCAGGGAAGCAGGATTGTGTAGATGGAGATGCCAAGGCTCCATGGAAGCCACCGCTAACCTACCAGGGCAAGCTGAAGATGGGATGAGCTTCCATAGCTGTCCTAACTTGGGAAGAGAAGGTCAGGCCTTTGTATACCTGTATTGCCAAAGCGTGTGTGTTACCCCGAAAAGGGATGTGACCCTTGGCAAGACAGCCTTCTTTACTGAGGCCAGGGGTGGTGATGGCGGGCGCTGGCCTTGCAGCATCCAGGGGATAAGTCCTTCATTCTGAAGGGTGCTTGTGACATGCCACGGACCTGCCACACTTACCTTTCTTCAGCTAGTGACAGAGAGCTCTGATCACAATGCTTCTCTGTGGCCAGACCTGGGGACTGACGGTTCCCTGTTGATCGTCTATGTCCTTGATGCTGTTCTTGAGGAAGGGGTAAGCCCTGAACATGGAATGCTTTCCCTGGTTATACAGGCTGGACCCCAGCAATGAGTGCAGAGCTCTTACCCTGTTCCCTTCCATCGTGTCTGGCTCCAGCCACCTTGGCTTCAATTTAATCTCCTCTTTTTTCAGGACAGAGCTGCCACCTTTAAAGACATTGTTGTTAACAGTACTAATAATATGACTATACTTGATTGAGTATCACTATGTTTCAATCAATTTACGTATTTTATTTTATTGAGTGCTCATAACCACTCTATGTGGTAGGAATTATTATTGCTCATTTTGCATATGAGAAAATGGAGGCTCAGAGAGGTTAAATCACTTGCCCAAAGCCTACAAGTTACTAAGAAGCAGGGTCAGAACCAAACTCTTGTGCTTTTTCCACCCTCTAGTGCCGTCTGTATCCTGTTCAGCAGGGTCTCAGCTGGCTTAACAGAGCCATTATCATGTAGCAATACAGCACATTCACTTTGTCCGCTGTGCAAAATGAGACTGCCAAATGCAACTTCGGTTTTAAAAAAGAATTTGGAAGAAAATATTTCAAAATATTTACTTTGGTTACCTCTAGACTAGTTAGGGTTACAGATGATTTTGAAAAAACTTCAGCATCTTCTAACAATTTTACAATAACATGTATTACATATATAAATAGGAAAAGAAAACCTTTTAAAAAGGAAAGTAAATAGTGAGACAACAAAATTTGTTCAAAAATGAAGCCAGCTGTCAGTGGGCATGGTGTGAAAGAAAAGCAACAGAGCCTGAGAATAGACATGATTTGTGGACTCTGCCCTCATTTGTTGAAATGATTGCATTTATATACTAGATGTCTCTGAAATGCAGATTCTAAATCCATTTTGTCTAAGAGTCTATTTTGGATAGACTAGGGAAAGTGCTTATATAAATAAATATTGTAGTAATTCCCTCCTAAAGTTATAATCATACATCTATTTGTACCTTACAGTTTACAAAGCATTGAACATATACTCTCTAGTTTGATACTCCCAACAATAATGTGTAAGGCGTTGCTTTCTTCTTTCTACAGGTATAAACTCAGCCTGAGATTCCAGAATATTCTGTGTATTGACCACCACAGCAAGAAGAAAAACTCCATGTAGGACTGAAATGTAAGTCTTATGATGCTCAACTTGGTCTTCTCTCTACCATAACGCCTTTGAATTGAGTTATCTCACAAATAATGATCTCCATGTCTACTTGAAGTGGATTTGTTTATAGGGCATTGCTTTCATTAATTCATTCTGAGCTGCTGAGCACTAGTGTAAGCCAGGCTTTCTCCCTTGCCTGGGGATGCAGCAGTGAACAAAGCAGACTCGATCCTCCTCTCTTGAGTTTTAGTCTGCAGGCCAGGAGTTGGAGGATAGGAGAGGAAACTAGAGGAGCAGGGTCATTTCCAGTGGGAGTTGAGAATGATGAAGATGAAAAGCATAATGCTGGGGGAGAGAGAGACTTGTTGGTGTGTGGGTGTGGGGCCACCCAGGAAGGGTCTTCAGGGGGCCTTTCTGAAGAGCTGGCACTGATGCAGTACCTGAAGGAGGAAGCCAGTAACCATTCAGGGGTCAGAGCCTTCGGTTAAGAGGGAACCGTAACAGAAGACAGCCCGAGGCTGTGGGAATGGACTTGGCTTATTTGAGGAAGCAAAGGAAGGTTTGCATGACTAGAGTGGGGGCCCTTGGAGGGTAGTGGACCCTGGCTAGGAATGTGGCCTGTGACTTACTTCCTACAGTAAGAAGTCCTTTTCTCCAGGACCCTTTCTGTGAGCCACAGCCTGTGTGGTCTGGGGGGTTCCAGCACTAGCCCTAGCTCTCACTCCATCCCAATCTTAGGAAAACTGGTCCCTGCATTCCCAGCTTCAATTTCCCTACCAAGAAGTGCAGGGTTGTCACTGTCCTCTTCCTACTGAATTCATTTTTTCCCTTCCTCACAAGATGACAAACTCTGTGAAGACTGTAATGAGGTCACTCCTTTCTATCTAACTTCTCCACACTCCCAACCTATCCATACACCTACACCCAGAAGCATCCAGGCCACTTTTGTTCAATCATGGCAGATCAACTGATATACAGGCTAGGGATTTAAGAAATACACAGGGGTTGGAATAAGCTGGATTTATCGGCCAGTTGTAAAAACTGGTACTAATATTTATGAGCTATAGAAAGAAAAATAGAGGCCTGCGTAGGCCCTGTAGCCAGCTGCTAGCTCCCAGCCACCCCCACCATCCGGGCCTGGGGACACAGCCCACTCTCCAGTACTTTCCTGCCCCCAGGGATGACTTGCTGGAAGGATAATGCTATCTTGCCTGGGATTTACCCATCTAAACAGCCCATATTTCACACCTGTGGCTCCCCACTAACTACACCTCCTCTGAAGAATCAGCAAAAGGAAGTAGTCTTGCAGGAGGGGTAGGTGATGTTTGCTCAGCTTCACGCCTAGAGATAAAAGAGCGAGCTTTCCAAAATTCCAGTCTGATCTGTACTCCCCCGCTTCATGCTGGTCTGTACTCCCCATCACCCTCAAAAAGAAGTCCCCTGTCCTGACCGGGTGTGGTGGCTCACACGTGTAATCCCAGCACTTGGGGAGGCCGAGGCGGGAGGATCACGAAGTCAGGAGATGGAGACCATCCTGGCCAACATGGTGAAATCCCGACTCTACTAAAAATACAAAAATTAGCTGGATGTGGTGGCGTATGCCTGTAATCCTAGCTACTCGGGAGGCTGAGACAGGAGAATCACTTGAACCGACGAGTCAGATGTTGCAGTGAGCCGGGATCACGCCACTGCACTCCAGCCTGGCGACAGAGAGAGACTCCCTCTGAAAAAAAATAAAAAGAAAAAGAAGTCTCCTGTCCTTACACTTTCAAGTCCTACAAATTCTAGCCTCTGCCTCCCTCAGGGCACCCCCACTCCATGTTCTGTTTCTCTGACTCTGTCTTCTGGCCTCTCTTAGTCCCTGGCATTGGCTATTCTTGCCTCTTCCCTATGGTTGAGAATTCTCTGTGCTGTTCTCCTTGCCTCACTCTTTGGCAGGTGAACTCATTACCACTTTCATCCCTCATGTCTCGTTTAAATACGGCTGCCTTGTGGACCCCCTGGGAGAGCAGCTTTCTGTTCCCCGTTCCCTCAGCCCTCAAGCCCCATCTTTGGCATCTTGTCATAATTTGCCTTTACTGGCTGGCCTCCCTGTTGGCTATAAGACCCTGAGGGCAGTGGCTGCATTTCTCCTGTTCCCAAGTGGGTTTTTTTGGATGAAGGGTGACAGGATGTCACTATGTCACCCAGGCTGGAGTGCAGTGGTGCAACCATGGCCCACTGCAGCCTTGACCTCCTGGGCTCAAGTGATCCTCCTACCTCAGCCTCCCCAATAGCTGGGACCACAGATTTGTACGACCACACCCAGCTAATTTTTAAACGTTTTGTAAAGATGGGGTTTTGCCATGTTGCCCAGGCTGGTCTCAAACTCTTGGACTCAAGCAATCCTTCTGCCTTGGCCTCTCAAAATGCTGAGATTACAAATGTGAGCCACTGAGCCTGGCCACAGGTGTTCTTCCTTCCTCACACAATGTCTGGCATAGGAGCCATAAAACTTCGTTGCATGGATGAATAAGTGAACCAGGAAGGCCTTTGAAGCTTTTTTAGCACTGCTTAGGTTTCAGGGTGAAATTTGGGGGATCTCTTGAACTTCAGTTTCTTAAACTCCAGCAAAGAACAGGACCTGTAACTGGGAAGTGAGGGTAAGAGAACCACAATGACAGGAGCATTTTCAAGCTCTGATCCGCTAGCCTAGAGCCTAGTGCCAGGCCCTGCTCTAGGCTCTTTGCATGAATTATCTGGTGAATCTCACAATTGCTGTTATAATCTCCATTCTTCAGCCAGTCCTGGGAGTAAGGGGAAGGGTGCGTGAGTACCAGGTCAGAAGAAAAGCAAGAAGTAGGTGGTAGAAACTCTGAAAGTTTAGAGTTCCAAAAGAAAGAAGCAGGCTCAATTTGGGAGGTCTGCTGGAAGAAACAGAAGAGGCCCCAGGACTCTGGCTTCAGGGCCAGGGACTGTGTCTGGGTGGCTTCGTCAAAGACAGACAGGCTTCACCCAGAGCTGGCCAAATGCTGGACACTGGGCTAAGAGGGCTTTATATGCTTGCTTCATCCAACTGCACAACAGCCCACCGAAGAAAGGGAGCTTCAGAAAAGTCACTTGCTCAGTGTCATATAGCTAGTGGCAGAGTTGCAGCTGCAAAGTCCCCTTGTTCACTGGGGCATTCCCAGATGGTCAGTGAAACAGCAAGCTCCAGTTCGCTTCCTGAGTGTAGCCCAGATGAGTTCGTTTAAAGCACTGACAACATCTTAGAGATTTTATATATACATACCACACTGCTCAAAGCAGCAAGGGCACGCCTGTAAGAGCAGATGCAGAACTGGCCTTCGTTCCAGTAGGAGAACAATTGTAACTGAGGTTCCTTGGTCTGGGGGCCACCAGAGAATCCTCTGAGCTCAGCCCAGCCTCTCGATCAGGACATTTTGGGCTAATGCCCCAAGTCATTTCTCTGCTGTCTGACTGAGCTTCCTTCCTCTGATAACCATAAAGTGCTGTCTCTTCCATAAAAACAAAAATTTTCTTCTAAAGCTGTCTTCCACCCCCAACCAGAAGCCCAAGGCCTCTTATTTCTTACAAGTTTCTGCTCACAGAGCCATTTTATTTCTCCTTATTATGTGATCAACTTTTCCCTCTTCACCAGGGACTTTCCTGCTTTTAGGACTGAAAGTCCTTGGTCCTAGGCAGCCCCCTCAGTCCCAGGTAAAAACCAGAATGGTTGGTCACCGCTCTACACTAGGAGAGGGTAGAGAAATGTTTTTTAATTCTCATCCATACGTTAGTTTCTTTTGCTGCTTCATGTATGCAGCCTGTCCGATTTTGTGACCATCACCAACATTCCTAGAAATTGGCAGGTCACCTGCAGTGTACTTGTCGGACCTAGTGGACTTGTTGCATACATGCACTACTGCTGTTGGACACTAGATGGTGGCCTCGCACCCTTGTTTAGAGAAAGTGTGACACTGAACCGGCCTTTAGGAAGTCCTGGGCATTTGGGAAGAACATGGGCCAGAGAAAAGTGAAAAACTATATGCTTATGGGACAGCCTGGAAGAAGCAGACCAGTGTGCAATGGCAAGCGCTAAAAACGAAAAATATCAGATTTGGCTTAAAATTCCTTAAGCATTTAGACATTGGGGTGGAAAGAAAGGCATGTCTATTTCACCAGGAAGTGGATCTGCTTTCACCAGCTGATCCGAATAATTTGTCCACTGGGAATATATCGTATAAAGGAGAAAACAAACAAAAAAAAACTAACAAGTTGGTTAGATGCAGGGAACATCTTCTGGGTGGGTTTAATTACAGCTTTGGCTCCCTGGGTGAGCAAATATCCCGATACCAGAGCCGGTGCTGCAGGTGTGCTTAGCCAGCCCAGCCAGGGCCGAAGATGCTGAGAAGCCCGGAGGAGGCCCCTCCCGAGGCTGAGTGACTCCCACCACCTGCAGAGAACACAGTTGCCATGAGCCTTGCTCATCCTCCTTGAGCAGCTAAATTTATATTCTGAGAACAGAACACTGTGGCGCCGGAGCTGTCAGGAGGGAACAGGGAGGAGATGGGAAGGAAGAGTGCCGTCATCTTGGAGCGGGCTCGGGGGTGGAAGTGGATTCACATTCTCAGGGCTTTGTAAGTGAGCCCGCAAGATTTTTCCTGGAGAAAGTGGTGTCTGAGAAATTATAGTTTTTCTTTAAGTGTTGCCCTCTCCTCCACTTAAACCCCAGTAGTGGCTGTCAAGGTCAAGGGAAAATCTTCCCTTTCATTCTCTGAAGGTTTGCTGAAAAATCAACTCACAAAAGGCAGGTTCGTAAGAGAAAAGGCATACACATTTATTAGCATGCACAAGGCTGAATCAGAGTGACTGTCCCGTGTCCTGGTGGGGCCCCGATACTTACATGGCCGTATTTCAGAGGGAAGTGGGGAGGTGGGGAATATAGGTACTTCTGTTAAGAGGCAAGAAATGATTACTAGGGAGAATGAATGGATCAGGAACATAGATTAACTTGTAAATCGTTCTCTCTGGAAATTGAATGAGCCTGAGAGACAGAGGTTTTCCTGTGAAAGGGTCTCTTCAGGCGTAGTTACATTGAATAGATAATAAGATAACAGGAAGAGGAAGGAAAAACAATTACTTTCCTTGGTGGGTTGATCTGGTCTTTATGCAGATAAGATAAAAGTCTCTTCTAGCATCTGTTGATCTCTAAGGGCCTTCAGAATACTCATTATAGGCCAGACGTGGTGGGTTATGCCTGTAATCCCAGCACTTTGGGAGGCCAGGAGGATTGCTTGAGCCCAGGAGTTTGAGACTAGCCTGGGCAATATAGTGAGATTCCCCAACCCGCCCCTCCACCTCCCCGCCGCTGCCATCTCTACAAAAATAATTAAAAAAATTAGCTGGGCACGATGGTTCACACCTGTAGTCCTGAGTACTCAGGAGGCTGAGGTGGGAGGATCTCTTGAGCCCAAGAGGTCAAGGCTGCATTGAGCTGAGATCACGTTGTTATACTCCAGCCTGAGTGACAGAGTGAGACCCTGCCTCAAAAAAAAAAAAAAAAAAAAAAAAGGTAAACCCCGAATCCTCATTATGCCAAGGAGCCATATTTTGGGGTGAAGTTGCCTGCGCCCCTTCATTACTAACAAGTTATGCTGCTGAACTCCCTTTCAAAAGCTTGAGTTAATGGTTAACACCCTGCCCTTCACAGGACATACTCATTAACCCAAAGAATGGTGGAGCTGGGCTGGCACTCAGTGGCCCAGAGGCTTTTCAAACTGCTGGGGAGAGCTAGCTCTCCATACTCACTCCAGGGTTTTCTTATACAAAGATGCATTTAATTCTGCAAGTAGAATGTTTAAGATGTCTAAAGCTGCTACCACTTTTTATCTCTTTTATTATGAACTCTGGAAAAACTGGGCTTGAAAAAGAAATCCCATACTAAAAATACAAGTTTGATTAATTTTACAAGCTCAGAGAGATGAAGTAAAACCACAGCCTTCCCCTAGAGCTGGTCCAGCAGGATGACTAAGCCCAGGCAGAGCCCAGTCATAAGGCATGCTTTTCCTGCCCTGATGTCATGTCCTTGGAGTGGGTTAGAAGAGGTCTCTAAAGCAGTGGCCTGGAGTGGAGTCACAGCGTGGAAGATGAGGTGTTTGCAGGAGAAAGCTTGAAGGAGGCCTCACCACGGAGCTTCAGTGGAACCTCACTGAACCTCAGTTGCCATGGTCCTTCAGAGAGTGGGACTTTGATGCCTTCAATCTGTTTTTTTCTTAGACTCTGGGGCTAGAGGAAGGTTTTCACTTTTGCACCTGCCCTGCAGGTGGGAGTCTGATAGGGCACCAGCTGAGGACAGCCCTGAACTGCAGGGCTGGCAGGAATGATCCAGACTGGATAGAGACTCCATGTGAGTGGTGGCGAGTAGTAGTGTGACCACAGGCAGATAATCAGGTATCAGCAGGGCAGAAGAGCGCTTCCCCCACACACAACAGGAGTGTTGGGCGACCATCGGGTGAGGGTCAGGTGGTGGTTAACTATTTCTCTAAAGTAATAATTGTTCACAGCAGTACCAGGGAAAGGCAGTCTCCAGTCTCCTAATACATAGAAAACATCTGAAACTGGTGATCAGCAGCTTCCCCATAAGATCTCAGGAGAGGGGAGAAGTAACACAAGACCCCAGAAGTATGTTGTATTAGGGTTCTCTAGAGGGACAGAACTAATAGGATACGTGTCTATGTGAAGACAAGTTTATTAAAAAGTATTGACTCACACGATCACAAGCTGAAGCCCCAAAACAGGCCGTCTCCAAGATGAGGAGCAAGGAAGCCAGTCTGAGTCCCAAAACCTTAAAAGCAAGGAAGCCAACAGCACGGCCTTCAGACTGTGGCCGAAGGCCTGAGAGCCCCAGGCAAACCACTGGTGTAAGTCCAAGAGTCCAAAGCTGAAGAACTTTGTCTGATGTTCAAGGGCAGGAAGCATCCAGCATGGGAGAAAAATGAGGGTCAGAAGACTCAGCAAGTCGGCTTCTCCTACCTTCTTCTGCCTAGTTTATTCTAGCGGTGTCAGCAGCTGATTGGATGGTGCACACTTCCATTGAGGGTGGGTCAGCCTCTCCCAGTCCACTGACTCAAATGTTAATCTTCTTTGGCAACATCCTTACAGACACATCCAGGAACAATACTTTGCATCCTTCAATCTAATCAAGCTGACACTCTATATTAACCATCACATATGCCACCGTATAAAACCCCAAGTCAAGAGCTCAAGTGACGCACTTGGTCTTTCCAGTTGTCCTCTTGGCCTTCTTCCAAGTGTACCTTTCTTCCTTCCTTTCATTACTACTCTACAATACTCTACAACTTTTTTTTTTTTTTTTTTTTTGAGATGGAGTTTTGCTCTGTCACCCAGGCTGGAGTGCAGTTGTGCAATCTCAGCTTACTGCAGCCTCCACCTTCTGGGTTCAAGCGATTCTCCTGTCTCAGCCTCCTGAGTAGCTGGGATTACAGGTGCACACCACCACACCTTGCTAATTTTAGTATTTTTAGTAGAGACGGGGTTTCACTATGTTGGCCAGGCTAGTCTCGAACTCCTGACCTCAAGAGATCCGCCTGCCTTAGCCTCCCAAAATGCTGGTATTACAGGTGTGAGCCACCACACCTGGCCTGCTCTACAGCTTTTTAATAAACTTTCACTCCTGCCCTAAAACTTGCCTTGGTTGCCAGGCGCAGTGGCTCATGCCTGTAATCCCACCACTTTGGGAGGCTTAGGTGGGTAGATCACCTGAGGTCAGGAGTTCGAGACTAGCCCAGCCAACATGGTGAAACCCTGTCTCTACTAAAAATACAAAAATTAGTCAGGCATGGTGACGGGCACCTGTAATGCCAGCTACTGAGGAGGCTGAGGCAGGAGAATCACTTGAACCCGGGAAGCGGAGGTTGCAGTGAGCCGAGGTCACACCACTGTAGTCCAGCCTGGCTGACACAGCGAGACTCTACCTCAAAAAAACCAAAAACCAAAAACCAAAACAAAACTTACTTTGATCTCTCCTTCTACCTTATGCCCCTCAGTCAAATTCTTCTGAGGAGGCAATAATTGAGGTTGCTATGGATGCAGAGGGATAACCACCACCGCTAAGAGTAGAGGGAGGGAGCCTTGAGTGGGAGGAAAACAAGCCTGGGTCTCTTAACTCCCCAGTCCTGGTTTCTTCACCTCTAACGTTAGGTATAGTAATAGAGGCTCCACCCATTGCCCAGGGTCGTTTGGAGAAAAAAGTAAAATGATGAAGGTGACCAGGTGTCTTAAAATAGAAAGTCAAGTATTTAAAATACCTCCCATTTTTGAGTCCTTACGATGTTAAGCACTTTGCCACCAGCAGTGGAACTTCTGTGGTGGCACTTCTCAGGGAAGTGCCTGTGAGAAGCAGCGACACCATGACACCTGCATACCGGACCCCTGCGTTAGGCCGGGTAAGGGCCGGGACCTGGGCACCACGCAGGCTTGGATGTGGACCTGCCTCCAACAGCTCCCTCTGGGGTGTGATGCTGATGGGGGTCCTTGACACCTCTGAAGTCTCAGTCCCCTAAGGTCACCCCCAGCTTATAGGATTGTGCTTCTGTAGATTAAACAAGACACAGCAGTCCTCCCTTATCCATGGTTCTGTTTTCTTTGACCAAAAATATTAAATAAAACATTCCAGAAATAAACAATTTATGTTTTAAATTGAGTGTCATGATGAAATCTCACACTGTCCTGCTCCATCCTGCCCGGGCATGAATCATCCCTGTGTGCAGCACATCCACTGTCTATACCCACTACCCCTTAGTCACTTAGTTACTGTCTAGATTGTCAGATCAAAACCATAGAATGGGCCGGGCCTGGTGGCTCATGCCTGTAATCCCAGTGCTTTGGGAGGTGGAGGTAGGGGGATCATTTGAAGCCAGGTGTTTAAGGCCAGCCTGGGCAACTAGTGAAAGACCCTGTCTCAACAAAACATTAAAAAGTTGGCCAGGCGTGGGTGGTATACATCTATAGTCCTAGCTACTTGGGAGACTGAGGTGGGAGGATCGCTTGAGTTCAGGAATTTGAAGCTACAGTGAGCTGTGGTTATGCCACTGCACTCCAGCTTGGGTGACAGAGGGAGACCCTGCCTGAAAAACAACGAAGAAACAAACAAAAACATATAGAGAGCTTGATATGATCTACAGTTTCAGGCATCCACTGGGGGTCTTGGAATGTATCCCTCATGAGTTAAGGGGGTACCACTATCCATTACACACATAAAACATTCAGCAAAATACTTATCAATGGCCTACAAATATTAACTTACAAAGGATATTTTTTTTTTTTTTTTTTTGAGACGGAGTCTCGCTCTGTCGCCCGGGCTGGAGTGCAGTGGCCAGATCTCAGCTCACTGCAAGCTCCACCTCCCGGGTTTACGCCATTCTCCTGCCTCAGCCTCTCAAGTAGCTGGGACTACAGGCGCCCGCTACCTCGCCCAGCTAGTTTTTTGTATTTTTTAGTAGAGATGGGGTTTCACCATGTTAGCCAGGATGGTCTCGATCTCCTGACCTCGTGATCCGCCCGTCTCGGCCTCCCAAAGTGCTGGGATTACAGGCTTGAGCCACCGCGCCCGGCCACAAAGGATAATTTTATTTGGGCTTCTGTCCGAGTCACTTAGAGGTCATGCCTGCGCCTGCCTTTGAAGAGCTTACAACCTAATAAGGAGGTAAGACATTAACATGAGCAGACCACTGACATACAGGGCAGCCAGTAAAAAATAACAATGAGGTGATTCAGACTTTATGTATTTTAAGAGATTTAGAGTAAGGAGAGTGGTAACTTCAAGCTGGGGGTAGGGACTGGGGTATGGAGTGAGAATGACTTTTTGCAAAGCAAACTATACATCCATATATTGGATCTTCTGTCACCCTTAAGGCAACCGTGTAAGGTGAGGAGTGGGTAATCCCAACATCCTGTCCTTGTGTAATCAGTTTCCTGCAGGGCTCTCGCATGCCGGTTACAGTTTACACTGGTGGCTCCAGGCTGTTTGGAGTAAACCATGGGAATAAAATGGAATAGAGCGGTTGTTCTCAAACTTAAGCGTGTTCAGGATCACTTGGAAGGTTTATTAGAAACTTCATAGGCCCTGTCCACAGAGATTTGGAAACAGGGGGTTTAGGGTGTGGCCCACAGGTTTGCATTTCTAGCCAGTCCCTGGGTGATGGCTGTGCTGGGGATCTGTGGGCCACATGCTGGGAGCAGTGCTGGAGTGGAGCAGTGTCCAGGGCTGCCCTGGGACGAAAGCATGCATCTGTGTCCCCTGCTTACGGGGGTGGCCTCTGATGTACTCTCAGAACTTGTACTTCTTCCTTTGAGGCTCACGTCTTGGGTGATCTGGAGAGAATTACTTTTTTTTTTTTTTTTTTTTGAGATGCAATTTCGCTCTTCTTGCCCAGATTGGAGTGCAATGGCACGATCTCGGCTCACCACAACCTCCACCTCCCAGATTCAAGCGATTCTCCTGCCTCAGCCTCTTGAGTAGCTGGAATTACAGGCATGTGCCACCATACCCAGCTAATTTTGTATTTTTAGTAGAGACGGGGTTTCTCCATGTTGGTCAGACTGGTGTCAAACTCCCTACCTCAGGTGATCCACCCGCCTCGGCCTCCCAAAGTTATGGGATTTCAGGCGTGAGCCACCGAGCCCGGGGAGAATTACTTAATCTCTCTGAACATCTATTTCCTAGTTTGAAAGTGGAAATGATAGCTACATGGTAGAGTTGCTGTGAGGACTAATGCAAGTGGAAGCCCACTGCATGTGCCCCCTTGTCTTGGAGCTTCCCTCTTACACCCCAGATCCCACCAACCTCCCTGACTTGACTTTTCAGGCTTACCCTTTCACCTGCTGTCCCTGTGGAGTATGGCTGTCGCTGTCTGTCTTCGTTGATTCTTTCTGATCCTGGATCCTCTTGCAGGACTTTGACTAACACACCTGAACTCTTCTGACTGACCCTACACCTGGCCATAGTTCCTCCTCCTCTGTTGGTCTTTCTTGCTGCCAACACATTTCTGAAAACATTGCCGTTTAGGTGTTTTTACATAAAGGTGTCTGGACTCTGTGAACCCTTCTTATTGTTGTAGCTAAGACTCTGGTATCCAGAAGGTTCAGAACCTGGGAAGTCCCAGTTTATAGTGATTGTAGGTAATTTTGGCTGTTCCCTCCAGCCAGTCACAGAATGAGCATGTGAGTCAGGCTGGGTTAGTCTTCATGCTTCCCGTTCTTGCTCACAATATTTGGTCAGTGGAGTGAGCATTGACCAAGGCCATGTCAATCCAAATTCTTCCCTGGGGTTTTTGATACAGTAACTCATAAAATCTGCCATCTCAGATGATGCAGTGCAGCAGGTTGTATTTTTCAAAGATGCTTTCAACAGCATCCCCGAGACTACAGCTCTGCATATGATGCGACCTTTTCATTTCTCCTATAAAGAGGTGGGGTTGATTTTCCCTTTTCTTGAATCTGAGTAAGGGTGGGACCAACGTGAAAATAATGCTTTGTGACATCTAAGGCTGTGTACTAAAAGATAATGCAGTTTGCATCTGGTCCTCTGGGGATAGTGCTCTTGGAACCCTGGAACCATGCTATGAGGAAGTCCAGGCAGCCGCACTGGCCGTAGCGAGGTGCTCTGGCCACACCCCCAGCTGAGGTCCCTAGCAGCTAACATCAATCCTCAGACAGGTGGGCAAGGACCCCTCAGGCATTCCAGCTGCCAGCTGTCCAGTCACCTCTTGCCTTTGAACCCCAGCTGATGCCTCACAGAGCAGAGATGATGAGATGTCCCCTCTGAGCCCTGCCCAAATGATAGATTCATGAGCAAAACAAATTATTGTTGTATGAAGCCACTAACTTTGGGGTGGCTTGTAATAAATAACTGAAATATGGAACTTGGTAATAAGAATTTGGAATTTCCGTCAGCATGTCCCCATTATATAAAGAAAATTTACTGGTAATGGGGAGAACGCAGAGACAGCAGAAATAAAAGTGATTCCAATGATAATGGAGTCCCCAGGTTCAGTCTCTGAGGTCCTCAGATCCTCTCTTCCTTCTGCAACTTTTCCACTCACACTGAGCTGCCTACCCCAGTTTCTTTCCAGCAAATCCTTTTTCTTGCTTAAGGTAGTTTGATTTGGGTTTCTGCTGCCACGTTCACGAAGAGGTTTTTGTGGTGCTTGTTTCCTTCAGAATGTGCTGTCCATCACTTCTCATCAACGTGGGGTCCAAAGAGCAGCATGATCAGCCTCTACTGGGAGAAAAGCAAAATCCCAGGCACCATCATCTCGAGCCTACAAAATCTGTGGGGATGGGACCCTAGAATGTGTATCTTTTTTTTTTTTTTTGAGATGGAGTCACGCTCTGTTGCCCAGGCTGGAGTGCAATGACGCAATCTTGGCTCACTGCAACCTCTGCCTCCCGGGTTCAAGCAATTCTCCTGCCTCAGCTTCCTGAGTAGCTAGGATTACAGGCACCTGCCACCACACCTGGCTAATTTCTTTTTTTTTTTTTTACTTTTAGTAGAGACGGGGTTTCACCATGTTGGCCAGGCTGGTTTCCAATTCCTGATCTCAAGTGATCTGCCCGCCTCAGCCTCCCAAAGTGCTGGGATTATAGGCATGAGCCACTGTGCCCAGCAAGAATCTGTATCTTTTTGTTTGTTTTGGGACAAAACAACCTAGGCTCTGTTGCCTAGGCTGGAGCACGGTGGTGCAATCATAGCTCACTACAACCTCTACCTCCCAAGGCTCAAGTGATCCTCCCACCTCACCCTCCCAAGTAGGTGGGACCACAGGCATGTGCCACCACACCCAGCTAACTTTTTCAGATTATGCCAGCTAACTTTTTAAAATTTTTTGTAAAGAAGGGTGTTAGTCCAAACTGTACCTTTGTTGTTGTTGTTGTTTTGTTTTGTTGTCGTTGTCGTTGTTGTATTTTTGAGATGGAGTTTCACTCTTGTTGCCCAGGCTGGAGTGCAATGGTGCAATCTTGGCTCACCATGACCTCTGGTCACCATGACCTCTGACTCCCAGGTTCGAGCAATTCTCTTGCCTCAGCCTCTCTCTCGAGTAGCTGGGATTATAGGCGCCTGCCACCATGCCCAGCTGATTTTTTGTATTTTTAGTAGAGACGGGGTTTCTCCATGTTGGTTATGCTGGTCTCAAACTCCCGATCTCAGGTGATCCACCTGCCTCGGCTTCCCAAAGTGCTGGGATTACAGGCATGAACCACTGCACCTGGCCCAAACTGTACCATTTTGTAAGCCTCCCCACCCTACCATTTCACAAACCTTGGTCAAAGTGAAACATTCCATGGGTGTTCGGGCCGTGAAAAACCGCCTGTCTAACCACCTGACCACAAGGCACAGGAACGTCCTAATCATACCCTGCCTGGCAAAGGGCCAACTGAAGAAACATCCCTATCATAATCTGGTGGGAAAAGGTGCAAGGAACATCACATTCTGCGGGAACGAGAGCCAAACTGCCTCATCGTGGGGACATCTTACCAACGTCTCTCCTGGCAGCAAGCCGTACTGCCCAGACCCCTCCCACTCAGGCACATAAGTTCCCCAGCCTGTTAAGCGGTGCTGGCTCTGGCATTAAGGTGGTCCCCCCACCTCCACAGGTTTTTGCAATCTACCTATATTGTAGAGCCCCTCTCTCTCTCTCTGTCTTTCTTTAACCCTCTCCTTACCTTTAAAAGAACCTAACAAAGTGGCCGAGCGCAGTGGCTCATGCCTGTCATCCCTGCAGTTTGGGAGGCTGAGGTGGGCAGATCACCTGAGGTCGGGAGTTCAAGACCAGCCTGACCAACATGGAGAAACCCTGTCTCTACTAAAAATACAAAATTAGAGGGGCATGGTGGCACATTCCTGTAATCCCAGCTACTTGGGAGGCTAAGGCAGGAGAATTGCTTGAACCCAGGAGGCGGTGGTTACGGTGAGCCAAGATTGCACCATTGCACTCCAGCCTGGGCAACAAGAGTGAAACTCCATCTCAAAAAACAAAAAACAAAAAACAAAAAACAAACAAAAAAAAAACTAACAAAGGGATCTCACTATGTTACCCAGGCTGTTCTGGAATTCCTGGGCTCAAGCAATCCACCTGCTTCAGCCTCCCAAAGTGGTGAGATTACAGGTGTGAACCACTGTGCCTGGCCAGAATCTGTACCTTAGCAAGCTTGCCTGGTGATTTTTATATAGCAGGGCCCCACTTTTTCTCACACTTTTTAAAGAATTGGTTAGAGGACGGTGCAAAGTTTCTGAAGGTCAGCTCCAGAGCCTGCCTCATCCATTGTGTCATTCCTGTGAGCTGCATTCCAGATAAGGGGTGCTGTACTCAGAGGGGTGGAAAAGGAAGGTAGATGATGGTGACACTGCAAGGAAGTCATTTTCCCATCGAGATAAAGGGTTTGAAATTGTTCATTCATAGCCATTTATTTTCTCTACAGCATATGCTGAGCCCTGCCCAGGTGGGAGCATATCAAAATAGTGACAGTTCCTGTCCTTAAGGTAATTAAACTTTAGTTTTGGAAAAAGATGTGACTAAATTTTTTTTATTTTTTTGAGATGGAGTCTCACTCTATCACCCAGGTTGGAGTTTAGTAGCTTGGTCTCGGCTGACTGCAACCTCCGCCTCCCAGGTTCAGGTGATTCTCCTGTCTCAGCCTCCTGAGTAGCTGGGATTACAGGTGCCCACCACCATCGCTGGCTAATTTTTGTTTTTTAGTAGAGACAAGGTTTCACCATGTTGGCTAGGCTGGTCTCAAACTCCCGACCTCAAGTAATCCACCCACCTCAGCCTCCCAAAATGCTGGGATTACAGGCGTGAGCCACCACGCCTAGCCGACTAAAATAATTTAATAGGCCGGGTGCGGTGGCTCATGCCTGCGATCCCAACACTTTGGGAGGCCGAAGCAGGCAGATCACCTGAGGTCGGGAATTTGAGACCAGCCTGACCAACACGGAGATACCCAGTATCTACTAAAAATACAAAATTAGCTGGGCATGGTGGTGCATGCCTGTAATCCCAGCTACTCGGGAGGCTGAGGCAGGAGAATTGCTTGAACCTGGGAGGTGGAGGTTGCGGTGAGCCAAGATCATGCCATCGCACTCCAGCCTGAGCAAGAAGAGTGAAATCCTGTCTCAAAAAAAAAAAAAAAAAAAAAAAAAAAGTAATACACTGTAGGTAGCCCATGCCAAAAAGCCAAATGAAAGATCCAGCCATGCACCCTGGACACCCTATATGATCACTATTTCAAATATCTTGTTCCCTGGCCCCACATACTATGGAAACATCCTCCAAAGCCCAATTTATGAGCATCCAAGCAACATTTCCCACAATGTCTTTCACATCTGGCAACAGCGTAAAACTCTGTGTCCACATGTTCCAATTTTAGGTTCAGAAATACAGTCTCTATAGATAGGTTTTTAATGAAAGGAAAGATAAATGGTCCTCTAGTGGTGAAGCCAAGAAAGGGTTAGCAGAGGATGTAAAATGAAGCTGGGTCTAAAAGCGGGATGGGCAGCCAGCAGGCCGGTGAGACTGTATTGTAGAGGAGTCTGCAGAGCAGGCAGGTGGGAACTGGGTTTGGCTTTGTAAGCCATGGTGGGCCACAGGAGATTAGAGAATGGGAGCTTGGGATGGAGATATTCTCCGAGAAAAATTATTCCAACAACAGCATTCAAGATGTGTCAGGGCATGAGTCTGTGAAATTACTTTCCTAGAGGTTTTGCTGCGTCCCATCCTGGGGGGACAGCAGGGCTGGCAGTTGGCTTTTTAGGGTCTTTACTATCATACGAAAATCGTTCTTATATTTGCATTTGTAAAGGTTCCTGGTTTAACTGCAGTCTTGATCGATCATTTTCCCAGGAGGCCTTTTTTTTTAAAAAAAATATATGCTTCAAAATGCTGATAATCTCTTTCTAACCTGTGCTTGTCTTGTCCTACATCCTATCCCCACAGCCCTATGTGTGGCATTCTCTGCTTAAGTCAGTGTTTGGCAAACAGTCGTGATGACTGGAGAACATTAAAAACAACAAAAGTAACTTTATTGAAGTTTAATTAATGTACAATAGATTGCAATATGTTTTGACATATATTTCTGACCATCACCACATACAATCAAGACTATAAACATCTACATTATCCCTGGAAGTTTCCTCATGCCAGTTAGGGGTTATTTTTAGCTGCATTTTGCAAGAAGACTATCTTCCTGATTGGGGGAGGTGGTGGTCAGAATAAAAAATTAATGTCCTTTGGGTAGAAACATGGACTCCATGCCATTTCATGAACAATTCCATTCACCATCCTATCTTCCTTTCCTCCCACAGCCCTGCAGGGTTTAGGGAATTGGTTCTGACTAACCATTACATCCGAATATTAGTTGGCAACAGTGGAAGTCAATACATTGATACAAAAGGTACAATGCCTCTTTCATGCCTTTTAATTATCCCTTTTTTTCTTCCCCACTAAAAATAAAAATAACCATCATTTTTGATTGCCCACCAAATGCCAGGTACTGGTTTAAAAACTCAACACATCATGTTGCACTCAATCTAGTCGTCCAAGGTAGATACTTTTTTTCCACCTAATAGAGAAGTTAGTGAGTTGCCTAAGGCCCCTATGTAGAGTTGGTTAGTAGAGGTGCTGGCCTTTGAACCTTCCACTATTAACTGCCAGCAGGGCCTCTGTGCAGCAGTGCGGGTTGTGTACTACACAACTCCAGTGGGTCTCCGTTCACGCGAATGCAATGGTCTGCTCCAAAGTCCTTTCTCTTTTCCTTTTATTTCTTTGCCTACATAAGTGAAGCTGTTGTCTCTTCCTTCTAAATGAGCCAGGCAAGGTGGAAACTGTTAGTGTGGAGGAAAGTTCCCCGGGACAGACTGGCTGGCCATTAGGAACCTTGTAAGTGGTAATGTATTATAGTGAGTTCACCAAGGTCCAGAATCTGGCTCTCAATTTTGTACACAATTCGGCCCTTAACAGTGGTGAAATGGTTTGTCCCGCAGGATAGAACACAGCCTAATGTCATTAAGTGTTCAGATGAAGTAGCTGGCTCTCTGTGTCTGGAGTCCATACTCTTCAAGCCACAGTAAAAGACTGGCCTTTCGGTGGGTCAGAGTTTTTCAGACTTGACCATTCTGACCTACACCGATGAAGCCACAATACTAAATGTACTCCAAGTATAGCTAGCAATCATGTTGGCAAGATCAGTGCATTCTTTCCTTAACAACCACAGGAAGCAAGATGATCAGAAGGTGGCTTGAAGAGTGTGGACTCCAGACACAGAGAGCCAGCTACCTCATCTGAACACTTGATGACATTAGGCTGTGTTCTATCTTGGGGGACAGCCCAGCCCAACCATTTCACCACTGTTAAGGGCTGAATGGTGTACCTTTCCCCACTCCACTTCACATGTTGAAGCCCCAGCTCCCAGTGTGAATGTATCTGGAGAGAGGGTCACGAAGAGGTCATTAAGGTTAGATAAGGCCCTAAGTGTGGAGTCCTAATCCTATAGGACTGTGATCTTATAAAAATAGGAAGACCTCCTTTCTTCCCCAGCACATGAGAACATAGCAAGAAGGTGGAAATTTACAAGCCAGGAAGGGGGCCCTCAGCAGAGCCTAGCTATGCTGACACCCTGATCCTGGACTTTCAACCTGTAGAAATGAGTCTAAGTCCCCCTGCAGGCTCTGGTAATTTGTTATGGCAACTTGAGGTGACTAAGACAACCATAGTTATAACCCTGGCAGATTAGATTTTGTTCCTGCCTAAACTGGGACCTCCTCATCAGGGCAGCGCTTGAATGGGCTCACTCCCCTCTCCTGAGTTGCTCCCAAACCTGCTTTTCCTCCTGGGTTCCCCAGTTTGGCACCTGGCACCACTGCCTACCTACCCACTCAAGACAGAAACCTGATATCTTAGTCTGTGTAGTGCTGCTATAATAGGATACCCGAGGCTGGGTAATTTATAAAGAAAAGAAGTTTATTTAGCTCATGGTCCTGCAGGCTGGTAAGTATGAGAAGCATGGTGCTGGCATCTGCTCAGCTTCTGGTGAGGGCCACGTTCTGCATCATAACATGGTGGAGAGGATCAAAGGGGAAACAGTGTGAAGAAGAGGCAGCCCGAGGGACATCCTGGCTTTATAACAACCCACTCTCCAGGAAATGAATCCAGTCTCATCTGAGCTAGAACTCTAGAACTCACTTACCAGGCAAGAATGGCACCAAACCATTCATGAGGGATGACCATACTGCCAAAAGCAATCTACAGATTCAATGGAATTCCCATCAGAATACCACCATCACTCTTCACAGAACTAGAAAAAACAATCCTAAAATTCACATGGAACCAAAAGAGAGCCCACATAGCCAAAGCAAGACTAAGCAAAAATAACAAATCTGGAGGCATCACATTACCTGATTTCAAAGTATACTATAAGGCCATAGTCATCAAAACAGCTTGGTGCTGGTATAAAAATAGACACATAGACCAATTGAACAGAATAGAGAACCCAGAAATAAAGCCAAATACAGCCAACTGATCTTTAACAAAGCAAACAAAAACATAAAGTGGGGAAAGGACACCCTATTCAACAAATGGTGCTGAAATAATTGGCCAACCACATGTAAAAGAATGAAGCTGGATCCTCATCTGTCACCTTATACAAAAATCAACTCAAGGTGGATCAAAGACTTAAATCTAAAACCTGAAACCATAAAAATTCTAGAAGGTAACATTGGAAAAACCCTTCTAGACACTGGCTTAGGAAAAGACTTTATGACCAAGAACCCCAAAGCAAATGCAACAAAAACAAAGATAAATAGATGGTGCCTAATTGAACTAAAAAGCTTCTGCACAGCAACAGAAACAATCAGCAGAGTAAACAGACAACCCACAGAGTGGGAGAAAATCTTTGCAATCTATATATCTGACAAAGAACTAATAACTAGAACCTACAAGGAACTCAAACAAATTAGCAAGGAAAAAATAAACAATCCCATCGAAAAGTAGGCTAAGGACATAAATAGACAATCCTCAAAAGAAGATACACAGATGGTCAACAAACTTATGAAAAATGCTCAACATCACTAGTGATCAGGGAAATGCAAATCAAACCCACAATGCAGTGCCACATTACTCCTTCAAGAATGGCCATAATAAAAAAAAAAAAAAAATTGTTGACAGGGATGTGGTGAAAAGGGAACACTTTTACACTGCTGGTAGAAATGTAAACTAGTACAACCACTATGGAAAACAGTGTGGAGATTCCTTAAACAACTAAAGGTAGAACTACTATTTGATCCAGCAGTCCCACTACTGGGTATCTACCCAGAGGAAAATAAGTCATTATACAAAAAAGACACTTGCACACACATGCTTATAGCAGCACAATTCACAATTGCAAAAATATGGAACCAGCTCAAATGCCCATCAATCAACAGGTGGATAAAGAAATTGTGGTGTGTGTGTGTATATATATATATATATATACACACACACACGGAGACATATATATATGTAATATATATATATACACACACACACCATGGAATACTACTCAGCCATAAGAAAGAATGAAATAATAGCACTCGCAGCAACCTGGATGGAATTAGAGACCATTATTTTAGGTGAAGTAACTCAGGAATGGAAAACCAAACATCATATGTTCTCACTCATAAGTGAAAGCTAAGCTATGAGGATGCAAAGGCATAAGAATGTCTCAGCAGCCAGAGAACTGTTTTCTAAAAAGTAAATCTGGGCTGGGGTGGCGACTGATGCCTATAATCCTCACAATTTTGGAGGCCAAGGTGGGAGGATTGCTTGAGCACACCAGCCTGGGCAACATAGCAAGATCCTGTCTCTATAAAAAAAAAAAAAATAGCCAGGCAGGGTGGTGGGCACCTGTGGTCCCAGCTACTCAGGAGGCTGAGGCAGGAGGATTATGTGAGCCTAGGAGTTCAAGGTTGCAGTAAACTGTGATTGTGCCACTGCAGTCCAGCCTGGGCGACAGAGCAAGACCCCACCTCAAAAATGAATAATAAAATAAATAAAATAAAATATAAAATAAATAAATAAAATAAGTCTGACTATGTTACTCTAAAACCCAAACTTCTTAATGCAGGCTTCAAAGCCACACAAGATCTCCACCTTTCTTCCCCCTGGTCTCTCTGCCCTTAGTCTATGCTCTGGTCTTGCTGAATTCCCTGTATGACCATTTGCTGGCCCTATTGTGTTCAGTCTCAGAAAATTAATACACACTGGTCTCTCTGCTTAGAATACTCTTCTTCTTTTTATATTTATACTTATAGTTTTATTTATTTTCATTTTGGTAAGAACACTTAAGAGATCTACCCTCTTAACAAAATTTTAAGTGTAGAATATAGTGTTGTTGACTGTAGGAGCAATTTGTACAGCAGATGTGGATGTATTCACCTTGGAGAACCGAAACTCTGTACCTCACCCCCGAGCCCACCCTGCCCTGTCCTGGGTAACTCCTATCACTTTCTGGCTCCCAGGGCTCCATGTGCTTCTCTATTATGGTCCACATCCTGCTTCATGATGGTCACTGGCTTAATTATGTTAAAGGCAAACTTTAGACAAATTAACTTTAACAGAGTTTAATTTAGAAAAGAATGATTTGAGAATTTGGCTGTCCCCAGAACCAGAATAGGCTCAGAGCCACTCCGGCGCTGCCACATAGTTGGATCCATTTATGGACAGAAAAAGAAAAGTGACGTCCAGAAAACGGAAGTGAGGTGCAGAAATAACCGGATCAGTTGCAACTCAGCGTTTGCCTTATTTGAATACAGTTTGAACGGTTGGCCACCTGTGATTGGCTAAAACTCTGTGATTGGTACAAGAGCAGGTTACAGTCTATTGACACATCTAGTTAGGTTATAGTTCACTACGTACAGAGAGACCTTTAGTTTGAACTTAAAATGTGTAAGGAGGCAGGCAGCTTTAAACTAAGTGTAGTTTAATGATTATCTGTCTTCCTTTCTGACTGTAAGCCCCTTCAAGGTAGGGGTCCTGACTTTCATCCTCATGGCTGTAACTTTAGCATCCAGCAGTCAGCCAAGCATATAAGAGGTGCTTAATGAACATTGGTTGAGTGAGTTTACCTCTCTGGCTCTCCTTTCTATGTTCCTATTACTGAATATTCCCTTTTCAATTTACATTCTTTTCTTAGATATGCTATGGAATAAAACAAATGATAGTACTAGCTTCTCTGTTTCAGGAGCCATTCTATTTTTTCAGGTGACTGGTTACCTTGCTTCTATGTATTACGTGTAGGTTTATACTTTGATTCAGAGGGGAAGCTGAGCACCCGTCCAGGTTCTGAGAAGCCTCAATATTGCCTCCTCAAGCCTACAGGAACATTAACTCATTTTCCAGGGCAGCATCGTTTTCTCAGAGGTGCCATCCCATGAAAGCACTGTCTAACCATCACCAAATTAATGTTCAATGCCAAGTATAACCAGAATGCGTTGTACTCTAAATTGCGAATAAGGCATGAGGATGCTGGGTCATCCTAAGCATCACTAAGGGCAGGTTGGGTTGTACTGTGGTCACAAAATCTAGTGATTTGTTACCACAAATTTAGTGATTTGAAACAAAGGCTTATTTCTTGCTTATGCTACTTGTTCATTAGGGTTCGTGGAAGCCTCTGTTCCATGTCACTCACTCAGGGACAAGGTAGACAGAGGCTTGGTCTTCTGGAGCATCATTGGGTGCTAGCAGCAAGGGAAGCGGGAAAATGGAAAAATGTGCACCAACTCTTAAGTGCTTCCACTTAGAAATGACACACATTCTTTTCATTCACATTTTACTGACCAAATTGAGTCATATGAGGGGGCAGGGAGGTGTAATCCTGCTATGTGCCAGGAAGGAGAACTAGAGATACTGGCAAACAATACTGATGTTTAATTGCTGTAAAAATTGAGACAAAAACAACCTGCAAAACACACAGACAATTTCAAAATTGATGTAATTGCTTTGCCCAGTTCAACATTGATGGTAAGATGAAAGGAGACACAGGTTTCATAGCAGACATGCTCTGGTGGAAGTCCTGGGCACACCACAGTGGAGGAAAGGTCAGGTTTTGGTAGCTAGAGCTAGAAAAGGAGTTCAGGAGGAGGCTCTGAGAAAGAAGGAAGCAGCAGGGACATAAAGCGAGCAGAGACAGGAGGTAGGGGATCTGGGCAAGGTCTCAGCCACCGTCTACTGCCACGCTCAGGTGAGCTCCCTTTGAACTGATTGCTTGTGAGGCTGCTCTCACCTTCCCCATCTCGTGGTGTCTTAAAGCTGCCTCCCAGATGCTGATAACTCAGTCAGGTGAATGACAGCCATACTTGGAAAATGGTCTCAAGTCCGGGGAGCTGGTGTAAGGTGAGAAGGCCTCAGAGCATCCAGTGTGGGACTTTTCGTATCAGTTAGTCAGGAGACAAACCATCCCAGTTCATGTAAGAGAGGACATTTAATATAAAGCATTATCTACTTAAAGAATTGAAAAGGCAAAAAGGGATCACTAAAGGAACATGGAGGTGATAACTGCAGGAAGCACTCACACTCCGAGGTCTGGGCTGCAAAGGAAGAGGTTGGAAGTTTAGAGGAAGGGGTGCTGCTCAACTGGTGCTGGTGTCCCTGGGCTCAGAGAGGCCCTGTGGACCTGGGACACACATCTCTGAGGACAGAGCCCTGCTGGCTGGTGCTGGTGTCTCTGAGGCCGCGTGATAAGACCGGTCATTCAAGTGTTGGAAAAACTGCAAACTGGATTCAGCTGCTGCTGTCGCAAGTAACTGCTGCCGCCATTGTGAAGCAGCATAGCTGGGTAATACTCAGAAATAAGAAGCTGCCAGGAAAGAGCAAGTCCCCTTTCCCTCCTCCAGCCTTGAAGATTCCCTCTCAGTGTCCTCTATCACCAAAGCCTAATGGCAAAGTCCAGTTGCAGCCCCAGCATCACAAAGCAGGAGAAAAAAAGTGATTTTGAAGCTGAGAGACAACAGCGTACTGACCGGCACAGAGGAAGGAAGATTTAAGAAACTTTGAAGCAGCATATTTAATTCAGGTTGAACATTTCTAACCCAGAAATCTGAAATCCAAAATTCCCACAAATTCAAAACTTTTTCGAGCCCTTATATGATACTTTAAGACCCTGCTCAAAGAAACTGCTAATTGAGGCACTTCAGATTTCAGATTGTCAAATTAGGGTTGCTTCACCGGTAAGTATAATGCAAATAAATATTCCAGAATCTGAAAAAAATGTGAAATCCAAAATACTTCTGGTCCCAAGCATTTTGGATAAGGGATATTCAACCTGTATTAGCAAATTCTTCCTTTGTGGAAGATCCCACTGTGATTAGAGAACAAACTATATAATTTGTTATTTTACGTTTGTTGAGGTTTGCATCATGCCCCAGGATATGGTTTGTCTTGGGATATGTCCCATAAGCACTGGAAGAAAGTGTGTATTCTTCTTCTGTTGTGGGGTGGAGTGGAATCTAAATGTCAGTTTCATTCTGCTGGATATAGCATTATTGAGTTCTTCTATTACCTTGCTGATTTTCTCTCGTTTTATCAATAGTTGCGAGAGGAATGTTGAACACTCCAGTTGTAATTGTGTGTTTTTCTATTTCTCCTTTTCACTCTATTAGTTTTTGCTTCACATATTTTGCAGCTCTCTTGTTTGGTGTGTACACATTTAGAATTGCTATGTCTTCCTGCTGGACTGACCCTTTATCATTATGGTATCTGTCTCTATCTGTCTCTGGTAATTTTCTTTGCTTTGAAGTTTACTTTATCTGATAATAGCATAGCCAATCCTGTATTTTTGGGTTAATGTTCTCACTGCCCAGTCAGCCCTCTGTATCAGCTGGTTCCACACTGTGAATTTAAGCAACCACGCAGATTGAAATATTTGGGGAAAAAAAAATGTCACAACAATAAAAATAATACAAATTTTAAAATACAGTATAACAGCTATTTACATAGCATTTACATTGTATTAAGTGTTGTAAGTAATCTAGAGATGATTTAAAGTACAGGGGAGGGTGTACGTAGGTTATATGTAAATAGTATGCTATTTTATGTAGGAAACTTGAGCATACAATGATTTTGGTATACTTAGGGGGTCCTGAAACTAATATCCCCCACAGGGATGACTATATATCCTTGTTTACCCTTTTACTTTCAAACTGTCTAGATGGTCATATTTGAAGTATTTTCTGGTAGACAGAATACTGATTTTCTTTTTTTTTAATATTTTTTAAACTAGAGATGAGGCCTTGCTATGTTACCCAGACTGGTCTCAAATTCCTGGGCTCAAGTGATCCTCCTGCCTTAGCCTCCCAAACTGTTGGTATTAAAGGTGTGAGCTACCACTGCTGGCCGACAGCACACTGTTGAGTAATGGGTTTAATCCCTCTGCCAAGCTCTATTTTTTTTTTTTGATAAATGATAACAGTATATATGTACCGTGTACAAAGCAATGTTATGATACATGTATAGAGTGTGAAATGAGTGACTCAAGCTAATTAATATATCAATCACCATAAATACATTGTATTTATTCCTCCTATCTAACTGCAACTTTGGACTCTTTGATCAACATGTCCCCAATTTCTTTTAATTGGTGCATTTAGACCATTTACACTGAGTGTGATTATTGATACAATAGAGCTTAAATTTGCCATTTTGTTTTATTTTTTCTCTTTGCTCCCTGTCTTTATTGGTTTCCTTTTTTCTTCTTTCCTGTGATTTTCTTGAACATTTTTTAGAATTCCATTTTGTTTTATCTGCAGTGTTTTTTAGGCGTACGTCTTTGTTAGCTTTTACAGTGGTTGCTCCAGGTATTATGTTATATATACATAATTTATCATCATCTATTGTTGACAACATTTTACCAGTTCAAGTGAAGTACAGAACCCTTAACTCTCTTTACGTTCCTTTACCCTCTCCCACTTACAATGTTGTCTTAACTCTTTCTTCTAGATATGCTTAGAACAACATCAGACAATTTTCGCTTCAACCATTAAATATAACTTAGACAATTCAAGAGGAGAAGGAACGTCTATTGAATTTACCACTGTGTTTGCTCTTTCTGTTGTTCTTTTTGCCATTGTGATGTTTTAAATTCCTTTAAAAAAAAAAAAACAACACTGCCTTTTAAATTTTTTTAAAAGAACTTCCTTTAGGCTGGGCACTGTGGCTCATGCCTATAATTCCAGCACTTTGGGAGGCTGAGGTGGGAGGATTACTTGAGCCTAGGAGTTCAAGACCAGCCTGGGCAACATCGTGAGACCCCATCTCTACAAAAAATAAAAATTAGCCAGGCATGGCAGTGTGCACCTGTGGTCCCAGTTACTTGAGAGGCTGAGGTGGGAGTATCACTTGAGCCCTGGAAGTCAAGGCTGCAGGAGCCATGATCATGCCAGTCAGTGAACTCCAGTCTGGTGACAGAGCAAGACCCTGTCTCCCCACACCCTAAGTCCCCTCCCAAAAAAGACCCAGCCTGCTACCAACAAATTCCCTTAGTTTTCTTTTATCTGAGAGTGTCTTGATTTCTCCTTCATTCCTAAAGGGTATTTTCTCTAGATATGGAATTCTGAGTTGACAGTTATTTTCTTTCAACACATGAAAAATGCTGTGACAGTTTTCCTTCTGGCCTCTGGTTTCTTTTGTGAAATCTGTTGTCATTTGCATTTTTTCCCCAATACCTGTCACTTCTCTCTTGCTGCTGCTCATGATGTATTTTCTTTGTCTTTACTTTTCACAAGTTTAAATATGATGTGCCTTGTTGTGGATTTCTTTTGGTTACTATTTGGGGTTTACAAAAGTTGAATCTGTGAGTTACATCTTTTGTCAAATTTGGGAAATTTTCAATCATTATTTATTTGAGTACTTTTTCAGCCCAGTTCTTTCTCCTCTCCTTCTGGAACTCTGGTGAAACACATATTAGCTCTTTTGTTATAATATTATATTTTCCTTAAGCTCTTTTTCTTTTCATATTTAAAAATTTTAATTGTGAATTCAGTGCCCCAATGGTGCTTAGAGGCTAAAAGGTAGACTCTGCCCCAACTTCTGTGGGATACTGGCTAAATGACAATTTCTCTCTGATGCTAATGTCCTGTGTCAATGAAAAGGGTCAAACTCCATATCATATTTGAAGAGATCTATTCTGAGCCAATATAAGTGACCATGGCCCACAGCACAGTCTCAACAGGTCCTGACAACATGTGCCCAAGGTGGCTGGGTCACAGCTTGGTTTTAAACAGTTTAGGAAGACATAAGACAGTAATTAGTACATGTGAGGTATACATTGGTTCATTCCAGGAAGGCAGGACAACTCCAAGTAGGTGGGGATGGGTGGAGGGTGTTGGGGAGGAATTATAGGTCATAGGTAGATTCAGAGATTTTCCGATTGGCAATTGACTGAAAGAATTAAGTTATTATCTAAAAACCTGGAATCAATAGAAAGGAGTGTCTGGATTAAGATAAGGGGTTGAGGAGACCAAGGTTCTTATAATGTAGGTGAAGTCTCCTACATGGTCACTCTTAGAGACAGTAGATGGCAAATGTTTCTTTTTTTTCTTTTTCTTTGAGACAGAGTCTTGCTCTGTCACCCAGGCTGGAGTGCAGTGGCGCAATCTCAGCTCACTGCAAGCTCCGCCTCCTGGGTTCACGCCGTTCTCCTGCCTCAGCCTCTGGAGTAGCTGGGACTACAGGTGCCCACCACCACACCTGGCTAATTTTTATTTTTGTATTTTTAGTAGAGATGGGGTTTCACCTTGTTAGCCAGGATGGTGTCAATCTCTTGACCTCGTGATCCACCTGCCTTGGCCTCCCAAAGTGCTGTCATTGCAGGCGTGAGCCACTGTCCCAGCTGATGGCAAATGTTTCTTATTCAGACCTTTAAAAGGTTCTAGACTCTCAGTTAATCTCTATAGAATTGGGAGGGTCTGGAAGGGGAGAGATCTAGTTATATTAATAGAAATTCTTTACAGATGCAAATTTCCCCCTACAAAAAGGTGGCTTTGCAGGGCCATTTCAAAATATGGCAAAGAAACATATTTTGGGGTAAAATATTTTGATTTCCTTCTTTATCTGTTGTGTTATGTTATGCCAGAATCAGGTTTGAAAGTAAGCCATGTTGTTGGGGATGGGCACGGTGGCTCACGCCTGTAATCCCAGCACTCTGGGAGGCCGAGGCGGGCCGATCACGAGGTCAGGAGATCTAGACCATCCTGGCTAACACGGTGAAACCCCATCTCTACTAAAAATACAAAAAAATTAGCCGGGCGTGGTGGCGGGCGCCTGGAGTCCCAGCTGCTCCGGAGGTTGAGGCAGGAGAATGGCGTGAACCCAGGAGGCGGAGCTTGCAGTGAGCCGAGATGGCGCCACTACACTCCAGCCTGGGCAACAAAGCGAGACTCTGCCTCAAAAAAAAAAAAAAAAAAAAAAAAAAAAAAAAAAAGAAAGAAAGAAAAGGCCAGCCATGTTGTAAATAGGGTTAAATAAAACCCATCTGATGAGATTTTATGGTTTGTAGCCCCAGGGCAGTTAGACAGGAATTTCGGCAAGAGAGAAAAAGGTCGGCGTTTACATGCCCTAACCTGGGAGTTAGGATCCATTGATGTAAGAAATGCAGAGTCTGCAAAGAGAACGTCCTTTTCTTTCCTTCTTGCTTCCCTTTGCCTTTAACTCTGGCCCTGTCCCTTATTATTTGCCCCTTCCCTTTGATGTTCCTTTTCTTATCCAATTTTCATACTTTTCCCCCCCATTCTTTCTTGTTTTTCTGGCTTTACTTGTAGGAACAAAGTGTCAGATAAGCCTCTGAGACGGCACCTTTTTGTCCTCCTCAGGGAGTGATGGGAGTTGAAAAGGAAGCATTTCTGCTGGGATACTCATGTGTTTTCTCCTCAGTGTATTTCAGGGTGCGTCTTTCCTTGCAGATTCTTTTTTTTTTTTTTTTTTTTTTTTTTTTTTGAGACAGGGTCTCACTGTGTCACCCAGGCTGGGATGTAGTGGTGCGATCTTGGCTCACTGCACCCTCCACCTTCCAGATTCCAGATTCAAGCGATTCTCCTGCCACAGCCTCCAGAGTAGCTGGGGTTACCGGTGTGTGCCACCACGCCTGACTAATTTTTGTATTTTTAGTAGAGATGGGGTTTTGCCGTGTTGGCCAGAGTGGTCTCGAACTCTCGGCCTTATGTGATCCGTCCGCCTCAGTCTCCCAAAATGCCGGGATTACAGGCGTGAGCCACCGCGCCTGGTCTCCTTGCAGATTCTTTTTTTTTTTTTTTTTTTTTTTGAGACGGAGTCTGGCTCTGTCGCCCAGGCTGGAGTGCGGTGGCCGGATCTCAGCTCACTGCAAGCTCCGCCTCCTGGGTTTATGCCATTCTCCTGCCTCAGCCTCCGGAGTAGCTGGAACTACAGGCGCCCGCCACCTCGCCCGGCTAGTTTTTTGTATTCTTTAGTAGAGACGGGGTTTCACCGTATTAGCCAGGGTGGTCTCGATCTCCTAACCTTGTGATCCGCCCGTCTCGGCCTCCCAAAGTGCTGAGCCTACAGATTCTTAAATGAGGTGGAGGGCGTAACCACAGGGATCTCCGCTGGAGCTGTTTTACACTTAACTCTGTTGAATATTGCCACCTTGTGGAGTGAGTGGGAAATGCAGATGAGACAAGGAGACTCAAGGACAGAGGGATATTTGAAAATATGATAAAGAGGACCCCTGAGTAAATGGCCCTTCCTGGATGATGAATTTCTTTTCTTGATGTTGTATAATCATTTTAACCAGTTTGTGATGCCGACTGATGTGCATCCTTTGAAAGGAGAGTGCTGTGAGAAGCATGGAAAGTAGACTTTGGAGTTCTGGAGAATTAGGATTGAACCTCAGCTGAGCCTGGTAGGAGCTGTGTAAACTTGAGAAAGTCACCTGACATCTCTGAGCCTCCAGGAAGATTCTGAGAAGAGCCAGTATGGAAAAGATGCCCTGGAAATGTTAATTTCCTTCCTCCAGTGGTGAAGGAAGGAGGGCCCACATGTGAGGGCTTCCATGTGGGTCTCGGAGGTGTGGCTGCAGGTGGACACATTGAGTCAGGGCTGGAGGGAAACTGACATTTACTGAGATGTAAAGTACCAGGCACTGTGCTACCTACTTACATGATTTCCTCTGCCCTTCCTGACACTCTGTGCAAAATGTACTGTTAACTCCACTTTATAGGTGGTGAAATGGATGCTTGGAGACATTGAGCATCACATCATGCAGCTGAGCAGCAGTGAATGTGGCAAACCAGGTTATGAACTCAGTTCTGCCTTTTACTTTTGGTTTTTTTTTCCTTGTATCACATTAATCTGATTAGCGTTAGCAGAATAGTGCAGTGTTCTGTTGAATTCGTCCTGGTTTCCTTCTAGGTTACCCCAGGGCATCCGTTTTAGAGACTGCTAAAGGTGAAGGTGAAGGGCGAATAGTGTAGTTCCTGCCTATCAGTTCCACTTCTTCCTCCGCCGTCCACTGGGAGGGTGAAATAGGGGCTGTCTCCAGAGATGTGAGTACTGGGGTGCAGTGGGAAGATGGGGACCTGAGAAGCTAGGCTGAACTGAGTGGAGAAGCCGGAAAGGATGAGAGCCTGAGGGAGGCTAGTCTGACTAGGGAAGGCTTTTTGGGGATATTCCTGCGGATCTGTAGAGGAATGCTTCTGTGTGAAGGGTGGCCTGGGAGATACCGGTAACCTAAAAATGTTGGGAGTACTGTGATCTTGGTGGTTAGAAGACTTTAACTGTGCCGGCGGATTTTGGAACCACAGTTGTCCTTGACTATGGTCAGTTGACTGTATATTTGGGGACAGCACACAGGCTGGGGAGGCCTGGGGAAAACTCTTAGGTTGAAGGATGGGTTGGTTACAGGGGCATTGCTGGAGCAAGAATAGTTGGGGGAGAGGAGGTAGCAGGAGTCAGAAAAGAAACACAGACTGTATCTTACACCTGAGTGGTACTTACTAGTTTAAAAATGTTCTTTTGTATGTATCATTTGAGCTATCGGGTCACCATCCACATGCGCTGAGTTTACTGTGAGCCTGATGCTGCAAGGTACAGGGATTCAAATAAGGAAGGAGATGGACACGTTCTGTTCTAGAACTTGTAGCCATCATTACAACTTTGTGAAGTGGGCAGATCAAGTATTATCACATTTTCCAGATGGAAAAACAATGGCTCAGCGAGGTTAGGTGACTTGCCTGCTAGTGTATGGCCAGCCGGGAACTCAGTGTAGATTTACTGATCAGGGAACCGGTGCTCCTGTTACTGCCCAGTGGGTTCTTCTTGCCCACTGCCCAGATAGAGGGGATTTGTGAAGACGGGGGCATTGCAGTAGAGAAAGAGTTTGATGCATGAAGAGCTGGCTAAATGGGAGAATGGAGTTGTATTATCCAAATCAGCCTCCCTGAAAATTCAGAGGCTAGGGTTTTTTAAAGATAGTTTGGCAGGCAGGGGACTAGGGAATGGTCAATGCTGATTGGTTGGGTTGGAGGTGAAATCAAAGGGAGTTGAGTCAGTTCCTGGGTGGGAGGGGCACAAGGCCAGATGAGCCAGTTTACTGGCCTAAGTGGCACCAGCTGGTTCATCAGAATATAGGGTCTAAAAAATACCTCAAACACAAATCTTGGGTTTTACAATAGTCGTGTTATCCATAAGAACAGTTGGGGAGGTTAGGAATCTTGTGACCTCTGGGTGGATGACTCCTGAGCCATAATTTCTAATCCTGTGGCTAATTTGCTAGTTTTACAAAGGCAGTCTGGTCCCCAAGCAAGGAGGAATTTTGTTTTGGGAAGGGGCTGTTATCATCTTTGTTTCAAAGGTAAACTATAAACTAAATCCCTCCCAAAGTTAGTTCAGCCTACACCCGGGAAGGACAAGGACAGCTTGGAGGTTAGAAGCGAGATGGAGTTAGGTAGGTCGGATCTCTCTCACTGTCATAATTTTCCTATGTCACATTTCTTGTCATTGTCATGATTTTTGCAAAGGTGGTTTCACTCCTTCTAGCACTTCACGCAGACTCTAACAGCATTCGGATCTGTTGTGAGTTTCATTGTGGAAATCGTCTTAGTTCAGACACAGCTGCAAGGGGCCTCTGCAGCATGTGTTCCCACACGGATCCACATCCTCTCACAGCCTAGGGGATGAGCAGTGGATCGTGGCTGGGAGAAGTGGATGCGAGTGAGTCCCTTCTGATTCTTTGCTGAATTCCCTTCCATCATGTTCGAACAGCCTTTCTGCAATGCCCCACAGTCCTGCAAATAAACCAGCTGCTCTTTGTTATTCCTCTCTTTATGTATGAGCGAGGATTTTTTGAAGCTGGTAGTTTGGTTCAGTAATGGATTTATTGAAATCATCAAGAGGAAAATAACTAATTCATTTACTGAAACTATAATTATGAAATTACCTGTATATTTATAGGTAACTCAAACATAAACACAATTGACCTTAGCCAACTCCTTAACCTTAGCAGGCTCCTGTGCCTTTCGCTTCTGCTACCATTCCTTATACATTTTCATCAGCTTCTTACCTTGCTGTCAGTTTTCATTGTTGCCATTGACTCTGCCACTAACTGGGCATTCCCGGGACCTCAGTTCCTTATCTCTAAATGCTGAGAGTGGACTAAATGGTCTCTGAAAGCCCTTCTGGTTTGAATATCAATGCACATATGCCTCTGTGATATACCTGTTGACTTAGTTTGTGTCTTCCCAAAAGCAAACTCTGAGAGAAGAATCTGAATGCAAGTATTTTATTTGGTAGGTGATCGGGAAGTACCCATAGAGGAGTAAGGAGGCGAAACAGGAATGGGAAGGAAGATAATACAGAATTAATTATCAAGCAAGCTACCACTAGGCAACAGGAGCTTAGAATAGCATGGGGAAAGGAGGGAGCAGGAGTCAGAAAAGAAACACAGACTCTCTCTCAAATCTGGGTGGTACTTGCTAGTTTAAAAATGTTGGTCAGGGAACCAGTGCTCCTGTGGGAGCCCAGTGGGCTCTTCTTGCTCACTGCCCAGATAGAGATTATTTATGAGGACAGGGGAATTGCAATCGTCCTGCTGGGGGATTCTGGGAGACCGTGTAAACACACTGTAGAGTTATTTCTATCAAGGGTGAGGAAGTTGGGGTATTTTTCCCCTAGTGCCCCCCATCTGCCCCTGGTTGAAGGGCACTTCAGGGGCATTCCCTTTGGGTGTTTCTGATGTTCACTGGGGAGATAAGCAGGCTCCTAGGGTCAGGGAAAAATCTCAAGCAGAGAGCCATAGTGTTTGTCATCTTTGGTATATAGACAAAGCGTGGCAGGCCGGGTCTCACTGACGCAGGCCTCCATTACAGCTGTCCCGGCATTGACTGAGTAGCTCCGTTAAACATTAAAAGCTGATTAGGCCAGTGCCCTTATACAATGGTTGGAATGTCACAAAAGCCCACCAAGAGTTTGTCTAGGCTTTTCCTGGGCCTTGAAGCTTGACAAGATAATGAAATAATTCTTAACAGGACCCGTTTAAGATTAAACAAGTTTTACTGGGGGGTCTGAAGACACTTCCTAGGCCTCCACAAACAAGTTTATTGGGGTCTTAAGGAACTCCCCAAACCTCCATGATTTAGCAGGAGACAAGATAAGGGTAATCACCCCAGCACCTGGACCCATTTAGATTAAGTTTACTGAGGCTCCAGAGGAAGCGCTTTAGGACTCAGACCTTAGTTATAGATGAAAAGAAGTTAATCACTTATGTCTTTAGATGAATGCACACTTACATGTAGACATATAGCTTAGAAGGTAAATAAGCTCTGGAAAACTTTGTAATTTTGAGTTGGTCTGGCGATATTTTCCAGGCCTTCTCCCTGTAACCGGTTACAGAAATGAAAAACTGTCTTCCCCCCCAGTTCATCTGCATCTGGTTATTGGGCCGTGAGAAATGGTAGCCTGACTGTCAGTCTGGTCTGGGAACAAAAGTGTTTGCAGTGTTTGTACAAGTGTTTGCAGTGTGTGTTGTATAGAGGTTAAGTGGCTGACGAGCAGGGTATTGACAGTGCCTGCTACTTTTTTCCCCCTTTTACATTATTGCTTGTCTATGGATCTTTGGTTTTGAAAAAGTAGACCTTTTTTGCCATTAGCACAGTCTAGTCCTGTTAAACTTGGCATATATCTCTATACCTTGTAGGAAGGAAAGATTTAGATTTCTTGAAGCGTTGCATTTTAACAGAGAAGCCATAGATTATGGGATCACACTAAAAACTATACATCCTGAGATAAGTAGAGGTACTTACATTTTGTCAAAAGGATGCAAGCATTATCAAATCAAAATTGTTGACTGCTGTGTAATAATTTGAGCTATGGGCCTGGCGCGGTGGCTCACTCCTGTAATCCCAGTACTTTGGGAGGCCGAGGTGAGCGGATCACATGAGGCCAGGAGTTCGAGACCAGCCTGGCCAATGTGGCAAAACCCCATCTCTACAAAAAAAAAAAAAAAAAATTAGCTGGGCATGGTGGCAGGTTCCTGTGGCTGCTCAGGAGGCTGAGGCAGGAGAATCGCTTGAACCTGGGAGGCAGATGATGCAGTGAGCTGAGATCATGCCACTGCACTCCAGCCTGGGTGACAGAGCAGACTCCATCTTAATAATAATAATAATGATAATAATAAATTTGAGCTGCGAATAGGATACAGCGTTCTTTCTTTGCCCTGGAATCACAGGCATTCTTGAAAGCCTCACTTCCTTGCCTGATGCCCGATGGTATATAAAGTATCTTTCACTCAGCATTCAGTAATTGTCTCTGCATTGTTCTTTGAGAGGATGGAACTAAGATTTTCTCCTGTAGGAAATGCCTGGAGCCTGGATGAATGTGTTAAAAGGGCAGAATGTGAACAAGAGCAGCTTCTCCTCAGGCTCTCTTCTCACAGGGAGGTGTTTGTTTACTTTGGAGGAGAAGCAGGTCTTGTCTTCTATGACCAGAACTGAGATTCGTAGGTGGTATAAGAGCCATGCGGAATACAGGACTAGTTAGACCTATCTGAGGTTCTAAGGTTCTCCTGAGTACTCTGCTTAAAGCCTGTGAATTATGAGGTTTTCTGGAGGGAACAGGCACTGGGAATCGGGCTGGAGGGAACAGACACTATTCCCAGCCCTATATGAGTGCTGGGTACTGTTCCTTCTAATCCTTCTAGGTGATTCCCTCCCTAGCCTTGGGTCATTTACACCATGCATGCACTGGCCAGTTCTCTGCTGAATACTCAAGGGGGGATCCCCTTGAAGGTCTCCCACAGTTTTATCTCCACACAGCTCTCTCTTCTCCAGTAGTTTGTCCTGTAAACGCTGGCTGCATTGTTCTCCCCAACTTCTCTGAGTTCTGTCTCCTCAACTAAAGGAATCCTCTGTGCATTGCCTGGATGCCCTCCTTTCAGTTTCTGCCTGGACATTCTCTCAAGGCAGTAAGCTGGGGCAATCATAGGTCCCATCTCAGGGATCAGTCACTGGCCTTTATTTTCTGATGTCCACTATCATGACATAAGTATTTTCATTTATTCCATCTGGATTTTCATTGTTTCAGGTGGGAGGATAAACCCAGCCTATATTAGGCTATCCTATTTTCTAGAAATGGAAGTCTCTATCTTTAAACAAAGTCTTATTTAGTAATATGTTATTTCAATTTCCTTTCATTACTTTTTGTCGTCTACCCAACCTCAGCTACTCACTCTATGGCCACGCTGCAAATCTTCCTTAATTTCAGTTTCCAGACATTCTACTCTTTGGCCACCACACCCTAACTCACCAGCAGGTTTCCTGCAATCCCCCACTTCTGACAACCCTTCAACCCCCCCAGTAACCCCAAATACACAGATTCTGCCTTTCCCAGCCCTCCTGTCACTCTCCCGCTTCATGCTTCTCAAAGTCCTTACCCTCTTGCATACACTCAGATATTTTGCTCTTCTTTTGCTTTGTAGTGTTCTCAGAGCAAAGCTTGAGCCTTGGTGATGTATAATCCTCTGTCTCTCTGTGCCTGTACTCACATAGCCAAAGGTGGCAGGAAAAATACACAAAACTGTGCTGGTGGGTCTCCTCTAAATTCATTACCACGGACTTCAGTGGAGCAGTTACTCCTGCTCAGTAATCCCATCCTGTTTCCATGATCCGTTCATTCTCACTTTTGTAGGTGATATTTTTAAAGTATTTTCTGTATTTTTTAAGCTCCCTGATCTAACCTGCAACACTACCTCCTCCACGCATACACTGAAAGACCTTACTTTCTATTTCCGAGACAATGAGAGTGACTAGCAGAGAACTTCCACAGCACCCACCGCCACGTCTACCCTCCTCCTGTACCTGCACCCTCATGCTCCATCATCCTTCCTGCTTCTGCAATTTACATTTCAGCCTCCTAAATTTGGCCATCTCTGGCCTGCTACCTTACCTCCTTGCCTTCACTCCAGGCATTGCTTCTGCAATTCTTCATTTTCTGGACACTTCTTACATCTTCATTATGCCTGTAATCCTAGCACTTTGGGAGGCCAAGGTGGGTGGATTGCTTGAGCCCAGGAGTTTCAGACCAGCCTGGGTAATATAGTAAGACCCCATCTCTACAAAAATAAAAAACAATTAGCCAGGGCTGAGCACAGTGGCTCACACCCATAATCCCAGCACTTTGGGAGGCCGAGGCGGGCAGATCACTTGATGTCAGGAGTTCAAGACCAGCCTGGCCAACATAGTGAAACCCCATCTCTCAAAAATTAGCTGAGTATGGTAGCACGTACCTGTAATCCCAGCAACTCAGGAGGTTGAGGCAGGAGAATCACTTGAACCCTGGAGGTGGAGGTTGCAGTGAGCCAGTATCACACCACTGTACTCCAGCCTGGGTGACAGAGCAAGACTCTGTCTCAAAAAAAAAAAAAAAAAAAAAAAAAAAAAAAAAATTAGTCTGGTGTGACTAATGCCTGTAGCACATGCCTGTAGTTCCAGCTACTTGGGAGGCTGAGGTGGGAGGATCGCTTGAGCCCAGGAGTTTAAGGTTGTGGTGAGCTATGATCACGTCACTGCACTCCAGCCTAGGGAAGAAAAAAAAAAACAACAAAAACCCACAAAACTTCTGTCTCCTTTATTTTTGTCTCCTTTTATCTTGATCTACTTTTTAAATTCACTGGTTCAATCTGTTCTTCTATGTAACCCATCTATTTTAATTTTTATTTCAACTATCGTGATAATCAAATCTAATACTTCTACAGTGTTCCTTCTTATCATTTCCAACGACTGTTTTGCATTACTAACATCCTTACATGTCTTATTACTTTTACTTTTATGCTTATCTTTTTTTAAACCCTTAGCTCAAGTGTTCAACATTTGTGTTTCAGATGAGTATATATTTCTTCAGTTTGTTGACTTTCTTTTGAGATACTTGTAACTCTCACTTGTCTAGTTATTTTTGCCTCTGAGCTCATGCTCCATTGGAGATATTAGATACTCTGGTAATGTACATTTTAAAGTGTTTTTTATTTGCATTTTGAGTTTTGAATTAATTGCCTTGTAATCAGAAAATGTGAACTATTTCATAGATATTCTTTGAAATTTATAGAGACTGGCTTTATATCCTCCATAATATGTGGTCAATTTTTGTAATAGTTCCACAAGAGATTGAAAAGAGTGTGTATTTTCTAATTGTTGGGGGAAGCATTTTTATAAATGTCCATTTGATTAAGCTTATTAATGTATTGTTCAAATTTTCTATAATTTTACTTATATTTGGCTGTTCCATCTTCTTCAGTAACTGAGAAACATGCATCAAAAGATCTCACTATGATGCAGAATTTATTAATTCAGTCAATTTTTGTTTGATATATTTTGAAGAAAGGTTATTTGTTATATACAAATGTAGAATTGTTCTATTTTTCTGAGAATTGGAAAATTTATCACTGGATAAGTTACCTTTAAAAAAATCTCTAATAGTGCTTTTTATCTGTTAAATTGTATTTTCACTCATGTTAATTTAGAGCTGTGTATCAGTTCTATCGTTAATATATGCATAGCTCATCTGTTCCCAGTCTTTTACTTTCAAATTGTCTGTGTTCTTATATTTTAGGTGTGTCTTAAAAATAGCATATGGGAGTGGGTGCAGTGGCTCACACCTGTAATTCCAGCACTTGGGAGGCCGAGAGGGGAGGATCGCTTGAGGCCAGGAGTTTGAGACCAGCTTGGTCAACATAGTAAGACCCATCAGACCCCATCTCTAAACAAACAAACAAACAAACAAATAAAAGCATACTGTTGGATTTTGTTTGTCATCCAAAATGACAATCTCTTTCTTTTAACTCCTGAGTATAATAAATTTTTCTTCTTTATGATACTATGATATATTATATATTATATTCATGTATCATTTTGGGCGTTTTACTTGCCCATATTTTCAATGCTATTTCCTCTCCTTTTTTTTTTTTTTTTTTTTTTTTTTTTTGAGATGGAGTCTCACTTTGTTGCCCAGGCTGGAGTGCAGTGGTGCCATCTTGGCTCCCTGCAACCTCCGCCTCCTGGGTTCACCCATTCTCCTGTCTCAGCCTCCCGAGTAGCTGGGACTACAGGCGCCCGCCACCATGCTTGGCTAATTTTTTGTATTTTTAGTAGAGACGAGGTTTCACCGTGTTAGCCAGGATGGTCTCGATCTCCTGACCTCGTGATCGGCCTGCCTTGGCCTCCCAAAGTACTGGGATTACAGGCGTGAGCCACCATGCCCGGACTCTCCTCTCCTTTTTTTTAACCTATTTTAGGATTCATTTGCTTTTTGTTTAGTTCTATTTATCTATACTGTTTTAGAAGTTGCACATTTTGTTTTCTATTTATAGTTCTTTAATTTTTAACAGTTGCTCTTTATATTTTAATATATATATAACTTAAAATTTAACATTATTAAACATTTTTATCATTCTTCTGAAAAATACAAAGATATTTGTCCTTAATTCCAACTGCCTGTTCCCATGATAGATGTTTTATGTAGTATTTTTGTCATTTTAAACCCTACAATTTAGATATTTTTGCTATTGTTTTAGATAGATAATTTGTGAAGATTTACCCACATTTGTCAGCTTCTTTTTGTAATGCAGACAGTTTCTTCTTCCTGAAGTATCTTTAGTAGTTTCTTTAGTGAAGATAGCTGATGATAAGCACTCTTAGTATTTATTTATTTGAAAATGTAGATCGTGTTAGACATGGGTCAAATTTTGTCTGTTTTTTCACATGAAGGTCCAGTTGCTCTAGCACCTTTTTTTTTCTTTTTTTTTTTTGAGACGGAGTCTCGCTCTGTTGCCCGGGCTGGAGTGCAGTGGCCGGATCTTGGCTCACTGCAAGCTCCGCTTCCCGGGTTTACGCCATTCTCCTGCCTCAGCCTCCTGAGTAGCTGGGACTACAGGCGCCCACCACCTCACCCGGCTAGTTTTTTGTGTGTTTTTTTTTAGTAGAGACGGGGTTTCACCGTGTTAGCCAGGATGGTCTCGATCTCCTGACCTCATGATCCACCCGTCTCGGCCTCCCACACCATTTGTTGAAATGGCTACCTTTTCTCTATTGGATTGCCTTGACATCTTTGTTGAAAATCAATCCATCATATACAGGAGAGTCTATTGTGTCTCCCTATTCTGTTTCACTGATCTGTGTCTATCTTTTCACTAATACCCCACTGTCTTGATTACTATAGCTTTATATTAAGCTTTGAGATCAGGTAGTGTGGGTCCTCCAAAGTTGTTTTGGCTAATTTGATTCTCTTGCCTTTCTATGTAAGCATTAGAATCAGCCTATCAATTTCTATTTTTAAAAGCCTATGAAGAGTTTGATTTTGTTTTTGAGACAGGGTCTTGCTCTGTCAGCCAGGCTGGAGTACAGTGGTGTGATCACGGCTCACTGCAACCTTGACCTCCTGGGCTCACGTGGTCCTCCCACCTCAGCCTCCTGAGTAGCTGGGGACTACAGGCACATGCCAGCATGCCCGGCTAATTTTTGTATTTTTATTAATAATAGAGATGGGATTTTACCGTGTTTCTCAGGCTGGTCTCGAACTCCTGAGCACCAGAGATCTGCCTGCCTCAGCCTCCCAATGTGCTGGGATTACAGACGTGACCCATCACCATGGCCGGCTGAAAAGTTTGATTTTCATTGTATTGAATTAATGGATCAATTTGGGGAGGATTGACATATTAGCAATAATGACTCCTCCAATTCTTTAACTCATTTTTGAAGTATCATTTAAAATAGCACCAATACATGAAATAATTCAATTTAAATCTGTCAAAATATGTGCAAGAGTTGTATGCTGTACTCTAGCAGTCCCCAACCTTTTGAGCACCAGGGACCAGTTTTGTGGAAGACAATTTTTCCATGGACTGGAGCATGGGATTGGGGGTGGGGGTTGGTTTTTTGGGATGAAACTGTTTCACCTCAGATCATTAGGTATTAGATTCTCCTAAGGAGCACACAACTTAGATCCCTTGCATGCACAGTTTCCAACAGGGTTCTCGCTCCCACGAGAATCTAATGCTGCCATTGATCTGACAGGAGGCAGAGCTCAGGCGGTAGTGCTTGCTCGTCTTCTGCTGTGTAGCTCGGTTCCTAGCAGGCCATGGACCAGTACTGGTCTTTAGGGAGTTGGGGACCACTACTGCAGGCACAAGACTGTGGCAACATCTAAGAAGATCTAATTGATTGGAGCGATATGCCAGTTATTTTAATGGAGATAATTTAATATGAAGAATTGTTAATGAGGCATAAATGTGTTAACCAGGTTTCAGAAAACAACAAACAAACAAACAAAATCCTAAGTGTTAGAAAGGTAGCAAGTACAGATACCATCCCTAAAGCTGGGAGAGCAAAAGTAAGAGACTGGAATTAGTAAAACTTTGCGAGCTTGGAGGAGGGGATGCATGAAGCTGAAATTTAGATTTTGGGGAAGGGTTTACCTCCCATTTGGTGGTGGTACCTCCGAGCTCAGAGGTAGGGCCTTTTGGATTTGGAATCCAGACCTCTGAGGAGAGGTTCAGCTGGTAGGTGCTGGTCTCTCTGAGGGTATGCAGTGAAGGCTTGTTCTGCTAGAGCTGAAAGACTACACACTGAAGACTGGGCACGGTGGCTCATGCCTGTAATCCCAGCACTTTGGGAGGCCGAGGCAGGTGGATCACAAGGTCAGAAGTTCAAGACCAGCCTGGTCAATATGGTGAGACCCTGTCTCTACTAAAAATACAAAAATTGGCCAGGTGTGGTGGCGTGCGCCTGTAGTCCCAGCTATTCAGGAGGCTGAGGCAGGAGAATTGCTTGAACCCAGGAGGCAGAGGTTGCAGTGAGCCGAGATCACGCCACTGCACTCCAGCCTGGGTAACAGAACAGGACTCCATCTCAAAAACAAAAAACAAAAAACAAAAAAACCTACAAACTGAATTCAGCTGATGCTATGGGAAAGAACTGCTGCTGCCAAGGGGAAGTGTTGCTGAGGTGATGCTCACAGGAACAGGGAGCAGACAGGAAGCCAACAGGAGAAAGTCTCTCCATCCTTGCATTCTGCCTTTAGTGCCTCCTACTGACTGAGCCTAACAAGAAGCCAGCTGCTAGGTCAGAAGTGTGATGGACAGTCTCAGCCACAGCATCTCAAAACACAGAAGACTTAGCCTAACAAATGGAATAATCAGAGAGCAAAGGAAACCAAGTAGTAGGGTATTTATAGTATTAAAATACATGGCTTAACAGCAGTTGAAATGTGGCAATAATATTAAATAAAAACAAGTTTTACATAACAACCCAAAATAGAAATGAGTCAAGGAAGAAACTATGCATGAGAAAACAAAGGGGGCAATTCAGCAAATTTAGAACTGTTTACACATCACAAAAATGAAGGCATGGGATGAATGCAAGCCCTTCCACTGGGTTAATAGCATTTGTAGATAGTAAAATGAGACATTGCAAACGTTTTCTGGGCAAGTTCTTACCCAAAGTATCAATTCTTTTTTAAGATGTCATTGATCCCCATAGAAGGGATCAAAATTCTTGGCTGGTACTCAAAATTTTTTTCATACTCTGTTTTGGCAGTAGTTTCTCAAACTTTCTACACAATTTGATCTTATATATTTGGTTCGTTTAGAAATTTCTGTATTCCTAATAAGGTACGTTTAGTTGTGATTGCTGGAATCTAATCCTTATCTTCTTCTAAGATGGGCAGGCACAGTGCATCTAAAGGATAGCTATTGAGTGAAATAATGGTAGTTAAATTTACATGATTGTGTTGAGGATAGAAAATCATCCCTGGGAAACAATCATGGGTTTTTAAGCAGGTCTCTTTCCATTTACTTTAAAAAATATTCCTTTTAAATTTTAAATTTTTAATTGATAATCAATAATTGTATATATTTGTAGGGTGCAATGTGATGTTTCGATGAACCTGGAGAACATTAACCTAGGTGAAATAAGCCAGGCACAGAAAGACCAATACTGCAGAATTTTACTTATATGTGCAATCTGAAAAAGTTGCAGTCATAGAAGTAGAGAGTAGAATGGTAGTTACTAGGGGCTGGCGGAAGGGGATGGATCAGAATGGGGAGATGTTGATTACAGGGTGCAAAGTGTCAGACAGGAGTAATAAGTTCTAGTGATCTATTGCACATTGCACAGAATGGTGACTATAATAAATAACTGCATTGCGTATTTCGAAGTTGCTAAAAGAGTATATTTTAAATATTTCCACCATTAAAAAATGTCTCTCTCTCTCTTTTTTTTTTTTTTTGGAAACAGAGTGTTGCTCTGTTTCCCAGGCTGGAGTACAATGGCACGATCTCGGCTCACTGCAACCTCTGCCTCTCGGGTTCAACCCATTCTCTTACCTCAGCCTCCTGAGTATCTGGGTGGCACCCACCACCACGCCTGTCTAGTTTGTGTATTTTTAGTAGGGATGGGTTCCACTATGTTGGCCAGGCTGGTCTTGAACTCCTGACCTCAGGTGATCCGCCCACCTCGGCCTCCCAAAGTGCTGGGATTACAGGCATGAGGCCACCGCACCCGGCCCCAAAAGTCTCTTTTTAATGGAGTCTTTTCTCTCCTAGAGTGTCACTCTCACGGTCCAGGAGGCTGATTCTGACATCTGGGTTTTTTGTAGATATTGTCGCAAAACTAAATGAGAGGTCTTTTGCCATGTTTTTCTCTTCTTGGACCTGCATATAGGAGTCATGCTTGATATCCTTCGTGTCCCCTTTTCCACGTTTAAATTGTAAGTTTCCCTTTATGTTTCCATTTATGATAGAGTCCCTTGCAGGCAGTTGGGAACCCTCTTGGCATGGGTGGTAGGCATTGGTGTGGGGGAAACTGTCCTTCTCTTTGCCTTGGGTGCCTTCTGGAGCCCTTGCCTGGTTTTTGATTCAACGAGAGACGTCGTGCTTGAAGAATTGTAAAGATAATTTGGGGCACTGGATGATATCTTCCTCTAAACACGATCCACTTTTGCCTCAGTCAGCCGGCTGTGCTAGGCAAAGACTTAATCCATTTTGAGATGCAGTTGGTTTAACACTGGTTTTGATCTCTCTCTGTAAGGGCTGTCACTGTCACTCCCTGCTAGGCTCCTACTGGAAGACCTGGGGATACTTAACAGGGTCCTGAGCTCCACTTTGTCTCTCTCTAGCCCTTAATACTACCAAAAGCTTTCTTAGCCTCTCAGCATCTTTGTTGCCATTTTCTTCCGAACTTCCCATTCTCTCAGCTGGCCACTTTCAGCAACACCTTGGGAGGAAAAAGCATTGCTGAGTTTCACTCACATCTCTATACTTCCCTTCTCTTTGAGGTCCAGGTTCAAGGTTTCACTGTTTTGGTAGCTTTCTGAGGTTCAAAAACATCTTTTAAAACAAGAAATATGTTCTCCGTTTTTTTTAAAAAAAGATGTTCTTAATAGAAACTTGGTCTTGTGTAGGCTGTAGTTTGAAGCAGAACCTATTCAGTTTTTGAAAACAATGATTATGTTTTTATTTTTAGAATTTCTTTTCAGATCTGTTCAGAATATTCTTAATCACTTTTTATAGGTTGGAACATAATTTCCATATTTCTTATTTCGTTAAATGTGTACACATATTTTATCAAGATAAAATTATTACACACTAAAATGCACAAATCTTAATGGCACAGTTTGATGAATTTTGACAATCATATACACCTATGAAACCACTATCTGGTCAACGTATAGAATAGTGCTGTAATCCCAACAACTTCCCCGTATATCTTTTCAGTTAATTTTCCTCCTCTCCCTTAAATGCTCTGATTTTTGTCACCCATAGATTAGTTTTGTCGGTTTTATTTGTTTGTTTGTTTGTTTTGAGATGGAGTCTCGTTTTGTCGCCCAGGCTGGAGTGCAGTGGTGCGATCTTGGCTCACTACAACCTCTACCTCCTGAGTTCAAGTGATTCTCCTGCCTCAGCCTCCCACATAGCTGGGATTATAGGAGCACACCACCACACCTGGCTAATTTTTAAAATATTTTTAGTAGAGATGGGGTTTCTCCATGTTGGCCAAGCTGGTCTTGAACTCCTGACCTCATGTGATCCCCCTGCCTCAGCCTCCCAAAGTGCTGGGATTGCAGGCGTGAGCCACTGTGCCTGGCCTGTTTTGTTTGCTTTTGAACTTTATATAAATAGAATCATACGGTATGTGTGTGACTTTCGTATCTACTGTCTTTTGCTCAACATAGCGTTTGTGAGATCCATCCACATTGTAGCTTATTCCTGTAATTTATTTTCTTTCTATTGCTGAGTAGTATTTCACTGAACGAGTATCCCATACTTTGGTAATCCCTTCTCCTATGGATGAACATTTGGGCTGTTTCTAGGTTTTCACCATTATAAATAAAGTTGCTATAGACATTCTTGGACAGGTATTTTTGTGGACATATAGCCTCTTCTATTTTTACTTAGTTTATCTTCTGTACCTGATCATTTTAATACCTGCATCATTTGGGATGTTACTCTTTGCTTTTTTGTTCATCTTTTCCTGGTGTTTGTTTCCTTGTGGTTTGGCAGTTTTTGATTTGATAGTATTTTGCTGATTGGGAATCCTGAGAATTTGGAGCAGTTTCACATTTGCATCTTCCAGGTACCCAGGGTGATTCTGACTGAGAAGCACTCGAGACTAATTTTTCTTTGGGGTTCCGTATGTAGAAACAGTATATTTTCAAACCCCTTCTATAAGAAGGAAGGTTTGTACTTATAAATTTCCAGGAAGCTTTTTTTTTTTTTTTTGAGAGAGGGTCTCACTCTGATGCCCAGGCTGGAGTGAAGTGGTGCAAACACAGCTTCCTGCAGCCTTGTCCTCCTGGGCTCAAGCGATCCTCCCGTTTTTGTAGCGATGGGGGTCTCACTATGTTGTCCAGGCTGGCCTTGAACTCCTGGGCTCGAGCAACCTGCCCTCCTCTGACTCCCAAACTGCTGGGATTACAGGCATGAGCACCACGTCTGGCCTTATTTGTTTATTTGTTTTTTAACCACAACCTGTAGCCTGAGACTAACAAGTTTCCCAGTCAGCTTCTACATTGACACTTCCTCACAGTCACCACTCTTCAGGGCATAGCTCCTCAGAGATGTGGATTCATGTAGAAGTCTCACATCCCATCCTCCACCTTGGGTCTCTCAGTGCCTTGGATCTTCCATGAGACTGTTACAATAGGGCTTCTAGGTTCTGGGCAGAAGACCCTAGACATTAAAATAGGGTAACCTGAGCTTCTCTCAATGGTCTCCTTTTAGGTCCTTCTTCATTTTCGTGTCACCAGATTATCCCCTCCCTCTGAACAGAGGTGCCTGTGTTTTGGAAATGCCAGGGAAATGCTCACTGGGGCTCGCAAACAGGAGCATTTGTGGGCTCTGGAGCACCCAGTGCTGGCTGCCTGGCACTGCCAGTCCACTAAGCGGCCTTGAGCAAGTGACCTGGCCTCCAGGAGCCCCAATTTCCTCACCTGCAAAGTGCAGATAATCCTCCCCCACTCCCTGTGGGATTGTGATGAGCACCAAATATGTCTTTGCATGGAGCTTAGCACATGGTAGGCACATATCCAAGGGCCAGTATGAGCCATCAGCCCTCCTCCGCAGCTCGTGGTCAGGTCTGACAAGCTATTGATCTTAGCATATGTTAGCAAACTGGTGCCAGCAAACATTTTATGCAATGTAGTTTAAAAGAAAACTTGTAATGATTACCAGAAGAAAAAGTAAGTCAACAGGACAAGTCAGTCCAAGACTGAGACACCGGCAGAGAGGGCTATCTGTCTCTCGATTTCCCTCTTCACTTTTAGACCTTGTGGATTTCTCTTACTTTCTTCTGAGCCAAGCTATGCATTAAAAAAAAAAAAAAAGTTTGTCTATCTTGTACTTTTAGATATTTATAGCACTAGTTCCTCTCCCTCACCACCCGCCCTGGCAATATCTGGCCGCCTTTTTGCCAGAAGTACAGTCCTCAAAATACTTTTCCCCAAGCTCTGCTCTGTCTTCTGCAGAGGGTATATCTCTGCTTCAGGCTTTCTACTTTCTGCATTCCTATTTTTGGAGTGAGCAGCAAGTCTGCTTACTCAGCATAAAATCGTGTATCGTCACAGGTTTTTTGGATAGTGTTTTAGCATTTACTTCTTTCCCTCTATCTTTGATCAGAAGTGGCAGAGCTGTTCGCTGGTTTGCTACCTGGTGTCACCAACATCTAGTTTTTTGTAAAGTTTTCTCCTTCGGCCCACTTCCCACCTCCCCTGCCTCAGTGGGCCTGAGTGAGTTCTGAGATGCTCTTCCTTCACTGGCAAGCTCACAGTTGCCGGGTGGCCTGTGCGCTGACTTCGGCAGAACTGTGCACCGCCCAAGGACTGGAGAGGGACTTGACTAATCTCTGCCTGTTCTGTCGACTTGGCCCAAATGGTGGTTACTCCCCATCAACTGGGCTTTAGGGTTTTGGCTGTTTTGTAGTTTCCCTGAAGGTGGATTTTCTTCTCTGTTTTCCATTCTTTTTGGAAAGGAGAGTTGTGTAGAAAGGCTTTTGCACTGCCATCTTAGCAGAGATGGTCTGTTCCAGGTGTGAGTACTCCCTGAGCTGCCATGGCTGGCCTGGAGGCTGGGTCTTATTTTATATTTGGGGCTCCCGATCTGGGACTCTAGATGCCTACCCCCATGTCTAAGGCATCCTGGCTACATTTTGGTGATGTGGTATTATGAATAATCACTTCACTTAGGATCAGGAAACCTGGATTTGTTAATAAATACCTTAAGGCCAGGTGCAGTCAAATCTATAATCCTAGCACTTTGGGAGGCCAAGACAGGAGGATCCGTTGAGCCCAGGAGTTCAAGACCAGCCTGGGCAACAAAGTGAGATCCCATCTCTACAAAAAGATTAAAATAATTAGTCGGGCATGGTGGCATATGCTTGTAGTCCCAGCTACTTGGGAGGGTGAGGCAGGAGGATTGATTGAGCCCAGGAGACGGCAGCTGCAGAGGACTGAGATTGTACCACTGCACTCTAGCCTGGGTGACAGTGAGACCCTGTCTCAAAAATAAAATAATGAAAAAGAAAAATACCTTAACGTCTCTGTGTCTTAGTCTTCTTTTCATAAAATGGGACTTTGAGGACTTGTGTTAATGGCCTTATGAGGTTGTCTTGAGGATCAGTTGAGGTAATGAATATGAAAGTACTTTAGAGACAGTCAACCTCTCTCTTTTTTCAGGTCTCATCATGGGAAAGAGCGAGCCATTTCTGTTTCACAGGGTTTGGCTATTTCTCCCATGGTCACCTAACTCCACTCTGTAGCCTAGCTTGCCCTCCTGACCTGGGAAGCCCAAGCGCTGCCCTGGCTGTGTGATGCAAAGGAGTCCATCCCTCTTCTGTGTCCTGAATACAAAAAGATTGTGGAGAGCCTGGAGTGATCTCAGTGACCACTGGGTGTCACTCTTGGCCTCAAAATTGGGTATTACCTCCAGCCCTGTAGTTTTCCTTTTCTCAGCCTTGTTTCTCAGCAGTGAGCATGACCAGTTTCAATTTCTAGTATGTGTCCCCTGCCTTCTTTTTTTGTTTTTGTTTTTTCTTTTTTTGAGACAGAGTCTCACTCTGTCACCCAGGTTGAAGTGCAGTGGTACGGTCTTGGCTCCCTGCAACCTCCACCTCCCGGGTTCAGGTGATTCTCCTACCTCAGCCTCCCTAGTAGCTGGGATTACAGGCTCCTGCCGCCACACCTGGCTAATTTTTGTATTTTTAGTACAGATGGGGTTTTACCATATTAACCAGGCTGGTCTCGAACTCTGACCTCAGGTGATCTGCCCGGCTCAGCCTCCCAAAGTGCTGGGATTACAGGCATGAGCCACCACGCCTGGCCTCCCTGCATTCTTAAAATTCTTGGCAGCAACACTCGGAGTCATCATGCAGCATTCATTCAGGCCTTTGCTTTCAGGCGGAAGGTTCTTGTGCCATCCTAATTTATTTTAATTTTTGCCTAACCAACGTGTGACCAGAAAGGTACGTATCTATGGCCAAAATGTTCATAAGTTGAATTTCAGAACTAAAACTCAGCAAATTTTTACAAGTCAGCACATTTGGGACTGGTTATGTCAAATCCCGTGCCACCACTGTCCCCAAGATTTTGCTGCTAAAAAAATGTTTTAGAAGCGTTGCCTCAGGGTGACCTAGTTATTCTAACAGCAGCACGAGGAAGAGGGAAGTTTCTGACTTGACTCCACCGAAGTCCTGCAGCTCCACAAAGCCAATGGCTGCCGCAGTTTAGCTTTTATCTTTCTGGAGCTCTCGAGGGGCATCAACTGTTGATTACTCTCCTGTTTTAAAAATTCTCCCTGACCTTTTGTGCACTATTTTCTCCTGGTCTATTTGCTAGTTCTCTGGTTCCCCCACGGTCTTTCCCCTTAAATGTCACCATTTCCTACACTGCTGTCCTTGGTCTCTGTTCTGGCACTCTACACGGTCTACTCACCCATTGGTTCCAAATCCACATCTTATATCCAGGCCTCTGTGCATTGCCATCTCTACTTGGGTGTCCTGAAGGATATTGTTTTAGAAAGTAGCTTTATTGAGGTATTTATATTCAATAAAATTCATTCATTTTAGGTGTATAGTTTCACAAATTTTGGTGATTGTATAAGATACAGTCATGTAACTCCCACCTCAATCAAGGTATTGGTCTCAGAAAAAGGCACTGTCTCTCACTCTGTAAAATTTGTTTTTCACGTCTTGGCCTTGGCTTTCAGTGTTCTCGCACCTTAAAAGCTTCCTCCTGCCCCTTTGCAGTTGGTCTCCTTCCCCACCCTAACCTGGTCCCTGGCATGCACTGATGTCTGCTTTCTGTCCCTATGTTGTTTTGCCTTTTCTAGAACTTTAGAAACATGGAATCCCATGGTGTATGGTCTTTGTGTTTGCTTTCACTTGGCCTAATCTCCACTTTTGATGTGTGCAGAAACAGTCTCATTTCTCATGCCAGGTTCTGCATGTGATGGCTCCTCCATTCACCCGACATCAAAGGCAGAAAGCTAAGGTTCACCCTCCCGAGGCCCCTTCCTCTCACTCACTGCCCCCCTCCGATTACACCCCATGCCATGAGTCCCAGCGTGTCTCTCTGTTCTGTATTTTTTAAATATTTTTGAGACGGAGTCTTGCTCTGTCACCCAGGTTGGGGAGGAAGTGGTGTGATCTCGGGTCACTGCCACTTCCGCCTCCCAGGTTCAAGTGATTGCCCTGCCTCAGCCCCCTGAGTAGCTGGGATTACAGGCATGTGCCACCACATCCAGCTAATTTTTGCATTTTTAGTAGAGATGGGGTTTTGCCATGTTGGCCAGGCTGATCTCAAACTCCTGGCCTCAAGTGATTAACCCACCTTTGCCTCCCAAAGTGCTGGGATTACAGGCTTGAGCCACTGCGCCCAGCCTGTTCTGTATTTTTCAGTCCACCTTTCTCTTTATTCTCAAGGCTGCTGACTTAAGTGAGATTCTCTTCACTTCTTGCCTCTCCTAACTGGTCTTCATGCCTCTAGTCAGGACTTTTTCAATCTGCCCTTCTGAAAACTGCCAGTGTGACCTTCTAAAACACAAATCTGCCTGTAATCCCAGTCCTTTGGGAGGCCAAGGCAGGAAGAATGGCTTGAGGCTAGGAGTTTGAGGCCAGCCTGGGCAACAAAGCAAGACCCTGTCTCTACAAAACATTTAAAAAATTAGCCAGGTATAGTGGCTCACAAACTGTAGTGACAGCTACTTGGGAGGCAGAATCAGGAGGATCGTTTGAGCCCAGGAGTTTGAGGCTGCAGTGAGCTATAATTGTGCCACTGCACTCCAGCCTGGGCAACAGAGAATGACCCTATCTCTAAAAACAAAACTAATATTAAACAAACTAAACCCACAAATCTGCTCTTACCACTCCCCTACTTCAATGGTTCCCCATGGCTTCTCAGCTTAACAAATGACACCCTCCATAATTAGATTTATTTCTGCCTAAATCTCTATATCTTATTTTCCAGAACTCTCTCAAATGCAGCCTATACTCAGCCATTACTTGTGTGTCTTTTTCCAAGGGCCGTTCTCACTCATGCTTCTGTGTGCATGCTGTTCCCTCAGTCTGGGAAACCCCTTTCCTCCTCCTTCCTCCAGCCAACTCCTACCTAGTCCTTAAAAGCCAACCCACCTGACTCCTCCTCTGCAATACCTTCCCTCACCAGTGCCCCAGACTGGGTTAGGTGCTCCTCCAAGGAGTTCCCTCCATCATAGCATTGGTCATCAGTCATTATCAATCTACTTGTCAAGCTAGTAATCTGTCCCTCCCACTAGACTATAAGTTCCTTGAGGAGTTTGTATCTTGTTCAACTTTGTGTCCTTGTTTTTAGCACAGGGTCAGGCACATTGGAGGCATCCAATGAATCTCCTCAGTTATTCTAACTGAGGGAGGATGGAGGGAGAGATCCGAAGCTTCATGAGGAGGCAGGGATGAGGGTCAGGAAGACCTGGTGGGGAAAATAAATGCCCCATTCCATGGCCTCAATCATAGATACATCTACTACTGTGAAAGAGGAGAAGAGTTAGGTGGGAGTCCTGGCAGAGAATCCATGAAGGAGAATGAAGTGTGGGAAGGCAAGTTCAAATGCCTGGTGCCCTGGCTTTGGCAGTGAGAGTGTCTGATGAGAGAAGGAGGATAGTGTAAGGGAAAACCAAGAGGGAATGAGATCTTAAATGATGCTACATAGCAAAATAAGAGAAGCACATGTTCTTAGATTTATTTGTTTATTTTTTGAGACAGGGTCTTGCTCTGTCACCTAGGCTTGAGTGCAGTGGCACGATCACAGCTTACTGCAGCCTCTACCTTTCGAGCTTAAGCAACCTTCCTACCTCAGCCCTTCTGGAGGCTGGGAGTATAGGCGTGTGCCACCATGTCCAGCTACTTTTTAAATTTTTTGTAGAGACAGGGTCTCAGTTTGTTGCCTAGGTTAGTCTCGAACTCCTGGGCTCAAGGAATCCTCCTACCTTGGCCTCCCAAAGTGCTAGCATTACAGGTGTGAGCCACCATACCTGGCCTCATTCCTAGATTTTTGCATGAAAGAGACAAAGACTCCTGAGTCCCAGACAGTGTTGTTTTCACATCACACACTAGATGGATCCCAATTGTTGTTTCTTACCGTGAACAGGGTCCTGTAGTTTTCATAGTACTTTCCCAAGCACTGTCTTATGGTATCTGCACATCAACCCAGGGAAGTAGACAAAGATGAGCTGATGGATCCAGCCTAACCAATGAGGAATCAGAGGCTTAGAGATTCTAGTGCCTTACTCATGCCACAGGGCTGGACCTCTTCCTATGACAGCTTCTGTCTCTAAGGTGAGACCTTGGGCTGAGTTGCCAACGTCAGTTGTGTTTAAAAATGATGTGCCTGAGGAGGCTGTTGACTATTTGCCGACCCTACAATAAGACAATAGAGACCTGACAAAGGATGTCCAGAGGCGGAAAAAGCTACTGTAGGTTGGAGAGCAATCTCTGAGTGAATGAAATGTTAGAACCACTTAATGTTACGTGAACAGGAGAACTGTGAATTCCCTAAAGTCTAATGTCTTCCAATTGCACAGCTGGGGCAGCTGGCCCAGGAAGCTTTGGACTAGCTGGAGCTTTATGGGATGAAACATTTCCTGTGATAGTGCCTTTTCCTTTTTTTAATGAAACAGAAAAGAAATGATTCTCAGAGGAGAAAAGAGATTGTCATAAAAGGAGACAGTTTTCTTTTCACTTTTTAGTAGATGTTCTTGTGTTAAATGATGTTGAATCTTAATACCATACTATTAATCTTACCACAACATAAAATATGGAAATTTTTGTTTTGAATGGAAGATCAGCATTTTTCTTAGTCTATATAACCTAGAGGTTAAGAACACAGGTTAGTCAATCCTGGCTGCACCACTTACTAGCTGTAGGACCTTTTTTTTATTTTACAGAATTGCTTATGCATTCTATACCTTAGAGCTGCTCCTACCACATAGGCTTATTTAAGTACTAACTGATACAATCAATAGAAAGAATTTAACATGTTGTTGATAATATTATAATAATGTAGTTTATTTTTGCAAGTAGCTTGTTTTAACTCTTTTTTTTTTTTTTTTGAGACAGAATCTCACTTTATTCCCAGCTTGGAGTGCAGTGGTATGATCTTGGCTCACTGTAGCCTTCACTTCCTGGGCTTAAGTAATCCTTCTGCCTCAGTCTCCCAAGTAGCTGGGACTATAGGTGTGCACCACCACACTTGGCTAATTTTTTTTTTTTTTTTTTGAGACAGAGTCTCACTCTGTTGCCCAGGCTGGAGTGCAGTGGCACGGTCTCGGCTCACTGCAAGCTCCGCCCCCCCCAGGTTCATGCCATTCTCCTGCCTCAGCCTCCTGAGTAGCTGGGTCTACAGGCGCCCACCACCATGCCCAGCTAATTTTTTGTATTTTTAGTAGAGGTGTGGTTTCACCGTGTTAGCCAGGATGGTCTCTATCTCCTGACCTCGTAATCCACCTGCCTTAGCCTCCCAAAGTGCTGGTATTACAGGCATGAGCCACCACGCCCGGCCACAGCTGGCTAATTTTTTTATTTTTATTTTTGTAGAAATGAGGTCGCTTTTACTATGTTGCCCGGGCTGGTCTTGAACTTCTGGTCTCAAGGGATCTTTCTGCCTTGGCCTCCAAAAGTGTTGGGATTACAGGTATGAACCAACATGGCTGGCCGCATTTCATTCTTATAACAACCATATGAAATAGGCAGGGCAGGGATTATTATTGCATTTCAACATTGTTTTAATTTTTAATTTTTGTGGGTGTATATATTTATGTGGTACATGAGATATTTTGATACAGGCATGCAATGCATAATAATTACATCAGAGTAAATGAAATATTCATCAACTCAAGCATTTATCCTTTGTGTTAAAAACAATTCATTTATACTCTTAGTTATTTTGAAATGTACAATTAAATTATTATTGACTATAGTCACCCTGTTGAGCTATCACATACTAACCATCCGCACTTCCCCCCAACCCCCAGTGCTCTCAGCCTCTGGTAACTATCCTTTTACTCTCCGTCTCCGTGAGTTCAGTTGTTTCAATTCCTTTTTTAAAGAACAGGATCTTGCTGTGTTGCCCAGGCAGGTCTCAAACTCCTGAACTCAAACTGTCCTCCCACCTCTGCCTGCCGAAGTGCTGGTATTATAGGCATGAGCCACTGTGCCTGGCAGAATTCCTTGTATGTTCTGGTTCTTAATCCTTGTTAAATGGGTAGTTTGCAAATACTTTTTCTCATTCTGTAGGTTGTCTCTTTATTTTGTTCTTTCCTTTGCTGTGCAGAAGCTTTTTAACTTGATGTGATCCCATTTGTCCATTTTTGCTTTGGTTGCCCATGCTTATGGGGTATTACTCAAGAAATCTTGGCCCACTCCAATGTCCTGGAGCATTTCCCCAATGTTTTCTTTTAGTAGTCTCATAGTTTGAGGTCTTAGATTTACGTCTTTAATCTATTTTTAGTCTATTTTGATTTGGTTTTTGTGTATGGCAAGAGATAGAGGTCTGGTTTCATTCTTCTGCATATGGATATCTAGTTTTCACAGGACAATTTATTGAAGAGACTGCCTTTTCCTCAATATATGTTCTTGGCACCTTTTTTGAAAATGAGTTCACCGCAGATGCATGGATTTGTTTCTGGGTTCTCTCTTCTATTCCATTGGTCTATGTGTCTGCTTTTATGCCAATACCATGCTGTTTTGGTTACTATAGCTCTATAGTACACTTTGAAGTCAGATAATGTGATTCCTCCAGTTTTGTTCTTTTCATAGCTTTGGCTGTTCTGGGTGTTTTGTGGTTCCATATCAATTTTAGAAGTGCTTTTTTTATTTTTGTGAAGAATGCCATTGGTATTAGTTTGGCACAAAAGTAATTGTGGTTTTTGCCTTTGAAAGTAATGACAACTTCATATTTTGACAGGAGTTGTACTGAATCTGTAGATTGCTTTGGGCAGTGTGGACATTTTAACTGTATTTATTCTTCCAATCCATGAACATAGAATATCTTTCCATTTTTCTGTGTCCTCTTCAGTTTTTTTCATCAATGTTTCATAGTGTTCATTGTAGAGATCTTTCACTTCTTCAGTTAATTCCTAGGTCTTTTATTTGTAGCTATTGTAAATGGGATTACTTTCTTAATTTCTTTTTCAGATTGTTCACTGTTGGCATATAGAAATGCTACTGATATTCGTACGTTGATTTTGTTTACTGCAAATTTACTGAATTTGTTGATCAGTTCAATAGTTTTTTTTGGTGGAGTCTTTAGGTTTTTTCAAATATACGATCATACCATCTGCAAACAAAGATGAGTTGATTTCTTACTTTCCAATTTGGATGCTCTTTATTTCTTTCTTTTGTGTGACTGCTCTAGCTAGGACTTCTAGTACTATGTTGAATAACAGTGGTGAAAGTGGTCATCCTTGTCATGTTTCAGATCTTAGAGGAAAGGCTTTCAGTTTTTCCCTATTCAGGATAATACTAGATGTGGATCTGTCATATATGAATTTTATTATGTTGAGGCATGTTCCTTCTATACGCAGTTTTTTGAGGAGTTTTATCATGAAGATATGTTGAATTTTATCAAATGCTTTTCAGCATCGATTGAAATGATTACATGGTTTTTGTCCTTTCTGTTGACATGATGTATTACATTGATTGATTTTTATATGTGGAACCATCCTTGCATCCCTGGGATGAATCCCACTTGGTCATAATGAATAATCTTTTTAATGTGTTGTTGAATTTGGTTTGCTACCATGTTTTTGAGGAATTTTGCATCAATATCGTTCAGGGATATTGGCCTATAATTCCCTTTTTTGATGTGTCTTTGTTTGGTTTTGGTATAAGGGTAATACTGGCCTGTAGAATCAGTTTGGAAGTATTCCCTTCTCTTCTGTTATTTGGAATAGTTTGAGTAGGATTGGTATCAGTTCTTTAAATGTTTGGTAGAATTCAGCAGTGAGGCTATCAGGTCCTTGACTTTTCTTTGCTAAGAGACTTTTTATTGATTTCAATCTCATTACTTGTTATTGGTCTGTTCAGGTTTTGGATTTCTCTATGGTTGAATCTTGGTAGGTTGTATGTGTCTAGAAAATTATCCATTTCTTCTAGATTTGCCAAGTTATTAGCATATAGTTGCTCATAATAGCTCCTAAAGATCCTTGGAATTTTTGTGGCATTGGTTTTAATGCCTTTTTCATCTCTGATTTTATTATTTGGGTCCTCTTTATTTTTTTCTTAGTGTGGTTAAAGGGTTGTCAGTTTTGTTTATGTTTTCAAAAACCCAACTTTTAGTTTTACTGATCTTTTGTATTGTTTTCTTAATTTCCATTTTGTTTATTTCTGCTCTGATCTTTATTATATCCTTTCTTCTACTAGTTTTGAGTGTGGTTTACTCTTGCTTTTCTAAATCTTTAAGATGCATCATTAGGTATTTATTTGAAGTTTTTCTCTTTTTTTGTTGTAGACACTTTTAGTTATAAAATTCCCTCTTATTATTGCTTTTGCTATATCCCATAGGTTTTGGTATGTCATATTTCCATTATCATTTGTTTCAAGAAAATTTTCAATTTCCTTCTTAATTTCTTCATTGATTTGCTGGTCATTCAAGAGCATATTGTTTAATTTCCAGGTGTTTATATAGTTTCCAAAGTTCCTCCTATTATTTATCTCTAGTTTTATTCCATGTGGTCAGAGAAGATCCTTGATATTATTTCATTTTTTTTGAATTTTTTAAGACTTGCTTTGTGACCTAACATATGGTTTATCCTCAAGAATGATCTTTGTGCTAAGGAGAAGAATGTATATTCTGCAGCCATTGGGTGAAATGTTCTGTACATATCTATTAGGTTGAACTTACCTATAGTGCAGATTAAGTCCAATGTTACTTTGTTGATTTTCTGTTTGGAAGATCTGTCCAATGTTGAAAGTGGGTTGTTGAAGTCCCCAGCTGTTATCATATTGGAGTCTGTCTCTCTCTTTAGCTCTAGTAATATTTGCTTTAGATATCTGGGTGCTCCAGTATTGGGCATTTATATGTTTACAATTATATCCTCTATGCTAAACTGACTCCATTATCATCATATAAGACCTTTTTTGCCTCTTTTTATTTTATTTTATTTTATTATTTTATTTTTTATTATACTTTAAGTTCTAGGGTACATGTGCATAACGTGCAGGTTTGTTACGTATGTATACTTGTGCCATGTTGGTGTGCTGCACCCATCAACCCGTCAGCACCCATCAATTCATCATTTATATCAGGTATAACTCCCAATGCAATCCCTCCCCTCTCCCCCCTCCCCATGTTAGGCCCCGGTGTGTGATGTTCCCCTTCCCGAGTCCAAGTGATCTCATTGTTCAGTTCCCACCTATGAGTGAGAACATGCGGTGTTTGGTTTTCTGTTCTTGTGATAGTTTGCTAAGAATGATGGTTTCCAGCTGCATCCATGTCCCTACAAAGGACGCAAACTCATCCTTTTTTGTGGCTGCATAGTATTCCATGGTGTATATGTGCCACATTTTCTTAATCCAGTCTGTCACAGATGGACATTTGGGTTGATTCCAAGTCTTTGCTATTGTGAATAGTGCCGCAATAAACATACGTGTGCATGTGTCTTTATAGCAGCATGATTTATAATCCTTTGGGTATATACCCAGTAGTGGGATGGCTGGGTCATATGGTACATCTAGTTCTAGATCCTTGAGGAATTGCCATACTGTTTTCCATAATGGTTGAACTAGTTTACAATCCCACCAACAGTGTAAAAGTGTTCCTATTTCTCCACATCCTCTCCAACACCTGTTGTTTCCTGACTTTTTAATGATTGCCATTCTAACTGGTGTGAGATGGTATCTCATTGTGGTCTTGATTTGCATTTCTCTGATGGCGAGTGATGATGAGCATTTTTTCATGTGTCTGTTGGCTGTATGAATGTCTTCTTTTGAGAAATGTCTGTTCATATCCTTTGCCCACTTTTTGATGGGGTTGTTTGTTTTTTTCTTGTATATTTGTTTGAGTTCTTTGTAGATTCTGGATATTAGCCCTTTGTCAGATGAGTAGATTGCAAAAATTTTCTCCCATTCTGTAGGTTGCCTGTTCACTCTGATGGTAGTTTCCTTTGTTGTGCAGAAGCTCCTTAGTTTAATGAGATCCCATTTGTCAATTTTGGCTTTTGCTGCTGTTGCTTTTGGTGTTTTAGACATGAAGTCCTTGCCCCTGCCCACTATAGTTTTTGTTTTGAAATCTGTTTTGTCTGATATAACTACTCCTGCTCTGTTTTGGTTTCCATTGGCATGAAATATCCTTTTCCATCCCTTTATTTTCAATCTACGTGTGTCTTTATAGGCAAAAATGTGTTTCTTTAGGTAATAGATCTTTGAGTCTTATTTTTTTTTTTTAAATCTATTCAGCCACTCTATGTCTTTTGATTGGAGAGTTTAGTTCATTTACATTCAGTGTTGTTACTGGTAAGTAAGGACTTACTCCTGCTGTTTGTTTTTTCTGTCTTCTGGTTGTTTTGTGGTCTTCTCTTCCTTCTTTCCCTCCCTCCTGTCTTCCTTCTAGTAAAAGTGATTTTCTTCAGTGGTATGATTTAATTTCTTGCTTTTCATTTTTTTTTGTATCTGTTGTATGTTTTTTGATTTGAGGTTACCACACGGCTTGCAAATACTATCTTAGAACCCACTATTTTAAACTGATGACAACTTAACATTGAATGCATAAACAAATAAATAAACAAGCAAAAAAGAAAGCTAATAAAAACTCTACACTTTAACTTTATCCTCCGCTTCTTAACTTTTTATTGTTTCTATTTATATCTTATTGTACTGTCTATGTCTGAAAAGTTGTTGTAGTTATTAGTTTTGATTGGTTCATCTTTTAGTCTTCTTAGATAACAGTAGTTTGTATATCACAATTACAGTGTTATAATATTGTGGTTTTTGGGTACTTACTATTACCAGTGAGTTTTGTACCTTCAGATGCTTTCTTATTGCTCACGAATGACCTTTTTCAGATTGAAGAATACCTTTTAGCATTTTTTGTAGGACAGATCTGATTTTGATGAAATCCTTCAGCTTTTGTTTGTCTTGGAAAGTCGTTATTTCTTCTTCATGTGTGAGGGATTTTTTTTTTTTTTTTTTTTTTTTTTTTGCCAGATATACTATTTTAGGGTAAAAGTTGTTTGCTTTCACCTTTTTAAATATGTCATGCCATGCTCTCCTGGATTGTAAGATTTCCACTGAAAAGTCTGCTGCCGGACATACTGTGTGTTATTTGTTTATTTTCTCTTGCTGCTTTTAGGATTCTTTATTTATCCTTGACCTTTGAGAGTTTGATTATTAAATGCCTTGAGGTGGTGTTCTTTGGGTTAAATCTGCTTAGTGTTCTATAACCTTCTTGTACTTGAATGTTGATATATTTCTCTAGGTTTGGGAAGTTCTCTGTTATTATCCCTTGGAATACACTTTCTACCCCATCTATTTCTCTACCTCCACTTTAAGGCCAGTAACTCTTAGATTTGCCTTTTTGTGGCTATTTTCTAGATCTCATAGGTGTGCTTCATTCTTTTATATTTTTTCCTTTTGTTTCCTCCTACTGTGTATTTTCAAACAGGATGTCTTCAAGCTCACTAATTGTTTCCTCTGCTTGATCAATTCTGCTATTAAGAGACTCTGATGCATTTTTCAGTATGCCAATTACATTTTTCAACTTCAAAATTTCTGCTTGATTCTTTTTAATTATTTTAATCTGTCTTTAAAATTTATCTGATGTAATTCTGAATACCTTCTTTGTGTTATCCTGAATTTCTTTGAGTTTCCTCAAAATAGCACTTCTGAGTTCTCAGAGAGGTCATCTCTGTTTCTCTAGGATTGGCCCATGGTGCCTTATTTAGTTCGTTTGGTGAGGTCATGTTTTCCTGGATGGTCTTGATGCTTGTGGATGTTTGTCAGTGTCTGGGCATTGAAGAATTAGGTATTTATTGTAGTCTTTGGAGTCTGGTCTTGTTTGTACCTGTCATCCTTGAGAAGGGTTTCCAGGTATTCAAAAGGACTTGGATGTTGTGTTCTAAGCCACATCTGCATGAGGAGCTTCCTAAGCCCAGTAATGCTGTGGCTCTTGCAGACTCGTGAAGGTACTGCCTTGGTGGTCTTAGATAATGTCTGGAAGAATTATCTGGATTACCAGGCAGACACTTTTGTTCTTTTCCTTTACTTTCTCCCAAACAAATGGAGCCCCTCTCTCTGTACCAAGCTTCCTGGAGCTGGGGGTTGGGGGACAGAAGCACTGTGGCCACCACCACTACCACTGGGACTGTGCTGCATCAGACCTGAAGCCAGCACAATACTAGGTCTCACCCAAGGGCTGCTGTAACAGCACGTGGCTACCACCTATGTTCACTCAAGGCCCTAGAGCTCTACCATAAGCAGGTGGCAAAGCCAGCCAGGCTCACGTCCTTCCCTTCAAGATGGTGATTTCCCCAGGGCCTAGGTGAGTCCAGAGATGCCATTCAGGAGCCAAGAACTGGAGTGAAAAACGTTGGAAATCTACCTGGTGCTCTGTTCTGTTGCAGTTAAGCTGGTGCTCAAACCATGAGACAAAATCCTTCCCACTCTTCCTTCCCCTTTCCACAGGCAGAGGTGCCTCTCCTCATGGCCACCCCCACCACAAACCCATGGAGAGAACTACTAGGCTACTGCTGTTGTTCAATTAAGGCCCAAGAGTACTTCTCTCAGCTTGTGGTGTATGCTGTGAGGCCTGAAACTCACTGTTCAGGGCGGTGGGCTCCCCTTTGGCCCAGGGCAGGTCCAGAAATGCTGTCCAAGAGCCAAGACCTGAAACTGGGGACACTAAGGGCCTGCTTTGTGCTCTTCACATCTCAGAGTCTCACCCAAGGCTACCTGGGTATTGCTCCTGATTCTTCAGGGCCCAGGGGCTCTTTAGTTAACAGATGACAAATCCTGCAAGGCCTGGGTCCTTCCCTTCAAGGCGGTAGGTATCCTTCTGGCCCAGGATGCATCTAGATATGTCATCTGGGAGCTAGGCCCTGGAATGGGGGCCTCACAATCCTTGCTGATGTTTTATCCTACTGTGGCTGATCTGGTATCCAAGAAGTAAGACAAAGTTCTCTTTACTCTTCCTTTTCCTCTCCTGAAACAGAAGGAAGGAGTCATTTTTGTTTTTGTTTTTGTTTTTTTCTGGGAGCTGCACTGCATGGGGTTGAGGGAGGGATGGTGCAAGCACTCCCTTAGCCACCTTTGGATGGTATCTTAGTAGGCCATGTGCCCACCATGTCCACTGGCTCTGAGCCCAGCAGAGCATGAGGACTTGCCTAGGAATAGCAGTCCTGTGACATAGACTGCCTTTCAAGTTTATTTAGGACCTCAGAGCACTTCAGCCTGTGGTGATAAAGCTTGTTGAAACTCAAGTTCTGACGGCTGGGATGGGCAATTCCCCCCTGGCAAAGGCGGTCTAAATACTATCTCTGTGAGTGGGCACCTGCTATTTGCTTTCTGCCGTGGCAGGGCAGCACTGAGTTCAATGCAGGATCTCAGAATCACTGTGCTTTCCCTACCCCAAGCATGCAGATTCTGCATGCCACGCTGCAGGGGGATGGGGTAGAGGTGGCAGTGGAATTCAATAATGCTTTTCTTACTCTCTTCATGCCTCTTTCAGTGACATAAAATTAAAATCAGGTACTGTGATTGCTTACCTGATTTTTGGTTCTTATGAACGTGCTTTCTTAATGTGTAGATAGTTGTTAAATTTGGTGTTCCTGTAGTGGGGGATGGTTGGTGATGGCTTCTATTTGGCTGTCCTGCTCCACACCCTATTACTACCTTTTAGACAGATGAGAAAACTGCAGCCCAGAAAGTTTAGGTGATTTATTCAAGGTCACAGAACTAATAAAGGACAGTTTCTTGGTTGCCAATTCAGACTGCTTCTTACCAGTTCACCTTTACAGAGATGGTGGAACTAGAAACTATCACTGGAGAGTGAAAGAGCTGGTGTGGTGGAGGCCTTAGCCTCTTTTTCCTAACCTTTCTGGTCTGCGGTTTGCCTTCACTGGGCTCTGGATTGTAAGTTCTGAACATAAGCTGGGGCTCTATGAATTACATTGTTGTGTGTCAGCTCCTACTTATTGGTTTTAGAAATGAAGCCTTTGTTACTTTCATTAACTTATTCTCTGGTTTGTTTTATATACACATTTTATTCTTCAGTTTTACCTGATTAGAGATGCAGTCCATTCTAATCTTTCAATAAATATTTGTCAGGTACCTACTTTGTGCCAGGAAATGTGCCAAGTCATTTCACACATATTTGCTAACTTAATCTTATAACCACCCTGTAAACTATGGTAAATTGTCTTAATTTTATCAAAAAGGAAACAGAGGCTCAGATATGTTGTTATGCATCCAAATGTATTAAAAACCACTACAAGAAAGGAATATTTCAGATAAATCTCTTCTTTGAATGATGATACAGAATCCCAAGAACATATTAACAACCTGATCCAGCAATATATAGAAAATATAATGTATCATGACCAAGTTGAATTTATATAGGAAATCAAGAGCTGTGTTTAACATTAAAAAATTGGCCAATGCAATTTACCAAATTAACACAATAATGGAGAAAAATCATATGATCAGTTTGATAGATGAAGCAAAACATTTGATTTTTTAAAAAATCTTCTTAGCTAACTAAGAATAAAAGGAATTTTTTATTCAGATAATGGAAATTTGTAAGAAACAGTAATAAAAATCTACTTGAAAATTAATTATAAATTAATAAAAAACATAATTAATGGTAAAATTTTGGAAGGTTTCCTGATAGGATTAGGAAGGAGACAATGATACCCTCTAATACCAATTCTCTTCAACATTGTACTGGATGTTCTAGCCAGGGAAATAAGTCAAGAAGAAAAAAGGCAAAATGAATGGAAAGGAAGAAATAATACTCTCATTATTCATAGATGATATGATTGTGTGTACAGAAAGCTCAAACGATTTCACAAATGTAGGATTCAAATTGCTAGGTTGGCTCATGCCTATAATCCCAACACTTTGGGAGGCCAAGGAGGGCAGATCACTTGAGGTTGGGAGTTCAAGACCATCCTGGCCAACATGGTGAAACCCTGTCTCTACTAAAAATACAAAAATTAGCCAGGCATGGTGGTGCATGCCTGTAATCCCAACTACTTGGAAAGCTGAGGCAGGAGAATCGCTTAGACCCAGGAATCGGAGGTTGCAGTGAGCTGAGATTACACCATTGCACTCCAGCTGGGGTGACAGAGTGAGACTACGTCTCAAAATACAAAACAAAATGAAACAAAACAAAAAACAAACAAACAAACAAAAATCAAATTGTTAGGTAAGTTTAAGGTCCCTAGATACAAGACCCCTAGATATTGACAATGATCAATAAACAATTGAAAAATAAAATTTGAAAAACATACCATTTATGGCTGGGTATGGTGGCACATGCCTGTAATCCTAGCACTTTGGGAGGGCAGATCACCTGAGGTCAGGAGTTCGAGACCAGCCTGGCCAACATGGTGAAACCCTGTCTCTACTAAAAATACAAAAATTAGTCAGCATGGTGGTGCATGCCTGTAACCCCAGCTACTCGAGAAACTGAGGCAGGAAAATCGCTTGGATCTGGGAATCAGAGGTTACAGTGAGCTAAGATTGCAACATTGCACTCCAGCCTGGGCGACAGTGAGACTCTGTCTCAAAATACAAAACAAAACAAAACAAAACAAACAAAAACAAATTGTTAGGTAAATTTAAGTCCCTTGGATACAAGGTCAATGGTCAATAAACAATTAGAAAATAAAATTTTAAAAACATACCATTTATGGCTAGGTGTGTTGGCACATGCCTGTAATCCTAGCACTTTGGGAGGCCGAGGCAGGCAGATCACCTGAAGTCAGGAGTTCAAGACCAGCCTGGCCAACATGGTGAAACCCCGTTTCTACTAAAAATACAAACATTAGTCAGTATGGTGGCACATGCCTGTAACCCCAGCTACTCGGGAAGCTGAGGCAGGAGAATCGCTGGAACCCAGGAGGCGGAGGCTGCAGTGAGCCAAGACTGCACCATTGCACTCCAACCTGGGCGGCAGAGTGAGACTGTCTCAAAACAGAAAAAATAAAATAAAATAAATAATAAAATAGAAAATAAAACGTATAATATCAAAACATCAACTATTAGGAATAAGTTTAAAGAAAGACATGCAAAACCCTCTGTGTACTGTCTCCTTCTTAATATGTATAATTTCACTTAGTACGGTTCTTCATGGAGGCACCCCACCCTTGTTTTCTGAGAAGCCTGGTGTCCTCAAGAGAGATCCTTTTTGGTTCTGTTACACCAACGGGAAACCTCTAGTTTTCTCCCAAGGTAGGGAGGCATAGTTACTTAGTAACTTGAGGGTGGAGCTCTTACCTGCTTTTAGTCCTCGCATTTTCAGCCCCATCTCTTCCCCCAGACATTGAGGTTACATCGAGGTTACCTGATTCCTTCAAGCTCAGAGCTTTTTTGTGCTTCTGAGGTACAAACTGATTTGCATCTTTTTGATTCATCTTTTTCCATGCCTGGTTTTCAGCCTTCTCCATACTAAGTCAGCTGTCACTTCCCTCTTCCAAAGTCTTGCTGCCATCCTGTGTCTGTCATCATGTTCTTTCTCTTCTTTGTCCTATGGATTCACACTTAAAAAAAACTCTTACTGTCATTTTAGTAGGATTGGAGGAGGAAGTAGATATAAATGCATGAGTTTAATCTGCTGTGCTTAACCAGAAGTTCCACACAGAATTATCAAAAGCAAGGTGATAGGCAGTGATTGCTACGCTTGAGTCCTGTACAAGCTGCTTAACACCTCCAGGCTGCCTGCTTCACCTGGCTCTGTTAAGTGCTCTTCCTCACAGGCATTGGAGTTCCCTGCTGCTGGACCGGGGATCTCTGGGGCTCAATCTGGCTTTGAAAACCTGTCTTCACATTTGCTTCCCAGAAGGATCCGGGTTGACTGACAGGAAGGAGACTGGAATCCCCCAGCCCCCCACTTCATTTATGCAGTTGTCTTTTGGGGCTTGAATAAACACAGACCAGCCTGAACAATGCCATTAATTAAAGTGTGTTATAATTGATTGGATAATCCCTAGATAGCTTAGGTTTAGAGAGGGGAGAAATAAAGGAAATGGGAATGGATGCAGGAATCTAAATGGAACACACTCTTTTCTTCCTTCAGGCTCATCCCAACTCTAAGGTACCTAATACAAAAGATCTCCTTGTCATGTTATTTGCCAAGTAAATGGCCCTCTTCCCTACCAATTCTTTGCCTTTCTTCCACTCCCAAACACCTCTAGTGTCTCCTAACTGCACGGATGTACAGTGCAGTGACCAAGAGTGGGATGTCTTTATTCATACGGGGCTCCACTTCTAACCAGCTCTGTTACCCTCTGCAAGTTAGTGTACTTCCTTGTGCTTGAATTCTCATCTTCAAACTGGGTCAACAGTAATGGCCACCTCGCTGGTTTTTGTGAGAATTAAATGTGATAATACGTAAAAGTGCTTAGAACTGTGCCAGCCACATGTTAAGCACTCAGTGCATGTTAGCCATTAGCTATTATTATTACTCTGTGTGCTTCACTGCAAATGAAAGTGAAAGAAGAGATCATTACACTGAAGAGCCCACCACCTACATGAATGGTCACAATAGAGTCATATATAAGTGTACAGGACACTCTGAGGAGAAAAAGAGATATTCACTAGCTCAGTGGGGATTGGTGGTGGGTGGTTGTGGGAAGGATGTAGGGAGGGGACATTTTAGAAATTATCCTAGAGCAGGTGGTGTTTTTGAATTGAGCCATCACCAGAATATAAGCACCATGAGGGCAGGAACTTATCCCTAGGGCCTAGAACAGTGGTTGGCACATAATAGATGCTCAGTAAATATTTGTTGCATTAATGAATGAGTGATAAGCTGAAGGGTGGGCCAGGTGAGTAAAAACAGAAGAAACAGTGTATGGGAAGGCACCCAGAGAGTATGTGACACAATGGGAGAAGCGCAAGGGCACAGCATGGCAGGAGCCTGGGGTCTGTGTTGGAGAGTGGAGGGAGGAGAAGAGGCAGGCCCAGGTCCAGAAAGAATGTGGATGACGTGCTTTGCAAGACACAGAACTGATGAACTGATACCAGTGGATCCTGGGACCTAGGGCCCGCATTTTCTTAAACACAATGTCTCGGCTGCAATAATAATTCCAAATAATATTAATCAAGTTTACATTTTTAGAATGCCTTCCACTCTACAAAACAATGAAGCCCTTCACATGTATTATCTCATTTCAGAATCACAATACCTTGTGAAGTTGGTGACATATATATCCCCATTTTACAGAGAGGAAAGCTGAGGCCCAGAGAGGTTATGTGATTTACCATGGTTACTCAGCTAATTAGGTACAAACTTGGGATTCAAATTAGGAATTTGGACTCAGGCCAGTACTCTTTCTCTTATATAACAGTGGTCATATTGCTTTGCATTTCTTTGGAGAGCACAGTGCTTCACTGATTTTTGTTATTGTTGTTCCTGAAATAAATACATAGGGGACCTACAAGTTTGAAAGTAAATGCTCATGTAAGTGTCACCCACGTTAAGCAATGGAAAGATTGCCATCGATCCCAGAATGTCCCCCTTTCCTTGGTCTCATCCCCTTTCTCTCCTCTAGAGGGGATCATTCTCCTGACTTTTATGGTAATCAAATCCTTTCTTTTCCTTCTAGATGTAGCACCTGTGAATGCACAGACTTGTTTTGTGATAAATCAAATGGTCACTATAATCTGGGCAGTTTTCTGTTAGTCTGTAAACTCCTTGAGGGGCCTCTCTGTGGCTTAATGCATATTCACTTGTCAGATGTTTAGTGAACACCTCCCAAGAGCCCAGCAACTAAGTTCTGTAGAGCCAGAGATAAAAAAAAGTAGGCACGATCTTCATGCTGGAACAATCTCATGGGTACTGCTTTAATAATTTGTATAATTTTTAATTAATTAATTTATTTATTTATCGAAATGGAGTCTCGCTCTGTCACCCAGGCTGGAGTGCAGTGGCACAATCTCGGCTCACTGCAGGTTCCACCTCCTGGATTCAAGTGATTCTGGTGCCTCAGCCTCCTGAGTAGCTGGGATTACAGGTATGAACCCCAGCGCCCGGCTAATTTTTATATTTTCAGTAGAGACAGGTTTTGCCATGTTGACCAAGATGGTCTTGAACTCCTGACCTCAGGGTGATCTGCCCACCTCGGCCTCCCAAAGTGCTGGGATTACAGGCATGAGCCACCGCACCCAAACTGAGAGTAGTCCCACTGAGCCAACCAGGAGCCAAGCCTGGAATCTTCTGATTCTTAGTCAGATGCATTATCCATTGAGCCACTGACCCCGATCCTGATTTTTAATTAAAAATAAATGGTAATGGCAACATGATAACCCATACCAACTCTGGAGTGGGAATACTTGATATCATGTGACTTTTCACAAAGGTGACTTCATCCATCCTGCCCAGGTGTCCTTCTCTGTTCTGCAGTGGCAGCTGAGCAACCAGAATGCCAGCTCCTCACTTTGTCAGTGATCAATACCTACAAATTCTCGTTGCAAAATGATGGCCACTTGCCATCATTTTGATTGATGTGTAATCAATAGCAAGTGGCCATTATTTTGCAACTAGAATTTGTAGGCATTGATCACATTCAGAAATGAACCAATTATTCACATTTGGAAATTCATAGACTCATGAGAATATACCTACAAATGTCCAGCTTGAGAGACTCTTCCTTAAAAGTTAGCACTTGTAGTTCTGGATAATCACCTTAGTGTCAGTAAGGTCAGCGCCCAATTATAGCAACAACATTAAAATCTCGTGGCAAGGTTCAGTTATCAGTGGCCATCCATGAGAAATAGAATTCACTTAGATTAATTTTTTTAAAGGTTATCATAAAAATTTAAAATAGAAAATTCTTATGGAGAACTTCAAATTCTTAAGGATATTTCTACAGACCTGTGTGAGAAACACTGATGTACTTACCTTTGTCAAAGAAAAGGCATGAGCTCCCATGTTGATGTTGATTGGAATTGTAGATAAACCCAAGACCAATCTAGTTTTGGATGCATCTTGATGTCTCTGATCTGAAGTAGGTTTACCTTCTAGTTATGTTTAAGTCACATTCTGCAATACTTGTTGACTCCAGGAAGAACCCTTGGGGACAAGGGGTGGATGGCTTAGATTATCCTTGGACAATCTGTGTGTAATAAATAGCATACTGAGTCAAGGGACCTGTCTTTGGATCCCTAGTGGAATTTTAAGTTTCAATGAAGAACTGGGAGACTATCTATTTTTACAATCTGGTTCCCAGTAAATCAAATGCTCCCAATTTTTCTCTGTTTGTTATTTCTCTGACCACCAGTCTCAGTGGAGCAGACAACTCACTGTGCCAGTTTGACCTATGTTCTTTCTAACATATGGAGCAGAGTTAATGAGCTTGTTGTGACTACTAGCAGCATTCCGCTCAGAGAGTCATAGAATTTCAGAGTAGAACAGATAAAAAACATTTCTTAGCGGGATTGTGGCAGCAGGCTCCTAACTTGTTCCCCTGCCTTACTCTTTATCTGATCCAATTCATGTTCCCCACAAAATCGTAGTTTCTTTGTGTTGAGTTTCTTAAAAGCAGAGCCTGAGCCAGGGTTTGGGGATGTTTATGCAAGCAAGTTATTGAGAGAGTGCTCTCCTGAGAAAGAAAATGAGGAAAGCAGGACATGGCAGAGGAAAAAATGCGAGGGCATGGTCTCAGCTAAACCCAGCTTCAGCTTGATCTCGTGGGATGCTCTAGAGTAGAAATGGCACCATACAGGTGGCCCACTTTGAAACAAGGGGTCCACCGTTTGTACTCCATGTCAACCAGTCGTTAGCTGTGGGCTGCCATGGAGGGTGGACTGAGGGCAATTCAATTCTTAAAAGAAGGTGGCAGCTCTGAATATTAGCAGCCAACACTCAGAACATCGGGGAGGGTGCCCATCCTAGAAATGAAGATATGGACTGGGCACCAGCTGTGTACATTACACTAGGTAAACTTGAAAGGTCAATTTGATGCTGACGGCTGGTAAATTGACTTGCCCAGGAGCACATAACTCCTGTTGTAGTATTTGGTGACTTGCCCCATGCCATGTAGCTTATAGTTCAAATGCTTAATCTGAGATTAAGTTTTATGGGTTGGAGCAAAAACAAAACGCAAAGATTTCTCATAATTCAGGCAGGTTTGGTGGTGAGAGTGGCAAGTGTGGAAGGGAAGAAGCCAGGACTGGCCTAAACAGAACCGACTAGTTAGATCACAGGCTTTAGAGGAGGGTAGCCTTTTTTTTTTTTGAGACAGAGTCTTTCTCTGTCACCCAGGCTGGAGTGCACTGGCATGATCTCAGCTCACTGCAACCTCTGCCTCCCAGGTTCAAGCAGTTCTCCTGCCTCAGCCTCCCGAGTAGCTAGGACTACAGGTGCCCACCACCATGCCCAGCTAATTTTTTGTGTTTTTAGTAGAGATGGGATTTCACCATGTTAGCCAGGATGGTCTCGATCTCCTGACCTCATGATCCACCCACCTCAGCCTCCCAAAGTGTTGGGATTACAGGCATTAGCCACCGCACCCTGCCTGAAGGTAACCTTTTAAAAGACTATTCTGTGAGTTGGACACAACAATGGGATATCTAGAAATGGCGTTCTTTTTATTTTATTTTTATTTTTTTTTATTTTTTATTTTTTATTGTACTTTAAGTTCTAGGGTACATGTGCATAACGTGCAGGTTTGTTACATATGTATATTTGTGCCATGTTGGTGTGCTGCACCCATCAACTCCTCAGCACCCATCAATTCATCATTTATATCATGTATAACTCCCCAATGCAATCCCTCCCGAAATGGCGTTCTTAAAAGTCAGATGGGTAATAGAGTGATTGTGGAGTAGGACAAAAAGGGCCCAGGTATCACCCCAAACTCTAGACCTGTGACAACACAACTGATATGGACCCTGTCCACTGAGAACAATGGGACTTCTGATATGCTCTGTGTTGATGCAGGTTGGTGTGGGGACTATGTGGGACTGGACCTCAAAGACTTAGTTAAACAGGTTCGGGTAAGGCAGGGGTTAGTAGGACCTAAACTTTGATTCAAATCTTTAGTAATAGATAGAATTTCCAATTTGAGAAGATCGAATAAAGAGTTGGGTCCCAAGGGTAACTGTATTATTTTTGTGTTACAGACTAGTTGTTGCTTCATTTTGGTGAGAATTACGCTTTTCTTGAAGTCCCTGGATGGTTTGATGATCTTGATAGCAATTATAAATGTGGTCTGAAAACTGGTGGCAGATGAAAGGCACTGTCCCTGCGGTATATATCCCTGTGTGCTCTATTGACTGGCAAATATGGTGCAGAGAATTTCAAGCATAATGATTGTTCAGCCAACTAGATCCAATCTTATTTTTAAAAGCTGTTTTCTCTCAGAGCTAATGCGTTTGCTCCTGACTCATTCTGATCAGTGGGGCATCGAGTTGAAGGAGCAGATTGGAAATTGTTTTATTGATTTTTTCTCTTTTTATTTACCAAAGGTGAGAGAGAATTTCTCTTCCCTGAGAGTTGTTCAGCTATGAGGCCAGTTAAGGACATTAGGTGGTTTGGGTAGAGTCAATTTGGAAACATGGCATCCTGACTTTGCTGCCCTGGTAGAACAGTAGAATGACTTCAGTTTGCTGACTAACGGGCAAAGGCAACTTTTCTTTATGGTCTTGGCTTTGGTGGTCATTGGAGGTTAGCGACTGCAATGCTGAAGCTCTCAACAGCCTGTGGAATGGCATCAGAGGTCCTAGAGTCTCACCAGCCCCTTGGAGATCATGCTGTGGGACTGAAAAGGTTGTGCTTTTGGCTCAGATCCTTTGGGAATTGTCTGATTCAGAATCTTCCTTTCCTCTCTGGTCCCTGTTCTTTCATCAGGAGGAAGAATGAGAAGGAGTTCATTTCTCTTGAATCCAGGAGAAAGAGCTTTCCTCACTATTAACACGACAGAGGTGTTGAATGAGAAATGGAAAATCAGTTCCCCCCTCAGTTTTTTTCTTTCTTGTGTGCTTTTCCAACGCCACTTCCAAATTCATAGTGAATAGCATGATTAGGAGGTCTTCACATGGCCCTCTCTGTTTTTTATTCCTCTAAACGATTTTTGAAGTTATCCAAAGTGAAAACTTTTGTGTGCTTTATTAGAAAACATTAATTACTTACCATGACACTGTGCTAAGTAGCTTTCTACACATGACCTCATTTAATTCTCAAAAGAACTCTGTGAATTAGGTTATCATGACTACCTCCAATTTACATAGCCCGGAAGTGTGGGAGCTGGAATTAAAACAGAGGCATATCACCTAGCACTTCAGAGCCCATGCTCTCTGCCACCTCCCAGTTCATTGAGAGTGAGGATAAACCTAACTGATGAGCCTGCTGTGGGGGTCTGGATTCATGGTGTAGTGCCTCCCCCACCCCCATCCCCCACCCAGCCAAGGTTTTATTGTGGGAACCAAGGTGAACAGAAGAGGCTGATCAGAATGGTCAGAGCCAGGCAACCCCACAGAAGTGCAGCAAGTTGATTTCTGACTATTTATACAACCCCATAAGACACTCCCCATCCACTGAGGCTGGCTGGTGGGAGACAACTCTTAAGTGTAAGAGAAACATGCACGTTGGCTAGCAAGGAGCACTTCATCATCATGATGGAAGGAAGACCACCCATTAGCTTGTTGGACTTGTGGACCACTTCTTGCCTCATGTTGACCAAAACCATGTGAATAGGTTTTTAGCTGTAGCTGCTGCTTAGTCCTCAGAGTTCTGGGAATAGTAGAGACCCTGGAACTAGTGTTGAAGGATGCTTTCCATCGCTTATGCACTCAGACCATGAGGGCAGCTCTTCCATGATATAAAAATGTGAAGATGTTACATATGTACTCCATTAAGTTGAATCAGTGTCCTGTTAACTTACATGTGTTTGATGTGGCCTTTTCAGTTCATAAGCACCACCCATGTTTGCATATGTGTAGGGACATAAAGGCAATTAAATTTTAGTTCTCAACCCGGTACATACTAGAATCACTTGTAAAGCACAGAAATGCCCAGGTCCTACTGCAGACCAATTAAATCAGTGTCTCTGGGCATGAGGTCCAAACATCAGGATGTGCTTGAAGCTTTCCAGGTGACTCTCATGTGGTGCTTTCCAGGTAATTCTCAGCTGGTCCTAAGAATTGCTGGATGAAAGCTAAGTCAACTGTGAAAACGTGCTAACAAACCGTGTTCCAGGTAAACTATTGTTAAAAGGAAAAAGCTTAGACAAATTAAATTTAACAGCTTAGTTGAGCAAATAACAACTTGCAAGTCTGGCAGCCCTCAGAACCAGGCAGGTTCTAAGAACTCAGGTCAGGCAGCATTTATGGACAGAACACGGAAGTGAGGTACGAAGTTGGCTTAATTGGTTATAGCTTGATGTCTTGCCTTATTTTAATCAGTTGGCCACCTGCGATTACTGAAGCCCCCTTGCTGTGATTGGCCAAGACTCAGCTATTTGTTACAAGAGTATACTCGTATTTAGGCTTTCGGTTAGTTGACACACTGAGTTAGGTTGCAGTTCTTTATGTAAGGACTCAAATTTGGAGGCATCGTCAGGCCAAATGTAGTATAACACTGTGATATATGTGGAAGCTTGATCCTTACTGTGTAGTTCTGTTCATCAGCCAGGAAGGTTATCTTGGTGACAGCAGTGGAGTTGCCCAAAATGATAGCTTTGTGGAAGCAAGGTAAGGGCATTGGTGGTGGCATTGTTTGAAGGTTTGGGAGTATAGGGATGCAGGCACATAAGGGTGTGGCGGCTGCTGGAATTATGGCAGCTCGTTGGGCAAGATTGTGGCTTTGGAGCCATACAGGGCAGTGGGAGCAGCCCCAGGCCAAGGGAGTAGACAGAAAGGAAGGAGCAGGAGAACAGGCCTCTCGGGGCTTCAGGCACAGCGATTTATGTCCTACTGGAATCCCTATCAGATGTCACCTTTTGATGTTTGCAACATGAACTGCTTTAGAAAAACATCCCTCAGGAACACTTAAAAGGGTGTGTATGCAAGTTTATACAAATGATAACAAAGTGAGGGCCTTGTAGAGGATGTGGCATCCAGAATGTCTGCATGTTATTTATTATTTATTTGCAACCCCTGTCCTGCCCTCTCATCCTCTAACAGGAATAACAGAGTGTTGTAATTAGTCCAGAATTTAAGCCTAGGAGGGGGGCAGAATTTTGAAGGTTCCTCAAGGGAAAACAAAAGAAAAACAAAACCTTTCACTCCTGAACCTAGACCTTGTGTCTTGCAGAATCCTGGCTTGCTCATGTGTTCCCAAAGGAGCTGGAATGGAATGCAGAGACGTGGCTGGGCCCTGTTCTGTGTATGAATGGAGACCGACCATTCAAGCATTTGCTGTGCTTGGGAACTACCAGGTCTGAGAGGCCCAGAGAGGGTAAGTCAGGCCCCATTGACATTTCATGACATGATCTTGTCTTTTATCACTAGAGATCAATGGCTGTCCCTTAACAAACCCTGTCTCGCCCCTCAAGGAGCCATAATCAAGTGAAGAGGATAGAGAACACGCACAGCCATCTATAGGGCAATGCTGTTTTACATAGTGAGGTAATTCTCCCTGCACCCTCACAGTGTTGTTATGAGAATCAGTTAGCTAACATAAAATATTATGTACAATAACAGTTAATGTGTTAGCATTATCTAAATTCTGGATATTAAGCTGTATTTCAGCTATGTTCTCATATTTTTCATGTCAGAACCTGATGCTTAGTGCAAAATCACCTACACTTTAGAAGTGAGGTGAAGCCTGCAGGAAGAGAAAGCTCTTGAGCACCATGCCAAGAGCGTGCTGTTACAATATTTATACCCGCTGTGGTTTGAACTGGCTTCTTAACTATAGTCTTCTTCCCTGCCTCCCTCCTTCAAGCAAAACGATGAGACCAACTTTGACATATGGAAAAATTTCTTCCGTGCACATTATTCCAGAGGAGAAAAACAAAACATGATTTGCAAATGCTGTCAAGGAAATGTTTCTTTCAAAAGGCTACAAGCAGGATATATTGGTGTGTGAGGATTGTCTTGAAGCTACATGTGCTGTGAATGAGAGGACTGTGATTATTCATGCCAGGTACATTACCCGTGGTCTCCATTCAGATGTTTTGCTGTGATGCTCTCATGACACTAGAATTGTCACCTTGAAATCCTCAAGAAATCAAATATTCCAGGCAACAAAATTCCTACACCCCTGTCTCCCATCATTTGTAGACAAGATGCCACCTGGATATCACTAGATACCTTGGCCAGGCTCTTCCAAGAGCTGTCTACTCTTGGATGCACTACTTAGTCACCTTAAAAGCATTCTTAGAAGGAATTTTCAAATTACGAAGTCCATCTTATTTTCCCAGCAGACTCTTTTCAAGGGAATCTCTTCTCAGTCTTACTGAGGGGGAACTAGGATTGGGGCAAAGGAAAAAGAGCAATGCTCTTATCTCATGGCACTTTCAGGTGGGCAGGACAATGTGTAGGGAAAGGCATCATTGCTTTGGGGACACCTCAACTGGTTGTCCAGCAGCGCTGATCCAGGAACCAGATACACTATAGAGCAAGTCTGCCATGAAATGCACAAGAAGCAGAATAGTGCAGTGGATTACAGCATAGATTTTGAAGTCTGACAAAATTGGGTCTGTCATTTACTTGTCAGATGATTTGGGGTGGGGTACTTAACCTCTCCAAGCCTCAGTTTCCTTAGCTGTAAAATGCAGGATAATAACAGCATCTTTTTCATGGGGTTGTTATAAGGCAAGGGCAATAATGCATGCTGGGGGCTTTGCACAGGCCATAGTGCTCCATAAGCACCTGGCACATGTGGCTCGGGTTCTACTGAGAGAGGTGAAGCTGAAGCATTTGATTTGCCAGCTGACAGAATAAGTCCCATCATGTCTGTAGCCAGATGGGAGGTTACAATAGATAAACAGTCATGTATGAGTGCAACAGGGTATGACCTCCTGGTTTAAATGTGCGTTTTTATGACACCATGAAGATGGGAACTGTCCAGATGATATGCAGATGAACAGAGACTGTTACAAACATGTAAAACTACCAGTCAACCACTTGAAGATATCTTTCCAAAGTACCAGGAAAAACATTGCCTAAGGTGAAATAGAAAGAAAAACTGCTGTTAAAGAATCAAACAAAAATTCTTAAAAATGTCACTTTAATTTTTGTCAACTTTATGCAACTGTCTAGTTTTAAAAATCAACAAGTACTACAAAGTTTCTATTGAAAAACTATAGGTCCTGTTTCACCCCATTCACCTTAGAGTCCCACCCACCATGGGCAAAGTCTTTCAACTCTATAAAATTTTTAAAATTTATCTTCTATTTCTAATAACATACAATATACTGCTCCTCACTGAGTTTTCAGTTTTCTATATTCATTGACTTCCGTTTCCTCAAATGTCTGGTGATTCTTGGCTGATCATCAGTATTATATTGAGCAAGGTGTTGGAAGGCTGTTGGAAGCACAGCGGGTGGGAGAGAACCTTGTCACTGGGCAGGCTTACTGCACAGGAATGAGGATGGGTCTCAGCCCTCTTGACAGGAGCTCTCAGATATCAGGCCTCTGATTTCCTCCATTCTGGGAACACTTTCCCAGGCCAGTGGTGAGGTTTTATAAACCTGAAAGTCTGTCTTCCAGAAGCCCATGGGAGAAGGAAAAAGGGGACTTCAGGCTTCCCTGTCCCAATTTTCTCTTACTTCCTCTGCCTCCCTTGTGTACTACCCACTGCCTCAGTTGTATCTAGTGTCCCCAGTTCATAGCCACTCAATAGCTTTTCCAGATAGCAAACCTCCAGGCTTCTCTGTGGTGGGAACAGGGGAGTCACTGAAGGCTGGAAATGGGGAAAGCGGTCTGAGGGCCTGAACACTCCATATGCAGGCTTTCACCCTCTCATCCTGGCTTCAGCCCCACCCTGCAGGCCACTTGCAAGAGATATTAAACCTTCATTTCCCGAACATTTGCATTGTGAATTCTCTTGCTTCTTGCTGGCTCCCTCCTTCCACCTAAGCAGGTAAACTAGACAAATCTGAACTCAGGTCAAGATGGAAGGGCAGTTGTTGACTTGCTTTCCATCTTTAGAAAATTGTGTTGATCCTGTCCCCTTTGTCTCTGTGGGCCTATGTCCTTTTTATTCCTCTGCTATAATTTTAGTGAGGTTTGAAATGGAATCAGACATAAATGCCAGGATTCAGTACCTGGAAAACCCCTCCACAACTTCTCAGTGGCCATTTTTTTTTTTCTTGTCAATAGGCTTTGAGACACTACTAACAATTTAAAAAATAACCCATAGCAATCAAACATTAATCAGAGGTTTCCTATGTGGGCAATTGGAATTCAGGTAGAGTGAGAGGAGGGAATTTTATTTTTTACGCTACACAGTTTTACATATAATTATATATATACACACACATATATTTAAATCAAACCACTCATGATAAAAACAAGATGACTTCAAGCACCTTAGTCATCTGTGGTACTTATTGCCCCAAAATCACAATTGGGCTGGGAGTGGTGGCTCACACTTGTAATCCCAGCACTTTGGGAGGCTGAGGTGGGAGGATCACTTGAGTTCAGGAGTTTGAGACCAGCCTGGGCAATGTAGTGAGACCCTGTTTCTTAAAAAAAAAAAAAAAAATCACACTTGTACCAGAGCATAATACTGTAGTTAGGACTGAAATTTCCATTATTTTATTCTCATTTTGGATTCTTTAAAGTTCTGAAGAATAATTTTTTATATTATTTTATGCCACTTTAAAATGGCTTTCTGGCAGCAGAACCAATTTTTACTTAATCTGAACAAAAATTATAAAGTTGACCAGGTCTCCGAAATAAGAAAGAATGTTTTGTATGATGATGTCATCTAGACTCTAACTACATTTTAACTTCAGGATGACTGACCGGATATTACAGAAGAACTGACAAAAGTAAAGCAAGAGCTGTCAGTAAGCATGAGGAACACTTTGCCTTTATCTGCTGCAAATATCTTGGGTTCGAGAGTAAAAGGCATAAAGTCAGTTCTTTAATGGTGGTAACTCACTAAAAACTGAGAGCAGGTAAGTATAAAGCCATGATTTGAACCCCTGTGGGTCCATGTTGGTCTTAGCCACCACACCAGACACAGGAACCAAGTGCCTCAGGACAAAGCCAAGAGATCAGAATGGGTAATTCAGCCTAGGGTGTTTGGGGAAAACTTGATCAAAAAAGTGACACGTGGGCATAGTCACTGCTAAACAGGCGCAGGGTCTACTTAAGGCTATTCACTGGCTCTGCGAGTTCTAGAAGAAATGTGGGTTTCTAGGCGGTAAAGGATTTGCTATCAGTCTTCCTTTTCCTCGCTGTAGATAATAAAACTTGATTTCCAGCAAGGAATGGCACTCTGCTTACAAGCTTAAAACTACTGGACTGCAAAGTTACAGTTATCAAGTCAGTATAGTATTGGCACAAAGATAGGCTCACAGATCATTGGCACAGACCTGAGAATCCTGAAAAGGTCATCTTTATATGGCTAATTGATTTTCAATAAAGGTGTCAAAGTAATTCAATGGTAGAAGAAATGTATTTTCAATATATGGTGCTGGAACAACTGATTAGTTTTGCTATCATATCTCCTTTTCCTCATTGTATATAATAAAGCTACTCTAATTTTTATATGAGGAATGATTCTCTACTTAGAAATTTAAAATCATTGTACCACAACACAGAGGAAATTTGAAAAACACCCAAATATGTGGAAATTGAAGTAAGACACTTGTAAATAATCTGTGAATCAAAGAAAAACATCGCATGGGAAATTAGAAATTATTTTGAACTAAATGAAAATGAAATGTATCAAAATTTGTAAAAGGTAGCTAAAACAATGCTTAGAGGGAAATAATAGCTTTAAATGCTTCCATCAGAAAAGCAGAAAGGTTTATAGTCAATGAACTAAGTTTCCACCTTAGGAAACTAGAAAATGAAGGTCAAATTAAACCTCTGAAAAGCAGAAGGAAGAAAATGAGAAATATGAGAGAAGAAAAGCGATGAAATATAAAAGAGATAACCAAATGTCAACTACCGGGTGAATAGGTAAACAAAATATAGAATAACGACATAATGGAATATTACTCAGCAATAAAAAGGAAGTAACTGCTGATTCACACAGCAACATGGATTAATCTTAAAAACATCATGGTGAATGAAAGAAATTAGACACATATCTAAACTAGGGTGTCTAATTTCTTTCATTCACCATGATGATGCAACCATAGTTTTTGCCTTTTCCAGAACTCCACCTAAATGAAATCATGTAGTATGGTTTCGATACCCTAGTTTGTCACCCAAAAATTGTCTGAAATTTTTGGCTCACATTCTTTTCAGAAAAATTTTACGGTTGTTTATTTGCATTTTTATAGACTTCATAGTATACGTGTGCATGTGCACACACACACCTACCCATCTACCCACCCCCACACACACATACAGAATGCTCTTGTTTAATGTATTGGTGAAGAGAATGATTCCTGTTTCTACAAATGTCCATATTTAAACTACTGGAGAATTAATCGTGAGAATATGAAGGTTCTTTATTTAATGCCAATATTTTGGTTACTCTATGGTTGATAATTATTTTTAGAAAGTTTCTTGAGGTCCAGAGCTCAACAACAGGAAGAAACAGTAAACTTTTTGTGTCCTGGGCAGCAGTGAGCTGGAATAAGCATCATTGCTTTCGAGAAATAATACCTTGTTGCCTTGGTTTCTTTTCATCTTTCATTTTTTCTTCCTGTCACTTTCTGTCTTACTCCCTGTCTTTTACACACATACAGACACCTTCATAGTCATTGTGACATTTGGAGCAGAAAATGAAGAGAGCAAGATAAAAGTCAAAGCAATCAAAGGCAAAATTTTAAATGAAGTATTTTCACTTCTAGGATTTTATTCTAAGGAAAAATTAACTACATAAAGTTTAAGCTATAAGGTTCTCATCTCACTTTTGCATGTAATAGTGAAAAGCTATAAATGACCTATGTGTTACTATGTGTTACGTAAGGATTTTATTAAACTACTGTAAATTTTATACAGTGGAATAGCATGCAGCCATTAAAAACCATGCTGTAGAAAAATATTTAATAGAAATATCGCTATAATCTAAAAAGTAAAGATGTAGCTTTCACAATTGTATAATCTATTTTATAGTATATAATTATATTTTATGTCAATATATTTTAATATGTAAACATAATTTTTAAGTATATACGTTATGTACTTTATGTGTTATTTACATAAATTATATAATTTATATTATGCCAATCATATTTTTCTATGCCTATATTGACCTATAGAGCAACAATAAAAGAATATGGAAGATGTTAAAATGATTGAGTGGTAGAAAATGGAAATTTAAAAATTTTTTATTTGCTTTTTTATTTTCTAAATTTTCTTCAATGAATATTTATATTTCTGAGAATTTTCAACAAAGACAATGTCATAAAAAGGACGTAAAAGAAAGCTGACTGTATTCGTTTCCTCTGACTTCCATAACAAATTGCCACAAACCTGGTGGCCTAAAACAACAGAAATTCAGTCTCTCACAGTGCTGGGGCCCAAACCTCTGAAATCAAGGTATCAGCTGGGCCCCGCTCTCTCTAAAGGCTCTTGAGCGTAATCCTTGCCCCTCCCAGCTTCTGCTGGCTCTGGGCACTCCTTGAACTGTGGCTGCTTTGACTTCAGTCTCTGCCTCCATCTTTGTAGGACTTTTCCTCTTCTGCCCTTCTCCCCGTGTTTCTCCCTCTGGACGTGTGTAATTGGACTTAGGGTAGACCCAGATAATCCAGGACGATCTCATTTAGCAATCCTTAACTGAATTACATCTGCAAACACCCTTTTTCCAAGTAAGATCACATTAAGAGGTTAGAATGTAGACACATTTTTTCTTGCGGAGGAGGAACGGTACCACTCAATCACTACACAAACCAATCTTTAGTTGTTGTTGTTGTTTTTTTCTTTTCTTTGAGACAGAGTCTCACTCTGTCATACAGGCTGGAGTGCATTGGTGCGATCTCTGCTCACTGCAACCTTCGCCTCCAGGTTTCAAGTGATTCTTCTGCCTCAGCCTCCCCAGTAGCTGGGACTATAGGCGTGTGCCACCATGCCAGCTAATTTTTGTATTTTTAATAGAGATAGGGTTTCACCATGTTGGTCAGGCTAGTCTCGAACTCCTGGCCTCAAGTGATCTGCCCACCTCAGCCTCCCAGTGTTGGGATTACAGGCATGAGCCACTGCGTTCGGCCTCTAGTTTTTAAAAGTAAGAAATAGTGATGAAAAAAATTCATTGCCTGTGTGATGAATTTAGCAGTCTGTTTACTTTTGACATTATTTGAAAGCCAGAAAACAATCCATGAGGGAAAGCAGGCACACAGACAAGATAGAAGAGCAGTGCTGTTATGGCACTGACCCTCTCTGATTCATACTTTTTTAAAGATCCAGTTTTATTGTCAAAACTCATAATAAACCTTATCCACCAAAACTGTTCTGATGACCTGAAAATTTTTTGATGAAAATACAAGGGACAGAAAAAGTAAATTGGTTTATTTTTAAATCATCAAACCATCATAATATCAATAAAAAATGAAAACATGGATATATTATTGTTTTGGTATCACTATCCCAAGCTCAATGTTAAAGTACATTTAGACTAAAACCCTTCACTTTTCATGATTCTGAAAATTATTATGTGAGGAAAGGGGCAGTATATAATTTGAAGTTGCCTAATAAATTTGTATTGGGCAAGTACAAAGCACTGATGCTTGGGCCCGGGTCGAGGGGCCTTGGTAGGCACTTCAGCTGGACTCAGAAAGTGTTCTTGGTCACTCTTTAGTGGAAGGGGGTTTGGCCAAGATGAATTCTGACTGCAGAGTCTTTCCTGAGAGGGCTGGTAAAATAATTCCTGGGTAGTACTCTAGACTTGCTGAATCTCTGGGGTGTGGCTTGCTTTCTCATCAAGCTTAAGGTTGTGTTTAGGAACCATAAAATTTGCAAACCACTGTTCTTCAGGACCACTACCACCCGTTATGCTCTTAATTCATCGAAGTCTTAGAAGAAAAATGTTTTTAAAATCCCACGATTGAGTTAACTGATAGCAGCTTAATATATTGTTTCTAAAGTGTTTGCACTTTAAAAGTCTTGATTACAGAGGTCCATTTCTTCACCCAAAGGAATAAGCCTTAAATGCTGTTCTTTTAGGAATCCTGGTTGGCACGTGTGGATAAGGAGGTGTTTACAGCCTGTGGGTAAATGTGATTTTGCTAAGTGCAAGGTTGAGTTTGCCTCCATGACTGTGGGGAAACCTGGGCAGGCCCACTGTGGGACCCCTGAACTTTGGGAGCTGCACTAATTCACTTATGCTCTTGGTTATGTGAGTCATTCTACACTTTTCGATTTACTAGTTTGGAAGTCAGTCTCAGTGGAGAAAAACATCAGTGGTGTTCAAGCCACTATTCACTCCCAGCTTTGAACCATACCAGCCTTTGTGGTCTGGACTAGCTCATCTGTGTGATTCTAGATCAGCAGTTCCTAAGGTGCATATGCTAAAACACCAGTCCATTTGTTTTCTAATAGCCATTTATTGAACTGCTGCTATGTACCCAGCTCTATTTTAGGCATTGGGGTTATAGCAGGGAGTCAAAGAAGATATATGCTTTCATGAGGCTAATGATCTGGTTGTGAAAGGTATAAGCAGATTAAAAAATAAATAAAAGGGTAAGAGGGATTTGTGGCCAAGTATCTTTGTTAACAGCAGAGTTTCTCTTATGTTTTAATATATTATTGTGCTTTATAAATTACCATGGGATAGTGGAGGCAGGGGTGAAGATATATGATGTAGCATTAAAAAAACAGATTTGACCTTGGGGCCTCTTTACTAAGAGAGTCCTAGAAAAATACTTTGACAAGTAGATTCTAAAATCTTTATAGTGAGAGTGTTTCTCATTGTTGTCATTGTTGTTCCTGGATTCAGTGGGAGGGTAGAAGCCTATTTTTCATAAAATTCAGAGATATTATTTCTTCTCTCCTTGACTTTCTAGTACTATTGTATATTTATTAACAAATCACTTCACCAATTCTTAAAACATGCTGACGTTACTCCATAAGGAGTAACGTTACTCCAAATGAAGTAAGGGAGGCTGGTATCCTCACCCTGATATAGTAAGAATGGAGAGAGAGGAAGAAAAAAATATTGTAATAATGATAACCATAATAGAGAGTGTGAACTGGAATTCTAAGATGGCCTTCATGACCTTCACCTTACTCCTGTAGATCATGTTATCTTACTTGGCAAAAAGGATTTTGCAGACATAATTAACATTACTAATCAATCAGTTCACCTTAAGACAGGGAGATTATCTGGTGGGCCTAACCTAATCACACAAACCCTTTTAAAAGCTAAGAGTTTTCTCTGGGTGATACCTGGATTTCAGCCTTGTGATATCCTGTGTAGAAAACTCAGCCATGTCAGCTGGGACTTTTGACCTTTAAAACTATAAATCTTGTGTTAAGCTGCTAAGTTACTGGCAATTTGTTACATAACAATAGAAAACTAAAACACAAAGCTAAAACACAACCATGCTTTTCTTTTTTTTTTTTTTGAGACAGAGTCTCACTTTGTCACCCAGGCTGGAGTGCAGTGGCACGATCTCTGTTCACTGCACCTCTGCCTCCTGGGTTTGAGCGATTCTCCCACCTCAGCCTTCCGAGTAGCTGGGATTACAGGTGCCCACCACCGCGCCCAGCTAATTTTTGTATTTTTAGTAGAGACGGAGTTTCACCATGTTGGCCAGGCTAGTCTCGAACTTGTGACCTCAAGTGATCCGCCCGCCTCGACCTTCCAAAGTGCTGGGATTACAGGCATGAGCCACCATGCCCGGCCTAACAACCATGCCTTTCATTTGACAAATGAAGGAAGGAAAGGTGGAAATGAACAAATACCACCAGTATATGTGTTCACTGAATATAAGTGTCTTAGATCCCTAGGGCCACTTCCTGAGGTCACTTCCAACTGTGAGATGCAATAGTTTTAACAGCTCCCTCTCTCTTTCCTAGAGAATTATCTAGCAGAGCATTTTAATTACTCATACAGTGTGCATTTGATGCAGCCCTTCCCTTCAAGCAGCTCACACAGTCTGATGAGGGCAGCAGCCAAGTGAGCAGAGCTGGTGTGTGTGAAAGCTGTGCAGAGCTGTGTGCAGGAAGGACAGGGTAGCCTGTGCATGCTTTGGGTGGAAAAATGCAGACTTTCTATAAGGAGTTTGGTGATATGTGATACTATGAAACCTTATTATTACCTGCAGGCTCAAGGATGAGTTCATGAACTTCAGGCTAGGGACCACTGATCCTTTTATTGATGAGGAAACAGGTCAGAGAGAACAGCTATGACTTGCCCAAGGTCATACTGAGAAGCAGAACCTGATGATGAACTCAGATCCACCCACCCCGACAGCAGTTCTGCAGCTATTGCATGTCTTTTTTTTTTTTTTTTTTCTAAAAAGAAGCCAGTCTTTTCCCCTCATGTGTAAAACTTTACAAAAGACAGCAGAGAACAAAAACCTTTCGTCCAGAGCAGTTCAGTTTCAAGGAAGAGAAACTCACTGGAACAAGCAGGCATCCTTGGGGAGCTTCTAATGGCTCTGGGGAACCTAATGCTACCAGCCTACTCCTTCCCTCTGCCTGGGCTACGCTGGCCATTTTCTCTGCTCTTCTGCATATCCATCCCTACATTTATTCCCCCACAGCCCTGAGGCCTTCACACCGTATAGCCTCTGAATCTAAAATCCCCAGTGTGGCTCCTCCTGGCTGACTTGGTCTCTCATTGTCATTTCATATTGCTGTCCAGCAAGGAAGAAATTGAGGCACCTGGGATCAGTCATCCACCTTGGCCTGGGGATGGGGAAGTCTTTATGAAGGTGGGATAGCGTCTTTAAGAAGTGTATTAGGAGGATCACCATTACAAGTGCCAAGTGAGGGTGACTGCCCTCTGGATGGGTGCAGCTCATTTAAGAAACCACCTCTTCCCTGGCAAGATAAGCCATATTTTAAAAATCTCATTCTCTTCCCTCCCATTCTCTATGAACCCGATTACCCAAAGACTATTTATGCTACTTCCTTTGCTGCTTAATCTCTAATTCCGCTCTTTCATCATTCAGCTTTCTCATTTATGTTTTTGTCTCTCCTCCTTGGATTAGAATACCCATGGAGGGGCTGGGCACGGTGGCTCAAGCCTGTAATCCCAGCACTTTGGGAGGCCGAGACGGGCGGATCACGAGGTCAGGAGATCGAGACCATCCTGGCTAACATGGTGAAACCCCGTCTCTACTAAAAAATACAAAAATCTAGCCGGGTGAGGTGGCGGGCGCCTGTAGTCCCAGCTACTTGGGAGGCTGAGGCAGGAGAATGGCGTAAACCCGGGAGGCGGAGCTTGCAGTGAGCTGAGATCTGGCCACTGCACTCCAGCCCGGGTGACAGAGCGAGACTCCGTCTCAAAAAAAAAAAAAAAAAAAGAATACCCATGGAGGGCCTGGAAGGGCATACATTTCATGGTGACACATGGTCCTGGTGTCTTCTTTTTCTTCATTTGTTCAAAGAGCAGCCCCAGTGTTGACGTGTCCTGGCTTTGAGGGCAAGGGTCAAACAGCCATGGCTGGAATGATGGTGGCCAGATGGGATGGTGCTGGTGGTATTTGCTCCAAGGGCCCAGCTGCTTGGCCAGTGTGAATGCCAGGTGATATCCATGAACAAGACTGCCTGGGCTCCAGGGCCACATTCAGCTTTCCAGCTCTTCCTGTGATTCACCCTCACTGGGGGCTGTTGAATCACTATAACCAGCAAAAGCCACTAATACTTGGCACTGAAATTTAATAGTTCCTATAGCCTAGGGACTCCATTAACTGGAGGGAGAATCAATGACAGGCTCTTTATGACCCTGGGCTTCCTACTTAGAGCTCCCTAGACCACATCGTCTGAGAGCAGGAGCTGCTGCCATCTTGGGAGGGACATTTGAGAGAGAAAAATTTATTTTGGTGTAATACATCCCTTGATATTCATTCCTCTTCTCCACAACCCAAACCAACATCTATGTAGCAAGGTGATTGTAATCTGGCCTTTGGAGAGGGGAGAACAATTGATTACAGATGTTTGGGAAAGTCTGACCTGGGCAGGCTAACAGCAATGATGTTGTTAGCATCCCCACTCCTGTCTTTGGGGAAGTATGTGTTTAGTAGCATTGCCAATCTATGTTTGCTTGTTAATTGCATCCCTAAGCAAACCAATTTAAAGTGTAAGAAGTGCTACTTTGTTTTCTATGAGTCTGTTTCACATTTGGCTTAACCTTCTCAATTCCAATCAACTCTTCAAAACATTTCCTGCTAAAAAGTTGGTCTGATGACTGTGGATTAAATGTGTGGGTTTGGCTTCAGAGAGTCTGGGTTCTAAGTCTTGCTTGGCTCATAACTCAGTGTGAGCTTGTGCAGGTCACCCTTAGGAGGATGAAGATTACTAACCCTGGTTATTATCAAAAGAGAAAACTTATCGAAAGTCGTTTTACTTTTCTGAGCCCACATCCTCATTTTCAGGAGGCAGCATAGTTGTGGTGGTACAAACAAGGGTTTTGGAGCAGACAGATGTGGCTTCCAATCCCAGCAAAATCATTGATTTTGGTCTTGAGCTAGTTTGTGAGTCTCATTTTCCTTTTCATGAAGAAGTAGGGAGAGTATTGCCTCATTGCATTACATTAGAGTTCAGTGAGAAGATTAAGATAAAGCCCCCCACTCCCTGGCGTATCCTGTCCCCTTATTCACCTCTATTTTTTCAAAGCATTCATCAGTTTTTAGATTCTATAGAATTTTCTTATTTATTTTGTTTAGTATCTGTCTCTCCCACAAGTTCCACAAGGGCAGGAATTTTTGTTCATTTTGATCACTGCTATATCCCCAGTTTCTGAAAATAGTATCTGGCATATAATAAGCATTTCATACATACTGGTAAGATGGAATGTTAAATGAATGTTATTCTTGTCACTATGAAGGGTCAGCTAGTAAATATTTTAGGCTCTAAATATTTAGGCAGACCATAGAGTCTCTTTCACAGCCACTCAACTTGGACGTTGCGGTATGCGTGACAGCTGCCTCATAGATAATACACAAATGGGTGTGGCCGTGTTCAAATAAAACTTTATAACAACAGGCCTTGAGTGGAATTTGGCCTGCAGGCTTCACGAGGTTGCCTGTCCCTGCTGCAGACCCACTTAGTGCTTCTGAATTCTGTTGTATCATTCTAACTCAGGAACAGCCCCTGTTTGGGTCCCTGTACGAGGAGGAAACAGGAAAACTCGCCCTGGGTCTCCTCTCTTGGCCCCTCTTGCCATGTTCTAGGGGGCTGACCCCAGGGCTTTATCCAGTTCTTTGCTCTCTGGCTTCTGGTTGACTTCAGTTCCTGAGAGATTATGGCAAGTTCAGAACCTGGAGTAGAGAAAAGTTGGGGAGTGTATTTCTAACTCCTTCCTTCCTGGTGGTGGTTTGGGGAGACTGAGCTCTTCTCCCATGGCCCCAGCATTGTGCAAGTTCCAGTACCACTGCTTTTAGACTCAGGATGCTTTATCATTTTTTGGTGAGTTTTCTTAGCTCTTTTCACACATTTGTAAAAACAGTCCCTTCATTAAACTTGCTTCTCTTACCTACGTTAGCGGGGACCATCTGTTTTCTGGCAGGCCCCTGACTAATACGCTGTTCAAAACAAGAGTAAAGAGTGGGCAGCCCACTGTGATACCCCTCAGCCCCCATTCGCAGCTGCCCTTGATCCCAGCTCCCCAGTGGCAGCTTTCATGGCTTTTTAGCTGGTTGAGATTTCGTGTTTTCTCTTCCTTTTCTGCCAGGGAGGGCAGATAAAAAAGGAAATGACTTGCTTGAGGTGGGAGGATGACAAAGAAGTGAGATTTTACTTGTTTCTCAAATTCATCCAAAGGGAGAATAGAGTTCCAGAATGTTTTTATTCTAGACCAGCTTTCTCATTCAGCAGGCTGTGTCTTTGGACAAGTTATTTAACTTCTTTGAGCCTCAAATTACTTATCTTTAAAATGCATATAGTAAACGTGGCTATGTATATTTATATATTTAGTATGATTAAAAATATGATTTTGAGCTAGATGTGTTGTTTTTTCCTCTTTACCAATCATATTAGTAAAGAGGAAAAAACAAATCTAATCGTATTAATAAAGAGGAAAAAACAAACAAACCTAACCCATAGAATATGAAATACTATTAAAAATGTGAAGTATGATATCTGTAGGTACTTTCTTCCCTTCATTTTCTAAATTTTATGATAAGCATTTATTACTTTTTATGAGAGAAGAGGAAAAACATAGTATTTGCCAACTCTACAAGGTGACCCAGGAAATAAAACAAAAGGTTATATTGGGATGCACTTTTTGAGAACTGCAAAGTGCCATAAGGATGGGCATGACTCTTACTAACTTACCCTGTGTGGTTAAGTGGGCCTCTGCTTGCTTGTCCAGAGGTGACTCCTTTTGCTAGGCCCTGAGCTCTTGGGTCCCCAAAGCTCAAGAGAACATTACAGGAGGTTGGCAGCAACCCTGATGCCCCACTTCACCTCAGTGGTTTCCACTAAGGCTGACCCTCCTTCTTGGGCTGTCCTGATTTCAGCCCCAATCATTCCACTAATGTCTGGAGGATTTCTAGAAGCACCTGCCACAGGTCCAGGTCCCAAGGTCTCTTTGTCTGACACATGAGCTCAGACCCTGCTGGATAAGAGTAGCAGGCACTACTAGTCTCTCCTTCCTACCACATTCCCTTGCTGGAGCCAGAGAAGGAGCACCATGGACATCACAGACATTTTTGGCTAACTCTTTTCTTGTGTGTTTCTGAATGAAACCTTTCCTCTGTGGCCATATTGATGATGTAGTGCTTGCCTTCATTATCCCTCCCAAAGAAATGACTTTGATATAGGTGGCCCTTGGATCAAGCTTTTTCACTTCTCTCTCTCTCTCTTTCTCAGACACACACACACACACACAGACACACACACACACACAGTCACACATACAGATAAAGTTGAAGTCCCATTTTCCTTCCTTCTCAATGTTAACCACTGTCATGAAATGAACTTGGGTTTATCTTTTATAGTAATGTTTTCTGGTTTAGAAGTGATCAGTTGTATTCTCTTAATTGATGTTCTTTTAAATATTACCATTAACATTTAAAAATAAATCTTTTTATCAAAGTGTGGCATGCATACAGAAATTGTACAACTCTTAAGCGTATAGTTTGACAAGTAGTATTGGGGGGTGAAGGAAGCAGTAATCCACCCCAGCTTCAGGTAATAAAGGGGTTAATTGTCTGTAGAGAATCTAGAAACAGGAGAAAAGCAGCTTTTATTACCATCATACATTGGATATTCTAATCAATGTCAGTGATAAGATACCCATCCTTGCTGGAGTAGACCACTCTGGTGGCCTCCTACATTTGTATACCACTTCACCTTGATAAATATCACCTAGTGAACAAATCCAGGTAATGACTACTCATATCTAAAATAGAAGAGGGCCAGCAATCTGGAAAACTCACTTGTAATACCACAGATTCATTTTGCCTATATTTTAATCTTATATAAATGGAATCATATACTATAGGTTATTTTAAGCCTGTGTTCTTTTGTTCAACTTCATGTTTGTAAGATTCATCCATACCATTATATGTAGAAGTTTATTAATTTCTGCTGTGTAATATTTCATTGTGCATATACAAAACATATTTATCCATTCTTTGGTTGATTAACATTTGGGTTGATTTCGTTTTGGGGCCATTATGAACAGTGCTTCTATGAACATTCTTGTATGTATTTTTTGGTGCGCATATGTAGGCATTTCTATTGGGCAGATTGGGCATTTCTATTGGGCAGCAGAATTGCTGGTTTAGAGTGTGTGTACCCTCAACTTCAGTAGATTCTGTCTGAGCAGGTTTTTCTGCCATGTGGAACTGTGAGTCCATTAAACTTCTTTCATTTATAAATTACCCAGTCTTGGGTAGTATCTTTATAGCAATGTGAGAATGGACTAATGCACTGCCACTTTCTTAAAATGGTTATACTGACTGACAGCCTTACCAGCAATCAAGAGAGGTTCAGGTGACCCACATTTTCACCAAAACTTTGTATAGTCAGCTCCTAAAATTGTAATCATTCTGGGAGAAGTATAGTGGCATCGTATTGTAGTTTTATGTAATATGCATTTCCTTGATCTCTAATGAGTGTAAGCAACTTTTATATGTTTATTGGCCGTTTGAATATCTCCTTTCTAAAATGCCTATTCAAGTCTTTTGCCGTGTTTTAAAATTGAGTTGTCTGCTTAATTGATTTGCAAAAGTTATTTGTATAGTCTGGATAGGCTCATTTTTTCCCGGTTACATATAATGTCTTTGTTTTCTACCAATGATGTGCTTTGAAACACAGCAGTTTCTAATTTTAATGTAGATCAATTTATCAATTTTTTCTTTATGGTTAGTGCTATTTGTATTCTGTTTAAGAAATCTTTGCCTACCATTGTGATTAATTCTCCTATGTTATTGTTTAGAAGATTTATTTTGTTTTTCATATTTAGATTTAATCTACTTGGAATTGGTTTTTGTGTATGGTGTGAGATGGGGTCATTTTTTTTTTCCATGTGGTGATCCAATTTACCCAGTAATTGGAAAGTAAGGATAATGATCATTCTGATTTTGCTCCTAACCTCAGAGGAAAACCTTTCAACAATTTACCATTAAATGTAATGTTTGCTGTAGGAGTTTTGGTAGCCATCCTTCATGGAATGAAGAAAGTTTCCTTCTACTACTTGTTGGCTAAAAAGTTATTTTTTTCCTTTTAAATCATGAATTGTTGTTAAATATCATCAGAAGATTTCTCTCATTTGTTACACTGATTATATTGGTTTAAATATTTTTCTTTTAAGTTAGCATTAACATTAACATTGACAGATTTTCAAAATGTTGAAATAGCCTTCCTTTTGGGAATAAACCTAACTTGATCTTGATGTCTTCTATTCTTTTTCTATACTATATTTTATTTGTTTTATGCTTGTGAGTCTTGCTCTCATCTCCTTGGTGACAGGGGTTTGCCTCACACGGATTTGATACCTCTCCTCCCATAGTGCTGGGCTCTTAGGAGATGCCCAATGCATGGAGTCATTAATCCAAGCAGTGTCATTTTTCCTTCCTGTAGTTGGGTGCATTTGACAGCTTGCATGGTATGATTCTCCCAGTGGCTAACAAGCAGCTCAGGAATGCTAATGAAGGACTTCCTTTTGTTGTCTCTTGTGAGTCAGCAAATGAGCTCTGTAACTTGGAGAGCCAGAAGTTAATTAGTGCTCTGGTATAGACAGACCCTGATGGAAATAAGGGAATTTGGGTCTGTCAGAGAAGAGTGCTAGGAAGCTTTGAAGGTGAGGCCCAGATTAGGGACGTGAGGTGAAAACCAAAGGGAATCCAGGGCTATGGTTTATAAATAAATGTCAGTGTTGGAGCTCTGTAAAGAAAACCGGGAGAGCCCAGAACATGTGGCCTAGACAGCAAGAAGAGGAGCAGGCCCAACATCTGGGTGTTGCTGACATCAGAGGCACTATTGATTACATCTCTCCCTTGTAGCGGAATAAAGAGAGAAGTGCAAGAGATGTGTACAGCATGGATAGCTGAAGCAGATCACCTGGCAGGAGGCGGTGATGGATGAGGGATTTTAGGTGTCTTGCACTCCTTGTTCATTTTTCTTTGAGGCAGGATGGAAAATCTAAAACCCCATCTGCTTACAAGTTTACTACAATAACCCAAAGGATACATAATTTGCAAGGCAATACTGTGGATGATGAGCTCCAAATGAAGTCGAATAGACTATACACATGAGGCAAAGATGAAAGTTCAGTGCCTTCCTGGCAGAGCTGCATAAGTGGTGTCCACTGTGAGCACTGGACTCGGATGTGCTGGGCATGCTCATGATCTTGGGACTGTTACTTTGGCCAGAAAAATGTGTCACTCCCCTGGCTTAGGCAGATACCTAATTCGGTTAGGAGAACTGCCAAAAAACAACCTATTGAAAGCAAGACACTGTGAGTAAAATATGCAAAATGTCACTGAGGCAGAAGTGAGGAAACCAGTAGAACAGGTGCAGCATGAAACTAACCTGCCGGGGACATCGTTAGTTCTGTTTCTCTTTGAAATCTCTCTCTTTTTCTTCCCCTGACTGTGTGGAAGCCCTGTCCTCTTTCCTGCTGGAGACCCAGAAACAGATGCTCCCATCCTCTCCCCACCTGAATTGTACTAGACTGAAAATGAAAACGAGGCTCCCAACTCTACCATGTCCGTGTGCCAGCCATGCCGTGTTCGCCAGGGAATGGCCCAGGATAGAACAAAGATGGATCAAGATTCTAAGTGTAAGCCCGTTCTTTGGAAGTGTAACCATTGGAATGAAATGCTCCTAATGTGTTGTGCTTCTTTGTTATTGTAGCAATGGTAACACCACACAGATGTCACCAGGGGTCTCCACAGCCTGGGAGAGGCCTAAGCCTGTCCTCATGGTTTCTGCAAATTCTCGCAGACTCATGGTTCTAAGCTGCACTGGATTGCTGGATGCAAAGAGCAGCCTCATTGCACACCCGCACACTCCACTTCAAACATGTGACATGTTTTATTAGTTTAGCAATTTGCTGTAGTTAAGAGGCATAGTGCTGTCGGATGGGGTGGGATGGGGAGTGAGGAGGCTGCATCCTGTCCATCACAGCCTCTGGCTTGGTCCCTGGTTCTCCCCTCTCCTCTGTGCCTCCTGCTTTTCACTGCCTTTTCTGTTAGAAATCCTTCAATCCATCCTCCCTCCCTCCCTCCTTCCCTCCCTTCCTTCCTTCCTTCTTTCCTTCTTGCTTTCTTCTTTCAACAGAGTTTCACTCTTGTTGCCCGGGCTGGAACGCAATGGCTCGATCTTGGCTCACTGCAACCTCCGCTTCCCGGCTTCAAGTGATCCTCCCACCTCAGCTTCCCGAGTAGCTGGGATTACAGGCACCAGCCACTACGCCCGGCTAATATTTTGTATTTTTAGTAGAGACAGGGTTTCACCATGTTTGGCAGGCTGGTCTCGAACACCTGACCCCAGGTGATCCGCCCACCTTGGCTTCCCAAAGTGCTGGGATTACAGGTATGAGCCACCGCACCGGGCCAGGAATTCTTTATTTCTAATGCAGAGATGTCACTCCCTTTCCTGAGCACTTGGTTCCAGTCATATCCATGCCCTACAAGATGTACATAGCTCAGGGGAGCTTCTGGGGTTGGGGGGGTCCTACCGAGGAATCTCTCTCTAAGAGGTGATGTGGTACCAGTTCCTTTTAAACATTTTGAAGTGGATATCATTATTCCTGCTTCACACTTGAGGAGACTGAGGCCTGACCTCAGTTTGGAAAAGGAAGGGACTTGGTTAAAGTCCCACCTCTAGCAAGGAGAAGATCTGGGTCTCAAACCCAGGCCTTCTGCCTCCACATCCATCGCTCTTTGTACCATCAAAGGGCAGAAACTCAAAGTGAATGACCGGGGGTTTGTAGAATCCTGGTGATTTCCACTTGGCTTCTCAAGACAATGCCTAACCCAGGCTGAAAAGCGTAATTAGCTCAGCCACGAATTCAGGCTCAGCCCATGCTGGCCCATGGCATCCAGCTCAGGTCTGAGGCTGATTTGTACCGTGGAGTGGTCGGTGGGTATTAAACCTCTCTTGGAAGGCCAGGAGAGGACTTAAATGGCTGGGCCTTCACATTTATTTTCCTCTCTTCCCTTGGCTTTTTGTGGGGCTGAGCCTATCATTAATCAGGCTGTGAAGCAAAGGAAATAAAACACTGCCTTGGAAAGAGCTCTTATTTGTTTAGAATTGAAAAAAAAATAACAAGCCAGAAAAGACTGAAACATGTTTCCAATATACTGAATTTGATTATCTGTCTGTGCACAAAGGGACACAGTCATTTGAAATTAAAGTTTAGACAGTTGGCAAGTTTGTTTGACGAATCGATTGTGATGGGAGGAGCCCCCACCAACCGCAATGCCGAACTTCCTTCCTCTCCTCTCTGTACATTCTGAGCATTTTGGTAATTGCTCTGATTGTTCAGTGCCACTGTGTTACAAGCTCCGGAGAGGGACAGAACTGAAGAAGTCCAATGTGTCTTCATCATAAGGGCTTGAACAAGGGAGTCCCCAGTCTCTACCCAAGGTGGTGATCATTGGACCCGCCAGCAACTCCAGCACAATTGCTTTTGACTTTATTGTGAATTTCAATCAGAAATACAAGCCTCATCCATCGAGGAGCAAAGACACGTGCATTGTTCAGACAGCAGAGCAGAATGCAGGCCAGTGGGAAGCGGAGGATGTTATTATTGTTCTCTAGGGCAGCTCAGAGAGGAGAAAGCCTGGCAGTGTGTGCACAGGAAGCAGAAACTGGCAGATATAATCCGGCAATATGAACACTGGGATATGTTGTTCAGTACTTTGAGTTGCAAAATAAAATCCCGGTGGACAGGGCACCCCTCTTCCCCTGAACTCATGCCCTCCCTTTCCTCACACTGTGGCATTCGTACTGAGGACTCTTTTGCCCTGCAGCATCCGGAACAGTTGATTATGCCCCTGTCTTGTTTTGGAGCCTGCAGGGACTCCCCGATGCCAAGGGAACAGTTAACTTGGCATTCAAGTTCACTTTACCTCCTGCTCCTCAACTTGGCCCCACCTGCCTTTTCCACCTATTGCCTGTGTGTCCCTTCTTGCACCTGCATTTTAGCCAGATGCAACTGCTGTCTTCTCCATAATCACTTTTCCTCCTTGTTCAGGTCATGCCTTTTCTTTCTTTTATTCTTGAAATGCCCTACATTTCATCTTTGCATGCCCCCATTCTTCTCATAATTTTGGAGCCCTGGTGCAATGACACTGCCTTCTTTGATTTCTCCCCTCTTTGCTCGTCCTCTGGACTTGCACAGTCAGGAGTCTTTCCTCTCACAACATACATCACCTTCTACTTCATATCGCACTGGCTTGGTAAGATTTCTTTTCCACATGCTTTATCTGATATGTTCTTTGAAAGCGGGGCTGAGAGATTCCTTGTTGTATCCACTCTGGGTACAAGCAGGATGCCTTGGGCAGAGTAGGCACCCAAAAATGTTTGATGAATGAATGAATGAGAGACTTATTGAAGTGAGGGTTAGCAGTCTTTGGCTCAGGTTAGTACTCGATGCGTTCATCTGTCCATCCTTTCCTTCCTTCTCTCTATTCCCTGTTTTGCTTTTTCCTCTCCTCTTTACCTTCTCCTTTTCCTCTTTTTATTTCATTTACCCCCAAACCTTGACACTCTACACAGCTCTGCTGGGCATACCCCATCTCTGCAGGTTGCTGGTTTCTGCTGCAGGGGTGTTTGCTATGGTGCTAGACGACTTTTCAAGAACAACAGCAGCAAAGAACCTGCACACTCAAGGTGGTTTTGTCTCAAGGAAGTGGGGTCTCTTTTCCATGTGATGCTTGTCTGCTATGGAGACTACTATTTGAAATGATGCATTCGTGGAGCATTTCTTTCTCTCTGAGACGTGGCAAGTGTTCTTCCCTGACCAGGGTCTCTGTTCATCTCCAAAGGTGGGTTAGGCATGGAGGAGGCAAGCTGGCACAGCACCGAGTAGCAGCCAAGCCTCTCTCCTTATTCAGATCTCGCCGCAAACCCCAGCTCCTGCTCTTGCCAGGATTACTGGGTCGTGGCTGTTTGGCTTAAAGCAGCAGATCAGTGAGGCACTAGGAAAAGAGCACCAGGTGGGCTTGTCTGTGGCTCTGCCACACAGTCGGACGTGGGGGAAAACTGCCAACATCAAGGGAGCTCAGTTTCCTCTTCTGCACATGGGGTGGGAAGAGTTAGATGGTCTCTGGGGTCTTTTTGAGGCCAAATCTCCAGAATTCCCAATTTGAGATTCCAGATGCATCTGGAGACTGCAGTGGCTCAGCCTGCATGGGGCCAGGAGGTGGCAGCACCTGCTCTGTTTTGAGCCCAATGCAGCCGCAGGGGCTGGGCTGTCACTTCTGTAGGGCTGGGGTGTACATCATGCTCCACTCCCATTGGACTCTTTTATTACATTTCACTGCAAGTTGTTTGTAGTCAGCTGGGTCATGAGATGGTCGCAGCAAGATTGCCAAGCCCTGGGTACAGGGGATATTACTGCCCCCTCTCTGACTTCACCTGGCATGACACATGCAGGCCAGGACACAATCATCCGCAACAAGGCCCCAGTGGCAGGCTCATATCCGGGAGCTCCTTGACGCAGGCTTGGGTCTCCCCGAGGGTAAATGAGAGCTGCATCCATGAGTAAGCACATGTGGTCACCCACTCTGAATGAGCACGCCTGTCTCCCAGGGCCCATGTGCTTCCTCCAATAGCTGCATTTGCTCAGGGCAAAAATGGAAATTCCTAATGCCAGGCATGACTGATCCTAGCCAGAGAAAATGATCAAGGGTTGTTCATCAAACTTTTGGGGAGCTTTTACTAAATGGGCATGGACACAGACACTTAAAATGTAATAGAATGTCTGAATTGCATGGAACTGTACACATGATCTAGTTCAGTGGTTCTCAATCCCAGCGGGCATCACCACTGAAGCTTGTTAGAAATGTATATTCCTAGACCCAACTCTAACTCCATCGAATAAGAATGGTACTGGAACCTAGGAATTGTTATTTTATTTTATTTTTTGAGACAGAGTCTCACTCTGTTGCCCAGGCTGGAGTTCAGTGGCGTGATCTCGGCTCACTGCAAGCTCTGCCTCCCAGGTTCATGCCATTCTCCTGCCTCAGCCTCCTAAGTAGCTGGGACTCCAGGCATCCGCCACCACGCCCGGCTAATTTTTTGTATTTTTAGTAGAGACGGGGTTTCACTGTGTTAGCCAGGATGGCCTTGATCTCCTGACCTCATGATCCACCCGCCTCGGCCTCCCAAAGTGCTGGGATTATGGGTGTGAGCCACTGCGCCCGGCAGGAATCGGTGTTTTTAACCAACTTCTCCGGTATGTCTAATGTAGCTTGTCTGCAGAAAGGCATTTAGGAACCACCATCTAGTCTATCCCTGGCATTCAGGGAGCTTGTTAGCAAACTCTTGCTCCCCTTTGCTTCCTCCTCTCCCTCGTGGAATCAGAATCCCTGGTCGGGGGATAGCACCATGATTCAACAAGCCCTCCAGGAGTAGGGTGACCAACTTGGCTCAGTTTGCCTGGCACCGTCATGGTTTTACCACTGAAATGCCAATATCACAGGACCTCCCTCAGTCCTGGGACTACTGGAATGGTTGGCTACCTCTTAAGGTGATTTTTATGCACTCTGAAGTTTGAAAAGCACTGGAAACAATTTACTGCACAGTTGAGGAAACTGGAGCCAGGAAAAGAAGCAGCTTGCCCATGGACAAGCAGTGAATTAGCAGTACAGACAGGGCAAGGCTTCCAGTCCAGCATCCTTGCTACTCCTGGAAATATTTTGCTCTAAGTAGCTGCCTCACTCTTTCCTACTCTCCACTAGGAGCTAACTCTGGAGGAGCTCATTATGGAGTGGCCATATTCGAGGTGAATAATCTGTATTCTGTGGCCTTATTTGAGTGAGGCGTGCGCAATGACAGGTGCAGGTACCATTACACTTTAATGAATTCTACTGGGGCTTCTCTTGGCCCACGTGGGGAAGGTAATTTACAATTTAATGTATTTCCATTTGGCCATAATCCCCGGGATAACAGCATTACTGAAATGGAAAATCTTTGACAAGGGATTACAACCCAGGGGCTGTGGTACAACCAAGTCAGGATCCTTAGCTGCTATGCTACCTCCAGGGGCTTCCCAGGGGCCCTGGGATAAACCCTAGCATGTCTCCCTTTGTCCTGTCACCAGTGACCACCAAGACTTGCCAAGCTATTCTGATTATCAGCTCCAGGTTTGACTTATTTATTCTGTGGTGCCCATTGCATTACCAATTAGCTACGAATGGGGTAACAGGCCAGGGGCTCTTGTAATACAGGGGTTCCCAAACTGGAGCATGCATCGGAATTACCTGGAGGGCTTGTTAAAGCACGAGTGCTGGCCCCACCCCCAGAGCAACCGTAGAGTAGCCCCTTATGAGCACTTGAGTGACTTTGTCACGTGCTGCTCATAACTGATGCCACAAGGCTGGCCTGACTGTCTAAGTCAGGGTACTAGGTGGTTTCTAAAGACTCTCCTAGCAACACAACTTTTACTTATAAATAAGGTAGGTCTATCTTTACGTGGGACATAATTTCATCATTACTCTTCTCCCTTCCCCTAAGTGTTCCTGTGTGTAGGCTAACACCTAAAATCCCACAAATAGAGAACAGTTCTTTTGATGTAAATGTTTACCTTCAGCAACACGTAAATATCTAAGGGTAGAGGCGGAAAGAACACTAACATTTATTCAGAATCTTTTTTCGATCCATTTATCACAGGGCAGAAACATGAATGCTTTTCAGTCATTTGTACTTAAAGCCTCTTGATCCTGAGATCTCTGGTTCCAGGGTCTCCTGGTTTTCTTCCCACCTCCCTGGCCATCCTTCCTAACCCCCTTCCCTAGCTCCTCCTCTTCCTGACTTCTTTATTTATTTATTTATTTTTTGAGATGTAGTTTCTCTGTGCTCTGTCGCCCAGGCTGGTGTGCAGTGGCGCGATCTCGGCTCACTGCAAGCTCCGCCTCCCGGGTTCACGCCATTCTCCTGCCTCAGCCTCCCGAGTAGCTGGGACTCCAGGCACCCGCCACCACGCCCGGCTAATTTTTTTGTATCTTTAGCAGAGACAGGGTTTCACCATGTTAGTCAGGATGGTCTCCATCTCCTGACCTCGTGATCTGCCCGCCTTGGCCTCCCTTCCTGACTTCTTAATATTGGTATGCCCAGGTTTCGGTTCTGGGTTCACTTCTCTTCTCTATCCCCTTAGCTTAAAACCCCTTCAGTGTTCTGATGGAATTAGACCTCCAGCCTGGACCTCTCCTCTAAGCTCCATCTGCCTGACAGCTTCATGTGGATGTCTGCAGGCTCTTCAAATGAAACACGCCTAAAGTCACATCACATGATGTATAAAACCTGCCTGCCTATTCCATCTCCACTAGTTTTCATCTCCTTAGCCTAGGCCATCATCATCATCTATCTTCTGGACAATACAATGGTGTCCTACTACTTTATTCCACATAGTGGCCAGAAAGATGTTCTTAAAATGAAAAGCAGATGGTCTCTCCCGTCCTGAGAACCTTCCAGAGGTTCACATCTAAACTCCTTGCCATGGCCCGCAAGCCTGGTGAGATCTATTTCTAATCTATTCCTCCAGCATTATTAAGCCATGTCCCCAGCAGCTCATACACTCCAGCCACGTGCTTTCTTTTGATTTCTGGAACACAAGCTTATGCCACCTCTGTATGTGTTGTTCCCTCTGCTTGGAAGGTGTGTTCTTTTGCTGTCTTGCCATGGCTGGCTCCTTCTCATCATTCAGTTTCAGCCTAAACATCACTGTCTCAAAACATACTTCTCTGACCAGCCTATGATAAGTAGATATCCCATGCCTTATCACTCTTTTCTGTTTATATTTGTCTTTGTAATCTGGAATTATTTTATGCTTCCAGTCTGATTCCTTGTCTCTCGTCCTGCTCCTCCACTGGGCTGTGGGCTCTGCAAGGCAGGATGTTGTTGGTGAAGCTGCTAACTGCATTGCCTGGTGCACACAGCAGGCCCTTAGAGAATGAGTGAGTGGGTCTGATCCCATCTGGAGGAATAATCACCCTGCTCAGGGGGACCAACCAGGGCTAGGAGGGAGAGGAGCAGAGGAAGAGACAGAAGGGTTCAGACATGAGAAGCCAGGAGTGAGCTCTCAAGTCACAAAGATCATTATGGTTTGTTATAATAAGTACAAGAATAGCTGTATGCACAATTTCCCATAGATGCACAGAAGAGGCATCCTAACCCAGCCTGTGTGGTCAGAGGAAGTTTCTGGAAGGAAGTGACACCCAAACAGAAACGGACACTTGGAACGGAAATTAGTTAACTGAAAAATAGGAGATGGGGTGCAGTAGTTTATTTATTTGCTCTACAAACACTGACTGTGATTTACTCTGTGATGGGCACTATGTTGGTCACATGTCTCCTTATTTCAAAGCTACCCTGGAAATTGCCAGTTGGTGGTAAAGACTAAGCTTGGGGGTGAGCCACAGAAGCAGCATGGTATAATGATGTAAAGCATGAATTCTGAGCAGACAGAATTGAAATTAGTTTTAAATCCGCACTTTTACCACTCATTATGTGACCATGAACAAGTTGCTCCAACTCCCTTCCCCTGCATTTTCTCATCTTGGGGGAGCAATGGTGCTTAGTAGTCTTGTGAGGATACAAGGAAAAATTTTATTAATGCATTTAGCATGAAGCTTGGCACATAGCAAACACTCAGTAAATAACATTGCCACTATCATTATCATGGTAGTAGATTGTATGATTAGCCTCAACTATTGTCTTCTTCCTTCTGAGTTAAAGGGTTATACATCTTCTCCCATTGCTGTATGACTCACAGCATCTCTCTGTTGAAGGAGGGTACATTCCCAGTCCGAAGATAATATCCTTGGTTGTGTATGACATGTGTTGGTCAATAGACTGTGAGAGAATGGGATGTATGCCATGTCTGAGTAGAAGTTTTAAGAAGCATCCCATGTTTCCACTGTGAGAGTGTCGTGCCATAGATTGGGACTCCACCCTCAATGTGGGTCCTAAAATAAGAAGGCACAGGGAGCAGGGCTCTCCTATAGCCACTTACATGTGAAATGAGAATAAAATTAAGTGTTGGTTGTTGTAAGCCACTGAGACTTTGCAGTTGTTTGTTATTGCAGCAGTATGTAAGCCACTGAAATTTTGCAGTTGTTCGTTATTGCAGCAATAATATTATCATCTTCTTATAGGAGTGGAGAGTGAGGAAAGACACTTTGGAGAAAAGGATTCTTAAGTTGAGCACTGAAGATGATAGAAATTCTATTTAGACATAGTGGATGTAGATGGGGAGTATTCCAGGTGGAGGAAAAAGACCTGCAAAAGTTCTTGGATTCAGGAGATAGTATTGCTTACTAGAGGAATGGAAAAGAAGTTCAGAATAGCCGAAGAGCATGAAAGGAAGAGTGGTGACAAGTTCAGCTGGACAGATAGCTAAGGGCTAGGTCATGAAGGGCCTTAGAGGCCATGATAAGAAATTTGCATTTTATCCTAAAAACAAAGTGAGACCATTTCACGATCTGCTTTTGCCTTTGGAAAGATGAGTCTGGCTGACTGCAAAGATTGCGTGAGAGGGGAAGAAGATCATGGAGAAGACTGGCAGGAGTCCAGGTAAGGGATGGGATGTGAGAGGTATTTGGAAAGACTTGGAGCCTCCTGTGTGAAATTTGAGGGGAGGGAGTCAATGGCAGAACTGTCTTGGGAGCTGTGGTGGCCTTGATGGAGGGCACAGCAGAGGAGCAGTTGAAGGGAGGCAAGTGAAGACGATAGCTTAGCCATTTGGAGTTGCAGGTGCTTGAGGAATGCTGTGACATTCTAACAACAGCAATGTGCCCAGCTATAAACTACATTGTGCAACTTCCTTTGCAGCGAAAGGCAGCCATTTCACACTCTTTTGAACAAGGAGAAACAAATTGAAGTCTGCTGGGGACTTTAGGAAAAGTTTTGTTTTTATATTACAGGGTGAGTATCCCTTATCCTGAAATCCTTGGTACCAGAGTGTTTGGATTTTGGAATACTTGCATATACATAATATATCCCCCATCTCGGGGACAGGACCCAAGTCTAAACCTGAAATTCATTGATGTTTCATATATTTCTTCTGCACATAGCCTGAAGGTAATTTTGTACAATATTTTAAATTATCTGTGGCTGAAACAAAGTTTGTGTACATGGAACCATCAGAAAGCAAAGGTGTCACTCTCTCAACAAATCACGGGGATAATCTATGATTGTTTGGCCTCACCATCATTCCTGACTCTGAATTTACATGCTATTGATTAGCAATCACTTTCTTATTCTTATTTAAGTACTTAACAGTAAGAAATGTGGCATAACATTATACAGTGAAAAAGTAATGTGTCAGGGTAACTAAGCAGCACAGTAGCATCACCAGGATACCTGCGTCACGTTACACAACAGCAACCACAAACAATGGCAGGCTTTCCGTCTCCACCTACATTGTTGTATTTGGATTAAAAGTTGACCGCACAATCTATTTTATTTTTTTAGGTGAGAAGAAACTGTATACGGTGGTTCTTCTTTTTTTTTTTTTTTTTTTTTTTTTGAGACAGAGTCTCACTCTGCCGCCCAGGCTGGAGTGCAGTGGCACGATCTTGGCTTACTGCAAGCTCCGCCTCCTGCGTTCATGCCATTCTCCTGCCTCAGCCTCCCCAGTAGCTGGGACTACAGGATCCTGTATATGGTGGTTATTCTAACATTATACTCTGCTGTAAGACATTTCACACTGACATTGCTGTCCAGTTTCTCCTTTAGCTTGACTTTCTATGCTATAGATAATCATAAATGCTTCCTTTTTTTCTTATCACTGTTATCCGTAGGAGCATCTGTAGGCCTTTTTGACATGTTCAACAACACGTTTAAACCACAGAGTAGAGAATAAGCAAACAGCCACAGTGAATAATGTACCTGTGTCTTGGACCCATGTAGGGCATTGTGGAGAACCTGCCGTTGGTGCACCCAGCCTGCATTTTGTTACCCTTTTTGGGTGTGCTTGCTGGGGGGGAATCTGGGCATGTGCAGGAACGATGTATATAGCACCTGAAGGGGCTGGAGCAGTCTTTCTTCCCCAAGGAACACTGGACAAACTGTGTGTTGTGCACTTGGGTTTTGACTGCGACCTGTCACATGAGGTCAAGTGTGGAATTTTCCATTTGTGGTATCATGTTGGTGCTCAAAAATGTTCAGATTTTGGACTTCAGATTTTCTGAATAGGGATGCTTACGCCGTGTAGACACCATCATTTCCTCTTGAATCTTCCCCTATCTGTTTCCTGGAATGAGGATTGTTGGAGTAACGCAACCTTGTCAGAACCATGGGGGAAGAGCCAAGGGAATTTCAGAGACCTTGGCCCCAACATCTTCAAGTTACTTGAACACCTGTTGAGCTGAAAATACAGATTTGGGAGACATCAGCATGTGGGTGGCCAATAATTCTGTAAGAGTAGATGACATATTTTTGGGGAGAGTATGGAGTGAAATGGGCAAAGGGCCAAGGACAGAATCATGAGGAATTATCATCGCAGTGTGATACAAATAACACAGTAATGTACTTTAATCTTGTATTTTCTAAAAATAGAGAACACAGTACAGATAGTGCCAAAGGTCCCCCAAACTGCATCACCAATGCTAGTCCTCTAACTTGATCCCCAGAAATAACCACTTTTTAAATGTTTGGCTTGTATTCTACACAAACATTTCCACTTTTACTCCCATAAACAGACCAAAAGAGTGCTTGTTTCCCCATGCTCTGTCATCATGTGATGTTATAAGACTTAATATTTGGATCATCTGATGAGTGAAAAATAGCATCATTTAATATTTTCCTGCCTTTTAGTGAGACTGAGCATTTTCTATTTTTTTATTCCTTATTTGTAAACCTTCCAAGAACTGTTCTTTCATATCTGCAGACTATTTTCTATTGGACAGTTTGTCCTTTTCTTAGAGATTTCTAGGAGTTCTTTGGATATTCTGAATATAAGTTCTTTGATAGTATTTGCAAATATTTTCTCTCAGTTTCTTGAAATTATTTGATGCTATATTTTAGTACATAGCACTTGAAAAAGTCAGATTTATCTATCTTTATGATTTTTGATTTTAACATCCTTACCCTAAGGATATAAAAAATTATATTTTCTTTCACTTTTTAAAATAACTTCATTTTACATTTAGGTATTTTTTCCATCTAGAAATTATCTTTATTCATATGAGACAGGTGTCTATTTTCCCTCCCCAAATAGAGAGCCTGTCTGCTCTAATACCATCTTTTGAGTAATCCATCTCTCCTCTTCTTATTTGAAATGCCACCTCTATCATTTATCACATTCCCCGTACACCAAGGTCTGTTTCTGACTCTGTGTATTCTATTGGCCTATCTGTTATACCATCAGATACGTTCGATTTACTTCTCTGGATCCGTTCTCTACATTTCACCCTGCCCACTGCCCTGGGAAGCGGTATGGAATATACAGACAACTCTCCAGCACCGGCTGAGCCAATGGAGGATCTCCAATAGAAGATGAGGGAGTGAAGAGGATGAGAGCGGGATATTTATTCTTCTGGCTCTCTGCCTGCAGGGCTGCTCGGGGCTGGCTGTGTTCCTCTACTGAAGGTCACATGTCTTCTCAAGGTGGCCCTCTTTTCCCAACTCCTTCCTTCTGGATTCTGGTAACTGCCCTCCCTCTGCCCCTGTAAGCCTTAGGGTGGTAATATCCCCAGTGACGCTTGCTCTGGGATTTGGCGCTTTTCCTTGTGATTTCCTAGACCCTGTCTATTTCATGTGTAGATAGTCTCTGTATCAAAACCTCCTTGATTCCTCCTAGTTGGAATATGCTGTTGGTTTCCCGCTGAGATCCTGATTGATACGGTCACATTGAGATTTTGATTGAGATTGCATTGAATATATAGATTGTTTTGGAGAGAAATGAAATACAGTGTAGAATCTCTCCTTCCAAGAACATGATCGATCTTCCTTTATTAACATCTTTGAAAAAATGTCTTTCTATAAAATGGTGTGTTTTTTCTCAAAAAAGGTTTTGCATATTTATGATAGATTTACTTATAGGTAGCTTGTAGCTTTAGTTCCTATAATGAATAAGGTTTTTTTCTAAAATATAGTTGGTAAATGCTAGTTTATAGAAAAGTTATTGATTTTTGTGTAGTGATTTTGCATCTGGATACTTTGCTGAACTCTCAAATAAGTTTCAGTAGTTTTCAGTTGATTTTCTTCAGTTTTCTAGGCAGATAATCTCATCTGTAAGTAATGACAATTTTATTTCCTTTTCAATTTTTAAATAACTTTTATTTCTTTCTCTTATATTTTTTCTTGTTTTGGCAACTGGCTAGAACTTTAATACAATGTTGAATAATATTAACGGCAATAAACATTTTTGTGTTGCATGATAGTAATAGGTAATTGCACCAAGTTAAAGACTTTAGTTCTGACTTATTTACTAAAAGTTTTAAGAGTAATAAATAGCTGTTGAATTATATCAAAGACCTTTTCAGCAGTTGGGAGATAATATTTTAAAAATTGATCTATAACAGTTATGCATATAATAATTATATTTTTATTTTTTATTAAAGTTATACATGTTCATTTGTTAAAATAAGACTTCTAATAAAAATAGCTTTTGATAGTCATTATTTCTCGCACTTCTCACTTTCCTGAGTCAGTCATTTCCATTCTTCTGGCTGTTTCTTCTGGGTATTTGCCTCCATAGTGTTTAATTACATGCATATACTGCCATTAAAAAATAAAATTGTTTGAACATTTTCCTCTACGGATTAGAAAGTTACAAAGTTTATCTTGATTTTTTCAGGTCTTTCCTCCATTTTGACATAATACATAACTGAATATTTTTCTCATGAAGTCTAGAGTTAATTAGTATTTATATTCTTTCTCTGCATATAACAAAAAAGCATGCTTTTATTTGTCTTTCCATTATCTAAACCCCATGTTGCTATTGATTCAAATTTTGAATTCAGATTTTTATTAAAAAGCTTTTTTTGTTACAATCAATACTTATTTAGATTTAACAACATATTTTTCTGATTTCTCTCCTTAATATTTCTTCTTTATAAACAGTATTTTAAAATGTTTATTAAATATTGAGTATATACAAAATAATATGCATGAAATATGTATAAGGTACAAAATAAAAATACAATGAGCACATGAGCACCCAAAATCCAGTGTAAGGAAAGAACATTATGTTATCTTTGAAGTTTTCTCTATGACTCTCCTTGCCTTTTTTTTTTTTTTGGTTTTTTTTTTGAGACGAAGTCTTGCTCTGTCGCCCAGGCTGGAGTGTAGTGGCGGCGATCTCGGCTCACTGCAAGCTCTACCTCCCAGGTTCACGCTATTCTCCTGCCTCAGCCTCCTGAGTAGCTGGAACTATAGGCGCCTGCCACCACGCCTGGCTAATTTTTGTGTATTTTTAGTAGAGACTGGGTTTCACCATGTTAGCTACGATGGTCTCGATCTCCTGATCTCATGATCCACCTGCCTCGCCCTCCCAAAGTGTTGGGATTACAGGCGTGAGCCACTGCGCCCAGCCGACTCTCCTTGCTTTTTTCCTCTTCACCCACCCAAGCATTCCCCACAAATTTGTGTTTGTCACTCCCTTCCTTTCCTGTATAATTTTGCCCCTTACACTTCCTTTTTTTTTTTTGAGACTGAGTCTTGCTCTGTCACCTAGGCTGGAGTGCAGTGGCGCGATCTCGCCTCACTGCAACCTCTTCCTCCCAGGTTCGAGCCATTCTTCTGTCTCAGCCTCCTGAGTAACTGGGATTTCAGGTGTCCACCACAATGCCTGGCTAGTTATTGTATTTTTAGTAAAGACAGGTTTTTGCCATGTTGGCCAGGCTGGTCTGGAGCTCCCGACCTCAAGTGATCCACCCGCCTCAGCCTCCCAAAATGCTGGGATTACAGGCGTAAGTCGCCGCGTCTGGCCCCCTTACACTATAAATTGTGATTTTTATCTGCAAGTGATATAAAAGTATCTATGGTTTCTTTTCTAATATCTGAATAAATGGAATCATCCTTTATCATGTTTGTATCCTCAACTTTATTTAGTTTTACAAGTTTTTTAACTTTATGTAAATAAATAGCACAGTATACGTTCTTCTACAAAACATTTCTCGCCTCCCCCATTCAACATTATGTTTCAGAGATTATCTGCATTTTTGTATGTAGTCTTACTGCTGTATTGTATTCCATGATTAATTATCTTGGGAGATGGGATGGATAAGTGGTTAAGAACACAACCCTTAGTCTTATAATATCCCTGTTCAAATTCTTGGATCCACCATTTATTAACAGTGTGACAGTAGACAAATTTTTTAACCTATTTTTGACTCACTTTCCTTCTCTGTAACATGAGCATAATAATACCTACCTCACAAGGGTGTGGTGAGTGAGTTAAAAATGTAGTAGTATTGGCTGGGTGTGGTGGCTCACGCCTGTAATCCTAGCACTTTGGGAGGCAGAGGCAGGTAGATCATGAGGTCAGGAGTTCAAGACCAGCCTGGCCAAGATGGTGAAACCCCGTCTCTACTAAAATTATAACAATGAGCTAGGCATGGTGGTGGGCACCTGTAATCCCAGCTACTCAGGGGGCTGAGGCAGAGAATAGCCTGAACCCAGGAGGCAGAGGTTGCAGTGAGCCGACATTATGCCACCGCACTCCAGCCTGGGCGACTGAGCAAGACTCCGTCTCCAAAAAAAAAAAAAAAAAAGTAGTAGTAGTAGTAGTATTGTTTAGAACACTTTCTGGCATGTTATAAGCACGATATAAATATTAGCTATTATTGTTGTGTGGATATACCATAACTTATTTATCTGTTTAATAGCTGATGGACATTTTTTACCATCTCAAATGGTGCTTCTATGAACATCCCTGCACATGCTCCATGGTCCACATGCATGTACTCACAGCGCAAGAGCATTTTCAACTATAGAATCCTGAGTTGTCTTCTAGGGTGGTTATAATAGTTGACCCCTCTACTAGCACCGTGTAAGTGTTTTGTTTGCTGCACTTCTTCACTGCACTTGGAATAAAGAGATTTTCCAATGCTTGCCAACATGGTGATTATAAAGTAGTATCTTGTTATGGTTTATTTTTCATTTCCCTGATTACTAGTGTAGTTGACCATATTTTTATTTGTTTATTGCCTGTTGCAATCTGGTTCCTTCTGTGATTGTCTATTCAATAATTTTCTCTTTTTTGCCTAATTCTTTTGTCTTATTGCTGCTTAGAAGTTTTAAAAATATATATTTGGCATCTTAATCTCTCACCAGTTATGTGTTATAAATTTGAGGCTTGTATTTTTACTTTCTTTATAGTGTATTTTGATGATCAAAAGTTATTCAATTTTATGTAGTTGATTCATAAATTTTATCTTATTATTTTGCTTATTGTGTCATTTTAAAGAATCCTTTACTCACCCTGAGAACATACAAATATACTCTTGTCTTTTCTTTGGAAAGTTTGCCTTTCACTATTATATCTTTAGTCCAGCTAGAATTGAATTTTATGTGTGGTAGGAGGTTTGAGGTTCAATTTCATTTTTTCTCCATATATATAGTAAAGTATCTCAGCAATATTTATTGAAAAGTTCACCTTTTTCCTACTCATGTGCAGTGTTGTAAAACAATTCTTTATCTTATTGTTTGACATCTTTGTCTTTTGCTATAATATTTTAGTCCATTTGCATTTGTTGTAAGCACCAATTTATTTGGATGCATTTTATTTTCTTTATTGCTACCATTTTATTTGTCTTGCCTTTGCTGTGTTTTTTTCCTCTCCTTTCTTGCATTTTTTGATTAAATGCAATTTTTCATTCCACTTTTCCCTTCTAAGTTTAGTAATTTTCCTAGAAATGCTTACATGCATACCTAACTTATCAAATCTAAAGACTGTTAATTTTTTTAACTTCATTTAGAACAATAAAAGGACCTTAAGACAGGTTAACTCTGCTCACCTCTTCCCTGCATTATTTGTTTTTGCTGTAAATTTTAGTTTTTTTGGTTTATTTTAAACCCCACGAGATGATATGCATGTAGATTGTATTCTTTAAGATTTACCTACAAATTCATCATATCTGCACTCTTCGTTTCTTCTTACATCTCAGGTCACGTTCCTTCATCTGAAGTATAACCATTTGAATTCCACTTAGTGATGGTCTATTGTGTAAAAATCTCATTTTTTGTTTGCCTGAAAATGTCTGTTTTCCCCTGCTTTTGAAAGATGTTTACAAAGTTATTTTCTAAGTTAACAGATATGTTCTCTCAGTCTAATGAAGATACTATTCCACTGTACTCAGAATTAGATCACTGCTATTTGGAAGTCAGCTGTCAGATGATTGTCATCCCTTTCATGTTATCCCTGCTTGTCTCTATGGCAGGCTTTAAGATCTCTTTATCTTTGGTAGTTTCCATTTCATTGCGATATATTTGTTGGTCAAGGCAAGTAACAGGGCCAACCCAGATTCAAAAGGTGTGGAAAAATACTCTACCTCTTGATGAGGGAAGTACAAAATATTATAGCTATATTTTTAATTGAGTGTGCATTTTATTAGTCAACAAATGTACTTTATATACTTTTGAAAAAATTAGTAGATAAATGTAAAAGATATATTCTATTTGAAGACAATATTTGGTGTCCAGGTAGATTTTTCAGAAAATCAGCCCACAGGTTAAGAACCATGAATGTAGAAAATGCTTCTCAAATGTTACTTTCAATAATCATAACAGCAATTACAATACATTGAATGCCTATTCTGTATTAGGCACTATTCTAAGTGACTTTTTAAAAAAAATTTATTTTGATATAATTTTAGATATACAAACAAGTTGCAAAAAGAGTACATAGACTTTTAATATATGCTTCATCACATTTTCCCTAAATGTTAACCTCTTACATCACCATAGTATAATTATCAAAACCAGGAAATTACTAGTGATATAATACTATTTACTAATCTACCTTATTTTAATTTCATAAGTTTTCTCACTAATATCCTTTCTTTGGTCCATAGTCTAGTCCAGGATTCCACATGGAATTGGCATGTCTTCCTGACTCCTTCAATCTGATGGTTCCTTGGACTTTTTTTTTTTTTTGCCTTTCATGACCTTGATACTTTAAAAAAACTAACGTCAATTTTTTTTTGGTAGAGAATCTCTTAATTTTGATTTGTCTGATGATTTTTATCCAATAGATTAAGCATTTTTGGGAATAACACAGAGGGGATGTTGAGCCTAGTACAGCATATCTGGGGAAACATGGTGTTGATAGGTAATGCTAACTTTGATCACATGATTAGGATGGTATCTGTCTTGGTCCATTTAGTGTTGCTATAAAGGAATACTGAAGGCTTGGTAATTTACAAGGACAAAAGATTTATTTGGCTCATGAGTCTGAGAGCTGGAAAGGCAAGACTGGGTATCAAGTGAAGGCCTCAGGCTGCTCCCAATCATGGCAGAAGGTGAAGGGGAGTCTGTGTGTGCAGAGGTCCCATGGTGAGATAGGAAGAAAGAGAGAGACCTGGGAGGTGCCAAGCCCTTTTTAACAACCAGCTGTCTTGGGAGCTAATAGAGTGAGAACTCGCTCACCTCTGCAGAAGGGCATTAATCTATTCAAGAGGGATCTGCCCCCATGACACAAACACCTTCCACTAGGGCCCACCTCCCAACACTGCCACACTAGGGATTAAATTTCAACATGAATTTGGTGGGGACAAAAAAATCATATCCAAACCACAGCAATGTCTCTCAGGTTAACCTTATTTTTTTCCCCTTGTAATTAATAAGAATTAATTAATTGATTTATAATTCATAGGAATCTTATACAATAAGCATCAAGATACTCTTATGTTTCTTATCATAGTTAATCTATCATACTTTTATTTTACATTTTCTGCTCTTTATCTCTCTTGGCTGAATTCTGGGTAATTATTATAGTTTTATCTTCCAGTTCTCTAATTTTCTTTTTAGCCATGCCTACTAGTAAATGCATCAACTGTCTTTAATTTCAAAATCTCTAATTTGTTCTTTTAAGGAACTACTTATTTAAAAATCTTACTTTATTGATAAAATTTTATATTCATTTTTAAGAGGATTATAACTCTAATTTTTAAAAGCCCTTTAATTTTGTATTAATATTTTTCCCACATGAAGGTTCCTTCTTCTGTTGGAGAGTTATCAGTTACGTTCACCTCACCCAACGTTTAGTAATTCTTGGCTCTGCATTCATTTTCTGTGACAAGATTCTTCCCTGTGATCCTGGAGCCTGCTGATTTTTTTTCCCATGTGGTTGATAGCTTCTTAGCTGGTGGCATCAGTTGTTCCTTGGCATGGCAGGTAGGACAGCCTCCTGATTCAGTGCCCAGTGTGACTGTCCCACTGGCTTCCTGGAACGGTGGCCCATCAGCTTCCCACATAGGTCTTGCTTGTTTTCTCAGAATATGTTAGGACATCCTGTGGAATCTTAGCTTATTATAAACCTTTTAATCTACTCCCCCCCTCCTTATATGCTTCACAGCCTCAGATCCACCAAAACTCTTCTATTTATGTGTAGTCCTTAAAATACAATCTTAGGGATTTGTGGTGGTAGGATGGGAACGTTAACACTTGCATGCCACTTACCAAATGTCATGCCCCATTCTAAATGCTTAACATATGTCAGCTTATTTATTTCTTACAACATTTCTATTAGGTAGGTATTAGTCTTTCTTTATTTTTATTTTTTCTCTCTCTGTATATATACATTTTTTTTTACTATATATATACATATTTTTTTTAAATAAATAGAGACAGGGTCTCACTATGTTTCCTAGGCTGGTCACGAACTCCTGGACTCAAGTGATCCTCCTGCCTCAGACTCCCAAAGTGCTAGGATTCTAGGATTACAGATGTACAGATGTAAGCCACTGCACCTAGCCTGAAGTAGGTATTATTCTTTCTTTTCTTTTTTCTTTTCTTTTCTTTTCTTTTCTTTTCTTTTCTTTTCTTTTCTTTTCTTTTCTTTTCTCTTTTCTTTTCTTTTCTTTTCTTTTCTTTCTTTCTTTTTTTCTCACTCTGTCACCCAGGCTGTAGTGCAATGGTGTGATCTCAGCTCACTACAACCTCCGCCTCCTGGGTTCAAGTGATTCTCCTGCCTCAGCCTCCTGAATAGCTGGGATTACAGGCATGTGCCACCATGACCGGCTAATTTTTGTATTTTTAGTAGAGATGGGGTTTCACCATGTTGGTCAGGCTGTTCTAAAACTCCTAACCTTGTGATCCACCCGCCTCGGCCTCCCAAAGTGCTGGTATTCCAGGCATAAACCACCATGCCTGGCCTATGTATTATTCTTTATTCCTATTTTATAGATCGGAGAATGAGGCCCAGATGTATTAAGTGGCTTCCCCAAGATCACAGAACCAGAATACTGCTGAACCATGTGCTTTTAAATCCAGATACAAAGCTTCCCTTTGCACTCTTCTTCTTATCAGTCAATGAGCCCAGCTTCTACAGCCCTGACTCCCCAGAGCCACATCCCACCCCTCACCTTACAACCTGCAACTGCAGAGACTGTCATTACAAGAGTAGCAATTCGTTCTGCTACTATGACCCATGTGACCTTCAAGGCACAGAAAAGGAGGGTTTTGGCCCCCTTGCTCTTCCCTGCTGTGCCCCCTTGCTTCAACTGCTGCTGCAGGACCGTGTTGTTGAAATAAGATTATTATAAGAAACAATCCCCTGGGAGACCTTGGACATGTAATGTCTCCTCTTCTGAGCCTGCTTTTCCCATATGTAAATAAGTAGGGAGCTGAGGTCGAACTGGAAAAGAGTTTCTTTAGATTTTTTTCAGCTCTATCAATTCCCTGAATCTGTGATTCACATGATTATATTTTCGTTATTTTGTTTTATTTTATTTTGGCTTATTTGCATTCCTTTTATTTACTTTTCTTCTTGTTTAAATTGTCCTAAAAAATGACATTAGTACACATGGTTAAAAACTGGCATGATACACAAGTGCTCAAAATGAAAAACAGTGCCCTGCTATTCACCTCTTCTTCTAAGTATTACTCTTTGAAGATGACCACTCATGACTGTCTCTGGTTTTAGTTCTGCTGGAGTTTATTTATTTTCATACTAAATAATGTGAGCACAGCCATTTCTTGACTTAGGAACTTCAGACATCATCTGTTGACTCCCTGTGAAAGGTGATGATATGGGTCACTTACTACAGTACAAGGGTGGGAGCCCTTGCCCCAGCATCATGACCTCAGCTAAATCCCATGGTGCCTCTGGAAGAGGGGGCATTGACCCAGGTTGGCTGCTGGGCATGGTGATGGCCTTACTTATGTCTGCCAAGCTGAGGATGGGAGCACAGAGAGGGGCTAGAGAGGCTCATGCCTACAGTCTGAGGAGGGGCTCTACTCTGGGGAAAAGAAGCTTGGGTTCTGAAGAGGTTAATCAACAGGGAGTATGTGATTGTCAGATGAGCACCCAGTTTATTGCTCCCGAGTGGGCCTGGTGGCACTGGGGAGCCCAGGAATAGGAGCTATTTTATTATAATTGATGTGTGCTGTTGTTCCAGGCAGTGGGAAGCTGCAAGGTCACCTGAGATAAGAAGAACAGAGTGCCAGGAAGTCCTCTGGCCATGTCCAGTGACTGGAAGGGGAAAATGTGGGATGTAATCTGTGTGGTCACATCAGGCCAAGTTTCTTCCATCTTGCATATTGCTGGGGACCAGGAGAGCATCTTTTGGAACCATTGGCGGCAGAGGCTGTGGCTGGGGCCTGGGAGCAGGTGGCTGCTCCCTGATAATTAGATTGTACCACGGGAGACCGGGGGGGAGTGGGAGCCACAGAAGGGAAAGCTCTGCAACTCTGATCATCTTTCTTACCTGCCCTGGGCTTAGTAGCTCACAGAGAACACTGTCACATACCTGTCACCTGTGTCAGCTTCTACCCTTTCAAGGGTCACCTTTCTAGTGTCTTTGGAGAAAAAGGGAGTTTGACTAATATCCACTGAACTGCCCATGGACATTGACTTCCTCGTGATGGGAGTGTCCTCTCCATCCCAGCTCCACTATGGGTCCACCTCACCTTGCTGCTGTCACCACCTGGAGCTTGGGGGCTGCCTTCCCACACGGAGCGAGGACGTGACAACCTGGTCAGCTCCAGTAGAGGAGTAGCTTGGGGAAGGCCACACTTCCCTACGTTGCTCTGTCTCTCTTCTCCCCATCACACTTCCATACAGGGCTGAATGGCTCAGAGCCATAGCTGAAGGTAATTACAGAATTGGAGGAAAAAGGGTGAACCAATGCATACTTTGGCTGTCTCCATAGTCCAAGGGAAAAATCAACCAAATAACGAAGCTCCTCTCAGGGTACCCTCTCGGGTCCACCCTGATACTTAGCCTCACTTCCTGTGCCTGAGTTGTCTTCTTCATTCCCTTTCCGAGAAACTTCTTCAGTTGTTCAACACACAAAACCTCTGCCTTTTTAAAAATAAAAACTCATACCCTCTATCACAGGGGTTGCTCTTAGCCCAGAATCCACTCTTTTTATTATGCCTCAAACCAGGGACTCCATCCCTAATGGCATCAAGGGAGGGAGAGGAGGAATTTGAGGAATAGTCCAGGGTGGGACTCTAAGGTCTTATGTCCCTTGGGGATCCCTCTGTCTGTGTGAAAGTAGAACTCTTCCTCATTCCTGGTCTTCCAGCCTGTGCATGCGCACGCACACACACACACACACACACACACACACACACACACACACGCTCCACAAATACACAAGTGGAAGTGGAGAGAGAACAGAGCCAGCTGTTCTTTATTCATCTTCCACTATGTCCCAGGCTGATCGCTCTAAAGAGAAAGATGATCAAAGACCCTGGACTTTAAAAAAATCACTTTTCTTTACCTTTGGCACAAACACATTCTCAGGCACGGTGCCTTCCTCCCTAGTCTACGGCAATCCTCCAGAAGTGATGTTGGTGGTGATGGGGTCTTCTCCCTGCAGAGGGGTCTTCCACCTGCACACACAAGCTCATCTGATACCACAACAATTCCGTGAAGCTTGGAAGTGGAGACTGATACAGGCTTTCTGGCTTCCACAAGGTCAGGCGTGGCTGAGCCAGGACTAGAACCCATGTCTCATGAGTCCAGGCCTAGAGATTTCTACCACATTGAAATGATAGAGAATATCACTAAAACACATTACTGCACTAATAAAGTAGCATGAGCATGTGTGAGACAGGGAACCCACAGCACAAAGTAGATAAAGATGTCCCAAAATATTATTTTCCAAGAGAATTTAAGGCAGAAGAACCCTGTCTGCAATCTTGGAGGTTGTGTTTTTACCCTTCAGCCAAATTTTCCATCACATACTTTCAGAGGAGTTTGTTTCTTCATCTAAAGGCAAGAGATGTTGGCTTATGATTGGGCCTTTTCAACCCTAGCATTCTGTGATATAAAAGCTAATGTGACAAGTGATATGAAGTAAGGAGAATGACCTCCTTTGCTATGTGATGACTTGGGAATGGTCTTGGCAGAGTCTGCAGCAAGACAGCTGATCTTCCCATCCAAACACATCCAAGGTCAGCCAGTTTGCCTGGTCCTACAGCTACAGTAAAGAGACGTGCTTGATCTCATGATGGTGAGAAATGATTGGCCATTATCAAGAGCAAGGAACTCATGTCAAATTCTTGGTCAGGTTAAACAGATCTTCAGATGAGACACTTGACATGTAAAAGGAACTTAAGTGGTTCGAGAAAAAGCACTGTCAGCTGACACTGATGAGCTCATGAAGGTCAGATGCCCTGTGAAGTGGGGGCCCGTCTTCTGCAAGACTGATGAAAATTGAAAACAATCAGAAATTTGGCTTGCACAAATAGATAATTATCTGTGAGAATGATGGCTGAGGACTTAATCTGAGATGAAAGGACAGACTCATTTGAGAGGGTGCTTGAGGAGAAAAGTTTCTGTGACAACCATGCTGTGCATTTGATTAATAAACAGAAACAACCAGGTCTTAGTAGTTGTCCGGATCTCTCAAGAGAAGCTTGTCAGAGTAAAATATTTTTGAGGAAATGCATTCTACCTTTGACTCCCCTCTCCAGGCAACTCACAGGGACATTCTTGATCTGGAAGCACTTGTCAAAAAAAAAAAATAGGGGTAATATCTATCTCACAGGTGGTCTTCAAAATAAAATAAGATTATGTTCATGATACAGCATGCTAACTTGAAAAGACCTCAACTAAGTTGACCCTGAAGAATTCACGAAGGTCAGACATACATGTGAAGTATTTCTGTGATTTAGGTGTGCTATAAGGAAAGGGAGTGAGTGATATCTTGGAAACAGCCATGCCTTTGACATCAGCAGTGTGGGTTCTAGGCCCTGCTTTGCCACTTGTAGAGAAACCACTTGACACCTGGAGTCTCGTATTTCTCATCTGTAAACTGGGAATTACAAATCTCACCTTGCACAGGTGTGTGATTTAAAGCCAAAATGAATAACATATGGGAAAACGTTGTAAATGCTAATGCACTATGTAAGTGTGGGGACATATTAACATGATTATTCTTGCTTGGGTCCCCAGTTCAGGGGATTGAAATTCAGCTGTTCCAATGGCAGATGAGCTGGCCTACATGAATACCCCCAAAGTATACTTTTTTCCTTGCCACCTATCACCAATAAATATTTGATTTAAATTTGAAATCTGGCAACCCTGAGAGTCATCAGTCCAAATAAATACTCAGCTCTCTGCAAAACAGCATTTCCTAGTCAGAGCCTACACCTGCTCAGTGCTGCCTGCCTTGCACATGTGCTGAGAGACTTGGCCAGGTGCTGCTGGGGCTGTCAATGATGACTTGCCCATCAACTAGTCAACTACTTGCAGTTGGTGACCACCGTGCTTAGAACAGCTTGCAGGAATCTACAAGGCAACTACAAAGAAAGAACAAGCGTTGTCCTAAAGTGCTGATAAGCTGGTCGAGAGAACGAGAGGGGCACAAGTAAAATATAGGAAACCTAAGAGATTTTGTGGTAGACAACTATTGTTGCTGCCTGTCTAGCCTTCATCTACCCTCTTCTGGTAAGAAAATCTATTTTCCTCTTGTTATCCACCGTTCCCCCATTCTTGCCTATGTAATATTTGAGTGAGACTGACCTTAGCCCTTTACTTCGGAAGTGGGCACACAACCCAGGCCTTTTAATCAGAGCTTTGGTGATCACTTTTGGGAAGGGCAAGTCAGCTTGGCCCAGGTTTAGAGTGCTTGCTCAAATATTAAGAAAAAAGTATTTTCCTGAGCCTCAAAATAACTATCAAACGCTTCCTGGTGGTATTTTTAAGCACCTGGACCTAGCTGGGCCTGAGGCTTGTTTGGACTTGCCTATTACCTTAACCAATGAATTCTTTTTGTTTCTTTGTTTAGTCCATTTGAGGATACCTGTAGCCACATAAGTAGTTATGGTTTTGTTTATTCCTTCAGTCTGCATGAAACTTATTGGGTGCCTCCTTATGTCGGGCCCTGTGTAGGAAGTTTTGATGAATGACATGAGTTCGTCCCTTACAGAACTTTAAAACTAGCAGATGAGACACAGAATATTAAAATACAATATAGTAAGCATGATGATGAGTGATATATGTATGAGCTATTAGAGTGTATAAAGTGGAAACCCTTAATTCACCTATGAGTGGGTCATTTGTAGAGGACCTGGGAAGGCCTTCCACCTCGAGGAGGTAAACCTTGAGTGGCTACTTAAGAGCTGAGTAGGAATGGTCCAGGAAATTATGGAGAGGGAAGGAGATGGATGCTGGTTTTTACCTCTGTGGTGCAGAGAATGGGGTGTGTGTGTAAGAGAGAGAGTGTGAGTGATGAACGGTTGACAACAGAGGGGAACTACAAGCAGGTCCAAATTTCTCAAATGAAAAAATGCGAAATCTCATTGACAGAAGAGTGAGCACAAAGAGTCAGGATGACGGGAGAAGTCCTCTTTACTGTGGAGGGCGTTGGGACTTCTCTTGGATCTTGATTTCATCCTATAGGTCATGGGGAGCCTGGAAATGTGTAGAACAGGAGAATGTTTTGAAAGGTCATGGCAGCAGCTATCTGGAGAATGGATTTGAGAAAGACAGCCTTGGAGGGAAGGAGCCCAGTTAAGAGATTCTTACTCTCATCCTAATGAGAGGTCTAATTTAGTTTGGAGAGTCGAATGCAAATTAAAGAAATATTTTGCAGGTAAAATTTGTAACACTGGTGCCTGGATGTGGGAGTGAGGAGGAAAAAGGGTTAAATTTGTACCATTTAATTTTCCTACTAGCAGTATAGAGTTCCAATTTCTCTATATCTTCAGCACCACTTGTTACCAATTTTTATTATAACCATCTTACTAAGTATGAAGTGGTATTTCATTGTGTTTTTTATTTACATTTTCCTGATGGCTAATGATGTTGAGCATCTTTTCATGTGCTTATTGGCATTTGTTGGTTTTACTTTTGGCGTCATATCAAAGAAACCATTGTCTAAGGTCATAAAGATTTACACTTATGTTTTCTTCTAAGGGTTATATGGTTTTGGCTCTTACATTAAGGTTTTTGGTTTATTTTAATTATTACGTATGATGTGAAGTAGTGGTACAACTTCATTATTTTGCATGTGGATACCCAATTGCCCCAACACCATTTGTTGAAAAGACTATTCTTTCCTCATTGAATTGTCTTAGCCCCCTTGTCAAAAATCAGTTGACCATAAATGTAAGGGTTTATTTCTAGATTCTCAATTGTATTCCATTGATGTTTATGTTTTTTTATGACAGTACTACAGTACCTTGGTTGCTGTCACTATGTATTAAGTTTTAAAATTGGTAGATTCTCTAGTTTTGTTCTTTATGAAGATTGGTTTTAGCTATTTTTAATTCCCTAGATACTCATATAAATTTTAAGATCAGCTTGTCAATTTCTCCAAAAAAGTCAGCTGGGATTTTGATAGGGATTGTGTTAAATCTGTAGATCAATTTGGAAAGTATCAACCTCTTAATAACAATAAAAGTAAGTCTAACAGTACATGAACATGGAATATCCTTCCACTTATTTAGGTTTTTAAAAATGCCTTTCAACAATGCTTTATGTTTTTATTGTGTAAGTTTTACACTTCTTTTGTTAAAATGTATTTGTATTTTATTTTTTTTGATGACATTGTAAATCAAATTGTTTTCTAAATTTATTTTTAGGTTGTGTATGTATTTCTAGTGTATAGAAATACAACTGGGTTTTGTATATTACTTTTGTATCCTGCAACCTTGCTGAACCCTCTTTATTAGCACTAATCGTATGTGTGTGTATATTTCTTCAGATTTAAAAAATATGTGTGATTATATTACTTGTGAAGAGTTTTTCTTTTTTCTTTCCAGTCTGTATGCCTTTATTATTATTGCTAATTGCTGTGGCTAGAACATTTACTACAATGTTGAATACAGGTGGCAAGTGTGAGCATTTTTTCCAGTGTTCCTGATATTAGGGGTAAGGTCTTCGGTCTTTCACAATTAAGTTTGATGTTAGCTGTGGCTTTTTTCACAGGTGCTCTTTGTCAGGCTGAAGAAGTCGCCTTCCATTCCTAGAAAAGAATAGTAATGTTGAATGATTTTACCATGAAAAATGTTGAGCTTTTTCTGCATCTATTGAGATAATCATGTGGTTGTTGTCCTTTATTATATTAATATAGATTATTACACTGATTGATTTACATGTGTTGACTCAACCTAACATCCTGGGATAAATTCTACTTGTTCTTGGTATATAATCCTTTTTTTTTTTAATAAAAAATATGTGGTTAGATTTGGCTTTTTAGTATTTTGTTGAGGATTTTGACATCTATATAAGAGAGATTGTTTTCTAGATTTCTTGTGATTTCTTTGTCAAGCTTTGGTATCAGGTTAAATCAGGGTAATACTGGCTTTAAGTTGAGAAGTATTTCATTTTATTCTACTTTTTGGAAAAGTTTGTGAAGAATTACTTAAATTTATGTATACATGATTGACAGAATTCACCAGTGAAATCATCTGCTCTATCACTTTGTATTGAGTTTTAAAATTGGTAGGTTCTCTAGCTTTGTTCTTTATGAGAACTTTTTTTTTTTTTTGAGATAGAGCCTTGCTCTCTCACCCAGGCTGGAGTATAGCGGCACAATCTTGGCTCACTGTAACCTCTGTTTTCTGGGTTCAAGCGATTATCCTGTCTCAGCCTCCTGAGTAGCTGGGATTATAGGTGCGTGCCACCATGCCTGGCTAATTTTTGTATTTTTAGTAGCGATGGGGTTTTGCCATGTTAGCCAGGCTGGTCTCGAACTCCTGACCTCAGATGATCCACCCACCTTGGCCTCCCAAAGTGCTGGGATTACAGGCCTGAGCCACTGTGCCCGGCCATGGGAAAATTTTTTTTATTACTAATTCAGTTTATTTACTTGTTATAGGTCTATTCAGATTTTGTTTCCTTTTAAGTCAGTAGGTTATGTGTTTCTAGGAATTTGTCCATTTCATCTAGGTAATCTAATTTGTGGACATAATTTTTTCATAGTATTATAATTTTTTCCATTTTTGTATGGGTGGTAGTAATGTCCCATCTTTCTTTCTTTTAGTAATTTTAATCTTCCCTTTTTTTTTTCTGGTCATTCAGGCTAAAGGTTTGTCAATTTTATTGATCTTTTCAAAGAACCAATTTTTAAAATATCTGTTGTTTTTCTATTTTCTATTTCATTTATTTCTACTCTAATTGCATTATTTTCTTCCTCCTTCTTGCTTTGGGTTTTTACTCATCTTCAGTTTCTTGAGGTGGAAGATTAAATTACTGACTTGAGAGCTTTCTCCTTTATTTTAATATAGATGGTTCAAAGCTGTAAAGTTCCTTCTGAGCACTGCTTTAGCTGCACCTCATATGTTTTGGTATGTTGGTATTTTTGTTTTCATCTGTCTCAAAGTATTTTCCTGTTTTTCTTCTAATTTCTTCTTTGACTCATTGGTCACTTAGAAGTATGTTTTAAAAATTTCCACATAATTATAAATTCCCCAAATTGACTTCTTTAATTATTTTCTAATTTCATTCCATGTCATTGGAGAACACACTGTGTGATTTTAATCACTTGAATTCATCTAGGACTGTTTTATGGCCTAACATATCATCCATACTAGAGAATGTTCTATGCACATTTGAGAAAAATATAAATTCTGCTGTTGTTGGGTACTGTTCTTTAGATGTCTTCTTTGTTGAATTGGTTTGAAGTGTTATTCAATCTTCTATTTCCTTATTGACCTTCTGTGTAGTTGTTCTGTTCGTTATTGAAAGTGGGATATTGAAGGCTCCAAATATTATTTTTGTATTGACGATTTTACCCTTCAATTCTGTCAGCTTTTGCTTCATGTATTTTGAGGTTCTGTTGTTAGGTACGTATATGTTTGTAATTATTATGTCATCATGGGTTGGTCATTTTATCATTGTGAAATGTCATTCTTTAAAAAATGTTTTTAATTTTAATTTTCATTTTTTTAGAAATAGGGTCTGCTTTTTTGCCTATACTGGAGTGCAGTGGCACAATCATGGCTCACTGTATCCTTGAACTCCTGGGTTCAAGCTATTCTCCTGTCTCAGCCTTTTGAGTAGCTAGGACTATAGATGTGTGGCACCCTATCCAGCTAATTTTTAAGTTTTCTTTTGCAGAGATGCAGCCTTACTATGTTGCCCAGGTTGGTCTTGAACTCCTGACCTTTAGCGGTCCTCCTGTCTTGGTCTCCCAAAGTGTTGGGATCACAGGCATGAGCCACCATGCTGAACGCCCAAATGTTGTTCTTTGTCTCTAGTAACAATTTTTGTCTTAAAATCTGTTTGTTTAATATTAGTATAGCCCTTAAGTTCTCTTCTGGTTACTGTTTTCATGGTGTATATTTTTTCATCCTTTTTCTTTCAACCTATTTGTATGTTTGAACCTGAAGTATGTCACCTAAAGAAAGTACATAATTGGGTTATCTTTTTGTATCCATTCTGCCAAAATATCTCTTTATTAATTGAGACGTTTATTCCATTTATAATTTAACATAATTACTGATGAGGTAGGATTTATACCTGTCATTTTGCTGTGTGTTTTCTTATATGTCTTATGTCATTTTTTATTCCTATATTTCTCCATTACTACCTTCTGTGTTAAATAGATATTGTCTAATGCACTATTTTAATTTGTCATTTTTATTGCGATATTTTTTGAGTTATTTTCTTAATGATCACCCTGGAGATTCTAATTAACATCTTTATTTACAACAGTTTAGTTCAGATTAATGCCAATTTTCTTTTTTCTTTTTTTTTGAGACGGAGTTTCACTCTTGTCACCCAGGATGGAGTACAATAGCACAATCTCAGCTCAATGCAACCTCAGCCTCCCAGGTTCAAGTGATTCTCCTGCCTCAGCCTCCTGAGTAGCTGGGATTACAGGTGTCCACCACCATGTCCAGCTGATTTTTGTATTTTTAGTAGAGATGGGGTTTCGCCACATTGGCCGGGCTGGTCTCAAACTCCTGGCTTTGGGTGATGCACCCGCCTCGGCCTCCCAAACTGCTGGAGTTATAGATGTGAGCCACCATGCCTGGCCCCAATTTTCTTTCAATAGTAGACAAAACTGCCGTTATATAACTCCATTTCCTCCTTCTTTGTAATGCTTTTGTAATAGAAATTATGTCTTTATACATTGTATGCCCATTGACACGGATATATAATTGCTGTTTTATCCAATTGTCTCTTAAACAAGAGAGTTACAAATAAAACTCATTTATATTTTCTTTTATATTTACCTGGGTAGTGTCCTTTACTTACACTCTTTGCATCTTCATGTGTGTTTGAGTTCTGCTCTAGTGTCTTTTCAGCCTGAAGGACTCATTTCAGTATTTCATGCAGGTCAACTAGCAACAAGTTCTCTCAGTTTTGTTCACTGACAGTTCGGTGAACTGTTTTCAAGTTCACTGCTTCTTTCTTTTGTCTACTCAGATTTGTAGCTGGGCCCTTCTAGGGAATATTTTCATTTCAAGTATTACACTTTTCAGCTCCCAGAAATCCTATCTAATCCTTTTAACAGTTTCTGTATTTATTTATATTTTCTATTTGGTATGACATTCTCATATTTTCCTTGAGTTCTTTAAATATGCTTTCTTTCAGGTTTTTGAACATATTTAAAATAGTATCTTAAAGCTTTTGTTTAATAAGTGCAATGTTTAGACTACCTCGGGGACAGTTTCTACTGATTGACTTTTTATTCCTGTGTATTTTCCATACTTTCTTGTTTCTTTGCATGTCTCATAATTTTTATTGGCAACCAGGCATTTTAAATAATATAATGTGGCAACTCTAGAAATCGTATTTTCCCTTCTCCCCAGAGTTTATTTTTGCCGCTTGTTGTTATTAATTTGTTTTGTGACTTTCTGAACTCTCTCAAGGCCATATTCTTTGTCATGCGTGATCACTGAAGTTTCTGCTCAGTTAGGTTATTGCTTACTAATGATTGGCGGCAATATCCTTCAATGCCTGGAAAGTCTCCCAGTCATTGCTGAGGGGCTCTGTGTGTTTTGGGGGATTCCTTCAACCCTCAACTAGGCCATTGATAATTCTGCCTAAGCCTTTGCTTCCTCTTTGTACAGAACTTCAATGTTAGCCAACAGTGAGATCTTAGGTTCTTCTCGGGTCTTTCCTGGGTATGTGTCACCTATATTCATGCAATTGGTGATCTAGATTCTCAAGAATATGTCTGTTTTTGAAGCTGCCTGTGGACATCTCTCATCCTCCAGTTTTTCTTTTTAAGCTTTTTAATTAGTCTTTTGTTTGCCTCAACTTTTGCCCACCTCCTCAAGCACTGTGATGTTTAACAATTGCTAGGCTGTTCCCACTGGGCAAGCTCCCAGTTATGTCAAATAAACACAACCCTGTAAGTGAGATCTTCTAGGCAACACCAGAGAGGCCAATTGTGGGAATTCTGTGGGAATGAGGTTTTGAAGGTGCTGTAGCCCTGTTCTGCCCCTATCAGTGGCTGCCAGGATGCTGCTTTTCACCTTGATTATAACCTGTTGATTTTCAAGGCTACTTTGGAGCTGGGGGTAGGGATGGGGATTAGGACAAGTTAAATGCCACAATGCTCACTGTTTTTTTTTTTTTTTTTTTTTTTTTTTTTTTTTTTAAACTGAGAGTCAGCTTTTTGCCTTGAATAAATGTTCCCTGGTTTGTATCAAGTCTTTGGTTAGATCCCAGAGTTCTGGAAAAGTTGATTCTGATCATTTTTGCTGGTATTTTAGTTGATTTTATGGAGGAGAGGATTTTTAGATGTCTTTCTTCTACCATGTTCACTGATGTTACCAGGTGTTTTTTCCATGAGGTAGAAGTAAACACAGGGATGATGAGTTCCAAAGACTATACCACAGGGCAAAAACCATTGTGGCTAAGGAGGGGTGTAGTGGGTGGGATGCCTCAAGCAAATTTTAAAAGAGGGAAGGCTTATACTTAGAAAAAAAGAGTTCTGTTTTTATGTGATTTGAGAGGCAGTCTGGCTCCAAGGTCTCTAAATGAGGATTGCCATATGCAGATGATGGCTAAACGTGTCATCTGGAAATATATCCCCATTCTTAAGAGACAACCTTCTGCGATGCTATACATCTTCCCAGGTGCTATTCCATCTTCCTCTTCTTTTTTCATGTATAGTTCTCAAAAGAGTGATGTACAGTTTTTCACACTACAGTGTCACCTTCATCTCACTCCTTTGGCTTCCCCATCTGTCCAGAGGGACCGGAGGAAGAGAGCTTCATAAAGAGAGGCATCCCAGCCTAGATGCTTCCAGTTTAGAGCATGGATCTGGGCTCTTGACATGGAGAGAAAAGAGTGGCACTGAGAAGAATCCTCAGAGGACAGGTTGGCATATTTCAGAGACAAACCATCTGAAGAAACAGAGGAGCCTGGCTCTTTTTTAGACTTGCCAGGGGAGCACGCAGGACAACAGCAGCATTAGATGCTAAGTGGTAGGAAGGACCAAAGGATTTGACTGGGAGGACAGTCATGGTTCTGTTACAGATAAATATGTATGTTAGGAAAGACCTGGGTTGCCAGTAACAGAAACTCCCTTGAAAAAGGTGAACAAAAGGAGAAATGACTGGAAGGACACAGGGGCATGCTTGTTTGGTGGTCCCCAAGGACAGGGAAGCAGCTCCCTCACTAAATGCAGGCACTGGAACGAGGAAGCTGGCCGAGCTCTGTCTCCTGCCCCCATCTGTTCTCCTTTGCATGTCTCTGTTCTTCTATTTCTCTGCTTATCTGCTGTCTCTCCCTCTCTGGTCCCTGTGGTAGAATATGGCCACCTCACAGCTCATACATGTATGCAGTATGAGTCCTTCTACACACAGAAATTGACTGGCATCTCTCAGAGTGTAAGCCTTGGAGCAGAAGGTCTGAGTGCCCCAGTCTAATTCAGGTGTCCTCTTCTGGTCAAATCGGCTATGACTAAGGGTTGGATTTGCTCAACCAGTATAACTGAGGGTCCATTTTTGGGCTCACATAAGATGGGGCAGTTCCCAGGGAAAGGGCGAAAGTGATGTTTTATAGGCTATTCAGACATTCCAGCTTTCTCTTCTGTAAAATGGGGATAATAATAGTACCTATTTCATTTTTGTCGGGTTTTCTAGTTCACAGGAGAAATATATGCTTTGAAAAGTGTTCATCATGTAGTAAGTGATGTACAAATGTTTGCTATTATTTTTCTAATCACTATTACTGAGAGATACTGACATGCTGAAAATAAAACCAAGGGAAGCATATTGAAAAACAACTCGATGGGATTTTCTTTATCAATGTCTTTTTTTTTCAAATGGGAGAAAAATACAAAGCATTCCATTTTTTTAAATTTATCATAAGAACTACACAAAACAATTTTAAACTATACATTCATTTGTATATAATGCCCAAATAAGAAAAAGAAAACATGGGCTAGAGAGAGAAAAAAACAGTAAAGAAAAACACAGAGAAAAAAAGAGGCTTTTTGACAGAGAGAGATAGACAGAAAATCACATAAAGATAGACAGCTGGGGAGTATGAGAGAAATACAGAGATAAGACACGCAGAGTGAAATGGAGCAAGAGAGACAAGCAAGCCAATTAACACGCATTGAGAAAAGAAATCAAGAAAACAATGTAGCCAGCCAGTGCAAGGAAGTAATACTCTCATCTGATACCCTTTGAATACATTGCCATTCATTTCACCGTGAGATGCTTTCTAAATCAAGGCACAGATTGGGAGGACATCTGTTGGCTACTTGCCCCTCTGGCTAAGATAACATTAGATTAAGGGTCAGTAAGGGTCAGAACAGCCTTGATGTAAGGGACTGAAAAGACTTGTACTCTTTTTTTTTTTTTTTTTTTTTTTTTTTGGAGACAGGGTCTTGCTGTGTCACCCGGAGACCGGAGTACAGTGGCGGCTCATGGCAGCCTCCACTTCCTGGGCTCAAGGAATCCTCCCACCTCAGCCTCCCAAGTAACTGGAACTACAGGCATATGCCACCATGTCTGGCTAATTTTGTTTATTTTTTGTAAGGGCAAGATCTCACTACGTTATTCAGGCTGGTTTCAAACTCCTGGGCTCAAGCAATCCCCCCACCCCCATCTCCCAAAGTGCTGGAATTACAGACATGAGTCACTGCATCTGGCCAAGACTTGTACTCTTGCTGACAGCCTGTACATAGCCAGATGAAGGCTGATGTTCAAGTCAGCCCAGTTCCTATCACCTCTTGTTTTTCTCTATCTGTTCCAGCTTGCGCGAAAGGTGAACCTGTGGCAGGCCAGGTCTCATTAACAGCTGAACAGGCAGGCCTCCGTGACAGCCGTTTCAGCACTGACTGAGTGGTTAAGTTAAATATTAAAGGCTGAGGCCAGGCGCGGTGGCTCCCGCCTGTAATCCCTCCCTTTGGGAGGCCAAGGTGGGCGGATCACGAGGTCAGGAGATCGAGACCATCCTGGCTAACACGGTGAAACCTCATCTGTACTAAAAATACAAAAAATTAGCCAGGCGTGGTGGCGGGCACCTGTAGTCCCAGCTACTCGAGAGGCTGAGGCAGGAGAATGGTGTGAACCCAGGAGGCAGAGCTTGCAGTGAGCCGAGATCACGCCACTACACTCCAACCTGGGTGACAGAGGGAGACTCTGTCTCAAAAAAAAAGGGGGGGGGGGGCTGAAAGGGCCAGTGCCCTTTTACAAAGGCTGGAATATAGTAAAAGCCCACCAAGAGCCTAGGCCTTTCCTGGTACTTGAAGCATGACAAGATAACGAAGGAAATCTTAACAGGACCCGTTTAGGATAAAGCAAGTTTTATTGGGGGTCTAAAGGAACTCCCCAAACTGCCATGATTTAGCAAGAGACAAGATGGGGTAATCATTCTTGGCACCTGGACCCATCTAGATTAAGTAATTTACTGAGGCTCCAGAGGAAGGTCTTTAAAACTCAGACCTTAATTATAGATTAGAAGAAGTTAATCACTTATGTCTTTAGATGAATGCACACTTACACATAGACACATAGCTTAGAAAGTATCCAAGCGCTGGAAAACTTTGGAATTTTGAGGTGGTCTGACAATGTTTTCCAGGCCTTCTCCCTATACCAGGTTTCAGAAATAAACTCTTCTTTCCCAGTTAATCTGCATCTTGTTATTGGGCCACGAGAATAAGCAGCCTGACCCTCAGTTTGGTCGAGGAACAAACCCACTTTTCCTGAATCCCCACCGTATGGCGTGAGTTGAGTTAAAGTGCTCTAAGTGTGTTCCACACCAAATCTTCACGTTAACCCTAAGAGATAGGAATCATCGTTTTCATTTTATGGATGAGGAAACCGAGGCATAGAAAGCCCCCCCCACCCCGCCCCACTCCCCAAGATTATGTGCTATTCAATAAAATATAGCAAATTTGTAATTCTAGGGATGGCCAACTCAGAGTTTGTTTGTTCTTTATCACCTGTTTCTCTTTTTACTCTCTCTTCAAAGCTAGTCTGCGTCAGGTGCCAGGGATGCAGAAATAAATAAGCCCTGAACCCTGCTCTCAAGGAGCTAACACAGTAGTAGAGGGAAAGATAGATGTTAATACGTGAGATTAAGTAATGCAGGTGCAGTCCTAGGTGTCTGTACTGGGACAGCTGGGTGCAGAGGTGGGGTTGATGAGGATGCAGAGTGTGGCCTGTAAAGGGGGAAAGTCACTCTCCTCTCCAGTGATGTCAATAGAATCTGAATTTTACCGGGTAAATAGGATGCTGGAAGGGCCAGATATTATGGGGGCCATGTGTTTTTTATTTACATACTCCCTTCTCTGATCTGTGAGGGGTATAGACCCTTCTTTTTGGTTTGGATAAGGGAAAAAACAAGCGCAATTTGGGCTCAACTTCCTGTTTGTCTCTCTTCTGGGGGCTTGACACAGAGGCCCTGCAGAGATTGAGACACGGTTTCATTACGGGAAGGAAGGGCTGGTGCATTTAGGCAGGAGAGCTTCTGACAGAGCATATGAGCTTCTGTGCTGAATTGGAGGTATTTGCTTCTCTGGGGTCGGATTGACATGTCCTTGCTTGCTGATCCTGGCTCCTTGGCCCACATACTTTGCTTCTGATGATCCCGGAGCCCCTTTGTCCTTACTGTCTGATATACCTGAAGCAGGCATCTCTAGAATGACTGGGAAGAGTGTGGCCCTCTGGGAATCCTACCAGAACTAGGCAACCTCATATAGAAGCCACTGGGCACATGTGACTTTTTTTTTTTAAACATAGAGTCTCGTTCTATCGCCAGGCTGGAGTGCAGTGGTGTGATCTCGGCTCACTGCAACTCCGCCTCCCAGGTTCAAGAGATTCTCCTGCCTCAGCCTTCTGAGTAGCCGGGACTACAGGCATGCACCACCACGCCCAGCTAATTTTTGTATTTTTAGTAGAGATGGGGTTTCTCCATGTTGGCCAGGATGGTTTCGATCTCCTGACCTCGTGATCTGCCTGCCTTGGACTCCCAAGGTGCTGGGATTACAGGCGTGAGTCTCTGCACCCGGCCACATGTGACTCTCAGGCAATTGAAATGTGGCTATTCCGATTGCCATGTGCTGTGAATATTAACTATACACAGGGTTTCAAAGCCCTTGCTATGGAAAAAAGAATGTAAAATATTATAATAATTATTTACATTGCTTACATGAAATGATATTTTGAACATAGTGGGTTTAATATTAAAATTAATTTTATCTGTTTTTACATTTTTTAATAGATGCTAGAAAACTTAAAGTTACATGTGTGGCTCACATTGTATTTCTGTTAGGCAGCACTGCACTGGGCCCCACCTATTCCTGGGGTAAGGTGGATAAAAACTACTGCTCATTCTACTCCCACCATTGTGGCAACAACCATGCTGAAGCCCTTGCGAGGTGGTGGGGCTGTTGGGAGTGGAATAACCAGGCCTGGGGATGTTGGGCATCACTCAGACAGCTATGCCTTTAAGACAGGTGCATACATGCCCACAGAGCAGCCATGCAACCCTTAGAGGAAACAGCAGTCCAGGGAGGCGAAGCCAGACTGATTGCGTCTCCACAGGTCCACTACTTGTCATTTCCTTTTATGTTGACCTCTGACTCCGGATTCTGTCTCTCACCATTTTTCTCAGTATCTAGCATTAGTCATGGCCCTACATGATGGAACAGGGCCCTTGAGTGCTTCAGTTCTGCAGTTTGTATAGAACTGAGCCGAACACTGTTTGCATTCGAGTGAGCAGGTTCAGGGATGAGAAAGTCCTTCTCTCCCCTATCAGCCAGAGCAGCAGCACCGGAATCCCCTTTCCTGGGTGCTGTTGGAGGCTGGATATGCCCTCCCCCACCATCCACTCTGCCTCTAGACCTGAGATTGGTATTCCTTTAGGATCCTGACAGAGTTAGGAGTCTGTGCAGTAGAGACCTCACCGTATGGGCCAAGGTGCATTTGGAGGGTATGATAGAGACAAGGACAACCTAGAGCCAAGTTGTGTTCTGTCAACTGAGGAGTGCTTGCTGAATGTGAGTACTGACTCCTGGGTGTGCCAGCAGGGATTTAACCAGCAGAGAAATCAAGAAAGTTGGGATGAGGATGCAAGTGTTTCATGAAAGCATTAGAAATCACTTCAAAAACATTGTGCTGCATGCTACCACTAGCATTACCATAGAATGCTCCTCTTCTTCCTCCCTCTCATCTCCCTCCCTCCTTCTCTGCCTCCCTCCCTCCCTTCCTTCTTTCCTTCCTCCTGTTCTTTCTTCTTTGTGCTTGGGCATGAACCTGCCAATGTGTCTTTGCAATCTATCACAGCTCTGATTTACACCACTCAGAGGTTTTGCATGGCTGTCACCTCATTAAGGTATTTATGTCCTGGCAGTGCCTGAACTTGAATGTACCTTGAAGGTGTAATTGTGTGTTGCTAATATAATGGCTGGAGTTGCCCATGCAGAGAGTAACATGAGAAAGGCCACTGGGAAGAATGCAAGGTCACAGAGCCACCTGAAGCGTGCTCAGGGTTAATCTGCTCATTTCCTCCAATCCCAGGGTAGGGAAGTCATGTGATGGCAGGTAGGGCTTGTAGAGGGAAATAATACAGCATGGGCTTGTGCAGATGGAAATGGAGAGGAGTTTATTGTGCTTTCCAAATGGCTAAAAGCCTCACTGAGAATCTGAGAACAGACACAGCAATAGCCCTAAACCAGATGCCCATAAATATGAATGAACCAATGAGGGAAATGGTCATCTCTCCCCTAAAGATGGCTTGCTGTTTCCCTAACACAGATTAATTAACAAATTAATCTGAAAAACAATATAGGAGGATATTTTCCTCTTCAGAAACAGGTTCAAGATCCAGGCCTTGCTTGGGATCTACTTTCCAGATTCCTTGGGGTACGTGGTGTGAGAGTCGTGGCTAGATCGGCCACTGTGATGCTTTTCTTTTCCCACTGCACAGGGAAAGGGTGGCTTGCTGTGCCTCAGGGACCTCTGGCCCCTGAATCGTGTCACAATTGTGAATTCAGCCAATTAAGCACCTGCTATGAGATGTTCCAGGTGCTGGGAATACAGCAGGGAACCAAACAGTCATGGTCCCACCCTCGGTGCCAGCTGACTGGCTGAGGATTCAGCCAATATGAACAGTGTGGCAAGTGCTGTCAGGGAGGACAGAGCAGGCTTCCAGTTGCACAAAGAAGAGGCATCTGGCCCAGACCAGGTGGGCTAGGGGGTGCTCCCCAGAGGCAGATGTCCCTGCAAATCCCAGATGCCTAGAATCATGGAAGGGATCTTGGAAGTCATCTAGATCAATGCTTTCAACAGTGAACATACTGAGTCTCAGAGAAGTGAAGTAAAACCCCCAATTAGCACAGCCGGTAAGTGGAAGGCCATTCAGAACTCAGGCCTCTTTACTTCAGTCTATTCTGTTCCACTAAAATTATGAAATTCTTCTTCCATAATATTGGAGGTTGGACCAATTGAATTTTAAGATATAAAAGAATTGATGGGAACCAAAATGTTGCTGTTATTAATGCTATAACTGATATTGGAGAATACAGCTATAGTCTTAGGGAAAGCCTGAACTTCACGTCTGTTCATCCTGTCCCACAGGTGCTGGCACCAAGAAAATGCATACATGCTGTGGGCAGCTCATTTTGGGGAGAGAGAGGAGAAGAAAGGGCTGGGCTGCCCCTATTCAAGCTCTTCTTCTAAAAGCAGTACTCAGATGGGTCTCTCCATAATTCCCAGGGTCCAGTCAGGGAGCGGTGGGGAGAGGCTGGAGTGGCCTACTAAGGGAGATCCCTGTTAACAGAGCCTGCTACACAAGGAAGAATCACTAGGAGAGGGGAAGAAACACGCCAGGTCCCTGCCAACTCCTCTTCCATACTCGTTCATTTGTGCATTCAACATACTTTTGAGCACCTTCTCTTCCTCTGTGCTCAGTGACAGGAATTCAGACATGAAATTAGATGTGGCCTTGGTTTTCTAGTGAAGTCATTCCCTTAGTAGTGAATACTAGTTTCCCGAAGTTTGACATTGGAGGAGAAGGAGTTATTGAACACCCATTCTAAGCAAGAACATCAGTAGCCTACAGAGGGCCTTTTCTCACACTTTGAGTCTGTTGAAGAAAACTCAGTTTGCTTTAAAAGTGCCCCCCACTCCACCTTGTCATCGCTGTGAGGCCATGACAAGGAACCGAGTTTTGTTTTTCCGTGAAGAGAATGGAATAATCATTTCCCTCTTCCCTGTAGCTGCCAGCTGGTCCCTTCACTCAGTCACTCCCTGTTTCCCCTTCCTCCCTTGCCTCTCCCCTTCCAGTACACAGAATCCCTTCTCCACATTCCCCCATGAAGAAAGACCACCAGTTGTTGGCTCACCTCTCTTCCAAAATTCCAATGGCTAGACTCTCAGAGTATGTTTGGCTGATGTCACAGACCCCTGAGTCTGGAAGGGTCTAAGTAAAAGTGGGTGTTGACCTGAATGTAAGTTATTTTTCTATTGTCTTAGTTTTTGTTCCCCAAAAAGAAACCCTGAGATGATACGGATAAGATGATATGGATGCAATTAATTTTGTGTGTGTGTGTGGAGGCGGGGGTAATTCCAGGAAGCAGCAGAAGGGGAGTGAGGAAGGGATACAGGGAAGGAAACAATGCCAGCCATGTGTGAGGTTAAAGAGCAGGTAACTGCTCTGGAAACTTGGGGCTGTCTTCCTCTGCAGCCCTCTGAGACAGCTTTTATGCAACATGTCTCAAAATTGTCCTTTAAAGGGTGAGGAAGCCAGGGTAATGATCGGCTGACTCCCATCCCTCACTGGGTGAAGGGCATTCCTGGGGCTCCAACTCCCTGAAACTTCTAGCCTCCCCTTGCTCCAGAGAAGACTGTCCCAAAGCAGAGATGCAAGCAGAAAGTCATTACATGGATGGCAGCTATCAACAGTGACCTCGAGGGCAAGCTGGGGTGTAGGCAGGACACTGACCACCTTGGCCATGTCTCAGTTAGTCTTTTATGCCACACTTAAAAACATTGCTGCACTTATCATACTTTTAAAATTTACATTAACTTGTATATTCATATGTCCCTTAAAGGGTGAGGAAGTCAGGATAATGATCTACTGCAAACCCAATACCTAGCTAAGTGCCTGGAATGTAGGAGAGCCTTAATAATTATTTAAGTGAATGAATACATAACTGAATGAATAGAAGAATGAATGAATAGAATCTGTGCTTCTGCAACAGCTTTCTGTTCTCAGAGCATGACTGGGAGTGCCCCTGGGGCTTTAGTTGCTGGGGAGAGGAGAGGGGGAAGGCGAGAAGCTATGCCTGATTCTAAGTAATTCTTCCCCTGAGAAGTCTCTGTAGTAACGTGGTATGGCTGTCATTCAAAACATGCCCCCTCCCACCCCTGGAGCTCAAATCTTCCTGGACACTGAAAGATCCCTTTGATGGCTCACTCATTTGACAAGTATAAAGTACTTACTTTGGACAACCATTATGTTTAGAGCTGTAATACATATAAGGAAGATATAAGATACAAATCTTTCCTTTACAGAATTTATATATAGTCCAGTTCAAGGAACACAGTAACCCATGTGAATTGCAAAACAGCTTATGATCAAGCAATGACTTGCATATCTCAGATAAGTACTTGTAGGGTTCAGAATCACCCAAGAGATTCAGTACAGCAAAGGAGGGTGGAACAAGCTGGGAACTTGGAGTGAAAATGCTGGGACTAGGCTCCCTTCTCTCTCCCTAGACTGTAAGACTACAGAGGGCACACACTAGAGTTGATCCAAAGGTAGTGAAGAACTACTCATTATTTAGATCCCACAAAGGCCATGTTGTTCTCTGCCCCAAAGATGATCAGTGGATTACATTGACAGTGCCCATGCCCTCTGGTTTCTGGTTGGGTTTAGCCAATGGAGAGTCCAGTTGGAGGGAGGAGACTGAGGCCAGGAAGTTGGCATTCCATGGCACCTTCCCTGTGTTCGTCTTGGCCTGCTATCTACTTGGTATCTTGGCCTGGTATCTACCCACTCCTTTTTTTTTTTCCAGGATTCATTAACTTTACCTTTTCTCATCTCTTTGAGTCTTTGCTAGCTCTGGATTCCCTCATGATCCCTTGAAGTTCCCTACGTCTTTCCCATGCCTTTGTAATAAGGACCTTTGTAAATAAAACCTCTTGTATTGTCCAGTTTCCCTGTGCCATGTTTCCTCTTGGAACCCGACTGATACAGAAAAACCCAGTCCCTGCCCTTAAGAAATTAATGGTCTGGGAGAGAGAGTTCCAGACAAAACCACTCCCAACCAGAAGCAGACTGAAGGTAACATGCTGGTAGGCAGAGAGGAATGTGTGATGATTTAGGTTACAGGTGGCCAGAGGCCCTTTCCAAATGTGCTTTGGGAGTTACAGATGATGAGATCTCTTAGAGGAGCCGTTCTGTCCTATAATGGTACTAATTTAATTGTGGCGGTATGATAAACTAAAATTGCAATTGAGGTTTTTTTTTTAATTGGTGCTATACAGTCATCATTTTCGTACCCCATTTTCATCTCTGGTCTCTGCCCAGGAGCAGCAGCAGGGAGCAGCAGCAGGCAGCAGCAGCCCCTCAGAAGATAATGGTTCTCCTGGCTTTTGTTGTACCGAAGTCTGTGCTCCAGAGGGGAATGTGCTGAGCTGCAAGGGAAGAGATGGAGGTAGAGGAGAATGCTCAGTATCCAAGAGGCTCTAGCTGTTGAAACTGCCACAAGAGGAAGAGGTTTTTAGACCATCCCCTAACGCCAGAAGGGAGAGAAAATTTTTAGGCTTATTGGGTGGTAGGCACCAGTGTCTTTCCCCTAATGGTAGGAAAACATAGGAGGATGGCAGGATCTCAGCAGAGAATACTATGTGGGGTACCCAGGAGGCTGGCCCTGGGGCTCTGGCCACTTAGCCTTAGCCATGATCCCAGGACAGAGTTGATACTCACCTTTGTGGGATTTCATGGGCTTGGACAATGACCATATTAGTGGAACCAGCGACCAGAGAGCCATTCCTGAATCACATACTGTGGAAGATCCCTGGGAACTTTGCCAATCCTGAGTGAGGAAAGGATGCAAGGTAGTGACCAAAATTAAATTTGCTATTAACCCAGTGGGATAGGACCTCAGAAAAGATTAAATTTTATTTTAGGAGATAAATGTAATATGAACTTTCTTATGTTCCATGTTGTGGAATAAAATTTATACCTGCTACACATGGAGACATCATCTAGGACTGCTAAGGCTCCCAGTGCAGAACATATCTACCACAGATGATTGCCCTAGCTGTGAGACCAATTGGTTTTGAGGCAATAGCTGTTTCCCTATTGGAACACTGGTGGGCAGAGATGAGCATGAACTCTCAGAGGTCACACCTGATTTGGAGAACAACACATGCCAGTGATGAACTGAGTTTTAAAGAGTGCTATAGAAAGCTTTAAGCCTCTGACTTGATGCAGGGTGGATTAACACATGTTTGGAAGGAAGAGAACACAAAGGTAGCCTTTTTAGATTACCCTGACCATAGTCATTTCTTTGAAATTCCCAAGGAATACAAAGAAAGAATAGACTCACAGAAGAACATCAAGGCCCTATCTGTGATTTTATTTCTGAAAGCAAACAGATGAATAAGTAAACAAAATGGAACCTTTTTGGGCCGGGTGTGATGGCTCTCGCCTGTAATCCCAGCACTTTGGGAGGCCGAGGTGGGCGGAACAAGAGGTCAAGAGATCGAGACCTTCTGGCCAACATGGTGAAACCCCGTCTCTGCTAAAAATACAAAAATTAGCTGGATGTGGTGGCATGCACCTGTAGTCCCAGTTATTCAGAGGCTGAAGCAGGAGAATTGCTTGAACCAGGGAGGCAGAGGTTGTAGTGAGCCAAGATCACGCCATTGCACTCCAGCCTGGCAACAGAGTGAGACTCCATCTCAAAAAAAAGCTGGGGAGCAAAACATCTGAACAGATACCTCACTAAAAATATATACAAATAGCAAACAAGCATATGAAAAGATGTTCAACATCATTTTAATAGGGATTGCAAATTTAAATAGTACGATGAGATACCACTATGTACCTATTACTAAACCAGTAGGATAGGACTAAAATCCAAAACAAAAAACAAAAACAAAAAAACCCTGAAAACATCAAATACTGGCAAGGATGTCAAGCAACAAGAACTCTTCATTCATTGCTAATGGGAATCGAAATGGTACAGCCACTTTGGAAGACAGTTTAGTGGTTTCTCACAAGGCTAAGCACGGTCTTACCAGATGATTTGACCATTGTGCTCCTAGGTATTTACTCAAACTTTAAGCAACCAGGATGTCCTTTGAAAGGCGAATAGATAGTCAAAAGACACATGCATGTTCATTGCAGCACTATTCACAATAGCAAGGGCATGAAATCAACCCAAATACCCGTTGATGATAGACTGGATAAAGAAAATGTGGTACATGGCCAAGTGCGGTGGCTCACACCTGTCTGTAATCCCAGCACTATGGGAGGCCAAGACGGGTGGATCATGAGGTCAGGAGATAGAGACCATCCTGGCTAACAAGGTGAAACCCCATCCCTACTAAAATTACAAAAAAATTAGCCAGGCGTGGTGGCAGGCGCCTATAGTCCCAGCTACTTGGGAGGCTGAGACAGGAGAATGGCGTGAACCCGGGAGTCGGAGGTTACAGTGAGCCAGGATCGCACCACTGCACTCCAGCCTGGGTGACAGAGCGAGACCCTACCTCAGAAAAAAAAAATAAAAAGGAAAATGTGGTACATATACACCATGCAATACCGTGCAGACATAAAAAGGAACAAGATTCTATCATATGCAGGAACACGGATGGAGCAGGGGACCATTATCCTTAGCAAACTAACGCAGGAACAGAAAACTAAATACCACATGTTCTCACTTATAAGTGAGAGCTAAATGATGAGAACAAATGGACACATAGCGGGGAACAACACACACTGAGGCCTGGTGTCGGGGGTCAGGGAAGGGAGAGAATCAGGAAGAATAGCTAGGGGATGCTGGGATTAATACCTGGGTGATGGGATGATCTATGCAGCAAACCACCATGGCACATGTTTACCTGTGTAACAAACCTGCACATCTTGTACATGTATCACTGAACTTAAAAGGTTGGAAATAAAACCAAAAATATAAAAAAAAAGAATGGATAATCAAATTGTGGTACATCCATACAATGGAATATTCTTCAGTGATAAGAAGAAATGAACTATGAAGCCATGAAAAGACATAGAGGAAACTTAAATGCATATTATTTAATGAAAGAAGCCAGTCTGAAAAAGCTACATATTGTATAATTCTAACTATATGGCATTCTATAAAAGTCACCATGTTGTAAGGAAGTCCCAGCTACACGGGGAGGTCATGCAATGGTGTTCCAGCCTATGGTAGCAGCCAATGTCCCAGACTACAGACAGCATCAACTAATAGGTATATAAGTGTATGAGCCGTCAGATAATTCTAGACCCCAGCTGTCAAGATACTCCCAGCCTTCTAGCCTACCGAGGACTCAGTTATCTTAAGCAGAAGCTAACAACCCGCACTGTGCCCTGTCCAAATGCCTAATGCATAGAATTCATGAGCGTAATAAATGCTTGTTTTGTAACAGTAAATGGTAGAATAACTTGTAGTAAATGACTAGACTATCTTTATAGCAATACTTAACTGGAATGTATAGCTCTTATTTTGGCTACTATTTAATTGGTAGGGAATTCTTTGTGGTGTGTGTATCCGAAGACTCAGAGACAGAAACATTTAGAAAAGAAAGGAGGTTTATTTGTAAAGAAGTACAAGATAGAGGACTGGCTTTCCAAATTAAAAGACAAAAAACAAAACTGAATTCTTGTGTTAGTTTCCTATGGCCTCTGTAACAAATTATCCAAAATGTAGTGGCTTGAAATACCACCAATTTATTATCTTAAATTCTGTAGGTCAGACATCCAAAATGGGCTAAAATCAAGGTGTCAGCAGGGCTCCATCCCTCCTGGAGGCTCTGGAGGGAATTCATTGTCTTGCCTTTTTCTAGCTTCTCAAGGCTGCCCAGTTCCCTGGCTCCATTCTTCCACCCCCAAAGCCAGCAGCATTGGGCTCTTTCTTATGCTGCCATCTCCTTGGTTCTCCTTCTTCTCCTTCTCTCTTCCACTTATAAGGACCCTTCGGATTACACTGGGCCCACTCACATACTCCAGGATAATCGCCCCATCTCAACGTCAGCTGATTAGTAACCTTAATTCCATCGGCAACTTTAATTCTCCTTTTCCATATTGTCTTACATATTCACAGGTTCTGGGGATTAGGACATGGATATCCTTGGGGACCATCATTCAGCCCACAAAAGTTCCAAACTAGCTTTCTTATCAATTATAGGGTGAGAGTGGAGGCATTTACATTCGTTAGGTGGTTGAGAGTACGTTTTGTACACTTTTGCATGCCTCTACAAACTTTGCATGTATTAGTCTCAATAAATATTTGTTAACTGTCCCTCTCCCCAATACGTGCAAGTAGTGAAAGTAAGCCTATTCATTTACCAATCACATTGTTCCAAATGGAGAGAAGGAAAAATTAAAACGACAGGCAAAGCCATCTGAAACCTACCTGTGATATAAAATTAAAACGACAGGCAAAGCCATCTGAAACCTACCTGTAATATAATAACCTGCCCTTCTCATTCTGATTGATCTCATTGAATTCTTAGAGGAACGTTATGAAATAAGGAGATGGGCCTTTATCTGCATTTTATGCATGTAAGGAGGATGAATGAGCTCTCTAACATCACCTGGGATCTCTATATAGCCAACGTTGAGCTCTACCTCCTGTTTCCAAACCCAGTGCCTCTCTCTTACACACTTGATTGCTAAGCTTCCCTTGGCCGCTTCTTGGGCGGTTGAATTTTTTGTAGGTGTCAAAATCTAATGTTGCTTTTGTCTTCTTCTCTTCCTTATTCCTTTTTCTGGACTATGGGGTTTTTATCATCCCCACTCTGTCCTGTGATTTTATTTCCAGGCTATTTGAATGTAGCTTGATATTTTAGGGCAGGGGTGTCCAATCTTTTGGCTTCCCTGGGCCACATTGGAAGAAGAAGAATTGTCTTGGGCCAGACATAAAATACGCTAAATGCTAACAATAGCCGATGAGCTAAAAAAAATTGCCAAAAAAAATCTCATGATGTTTTAAGAAAGTTTATTAATTTGTGTTGGGCTGCTTGCAAAGCTATCCTAGGCCACATGCATCCTGTGGGCTGCAGGTTAGACAAGCTTGTTTTAGGGCATCCTCAGGCACCAGCCAAAGAAAGCCAGGACAGGGCAATTGTGTGAGCCTTGATTTCACTCTCCTTTCCTGCATGCAGATGCCCTACGTGTTGTGCTGTCATACCAGTGCATTTGGACTGCAACAGCTGATAAAGTCCAAATTCACTCTAAAAGTCATTATCAAACTCCCGTGTCTTTTAGGGTTATCAGGAGCAGAGAGAGCCAGTGTCATCAACGGTGCTCTCAACAACTTAACTTTCTATATTTATGGATATATTTGAAAAAGTGGAATTGTTCATGGTTACTCACCCAGTTAGTAGCAGACATAGTACTAGAATACAGTCTACTTCCCCAGCTACCCTGATCATCATCAGTTTATTACAGAGAGCATCGTGGCAAGATGATGTAGTCAAGGGTAAGGGCTGCTCGTCTCCATCTGTCCTCAGATGTCATTTTCTGAGCATTTTCAAGTTCAGAAATCTGACACTGGAAGATCTCAGGTACAAAAAGTAGGGCAGAGCTTGGAGTGAGATTGGGGTTTGAATTGCAGCTTTACTAGTCGTTAGTTCTAGGCAAGTTAGTTCAATAATTCTGACCCTTATATTCTTCTGTTTTCTTTCCTTACATCTTTATGTAATGAGAATAATTATGACTATCTTTCAAAGATCATTGAGAGAAATAAATGATATGGTTGACATGAAAACATGTGACAAAGTATGTGACATAGCAAGCGTTCGGTAAACACCTTTCTTTCTCCTTCCTGCCTGCAATGCATTCGGCCACTCCTCGTCTCTGTTCCTGAGAAGACACTGAGGGTAGCTAAGGCATACCTAGTAACTGAAATTGTAGGCTTGGTTTTGCTATGGGTACCGTAGGTATGATGCATCCTATTTCTGTACACTGGTTTTGTTCCACCCATCAAAATGTAGGTAGTCAAGTCTTACCCTCTCCAAACCTCACGAGGTTTGGTAACTAAGCTTTTAGGACTGAAAAACCTATAGGACAACAGAGAAAGAGAAAAGGTCCAGCCTCTAATCTCACTGGACCAGTGAGTAGAAAGTAAACAACTGGAACTATTTGCCAGCAATCATGAACTATAAATATTTCAGGATGAAATGAATTTAGAATTGGTAAAAAGCACTTGATTAATAGCTCCAGAGAATGAAATCCTTTATCAATGTAGTTACTATTGTTAACAGACTCGTATTGAACAGCTGCTATGCTCTAGGTAGACTTCAAATAAGAGCATTTAAACACAGCCCCTCCCCAGTGTCTACAATGAAAGGAGATAGAAAATGAGCCAAGCATGAATAAATAAGAGATGTGCTAAAGGGAGCAGGGGGTGGGATTAGACTCAGTATGGATCAGGAGATCCTCAGAGCACTGGAACATGTCTTGGGGCTTCAGGAGAAGGGCTGGGGCACTAGCCACTGGTCCAAAGGAAGGCAGTGGGAATCATAAAACAAGATCTGAAGGAAGGTTAAATGCTTCAGGCTGATTGCCTTGCAGAAGAAAGGGTTGAGAGGTCTGCCTTATTCAGGCAATCACACCCCAACTATCCATTGCATGCACATCCATCCTCCTCTCAGCTGTTTCCTCTCCTGCCCCTTATTCTCTTTGTGATCAGTTTCCAGTTTTACCAGACTACAAGCCCTCTGAAGACAAGATCATATCTCATTTATTTTTGAATGTCAGACCCCTGGTGACCACTGGTGTTTGTACAAAGACTTTCATGTTGGACTATTGAGTGATTGGAAGGGAGGATGGATGCCAACTGATGGGGCCACAGCTGGTTCATAGTACTGAGAAAATACAGGCTATTTGTCACTATTTAAGAAAGTGTCCTCACACATTGTTGGTGAGGGAAAAGGGGGAATAGTCATTTGACTGTCATAGTGTACATCTGTTGGTTGCTCACCTAGCATCCTATCCTGCTTTCCCCTCTTTCTGACAGAAACCAGAGTTTCTTCTTGTGATGTAGCTGAGGTGGGAGTTATCTCATCCTGGGCCTACTACCGTAAGCTCATTTTCCTTGCCTGGGCATTGGTCTAGGACTGGAGGATGACCCAGGTTTAAGCTAATCAGTGCATGGCCATTTCTTGGCCACTTTGGTTCTTTCAAGTTGGTCCAAATCAGAGTGAAGTTTATCTGTCTGTTTCAAGTTCTGAAGAGGAAAAGGGTCACTTCTCTCTTCCCTTTGGATGATGTAGGGCATGAATATTATGTAGAAATCACTGTAACCACTTTGCTTCTATGAGGGAAACCAGATGAAGCCTCACATGGATAAGGGCAGAACCAGAGAAACAGAACAGGAGCATGGATCAAGCTGCACCAAAGACCCTTCTCCATTGTGCTTTTCTGTTATGAATCAATACATTTGCTTTATGTTTAAGTCCATCTGATTTGGATTTGATTAATACTTCTAACAATGTATGCTGAGTGATGCAACCATAATTCTGCCATTAAAGTTGCAAACTGTGAGACAGTGGCACAGTGGTTGGGAATCTAGTTTGGCTCCACCACTCCATCACCAGCTGTGGTACTGGGAGAGTTATTTGAACTTTCTGAGACTCAGCATTTCTCATATGAGAGTAGAGTGAGGATAATAATAGGCTTATGAGGGTTAAATGGGATGGTGCATGTCACTGCTAAGTATAGAATGAGAGCTCAAAAGAGTAGCACAACAGTGCTTACATAAACCACACGGCCTTGAAGCAGCCTGCCTGAGATTTCAAGTGTAAAATAATACCTCTGGAGTTACGAGTGAATTTTCTTATCCTATTTCTCTTAGTCTCAACTTTAAGTTTATTGTGTCTACTTCTTAGAAGGTTAAAGCAACTCAAATGGCTTCTTATTAATAACACCTTCCATTGTATTGTATTGTACTCATTGTACTGGTCATGGTTCTCCAGAGAAACAGAACCAATAGGATGAATGGAGATCAACCGATCAACCAACCATCTGTCTATCAAAATACACTTATTATAAGACATTGATTCACAGAATTTTGGAGGCTGAGAAGTCCCAAGATCTGCAGTTGGCAAGTTAGAAACCCAGGAAAGGTTGTGGTGTAAGTTCCATTCCAAGTCTGAAGGCTTGTGAACCAGGAGAGCTGACGTTGTCAGTTCCAGTCTGACGGCAGGAGAGGACCCGTGTCCCAGCTCAAGCAGTCAGGAAAGTGAAACTTCCTCTTGCTCAGCCTTTTTGTTCTATTTAGGTTTTCAACTGATTGGATGGAGTCCACTCATGCTAGGAAGGGCAATTTGCTTTACTCAGTCTGCTGATTCAAATGTGAATTTTATCCAGAAACACTTTCACAGACACACCCAAAATAGTGTTTGACCAAATATCTGAGCACCCCGTGACCTACTCAGGCTGACACACAAATATAACCATCACACTTATAAATCCAAAGATGTCTGTTGAATACCTCCTGTGTGCCAGGTATTGTTCTAGGCACTGGGGATATGGGAGTGGGAAAAAAGAAAAAAAAAAATCCCTATTCTCATGCAGGTGTTTTTTTTTATGAAAGTTTCTTAATAGTTTAGAAGTGGTTTTCTCTTTATTGTCTTATTTAATCCTCACAGTATTCCTGTGGGGTTGTTTGACAAGAATTATATCTTTGCCATACAACGGAGGAGATGGAGACACAGAGATTAAGTCATTGGCTTGGCTAAGGTCGCAGTGCTCGAAGCAGTAGAAACGAGTAGAAATGAAATCCCCTGAATCCAGTGCAATGTTCTTTTCACTTTAGTAGATTTTTTTTTGTATCTGTGTACCTGCAGAGAGCTGCAAAATGGAGAAGAGTCTATTTACAGAATTACCCATCTCCACTCTGTAATGTGTTTAGGGATGGACAGTGCAATATGAATTGTCAAATCATTCATAAATAATAGTGTGATTACTACTAGTACTCATTCAGCAGAACACAGTCTAACAGACTCTCATGGCTTTGTCCGATGAGAAACTACATTTGAGTAACACACTTGGGTTGGCATCAGTTGACCACTAAATTCTCAACCTAAGACGAGCTCTTGCTTTGTTTAATGGCTCTCAAAATGTTGACATGCCAGAGAGCACAAAACAGCACTCTTTCTTGTTTTTCCCTCCTTCTAAAACCATGAGAAATTATTTAAGGAAGTTTTAATGAAATGCATCTGTCACTTATTAAGATGGATGGCTGGAGTGCAGCTTTCCATTACTGGAAATGGCAGAATCAAATTAGGAAATAACAGTCCTCAGCATCTTCTCCAACTGGCTTTTGCATAATGTGTTGGGAAAAATGCCACCTCGGCAGAAAACTGCTGTTTTGAGGGCCAACGTTATTTCCCCAAAGGGGCTGTGTTTACCAATAAGGTTCCTCTTCCTTTTGGGCAGGTGAAATGGCTGCCCTTGGAAGTGAAGCTCCCTTGCCTGGGACGTTTTTTGGTGTTTGGAGGTTGGAGACTCTGTTTCATAGTCCAGGAGGCCTGATAAGTTCTTCTGCTTTGTGTGTGTGTGTGTGTGTGTGTGTGTGTGTGTGTGTGTGTATTTTTTAAGATAGAGTCTTGCCCTGTCATCCAGGCTGAGTGCAGTGGCATGATCTCGGCTCACTGCAACCTCCACCTCCTGGGCTCAAGCGATTCTCCTACCTCAGCCTCCTACATAGCTGGGATTATAGGCACCCGCCACCACACCCAGCTAATTTTTGTATTTTTAGTAAAAACTGGGTTTCACCATATGGCCCGGCTGGTCTTGAACTCCTGACCTCAAGCAATCCTCCTGCTTCAACCTCCCAAAGCGCTGACATTACAGGCATGAGCCATCGCACCCTGGCCTGCTGTATACTTCTCTAAGTCAGAAGTCTTGGCTTCTGATTTGAGTTTTAAGCTTTTAATTTCTCCTTCCTTATTGTTCCAAGCAGCACCCACTCAATAAATACTGAACGTCTACTATGTGGCCAGCACTGTGTTGACACTGGGGTTACCAGCAAGAGCAAAACAATGTCCCTGCTTCATCTTGCTACTGTGCTAGATGAGGATACAACAGATAAAGTTCAGAGTGTTGCATGCTCTCAAGGTCATAAAAGAAAGCAACAAAGTAGAGTGGATTTGGGAGAGGTTTATTAGAAAGAATAAAAACTCTTTCACAAGCCATGAAACCCAAGTCCTTATTTTAGGATAATCATTGTATTTTTATGTTTCCAAGGGAAAAAATGTGCAGTTTGCATTTTTGTTGTTGTTAAAAAGGACTTTGTGATCATGTAATTTATCTTCCATCTAAACAGGCATCTGTTTTTCAACATACTGATAGATGATGGTTGGCTAGCCACCTTTGCCTAAGTACATCTAAACTCAAATTCCCCCAATAAGAAATCAGATCAGCTCAGAATGCTTGTTAATCATATAATCTTTCGGCAAATATTCATTGAGCTTCTACTATGTCCCAGGCAGGGTGCCAGTTACTTAAGGGGAGTGCAATAAACAGGATACACCGAGCATCACCAGTATCCTTTCATTTCCATAGCACTTTACTGTTTATGAAGTTCCATGTGCATGATTTTGTCCTTTCAGTCACCCTGCAAAGTAGGTAGTATAGATACGAGGGAGAGATTAACGTTGATGATTGTCATTAATGCTGTTCTCCAGATACTCCTGGTGTTCAGCTTTCTGAGCACAACTCTTTTAAGTAGTTGTGTAGTTGTGCTGTGTGAGGTGCTCTCACCAGTGAAATATGAGGAAAGGATCATGTCCCTTGTGAATGGTCTCAAAGAGGGCCTTTCCCTTCCCACTTTTGTGGGCAATCGTGGGTGCTCACATGTATGTCACCAGCTTGCTGAGTGACGCCACAGTAAGCAAAGACCCCTGCTGTTCCACATCGATGTGTAGTATGAGTGAGGAATTCAACTTTTGCCATATTAAGCTACTGAATTTTTGCAGTCTTGTGACTGCCCCATAACCTGGCCCAAGGAATATAAGGTTCCATTGGATCGCCTTTCTTCACCGGGATCTTACTAGCTTGTGGGGACACTTGGCATCTCAGAGGGAATCTGTTTCATTGTTAGAAAGTTCTAATAGTTGGGAAGTTCTCCTGTCAAAATCGAAATACAATCTGCTTTCCCATCATCCTCCTGCCTCTGGAGTATCAAGGGAGAAGGGAGTTCGCTATGTGGCGGCTCTCCACATGATGGGGCAGCTGTCATGCCTCCCTTCAGAGCTCTCTTCTCCAGGAGAAATGTGGCTCACGTGGTTCCCTGTCTCCAGATACACCAACTCACCAGTGCCGCTTTTAAATGGGGACATCAGTGTCTTCAGATGTTTTCTGACCACATCTACTGCAATGAAATCTTTATATATATCTATGTTCAGGTAACAAAATGAGTCATGGCAGGCGAAGGCTGTGTTAGCCACATTCTTTATTGTATTCCCAGAACCTAACCCGGTACCCGGATCATAGAAGGCGCTCAATGGATCCCTGAAGAATGAATAAATTCGTAGCATATGGAAAGCGAGGTTATGACCCAGCGCTCTGAGTTTTGAGAGTGAAATGAGTGCTTTGGTAACTGTCAATAATATCTGCGACTCTGAAGGTGATGAGTGTTGGGTGAGGCCCTGTGACATGACTTTAATATGAACAGAGACATGTGTGACCTTGACTTATATTTTGGATATCTATGACACAAGAAATTTCCTGAGCTTTTTACCCAAAAGGGTAAAAACCTTAAATAAGAAATTGTTGCCACTGATTGTACCATACAAGGATCCCGTCAGCAAGGGCTTAATATTCTCTAAAAAATGTGGATAGGACTGGTTGTTGGCCAGAGTATCCTCTTGTGCTAAGATGGCTACTTGACATTTATCCAGCTTTGCTGACCGTGGGCCTTGGATTTTAGAGTTGTCCCGGTTAGGAAATGGAAAACAGCAGCTCTCCATTGGGTTTTATTACATGTGATGGTGGCACTACCAACCCTTAAGTATAGACTCTCTTTTCTGGTCCCTCAGTTGATACCAAGGGGCACCCCAGTGGCCAGTGGGTCTAGGAGAGGGGCGATTTCTTCTGGCACTACTGCATTTGGCAAGGGATTGAGGACCAGGGAAGCCATTTTCTTCTGTGGTCAAGATATACCAGAGGGTGCAGGTTTGGCTCTATCTTGTAGGTCCCGTTTCCATGTTCAATAAAGAGGCTTCTGTAGCTGTGCTGATTCTGTGCTGCTGCCTCCCGGACCCAAGGCATAGAGGCAGCTGAGTAAAGAGCAGTCTGGTAGAGCTGGGTAAATGCTGGGTTCAGGACATGTGAAAGCTTCCATTCATCTCCAGAGGACTCCAATATATAGCCAGAGGCTGCTGCTCTAGAAAGCCAAGGAGTTTCATGTACTGAAGCCCATGAGCAATTTATGGCCATCACAGGTAGTCCAGAGACTTCAGGAGGCACAAGAGGAGGTTGTCACTGCTTCTGTATAGAAGGAGTCTTAGGGAAGCATTAATGGGATTGCCTGTTGCATTTGAACAGATTTTAGAGGCTTCTGTTGTAGGGGGTCCCGTTCAAAGTAGGCTGATTTGTGAGTAGCAGCATAAATGGGCTGAAGTCAAATTTGCAAGTGAGAAATATGTTGCCTCCAAAATCCAAATAGAACCAGTAAGTGTGGAGCCTGCTTTAAAGTAGTCGCTGCCAATAAGGTGAAGATTTTATTCTAATCCATACCCTGTATTGGGTGTGGATTATCCCTCACCTGACAAAATAGCACCCAGCAATTTTACTGAAGTGGTATAGTCTTGAATCTTACAGGGCACAATGGCTCAGCCCCAGTTGGAAAAGTTCTGTGACAAATGTTTGTGTCTTCTATGTGAGTATATCCTTTACATATCTTCAGAGAAGGATGACATCAGTGTGATGTCATACTCATGTTTCTAGAGAAAATTGGATGTTGTTAAGATCTTGCCTGCAAAGATTGAGTGAGATGGCCTGCAAAGATCGAGTGAGATGGCAGAATTGTTGAAATACTCCATGGTGGGGGAAAAGGAAGGTTTATTGTGTTTCTTCAAAGGCGAGGGCAAATCTCAGCTGAGAGGCTGTCAAAATAGGCACGGAAGAGGATATCTTAGCCAAATCTATTACAACAAAATACTTTTCAGTTGCTAATGGATGGTCAGTAATGTCAATGATATTAGATATGGGGACCTTATTGAGGGTACCATGACATTAAGGCTGTGCTAAACCACTCTCAGGCATCATCTGCTTCCATCAGGGGTGAGCACTGGCCAAATTGGGTTATTAAAGAGGGAGACAGCAGGAACAATGGCCCTTTCCTTCAGTAAGTCTTATATAATGGGTCAATTTCTGTAGCCCTTGTTTCAAAGTATATGCGGCTATATTAACTATTTTAACTGGTGGAAAGGGAGTGTGGAAAAGGTCTATGGGACTCCATTTTGCAAAACCAACTGTAAGTACTAATTGCTTAATTTTATTCCAATTTATTGGTCATTGGGTTCGGGCATCCATGCCAACTATAAGATATTTTTGGGTAGTGAGTGCCATCTATGACCATGGGGAATTTAGGTAAGGTAATAGTTCTGACAGTCAAGGTGAGGGATAGGTGTCTGTCCTATATTTTATGTCTTATAATTTCCCTAAGAGTATAAGGGTATCTAGTTTAAGTTTCATGGGATCCAAGGCATAGTTATAACTTGAGCCTAGTATTGATTAAGGCAGTGAAGATTTGCTAAATGTGAGGAGACCAATGAACTCCCAGAGAGGTATAGGGACAATTGTCCTCAGTGGTGGCTGCTGCTCTGGGGAGAGGCTGAGTCCCTAGCAGGCTTGTGGCAGTTGCCATTACCTGAAAACTGGATGTTGGACAATGAGCCCTTGGGGTGTCAGGGATATGGGAGTCATGGAGGCCTGAAGCCACCTTGCTGTATATCTGATGTGGCTTGGCACTGGGAGCCATAACTTCCCCACAGTCTGTTATAATCAATCTTGTAATTATTCAAGGGTTGTGCCCAAGAGAAAATGATTTGAGAAAGCTAGATTGTGGAGTCTCCAATATCAGGCCTTTGGATTGGGATCTTGGTTTTAGGGAAGTTGATTGCCTGGAGGTCCCTCATGAGGACACTGCCTCCTTTATGACTCCTACTTCTTTGATTATTTCATTGATAGGAAACATTGATTGGGTTTCATTTATTTATTATTATTATTATTTGAGATGGAGTCTCTGTTGCCCAGGCAGTAGCGCCATCTCGGCTCACTGCAACCTCCGCCTCCTGGGTTCAAGCGATTCTCCTGCCTCAGCCTCCTGAGTAGCTGGGATTACAGGCACCCGCCACCATGCCTGGCTAATTTTTGTGTTTTTTCGTAGAGATGAGGTTTCACCATGTTGGCCAGGCTGGTGTCGAACTCCTCACCTCAAGTGATCCATCTGCCTCAGCCTCCCAAAGTGCTGGGATTACAAGCATGAGCCACTGTGCCCAGCCTCATCTTATTTTTTATGGGCAACTAATAGCTCTAGGCCATCCAATGCTTCCCTAATGGTCACAAAGTGGCTAATAAGGAGAAGTAAGACTGCCTGAGAATTTGAGAGTGTCCTTCTTAAAAATAATTGCTTTGTATCAGCATCAAAAGGTCCTCTTGACGCTAGTAAGAGCCTCTGGTACATCAGAATATTCAGCAAAACAATAATAAACCCATTGCACCATACCGATTTTTCTCATTAGCTGTTGTCCTTCCTCCCAGGGTTTCCAACTAGTGAAGGCATGAGCATTTGCAGTGGTGGCACTGGGCTGGGCTGTTTTCCCTGTCAGCAACACCCAGTGGATGAGAGGACAGACCGGGAGAGGAGCTCTAGAACACTGCAGAGGGCATGGATTATGGGCTCATTTCAATAGATTAAATGGATTTTTAAAAATATTATTAATTTGGGGATCACAAAAAAATGGCCTGACAATCAGCTCATCTCTACAGATGCTACAGTAAATTCTGAATGAGTGTTACAGAGGTGCCAAAGTCAGTTGGCTCCCTGTTCATCTTCCTGCTGAATATATTCTTTTAGTAAATTTTCAATCAGTTCAACTCACAGACGCTGTTTCCATTTCTGCTGCTTCTATCTGAATACCATTTTTTGAGTAGTTATAAGAAACACTTCAGGGAAGGTCTTCCCCTGTCCCATCTTTGAGCTTCTCCATGAAGAGAATTCTAGTCAGTGGCACTAGGGTCAGGAGCTTGACCCTCCATGTGTCCCCACTCCTCAATGTTACCTGTTTTGAAGGCTTAGGGGCCTCTGCTCCTAGTGGAGTTGCAACGGTTCCTTCATATACTGAGGCTTGGGGGCACCCACAGTGTTTGGTGATCACTGTTTCAATTTTCCAATACATGTATAGTTTGCTCTGGCCCCTTTGGAAGAACCGGGGTGAGATATTCTGGTACACTGTTCACTAGGCTCTGTGCCACAGGGCACCTGAGGTCTCCCACTCTCGAATACTGAGGATCAGGCCCTTTTCTTATGACAGAAGCAAAGCAGCAACAACAGCAGAGGCACTTGGAGCCTCACAGAGTCCAGGTGAGCCAGTGCCCTTGGGCTGTCCCTCGGTGCACCCCATATAGTTGCTCTTCCTCACCTGAATGACTACCTGATGGACCTATACATTGTGCAGGACACCAGCTTTTCCCTGAGTGCCCTGTAGAACAGCGGTCTATGGGCACTGTTGGTGTACCTGTTGGTGCACGCAAACAACAGTCAGAGGGCAAGAGTTGGTCTCTGAGCCAAGAGTCAGTCAGTCTCAGCTTACGCTAGAATCAAGACAGATGATTCAATCTGAGACACATGGCTCCATCTGAGCCATGCCACGCTCCCCAGAGCAACGCTAAGGAGGCCACCAATCCTATTTAGGGACCCCAGTCCCTAAATGCCAATTATCGAAGCTTCTCATTTAAGGCAGTTAAATCTATAGCAGAGTCTCAGCAGGACTTGGCAAATGCAGCACAAACTAGCACAGCTCAAAGTGCAGGCCAGCAAGCAGCAGCACCACTCAAAGAGCACACTGGCCAGCAGGCTGCAGCCCCAGGTGCACGCATGCCAATAGGCAGCAGAGCTAGTTAGCAAGCCAAAAGCGAGAGAAGAATGGTCCCCAGGTGGTGGTGGTCATTGCACAGAGCATCCTGCTCACACCACTTATTGTCTTGTGGTAGCTCACGGAGGGCAGGATCAACCCCTCAAAACCAGCATGGGTGTCAACGCTGAGGATGCTACACATGTCCAGAAAGGGCACAAAAACATTCATTTCTCATTGATTGAGGCTTTCTGGAGACAGCAGGGCAGGCCCCCAAGGTGGTCTGAAATAACTTTTAAACCAGGGGCCAGTGGCTTTGGTTTTTACTGTGGTTAGGGGGCGGAAGCAGAGGGAGTTCTCCTGTGCACGGCCAGGGTTTGCGTGGTTTGAACTTCGCTGCGGGCACCCAGGGAGCGAACACCTGGGCTTTCTCATCAGCTGCTCAGTGTGGGGCAAAGGAAGACAGGTGGGGCCTGTCACTCTTGAGGACACCAATACAACATGCTGTACAACATTCTCATTTTGGTTTGAAAGCTCAAATGGTATCATTAGCTACAGGTATCGTCAGGTGTTTTCCTAGAAGTGACAGTCTCTGTTTCTGACCAAGTGTCTGCCAAGCTACCATCATTTGCTAGTCATCCTTTCAAGTGAAAATGGTGTTCCATGGACACAGCAGCTAGGACCGCTTGTGCCTCCATCACACAGATGCTTTTCCCTGTGACCACTATAGTACTTGCGTGTGCAACACAACTGCTTTATGCTTACTTACCATTTCCTTACACACACTAGTGAAACGTTTACTCATGCATCAAGATTTAATAAAATGCATCTTGTTTACTGCTTCCTCAGGGAAATTTGTAGACAAATTGGCATCTTCCCTTACTGAGAGTGAATGGTAGTGAGGTATATACAATGACTTGATTTAGTTTGTGATACAGCCTGGATACTTGCTCACGTGCCAGCACTTTCACCCAAAGCTGCTTCTGCACTGTCAGTGGAAATGCCAACTCAGTGAAAAGAACAAACAATGTCTTAGTATTATTACAAAAGTAGTTTTGAACACACAGCCTTTCTAAAAGTATTTCAGGGACCACCCCCTTCCAGACGTTTGCATTCCACACTTTGAAGATGGCTGGATAAGATCAGAATCTAGTGTCAGGAAAGCATGCTTGCCCTTTCCTGAGGCCACAGTGCAAGGATTCTAATATGGTGAGAGGGGGTGAAAAATTAGGACCAATAATTTAGTCTCCTATGATGGGTGTTTTACCAATCTCAGCTTATCTCTAGCCACACTCACTCAATTTCCATCCCAGGCACATTTTGGGAAATTAATAATAAGCAACAAGTAGCTCCTAATGTGATTCCAGACCAGTAGAGGCTGAACATACTCCAATAAATGACCATAAAGCTTTGTTAATAGGTTCTATAATAGAAACATATACTATGAGAACACAGTAACTAAGTCTGCACTGTGGGTTCAGAAAAGGCTCACCTAAGGATGTAATGTTTAGGTTGGGTCTTGAAAGACGAGTAGTTCATATGGAAAAAGAGGATGGGAGCTTTATGCTAGGGAAACAACAGGAGCTGTGACACGAACACCACAAAGAAGGAGACCTGCCGACGTTTCTTCAAAACCAGCTGCAACTCTGGGCTTCTGTGATTCTCTCTGAGGCTCCTTTAATCACCTCAGATCCCGACGTGAGGCTGATTCTTATCCCCACCTTCTCCTCTTTGGCCAGCCATTCACTCAGTCATCAAAATTGTGTCAAGCACCTACTGGACATTTTTACTGAGTTGCATCTTATCTTAGTCTGAAGTGGGGAAGGCGAAAATTACAGCTTGAAAATTCCTTAGATCACCTATAACATACAATGCTTGTAAAGACACAAAGACTTCTTAGACTTCTTTGTGTCTTCACAAAACCATACACATTGCATGTTATAGGTGATCTAAGGAATTTTGTGATCCGCACTGCATGTAACAAAGGACTTGGACACATTAGATGTTTGCAGTCCTGCCATGAGATGCTCACACTGTGAGAGGCATGTGGGAGCTGAAACCAAGTGAAGGACTCACAGCTTCATAGCTTCTGGTTCATGGAGGAGCACATGAGCCTGGAAATTTTACATTGGTTTTTTTTTCTCTCTCTCCCATGGTCAAATCTGTAGATTAAAGGCATGATGAGACTCCCTTCTATTTTGTTCCTGGTCAGCTGGCATTCATCATTTCCTTTCTGCCCCCTCTGTCATGACCCCGCTGGACTCCTGGATTGCTGTTAGGGTCCAGGATAGCTGGCCTCTTACTCTGGTCTCTGCATGTCCCGTCCATTCTTGGCACTAGAGTCAGATGAAGCTCCTAAGACTCCTTGATTGAAGGCCTTCCACGTGATACCCCATGGCCAATTGTACACTCAGCATAGGCAACTTTGTGCCATATGACTTTTATCTCTCCGACTTCTTCCTCTAACCAGAGTGGGAGGTCACTGGGAGTAAAAAATCGTCTTTTCTCCCCTTAATACCCTTAGACTGTCCCCATGATAGAACCTTCATGAAGTCTGTTTTTTTTTTTTTTTTTTTTTTTTTTTTTTTTTTTTTTTTTTTTATATATAATGATGAAAAAGACATGGAGGTACAGTTTGTCCCTTGCATGCAACTTGATGTCCACTTGTTTTTTTCCCTCTTGTGTCCATGAGGCTCCTCCTTCCCCTGCTTTGAGATAATCATCTAACAATGATCACCTGCTTTGTGAGCTCTGCACCTAAGAAACATAAAGCTGTCAATCATATTATCTTTGGCAGATCTCTTTTCAAACCAGATTCTCTTAAAGTCCTAAAGCAAATACAACCTGTTTGTAAGCACTTCTGAGGTTGTTCTTCCTCATGGGTACAATCACTTCCTGCTGAGGGAAGTTATTCTCTTCTGGAGATCCAGTCTCCCACAGAGCCACCATGTGTGGGATACAGCACCACAGGCATTAGGGGAGCTTTCTTTCATCCCAGTCCAGATGTGTGAACAAGTAGGGACCCCTATCCTTACACCACCACCAAAAGTGTGAGTTGAATAAATATTCCTCATTACTTGTGTCCAGCTTCCTTCAAAGAAGAATTCAGGCTGGTGTACAAAGAAAAATACATTAACCATGAGACAAAAAAAATAAAAAGAAGCAGAGAGAAAAACCCTTGTAAGATGGAAAAAGGTTAGTACAAAAATACACACCCCGAAAACCTATGCACTTACAAAGACGGGTCATTTATTTGGCCTCTGGCTTGCTTTTGAGGCCTTGCAGTAAGAGCTATCATTATTAAGTCATCATGCCCTGAGGTAAAAACAATCTAGTTGATTGAAAGAAGTAGAATTCCTATTATTGAGTTCAGTGAGAAACTTCTCCTGAGGATTTCCATAAAGAAAACCCGTAGAGTAATCATGTCTTCAACAATGTTCTTAAATAGATGTAGTTGGGGGTTTCGTAGAGCTGTTTCTTATCATGTCCCTAGATACAGCCTTAGAGAGTGCATAGGGTGTCTTATAGAAAGGAGGCTTCCTTTAAGTCCTGAATGAGACCAAGGCAGGGCAGGACTGGGCAGAAAACCAGACTGGACAGGGCTGGCAGGGCAGGGCCAGGCTGGAGTGGACAGGAAGGGCTGATTGGGCAAGAATGAACAGGCGGGCAGGATGGAGCAGAACATGAATTGGGCTGAGCAGCGCTTGGCTGGGCAAAGCAGAGTTGGGCAGGACAGGACAGCACTGGTCAGAACAAGGCATGACAGGGCTATGCTAAGCAGGACTGGGCAGGAATGCCTGGACTGGGCAGAAGTTGTCAGAACTGGGCAAGGCTCAGCAGGACTGGGCAGGCCAGGACAGAACTGGGCAGGGCTGCTAGTGCTGGGGAGAGGATGGCTAGGCAGGACTGGACAAGGCTGGGCAGGTCTGGGCAGAAAACAAGGCATAGCAGGATAGGGTATTATACTCTGGAGGGTGTTGCTGAAGGAAGGAGAATGTCCTTTACTTCCAGCAACCCCAGAACTCCTCCTCCCTGGGTATCAGAAGCCTGCTTGACCTGTTTCACTGTGGACTTTGAACCCTGCCAAGGGTAGCAGAGACTCAGAGGCCTCCCCTGAGGATGCTGTAGGAGTGACTCAATCATCTTGGGCTGGGCAGAGTAGTATCCTCATGGTTGGTGAAGACCGTCTGGATCTAATGTGTCCTCTACCTCGAAGATCCTTCTTCTCTGGAAAACTCCTTGTCCTTAAAGACCCAATCCAAAGAGCACTTCCTCTGTGCCACCTTCCTGATGTTTCAGCTCTGCAATTCTCAGATCCTTTACTACATTTACTATGGGGCACCAATGATGGGTGCCTGTGCCATTCCTAGTGCTGGTTATCATTCCCCTCCTACCTACTCACTGATCATGAGTGAGCGTGATGGTACTTGAATGGTCTCTACTTTGACACATCCAACATTAATAACAAACTATTTGCAATATGCTTCACAATTAAAATGTCAAGACACCTCTACTGGGAGTCACTCCTAGGCTGAGAAAGATCCAACTGCAGGATCAGAGAATAGAGGTAGAAGGGGCTTTGAGAAGTCTTATCAGGAAACTGAGGCCCTGAGATAATAATTAACTTACCTAAAGTCACTCAGAGAATGAGAAGGAGAATCTAAGCAAATTTCGTCTGCCTTTTGGTCTGGTATTGTCCCCTGGAAGTCTTTTTTAAAAACATGGGATTTAATATCTCAGGCACTCTGGGTTAATGGCTCTGAAACCAAGATTTTTCAAAAGGTGGGTCAGTAACTCCCAGGATTTGGGGATTTCTAGAAAGTCTCTGAAATGTCACTTCCCAGCCTGAACTCATAGTTCCTTTCCCCCCTTGATTCTGTGGCACCCCCAGGGGCTTCCTCCCCTTTTAATGGTTTTGCTGGGGAACTACAGGAGCCCCCAGAGTGGAGTGAGAATCACAAATAAACACACTCAGATGAGCCTGGTGGGAAGATGATGGGCACTGGAGTCAGATAGACCTGGGCGTGGAGCTCAGTTTGATAGCTTGAGTGAGTGAGTCATTGACTATCCCAGAGTCTCAGTTTTCTAATCTGTAAACCGGAGATGAGAGTATTCACCATACAGGACTGACATGAAGACGACAAGACATGAATACAGAATGTCCAGCTCAGAGTAGGTGCTCTGTAGACACACTCTTGCCTTTCTTCTTGAAAGAGCTCCCAGATGTCATCTGTAGAGCCGGTTTGTGCCTGGAAGGCCGTTCAGAACAGCACACTGGTTAGGAACTCAGGCCCTCAAGTCAGACCTCAGCCCTAGTTCAGCGTTGCTGCCTCTTACAGGCTGTGCTGACTTGCATGGGTGAGCCTCAGTTTCCTCATTGTTCCTACATTGTGCAACCATTGTGAAAATTTAACAAAATACTACATGTAAATGGTTTGACAGCTCAGCGCCTAGTACCAGTCAATGCCAGCTCTTACTGGCAGTACTGTTACCCCCCCGAACACTTTGGATGATGACAAGGAGAATCTTCCAGAAGCCGTGGCTCCCTGCAGCCAACCAGCAGCTCTGGTTGGGCTTAGCTCTCTGGCCAGATGTAGATGCAGGTGCCTCCTGTAATTCTGGACTTGTTCCCTGAGACCTGTTATGAAAACGAAGGAGGCCTCACAGTAGCTGCGTCTCCTATTCCGGATGTCCAGTGGATTTAAAGCGCTCAAAGGCATGTCTAAAAACTGTGTGTACAACACATGGTTAAACCAGGCACAGGGTTCCTCTGTCCCCCAACCCCTTAACTCAGGGCCTCCCGCCCCCGCAAAGGGGTCGCTGCTAAGGCTCAGGATCCCAGATCACCCCCTCTGGCCCGTCCCTGATTAGCATTGCAGATTTCTCCAGCCAGGACCTGCCTAATCCTAGTTTGAAGCTTTAACCAGATAAACATTTAATGAGCCCGGGAGCACAGTGGGCTCAGTCCTGGCGGTGTCAGGAGTGAGGGAAGCAGCCCCAGGACAGGAGGCTGGAGAAGCAGTTGCTGCTTGGAGCTGCCAGCTCTGCACTCCCCTTCCCACACCCCGCTCCCAACTTGACTCACTTCCAAGCCTTGGCTGTCCCAGCAGGCTCTACAGGGGTGAGCGCAGGGGCTGACTCCTGCATCTCAGAGCTGTGGCTTTAACTTTCATCAAGTCATTGATGGCCCCTGGCTGAGGCAGGGCGGGAGTGGGGATCTGGCCCTTGATATAATTGGGGAGCTACTAGGAGGGCTGGACTGATGGGCAGGAAGGGCCCCTCTGGAGCAGCCTCCTTGGCAGATCGCATGGAGAAGGTCAGAGCACCAATGAATGCTGTTCTTTCTTTTCTGTGCCTGTCAGGCTCCAGGAGTCTGGGGGAACTCGGAAGGATCGCGATCCCCCAGGACATAGGCCCCAAGAGGGCATCTCCAGTGGCCTACAGGACACAATGAAATAAGACCATTTCCATCTATGTTATGTACTATGTTGAGTTCCCTAGTATGCCGATGAGGTGGACCAGCCACATTTACAACCCGTTTATGGATGGGGAGACTGAGGCCTAGACAGGATGAATGAAGTGCTTGAGACTGCTGAGTCAGGCAAGGCTAAGACTAGAATCAAATCTGAGGTCTTAGGGCTGCAGTCAGTATTCTTCCTGAGGGAGCCCCTGCTCTGACCTCACAGGTCTCCTCTGTTCCTGGGAAGGTTTGTGGAGAGGTCCTAAAAGGCAAACAGGGCCCCAGATGTGGGCGCCTGTGACATCGGAGCTAGGCAGACTGGACAGGGGAGCAGGAAGAGGTCTGGAGCCCCATTCGGCCAGGCAGCTGGGGTGGTCAGATCCTCTCCAGAGCTGGCTTGCCTCCTCTGGAGAATTGGTAGAAAGAGGGCTTCTCGCCATGTGTTTTGGAATTGTTGTAAGAAGGAAATGAGATGGGCATGAAGATGTCTTGTACATTGTAAACAGACATAAAAACAGTGTAACTGAAATAGAGTCAAGCCAAAAGGAACCAGGTCGGAGACACTTACAGCAGAAAATAAAAAGTTAAGAAGGAAGGACAGCTTTAAGCTGGGGTTGGTTTTCTTTCCTCATTTCTCTCCATCTACTGCCTGTGGGCTGTCCTCGCTTTCTGTGTGAAATGTGCCGACCCTTTTTTTTTTTTTTTTTTTGATCCAGAAGTTTCAAGGGCAACTTTAAGATGAAAATGATTTTAGGAGGCAGAATCTCAGTGTAAATTCCAAATTTTTCCTGAATTTCTGATTTTAAGCATGTTATTATGTTGATATTTAACATTATTCTCTCAATTCCCAAGAATACAAATTAGGTATTTATCTGTTCGACAGTATACATTAAAGTAAAAACAATTTAATTTGGATTTGCTACCGTAATTTGCACACAGATACCACTTAAAACTCATGTCCTAAAAATGTCAGACTTAGCTTGAACAAGTTTTAGTGGGAATATATTGCAAAGCAAAGGGAATAAATGCATCATATAGAATGTTATAAAACATAGATGCCTTAATCAATTTTAAGTGCAAGTTTAGACTTCAATAAAGGAGAATGATCATGTGTGAGTGAATAATTATTTCAAATGTAGTTATAATTAGGATTACATTTTGGCTCACACAAAATATTGTAAAACATGAGTTTTATGCAGCAAAGATGTTTTGTCAGCAGTTCCCATTGTTTCTTTTAAAATACTATTGGAGGAAGGAAGATGTTTGCCAATGACTGCTTGGAAAGACCTAAGGGAACGGGTCAACATCATTAACGCTTAACTGAAGAAACTGAAGCCCAGAGAACTTAAGTAACTCTGCTGAGGTTGCACTGGGAATCAAGGCCAGAGGATGGTATGTCCTCAGTGTCCTGACTTCTGAGCTTGCTGGGGCTCACCCTGGTCTCTAAAGTTTAACTGTTGCTCTTCACCATTACTTTTTGTCAGGAATGTCATCTGGTGCTACAATCTCATTTTCCCCCCTCTTATAACCTCATCTACAGAGCTCACTATGTTCTTTTTTCCTCCCATTAGTTTCAGAGCTTGTTGGAAGGAGACCCAGGATTCTGGGAGTGTGACTTGGTCCTAGCACATGAGTATGCAGTGATAGAGGGGTCAGAGGGTGATGGAGCGGCAAGGTCCTGCAGCTCCTCGCCCCAACCCCTGTGTCTAAAACTGCTTTACTATGGTTTGTCATATAGTCTGAGATCAGAAGAAAATTGAATTTGAAAAGAGGATTTCACTGCCCCACAGAGAGTATGAAAACCACCACTGATAGCAAACCACCCTCCTTGGATTGACAGATCTAAGGTTGGGTGGGTCAAGGGTGGAAAAGGCAGGGCAGGGGCAGCTGTTATATCCAGTTGAGAGTGGGGAGGAGGAGGCCAGCAAAGAATGGGAACGTGAATGTTCTCACTCCAGGTGTGAATCTGGAGGAGCCCGGAGCACCTGCATCTCCCAGCTGCTTTGGGAGGTTTTGCTTATTTCAGGGAATCTGGAGCAGCAGCCAAGGGCTGCCTCAGAAACAAACAGGCTGTTTTCTGAAAAATAGGACATTTGGTGTCCTTAAAGGCAATATACTGTCAGCTCCCCGCTTGGTACATTTACTTTAAAGGGAACAGAATTACAGAACTGTTCAGGGCTGAATGAAAGGTTTGGAGACATATACCATGAAGCAGTTCCAAACTCCATGTTGATGGGCTCAAATCCTTTCATCTTAGGATCTCAAAACACCTCACCTGGCATTAAGGGTGATCGCTTCAGCTTTACAGAGAGAAAATAGAGACAGAAGAGAACAGAGCCTGCTGGATGAGACAGTGAGTGGACAGTGAGTCGTGAATAAATCCTGGGGCTGAAGGAGACCTTGAAATGCTGTTGGAAATTTGATGGGATTCCTACCTCTCGCTCTGTTATGGAGCTTGAAAAGAGAGGGGAGATTGCTTGCCTTAGAATCTGAATTTCATTACCAATGAAATAATCCTAAAGCGGGGATTAGATGACAACTAAGAAATTCAAAATGAAAGCACATTCCACGCTTTGCATAGTTCCTAATAAAAATGAATAAAACATATGCTATACTTCATTGTTTACCCACCAATTCTCCTCCCACCAATTTATAGACAAGCCTTCAGCAAGAGATCCAGCACATATAGCTGTGAGGATAAGTGATAGACTCTGAAATAGATAAAAGTAAAAGTACAGAGTCCAAGAATCAGCAATTAGATCATGAAAAGGAGGTGGTGGTGACTACTTATCCATGTCTTTGCTATGGTGAATGGCACTGAAGTGAACATAAGAGTGTGTGTGTCTTTTTGATAGAATGAATTATTTTCCTTTGTGTATATACCCAGTAGTGGGATTTCTGAGTCGAATGGCAGTTCTGTTTTAAGTTCTTTGAGAAGTCTCCAAGCTGTTTTCCACAGCGGACCTAGTTTGCGTTCCCACCAAGAGTATATAAGTGAACCCTTTTTGCCACAGCCTCACCAGCATCTGTTATTTTTTGACTTTTTAATACTCATCATTCTGACTGGTGTAAGGTAGTATCTCGTTGTGGCTTTAATTTGCATTTCTCTGATGAGTAGTGATGTTGAGCATCTTTTCATATGTTAGTTAGCCACTCCTATGTCTTCTTTTGAGAGGTGTCTGTTCGTATCTGTTGCCTATTTTTTAACTGGGTTGTTTTTTGCTTATTGATATGCTTAGGTTCCTTGTAGATTCTAGATATTAGACCTTTGTCAGATGCATAGTTTGCAAATATTTTCTCCTGTTCTGTGGGCTGTTTTCTGTTGGCAATTTCTTTTGCTATGCAGAAGATTTTAGTTTAATTAGGTCCCATGTATCAATTTTTATTTTTGTTGCAATTGCTTCTGGAGACTTAGCCATAAATTCTTTGCCCAAGCGGATGTCGAGAAAAGTATTTCGTAGGTTTTATTCTAGGATTTTATAGTTTTAGGTCTTACATTTAAATCTTTAGTCCATCTTGAGTTAATTTTTGTATATGGTGAGAGGTAGGGGTCTAGTTTCATTCTTCAGCATATGACTAGCCAGTTATCCCAGCACCATTAATTAAATACTTTACCTATTGTTGATTTTTATCAATTTCATTGAAGATCAGATGGTCATAGATGTGCAGGTTTATGTGTGGGTTCTGTATGCTGTTCCATTGGTCCATGTGTCTGTTTTTGTACTAGCACCCTGCTCTTTTGCTTATTGTAGTCTTTTTTTTTTTTTTTTTTTTGAAATGAAGTCTTACTTTGTCTCCCCAGCAGGAGTGCAGTGGTGCCATCTCGGCTCACTGCAACCTCTGCCTCCTAGGTTCAAGCAATTCCCCTGCCTCAGCCTCCCGAGTAGTTGGGACTGCAGGTGTGTGCCACCACCCCTGGCTAATTTTTGTGTTTTTTTGTAGAGTCGGGGTTTCAACATGTTAGCCAGGCTGGTCTTGAACGTCTGCCTCAGGCTCCCAAAGTGCTGGGATTACAGGTGTGAGCTACCGCCTGGCCAGGTTATCGTATTCTTAAAGTATAATTTGAAGTCAGGTAATGTGATGCCTCCAACTTGCTTTTTTTTTGCTTGGGATTTCTTTGGCTATTTTGGCTCTTTTTTGGTTCTATATGAATTTTAGAATATATTTTTCTAATTTTGTGAGAAATGATGTTTGTGTTTTGATAGGAATAGCATTGAATCTATAAATTGCTTTGAGCAGTATGGCTATTTTATTAATAACAATATTGATTCTTATCCATGAACATAGAATATTTTTTCCATTTGTTAGTGTTATTTCTGATTTCTTTCAGCAGTGTTTTATAGTTCTCCTTATAGAGAACTTTCACCAGTTTGGTTAGATAAGTTCCTAAGTATTTCATTATTTGTGTGGCTATTGTAAATCTTTGTCTACTTTTAAATGGGATTTTTTGTTTTTTCTTGTTTAGTTCATTGTAGATTCTGGATATTAGTCCTTTATCTGACACATAGTTTATAAATATTTTTTCCCATTCTATAGGTCGTCTATTTACTCTATTGATTATTTCTTTTGCTATACAGAATCTTTTTAGTTTAATTAAGTCACATTTGTCTATTTCTGGTTTTGTTGCACTTGCTTTTGAGGTGTTAGTCATAAATTATTTGCTGAGGCCCATGTCCAGAAGAGTTTTTTCTAGATTTTCTTCTAAGATTTTTATTTTGGGGGTATAATGATATGGCTTGGCTATGTCCCCACCCAGATCTCATCTTGAATTCCCACGTGCTGTGGGAGGGACCCAGTGTGAGATAATTGAATCATGGGGCCAGGTCTTTCCTGTGCTGTTCTCGTGATAGTAAGTAGACTCATGAGATCTGATGTTCATTATAAGGGGGAATTTTCCTGCACAAGTTGTCTCTTTGCAGACTGCCATTCATGTAAGACGTGACTTGCTGCTCCCTGCCTTCTGCCATGATTGTGAAGCCTCCCCAGCCATGTGGAACCGCTTTCTTTTGTAAATTGCCCAGTCTTGGATGTGTCTTTATCAGCAGCATGAAAATGGATGAATACATAATTCTTTGTCAGATACATAGTTTACAAATACATTCTCCCATTCTGTAGGTTGTCTGTCTACTGATTATTTCTTTTGTGATACAGAATCTTTTTAGTTTAATTAAGTCCCATTTGTCTATTTTTGGTTTTGTTGCATTTGCTTTTGGGATCTTAGTCATAAATTCTTTGCCAAGCCCGATGTCCAGAAGAGTTTTTCCTAGATTTTCTGCTAAGATTTTTATAGTTTCAGGTCTTACATTTAAGTCTTCAATCCATCTTGAGTTAATTTTTTTATATGGTGAAAGATAAAGGTCCAGTTTCATTCTTCAGCATATGACTAGCCAGTTATCCCAGTACCATCTATTGAATACAGTGTCCTTTCCCCAATGTATATTTTTGTTGACTTTGTCAAAGATCAGTTGATTGTAGGTATGTAGCTTTATTTCTGGGACCTCTATTCTGTTCAGTTGACCTATATGTCTATTTTTATACCAGTACCATGATGTTTTAGTTACTCCAGCCTTGTGGTATAATTTGAAATCAGGTAATGTGATGTCTCCAGCTTTGTACTTTTTGCTTAGGATTGCTTTGGTTATTTGGGCTCTTTTTTTGATTGCATATGAATTTTGTGATTATTTTTTCTAATTCTATGAAAAATGATGTTGTTGATTTGATAGGAATTTTGTTGAATCTCTCACCATGCCTGAGTTCTTATTTGAGACTGAAGGCCAATGCTGTTAGAATTTTAAATGTGGTTAAGACAACAACAAAAAGATGAAATATTTTGGAGTAAACCTAATAAGAAGTGTGTAAATCCTATATGAAGAAAACCAAAAAACACTTCTGAGAGACACAGAATTGAGTAAGTGGAAGCACATGCCTGTTCTTTGATAAATATTTCAATATCATCAATATGCTGGGGAAGTTAATTTATAAATTTAATATATCCCCCCAAAACTGATAAGATATTTTTTTTTTTACCATAGCTTTACAGATGATACTAAAAGTCCACATGGAAAAATAAACATGCAAGTATAGCCATGAAACAGTGAAAACAAATAGCTGTGTTTGTGTGTCTGGGGGAGGGGGAGAATTGGGGGAAGAAAGCAATAAGTCCTAGGAGATAAAATATACTGCAAAATCCCTATCATTTAAAAATGCAGTTCTGACAAACAGACAAACTAATGGAATAGAAAGTTTAGAAATCAACCAAATACATGTAGAAATTTAGTATATGATAAAGGTGGCATCTCAAGTCACTGGGGAAAAGATAGATATTTTAGTAAAAAAAATGAGGCAACTAGAAATCCATATAGTAAATAATAAAATTAGATGTATACAATATGCAGGAGTAAACTCCAGATACATCAGAGGGAAAGTAGAACTACTGGTCATGGTGGCATCAAGAAGTTGACATATTCTCTGTCCCCAGAATACATATCAAACTGGACGTAAATCCTTTCAGGGATCTGGAAATCAACCAAATTCTGACAAAACATTGAGAAGCATTTAATCATGAAAAACTACCAGAGCAGTGGGTGAGAACATCGCAGCCTGCAAACTTCTTGCTGGGCCCACTGTCAAATTCTTCCCTGACCCTCCTACAAATCCTATCCACTTTCCACACACAAATCTGTTGGCAAAAATTATAATTTCACCATTGCAGAATTGACCAGGAAAAACAGTAGCTTTGCCGCCCAGGGGGATGGACTTGATATGGGGAACAGGGAGGAAACTCAGGGTGTTGTCAGTGAAAATAGCAAACTCAGTAGAAAATGAGCAGGAAATACTATCACTCTGTTAATTTGCCTTGTGGTCCCAAGGCAAATCGGGTTATGAGGTGGATCAGTGAGATACTTAACAGGAATATTTCCTAGTTATTAGAGTCACAGAGGGGCTCTCCACCCTTCTCTGACTGACCATGAAACCATGAGCATGCTCAGGGACCCAAGAGAGCTCAGGGCAAAGTGAAAGTCAAAGCTGACTTGAGAACTAGCTGACGTTTGAAGGCTTCCCAACCTATACATAGATAAACCAGCAGAGTGGAAGCCTTAAGAGACCAAGGCATTTGAGAGCAGCCTCTACCCACGTGTTGGTTATCTATGAATTATGTAATCCTAGAGAGCCAGATTAAAAGAAGTGAAGTTAGGAAGGAAATAACTGCACAGAGACATTCGTGGCTATTCACCATGGAGAGAGAGATTGTGTAGCTTAAGTTTAGGCAAGCTACCTCCCTTTCCCTACCAAGAAAACCCTGAGAAAAAAAAAACATGAGAATCCACAGTTGTCATAATATATTACCTAAAATGTCAGATTTCAAACAAAAATGTTGAGCATGCAAGGAAACAAAGTGTGACTCATACTCAAGAAAAAAAAGTAAGTCAATAGAAAACAGATTCTGCATGAGCCCAGAATGATAAACTTAGCAAAGACTTCCAAGATCTATTATAGATACATTCAAAGAATTAAATAAATATATGGTGGCAATGACTCAACAAATAGAAAATCTCAATAGAGAAAAAGAAACTATAAAAAATGGAATTTCCAGGATTGAAGAATACTGTAACTTTAAAAAAAATTTGCTAGATTTGTTCAATAGCAGATTTAAGATAGCAGAATCAATGAAATCAAAGATAGTTCAATAACCATTTAACATTCTAGCCAAAAAGCATAGCACAAATCTAATGAGGAAATATCAAGCAAACCCACACAGAAGCATTCTATAAAATAACTGTATTCAAATAAAATTCTATAAGGTGACTGATCTATAATTTTCAAATTATCAATGTCATGAATATCAAAGAAAGGGCAAGGAACTGTTTTAGATCAAAGAAAACTAAAGAAACAAGACAAACTAAATGTAAGGCTTGATAACTGCACTGGATTCTTTTCTGGGAATAAAATTACAGTAAAGGACATTACTGGGAAAATTGATGAAGTTGACAAACAACCTCTAGTTAGATAAAACTGCATCAATGTTAAAGTTTTTGAATTTGATAATTCAACCATGGTTGTGTAAGAGGATATCCCTGTTCTTAGGAAAGACATATTGGTGTATTAAAGGTAAAGGGACATGACGTGTATATATTAATATATAAAACATGCCTTCAAATGGTTTGAGAAAAATTATTTCAGAGAGAACAAATATGGCAAAATGTTACAACTAATGTGCCTAAGAATAATATCCCATGCTCTGTTAAGACTTGTTATGTATTTTTTGTGGATTAGATGGCTGTTTAGTCAAAAATCAGGGCTACACCACACTTTTTGTGGACTCTGGATTTTAAGGGTTTTAATAGCCCTTTTGGAAATAATATTTTTTCTTTTAAAATAAAACATAAAACTAATATATACACAGTTTATAATGAGACTCTCTCTCACCCCCGGGTCCTGCTCCCTGCCTGCCCATCTTCGACCTCAGCCCTCCTCCTCCAAAGTAGTCCCTCAGAACCCCTCCTGGTTTTAGTCTGGCTTTCACCACGTGTTAAATGGCACACTCTCAATCTGGGACAGTGTCAGTTCATTTCCTCCTGTGATAAATGAGGTTTTGGCTTATTTACATTCTCATCTTCCTTTTACTTTCTTCTAAAGAATCAAGTCACTACTTTCAGTTCCTCTAGCTTTGGAATTTTAAATATTATATTTAAGCCTCTGTATTTTGTGATAGCAATAAAGACCATTCCTCCTGACTCCTACTTAGCAAAATGAGGAAATGAAGACCCTGTACCTCCCTTTAAGTCATCTTCCTTCACCTCTCAGTTTCTGTGAGCTGAACTTTTATATTGCTGAAGTTGAGAGTATGTGCATTATATTTTGGGATTATAATTAAGTTTTCTTCTTTCTTTATTTTTTTGCTTTGACTCTATGTTGATTCCAAAAGTGGAAACCAACACAGAGATTTTTACATTATGAGGAGGTGCTGACTATTTACTGCAAGCCAATTCATTACTGTGCTCTGATTACATTTCTTTCTCTACAGTTACCATTTCATTATTCCTGTAGCACATGAAGAAAAATCTTCAAATAAATTATTTTTTCTTGCATTTTACCAATTGCTCAAAATTATGTCATATTTTTTCAGATTTTGTGTTTGGACTTTGCCTTTCTTGTACTTGCCCTTCCTCAAAATTACAGATTGCTTTACATTTTTCTTGTTAAGGGAAGGAACATAGGCCTTTTTGCCTTCTTCTTTTTACCACTCAATCTCTCTATTGTTCAGAATCCATTTCGTGTTTTCTTCACAGACAATGATCTCTTGTTCTATGTTGAACCAGCTGCTTCATATTTGGACCACAAGTTTCTTGAGAGCTTTTTGGTTTCCTTGGAGTACCTAAGTGCCTTCCTTTGTTTATCCCCATGCTTTTTGTTTTCTTATTCCTAATGTGTTTTTAGACTCTGTTCTGTTGAGTCCCTTCCCGAGCTTTTCCTCCCACTTCTGTTTTTTTTTTGTTGTTGTTGTTTTTAGAACCTTCCTTCTTGAAGGTCTCAGTTTCCCTGGTCTATTCTTCACTGGTTGGTAGGCCTATTTCACAGCTATCATTCTAGAACTTTTGTATTTAGTTTCCTGGGTTGCATCTGTTGTTTCCTGGATCCAATGTTTTTCTCTTTCTTTATTTCCAACCCTATTTTGTTGACAAACATCCTGAAATAACTTTAAAAGAGAGTATGTAGAATGTAAACTTTCTGAGATTTTTTTTGGTATCAAAAGGCTTTTATTCTTTTACACTTGTTTAGTAAATTACCTGGTTACAAATTCTAGCTTAAAGTTTTATGTTCCTCAGGCTTTGAGATATTATTCCGTTATATTTTGCATCCATTGTGTATGCTGGGAAACATGGTGTCAATCTGAATCTTTTTTTTTTTTTGGTAGGTAGCCATTTTCCCTCATCTGGGTAGTTGTAATAGTTTCTATTTAGGCCTGGTGGTCATGAGTCTAGATATGGGTCATTCTTTCATCCTGTTTGACCCTATGTTTTCCGTTTTAGCAACCTTCTCAACTGAAGTAGACTTTCTGAATTGAACACTATGTCTCTTTTCTCTCATATGTTGCATCTCTTTGTCTTTTTGTTCAATTCTGAAAGTGGTTTTTGGCTTTATATTTTAAGGATCTAATTTATTAATTTTTATGTTGGGGAAATTATATTTTTGATTTCCAAGAGATCTTTAATGTCTTTGGATATTTTTTAAAAATGGCACTCTGATCTCATTTTATCCGTGCAGGATTTTCTTGAATTCCACTGGGATTTTCACTTAATCTTAGTGTTTCTCATGATGCAGCAGGTTTTGCTTGAGCATCATGAGATTTTTAATTGAGGCTGGGGAGAGGCTGATTGGGAACTCTCTGTACTTGGTGAGGCCTCTTGATTCACAGCTTTCCTTAGGGTGGGAAGACTGAGAGCCTTTGTCCTGGGGGCACCCCAAATGACCACATGGGTAGGGTTTTGCTTGCAGACACAAATCCTCACAGTAAAGGCTCATGTCCTCTCCAGATAGTTTGTTTTAATTCATTAGAGACTTTATTTTTTCTTTCTTTGCACAGGGCAAATGGCTAGCATCCAGTATTCTGCATGACAGTAGAAGTAAATTGTTCCATTAACATACCTGTAATCTTTGTTCCATTCTGGCCCTAGCTTCCATTGTATTTACTCTCTCTGGAGGTCTGCTTGGAAATTTGATTTCCTCTCTCTAGGCAACTCTACCTGTATTCTAGGCTGCAGTTGTATCTGCTGTCAGACAATACAAACAATTTCCTTCTCCCTTTGTTGAACTTTCTGGTCTGCAAATGGGCCCCTCCAGTTCTGTTTGATGTTTAATGAAGTCTTGCAAGGAATAAGATGTGTCTGTCTACTATCTTTGGGAATAAGTTTTAATTACCAACAGTTTTGTTAACAAGGGTCTTTGGTCAAGCTCTCTGCCTCCAGGAGGTGCCGCCTTGTTCTGTCTCAGACAGGTTGCACTAATCCTTATTTTAAATTTAAAGATAGCAGTTCCACAAACACTTTTCAATACACTAGTAAGGCATACAGTTTTATAACTTTCAGAGATATAAACCTACTCCTTCCTAAATTAGTGATTCTCCTTTCACCAAAGGTCAGTATTTATTGCTTGGTAAGAAATCTTGGTATTCTGGAACCTCCCCAAATCCCTGGCTTTCATGAGGTCAAGCCAAGATCACATAATCTACAGGGGTAGTGTTATCCTGAGCTTTGCTCCCTCCAAGCCTTTGCCCATCTTCTTTCCACTGGAATGTTTGCCCCTTTCTTCTGCACCTTACCTGTTGTCACTTCCAATAAAAATCACACCTGATATTCCAGGCAAGACTGGGCAGGCCATTCAAAGTGCGCAGCCTATCAACATCCACCTTCTAATGGAGTCACTGCCCTAAGCCCTGTGGAAGGAAGTGTGGTCATCAGCAGCTCCTTAATGTGTATCATATTGTCCCGTGTGATTCCATCGCCCTCTCCTCTCACAGAGGATTGTATGAAACTTGGCCATGTTCCAAGGAAAACCAACCTATAGATGTGACAGCAGCCTATGAGGGGCCCTTGGCTTATTTCGCCTAATCAGACCAATGGTGACTACATTGGATCCATTACTCTCCATTGGGCAGTTAGCTGACAGCTGAGATGATGAGCAGAGTCAGATATACACAGAGAGAAGCTGAGTCACATTCACAGTGGGGCATTAATGAGTAACAAAACAAGACTATTGCTGGCAGTGTCTTGAGCCCCAAGTGACTTTTATCTAACTCTAGACTCTGTGAGGCTTGGTGTGTCATGGGTTTCTTCTTCCCATTTGAACAACTTGAAAAGTTTTTCTTGGTTACAGTGAGTCCTGGCTGATGGCTGGGAATCTTTTTCTTATTGCTCTTTGCATTCTAATCATTAGCCTCCCATTGTGTGGGAGTAATATGGATAAATTTCAGAGCTCAGGCTAGAGTAAGATAAATCCAAAGGCTTTTTCAAAGACAAAGTGTTCTATGAAGCTGCCACTGCAACCCCAGGGATTGCTCCTGCCTCTTAAACTCACAGTTATAAATACTCCTGAGAAGCCATGGCCCATACTACCCTGTGGTTTGACTTTCAGACCTGTGCTATTACAGGATTGGAAGAGCATGAGGACCATGGCTTATTCGTATTCACCTTTATGTCCTTACAGTGCTTGGAGTAGGGATGACACAGAAGAGCTCTTCAGCACGTGTTTGCTGAAGCCGTGAATGGAAAGACAAAAGGGCGAGAAAAGGAGAGAACAGTGGAGAAAAAAGATTTTAATTACATACATGTGGGAATTTCTGGCTATTATCTATTCCACCAAGTACATGGATGTATGAATTCATTTAGCACACCTTTCTTTTTTTGCACATTTGCTATGTATTAAGTGTTAGATATACAAAGAAAGATAAGAAAGACACAATCTTTCTTCTTAAGGGGTTCTAAATCAAATAGAAAAGATAGAGTTGTAAAGTAATATTTATAATACAATAAATGTTGTGGCCTGATAGTTCTCTGAAAGCAAAACAGTAGCTGAAATATAAACGATGATGTCTTCACCAAATGGGAGGAAGAATGAGGCTCTTACTATGTGTGACCTGGTGCATACATTATCTCAGTTGATTCACAGAGCAAGCTTTTCATGGTCTGTATGGTCCGTCCTTTGTTTATTCTACAACTGCGGGATCAGGCTCAGGGACACTTGGATTTTGCCCCAGATCACACAGCCAGCAAGTGACAGATACATGATTCCATCCAAATCTTCTGACTTTAAACCCTCCTGCTCTGTGAGTGTTGAGTACCTGCCCCAGGTGACTTTTCCGGAGTTTAACCTTGCTCTGACATAAGATCAGAGGGAAGAAAACACACTGGTTTAAGAAGATTGTCCTGACTCTAACATCCTTGGGGCCTTTAAGGGGAAAACAAACTCCCTGCTTATTGGCCTCATAAGACATTTAGCCTCAGCAGCTGGCTTCTGTTCTAAGGAGGCCTGGTTTTCTCATCTCACACCTGGCCTCAGACTGACTCTGCTGGCCCCCAGCTGCTGGGCCCAACGGGAGGTGTAGACACAGGCTCTAACCTGCAGCTTGCCCTGGCTTGCTTTTAACCTGGGCTTTGCATCAGCTCTGCCTTTAGGGCTTTGTTTAATTATCGCAAACCTGCTGACTGTGTTTTTTTTTTTTTTTTTTTTTTTGTCTTTTTGTTTTTAAAATCCTGGACACAGATTCCACAAGGAGCCTGATAGAAGTAAAACATTTACCCGCCATTGGTGATGTCATTACCAAAAGTGGTTGGCAACTTTCAGGCCAAGTTCGTGCTAGAGTTAATCTGGAGCTCAGCCTGGCTCCAGATGAAGACAGATGTAGCAGGAGGCAGGGTGCTTGGAGCTCTGAGTGACTACAGAGCCACCTGTCGCTACCAGTCAGCAAGCATCCCCACACAGGATCCGGCCCTGCAGGGCATAAGTTAAAACAGGGAAAGGCCTAGAAAAAGTAGAGAGAGAGACACAGATCCCAAATGGCAGTCTAAGGGGCCCTGCAAAGATGCCAGCCTTTGCAAAGTGCAACAAAAAAAGGCAGAGAGGCAGCATACACACACCACATTGCTTTACACACCACGTGCCTTTATTGCAGTGCCACCAAGCAGAGAGAGCACCTTTTGGGGAAGGATGCTTCTGGGAGGGCACAGCTGCCCATATTTATTCTGATAATTACCCTCAGGGTTCATGGGATCCTCTTGAGGACATCACATTTGATGCCCAACAATATCTCTTATGAACACTCTGAGCAAACGGCAGGTGATTATGTTCCAGATTGGAAGAGAAAAACTCACAATACTCTTCCAGGGAGGGCAGAAATACATGTGTGGGTCCTTAGCATTGGCGGGGGGATGCAAATCAGAGCAAGCACTTTTCTCTTTATCTCCTCCTGTCTGCACAAAATTGGGCAAGGACTTCAACTTCTCTAAGCCTTGATAATCTATTTGATGGAGCTAGTGCTACCTACCTAGTAGTTTGTTGTAGGATTAAATGAGATTTAAAGGGCACAAGATACAGATGGAGTCAGAGCTCACTAGATGTGACTGTCATATGAGTAAAGAATCAGAGCTTAACCTTGCTCTGACATAAGATCAGAGGGAAGAAAACACACTGGTTTAAGAAGATTGTCCTGACTCTAACACCCTTGGGGCCTTTAGGGGGAAAGTTTGTTTCACCCCATGAAAAGGTTCAAGAGATTCTCTGATCCTCAGTGAGCCCTATACTGAGCGTCCACACTCATTAGACTCTCTCCATGAACCCGCATCCTTTTTCCGCTTCCTGGGTTTTGATGGGTCTTACTGATCCTAAAATATTCAGCTCAAACATTTCTCTCTCTGGAACTTTCCCTGACATCACTAGACTGAGCCAAATGCCCCTCCCCTGGGCTTCCTAGTTTGCTTGATAGACCACATTGTCTTGAAATTATCTGTTCAAGCACCTATCTGTTACGTGTTTTTCTCTCCCACTAGTGGTAAACTTCAAGAAGGCAGGGGCTATATTATTCCACTTTGTATTCCAGCATCATTCATAGTGAGCTGCATATAAAGTCCAACCTAAGGAGGACCAAATTCAGGGTCCAAGTTTGCCCCTTTCTGTGGGTCAGGGCCAGATGGCTGCTGAAGGAGGCAGGGACAGTAGCATCAACTGCACCTTGAATAGAACAGGAATCCAAAGGGGAACACACTCTATTTCTGCATGCCCCTGTCTGAGCTGTCAGTACCTGTGGGTGCTTTTGGCAGATCTAAGCCATTAAGGAGAAGAGAAGAAAATGGGAGAAGAGAAAAAAAGAGGAGAAACAGTAATAGCAAAAGTAGAGTTGTAGTGGATCCATTATAGACCTTTGCTGATTGAGAAAAAAAAATCATTGCTCAACTGAGAGTGAAAGTAGGAGAAGAATATTAGAGAGAGGACAGCCAAGTAATATTTTATAGACTCTCGCCCACCTCTGTGGGAGACTTGACTCCATGCAGTGCAGTAGAAAATTCCCATGAGGTTTCAGTTAGTGGGAGGCTGGAGAGCCGGAGATTTTGCTCCAATTAGTGGGAAGCAAAGAATTCCAGCTCTGGAGTCAGGTTGTCTGGTTTGGGTTCCACCAAAAGACCACTCAGGTAGCTCTTTAAAACCCTATTTTGTGATTCATACAATGTGAGTAATAATGATCTCTCTCTTTTTATTGTAAGGATTAAATGAGATGATCAGTATAGATGCAGTTGTCAGAGTGCTTGGTACATAACAAGTACTTAATAAATTATATCAATTATACGTGCTGATATTTTTTTCTGAACATCCTGGGCCTGACTTTGGAGTATTAGAGAATCTAGTGGGAAGAGGTTGTAGGAGGGGGAACCATTGGATAAAGAATAATATGGCCTAGAGAGGAGGAGCTATTCTCTTCCCAGTTTATGTTAAGATGCTCAGAACATTTTAACTGTGGATCTAAGGGAATTAGCCATATGGAGAGACAACTACAACAGTGGAAAGAGTGATCCTGAAGTGAAAACTACTGTGTTCTGGTCTAAATCCCAGTGCTGCTCAGTTTTGACACATTGGACAAATTCTACAAGCTCTCTGGGTCTCTGCTCTTTCATCTGTCAAATAAAGGAATTGGACCATAAGTTCCTTTTTGGCTACAACAATCGTCCATTCTAATGTCTAGCCAAACCAAGTTAAAACTTTCCCCCTTTGTCTATATTTACTTCTACCCCACCCAGTTGGCTGGGGGCCTATAAATTAATTAATAGGCAAAGCAAAGGTCACCAGACAGGCTCTTTATAAAGGGAATTGATGGTTGAAGAAATACAAGCTACGTCTAGCACTCTCTGTTGAAGTATTTAAGAACCCAAAGATTCCTGGGGTAGATGTGGGAGAGGGAGTGGGGTTGGGTGTGAGACATACGTGGCTTCCTCAGAAGGCAGAGCCAAGCGTGTGTGGACAAGGGTCCTTCTCTAAACTGCAAGTGGAGACTGCACAAGTAAGGGGTTTCCATCTCAGAGGGGAGAAAGAGAAAAAGAACAAACCACAGTGATTGATTACACATAACCAAAGGGTTGTCTGATGGAGGAAGGTGGGGAACAGTTTGATGGAGGAGGATGTAGCCTCCCATGACACTCCAGGGGGAGGACTGTGACCACCAGGGCAGATTTCAGATTTCAGTGCAATGTAAAAAAACCCATCTTTTCCATTAAACCAGGGGCTGGGAAACTTTTCTGTGCAAGGGCAGGCAGTAGACATTCTAGGCTTTGTGGACCATACAGTACTTGTCACAATACTCAACTCTGCCATTGTAGTATGAACACAGCCATAGGCGATACATAATAAACATGGCCATGTACAAATGACGTATGATTTGCAAAAGCGGGCAGTAGGTCAGATTTGGCCCATGGGCCACAGTTTGCAGACCCCTGCATTGGAGGATCACCTGTGGGATAGGTGACCTTTGGAAGTAAGTGGTAAGTATCCCTTCCCGTCATCACCATCACAGTAAAGACAGGGTGCAATTAGAGGTTGAAAGACCCTCCCTTAATAGTGTCCAGGTGTGTATACCAGCCCAGGTTGGGTGGGGGTTACAATTAGCTGGCTTATGGGGTCTCTTTTAACACTAAATCCTACAATGCTATTAGATGGTAGACATAGGGAGCTAGTATGGGGTCCCTGAGTATCCAAGAGAGGGCAGGAGACCTTGGAAGAAGAAGCTGAGGCCCATAAGGCAAACTTCACAATTAGCCTGGGGCTGCTGCAGTCTCATTTGACACTTTTCCGCTTTGATCTCTTTCTTTGGAGAAACATTGCCTGGTAAGGGTTTTCTGTTCTTACAATTTTAGCAGATTTGAAGGGGATATCATGGAGATGGTCAGTTATCATCATATCAGATTAAAAAATCCCTTCTGTCTTCTGCTGTTTTGGTTCCTCCCTTACCCTATTTGCTCAACACACACACACACACACACACACACACACACACACACACTCACCACTCACTCATTGTGTATACATTTTCAGTTGACCAGCTGCATACAAAGCAGGCATCCAATTATCCAAAAGGAGCACTGCCTAAATAGAAAGCTGTAGCTCTCTCTAGCCCCCAAGGGCCTCCCCTTCAAGGTTTGCTTCCTGCAAACACTGTGTCCTTTTTGGGCTTCCTTCATAATCTGTTTAGCTTTCATCAAAAATATAGCAGGACTTGGAAGCAGGAGGAGGGATATGGGGCTGCTGGAGGGAATATTAAGTGTGCACACACCCAGGCTGCTGTTATCTGACTCTAGGCTGCCAGGCACGGCTGCATCTGGAATATTAAGATGCTGGGCTTCTCCTGAGGCTGCCAATATCTCAATTTGGAACCTGTACCAGACCACTGATAAATCGAGTTCTCACAAAACCCAGCTCAAACCCAAGTGGAGCCAGGCAGGATTCTAGGATTTTACCTGGCCATTACCTCCAGTAAAGAGCTAGCTAAGGCATCCTAGAAGACCTTCACTGAATTACCTTTCAGTCTTATGGCATGGCTGACTATAGATTTCTAAGACCTGACCTGAGGGACACTGGTATTTCTGCTATTTTAGCATCTGCTGCATTTCAGAGTAGAAATATGATGGGAGTGGGAATCAGACCATTTGTGTTCAAGTCCTGGCTCTGACACTTAGTAGTTACGGAGCTTCGGGCAAGTCTCAGCCTTGTGAGACTTAGGGTCCCAATTTGTGAAATGGAGATTTTAAAGTCAAATAAAATGAAGCCATTCCAAGTGCAGTTGATTCTTATTATTCGTGGTAGTTACATTCTATACAGTTGCTGCAAACACTGAATTAAATACTAAACCATTGCTCCTAGGGGAAATATGGAGTTAGGTTTCTGTAAGCTTTTGGTCATAATAGTTTAATCATTCTATCAACACATTGTTAAAACCTTGTTTTATGTGTGTTTCTGTTTAGACATCTTGTTTAATACAAATTGTTGATTAATTAACATTGAACTCATAGCCAACAGAACTACAACTCATGCGTCTGAGCCAAGTATACAAATTGTGTGGACGACTAGTTTTCCTACTGCTATGGTCTGAAGGTTGGTGTCCTGTAAAATTCATATGCTGAAATCCTACCTCCCAAGGTAGGAAATGGGGCCTTTGGAAGGTGGTTAGATCATGAGGGTGGGGCCTCCGTGAATAGATTAGTGTCCTGATAAAAGAGACACCAGAGGCCAGGCGTAGTGGCTCATGCCTGTAATCCCAGCGCTTTGGGAGGCCGAGGTGGGTGGATCACTTGAGGTCAGGAGTTTGAGATGAGCTTGGCCAATATGGTGAAAACCTGTCTCTACTAGAAATACAGCTTGAATAAAGCTTATCTAACACATGCATTTTCTTATAAGGCATGTCACATTCTTCTGGCCCTGCAGCACTTCAGCACCACACATGGGAGCTATTTTAAACAGTGGAATTGAAGCAGGTGGACAGGCAAGCCCCAGAATTGGGGTTTAGCCAGGGAAGGTTTGATATGGTTTGGCCATGTCCCCACCCAAATCTCATCTTGAATTGTAGCTCCGATAATTCCCACATGTAGTAGGAGGGACCCAGTAGGAGGTAATTGAATCATGGGGGGCAGGTCTTTCCCATGCTGTTCTTATCATAGTGAACAAGTCTCACAAGATCTGATGGTTTTTATAAAAGGTGGGTTCCCCTGCCCATGCTCTCTTGCCTGCCACCATGTAAGATGCGACTTTGCTCCTCATTCTCCTTCTGCCATGATTGTGAGGCCTCACCAGCCATGTGGAACTGTGAGTCAATTAAACCTCCTTCCTTGATAAATTACCCAGTCTTAGGTATGTCTTTATTAGTAGTATGAGAACAGACTAATACAGGTTCTTGGCTTCACCCAGGAAGGAATTCAAGGGTAAGCCAGTGGTGTTAAATAGCAGTCTTTTATTCAACTGGAGTTGCTTTTGGTGGAGCAGGGCTAATTCATAGGCAGTGTGCCCAGAGTCACATTTGTGGGCTGTTGGTGGCCATATTTATATCCAGTTACTTGCAATACTTGCAGTTACAATACTTGCAAATTAAGGGGCATGTTAATGGAAATTAAGGGGCATGTTAATGAAATTAAGGGGCAGGTTATTCAACAACATTATAGAAAGGGGTGGTAACTTCCAGGTCATTGCCATGGAATTTGTAAACTGTCATGCCACTGGTGGGAGTGTGTTATGCTAATGAGCAATGAGGGCAGCTGGGGATCGCTTTCTTTACCATCTGCTGGTTTTTGCCAGTTTCTTTTTTTTTTTTTTTTTTTTTTTTTTTTTTTGAGACAGAGTCTCACTCTGTTGCTCAGGTTGGAGTGTAGTGGTGTAGTCTTGGCCCACTGCAATCTGCACCTCCCGGGTTCAAGCAATCCTTCTGCCTCAGCCTCCGGAGAAGCTGGGACTAATGGCCTGCACTATGCACCATTGTGCCTGGCCAATTTTTGTAGTTTTAGGAGAGACAGGGTTTCACCATGTTGATCAGGCTGGTCTCGAACCCCTGACCTCAATGATCTGTCCCCCTTGGCCTCCCACAGTGCTGGGATTACAGGTATGATCCACCGTGCCCAGTTGGTTTCTGCTAGTTTCTTTACTTCATCTCATTTGGATCAGGTTCTGTTTTGTGTCAGCAGGGTTGTGAACAGAAAACAAATCCTGCTGGTCTCCTACCTCAGAATCACCAACAAAATCACAAAAATGTGCCACTCAATAGACTGCAAAAGTGTGCTGGTTTACAGTCTGACAGTCAAAACAAAAAGAGCTTGGTCCCACCTCAGCTGCGAGCATGCACATTTTCCCTCATCTGCATATGTCTGTGAATGACTGCAAATGCATCTCAAGAGTTGATTTGGGGGTTACACAGAAAGAAATTTTAGTAGGAGAATTTGCAAATACTAAAATGTGAATAATAAGGAAAAACTGCTTCATTGGGGGTCATAGTGAGGATCTATCGGAAAGTCCAAACACACCATCTCGTGTGCTGACTCCTTTGAAATCTACTTCCTGCCTGCTTCTTCCACTCTTTCTGCCACTGCTCCTAACACAGGCCCCATTCTCCACCCACCCCTCTTGCTCTCTGGTCAGGGAATGCTGCTGCTTACCTTTGGACCATTGCACATACTGTTTTCTGCCTAAGGTGCCCTCTTCATTCTCACAAAACTAAGCTATTATTCTTCTCAAAAGATGCCAATAGGTAGATATCTTCATCCATGTGGGCTGCTGTAATAGAATACCATAGACTGGGTGGCTTATCAACAACAGAAATTTATTTTTCATGGCTGTAAATGCTGGGAAGTCCAAGATCAATTTGCCAGTAGATTTGGTGCCTGGAGAGGGCCTGCTTCCTGGTACTTAGATAGCCATCTTTTCACTGTAACCTTACCTGGCAGAAGGGGCAAACAAGCTCTCTGGTCTTTCTCTCGCTCTTTTTTTTTTTTTTTTTTTCTCTGTCACCCAGGCTGGAGTACAGTGGCACCATCTCGGCTCACTGCAACCTCTGCCTCCCAATTTCAAGTGATTCTCCTGCCTCAGCCTCTGGAGCAGCTGGAATTACAGGCACGTGCCAGCATGTCCAGGTAATGTTTTTGTATTTCTAGTAGAGACAGGTTTTCACCATATTGGCCAAGCTCATCTCAAACTCCTGACCTCAAGTGATCCACCCACCTCGGCCTCCCAAAGCGCTGGGATTACAGGCATGAGCCACTACGCCTGGCCTCTGGTGTCTCTTTTATCAGGACACTAATCTATTCACGGAGGCCCCACCCTCATGATCTAACCACCTTCCAAAGGCCCCATTTCCTACCTTGGGAGGTAGGATTTCAGCATATGAATTTTACAGGACACCAACCTTCAGACCATAGCAGTAGGAAAACTAGTCGTCCACACAATTTGTATACTTGGCTCAGACGCAAAGAGTTTGATTTTTATGATTTGTTTTTTAAAGCACGCATAAATTATGGGACCAACAAATGAAAAGGACTTTTCATTAAGGATCTGTTTCTTTTGTTTCCCTTAATCATCAGCTCTTGAGGAAACTCCTTTGTGAATGTTCTCACTGTTAGGGTTTGGGGGAAATTCCTGCTCTATTTTTCCTGGCGTTTATACTCAAGACTTTGAGAATTCTCACTCCCAGCTTGTGGTTTCCATTCTTGCCCTATGCTTTCATCAGATGAGACCCTTTAGAATGGTGAGATACGAACAACCAGCACCAAAATAACATCAGAAATCAAAGCCAGCTCTTTATGTCTCAGAATGATAGATTCAGCCCTTAGCCCTGGTCACTCCGGGTCAGGGCTGGACTCCTGGAGATGGAGGAGCCAGTAATGTCATGAGTCCTGTGAGTCTGGCTCCCAGACAAGGCTAGGTGTCACTGTTGGCTGGGTTTGGGCTCCCATCCATTTTTGCCTGCTCCTTGGATATGTTTGCTCCATTCTTGCCTTGTTTCCTGCCTACCTCTAGTTCAGAGGCTTGTTTCCAAGTTTGTTTCATCTTCACTCCAGCCAGCTAATTTCCAGTTGCTCCTGGCTTCTCTCACCTGCGTGTACGGCCTTTCCTCTATTCCCTGCCAAGGCTCTGATGGTGTCATGTCATCTGACTTCAAGAAGAGGTGGCACTGGGTAGCAGAAAGAATACTGGGATGAAAGTTAAGCCGCCATGGGTTCTGGTACTGTTCCCCCCTCTCATTATCTGTATGTTTTTACACATGTTCTTTATTTTTCTGTGTCCCTTTTTTCCTATGTGAAAAATGAAAGGTTGACTAGATTGCAAAGAGCTTTTCCAGCATTCACATCCTGTGGTACTGTGAGTCTTTGGAAGAGAGATGGGTGGGATGCACCTGATTTGTCATCCACAAGTGGTAAACTACCTTTGAATGTCCCCAAGGCTAACGGAAAATCGGCTTCGTGACTGTTTGGTTGAAAATGTTCAGGAGCTATATTTCCCCAGGCTTGGGGGTGACAACACTCGGGTGAGTGCTGACTGTCAACACAAATGAAAATTAAGCAAAAGCAATAACAATAGGCAGGGAACATTATTTGTCTTTCAGAGTAATCTCAAATTCATTCATTACTCATCTTTTGGAGAAGAAAAGCCTCCTAGGGTATCAGAGGAAGTCTTACTACTCAATTTTCTAATGCTGCTTGGTGACTTAGAGATTGGCTTAAAAAGGAAACACAAGTAGCCAAATGCCCATGAATCAAAAGAAGAGAATATTCATTGATTTGGGGGCCTTTATAATATAAAATGAACAACACAGGATGACAGTGACAATAGTGGTGATGATGATGATGGTGGTGGTGATGTGGTGATAGTGATTGTGATGGTGGTGGTGATATGATGATGGTGATGTGGTGATAGTGATTGTGATGGTGATGATGGTGATGTGGTGATGGTGATGATGGTGATGATGTTAGTGATGATGATAATAACAATAGTCAGAACGTAATTATGTGCTAGGCCCTATGCTACGTCTCCATGCATACTACCTCACATAATCTTCAAAATCACATTGTATTATTCAAGGTCAAACCAATGCATAAACAATAATATTGTATAAACAATGAACCCAGACATGTTAAGGGGTCAATGGTAATGTTAGTAATCATAATGTTTTACATTTATTTCTAGTTTATAAGCCATTGCTCATCTATGATACCCTTTCTGCTTTGACATTAGCAACAACCTAAGTTGCAGAAAGGTGCGTATATCTCATGTTATAGAGAAAGAAATTGAAACTGGTGAAGGGCAACAGGCAAGCACCTAGAAAAGAATTGATGAAGAGCACTTCAGGGCAATTGCATCAGAAATTTGGGAAGGACAATCCCATCGTTGCAATTTGTGCCCTGCCTCCAACACACACACACAAACACCGTTTACTCTTATGTAGCAAAAGCATTTGCTTCATTGCATACCCTTTGGCTATGTGGAAACCTGATTTGGAAATACTTAAGACTGCAAAAAGTTCCCAAAAAGTTTTAGAAAGAAAACTGCTTACCTTTCCCTCCGTGGTGCTGGGCTTATTGTTTTGTTTGTTTTGTCTGGGTGGTTCTCTGGCCCTGCCTCCCCAAAACTCATTCCATGGGTCAGATGAAAGGAGATTGCTGTTCTCTGCCCCTCAGTGACAGCTGCTTTTTATTATTATTTTGCTGCATTTTTCTTTGAAATCATTGACTTTGGAAACTTTAGGCCTGCTTAACCTCCAGTCTTTGTTCCCTTGGCTGCAGCCAGGCCTGAACCTAGGCTCTGTGTGGAGCAGAGGGGGACTCTGGCCCCTTCCTTCTCTATGCTGCTTCCATTCCCCCCAACATCAGCCAAAGGGCTCAGACAAGAAGAAAAGATGATGTCAGTGTTCTCTCTTCCAGTTTCCACATTCAAGAACTTTATGAAACTCATTCTTTTAATCTTTATTCACATTCCACCTTGCCTCAGCTTGGTACCATGTGGCCTTGTGAGTAACTTTCTTATTTCATCTTCTAGGTCATTCATAAGGATGTTAATCATTTAGAAGGATGGGAGTTTTCCCTACCTAGAGAATGCTTTTTCCTGAACTCATTGAAAGTCTCTTTGATTTGCCCAGGAACTAAGAAAATAAGTAACATATTTATAAGCTCTGGGTGTTATATCAAAATCCCCACATTGGAGAGAGGTCTGCTGGCTGCTCCCACTGGCAGAGTAGGTGGTTGTCTATACAGTGTCTTTTAAAAGTTTGCTAGAAAAGGCTTCCTGCATCTAAAGATATTGCCTTGGATTCTGCATTACAGATATACAGCTTAGTGTTAAGCATTGGCCTCTTAGTGCAATATGGATGAGAATATCTTTTAAAATAATACTCCTTGAGTGGTTATCAGCTAGAATTGTGTCTGACTAGAATAACAGAGACTAGATTGAATTTTCTCAGATATAGCCGATGTTGTTAGTATCCCACCCATACCTGTCATTAAGGTTCTTATTGCTACTGCAAATACCCCCAATCACAGTCACAGGGCTGTTTTAGAGTAGGGGAGCATACTTGGCCTGTGTGCTGGGCAAGTCAGAGTACTGAAGAATGAAAGCCCTACAGAAGCAGCTCTCTTCCAAGGACAGATGGGATTGAGTGGATACATACCCCAGCCTCTTCTCCCCTTGGTTAGATAATCCTGGCAATGTTCTACACTGTCTCCAAGAATTCCCCAGGGATTAAGCTCCAGGTTCCCCTGCGCCATTGGCTTGGCGACACACTGCTACTGGCTCCCTTTCCTTCCCTGTGTCACTTCTCATCCCTCCGCTGGGGTTTCCTGAAATCACTCCCAAATAAACTACTTACGGCTGAATTCCCCCCTCAGGGCTGCTTTTGGGGAAACCCAAATTTGGGGTGCAGGTGAGGACAATCCATGAGACTTGAAGGACCCAGGCTGTTGCTTCCAGCACCACCTTCTTGAGTCTAGTTTTCAGTGTCATGGCCAGAGAGCTGCTGCTGCCCCTCCAGGTATTAGTCGGTATTTGAGGCAGGGAAAAGGGAGACAACACCAAAAGCCAAGACAAAGGCCAAAACCTCTGCCAAAGATTTTGCCCTTTAAACAGGAAGGGATGCTGTATTATTCAGGGTTCTTTTAGAGGAACAGAATTAATAGGATATATATTATAACAAATACATATATGTATTAATCATATACGTGTGTGTATATATGCACTCACCATATACATATATGTGCATATATGTATCCATCATATACATATATGCGCATATATGTATCCATCATATACATATATGCGCATATATGTATCCATCATATACATATATGTACACGCCATGCACACATATATGTACACATATGTGTGTGCATGTATATGTATATGTCCTTATACGAAGTAAATTAGCACAGGGATATAGATGATAAATATTAAAACTTTAATTATTAGAAAATTATAGGCCCAAACTACTTTTGATGCAACTATAGATCACAACACATCATAGAGTTAACTAAATAATTGATAATACTCTAAATTGATAATAATAAAGCTAGATGAACAGTAATTTGTATTTTACAGAAAGCAAAAATAGCAGCTCTTGAAAACCTCACCAGTTAAGAATAATTGTGGTAAACTTGTTCTAGTAAGAAATCGCATGAAATATTATTTGCATTGTGAGTGCAACTCATGATAGCACTGCAGACCCAGTGATGGAGGAAACTGACTTCCTCAAAGTGTTGGAGTACACCTACCTACCAGTATATATGTACATATATACACACATATACGTATATGTGTATATATGTACATATGTGTGTGTATGTGTGTGTGTGTATATATGGGAGTTTGTTAAATATTAACTTACACAACCACAAGGTCCCAAAATAGGCTATCTGAAAGTTGAGGGGTGAGGAGAGTCAGTCCAAGTCCCAAAACTGAAGAACTTGGAGTCTGATGTTCGAGGGCAGGAAGCATCCAGGATGGGAGAAAGATGTAGGCTGGGAGGCTAGGCCCATCTCTTCTTTCCACGTTTTTCTGCCTGCTTTCTATTCACTGGCAGCTGATTAGATTGTGCCCACCAGATTAAGGGTGGATCTGCCTTCCCCATCCCACTGACTCAAATGTTAAGTCTCTTTTGGCAACACCCTCACAGACACACCCAGGATTCATACTTTGACTCTTTAAATCCAATCAAGTTGACACTCGGTACCAACCATCACAGATGCCTTCTCCAAGAAGTTCTGCTTATACTTCTATTGCCAGAATTATTTCACACATACTCCCCCAACCTAACTACAATTGATACTATATTGAAAAATTGAATGGTTCTAGCTGAGCATATTGCCCTGCCAAACAAAACTGGGATTCTCATCGTGAAATAAAAAGAGAATGGATATCGGGTAGGCGAGTAGCAGTATTTGTCACCATAGTTACTGCCTTATGATGTATCTCTAGCACTTGAGTGAGGTGTGAGTTCATTAGATCCACACTGCTTCAAAGTGTCTGACCAGCAGCACTGGCATCATCTGAAAGCTGATTAGAAATGCAGAATATCAGGCTAGCCCCAGACCTTCTGAATAGGAATCTTTTTTTAACAGGACTGTCCCCCTTCTGCCTGCCCTCCCTTCTCAGGTGATTTGTATGCACATTCAAGTTTGAAAAACATTGTCTTCAATTACTTTCCTTAATGTCAAAGAAACAAGGGAATCCCTGATTCTTGGAATCTTTTCCTTGGCTTTGCCCAGTGCCTTCTCAGTGGCAAATTTCTGCTAAATAAAATCACAACTGAATAAATTATGTCAACCCATGGTTCAGGGAGAAGTATCCTTCCTAGTAGCTCATAATCAAAGTGATCCCTTCTCCTTGGGACGCTTCACCCCCTTGGTCAATGCTATTTGCATTTCTTTTTTTTTTTTTTTTTTCTGAATCATAGTCGGTTTCGAACATCTGTCTTTGTTTTCCTGAACCAAAAGGTCCAGGATCTTCTCTCGTTCATCTCCCATCATCTCCATCCCACCCCTCCTGATATCTACCCAGCTGGGTGCTTTGCTAGGGTAAATTGAGATGATTGAATCTTATTATCTTTCTGTGCCTAGTTCTACCTTTTTCTTTTTCTTTTCTTTTCAACCTTTTCTCCTGAACTAACAGGGTCATCTTTCTGGATTTTTCTAGCATTGTTTTATGGTTATAGTATTTTTAATAAATAGAGAAGTATGGTGCAGAGATTTAAAACACTTTTTGGCAGTAGGATTCTTTCTGCAAACATAGAAATTCAGTGTGTACCCAGAACACAGGCAAGCTGCAGTGCTTTAATGAAGTGGTGGGGGACTTGCAGCCCTTACCAATGGCCTCTCCATCATTGCCCCCTCAACCCCTATAATTCTTAAATTTTTTTTTTATCATAGTCTACTTGGGTGGAACAGAAACCTCCCTTACCCGTCAATTCCCTCTGTCAGTGACTGATAGGAGTTGGTGGAGATAAAATATAATTGAAGGACAAAATCAATTATGTTAAATTTGTTGCTATAAAGAAATACATATTGCATATTATCTGTATTGTAAAAAAAGAAAATGCATACAAGAGTCTATATATGCTAAAATAATGCCTTGTGATTTTAAGATAACTGATTTTTATTATACTTTCTTTGTGAGAAGGCTCAAGTGATTCAAATGACACAAGTTCACAGGCAGCATATAAGTGTGTCATTTAAGTGTCCTTATACAAAGCAAATTAGCACAGGGATATATATGATAAATATTAAAACTTTAATTATTGGAAAATGATAGGCCCAAACTACTTTTGATGCAACTATAGATCACTGCACATCATAGGGTTAACCAAATAACTGATAATACTCTAAACTGATAATAATAAAGCTAGATGAACAGTGATTTATATTTTACAAAAAGCAAAAATAGTAGCTTTTGAAAACCCCACCAGTTAACAATAATTGTGGTAAACTTGTTCTAGTAAGAAATCATATTTTTGCATTGTGAGTGCAACTTGAGATAGCACTGCAGACCCAGTGATGGAGGAAACTGACTTCCTCAAAGTGTTGGAGTACACCTACCTGTAAGGCATTACACACACAGTAGGAGCTGGGAAACTCAGCCAGGCTCGAAAGATGTCCTCACTTTGGAGTGAATACTCAGACTCTTCTGCAAACTCCAATAATGAGCAATTTTTAGTTTATGAGTGACAAAATTTAAGAACCCGGATTGCTGAGTTTAAGTTGTGACTATGTAGCCTGTGGTCCTGAGTCAAGATGAAAGTCTACAGTCTTCCCTCAAAGAAAGGGAGACCTCTTGCCTTCACCAAGCTTTGAAAATCTGTAAAGAAGGCAGAGAGTCGGACTGGAAAAATGCTTCGCTTCCCTCAAAGGAGCCTCCTTCATTATGCGGTGCTGCTGGAGACAGAAGCTAAACTCACCAGATGGGCTCCCTCGATGGGCCAGGAGTGCATTCGTTTCTCAGCAAACTCGCCTTGATGTGGTGTGAGTTTCAGGGAAGTAACTAGCGGGCCGTGCTGGTGGTTCATTAACCGAGTCCCCAAACACCCCAGGAGGCATGACAGCGAGACAGCTTCCGAGTGAGGGTTTCTTAATGGGCTGAGCCGTTTTACTCGTTTGCTTAAAGACCAATTTAAAAGCAGTTCAGCAGTTCTGCCACTTCATACCACCCTTGACTCCAACCACAGGTGGGTGCCTGTGGATCTCCTCAGATTCTAAGGCCACCATCCAAAGTGGTTCTGACTGTGTGTGTGAGCAGAGTAGACAGTTTGTAAATATGATTGTTCATCTCCAGGGTTGCTTGTTCTTACCAGTGGCCATAACTCAGGGGCTTGCAGGTGAGACCTGCCCAACATCATCAGGCTGTAGAGAAAAGGAGGAAGTAGAAAGAGGGCAGAGATGGGTACAAGGCAACCAACCATCTGCCACGGAAATGGCAGCTAGCAAGCCAGTGACTACTGTAACCATGGGTGTGGCAGATGCCATCATGGCTCCTGTTAGCCCTAATACCTGAGGCAGTTTAGGAGCAAGTGCAGACATCTGAGACACTATGGAATTACAGGCAGGGCTGCTCCATGGATAGGGATGTACAGAACCAGCCTTGGGCACATGTTGTCTATGACTGGAAAGATCTTGCTGTCATAGGCTCCCATGGTCCATTCTAGTAAAGGCTGATTTCTCTAACGGAGGCTCCTAGGTTACCTCACTAGTTCTGGGTTTGTCTGGGTTTGACAGACATGTCTGATCCACTTTGTTCAGAGTATCCACTAGAATCTACCCACGGATGGTTTGGGTTGTCTCCACCTTCCCAGAAATGCATGTGTATCTTGGAGATTCCAAGCCGAGTAGTTTAGAAATAGCGTTTGTCCTGTCTGGGTAGTGGTCATAGCATATCTAATAGTTCTAGGAAGAGCCCTAAAATTTAACTTTGCTTCAGAAGAGTTGAGGAAGAAGAGTTGGACCTTGTAGGACCTTTAGCAGTTCCTGCAGTTTCTGATGAAACTGTAAGGCTGTGCTTCTCAAATCATGGTATACATAAGCTTCACCAGGTCTTGGGGAGCCTGGGATTCTAAAGTTTTAGTAAGTATTCCTGGCATTATGTTTGAAACCACACGTCACAGTTTCCCAACACAGTCTTCACAAAGTCAGCATTAGCAGGTGTGGGTGAGGATAGAGAGTGTGTCCGAAATGATTTTGAGACCTGGGCTCAGCATGCTTTGTGAGTTAAGAGACAGGCAAAGACTGTGGGGGCTTAGGAAAGAAAGAGAGCTCAGATAGAGCAATAGTATATGAATAGATTTGGGTTGAGAGATTTTGCAGGCACTGTCTTCTTTCTTGAATGTCCCCTGAAAATTAGTTAGGCCCCAGTAGTAAATTTTTACTCAGCAGCCCTAAGCTGAAATATATGTGGTGCCTACCTTTTGGTAATCCCTTTTAGAGGAAAATGTTTAAAAATACCTTATTTTGGTCCCCAGGAGAGGGTTTACCGTCTAATTCTAGATGACAAATGCATTCCTCCAGTTTGAGATATGTACATGTATCACATGTCACCTGATAGGTGTAAAATGGGGGCCACAATGATTGCCTGGGGAATCTGAATTTTTGATGGGAGCATGGAGTTTAGAAAAGTAAGAGTTGTAATTCAATAAAAAGATACCTTTTTCAAGGCAATTCTAGCATTAGGCATACTGGTAAGATATTAGAACCATTCCCATAAAGTCAGGAACAACACAAGATTCTACACATCCTTACTATGATTTAGCTTTATTTTGGAGGAGCTAGCCATTGAAATTTGATAAGAGAAGTTTGCCAAATGCCAAGGGTTTGGTGAGGGTCAGTTGCTCACTGCACAGAAAGCCAATCACTGAGACAGTGGGTATTGTCAGAAAAGAAAAGCTTTGTTGTGGGTGACGTCTGCAGAGAGATGGGAGACAAGGCTCAAATTAGTTTTTTCCATGACTAAAGTTAGGGGTTTGTATAGTGGGGAAGGAAGAGGAGTTGGTCAACAGGCAGCAGGTGGTCAGACAAGGGGTCTGGAAAGTTTCCACTCCTTGATGCTATCTGGGAGGCCTGACGATTGGTTTTCTGAGAATGAAACTCAGATAAGACAAATATAAGTTTCTCAAGCTTCAACAACAGGAAAGTCAATATCTATGTTTACTCAAAAAAAGCTATAAACATCATTTCTATGGGAAAATTGAGCTGGTTTCAGAAGGAAAGGAGGTATAAAACTCAGAAAGAAAGTAGCACAATTTTCATTGTTTTCAGATGATATATACTTGAAAAATCCAAGAAGACCAACTGAAAAACTGTTACAAGCAAGTGTATCCAGTAAGAAGGCCAGATACAAAATGAATATAGGAAAATCAATAGCATTACAATATTACATAATATATAATTCCAATATTATGTAATGTAATTCTGATATTATGTAGTATAATTCCAATATTATGTAATATAACCAATTCAATAGCATTATATAACCAAAATCAATAGCATCCCAATATCATATAATATATAATTCCAATGTTATATAATAACTAGTTAGAAACTATATTTGAAAGGAAAAAATTCCATTTATAATAGCAAAAGAAACAATAAGAATAAACTTTACAAGAAATATGCAAGATCTATGTGAAGAAATTCATAAACACTACTTAAGACCAATGTAAAAATACTTCCTGTGTTCTTGGACAGAAAGACTCAATACTGTAAAGATGGCAGATCGTCCTATGTTAATTTGTAAATTTTAAGTAATCTCAAAGCAACAAGAATTTTTTTAACTAATTGAGTCATTTCTAAAATTTATATGGCAAAATAAAGGAGCAAGAATATTTAGATAAATGCTGAAAAGAACGGATAATACGAAGGAAGATAAAGCTTTCTACCTATTATAAAGCTATAATATTGTAAATGGTGTGCAACTAGGGAGGGATACACAGACGGATCCATGCAACAAAATGAGGTAGCCAGAAAAAGACCCAAATACAGGCAAAAATAATTTTTTAATAAAGATAGAATTTCTTATCAGTGGGGAAAAAAGACTTCTTATGAAATAAATAGTGTTGGGACAATGATTCCCATGTAGAAAGAAAATTTAAAAAGTAAAGTTGGATTCTTGTCTAAATCTTTATGAAAACAATTTAAATGGACTGAAAAAGATTAAATAATATCCCATAAAATCACTAGAGGAAAATATAGAATAAATTTAAAACGAGAGAGAGAGAGAGAGAGAGAGAGAGAGAGAGAGAGAGAGAGTGTAACTCGCATATAACCCAGATGCCTTAACAGAAATTATTAATATGATAGTTGCAAAATTTATTTTGCCTGATAAGATAAACCAATTAAAAGGCAAAAGACAGAAATGTGCTAATTTTCTTATATATAAAGAAATCCTAGTAATCAATAAGAGAAAAACAACAAATCAAAAGACAAATGGCAAAGTACATAAGCAGACAATTTCCAGAGAAGAAGATACAAGTGACCTTTTAAAATAGGAAAATATACTTGATCTACTCATAATGGAATACGTGAAGCTCAAAGTACAATGGGATACCATATTTTTAACTATCAGATTTTAATGATCAAAAAACTGATATACTGTGATGGTGAAGATGTGAGAAAATAATTGTTCTCAACTGTTGTGGATATATTCTCTATGGAAGGCAGTTTGACAGGACCAATTTAAAATGTGCATACCCCTTGAGCCGGCAATTCCACTACTAGGAATTTACTATAGAAATATACTTGCATTTTTACAAAATGAAGGGCACATAAGGTTATTCTGTGTGTCATATATTGTTATGTAATGGTAATAATGCAGTGAAGATATATTTTAAAACATTAAATTCTATTAATGGAAGCTGGTTAAATACATGTGGAACAACCATAAAATAGAACAAAATAGTCAATTAAAAACACGAAGACTGTTTTATAGCTGTTGAGATGAAATAATCTCAAAGATATGTTGTCACATATTTTTAAAAAGCCACAGAATACATATAGCATACAACCATTTTTATGTACATGTATGTGTGTTTTAAGATCTGTACCAACAGATCTTAATCGTTTTGGTGTCAGGAAGCCTTTATACTCTTAAAAATTATCAAGAACTCTAAAGTGATTATCTTAGAAAATTCTAGAAAACCTAAGAATACACAAGCACACATTCCATTAGCTGTCAACATGATGATGTCATCACATATATATAGCCTTTGGAAAACTCCACTGTATACCTCTGTTAGAATAAACGTGAAGCAGATGAGTAATGCTTTGGTATTATAATAAAAGTAGCTTTGATCTTATGGACTCCCTCAGAGTCCTGAGGACCCCAGGGGTCCATGGACCACACTTTGAGAACAGCTGACCTTTACATCTATAATTATATATGCATAGAAGCGTTCTGCAAGAATACCCCAGAATGGGTAACCATTATTGCCTCTGAAAAAATTAACCTGGAAGACCAGGGACTCTGGAGGAAGAAGGATGTGCTTTTTACCGCCTAACGTTTTGTAACTTTTCAATTCCATGCATGTGTTAGTGATTACATTTTTTAAAAAGAAACTTAGGGATTTAGAGAAATGAATTGAAATGCAAACAGAAATTTATGAGCTGTAGAATTAATCAGAGTCATGGACAAAGATTGATGTACATGAATATTTGTTGCAGCATTATTTGTAACAGCAAAGACTTGGAAACAACCCACATGTCCAAAAATAGAGATTGGTTAAACAAATTATGGTATATCTATACATTGTAATTCTATGCAGTCATTAAAAACCATAAATCTCTAGAATGTTCTGTGACATGGGAAAATGCTTATAATATAATGTTAAGTTAAAAAGTAGCACAGGATATAACTTTGCATCAACCAAATGATTCTGGCTTAAAACAATACTGGAAGGAACTGTAACAAAATTTTGAGTCATTCCTTTTAGATGGTAAGAATGTGGGTTATTTAAACTTTCTTTTAAACACAGCTCTGAATTTTCCAAATTTCCCACAATTAATATGTATCACTTTTATAATCAGAAAGAAAATTCTATAAAAGAAAAAAAAATTAAAGGATTCCTTCCCAGGAATATGAGGGGCTGTGTAGCTTCAGCTGCAGGTGTTAAGGGAACAGTGAAGTATTTTTGAGGGGGTTTACTGCCCCTGGCTATAGCCTGTGGTGATGAGTCCTGTCCTGGTGGACATTTGGGTACATGCGGCACCAGCTGTGGCAGATTGACCTGCAATGGCACAGCCTGGCTGGGGACACAGGTAAAGGGAAAGACAGAGGAACCTGGTGAACAGGAAGAAGTGGTATGTCTGTTACCTATTACTGCAAAACAAATTTATCTAGAACTTAGCCACCAAAAATACAGTAAATATTTATTATCTCACAGGTTATATGAGTCAAAAACCTGACCAAAGTAGGTGATTCTGGTTCAGGGTCTCTTACAAGGTTATAGTCAGGGTATTGGCTGAGGTTCCAGGCATCTGAAGGCTTGCCTGGGGCTGGAGCATCTACTTCCAAGATGGCTTATTCACATGCCTGGCAAGTTACAGCTGACTCTTGGCAGGAGTCCTTCGTTCTTGCCACATGGACCTGTCCACAGGGCTTCTTAAATATCCTTACAACATGGCAGCTGGCTTCCCTCAGAGCAAGTGATCCAAGAGAGCCAAAGTGTCTTTTATGACCAAACTCAGAAATCATACTCTCATTTCGGTCTATCCTATTGGTGACACTGATTAGCCCTAGTCACGTTGGGAATGCAATGGACAGGTGTGCAAATATGAGAATGTGGGACCATTTTTGAGGTTGGTTAACACCAGTGGACATATGCTTTTCAGAGTAATGAGCAGGACTCCAGAGTGCGGCTGTTAACACAGGGCCAGACATCTTGGACTGGTGGGAGAGTTGAGGGTCTGTTTTGCAGGGTTGGGACTGACTGTCTGGGCCATACTGGCTGCTAAGCCATCAGGAGCCATAAGGCAGGGTTTGGGACTTGGAAAGGGGAAGTAGACACAGAGGGGGCTTTTCCCTTCTGACACTGATATCACTCCCTGTGTACAGGACTGTTGTCCCACTAGCTGGGGGTGCAGATATTGGCCGGTGGTGATACAACCTTGTATCCTGGATGTGTTGGGTCAGCCTTGATGTAACTTTATTTTCCAAAAAACTTTGAAATATCTGCAAGATATTGGCATCATAGCATCCAAGCTACTTCTCCCAAATTGCCTCATATGTGGAAATGTGCTGTATACAAAGGTCCCATCCGACTGTGTCTTTAGATTGGTGGCTCTGAAAATATGGTTATGATGGACCTATGTTTCCCCAGTGCTGGTCAAATCCACTTGGGTACTCAGTTCACAATCAGCAAGGGGTGACAGCAGAGGACTCTGGGGTTCTGTCACAATGGGATGAACAAGGCCAGTCCTGGATACCAGGGTAGACAGGTGCTAGGGTCATATACCCATGAGACTTTGAGAAGAATGATTAGGTGGGGCCTATGTAGGGAGTCAGTGCCAAGAGGGACCAGTGAGAGGAAAAGGGCAAGTTCCAGCTTGTCTTAGTTTGATTTGCCAGGAGCAAAGTCCATCCCAAATTTTCTCCAGGTGAGGCGTTCATTATAAGATCACAGATCTGATGTAAACCACCAGTCCTGGGGCGTTTAGGTGCTTCACTATTGACATGACTCAAATGTCAGCTCCACACAGTCTGGGATTCCTATTTCAAATTTTGGAGAGAAAAGCTGATTGGTTCAACCTGGCCTGGGGCTTTGCTTCCCTGGAGTCAGGTGTTCACCTCTGATCTAATCAGCTATGGCTATGACTTGAGGTCCCATGGTAATTAATAATGCCCCCTTGGCTATAGCATAATCACAAGAAAGGGAAAAGGGAGGAGAGATAGGTAACTCTAGTTTATTTCTCAAAGAGAGGCCTAGGACCTGGTGTGCACACAGTTGGGCCAGCAAGGGACTGGCATCATGGAAGCCTGTTAGGGGGTAGCAGACCTCAGAGAAAGGGCACTGTCTAGGGGGAGGGTCCTATAAGAACAACACTAAGAAACAGTCTTTTAAAAAATTAGGGACAGGGTGTGGCTTGGTCATAGAGGCAAGACAAAATAGGATTCACTCAATTTATTAGAAACAGGATTCAAAGTGAGAGGGGAATTAATATGAGAGGGAGTTGATGTTGAGCTGCGTGGTCTTAATTCCTCCTAGCTAGAACCAAGATTGGTCTCTGAATGGGGATGGGGCTCAGTCAAAGGTGTTCTGCCATCCTAGGGTCTGGATAAGAAAGGAAGACAAGGACAGAGGCCCGGGCATGACAATGCATGTGGGAGATGATAGATCAGATTAGACTGGCCAGTGGGAGCTGTCTTTTATTTGATCATTATTTGTCCAATTGACAACTGCAGCAGGTCAATTGCATGTAATCTATTGCTCAGAGATTGACTTGCCTACAGTTGATCTGATCCACCTCACAGACATGTCTAAGTTCTAAGACACCAAAAGGCTTCTCCCTGATGCCACTAAAGGTCACAGACCACAGTTCTGGCTGCAAGGCAGAGAGAACTACATGGAAAGGATACTGCACATGGGTTTGGAGCCCTTTAAAAGGCTTTTCAAGAAGGCTGTGTCGATAACCAAATTACCCGAAAAGGGTTTCTTTCATCTTCCTCAGCTCAAAAGGATATTTAAAAAGGCAAGAGCATGTTAGAATAGCAGCAGGCGGTAAGACCAACACTTGTTTGTTCGTAATAGCTCCCACCCCTCTTCCCTGATGTACTGTGCTTTGGCAAGAACAGGGATTGCTGTGAAATGTTCAGTGGTGGACACAGTGTGCTTCTCTCTTGCTCTTTCTCCCGTAGATGTGAGGTTGTTTCTAGTTTTTAGGAGAAAGCTGTCACTCTTTGGTGTCTGGGAAAGGCTTTTCTTGTGTCTATGCCACCTCTTATCAAGCTGCCAGGTAACTCTTGTTTCCACAATGATATATTCACAGACTGAATCATGTTGAGGAGAGATTTTGCTCTCTGGTGATGGTTGGGCTCCCCAGCTGGACTGTGGATCCCTGGGGAGTTGAAGTCATTGTTTTTCCTCCGGGTAACTCTAGTCTTCTGGACCCTTCCTAGTCTAAGTCATCTAATGCAATGCTTGCAGGTCTTCCCCTTCTTTGGGAGTTGGTAAGCCCATTTGCTAGATATTTCTGACTCTCCACCTTGCAGGCCCTCTTGTGGGATGATGTAAATCTTCCCAGCCAGAGTTGTGCATGGAAGTGACATGTGACATTTCCAGGCTGGAGGATTTACATGTGTGTGCAAGACCCTCCAAGTTCACAAGAGTGGGTGCTCCCTCAGCCCGGATCTCTAAGTGACTATGATGATCAGAGCCCTCAGCTCACCCGAAATAGACATGGATTATGAGAAGAATGTGTGTGTGTGTGTATATATATATATATATATATATATATATATGCTCTGTTGCCCAGGCTGGAGTGCAGTGGTGCAATCTCGGCTCACTGCAAGCTCCGCCTCCTGGGTTCATGCCATTCTCCTGCCTCAGCCTCCCGAGTAGCTGGGACTACAGGTGCACGTCACCACGCCCGGCTAATTTTTTGTATTTTTAGTAGAGACGGGGTTCACTGTGTTAGCCAGGATGGTCTCGATCTCCTGACCTCGTGATCCGCCTGCCTGGGCCTTATATATATGGTTTTTAATTTATTTAGATTTAGAGGGGCGGGGGTTGGTGGTTGTCATTACATCATAACCTAGCTACTCTAATTTCTTTATGGGGATCAGATTCTATTACTATGTATTCTGCAAAACTATTAAAAGTCATTTAAAAAAAAAAAAAAAAGGAAAAGAAAAAAAGTCACTCATAATTCTGCCATCCAAATCTATTTTTCAATGTTTTCCTCCAGTTATTTTTTTGTATGTTTACTTTCTGCTGAGTTGTAGCATAGGTGTGGATTCTATTTTGTACTCTGGGTATTTTTCATTTAATTTTATCAATGCCCCATGATAGTAGGAACCTAGACTGTTTTTTAAATATGTTTTTAAATTATAAGTTTAAATTATAAATTTAAGTTCTAGGGTACATGTGCACAACGCACAGGTTTGTTAATAGGTATACATGTGCCATGTTGGTTTGCTGTACCCATTAACTCGTCATTTACTTTAGGTATTTCTCCTAATGCTATCCCTCTCCCAGCCCCTCAGCACCCAACAGGTCCCAGTGTACGATGTTCCCTGCTCTGTGTCCAAGTGTTCTCAGTGTTCAATTCCCACCTATGAGTGAGAACATGCGGTGTTTGGTTTTCTGTCCTTGTGATAGTTTGCTGAGAATGATGGTTTCCAGCTGCATCCGTGTCCCTGCAAAGGACACGAACTCATCCTTTTATATGGCTGCATAGTATTCCATGGTGTATATGTGCCACATTTTCTTAATCCAGTCTATCATTGATGGACCTTTGAGTTGGTTCCAAGTCTTTGCTATTGTGAATAGTGTCGCAATAAACATATGTGTGCATATGTCTTTATAGTAGCATGATTTATAATCCTTTGGGTATATATCCAGTAATGGGATTGCTGGGTCAAGTGGTATTTCTAGTTCTCGATCCTTGAGGAATTGCCACCCTGTCTTCCACAATGGTTGAACTAATTTACACTCCCACCAACAGTGTAAAAGTGGAACCTAGACTGTTTTATTCACCATGGTCTCTCTCCATGGCCCATCACATAGAGCAAAGCACATAGTAGGTGCTTAATAAAGAATGATTAAATTAATATTTAATGACTTTAACTACTCTCCTTGTAGCATGCCGATCCTTACAAGATATCTTGTATGTGACTGGTCAACAATGTCAGGCTACAGATTCAGAGCTCAGGCTTGCCAAGTGGCAGAGTATATTTTAAAAGAAATCCTGGTTTTGTTTTTCCTCTGTCCAGCATTGGGCCCACGCTCTCTTCCTAATTGTGCTGGAAACTCACAGTCTTATTCTAGTACCTGTCAACTCTGTTACCCAGTCTTGAATGAGGCCTTTTGGCCACTTGAAGAATCTTACAGAGGATTTAGGACTTGTATCTTAAAGACTATACTTGGTCGTTTCTTCTACTTTGAAACAGGAGTCTGGATAAGCCAAAGGTTTTCCCAAAGTCACAGAGCCTCTGAGAAGAAAGGCTGGGATGAAAATCTACTTTCCTGAACATAAGTCTTGGTTCATTTGAATGTTTCTTCTGGGTTCCAATTCTTGCTCTTGGCCCAGGGTTAGCTCCTTTGGTCATGGGTTTCCAAATGCCTTAGCACCTTACCTCCGTCCTGCTTGCTGCTGCTGCTGCTGCTGCTGCTGCTGCTGCTGCTGCTGCTGCTGCTGCTGCTCCTCCTCCTCCTCTTCCTGCTGCTGCTGCTGCTGCTCCTCCTGCTCCTCTTGCTGCTCCTCCTGCTGCTCCTCCTGTTGCTTCTCCTGCTGCTCCTCCTGTTGCTTCTCCTGCTGCTCCTCCTGCTGCTCCTTCTTCTTTCCTCCTCCTTCTCCCTCTCCTCCTCCTCCTTCTTCTTCTTCCTGTCTCTCTCTCTCATAACACGTATTTTCCCCCAGCCAGAATACAATTGTATCCTGTCCTTATTTTTGACAGTTGACCATGATTACTGACTTGCTTTAGCTTAGCGAAGGTAAGGGTACCTGTCATGCCCTTAGGAATTTTCACATTTGCTATATTTAATTGTCACAACAACTTTGTCAGAAAGAGATTATAATCCACTTTTAAGCAGGAGAGATAAGGCCAAGAGTTAAAACTCTTGGCCAAGCCCAGAATACTAACTACGTTAAATAAAGTAAAATTAATTTAATAAAGTAAAATTAACTTGAATAATATATTTTATTTAACCTGATATACCCAAAATATTATCATTTAAACATGTAATCAATATGAAAAATATTAAGGAGAGATTTTATGTATTTTTTCATACTAAATATTGGAAATGTGGTGTGTACTTTACACTTACAGTCCATTTGAGTTTGGATTAAGCATATTTCACGTGTTCAATAGCCACATATGACTAATGGCTACCATATTGGACAGTGCAGGTCTACAGCATAAATCAGAGTATGAGACTTCCCACTAAAATAGTGTCTTCCCATTGCAATCAAAATAAAATGCAAACTTGTTACCATGGCCTATCCAGCTGTAGAAGATCTAGATCTTGACTGCACCTACACTTTTCTGTCTTCTGTTCACTATCAATCTGTTCCAGCCAGATTGATTTCTTACTGTCTCCTGGACATGCAAACCAATTCTCATCTCAGAACCATTGTATGTGGTATTCCTTTGCTTAGAATGTCATCTGTCATAAGCTTTTCTTGACTGCCTCTTTCCCACCAATCAAGACTTAACTCTAACCTCCTTAAAGAGGACTTCTCCAATTATGAAGCTAGACCTAGGGCAGCACCCGCACTTGCTGTTCCAAGTCATCTACTGCATGGCCCTATTTTGTTTTTTATAGTACCTATTATTATCTTAAATTACTTTATATGCTTGTACATTTATTATCTGTCTCTCATCGTTAGAGTGTAAGCTTCTTAAGGTGAAGGACCTTTTATTTTGTCCAGAGCAAAAAATTCCTGGAACGTAGAACAACATCCTGTATACATTAAGTACACAAGGAGTATCTGTTGACCAACAAAATGCCTAACTTGATTGATCCTATAGGTCCTAATCAGATTTTGCAGTTGTGAGATGTGTTTTACCTTAAGTCACTTTGCTGAATTTGTCATGTCATTTTTATTGTTACTTCCCTTATAGAGGATTTAGGTACCTTCTTGACTGAGTTGTTCACTTTTCCCTTTCCAGAAATTGGGAGTTTCCTGAGGAGGGTGTTAGTGGTCTCAATGTCCTCTTTGGCCACTTCCTCTCATGGTACATGGTCAACTCACATTCCTCCTTCCCCAGCCCAATGGCCCAAGTCATCTGCAAGGTGACTCAGAGCAGCCCACCTCACTTTTGTCTCTTGGGGATTCCAGTATCTATGTCAGAATCTGTGCCACGTCCACTCCCCATCTCTCTGATTTGGTATTTCAACTTCTTCCTTTGTTGATCTTGGCTCACCTCATTCCATTTTACCTCATCCCATTTTCTCTATTGTGAGGTCATCCAGAATTTAAGAGCATGAACTTCTTAGTCAGGTATCCAGCTTCAGCTCTAGTTACCTGTGTAACTTTGTCGGGGAGTTAACCTCCCTGAGCTTCTATTTGTGATCTGTAAAAAAGAGGTACTATTACTTTTCCTCAGAGTGTTACTAGGAATATTAAATGAAATAGTGAATGAAAGCCTTTTTGAAATAGATCGTAATAAGTGCACAAGATGTGTTAGCAATCATTGCTCACACTTTTTATCTTTCCATCTCTATTTCCCCTATGTGCTCTTAAATTCATTTTCCTGCCTCCCATCCTTTTGATGGAAATTATATAGGATAGGGGTGTTTAAATTATAACTTTGGGCGTGAGTTAAAGCCCTAACTTTTCTCAGTGGGTTGTGTAAATGTTGGAGGAAAAGAATCACTGGTTTGAATTCCAACCCTGTTATTTACTTGCGGTTTTACCTTGGGCAAATTATTTTGCCTCTCTGAGCCTTAGCTGTTTTATCTCTGTAATAGAAATAATAACATATACCTTTTCCCAAAAAGCTGTGTGATGTGTTAGACACCCACACGTCTACAGATGTGTACATTAGTGCCTGGTAGATTATCAGTATTAATTCCTGCCTCCTTTAAAAAAATTATCTAAAAAAGATTTTTTTTGAGATTTAGTGTGATCTAATCTACAGGGAAAGGCACTTATTTTTCCTTGGGAAAAGTTTGAGACAATGTATACATCATGAGAATTAATTGAGACTCTTGTGTCTATGAGATGCAAAAGCAATGGACAGGGGCATTATTAGAGAATGTTAAACCCTGGCAGCTCATTTAAAGTTTCAAGTCTCTGCAGCCTCCTAGTGGCCATTGGGTGCAGCAGACGATTCATGGTTACTGACAAATTACTGGAGTCAGTAATGCCTTTGGTCAAGAATTGTATAGAGAAATAGGGAAAGGCTGGAGTTTTAGTCATTTTTCGTATTTCAAATAAAAATTCCTCTTCCAGTAGGTATGTCAGAAAAATCTGATGAAAATCAAACGTATATTGTACTAGGAAAGTATTAACTACCGTAGCATTTTCCTCCCCCTTTTCTTTCTTTTCCTCCCTTCCTCCACCAAGATAGAAACATACTTTCTTCTCCTTGGATGAGATAATTATTTGCCCTAAAACTTGTAAAGTCAGTGTATCCAGTGTGACTTCCAGAGAGAGGGCAGATGCCTGTCAAATTAAGTGAGTTGCCAAACATAGAGCAGGAAGAAAGCCATACCGAGAATCAATATTCCTTTGTTACTGGGTCTTCCACTTGCCAAAGGCATTGCCACAAAGCTGGAAAGAGCCCAGCTCCTAGGAGAACAGAGGTTCCACTTGGCCCTATCTCTTGTGGGGTGGTAGGCAAATTACTGCGGCCCCCAGGAGCTCAGTGAGGGAGGTTCAATGTGACACTGTGCTCTGATCCTATGAGAAAACTCCTGTGCTACCCACCAGGCTGTGAGCTCCAGAGAGGATCTTGCCTCATTCTTAGCTTCAACAGTCAGCTCAAGGCCTGACATCCAGCCTTCAAGAAGGAATCAAGGGGATTTGTGTGACCCAAAGATGGTAGTTTTGTCTGAGGATCTAGTGAACCACTTGTTATAAAAACAGCTATTATCTGAGTTCTGCGTTGGCAGCTCAGGAGAGACGAAAGGAAAGTGAGAGGAGAGGTATGGCCACTACAGGTGATTAAAAAAGGCCTAAGGTTCTGAACCCTCATTCCCAAGATTGTGGGCAAGCAATTAAATGCTCTGCAACTCAGTTTCTGCATCTGTAAAACTGGAATGAAAATGTTTACCTTGCAGGGACTAGGGAGGTTGCACGTGTTCAGACACCATTCTGAGAAAACGGAGTGACTGACAGGGGTCTGAAATGTATTTGTTGTAGCTGCAGAACAACTCTGCCAGACCAAGACCATCCATCCCTCTCTGCCCCCCTACTCCCAAATTCTTCTGTGTGGACGGGGGGACTCCTCAGTTTCTAGGAATGCATTCAAATAATAGATGGATCAGAGAATATTTTGTCTCAGGGCCTTAATACAAGCTGTTCTCAGATTTGCCAGTGTCGCGCTGCCACCCCCTCCCCACTCCCTCCTCCCTTCCCTTAGCCTCCAGTTTTATTCTGGAACCTGCTTTTCCCGAAGTCGGACCCGTTTAATCTCTTAAATGTATAATTAGGGAGAGTGCTTGATTGCAAAGGCCTCTTCCAGTTCTCACATTTGCTCCCTTTCACACTGCAGAGAAATAGGGCAGGGAATCTGGAGGAAGGGAAGGAGCTAGAGACTGGAGAGGGACGGAGGGCGGATGGGGCGGGCTCACTGCTTTTCTCAATGAATGCCGAGGCCTCTGCAGATTTGCATAGGAGCCGACCGAGCCACACCATTGGTTGGAGGGCGCTAGTGGGGCGGGGCGGGCAGCGGCGCGGAGTTGGCTCGTGAGCCCCGCCCCCTCCGGGCCCCGCCCCCTCTCTGCGCGCGCTCGCGCGGCTCCGCCAGCTGCAAGTGGCGGGCGCCCAGGCAGATGCGATCCAGCAGCTCTGGGGGCGGCAGCGGCGGTAGCAGCTGGTACCTCCCGCCTCCTCTGTTCCGAGGGTCGCGGGGCACCGATGTGCTTTCCGGCCGCCCTCTGGCCGGCCACCCAAAGCTGCGGGCGCTGATGATGGGTGAGGAGGGGGCGGCAAGATTTCGGGAGCCCCTGCCCTGAACGCCCTCAGCTGCTGCCGCCGGGGCCGCTCCGGTGCCTGCGAACTCTGAGGAACCGAGCGAGGCGCGGGCGACAGCAAGGACGCTGTAAACTTGCGCAGCGCGGGGGTTCGGATTCACGCCCAGAAGTTCAGCGGGCAGAGCAGTCCGAAGCCTTCCCGCAGCGGAGAGATAGCTTGAGGGTGCGCAAGAAGGCAGCCCGGTCGTCGGATCCCGCCCAGACCGGGCAGAGGAGCTCGGAGGAGCCAAAAGGAACGCAGGAGACGGCCAGGACAGCGTGCAGCAGCTGGGAGCCGCCGTTCTCAGTCTGGAAAGTTGCGGAGATTGGAGGCTGCCCCGAGAGGGACAGACCCCAGCTCCGACCGCGGGGGGCAGGAGAGGACGGTACCCAACTGCCACCTCCCTTCAACCACAGTAGTTCCTCTGTGTGGAGCGCAGCGAGCTACGGACGGGGGAGCGGCTCTCGGCGTGGTGAGCGGGAGACTCAAGGTCCCAGTCAGTGAGCCCAGCGTGCTTGAGGGTCTCTGGACTCGCCCCTGAGATTACAGCTGTGTTTCCTTGAGACTCCTGCTGGCCTCCGTGCAGTTGGGGGAAAGCAAGAGACTTGCGCTCACGCACAGTCCTCTGGAGATCAGGTGGAAGGAGCCGCTGGGTACCGAGGACTGTTCAGAGCTTCTTCCCATCTAGGGGAGAGTGAAGGGCGAGGCTGGGCCTGAAGAGCAGTGTAAACGGCCTCCTCCGACGGGATGGGAACTATCGGGCTCCTGTGGCTGCTGCCGCTGCTACTTTCCACTGCAGCTTTGGGCTCTGGGACGGGGACCGGCCAGCGCACGGGATCCCCAGCTGAGGGGCCGCCGCTGCAGCCCCGGGAGCCGCTCAGCTACTCGCGCCTGCAGAGGAAGAGTCTGGCAGTGGACTTCGTGGTGCCCTCACTCTTCCGTGTCTACGCCCGGGACCTGCTGCTGCCGCCATCCCCCTTGGAGCTGAAGGCTGGCAGGCCCGAGGCGCGCGGCTCGCTCGCTCTGGACTGCGCCCCGCTGCTCAGGTTGCTGGGGCCGGCGCCCGGGGTCTCCTGGACAGCCGGCTCACCCACCCCGGCAGAGGCCCGGACGCTGTCCAGGGTGCTGAAGGGCGGCTCGGTGCGCAAGCTCCGGCGTGCCAAGCAGTTGGTGTTGGAGCTGGGCGAGGAGGCGATCTTGGAGGGTTGCGTCGGGCCCCCCGGGGAGGCGGCTGTGGGGCTGCTCCAGTTCAACCTCAGCGAGCTGTTCAGTTGGTGGATTCGCCAGGGCGAAGGGCGACTGAGGATCCGCCTGATGCCCGAGAAGAAAGCGTCGGAAGTGGGCAGAGAGGGAAGGCTGTCCGCGGCAATCCGCGCCTCCCAGCCCCGCCTTCTCTTCCAGATCTTCGGGACTGGTGAGCAGCTCCCTCCTAAGTGTGCTGGGATTTAGTGTTTTTAGTCACATTGACATGCAACCATTAAATAATCCTGACTTCCACCCCACTTTCTAAAACCTCAGCTCTGCTTCTTCGCCCCCCTTCCTCCTGCAAACCTGCTTCCTGAGTCAGACGGTAGTTTCTTGTTTTCTCCCTGAAAGCAGTTGAGGGGTCTTCCTTCCTCTTTAGCAACCAAGTTGGGAGAAAAGTTTCATACTCTTGGCAGAGCGCCTTGTACTTATACGCAGTCTGAGACAAAATTGGACGCCCCTCTTCCTGGGCCCCTGGGACAGTTGAAATGCCCCGATTACTTCTAGGTTCCAAGTTTAGTAGTAGATGTCAAAACTATTGCCCTTCTCTCCCCCTTGTTCCTGGCCGGCACAGATTTGGGAAATATGGTACACCTTCTCAGGGAATATAGAATTTCTCTCATATTATGGAATCTCACCCAACTGTCCCCATGCCAAATGTTGGCTTGGGCAGGTATTGCCAGGGATTGCCTCCTCTTTATTTATTTATTCTCCCCCTCCTACCCCCACCCAGTCTGCTGTGCACTCTCAGACTCATCCTTTCTCTTACATGTTGTTGGAAGAGCCCCAGAGAAACTAAGGAACAGAGGACAGGAGGGAGGTGTGGAGGAAGGAAGGAAAGTTGTCAATATTATCTTCCTTTGGGGAGTCACTAAGAAGCCAGGGAGAAACCATCGTTGGTTTTCCTGCTTTTCTTACCTTTTCCCACTCCTCCTTTCCCCTCTGATTCTTAGCGTGAACGTCAGCAGCAGCTCTTGATGATAGTCTCTGGCAGGCTTGTTTCACTGCAGATCTCCCTGCTGGAGACTCCTAAAATGAGATTTTTCTGTTCCATTTACTCCCTCATTTCTTCCCATATTCACTGAGTTGGGTGTGTGTGCAGGCACTTACTTCTAACTCTTTCCAGAGTATCCTTTGACTGGAAAACCAGGTAGTTTTGAATGGATGTTCTTCTTGTAAGACAACTGGGGAAGACTTGTGAATAAAATATACAATGCAAATGAATGAGAAAGGCACAGAAAAGAAATCAGGCTTTTAAAAAGCCAACACAAATTTCATCAAGCAAACCCAGCTTCTTTTCTATCATTCTCATCATCAGAAATAAATGAAGTTCTTATGCTCCACTGGCTCCTAATGTCTAATATTAATTGGATGGAAAGCATTGAAAAGGGTCCATTGTAGAGCTACAAGTATCTTGCATGCTTGTCCACACACACATACACACCCACACATGAGTATTCTTATGCAGCAGGGATATTCAGAAGCTGAGTTTCCCTAGTCATTGCACAGGAAACATACTAGTATGTGACCCCAAAGAAAAACAGAGTGCAGATGCACATTTCAGCATTAGTGTTAGTGGCACTGGCACCTAAAGTGAGCCCTTTTCATTTAGTGCTGGAATTTATATAGTCCATCCTAAGAGGCACTGATGAGTTTGATAGTGCCTTCAGTGAACTGAGATGGAAGACTGATACTGTTGTTCCACCCAAGATATTTTTGTAAAGAACAGCTGGGCTTTAATGTCATTGTGGTTTGTGTGGTTTATACATGCAACATTCTGTTTTAGTGCCCAGTGTTTTAGTAATGGATATAAAAATGACTTCTCTGGAAATGCAGATTATCTTCTAGTTTCATGCCTATGAGCATCTCTGGAGCTTCCCCATCACCTTTTATCAAATGACCATAGAATCCAGCGGTCTATATCAGCTCTTGTCAGATGTTGGTGACAGGCAAAAGGGCTTATTTCTACAGCCCCACACCTGCCAACTGTAAACAGGTAGATTGCATGAAGCTATCAGTGGGTGTTTCTGAAGAGTCACATGCTTACTTCATTTAAAGAATATACTCCACTCAAGTCTTAAATAAGGTGCTGGAGCTGCTGAGTGGGGAGGTTTATGTAGAAAGGCCTGTGCTCCAAGGGCTTCTCTGCTATTGACTGTAGGAAAGCATTGTGGTCTTCCCAAGTCCTCCCTCAGTGGCCCAGTACATTTGGCAGCTGGACCAAGCCCTTATGCATCATTTGACACATCTAGCAATGCTGATTTCAGTAGGAGCCAGGATTCTGCCATTAAAAGGCAAGAAAATTTGGCCAAGCATTTTTCAGCAGGATTGGAATCAAATAATTATTGATAGGATCAAATAAGACACTAAGTGTAACTGGATGAGCTCCCCATGACCTCTAGAGAGACAGGCAGCCTATTGAAAAGCACTTCAGGCCTTGTGATGATCATACTTGGAACAGCCTGGTCTCTCCTGTCTCTGAGGACATATGCTGTCTGCAGTTAGGCAGCTGGCCATGCAGGACTAGCCCCTCTCACATTATCATTGCCTCCCCAGCCTCATTCAGATACAGTCTCCACTGCAGACATCCCCATGGATTAGATACACTTTGCTATACCTTGTTCTGTGTTTCGGACAACATATATCATTATGGTTCCATTCATTTTCCTTATGAAAATTCAAGGTTAAGTTCTGACACTGGGATTGATTTTGCTATTTATCATGTTTGGAGAAATGGGTTTATTCTTTTTGTATAGGCTCTGATTTATAGAAAAGGCATTTAACTCTTCTATGATGTGGGCTCTTCAGTTATACAGAGGGAAAGTAGGCACAGCTCAGCTTATTTCTTCCAGTGTCTGCCCAAGTGTCTTGTCTGGAGGTATACAATGATGCTGATGGGGCTATTTGTGGGGAGGGAAGAGCTGATTGTTCTTCCTTGTCTTGTAGTGAGGGGCCTGGAGCAGTCCATTTGGCTCAGACCAAAGATAGCTTCCTAAGCCTGAGCAGGACCATGACTAAAACAGTAAAAATGAAAAAGCGCCAGTTAGGAGAAAGCAAAACCTTTGCATTGCTTGTGATTTGGGCTGTCTGAGAGGACAGAAAGATGTCTGAGAGGCCTTACAATGCATGAAATGCTAATGTTTTTTCTTTATGGGTTGCTGTGAATTCTTAAATGGGATCAGCATATCAAGTCTGAGACAGATCCCAAATTCACCCATTCATGGAGAAGAGGTGAAGAGGCAGCTTCTGGGACTGTATTAATGGTTCTGGCCTCTCCCAGCACAGCCCAAATCATAGAAAAGATGTCTGTCTGCAAGGCTGGCATGTTGCCCACAGCTCCAGTTTGTATCCTGGCTTACAGGTGTTTTGAGATCTGTTTCTGCCATCACCCAGGCAGAGGGCTAGGGGATGATGACTCATGGGATAGGAGGCCTATTTCCCTGTAAGCACTCCCTCCTACTCCAGGAAAGTGGATACATGACTTGGGATTTTACATGTACTATGGAGAGGCCTGAGCAATTTAGAGATGTATGCAATGCAATATACCTGACCTTTGACCTCCCATATCTGTCAGTTCCTTCCCGTTTCATTTCTGGAGTGGGCAGAGAGAGCAAAGGAGGATAGAGAGGAAATTGGAGCTCCCAGAAGGGATATCAGTTATTGGAGGTGAATTGGGAGAATTGGAACTAGTCCAGAGAAGAGCGGAGAGCTGATTTAACAGTTGAAGGGACTGATTTACGATGAAAGATGAAAAGAATTAAATATATATGGCTGGGCTAAATGACGATGAAGGGAAAGCCATGGTAACAATCTACAAATCTCTGAAGAGAGAGTGGCAGTGAAGGAGAGGAGTTATTTAGCGTGGCCCATGGAAGTAATTGGATCATACTTGTAGAAGGAAACTTCGGGTTGGATATCAGGGAAACCTTGTTTTCTGACGTTGATATTCCTTCCTCTGACTATGGAATGGAATTCCAAGGGAGTGGGGAGTCAGGTGAGATGTGGGTCAGATAAGCCCCAGCATTCCTAATTAATCAGTTCTATATTTTCAAATATTGAGAAGTCACAACAGGACAGAGAGCTGGGATGCAGAATGGCAGAAGGAATCATGATCCAAACCCTTTTATGATCCAAACCCTGGAGCCTTTGGGCATTGGTGTTTTTAGAGGAAAAGAAAAGAATTGCATATACATCTTTGAAGTTGGTGCAAAGCACTTAAAAAATTGTTAATGACAAATATTTTGAAATTACTGAATTTATTCTTCCCTGCCCTCCAATTAAACAGATTATTTCTCTGAGGTGTGATCTGTATATCCAGGGGTTTGGGAGGCACGCTCACCAGAGAATTGTGTATCCAAGATACATCTATGGGTGAGTGTATGTGACAAAACATCACTGAGCAGGGCAGAAAGTGGCCTGTGTCTTGAGAAGATGCCATCAGTTCTAGATTTGGTGGACTCCTACTGGCTACTTAAAAATCCCTTGAAATGTTGAGAATCTGTATTGTCATTTGAAAGATGAAGTTCATTCACATCCAATTTAGCATTTCAAAAATTTTCAAAAGAGAAAGAAGGTCCATGAGGGGTTTTTGTGTAAGGCATGGGAGGAGAGTGTGATTATTAATAAAAATGGATGTCTAGGCTGGGCGCAGTGGCTCATGCCTGTAATCCCAGCATTTTGGGAGGCTGAGGAGGGCAGATCACTTGAGGTCAGGAGTTTGAGATCAGCCTGACAAACATGGTGAAACCCTGTCTCTACTAAAAACACAAAAATTAGCCAGGCATGGTGGCATGCGCCTTAGTCCCAGCTACTCAGAAGAATTGCTGGAACCTGGGAGATGGAGGTTGCAGTGAGCCAAGATTGAGCCACCTCACTCCAGCCTGGGCAACAGAGTGAGAAAAGGATATCTGTAAGGAAGCTGGTTTGCCGAAAGTCAGGAGGAACTGGCCTGCAGGTGGGAGGAGAAAAGAATGAGTTTGCTTAGCAGAAGTCTCAGTGCCCTGCCACTCAGGATCACTGCCTGGCAACCTCACAACATGAACATTTTTCCAGTCTGACCTGTAAAGGAAATTTTGCCTTTCTTTATAATTGTTATTAGTGTCCTGTTATGGTTATATGGAACTTTACGATTTATAAAGCACTTTCACGTTTATTATCAGTTATTAATCCTATGGTAGGCAGGACAAGTGTTTGCTTTATTTTGTAAATGAAGTAACTGGAATCCAGACATTTAGTAATACTTTTTCCGAGTCTTATAGTACAAAGTGGTATACACGTGGAAACTTTCGTACTGACTAGAACCACGGTTCCCCTTTCCTTCAAATCAGAGTTCTTTCCACTGAGGGAATCATCTCCAAGTGCAGATTACAAAGAGCAAGACATGTCAATAGGTGAAAAAATGTCCAGTATCCTTGCTAGAAGGCTATGCAACAAATATTTGGTGGGCAATAGCCAGGGCTTGGAAGAATTCCTCGAAATCATTGAGGACTAGTTTTATCATTAGAAAAATAGGGATAGTAATAGTTCTTAAATGTTACTAAACGGGGTTAGTAATAGTTCAAGGTGTTGTCATGGGGATTAAATCAGATGATATGTGCACATCCTTAACTCAATGCCTGATGAAAGATAAAGTGCTTCATCAATACGAACCGCTGTGGTTTTCTCATATAATAGCAACAGCAGCACTCCAGCATCTGATCATGCAGGCTATGCACTCTACAACTCTAGGGGTTCTGTATACATTCTTGTCTGTCTGAATGGTGCCATCTGGAGTTGTAATCTCTATGTTTGGCCATGTGTGGCAACCTTGGCAGCAGCAGTTGTGATGCTGTGGTTCTCCATTCAACGAGCTTCTTACTCCCAAGAGATGAAAGATGGGATGTATGGGAAATGAAGAGAGTTATAAGAGTAGTAGTTTCTACTATTTCACCATGGAAAGTGACTTTCTCAGAAATATGCATGGAAAGGAGGATTGATGTGTGGTATTTACTTCCTCCCCATGAACTAATGTCCTCTCCTAAGGCTTTTGACTCTGGTTTCAGTTCAAAGGGTCAAACAGCATATTCGCAATCCAATTCTTTTTTTTTACAGAAAGAAACCAAGGCTTAACTTTATGAAAGTATGAAAGTTAAGATGGAGGAAGAACAAGATAGAGATGTTACAGCAGAATAATTTTCAGGTGGCAGATCTTTCTTAACTGAGAGTGCTCTGTCCAGGTCTAGAGACACTGGACTACTGGCCTCTGGTAACTCCTTTATTGTAATTAGCTGAAGATGTGTTCTTTCTACATTTTCAGCATCACTATTCATTGTCAAGTGGAGAATATGGAGAGAAATGTAAATTACCAACTGGTTAATAGACCTGAGCACATTAAGAGCAGTTAAACTTTGAGATGCCATGGAGATGTATAACCCAGGGACTTGAGTGGGAGGCTGCCTCAGGAAGATCCCTCAATCTAAAAAAGTAGGCTAAGAATCCACAGAGCATTTTGTACATGGTGGTTTTTATGAACCATAGCTGAGCCATTGCCTCCAAAAGATGCACATGAACATCATCTCTACTTGGGAGTAGATAAAATATAGGGCACGTGGGTGAGCATGGTTGTAGGTCCAGGATCACGTGAAGAGAGCTAAGAATAAAACTATCAAGGACTCCTCCTTCTTTACAGCCATTGTGTTGCTCTATGGTCTAGGGTGTGGCCAATGTTTCTTAACCTTGTGATGACCAGGGCTGTTTCACGGAGGTCAGGATGTGAGCAGGGAGTGTTGGCCTGGTGGTGAGGTAGTGGAGGAGATTGGAGGCATTCTTCAGTACGCTTTTTGATTAACTGTATTTTTCAGAATAGCTTATTTTTCTTCAGTAAATTTTGTGATGATTTTTTCAGCTGGCTGTTCTGAGCTTGGGCCCTTTCCCAAGGAAATTCTATTAGATTTGTTTTGTGTTGTGGTATAAATATTCCAGAAAGTGGGCAGAGAAGAACTCCCTTGGGGGAAGATACACCCAATCACTTGGTTATTTAAGAGTCTTTTTTTTTTTTTTTTTTTCTTGCACCTTACCTTTCTGGCTAAGTAACAACAGGTGCATGGAGTGGTAGGCAGTCAGAATTCCTTAGAGTAAGAATAAAGCTAAAGGAAGGTATGAAAAAGGTATGAGGTTAGAGGACAAGGGAAATCTAGGCAGGCTTAAAGAAATCAGGAAACTAGCCAAAGGAAATGAGGATAGATTGAACCATTGATTATATTTTTCTTTGACCCCTACTTATCTTTTATTTAGTTTTCACTGGAATATGAGTTCATGAGGGTGAGCATGGAAAGGACTACTTTAAGCCCAGATAATTAAAGTAAGTGTTCTGTGGTGAGAAGAACACTAGATTAGGTGCTCAAAGACTTGAATTCTATGATGTTCTTTATCTTTTGTTAGCTTTGCAATCTTCTACAACTCTCTTAAACTTGCTAAGCCTGTAGATTTTTGTTCCTTGCTTTTGGAAAGCAAATAATAGAGACTTTGTCTCAATTATCTCATGGAGTCATTGTGAGCATTGTATAAGATCACCTATGTGGAAAGTTCCAGTTTGGACTGTTCTAAGGCAGTAGAAAAAAATGAATGCACAAGATAATAAAATGTGCTGAGATCTTGCTTTACCCATTCATGATTTCAGCTAACCCTTGGCATTAGAAGCAGTGGTGTAAAGTCCCAGATTTTGAGTCAGGCCCTGAGGTTCAAGTAATAGCCCAGTATGCTTGAAAAGATGTCCCTCCCCAGGGATGCCATCGTCTCAAAATGACATCATTGCGTTGAAAGCATTTTCCCCAATTTCAGACTTTTCTGGCAAAGAGTCTAAAAATGGGACAGAGGAACCTTTATTTTAACAACAAAAATGATTTTTTTTTAATTTAGGGGATGACAAGTCTAATAAAGTGTATTGAGAGTATTAATTTATACAACTTAATGATAATTTACATGTGTAACATCCATATAATCACCACCCAGATAAAGATACAGAGTGTTTCCAGCACCCCAGAAAGTTTTCTTTCTCCAGTCCTTTTCCAGTCTGTATCCACATTCCACTCAAGGTCACCATCCTTCTGATTTGTATGTAAGCAATTAGTTTTGACTATTCTCGAACTTCATGTAGATGGAATCATACCAAACGTACTCTTGTGTTTGTCTTTTCCTACGGAACATGATTTCTGTGAGATTCATCAATGTTGTGTATAACAGTATTCTTTTTATCATTATGTTGTATCCCTTTGTATGAAAATAACATATATTTATCCATCTTCTTATTTTTCTACCAAGGAGTTCAATTTCTGGGAAATTAAAAGTAAAACCATCTATTCCAAATAATGAACAGAATAAGATACATGATATAATGATGACTTGATGGGTGCTGACGAGTTGATGGGTGCAGCACACCAACATGGCACAAGTATACATATGTAACAAACCTGCATGTTATGCACATGTACCCTAGAACTTAAAGTATAATAAAAAAAATAAATAAAAAATAAAATAAAAATAATAATAATAAAAAAAGACACAGATCTGGGGTTAAAGTCCTACTCTCTTATTTACTGACCCAAGGCTATTTATTTTCTTCTCTCCGAACTTTCCTTAATTGTAAAGTGAGAAAAATAACACCCAACTTCCAGAGATATTTTGAGAATTAAATGGGATAAGGCATATCGGAGATCCCAACCCATGGTTAGTGTTCAACAAGTGTTAGTTTCTTTCCTGAACTCTTGATTATATTTTTGCCCTCATTGGACAGAATCCATGCTTCAGAAACTCTTCCTGAAGCAAGGAAGGTAAGTCTTTTGCAAGTAAAGCCATTAACCCACAGAGGTAAAAGGAACAACCAAGGGCTATATAAGTTACATGCAAGACTTTTTAATAAATAATTTTATTTATAAATAAAATAATTTTAAATAAAAATAAAGATTTTTACGTTCAGTAGTTAACAAAGAAAATAAACTATTCAATAAATAAATAATTTTGAAAACTTTTTGGCCTTTTAGTCAGCACTGTTAAGAGAGAAAAATTGTAGAAGGAGTAGAAAAAGAAACATAAGTATATTTGCATAAAGAGAAAAAATGATGAAGAACGATGAAGCTATAAGTGAAGAAACTGAGAGAGGAATGTATAAGAGGCAACCCAGAAAGAGAGAAGGCAGGAATTATCTTCCAGACACTGAGATGCATAGACATAGAATAAAAGACCAAACAACGACACAAAGAGTGAGGTGGGGGTAGGGGAAGGAGAAGGGAGTGAACACATGACTATTTTGGGGCTTGGATGGATGCTGACCTGGTGTCAAAATCTATACTCTAAATCTAGGCTAAAATTATATGCTATTGTTTTTAACTTTATTGAATTCTGATTCACATAGAATAAAATGTGCCCATTTCAAGTGTATAGTTTGATTTGTTTGATAAATGCACACTCCTGGGCAACCACCACCCTAATTAGGATATGGAACATTTCTATCAACCCCAAAAGATCCTTCTTGACCTTTCGCAAGAACACCCTACACTCCCTGCTCCAGGCAACTTCTGATTAGATTTTGATCACAATAGATGAGTTTTGTCTGTTCTGGACTTTCGTAGAAATGAAATCATATAATGTGTTTTCTTTTGTGTCCAGCTTCTTTCACTTAGAATAATGCTTTTAAGATTTATCTGTTTTGTTGTATGTGTTAGTGGTCTGTTTTTTGTTGTTGTTGTTGTTGCTGCTGAATAGTATTCCATTGCATGAACATGACAGTTTGTTTATCCAGTCATCAGTTAATGGACATCTCAAAACTGTTACATGTTGTGTACAAGTCCAGAAGTTGACTGGAGCAGGAATTATAGGGGGTTTACTTCCAGTTGTAACAGAACAACTTCCATTAATTCAGCAACTTAGAAGGAAATAATATTTCCTTTTATTTGTTGTTTGTGGGGTCGGTAGTTATGTCCCCTTTTCCATACTTCATACTTGTGATTTGCATTGTTTCTCTTTTTTCTTTGTTGTCATTCTGGCTGGAGGTTTGGCAATTGTATTTTTTTTTTTTTCAAATAAACAGCTTTTGGTGATACTGATTTCTGCTATTTTTAAAATTTTAATTTCATTGATTTCTGCCCTTATTAGCTTTCCTTAATTTTGCTTGCCTTGGGTTTAATTTTTTTTTATCTTGTTTCTAGGTTTCTTAAGGTGAAAACTTAGGTCATTCATTTGAGATCCTTCTTTTCTAATATAAACTTGTAATGCTATAAATTGCTATAAATTCCCTCTAACAACAGTTTTACTTATATCCCACACTTTCATTCATTTTAAAATATTTTATAATTTTCCTTTTGGCTTCCTCTTTTACCCTTGAGTTATTTCTAAGTGTGTTGTTTTATTTCCAAACATTTTTTCTAGATATCTTTCATTTATTGATTTCCAGTTTAATTCTAATATGGTCTGAAAACAAGCTCGATTTTATTTCAGTTATTCAAACTTTATTAAGGTTTGCTTTATGGCCCAGAGTATACTCTGTCTTGATGAGTGTTCCACGTGCTCTTGAAAAGAACATGTATTCTGTGATTGTTGGGTGGAGGGTTCAATCAGTGTCAATTAGGTAAATTTGCTCAGTAGTGTTATTCAGGTCTTTTGTATCCTGACTGATTTCCTGTCTGTTATATGGATTACAAATAGAAGAGTGCTAATGTCTCCAAGTTTTTCTTTTGCCTGTTTCTTTCAATTCTATTAGTTTTTGCTTGATGTATTTTGAAGATCTATTATTATATGCATACACATTTAGGATTGTTATATCTTATTGCTGATTTGACTATCATTATGTAAAAATCACTTTTCACTTTTTATCCCTGGTAATATTCATATTTTGAAGTTTAATTTTATTATCTTAATATAGTTGACCCAGCTTTCTTTTAATTAGTGCTTATGTGGTATATCTGCTCCAGCCTTTTAATCTATGTATTTATATTAAAAATGGGTTTCTTTTAGAAAGTATATAGTTGGATTTTGTGTTTTAAAAAGACAATCTCTGCCTTTCACTTGGTGTGTTAGGCCACTTGAATGTAATGTTATAATTCATATGGTTAGATTTCGGTCTGTCATTTTATTATTTGTTTTTTATGTTTGTCCCCTGCTTTTCTGTTGTACTTTTGTACCTTTCTTGGCATGTTTTGGGTTATCAGAATTTTGGGGGCTGGATTTCAGTATTAATCCATCCACTGGTTTTTTGGCAAGAGCTCTTTGTACTATTATTTTAGATTTTAGTGGTTGCTCTAGGTTTTATACATACATAGAGAGAGTCTTTTACATCCTACTTAGAACTGATAATTTACCACTTTGATTAAAATACAGAAGCCTTACAATTATATAGGTTCCTTTATCCTCCTCCCCACTTTTTGTTACAGGTGTCATTTGTGTTCTTTCTACATAATTAAATCCCTGCTAGATTTTATATATATGTGCACCAGTCACGCATGTTTTAAATAACTTTTAAAAAGAAAAATAGGCCTTTAGAGGGGCGGAGCAAGATGGCCGAATAGGAACTGCTCCGGTCTCCAACTCCCAGTGCGAGCGACACAGAAGACCGGTGATTTCTGCATTTTCAACTGAGGTACTGGGGTCATCTCACTAGGGAGTGCCGGACAATCGGTGCTGGTCAGCTGCTGCAGCCCGACCAGCGAGAGCTGAAGCAGGGTGAGGCATCGCCTCACCTGGGAAGCGCAAGGGGGAAGGGAATCCCTTTTCCTAGGCAGGGGAACTGAGACACACAACACCTGGAAAATCGGGTGACTCCCACCCCAATACTGCGCTTTAAGCAAACGGGCACACCAGGAGATTATATCCCACACCTGGCCGGGAGGGTCCCACGCCCACGGAGCCTCCCTCATTGCTAGCACAGCAGTCTGTGATCTAACTGCAAGGCAGCAGCGAGGCTGGGGGAGGGGCCCCTGCCATTGCTGAGGCTTAAGTAGGTAAACAAAGCCGCTGGGAAGCTCGAACTGGGTGGAGCTCACAGCAGCTCAAGGAAACCTGCCTGTCTCTGTAGACTCCACCTCTGGGGACAGGGCACAGTTAACAACAACAACAACAAAAGCAGCAGAAACCTCTGCAGATGCAAATGACTCTGTCTGACAGCTTTGAAGAGAGCAGTGGATCTCCCAACATGGAGGTTGAGATCTGAGAAGGGACAGACTGCCTGCTCAAGTGGGTCCCTGACCCCTGAGTAGCCTAACTGGGAGACATCCCCCACTGGGGCAGTCTGACACCCCACACCTCACAGGGTGGAGTACACCCCTGAGAGGAAGCTTCCAAAGTAAGAATCAGACAGATACACTCGCTGTTCAGCAATATTCTATCTTCTGCAACCTCTGCTGCTGATACCCAGGCAAACAGGGTCTGGAGTGGACCTCAAGCAATCTCCAACAGACCTATAGCTGAGGGTCCTGACTGTTAGAAGGAAATCTATCAAACAGGAAGAACACCTATACCAAAACCCCATCAGTACGTCACCATCATCAAAGACCAGAGGCAGATAAAACCACAAAGAGGGGGAAAAAGCAGGGCAGAAAAGCTGGAAATTCAAAAAATAAGAGCGCATCTCCCCCTGCAAAGGAGCGCAGCCCATCGCCAGCAACGGATCAAAGCTGGTCAGAGAATGACTTTGACGAGATGAGAGAAGAAGGCTTCAGTCCATCAAACATCTCAGAGCTAAAGGAGGAATTATGTACCCAGTGCAAAGAAATTAAAAATCTTGAAAAAAGAGTGGAAGAATTGACAGCTAGACTAATTAATGCAGAGAAGGTCATAAACGAAATGACAGAGATGAAAACCATGACACGAGAAATACGTGACAAATGCACAAGCTTCAGTAACCGACTGGATCAACTGGAAGAAAGAGTATCAGCGATTGAGGATCAAATGAATGAAATGAAGTGAGAAGAGAAACCAAAAGAAAAAAGAAGAAAAAGAAATGAAGAAAGCCTGCAAGAAGTATGGGATTATGTAAAAAGACCAAATCTACATCTGATTGGGATGCCTGAAAGTGAGGGGGAAAATGGAACCAAGTTGGAAAACACTCTTCAGGATATCATCCAGGAGAACTTCCCCAACCTAGTAGGGCAGGCCAACATTCAAATTCAGGAAATACAGAGAACACCACAAAGATACTCCTCGAGAAGAGCAACTCCAAGACACATAATTGCCAGATTCACCAAAGTTGAAATGAAGAAAAGAATCTTAAGGGCAGCCAGAGAGAAAGGTCGGGTTACCCACAAAGGGAAGCCCATCAGACTAACAGCAGATCTCTCGGCAGAAACTGTACAAACCAGAAGAGAGTGAGGGCCAATATTCAACATTCTTAAAGAAAAGAATTTTAAACCCGGAATTTCATATCCAGCCAAACTAAGTTTCATAAGTGAAGGAGAAATAAAATCCTTTACAGATAAGCAAATGCTTAGAGATTTTGTCACCACCAGGTCTGCCTTACAAGAGACCCTGAAGGAAGCCCTAAACATGGAAAGGAACAACCGGTACCAGCCATTGCAAAAACATGCCAAAATGTAAAGACCATCGAGGCTAGGAAGAAACTGCATCAACTAACGAGCAAAATAACCAGTTAATATCATAATGGCGGGATCAAGTTCACACATAACAATATTAACCTTAAATGTAAATGGACTAAATGCTCCAATTAAAAGACACAGACTGGCAAACTGGATAAAGAGTCAAGACCCATCAGTCTGCTGTATTCAGGAGACCCATCTCACATGCAGAGACATACATAGGCTCAAAATAAAGGGATGGAGGAAGATCTACCAAGCAAATGGAGAACAAAAAAAAGCAGGGGTTGCAATCCTAGTCTCTGATAAAACAGACTTCAAACCATCAAAGATCAAAAGAGACAAAGAAGGCCATTACATAATGGTAAAGGGATCAATTCAACAGGAAGAGCTAACTATCCTAAATATATATGCACCCAATACAGGAGCACCCAGATTCATAAAGCAAGTCCTTAGAGACTTACAAAGAGACTTAGACTCCCATACAATAATAATGGGAGACTTCAACACTCCACTGTCAACATTAGACAGATCAACGAGACAGAAAGTTAACAAGGATATCCAGGAATTGAACTCATCTCTGCACCAAGCGGACCTAATAGACATCTATAGAACTCTCCACCCCAAATCAACAGAATATACATTCTTCTCAGCACCACATCGCACTTATTCCAAAATTGACCACATAATTGGAAGTAAAGCACTCCTCAGCAAATGTACAAGAACAGAAATTATAACAAACTCTCAGACCACAGTGCAATCAAACTAGAACTCAGGACTAAGAAACTCAATCAAAACCGCTCAACTACATGGAAACTGAACAACCTGCTCCTGAATGACTACTGGGTACATAATGAAATGAAGGCAGAAATAAAGATGTTCTTTGAAACCAATGAGAACAAAGATACAACATACCAGAATCTCTGGGACACATTTAAAGCAGTGTGTAGAGGGAAATTTATAGCACTAAATGCCCACAAGAGAAAGCAGGAAAGATCTAAAATTGACACTCTAATATCACAATTAAAAGAACTAGAGAGGCAAGAGCAAACACATTCAAAAGCTAGCAGAAGGCAAGAAATAGATCAGAGCAGAACTGAAGGAGATAGAGACACAAAAAACCCTCCAAAAAATCGATGAACCCAGGAGTTGGTTTTTTGAAAAGATCAACAAAATTGACAGATACCACTAGCAAGACTAATAAAGAAGAAAAGAGAGAGGAATCAAATAGACGCAATAAAAAATGATAAAGGGGATATCACCACCGACCCCACAGAAATACAAACTACCATCAGAGAATACTATAAACACCTCTGTGCAAATCAACTAGAAAATCTAGAAGAAATGGATAATTTCCTGGATACTTACACTCTTCCAAGACTAAACCAGGAAGAAGTTGAATCCCTAAATAGACCAATAGCAGGCTCCGAAATTGAGGCAATAATTAATAGCCTACCAACCAAAAAAAGTCCAGGACCAGATGGATTCACAGCTGAATTCTACCAGAGGTACAAGGAGGAGCTGGTACCATTCCTTCTGAAACTATTCCAATCAATAGAAAAAGAGGGAATCCTCCCTAACTCATTTTATGAGCCTGGCAGAGACACAACAAAAAAAAAGAGAGAATTTTAGACCAATATCCCTGATGAACATCGATGCAAAAATCCTCAATAAAATAAGGGCAAACCGGATTCAGCAGCACATCAAAAAGCTTATCCACCATGATCAAGTGGGCTTCATCCCTGGGATGCAAGGCTGGTTCAACATATGCAAATCAATAAACGTAATCCAGCATATAAACAGAACCAAAGACAAGAACCACATGATTATCTCAATAGATGCAGAAAAGGCTTTTGACAAAATTCAACAGCCCTTCATGCTAAAAATGCTCAAGAAATTCGGCATTGATGGAACGTACCTCAAAATAATAAGAGCTATTTATGACAAACCCACAGCCAATATCATACTGAATGGGCAAAAACTGGAAAAATTCCCTTTGAAAACTGGCACAAGACAGGGATGCCCTCTCTCACCACTCCTATTCAACATAGTGTTGGAAGTTCTGGCTAGGGCAATCAGGCAAGAGAAAGAAATAAAGGGTATTCAGTTAGGAAAAGAAGAAGTCAAATTGTCCCTGTTTGCAGATGACATGATTGTATATTTAGAAAACCCCATTGTCTCAGCCCAAAATCTCCTTAAGCTGATAAGCAACTTCAGCAAAGTCTCAGGATACAAAATTAGTGTGCAAAAATCACAAACATTCTTATACACCGGTAACAGACAAACAGAGAGCCAAATCATGAATGAACTTCCATTCACAATTGCTTCAAAGAGAATCAAATACCTAGGAATCCAACTTACAAGGGATGTAAAGGACCTCTTCAAGGAGAACTACAAACCACTGCTCAGTGAAATCAAAGAGGACACAAACAAATGGAAGAACATACCATGCTCATGGATAGGAAGAATCAATATCGTGAAAATGGCCATACTGCCCAAGGTTATTTATAGATTCAGTGCCATCCCCATCAAGCTACCAATGACTTTCTTCACAGAATTGGAAAAAACGGCTTTAAAGTTCATATGGAACCAAAAAAGAGCCCGCATTGCCAAGACAATCCTAAGTCAAAAGGACAAAGCTGGAGGCATCACGCTACCTGACTTCAAACTATACTACAAGGCTACAGTAACCAAAACAGCATGGTACTGGTACCAAAACAGAGATATAGACCAATGGAACAGAACAGAGTCCTCAGAAATAATACCACACAGCTACAGCCATCTGATCGTTGACAAACCTGAGAGAAACAAGAAATGGGGAAAGGATTCCCTATTTAATAAATGGTGCTGGGAAAATTGGCTAGCCATAAGTAGAAAGCTGAAACTGGATGCTTTCCTTACTCCTTATACGAAAATTAATTCAAGATGGATTAGAGACTTAAATGTTAGACCTAATACCATAAAAACCCTAGAAGAAAACCTAGGTAGTACCATTCAGGACATAGGCATGGGCAAGGACTTCATGTCTAAAACACCAAAAGCAACGGCAGCAAAAGCCAAAATTGACAAATGGGATCTCATTAAACTAAAGAGCTTCTGCACAGCAAAAGAAACTACCATCAGAGTGAACAGGCAACCTACAGAATGGGAGAAAATTTTTGCAATCTACTCATCTGACAAAGGGCTGATATCCAGAATCTACAAAGAACTCAAACAAATTTACAAGAAAAAAACAAACAACCCCATCAAAAAGTGGGCAAAGGATATGAACAGACATTTCTCAAAAGAAGACA